>NC_088808.1:21821053-23272303 GCF_011386835.1 Chrysemys picta bellii
CTGATACTAATCAAATGGGTATTTGCATTTGAAGATACACAGTAGGTGTCACTAAACTCCAGTGACTGCATTCAATAGTATTGCCTATTAGAAATACACAAAGATACCATGATTACTACACGGAAATGCTGGCGGGGCCGTTTTTAATGGTGCCCATTGTATGCCCTTTTTTGGCATATCACTAATTATTTCTCCTGGGAAGTGTTTTGTTTAGAGACATTTGTGTTCACCTCGTATTTTCTTTCCCCTCTTTCATTGCCACGAGGGATCTTTGCTGCTTGAAGTGTGGTTCTATTCTGAAAAGTGATGGTCTAAAAATGGCATCCTCATATGTGTGTTTTCAGAGTGTTGTTTGTTGCCTGATGGAGAGAAAAGCACAGTAAGTCTCTACTATCTCTTCCTCCTGTTTAGTTCTGTAGAGCCAGCAGAGCTAGAGGAAAGAAGACAGGGTTCTGATCTACCTGGCATCTCCTCAGTAGTAATGAACTAAGCCTCATTCTGCAGGTCCAAGTTCTGTCCTCATTTCCATCCATGCAGCAACACAGACTTCACATGCTGCCCTCAACGCTAATGAAGACCAAACGGGGTTGTGTGGTTGGAACTCAGGTCCCAGCATTCCCTGCCAGAATTGATGGTGAATGAGAGAGAAGGTTAAGAGCCTTTGACACTCAGACCCCAGGCTGAGTTTGTGGACTTTCAGGTAGAACAGTCAGTCATATGTTTTGGTTACAAACTGGGCAATTTAGTCCAGAGTCCTGGAGAGGTGATAAACAGGGTGCCCAGAGATGCCATTTTAATTTTTTTTCATATTAGCATTGCCCTCTGAGTTCAGCTACTCATGCTACTCTGCCTTGCATTAGCCCAACTGAACTGTTTGTCCTGCTTTCAGCTGTGGTGTCATATGTAGTGACTCCATGGAGGGCTCCTTTCCATGTTGGCGTTCTTCCACCTCCTGCTTTTTTTTTTTTTTTTTTAAATAGCGCCTTCAAATAAATAAATAGAAGTGACACTTCCTAATACCATTAAAGCCCGGATTGTTGAGATAGAAAGTAGGACAAATGTTTTCTTATGTTGAGATGATGCTCTCAGTCTTAAGCACCAGAGGATGTAAGGCAGATCGTGAGTGACTAGGAGCCTAATCAGGCAAGGCAATCCTGTTGTGCCTTGGAAAGTGGAAATGGTACTGTCTTAGTGACCATGAGAGGGGGATGTTGCCCTCTAGTGGTTGGCTCACAGTAAAAATAAGAGACCTGTTAATACTCCTAGCTCAAGGGATAGAGGTGTGTGTGTTGGGGAGCTGAAGGTCCAAAGTGCTAGTCCTAGCTTCCTGTGTGTAATGCCTGTTTGCAACAGATGATTTTTTCCAAAAACAGGAGGCAGCTGACAATGGATGATCTGTTATGGCAGTACCTGAAGCAACATACCACCATCTGTATATCTCCCTATAAACCCTCCACCAAACCCCAAATTGTCATTTGTCTGTATAATCAGAGTTCCATTGCTGTACGAGTAATGATCCATGTGACAAATAGGATTCTGATTTCAGAAAGGGAAAGAAAACTGTGATGTTATTGGCATTAACTTTCTTAGCACAAAAAAAGTGCATGTGTGCGAAGAGCAAATATACAGAAAAGGGAAAATAAATGGCAGCCAGTATAAATTTGCTATGAAGTGTAGAAAATTGATAAGGGAAGCTAGATACATCAGGGAAAAATTCATGGCAGAAAGGGCTAAGGACAAATAAAAATGTTGAAAGTATATTTAAGGGAAAAAATCCTAGCAATGGTATGGATCCATTACTAGATGGAGAAAATGCTTTACAGTGAGAGACTTAAATAGTTCAATTTGTTTAGTTTATCTATAAGAAGATGGAGAGGTGACTTTTTTACAATGTACTGGGGAAAAAAGGACTCTTCAATTTAGCAGAGAAAGGCATAAGAAGAATGAATGGCAGGAAGCTGAAGCGGGACAAATTGCATATAAAAATAAGGTGCAAATTTTTTAACAATGAGGATGAATAACCATTGGTACTAAATTAACAGAGAAGTGGTGGGTTTCCCATCTCTTGAGGTCTTCAGATCAAAACTTGATGCCAATCTTACAGTTCTTTTAGCCAAATACAAATTATTAGGACTGTCGATTAATTGCAGTTAACTTACGCGATTAACTCAAAAAAAAAATGAATTGCAATTAATCACAGTTTTAATCACAGTGTTAAATAATAGAATACCAACTGAAATTTATTAAATATTTTGGGTGTTTTTCTACATTTTTAAATATGATTTCAATTACAACACAGAATACAAAGTGTACAGTGGTCACTTTATTATTTTTGATTACAAATATTTGCACTGTAAAAATGGCCAATGGGAGTGCAGAGCCGGTGCTCGGGCACAGTATGGTGTTGAAACAGGTAGGCACTAGCTTGCCCTAGCTGGGCAGCACCGCCGATTGGACTTTTAACGTCCTGGTCGGCAGTGCTGACCAGAGCGACCCAGTGCCTGACGTGCCGTGACCCAGTACTGGGTCTCAACCTGAAGTTTGAAAAATGCTGCTCTAAAGTTTTACATTGTTTTGTTTTTGAATGCAGTTATTTTTGTACGTAATTCTACGTTCAACTTTTATAATGAAGAGATTGCACTACAGTACTTGTGTTAGGTGAATTGAAAAATGTTTTTTTTTTTTTTTTAAACAATGCAAATATTTGTAATCAAAAATAACTATAAAGTGAGCATGGTACACTTTGTATTCTGTGTTGTAATTGAAATCAATACATTTGAAAATGTAGAAAACATCCAAAAATATTTAAATAAATGTTATTCTATTGTTTAACAGTACAATTAATCACGATTCTTTTTTTTAATCACTTGACAGCCCTACAAATTAGACTTTTGTCAAACACAAGTAATTGGGCTCAGTACAGGGATAACTGGGTGACATTTGTGGTATACTGCAGGTCAGACTAGATGATCTAAGTGTCTCCTCTGGCCTTAATCTCTGAGTTGCTTGTAACTAGAACATTGTTCAGTTTTCCATGTAGCCTAGACACTTTTTCTAAAGATACTTAGACAAGCCCTTTATGAAGCAGAAACACTCCTGGAACAGGTACAGAGAGAGGCATAGTGGGGCTCTGCTCAGTCACATCCCATCTTCCACAGATTAAGCTAATGCTGTTTCTCAGCTGCTGTGTTTTATCCCAAGATCAGACAGCGTAGGATTGAGGAGCTTTCTGATAGACCCTCCTCTGCACAATGGGGGAGAACTCAGCTCACAGAATATACATCAATGTACACAATAGAGGAAGGGATTCGGTACCTACATAGTTATGGGAATCAGTCTGTCACTAAAATGGAGCCACCTCTGGTGTGGAATGAGGCAGCTGTTTGAGTGCACAGCAGAACTGCACATAGGTAACTCATGTTAAATACATGCACTGTCCCCAAGTATGTGTGTGAGCATATGTACCATTTAAAATATTCCAGTCTCTGGCTGAACATCCTATAAATACTATTTCCTGGTGCGCGCGCTCTCCTTTTTTTTTTTTTTTAATACTTTACTTTAGAAACCACTTCTCTCCTCCCACCCACTACCCCCTCTTTTTTTTTTAGTCTCCTTTTGTTAATGAGGGTCTTCTCACCAAGGAAGAAACCGATTGACTGTGTATACAAGGAAACCACTGAAAGTAGCTATAAGCAAAGTGCTGTTAAACACCTGGGGTAAACAAACTCAAAAAACAGCAAAATATTTTGCTGATTCCTTTCAGTTATGGCACTTATAGGAGGTGGGTGTAACTGTAGAAAGAACATTTTCAATCGCGTGTGTATGTTTGTTTTCTCTGTTTTAAGAAATTCCATGGGAAATTAAGTTGTCTCTTGCAGTTGCCGAAGAAGAGTGTGAATGCCCTGCTCTGTGGAACTAGTTATTCTCCACCAAGCATATCAAATCAGATTGTATCCTAAGCGTCCATTATTACATCCTGGTCTCCAGTTTTCCAGAAATACACTAAATTTTATTCAAAGTTTTAAAGTCATCTGACCTGGCCTAGCTAGCTCTGGGAATGAAGAGGTTTGCAGACTATTATTAAAGCTGCATGTACTATGTGAGCTTCAAATCTTCATGTTTGGTCTATTGTGCAGATGGATATGAACAGAGAGATGTGTGTGACCTCATTTATTTCTCTAATGAAGTGCTGTCAATCGAACATCTGTTTCTTTGCCATTGAAAATTAAATCTGATGAATCCCACTTATAAAATATGCATTTATTAATTTATTTTACATTTTGCCTGTGCAGACCTGCTACAGCAGTAGCAGCACATGACAGCCAAAAATGGGCCAGTAATTAAACCGTGCAAAGGTTCCTGTCTCTCTTGCTATTACATCAGGTACAAAACAAACAAACTGCCTGAACCTCTCAGTAGTTAACCTTTCTGAGCCAGCTGTTTCAAAGGGTGGGGGGGGGGACACTTACCAGAGACCGATGAGAATCATGTTCCTTGTGGGTGTGGGGTTTTTTTATATCTCCAATCTCATTGGGGTTTCCAGAGTGGCACCTAAGCTCAGCAGAATTGCCCCAGCAGGGAGGATCCCTTGTAGAAGGAGACTTTATAACACTTAATGCAATCACCTTACAAACTGCCTTCTCCTTAGAGCTCTGAGTGCCTAGGATCCTGGGGGAGTGAGGGAGCGGGGATGACTGGTGGTTTTAACAATGAATAAGAGCTAGAGAGAAGTAAGATCCAGTCTGAACTTCCACCTGAAACAAAATCCTGGACCTATTATACATTTGAAAAATTTTGATAATTGGCACCTCCTGTTCTTCCATTATCTGTTTAGTTTTCCACTGGTCTCTGTACTTGCTGGTTGCAGCTGAGAGTGGAAGTGAGTAGCCAAAATACTAAAACAATGGTTCATCCTTGAAATCTTGTGAGATTTCAAGCTCAATTACTCAACTCCAACGGTTGTAATGAATCAGTAGACTTCAGTGTCAGCCATACTGCAGCCACTAGAGAGCAGTTTTGTCACACATGAGCATGGCTAATATTTCATCCCCGGGCCACTGTGTTACAATGCTTGACTAATTTATAGATAAAGGCTGGATAAGCATTCAGACTCGATCACTGTCTGACTAGTATATGTGTGCCACCACTGCCATATACACTTCTGAAGTGTATGAGACTGCAGCCTTCAGAGGATACAAGCCATGCTACTACTTCAGCTCACAGGGATTCCTCGTCAGCTCCGGTGGAAGAGACTTCGGTTTTTGGTGCCCTGTTCCCGATGGTGCATGAGTGCAGTAGAGCTGATGACCGTAATGTCTCTGTATGCAGCCATGGATTATAGCTAGCATAAAGGCTCCTTCTTTGTCTTGTCTTGGATTTGTGAACACGTAGTTGTGCTAGTTAAGTGCTGAGAAAGCAGCACGTTACTAATTTTGAATCTTTACTGAGACGTTAAGAGTGATGGATGAATCTAATTTAAATCTCCCCAGAGCTGACTTCTTGTTCTCCAAACTCCATGTAGCTTGTCTTTATCATCACATAGGAGAGGGCTGATGTTTCACTTTACTTTATCGCCCCTTCCAGTTCAACCAGAATATTAGCAGACTGCCCTGTTTAGACCCCGACCAAGCATGAATTTCATCTTGTTCTGATGTATTTTTTAAAGCTGTGCTTCATTCCTATTTCAATGTTACCCTGGGGAAACGGCTTTTGATGATATGCTGCTAGGAGAAGCTGAATATGTTCTCTAGGCACCGCATCAGAGCAAGATAAATATACATATTTTACTTTGGAGACTGAGAAATAAAGAGTAAAACACCTCTAATCTACATAGTTTAAAAACACGAGGCAGAGTAAAAGCAGAGTTCTTCTCAAGTGGTTGAGGATGTGTATTTCGCTCCGGCTCAGTCGGAGTGGAAAGCATCTCTGCACCCGCATCTTGAAGACCAACAGTTACAGAACTGGTAAGTAACCGTTTTTTCGTATTGATGGCTGTTGAATCAGCCCAATCTGCATATTACTTACTGAAAATTGAACCTTTATTTTTTGGTGTCTCCAACATTCTCTTTCCCTTGTGCAGTTCTGACGCTGGGGATCGGGCCAGGGGCTGTCTCTCTCTCTTGTACTCGGATCTGTTTTCCCCATTTTGTACTGCAGGGAAATGAGGCTGTAGGTTTCCGATCTCTTCCTGGTTGGTCCTGCCTAAAGTCCCACCTCTGTCTTGTTTCTCTTTCCCCTCTCCTCCTCGTCACCCCACGGAGTATTCTTCCCTGACACACGGGTGTCTGATCCTCCTCTTATTAAATTAAGTTTCAAAACTCCCATTGGCTTCAGGTGAGAGCGGAATCTTCCCTCAAATGGTTATCGTTAGGCACCAGTAAGAGAGGCACTGCTTCCTCTTGGGCCAGTATGAGGAGATCACTGGTGCAGCGCAGCATGACTATAGGCTGTATTCCCACCCCTGAGTGGCAATGGGCAGGGAGAGAGATCCTCAGGGGATGGGAAGGACAGTGCAACAGGATGTCACGAGTCCCCTTTTTAACCTTAGCAAAGCTTAGCTGCTTCTTTGAGTGCTTGGACATGTCCATTCCACGTTAGGGGTGTGCACGCCCCACACATGCAGTCGCCGGAAATTTTCCCCTCAGTGGTACCTGTTGGGTCAGCTCTAGTGCCCCCTGGTGCCGCATGCCCATGGTGCGGTATAAGGGGACTGGCCAACCCCACACCCTCTCAGTTCCTTCTTACTGACCTGGAACTGCTTCTCCTGCTTTGGCAGGCAATTCCCAGTGGTTCTCGCTGTTTCTCCATCCTTTCCTTTTCCTTTTCCTTTCCCTTTCACCAGGTTTGGTTTGGCAGCAGGAAACCATCTGCTAGAGCTACCTACCTCGCCAAGTGGGAGCGTTTCTCCATTTGGTCATCCTATCAAGGCCTCTCATCTGCTAGGTCACCACTCCAGCACAGTCTGGAGATCTGCTTCATCTGAAACAGCACGGCCTAGCTATCTCCTCTATTGAAGTGCGTACACCTAGTGGCCATTTCAGCCTTCCACCCTCCAGTGGATGGTCAGTCAGTTTTTTTGCATGAAATGGCCATTTGCTTCCTCAAGGGTTTAGAAAGGCTATACCTACAGATCATGGAACCCATTCCCCCGTGGGACTTCAACCGCTGGCATCATGCCCTCTATCTTGCCTTTCTGGTAGGGATTACCTAGGCCAGGAGGGTCTCAGAAATCAGTGCCCATACATCAGGACCCCCCTTGTGGTGGTCTTTAAGGACAAGGGACAACTTCGCCCCCACCCTATGTTCCTCCCGAAGATGGTTTTGCACTTTCATAGTAAGCAGGCTATTTTCCTGCCAGTTTTCTTCCCAAAACCGCACAAGAATAGTGTAGGGAGGAGCAGTGTTTCCACACGCTGGATGTTAGGAATGCCCTAGCTTTCTATATAGAAAGGGTCAAGCTCTTCTGTAAATCTACGCAGCTCTTTGTGGCAGTAGCAGATAGGATGAAAGGGCAACCCATTTCAGCTCAGAGAATTTCATCCTGGATCACTTCCTGCATTCGCACATGCTATGAGCAGGTGGGTGTCAGCCCACCTGCCGTTCTACGAGAGTACAAGCTTCCTCAGCAGCGTTCCTGGCCAGGTCCCAGTCCAGAACATTTGCAGAGTGGCGACCTGGTCGTCAGTGCATACTTTTTCTTCCCACTATGCCATCACCCAGCAAACTAGGGATGATGCAGGGTTTGGTAGGGGAGTGTTGCAATCTTCATGTTTATGAACTCCGAGCCCACCTCCTAGGGTATTGCTTGGGAGGCATCGAACATGGAATGGAAACACTCGAAGCAGAAAAGAGAGTTAGGCTGGGTCTACACTACCCGCCTGAATCGGCTGGTAGAAATCGACCTCTGGGGGATCGATTTATCGCGTCCCAACGGGACGCGACAGTCGATCCCCGAATCAATGCTCTTACTCCACCAGCGGAAGTAGGAGTAAGCACCGTCGACGGGAAGCCGCGGAGGTCGATTTTTGCCGCCGTCCTCACAGCGGGGTAAGTCGGCTGCGATACGTCGAATTCAGCTACGCTATTCACGTAGCTGAATTTGCGTATCTTAAATCGACTCCCCCCTGTAGTGTAGATGTAGCCTTAGTAACTTTCTGTAACTGTTGTTCTTCAAAATGTGTTGCTCATGTCCATTCCATGACCCACCCTCCTAACCCTTTGTTGGAGTTAGCTGGCAAGAAGGAACTGAGAGTGTACGGGGTCAGCCGGTCTCCTTATACCACATCATGAGTGTGTGGCACCAGAGGGTGTTCGAGCCGACTCAGTGGGTACCACTGAGGGAAAAAATTCCAGCAACTGTGCATGGGGAGCGCACACACCTGACATGGAATGGACATGTGCAATGCACCTTGCAGAACAACAGTTACAGAAAGGTTAGTAACCGTCTTTGAGTGAGAGAGAGTCTGGCTTTTGTGAAGCTTTTCAGTAATAACCTGCCAAATGCAAACTAGAACACAATGCAAATAGGTATCAATAAATTCTAAGGAACTCCCAAAGCCAATGTGTTTTATATCCCGTTCTCTCTCCTAATACAGTGCTCCCTCCTTCTGTTTGCTGATGTCTGCCCCACAGCCACTGTCGTCCTGCTCTCTGTTGGATTTTTTTGTTGCGTTCTTGAGCTATCGGTTACTGTGTTCTTGCGTCAGTTAGCAAAGAAGCTTTAGCTCCCTCTTGTGAGACAGCTGAATTATTGCGGTGTCATAGCACCGGTCCCTTTGTCCTCTTTTGGGTGATAGCAGGTATTCCTAGCATTTCCACTTTGTAGGATGCTGAGCTTCACAAAACCAGTTAGGAATGAAATGGGACAGCCAGTGCCCAGCAAAGGAGAAGAAATAAGGCAAGCAGGTCCCATCTGTAGGCTGCCTATAATAAGAATCTGCACTTGTTGTGGGTGAAAACAGCTCTTCTGCTTGGTGATATTAGAATAGAGGGGTAGCTAGTTGTCAAGATTACTGAGCAGAAACATTGCCTACCTCAGGAGCTATGTGACTAGGATTGAGAGACAAATAACAATATCACACCAGCATACGGAGTATTGTATACTACACAGATCTCTTTCCTGGTCTTCAACGGCTATATTGGTACCTCCGATACCAAGGTAAGGGACACCAGCTGAGTACCCAGAGAGATCTGTGAACATGCCCAGGGCACTAGGTGTGCGGGGCAGTGTTACTTCAGTTCCCTGTAACAATAATTGGCTGAGTGTCCGTATAAATGAGGGTGTCAGACAATTGCCTGAGTTTGTTCTTGTTGTCCTATCGGAATGGCTATGTGAAAGGTGCACTTTTTAAAAAGGCATAGTGCTGCAAAACGCATCATTGATCTGCAAATATAGTGAAAGGATGAGAACGTGAAAGACGAAACCTTTAGGAGAGGCATTAAATGAACTGGGAGTGAGATGCCAACTCCAGCATAGAAGAGAGACAAGATTATAGGCTCTGAGCTCATTGTGCTTTACAAAAGGCCATTTTACATCTTAAGATGCCCAGAGAGAAAAAGAAATAATTTTATTCTAATATAGAAAGTGGCAGTGAACTTTCTAGGAAAGGCTTTAATTATTCCTGGGAATATCCATTCCGGATGTTTGTTTGCAGCAACTTCAGCTAAACCTAATTTTCAAGGGAAGTCCTTAACTGATATAAACTACAATGATTTTCAACCATTTTATATAAAAATTGATATTACTGCGCAATTAAGGGTTCAACTTGTAGATCTCTAGGGGCTCGGGCAAGGAAGCTCACCTTGCATCCGTACAGCATTTCTAGTCCTGGAATATCCAGTTTAGAAATCATGATTGAAACGGGAAGATCTTGATAACAGCACTTTTGAAATCCTTCATGACCTCTTAGTTGATCCTTATCCATTAGAGTTCAGACATTTTGTGCATCTCTGCCTCCAAATCTTGAAGGAGAGAGTTGACCCACCACATACATACTCATTTCCATCTTCATTTTACTCCCAGGGCATTCTGTCCATTTTAAAACTTCTCATGCATTTTTCTTCTACTGCCCTAACAACCGTTCTTAGCTATGTTTTTAACATCCATCGCCTCCTCAGGTTGCACCTCTCATCTGGAGTCATGGGGCCCCTTAAAGCTCTCTGGGAATCTCTCTGGGTTGTCTCCCAACCCCTCTTCAACTGGTAGCTTCTTATTCAGGATTACACCAATGCTAGAGACAGCTTCTCTTAAGGGGTCCCTTTCAACCAACAAAGGGTTATCTGAGCCGCTCTGAGTATATCAGTTTTCTACATGTGCTGCCTCCTCTCTCCTGTTGTGGTTGGGTTAAAGAGTCATTAAATGGTGCAGAAATTAGTTGAAGAAAAACATGTGAGTTCATTAAGGTGATGAGATTAATTCAGCTGAGTGTAATTAAACAGCATGAACAAGAGACAGGTAATTCCAGTTCCCTCTGGTTTCACAGAAACTCCACCCCTTTAAGTCTCCAAAGCAGGTCATGGAGTATCAAAACATTCTGCCAAGGGGACAAAATAATGACGCATCAGGTGACCATAACAAACTTTCATTTGCTGATCATACCCAAAGGGCAAGAGGGTATTTAACTCTTTCATGAGCATTGCATAGACTGTATTTCCCATGTCCATTTCCAGTCCTAATGGACTTGAGTAGTTCTGTATTTCCAGATGACCTGCTGGAGTTTTATTATCCTCTAAAGTCTCCATTCCTTAAAGCACTTCAGCATTAGAGTCCTGGCAAAGACATCTCTCCGCTCCCTACCTCCTGCTGTGCCTCTCCAGCCAGCATTCCAGTCATATTTCACTTTCTTCCTGTAGAAGATGATGAAGTCATCATTTCTGCTGCATCTTATTCCTGACTTGTTCGGCGTGTCATGGCATAGGGGTTGCTAACGAGCACCGTTTCCTTTTGGTGAGTTAAGGGAGATTTTTCTTATTGCTAACTTTACGGGCGTGCATTCAGATTTTGTACCTCCCTTTCTTGTTTGAAGTCGGAACAGTTTCATATCAGAAAGTCCAAGTGAGAACTTGCTGGAAGTCTCGGCTTGTCGGTTAGTAATTCCAGCTTTCCTTTGTTCTTACGGTCTGCCTCTTCCATCGGCTGGCTCCTCGAACCTTGTTCAGCATGAATTATATGGGGATTTCAGGGAAGTGAACTGAGAATGCTACACTTGAGCAAGTAGCAGTAGTCAGTAAACTTCATTCCTAACAGTGAGAGAGTAATTCTGATGACCTCTTCTTGGACTAGTTGTGACCTACAGGAACAGGTGATGCTACTGTAAAATAAGACTTGTCAAGTAGAAAGTGAACAGTATTCGTATTGGTGCCATGTGTTACATGTACTGTTTTGGTTTTAGACTATCTGGGTAATTTGAATTACAGTTAAGAAAGCAGCCTTCTTGAATGGGCTGAGTATGAGCCTGGGACCCCAGCGCTGCTGACAGTCAGTTCTGCTGCTGACTTCCTGTAAGCCTTGGGGAAATCGCTTAACTGCTCTATGGTTTTTTCTCCATCTGAAAATTGGGGATATAAAAACTGTGATGAGGATTAGTTAACTTCCTAATTCAAACACCAGGGATTAGGTAACAAATCAAATCCATTTGTTACAGTCTAGAAATAATCTTCAGAAGTAGGCACGTGCCTGACGATCCTAAATTAATTAATGTTTATGAAGTGCTAAGTATTATGATTATATTAATTAGCATCATCCTAATACTGTCGGTAGTAAACTTGGCTTGACAGTAAATGTTCCTACCTCCACTGCTTAAAAAAGTTTCATACACAGGGGGAGGCAGATCATTTTATATATATGTATTTAATAACCTGGGATAAATGTTTTCCAGTCAGTTTTTTATAAATTTTAAGGAAGTTAGTTTTATTTTAGATTATCTTCCCTGGCAGTGTTGCAAAGCCAAGCACATCACAGCCTTGTGCTAATGGAGAATGTAGGAGAATCAGAAAGTTGTTGTCTATTTGTATCTGCCTTAACTATGACAGTCGTTATCACTGCTCCATAATTACAGCAGCACATAGCCCCAATCAAGGATCAGGCTCTGACCCAGAGAGTTGACAGTATAGATTTATGACCAGATGTCACAGGTGGACGGAGAGGGAGGTGAGGGAGAAGGAGGAGTGCAAGGTGACCGCAAAAGGAGCATGGTTTTTACATAAGATGCAGTAGAAGTGAAACTGATGATGAGTAAAATTGTCTAGCTATCGCCATTTGAGCTGAGAAACAAGCAGAAAAAAGAAGGAAGGCCATCAGTGGCGAAAAGGAAATTAAATGAATAATCTGAAGTGGGGTAGCAACAAAAATTCATTTTCGCCCCCGTGACTTTTTTTTTATCCCTTTTCTGATGCATCTAAGAGGTTTTAAGGGAACAGCAATGTTGTTCGTTTGTTAGGTCTGACCCAACTTCCCAAGAGCAAGTGCAGAAAATCTGCTTGCTGCTCATTCGCATGCTTCCCAGCCTCTTTAATCTGGATAGTACAAGGAAGGTTGGTGAAAACACGAGTGAACACGAAAGCCATCGCTTTCTTTGCTATCCATGTCTGCCCACTGGCATCTCTGCTCAATGATAATGTGGCTTTACCCATTACACCTAAGGAATCGTCTTTCAGATCCAGTTTGCCTGCACATATAATCCTCCTTTGTAGACTGTTACTTCAGTGATTTCTCAGGCCATGCGTGTCATAAAGGAGAGATTTGGAGGTTTTAAGTTAATAACATGCTGAACACTTTTGGACAGCAAATAGTGTCCCGAGATACTGTGTCTCTAAGCTCCCAAATCACCTCGGATCTAGAGCCAATAAATGGTCAAATGAAGGTATAATCCAAGTATTTCTATGAGCTGAAGGATGATATCCAACTTACATAGAAACTCAGTAACTGGTGAGGAGCGGGTGGCATTTGATAATACTAAGTACTTCTGTAAATGTCACTCCGGTTAGCTGCCTGTAATAACACACACCTCTTCCACAGAATCTTTCATTTTAGAACCTGAAACGATTTACAGACTTTAATTAATGAAGCCTCATAACATTGCTTTGAGATAGGCAAGTATTAAGCCTATTTTACAGACTGAGAACCTGAGCAACAGAGTGCTTAAAGGTCCAGGGTCACCCCGTGAGTCTGTGACAGAGCTGAGAATAGGACCCAGGAGTCCTCCTTTGTCTTGTGTGCTTCACTTCTATAGAAAGGAATAACAGAACTGCTTCCTTCCCGCCTCCCCCCCCCCCCCCAGTCAAGTCGCTAGTACCCAGGCCATCCCTAAGGGCTATTCCATTTCCAGATGGGCAGATGCAATAGAAGGAACTTTCAGTAGAAGCAAGTAACAAGGAGAAAGATAAAGTTAAGGATGGACTCTGTACTCCTGGAGCCTGCCTGTCTACCCTGTAGACAGGGAGGCAAATGTAACCATACACTTCGTATGGACAGGTGCTGGTGACAGTGGCTCATTTATGGGTAGATGTAATATCCCTGCCAAACACCATGGTATGGGTGGCTAAGAAACATGCAAGGCTTTCCTGATCAGTAGCCCCTGGGCTGGCACTGGGGATGGAAGAGGGGAAAGGGGCAAATCCAAACCGTCCTTTGTTGCGCCTCTCCACCACATACAATTGGTTTGGCTATAATCTTCTGACAGTAAGAAGGCTCCTTATCTGTCTGGGGGGGGCGATTATCTCCTCCCAACAAAACCCCTCCCTCCCATTGCTGTATTTAGCCTTTTCACTGAGATCCGGGGGGTGCCCAACCCTTTGCATTTGCTGTAATACAAACAGTGCTCGGACTGCGTCAAAACTGGAAACTTGGCTGAAATTTGAAATTGGAGCTGGGAAATAATGTGATCCTAACCCATCTGTATGTTTTGGTTCTGGGCTCAGATCAGAAGATGGAAGTGGTTTTGGATTGTATGCGACTGAAATCTTGGGGTAAGATCTTGTGAGAACAGATCATGAGACTTCGGTGCAAACATATCTGGCTCCAAACCCTAGTCCTTGTTTCAACTTACCCCAGATCCAAACAGTCTTTTTGGCCCACCTCTAATCTGCTTCCTTTGCTCCTAAGAGTTCTGCCCCGTGCGATTAGAAGATGAAGCAGAGTCAGGGACTATAAAGAAAAAGGGAGACAATTGTGCAACTTGATCTGAAAAGCCACCATGGTGCAAGTCAAAAGTGTTGTGACACTTACAAAGAGCAACTGGTGCTATAGGCTTTGCACTGTAGGCTCTGGGAGTGTTCGGCTCTGCATTGGAATAGCAGCCCGAGAGGGAGGAGAGGGCAAGGGATTTCTTGCTGCTGTTTTCAATTTAGTCGTCCTGCTCTGTTCTCCAGCCATGTACATGAGAAGAATTGTTAATCTGCCTGTTCATAGTTCTGATCATTAAAAATGCAAAGCAGCCTCTTCATTTCCATGTCGTCTTGAGCCCACTTTGGAAACCACTATAATCAAGTGGCTTCTTTATGACAATCCAAAAAAGGAGTCTGATCAAAGGAATCCTGTGAGAGCTTTCATGCAAAAGGGGATAACACCAAAAGACTTGATTGCTTCCTTGAGAAGCAAGAGGCAGCCTTCTGCAAAGAAGGCAGCTAGCTAATTGGAAGCCTTGGCTACAGGTTCTGAGAGCAGCGAATTAGCTGCTTCTGGGATTTTGGCTGAAGGCACAGGTTACATGGCCAAAGCTCAGGAGCTGCTTATGGGCACCCACACCAATGAAGATGTCACTGATCAGGCATTTTACTCAATTCAGGAGGGGAGACACAATCCGTCTCCCTGCAGTAGTTTAATATGTGGCTCAGCAAGCGCCCACTGGAATTACGGCCGTTAGTCATTTCTCTCGGATCCCAGCTGATGGCAGCCTATGGCAAAAGCAAGGAGAGGATCCTTGCCAAGGCTGAGCCCTTGCCAAGACCTGATTGCAGCAAATTGCAGATCACAGGTGTGGTAAAAGCTGAGAATTGGCAAACAAAGTACCTCTAAGTTACACTAGTTATTTTTCAGGCACATTTTTTCAGACATTCAAAAGTATAGGTTGTCCCAGCTTTAAATTTCTTTGCATGCTAATTAGCAAAGCCCTCCCCATAACCCAGTATACCCTGTAATTTGCCTTTGCAGCAAGTATTTTTCTTTAAGCTACCTGTCGTTCCCAACCATGGTCTAAGCAGTGTCGTCATATTGGTGAGCAGACATGTTGCTTGTGAAACATGGTATTAGAACAATAGTCACAAATGTTTAAGCACCATGATTAGTTTCTTTAGTCTATCTGATGTTGGGGGGAGGGGAGGGGGGAAGCTGGTTTTCTGTAGCATTCTGAAATCTCCTTGTTTTTGCATGGATCTGGTGTTTAGTAAATGCCACAATAGCTCGTTGAGATCCTCTCCTCTTTCAAAAGTGGTGAAGCACTGGGGGTTTCTCCAGGCCAGTGATATTGATTAGCAGAGTCACACGAAGGATGTTAAGTGGTTCTGTAACAATAAACAATAGAAAGGGAGCAATCGGGCTAATAGACGTTGTCAGCCCCCAAAGGACATGAATAAATCAAAGCCCTGGAGATTCTAGGTCCTAGTAAAATAAGAAGTCTGAGCTTCCAGTTTAGCCTCCGCTCCCTTGTGCTATTCAGTACCCGATGGACCTTTTATTTGAGAGGCACTAGACAATGTCACCTCTGCAATTGGAGGTGTGACTGTCGCCTCGCCCAGGGGCAGCCTGGGAGCTCCCTGGTGTTCCCTGGCAACTGGAGCACTGAGTAGATTTGAAGAGGATGCTATGTCCTGCTAACAGTGTGACACCTGTCTGAGTAGATGTGCAGAAGGGAGGGGAGGCCACTGTCCATGATCGGGGACAGTGGAGTTGGGACCATTGGGTTCCGTGCTCTGTCTGCTTTACTGCAGGCTGCCTGTGTGATATCAGGAAGGTCCCCTTTATGCTAGTTTCCTGATCTGTAAGATGGAGCTGATGTGTTGTGTCTCACGGGTATCTCGCAAGGCTCCACTAATCAGGGTGTCAGAGCGCTGTGAGCTCTGCAGGTTAAAGAGAAGGGCAAATTATTATTGTTATTGCTCAAAACGAAGAGCCCGGGTGAAAAGGTGTGGAACCAGTGTAAGGAATCGGTCCCATTGTGTGGCACTCTGATAATATGGCTACTTCCCTGCATCCCACTGTGCATTGGGTTATGGATTGTGCATTTAACTGAAAAAACACATTTTAATACTAACTCTGTGCCCTAATCTGTAGGCTTCCCTCTGAGATTCCCCAAGCGCTTTATAGACACTCGGGAATTTAGCCTCATCACTCCCTGCTTTTCTCCCCCTCCCCTCCCCCAGCCAACCCATTATCCATATTTAACACATCAGGAGGTTTAGTGAGGCCAAGTAACTTTTTTGTTCCCAGTCACAAAACAAGTCACTGAAGGAAGTGGGAAGTCCTCATTTTCAGTTTTGTGCTTTAGCCCCAAGAGCAGGCTTGCTTTCTGCCTTAGGAGTGTCAAAGCTGCATGTGCATGGATCACTGATTTGTGTACAGTTTGTATTTAGCTGCTGTGCATTTCCTTTTTACCCATCTGCAGGATGGGAATAATGATGATGGCTCCCTGATGGGGCTGTTCTGGAGTTTAACGAACGTAGAGAAGGCACTTTGAGATCCTGAAATGGAAGGTTCTATAGGAAATGCCAATCATTATAAGCAGAAAAGTCCTGCTGTTTAACCATGCACCTTGGTGACTGAGAGAAATGTGAGTGGTTAGAATGGGCTTGTTAAGTCAGCTCATTTGCAAGCGTATCTCAAAGAAGGAAGCTGCACCTGGGGTGGCCTGCCTCCGTCCTTCTGCTGCTCTGGCGTTGGGTGTGTGTTTTTAATTGTCCTTTGTCTTCTGTGCCCTTTGCAGAGTCCCCCCCAGAGAGGGCCGGGCAGCGGCGCAGCATGCCCAGCGGGGTCATGGAGAAAAATCCCAGCATGGAGCCCACCGCCACTACGCCATTCCGTGTCACGGTAAATGTCTCTCGCCACCTTAATTACTTCTCTGGGGTTTGACCAAGAGGAGAGGGTATCTGTCGCTGTTTGTGCTTAGAGATGGGAGGGCCGGGTATGGAAATCTTCGATTGCTTATTTTAACATAAAGGTGCAGATGCTAGTAGCTACTATTAGAATACGCAGCTGTAAAGGCCTTCTCAGTAATCTTGTAAGATATCAATTTAAACCAGGGACTGTCTTTAGAATTGTATGTTGTTTTCCAATGACTTCTGTGGAAGTGCAGACTCTTGGCCTTGCCTTGAAGATCAGATCTGAGATCTTCATTTCCTCTTACGTTAGAATTTGCACAGAGGTATTTGTTACTGCTCCCCTCCTCGCCCCGCCTGAGTCAGCCTTTCTCCATAACACCCCATACATTTCTTTTTTGTAGGCGTTCTAAACTGACTGCATTATGTTCTGCCTACAGGACGGGCTTTCTGAAAGAATAATATGAAAGCCCAATAATTAACATGGCTCAGGAACATGCTCTGTTGACAAATGGGAGGAACAACGGTGGAAGCAAAATAAACTGTTTTAAAACTAGGCCGTAATGATCCAAGAGAAGCTATTTTTTTTAAAGTATCCTCCTCCAGGCCCCATCTGTAGCTAATGAAATGGAGCGTGTATGTTGGGGACTGCAGGATTCATAATCAGTTGAGGGCACCAAGCTCTTTGGAGTAACCTTCATTAGCAATAATTTATGAGGAAAATCTCTTCACAGCTCTCCGCAGAAGGTGTAAGCTTAGAGTGTAACTAGATGGCCAGTGCACAGATGTGGTGCATCAGTCTAAGGCACTTAAAGGGGCACACTTTCAGGAGTGGGGTGTGTATTGTGCCCAGATAATAAAGCAGCAGTGTTTGTATGTATGAGACAGGCCTGTTCTCTAGGAGCTGACTTGCACAGTGTGTTTATGCATTTTCCTCCAGGGCAGATTGGCAGAGGCCCTGGAGGTTTTTCGCCTTCCTCTGCAGCGTGGGGCATAGGTCACTTGCTGGAGGATTCTCTGCACCTTGAGGTCTTTAAACCACAATTTGAGGACTTCAATAACTCAGTCATAGGTCAGGGGTTTGTTCCAGGAGTGGGTGGGTGAGATTCTGTGGCCTGCGTTGTGCAGGAGGTCAGACTAGATGATCATAATGGTCCCTTCTGACCATATGGTCCCTTCTGACCTAGTCTATGAGTCTGAGACATTCTCATAAGCAAACCAGGGAAATGTGGTCTAGGTAAAATTCCTATAAGATTGGGGGCACAACTGGGTGAAAGACCTTTCTCAGAATAGTTACCAATGATTTGCTGTCAAACTGGGAGGGCATAACTAGTGGATCCCACAGGTGTCAATCCTGGGTCCAGTACTATTCAATATAATGGAGTGGAGAGTATGCTTATAAAAAATGTAGATGATGCTAAGCTGGGAGGAGTTGCAAGCACTTTGGAGGACAAAATTAGAACTGAAAATTACCTTGACAAATTAGGGAATTGGTCTGAACTTAACAAGATGAAAGTCAATAAAGACAAGTACAAAGTACTTCACTTAGGAAGGCAAAAATCAAATGCACAACTACGAAATGGGGTATAGCTGGCCAGGTGATCATACTGCTGAAAAGGATCTGGGGGTTATAGTGGATCACAACTTGAATGAGTCAACAATGTGACGCAGTTGTAAAAACGATCGATATCTTGCTGGGGTGTATTAACAGGTGTGTCATATGTAAGACACGGGAGATAATTGTCCCGCTCCATGCGACACAGGTTGGGCCTCCGCTGAAGCACTGTGTCCAATTCTGGCATCACACGTTAGGAAAGATGTGGATAAATTGGAGAGTCCAGAGGAGAGCAACAAAAGTTATCGGAGGTTTAGAAAACCTGACCTCTGAGGAAAGATTTAAAAATATGGGGAAGTTTAGTCTTGAGAAAAGAAGACGGAAGGGAACCTGATGATACTCTTCAAATACGTTAAAGGCTGTTGTAAAGAGGACGCTCATCAATTGTTCTCCATGTGCAGTGAAGGTAGGACAAGAAGTAATGGGCTTAATCTGCAACAGTGGAGATTTAGGTTAGATATTAGGAAAAGCTTTCTAACGCTAAAGCTAGTTAAGCTCTGGAGTAGGCTTCCAGGGGAAGTTAGGGAATCTCCATCATTGGAGGCTTTGAAGTACAGATTAAAAAACACCTGTCAGGGGTGGTCTAGGTTTACTTGGTCCTGCCTCAGTGCAGGTGACTGGACTTCTTGAGGTCCCTTCCAGTCCTACATTTCTGTGATTCTATGCTGCACTGGTCGCTGTATGTCTATGGAGCCCATTTTGCACATGTAAATCCTAGTTGTGTGAGCACATGTGGACCTTTTTGGGTCTGCATACTTGAGAGTCATCATATATATTAGTACATAAATATGCATGGCCATGTTCATCTGCACTGAGCTATTCATAACCTAATTACTCCCGGGAGTAAGACGTGGTGATAAGAGCAGCGACCAGGAGTCAGGAGAACTGGGTTCACTTTCCTAGCATTGTCATGGACTTGCTCTGTAACTTTTGGGCCAGTCACTTAACCTCATTGTGTTAGGTCCTCCGACTGTGAAATGAGAATAATGGGGAGAATAGTTGAAAAGCTCTTTAAGGTCCTCCTGTCAGATGACAGGCACTCGGTAAGGGAGCAGGAGTATTCATGCATGTGTGCAATGTTGTGCATATCCGCAAACTGCATAAGACACAGTGACGTGCATTATTTAGTTGTGTATTCACATACAGCAGTATCAAATACTCCAAAGCAATGCATGTTAACTCCAGTAGCACCATGAAGGTCATTTATATTTCATCTGTCTGTAACTGAATTCAGCTGCTGCAAATTCCTCTTTTATCAAACTCATAAAAAAAATTCCATTTACAAAGTATCTTTCTTCTAAATGATCAAGAAAGCCTCAAAACAACAAGAAAAAACTGAGATAAAGTTCCAGACTTCCAATACCAAATTTAAACTAATTGATTCTAATCTCTTTAGAGTCATACTGCCTCAGCAACTGATCTGTACATAGCCCTGAATCCAGGGCTATGTAAAACCTCTTCCTCTTCCTCTCTGGAGGAGCTCACACAAATACAAGTCCTATATCTAAACCAGCGAATCATTTCTGTAGGTCATGAATACATTGGAACAAGTAAACCGAGCTAAGGAATCTCAGAGTATGTCTACACTGTACATGGGAGGTATGATTACAGCACCTGCAGACATACCTCAGCTAGCTTGGCTCTAACTAGATCAAAGCTACCTTGAATAATAACAACAGTGAAGCCATGGTAGCACGGGTGTTGGCCACACAAGTATGTACCCAGGTCCTGGGAGGGTGGGGCCAGTAGATCAAAGCTAACTTCGATTTGTCTACACTTGCTGCACTTCCTAGTTTGCAGCGTAAACATAACCTTAGACACCAACTAACTTATGCCAATGTTCTTAAAATCTGAAGCAAAATCAGTAACCATCAGGCTGCCCCATCTAAACTCTCTTTTTCTTGTGGGGAAAATTCTCAATTTGCTGAGCTGATCTCTTATTAGGAGTAGAGCCTAATTTTGTCTGTTCTGATGCTGGACTTCTAAATAAATGTTTAGACTTTGGGTCTTGTGCAAAATGGCTTAACCATATATCCCTACAGCACTGCAGATGCCTCATAGGAAAGTCCTGGGGAAAGTCACAAAGGATTCTGCTGATTCCGTATTCTGTGTTTCTTTCGCTCTTTTATTGCTTGTGGTATTGGAAGCAAACCGAACCTTTTGTTGCTGCTCCTACTGCTTCTACCCCAGCTGAAGCCCTAACCCTTGCTTTGTAGCACCCATTGGGCTCATGATTACTTGCATCTGAAGAAGTGAGGTTCTTACCCACGAAAGCTTATGCTCCCAATACTTCTGTTAGTCTCAAAGGTGCCACAGGACCCTCTGTTGCCATTGGGCACAGTAAAGATAGCGTCTTGTCACACCCAGGAGGATGGGCTCAGGTGAAGGGGGAATGAGCCCGCTGGGAGCAGAACTCCTATGTAGAAACTCTGCTTCCATCTGCATGTCCTTGCGCTCCTGCTCATCGTCCTCCCCTTCAAGGCTCTACATGACTCCACCCCATCTATATCTCTTCTTTCATCTTTTCCTACATCCCACTTCTCTCCTTACACTCCTCTGCATCCTCTCTGCTAATTGCTCCCTTTGTCTTCATCTCCTTAGGCCATTTATTTTATCCCTCCCTTCTTTCAAATTCTTCTTTAAAATCTACTACTTGCAAAGCCACCTACGTGATTTCCCTTGCCCACTGGATCCCTGCGCTGTACTGCTGGCCTGCGTATCCTGGTTCTCTACGGGCAGGGAGATTGTAAGCTCTTGGAATTCTGGATCTTGTCTTTTTATGTGTTCTGTAAAGTACTGTTCTACATAATTAATGGCAAATAATGGGGAGTGTGAAATACTAAACAACAGGGTGTGGGATGTTTGTTAGCATTTGCCAGTAGGCATGAGTGATTGTTAGCATCTGTGAAAATTATGTGGTTAAAGGCACTGGGAGGGTGTGTTCCATACTCTGTACACAGACACTGATAGAGCGATTGGCCTGGATCTGCTTCTCCCTGCAGTAACTTTTGGCGTAAGTGATGTCCATCTTGCTTTCATGCCACGAGGAGAACTAATTTCTTCTCAAAGACCTGCAAATCCATTCCCCTAACCATCCACTTTCTTGCTGGATGCAGGCTGCGCTGGCAAAAGGTTAGGCTGATGATCAACTTGCTGAACCATCTCTGTGAACTCGGGACATGTCCTGCAGAAGAAGGAAATAGCATTCCCAAGAAATGGGAAGACCTGCCAGAGAACCACCTTACTTCTTTCGTCTTCATTTTTATTCTAGAGTTTTTAAAACTGCGTTGATGAGTTTTATGAGCTTGTACCTCCTTTGCACTAAGGAAGAGAATCTGAATCCATTAGGATATTTGTAGCCGAACCCAGCAACCGCCTCCATCAGCATTGGTTTGATTTCAGCAGCTCTTTTTGGAATGGACATAATTAGGGTGGACATATTTACCAAGGGATGCTGCTATATGATTGATGATCATGTGGGTGCAAAAAGCTTCAGTGGGATGATGACGTTACCAAGGATGGACATAAACTCATAGACTGGACATCCAGCCAGATCATTTTAAGGCCCTAGCTAGAGATCAGTCTGGGTGGCGCTTGATCTGCAAAGATGCTGCGTCCCTCTGGGTTTTGCCTTGATGATGATTGATGATGATCACGGTTGGTGGAAATAAAGCTCTGTTTCTTCTCTCTCTTGTTCCAATGGAGTGCATCTACTGTATGTTTCCAGAGGCGTGATTCCAGTCTTTAGCCGGTGCGATGGCCTGTATGAGATGTGGTGGCTGGCTGCCAAAACCAACCTGTGTTCCAAAATTCATATGAAATTTTAAAAAGCGTAGTCAGTAAATACACCCTTGCTAGAGAGAGGTATGGCATTTGTCTTTTGCATTACACAGTACACTATCATCTAACTTCTGTTTCTTCTCAGCCCTCGGAATGTGACTTCCGTTAATACGAATGGCTTCATTACATGCATAGTTTTTATGGCTGCCCAGATTTTAGCAGATGTCAGACAGGAGAAATATATTCTGCCTCACCTTCCTTCATTAACCAGAAGAGGAGCATTAGCAGTCAGTCCACTCCTGCCACTGGGAATAGTAATTAGTGCTTTAGTTTAGTGGTAATGGGATTATTACTTTTGAGCCTGCTGCTGTAGGTTTTGATGTCGTAAGCTTTTCATATTTTACAGCTGATTGTTCTTCCCTGACATCTCCATCCTTCTGCTCTGGAGTCTCCAAGGGCCCGATGGGCTCAGGAGCCTTTGAATTCAGAGGCTTGGGCTTTGTTGCACTTTCTGTTGCTTCAATTCGTTTGCAACTCGGAGCGGTGCAGCGTGGAAATGCCCTCTCTCAATGTAAAGGTCTGCCAACCTGCCTGAGAACGGAAGCGGTGGAGGCTCTGCTATGGCTCTCGCAACATGTTGTGGTGAAGGAAAGGCTGGGGGATGCTGGTTCGAGGCTTGGAAGTGCTGAGCACCCTCAGCTCCCATTGATCTTGGGGACCGTTTGAAAATCAACCCGTAATGTCTCCTCCATGTGTCCATTTTTCCAACTGTCTGGGAGAGAGAGAGAGAAACTAGTTGATCTAATAGATCATTTCCATCCCTGATTTTTATGCTTGTATGAGTCTGGGCTGTGCATGTACGTCTGCGGCATCCACAGAGTTAGCTGCACCCAAAATCATAGCAAAATCCTGTTCTGTACAGAGACATTTTTCTTTCCACCTTATAATGTCAATATGATTTTAACAGAGCATCTCAAATGTGAAAAACCCTCTCACCCAGGACGATTCATATGCTGCAAAGTTCTTAATTTCCTTCTTTGTTACCCATCTCCCCAACACTGCGCTATGGGAGCAGAGTGCAATCTGATGAACCATGATCTGAAAGGCTTTGCCTTATCTAAGGGTCATTTGCTGCACATTGGTGTGTCCCTCATAACGAATGCAATTCCAAATCTGTCAGGGCAGATTTGTGCAGTGTAGGCTGTAGAGATGAGTACAAACCTCTCCCCCAGGACTGTTGAGTTTCCAAAGGACATACAGTATGTTAAAAATAGTCTTACTGCTCACATCTGCTTCCTTGGAGACTGGAGCTCAGATTGCTCTCAATGGCCAAGAGTTCCCTGAATACTCCAATGAAGCCAGTGAGGAATGTGGTCTACGGTGTCCTAATGATTGAAAGTGCCACGTGGTTACAGAAATAAGATCATAGAATTTGGTGCACTGGGTGTACTCTTGAACCAAGTCCAGCATCCTGTCTCTGGCCAGCATCTGGTTTAAAAAAACCAACCAACCATCATGTACATACCCAGCCAATTATGCAGTGCGGTATGTGGAGTTGGGGATTCCTTCTTGTCCCTTGCAGTGATTAGCTAGTGCCAAGAAGCATGAGATTTGATTGCATTATCTCAGCATATAAAGGGTGAATCCAGGCCTCGTTGAAGTCCCTGGAAGTTTTTTACATTATCTGACATGCTCAGGTACCCATGGAGGTTACAGACTCTGATCACGCCTCCTGTTAGCTGAAGACCACTACAAAGTTGAATGGTTTTGATGAACTCTTCTCTGTTTAGTGTGTGCGTGCTGACAACAGGCTCCTCGGAGGAGGAATCATAACGAGCATGTCCACCATGAAAAGACCGTCTAAGGATGGGTCTGTGGTGCTCACTTGCAGGTGCTTTTTTATCAGCCAGTTGACAAAACAAAATAGGGGCCGAAGGGTTTGGTCATTAGTCAATCATTTCAAATCCAGCCCAGCTTTGTAGTGATCAAGAGTTGTTCCCATCTGATGGCTGGTTGGTAGTGGGCAAGGGTCAATATTACAGAGCCCCCTGCCACAGTTTGGCAGGAACTGGTGCTGCTTTTGGCAGCCCTAGCAAACCTGCCAAGGGCTGAAGAGAGACAGACTAGACTCCTCTCTCCTCCCTAGAGCTGGCTCTTTGGAGTCAGTGCTTAGATGAGTGATCAGGCAGGAGGTGAGGGAAGCCTGTGGTGCCTGCAATGTGCCTGTTCTGTGAATAAAGAGAGGCCTTGGCCAGAGTCAGATTTTACTGCATAGAATCCAGAGAGCTCAGCGAGTGGAGGGTTTGACACTGAAACCTATGTTATTGTTCAATAAACCAGCCAAGCAAAGGACCTGGAACCTGAGGAACTCCACTAGAAACGAGATACTCTCTCTGCACAGGGACATTGTGAGTGAGGGCAGAATAACAGAGTGTCAGTGTAATTACATCAATCCCATCTCATTAGGATACTGCCATCTATTGGTCACTTTTATTAGAGCTTGGTTTCATTACATTTTCTCCCTGGCTGCCCACGTGTTCCTGGACAGGCAGCTGCACTGATGGGGAGAAGGTCTGACCTGCTGAATAATTTTTGCAGCAGTGAGAGAGTGGGCCGAGGAATTGGAATGATTTCTCACTGCTCAGTGACTTTGTGCTGAGGCTCACTTTCCGACAGGGTAAATTAATAGGTCAGATGTGTAATCTGGGAAGCTTTCAAAAGGGGTTTGAAAGCAACTCCATTAAAGTAGAATCATAGAATCCTAGAATATCAGAGTTGGAAGGGACCTCAAGAGGTCATCTAGTCCAACCCCCTGCTCAAAGCAGGACCAATTCCCAGCTAAATCATCCCAGCCAGGGCTTTGTCAAGTACATACTCTGCTTTTCTGACAGGGCTAGGTGAAGGGTCCTCTCTCCTCTAGGTTGACTATCCCGCATCTCCATAGACACTCTCACCTTGTGCCCTCCTCTACACTCCCCCAGCCCCCAAAATCCTGATGTTGGATTTAGGCTTCCCTCAACATTCATTCACCGTGCTGTTCACATTCAGGCACAGTTCTGAATGGGGGATTTTCTGATGTGAGAAGTCTGACTTGGAGTCAGTTCTTGTAGACTCTGCTGAAAGGAAAAATATCAGGCAGATTCTTCCAGACAAAGAGCTGCTCCTAAATCACAAGCCCGAAGCCTCATCGGTTGTAGAAAGGAAATATTTAGTCTGCAGGCCAAGAGCTTGGTGGAACATCCATAGGGAGTGAAGAGGTTGGAAATGGACAGGGATCTCTTAGCAGAGCTCACTGGTGTAAGTGCAACTTGCGCTAATGACTGTGTGCTGACCAGTACTGTCTCATTGTTTCCTTGTGCTCCCCATCTGCCTGTATCCATCCGTTGCTGTTTTGTCCTATACTTAAGCTAGGTCTACACTGGGGGGGGGGGGGGGGGGAGAGAGAGATTCGATTTAAGATACGCAAATAGCGTAGCTGAATTTGATGTATCCTATTCGACTTACCCCGCTGTGAGGACGGCGGCAAATCGACCGCCGTGGCTCCCCGTCAACAGCGCTTACTCCTCCTGATGAGGTGGGAGTATGCGCGTCAATTCGGGGATCGATTTATCCGTCTAGATGAGACGCGATAATTGATCCCCGAGAGAGCGATTTCTACCCGCCGATCCGGGCGGGTAGTGTATACTAGCCCTCAGATACTCTTTTGTTCTGTGTCTGTACAGTGCCTAAGACAGTGGGGTCTTGGTCCATGACTGGAGCTCCTACCTGCTACTGTAATACAAATAAATAACATTCAATTCATAATTTTAAAATCTGGGGTTGACTGAGTGGGAACTCCAGTTACTCGAAAGATCCCCTGGGAAGTTGTCCTGAATCCCCGTAGGAGCTGTTTGGAGAGCCCAGTTTGAGGAACTCTGCCCTAAGAGGACACCTTGCTCTTCCCATTTTGAATTTCATTCAAAAAGCGACTCCAGCAGTTCAAACTCTTTCTGTGCCACTCAGGTCCCTTGTAGTCACAAAGAAACCTCCCCAGGATTCCCTGCTTTTTGACTTGTTCACATCTTTAACCTGTCTCTTTACGCTGATTGGGTCCAGTTGAGCTGGACATGCAGCAGCATCTGAAATGCAGTGTGGTAGGAGGAGTTTAACATTTTTAGTTCCTCCTAGCTGGCTTATAACCCCGTGATAAAAGAAATATTTCATTAAGTGCTAATGGCAGCGTTCCACTAAATGGAAACTCCTGGGGAGATGAAAGAAGCGCTCTCGATCCTTCTCCTCCCTTGAACATAATCTTAAATGACGGGTCCTGATTCAAGCTGGCAGCTATTGACTAGATATTAAAGGATTTTTTTGAAGTTTTTGCCTGTGCATAATGTACACTATTTGCCATTTAGTTTCTAATCACTTTTCTAAATGCACTCATGTAAATTATACTTTAATAGCTCAACTTTCTTTGGAGAATTTTCCTTCTGATACTATGAGGCGAGCTGACTGGAATGAACTGGTGCTTCCCTCTGCATGAACACCCTATCTCTAATTGAAATGTAATTGTTTACTAAACCGTTCGAACTAGAAGGGAAAATTACTATCATTTTGGTCTGTGGCTGCATACATTAGAGCACCCCTTTTACTGGGGATTGAATTTAAGGAGAATAGGAACATTATCACAGATGATATATAAACAGAAAGCTATTATCATTAAACTGTCAACGGCAACTGAATTTGGATAACGAGTGTTAGCAGCGGCAAGAAATTATATGTAAATGACTTTGAGGATTTATCTGTGGATTCAGTCACTGTTTTCTGGAATGGGACATGCTCTGAGGCTTTGGCTTTTGGGGCATCTTTGGGTTGGGAAACAAAAGTGAGGTCATCTTGATGCCCATTTGTGGTCCTTTAAGGTCCAAGTGGCACTGTTTTTGCAAGAGTTAGGTGTGTTAACCTTGCTGTCTGAATCCTCCTTAGGAGATTATAACAATATTACACATTGCACTTAAATGGCATCTTTCATCACAGATTCTGCAAGCTGTCTACAGAGTGGATATGTATCATCGTCCACAATTTACAGTTGGGGAAACTGAGGCAGCGTGCAGTTAAATTAAGGAATTTGGCCAAGGTCACCCAGAAAAGTCAGGAATAGGTCTCCTGAATTTAATTTCCTAATGTCTAACTTCCAGTCCCAGACTAACCACTAGTCTTAGCTGCTTCTAATTATATCTCGTGTCTCTGAATTCCAGCTGCAGTTTCTAGAGGATTTAGTATTCTTCTCAAGCTGAATACTGGCCTGTGAAAATGAACGAGTAGAAAATCTGGCCTCCCAGTTGCTGTTCCCAGACCAGACATGCCCTAGCTTCCTTCACCTCTCTTCTGGTGGCCGGTATCTTCAAACTTTCTGACTTGTTGTTAAACTCTGAACTCTCCTCCTTATCTCTTGAAATCTACTCCATTCATATAAATCTGTAGGCATATGGCACAGCTACTGCTCATCTCATGTGTGTACTTTTACAATATACAGGTCAAATGCAAAAGTTAGGTTTTGTTTTGAAACTTACAAAAACTGATATTAAATAGAAGTTAAAACATTTTCCTTATTTAATGCTGGCATGAGAAGCAGAAAATGCAACAGACTACTCAAAGGACAGTGTTTCTAGACTGAAGTGCAAAACCCCCTCCAACTGAAGAACTAACTAGGTTATTTTACTTTTATAATCTGTGGTGTAAGTAACACGGAAAGAATCTTATTTTAAAAATGCATCAGGTGATTGATTTGAATCTTGCCACGTACCTGTAAAATTCTAGAAAGTAAACTTTTGGTTTCTTGCAGCTCTGGGAGCACTGGCAGCCAGCATGGTTCAGGGTATGTGGGACTGTCAGATTTCAGCACAGGGCTGCTGCTGAATCCACTGTGGATTTATTCTGTGCATCAAACAGGAGACAGCGATGACAGGATAAAAGACATTGTGTTATGACCTGTTTCACTGGCAGGACGTTGCATGGCAGAGTATGGATTTTTTTTTTTCTGTTTTGAACTGAACGTGTTCCAGGGAGGTCTCCTCATTGGGGCTTGTAGTTGTCCGAAGGAAGCTTTCACAGAAAGGAAAAGACCCTAGGGCTTATTGATGGAGCTAGCTTAATTCACAAAACAGGGCCTATTTTTTTAAAGCATTAGTAACCCCTTGTTTGGGGGGAAGGGGGAGAGGAGGTGTGTGTGTGTGTGTGTGTGTGTGTGTGTGTGTGTATATGACATCCCTGGAGACTGGCTTGTGGGGATTGGAAGTGGCCCGGCACAGTTAGCATCTAGTGGCTCTTTGGTTGTCTGCATCAAATGAGTTAACAGTCTTGGGTCAGTGCCCCCTGGATAGGGATCCGTATCACATGCTAACAGACCTGTAGGCTCCCTTATTATCTGCAGCTCTGGAAGCCTCAGCCCTGAGGCTAAGCGAAGAAAGGTCATGCTCACCAATCTGCCTGCTCCCACCCACCAGGAGGGGTTGAATCCCATTGCGGAGGACAACGTGTGACTCTTGCTGCTTCCTCTGCTGTTTGGTCGATGGATGCACAGGGCTTCAGTCACATTTCTCTGTTTAAATTTTTTTCACAAGTGATTTGGCTGTGTGAAATTGGCCCCGGAAAGCTGTGTGTGTATATGTATATGTGTGTATGTGTGTGTGTGTGTGTGTATGTGTGTGTATATATATATATATATATATATGTATATGTGTGTGTGTATGTGTATATATATATATATATATATATATATATATACACACACACATTTATTACTGGTTTGTATTTTATTTTGTTTGACCATAACAAATGGAATCAAAGCAATCACTCTCTGACCTATGAGTCTTCATTCTCAAAGGAAACCTGCACAACACTTTCAAAAGACAAGCCTGGGAGCTTAAAAACATACCTCTGCTAGACACTAACAGTCATGGTCTGAACAGACACCAAGTTTAGGATTTATTACAATAATCTGGAACCCACTAGCCCCCTCTTTTTGTCCTGTGACTGCAGAGGTGTTAACGGGCCGCTCTACCTCGAATGGCCCCTTACAATATGTGCTAACTACTTACGCTGAACAATCTGTTCCACCTTGCATTTTGCTGTGACTCTGGGAATTCCTTTCCCAGACCTGCAGAAGAGCTCTGTGAGTCTCCGAAGCCTGCCGCTCGCACCAACAGAAGTTGGTCCAATAAAAGATGTTACTTACTCCTCCTCCCCCTTTTCTCTCTCAATGTAATCTAGTCATGTTCACTTGTACCTCAGCACCACTGATTTTTAGTTCTGTGATCAATTCCTCTTTATCTGTCAAGACGAGGTCTCATATAGCTGTGTTGAATGCATCACTGTTTGAGTTTGGAAATTGTTATCTATAATGTTAAGAAATTCCAAGGATGTTTTAATACTGACAGCATGAGACCTGCAGCCTGTGTCAGCAGACTGAGTCCCCTCCATGATTACCCAGCTTTTCCCCCCTACACATTATAGATCTTCATTGAAGAAGCTCGTCATCCTGTTCCCTAGTGTGATTTGGTGGTCTGTAGCAGACACCGACTAGTGCCCCATCTTGTGCTTTTTTTCTATTGTTACATGATTTAATGTACGACATTGATCTGTCTATTACACCCCCTGTCCTGCTTAGATGGATTGTTCAGGGCAAATTGGAGGTGTGTGGACCGAGAGCCCCCTGTCTGCAGAAGTTTGAGCTTTTGGGACTGCAGCAAAAGACCCATGACATGGATGTGGCTGATCCAGGCCAGTGGGGCTATAAAACCACAGCGTACATGTTTCAGGCTCAGGCTACACTACACTTAGGGCCTAGGCTCTGAAACCCTGCAAGGCAGGAAGGTCTCAGATTCCTGGCTCTCGCCTGAACCCAAACGTCTTCACTGCTGTTTTTAGCCCCACAGCCCGAGCCCAAAAGCCTGGGTCAGCTGATGTTTGTGTGGGCATAACCTCTGTGGTTGAACGTTTTGCCTCCTGCAGGGAGATCAAAGGCTGGAATCCATCAGTAGAGTGGTGGCCTCCACTCTGCTCTCTCCTTCAGAGATCTCCCCTCCCCCACCCCCTTGTCAAAACCATTGCAGCCATGCCAGAAATACCAGCTGTTCCTGATAAATTACCTTTCAGTGGAAAGAGTCCATGGGGAGAGTAATTCAAAGTTAGGGTATACGTAGGGCTAATAGGAAATGTTAATTCACATTTCACTCTTTTGATCAGTGTGTATTGAATCATAATTCACAATAATATTATTTGGCACTTCTGTGGCACCTTTCATCCAAGGCTCTCAAAGTGCTTTGCAAGCACGAATGAATTCAGCCTTGCAACCCCGATGAGATTGTTAAACAAAGTTGTATGTATTTTACAGATGGGGAAACTGAGGCACAGAGACGTCCCCAAGGTCATGCAAACTGTCTGTGGAAGAGCTGGGACTTGATATCAAGGCCTGCAGATGCCTGTTTTAACCAGGAGAACTAATTTACACAGTGATTTGAAAATTAATTAAAATGGGAAAAACTCTCTCGGAGAATAGGATTTTTTTTCTTTTGAAAAAAGTTTATTTTTGTGATGGTTTACAATTATGTACTTCATTTGTATCTGGTCTGATATTCTTTTGGACTTCCAATACCACAGGGAATGTTTAAATCCCCTCCAAACTCCTCCTCTAAATACCATTTCATTGACATGTTTTTAAATGCCATAACAATAATTTTCATATCAGTTTTGTTTTAAATGTGGTGTTTCATTTCCAAACTATAATTTGCATAGAAATGGTTTTCTTTTCTTTTTCTTTTTTTGTTGTTCAAGTTTGAATGTGAAGGTTTCATTTTTCTATGTTGATAGGATTTTACACTTTCCCCTGCAGTCCTGGAAACCCAAAAGCAACCACATTAGGCAATGCATGAGAACCAAAAAGTGAAACGGACCAGGCTAGTTTCATTTCTCTAAGGTAAATGAAGTGCAAAAAGTAAACACATAGCATGAATGTTGATTTCTTTAAACTGAAAGCATTTGAATATCCTATAATATAAACTTGATAGTGTCCCTTTACCAATAACCAAGAAATAAAGTTAAAGAATTATTTTTGAGAAATCAGGCAATACAATAAGTCATCTACTTCCTCAGCAACATTTTATAGCCGTGACATGCTTCTGAAGACCTCTTTGAAGTCCTGTTGGATGGATTCAGTAACTTGTGACCTGGCAGCTTAAATGTCCTATTTAAAAAGAAGACCTTAATCTCTGAAGTTTTTCCATTAGGAAATGGGTTTATTTTTTCCTCCGATTCCTATTAGTCGGGGCATACGTAGAAATGCCTTCTTTGCTACAGCAGTTACTGGTAGTTCTGGCTGAGAACACTGCATGCCTATATTTTTCATGCTGAATCTAAAGATGATGCCTACTATCTACCTAAATTTTAAAATTGTTCCTGCCGTGGTAAGACTGAACACGTCTTTCTAACAGCAGCAATTGCATCATGTCATAGGCTGTGATCTGTTTGACTTTCATTGGGTAAGGTGGGTAACTCTGGGTCTGTACGCTCTCAGGAGAGTCCAGGCTCTGCAGCAAAAAGTAGTGAAAGGGGAGCTCTTCCCTTGATGGGTATGTATATGCTGTGATTACAGCAAGCATAGGCATGCCTGAGTTAGCTTTGATCTAGCTAGCTTACTAAAAATAGCACGCAGGGAAGCCCTGATGGAATTGGCTGCCTGTCCAAATACATACCCCATATCCCATGCTACCACCCATGATAGCTACACTGATATTTTTAGTGAGCTAGCCCAAGCAAAGCTAGCTTAGATGTGTCTCCACATGCTGCAATCACACCTCCTGACTGCAGTGAACACATACCTTGAGTCAGTACTGATCCAAGGTCCTAGCTCTAGGCCAATGTGATGCTGGAAGTGTCATAAAACTTGACCCACTTTCTAAGCATTCATGATCATGTCAGGCCCTGCAGCACTTTCCCCATGATTAGGGCTGCTAAGTTAAAGCATCACCGGCACCTGAGTGGTCTTTTTCTGGTCATCTTCCCTCCAGATCCCAGTGGAACTGATGCTCCTTAAGGGAGACCTTATCTCCAAATGGTGACACTGCTGGGCCAAACCCAGCACATTGATTTGAGGCAGTGGGCCCAATTCTGATCACTTACACAGTTTTGCACTAACGTAACTTCAATGGTGTTACTCTGGATTTATATGGGAATTGAGCCCAGTGTCTGCTGAGCACCAGGGAAAGGCCAGACGGATCCTTTTCACTCAGTTCCTTTAGCACTCCCCGTCGAGTAACTTTTTATTGCGCCTATGTGTGTGTATGCATTAAAGTGACATTGATTTCTGCATACTATTTCGAACTCCAGTTGCCATGGGAACAGGATTCACTTTCCCCTTCATGCTGTGTCTTTCCCCAGCTCTGCCCTCTGAAGACGCGAGCTGTATTTCTCCTCCTCCTCCCCTTTTTTCTAGAGAGTGCCGATAATGGTGGCTGAGACATCAGGGATAATTTGACAAAATGATGATACGCGCTATAATGCCTTTGGTGATGCACTTGTGCGGGCCCTGGAGCTCTGCCAGCAGCCAGCCTGTTTGTGTCTTGCTCCATAATTACACTGGGTCATATCTTACCTGTGACATTCTTCACAACATGAAGGAAATTAGTTCAGACGCTAATCACGTCTTTATTTCCCAAATCTCTCTGAAGTGATGTATGCCACCTATTGTGCTAAGTGCAACCCTCCAGCCCAAATCTCTGGCTTGCATCTGTGTATTTCTAGCCATAGGAGAGGCACTTGGCCTCTCCCATTGCTAGAGCCAACCAAGTCCTAAAGCCTTTACTTGCAATCCTTGGGAGCTGTGCCCAAGTTAGGACTTCAGGCTATGGTGGTTATGGTAGGGGAAAAGTTGTGCAGGTCCATGTCAAACTCCAGAGATCCTCTGGAGATTTTTGGTGACCGTCCCTTCACCTTGCCACTTTGGGAGAAGGGTTAGTGCCTGTGGTACTTGACAGCCTGCTCATGCCACAGTTTTTTTTTTTTTTTTTTTTTTTTTTTTTTTTTAGGGACAACAGGTACTGTAGGGGCAGGCAGTGCCCAGGGCCAGTTTATACGGACATGGGTGCTCTAGACACGGGTGGAGACCAGGGCCAGGTTTATTTCTTCATAGTATTAGATTATGCCCTTTAGATTGTAAACTCTTTAGGTAGAGACCTTGTATTCTGATCTATCTGGGAAGCAGCATATGCATCTGTGGTCCGGGTGCTAGCTTGGGAGTTGGTAGACCCATGTTCAATTCCCTGCTCTATCACAGACTTCCTTTATGATCTTGTGCCTCAGTTTCTCCTCCTCAAACTGAGGATGATAGTACTTGGACTCTGTAGTATAGGGCCATACTTAGACAGATAGTAATAATTCACACTTCATCCCAGAATCTTAAAGTACTTTACAAGTATTAATTACACCTCCCACTGATCCTGTGAAGTAGCATCCCTGTTTTACAGAGAGGGCAAACCTAGGTATAATGAAAGCCTTCTAATCAGTAAGGTAGCCAGCTCTCCCGGATGATAGCAAGGGCCATTTTTGCGTGGTTGTTTTCTGATTGCAGCCTGACTTTAAATGCTCTCTTTGATAATTAGCAAGTGAGTCGAGAACAGTTAAGACAAAAATAAATGAAAGGTAAATCACCTTGATAGATTTGAGAGTTTCCTGCTGGGTAACAAAATCATGCTTTAAATATATCAAATCCAGTGCTAATGATTAGGTAGCAAATAATCACCGCTGAAACCTAACAGTCTCTGCATCTCCTCCTGCCCTTCTCAAAAATCTCTGCTGTTATTGTGCAGAGATTAAAAAGAGCAATAACTCCATTTCAGTTTTCTAATATTTTGGGAGCTGGTGGGAAAGTCTGGTCACTGTGTGTAGTGGATCTTCCTTATACCACTGACCAACTTTTCCAAGTGAATGTCTTGGATAACATAATTAATTGAAAAGAACAGTGAACACTATAGTTATGGCTTATTGTTGCCTCACACCACACTCCTCCTGACCCTAACCAGGAGGAGGCGCTATAGGATATGATACAAGGGTCAGACAGAGCAAAGTTAGGAGGAAAGGGGGAAAAGTAGGTAGAATGCAGGCAGAGTTAGATTCTATTTGCGTTTAAATGGCTTATTAGATTTAAATATTTGTGGTTCAAGTGTAAAAGTGTATCATGAGCTTTCCTATATTAATTGTGTGTGTGTCTAGATCTGATATGTATGGTAATGTGTATATATATTGTCCATACATATTTCTTGTTCCCTGCCCTTGTTTTAACTATGGCTGGAGCTATCTATTTTATGGATTTGCAAAACCTCTTGGAGCTTTTGCTGTTTTTATTCCTATAATTTAAAACCAATAGGTCTCGCCCCCACCCCACCCCATAGATGGTTTCATTTATTTAAAAAGCCCAAACTTCCCAACCCAAACAGTAGCCTGTGCTGTGTGGTGTAAAAGCTAGAAGGCTTGGCTGGCATACCCTATACGTGCTATGTTTGTTCTTTCATTAGAATCTCTCTCTCCTCTTCTCTGCTCCTTTTTCGAAGTCTCTTCTAAGAAGAATGTGACTTCACTGACATTTGGCTTGAACTATTCAGTGATTTTTAGTATGGGCTTGAAATCAGGCCTGTGAGTTCTCCATGCCTAATATTAAGTATTTTCATGATGTCTGGCCAGGATTAAGTGCTGGGAAAGGTAGATAGTAGGAGATATACAGGGCTGGTATCCTGTCTGAATTACACTGAGTTCACCTTATCTTTACATTTTTGTTTGATTGGAAATTAGCTGAAACACTAATATTGCAATTCAGTTTTCATAAATCTGGCAAATGTGTTTGGAGCCACCAGCATCTGTCTGAGAATTGAGCTTCCCATTTGAATGAGGAACTTTTACTGCAAAATGGCGTAACGATGAACCCTTGCGTACAAAGGATGACAATACTGCTTTCTAAAATGTACTGTCCTAGCGGCTGCTTTTGTACCAATTGTGTAACTAGAAAGCACGGAGGATTTGTCAATAAAACTCAAACAATTAAAATGCTGATGCTGCCCTACAAACTGGAAATCAGTTGGCAAGACAGTGAAAGTGTGGGTCCCCCTCTTAAATTTTCAAGACCGAACTGGGCAGAAAGTAGCCTGATGACTAGATACAGCATGAAATCTGTATAAATCAAGCCAGAGGAAGAGCCTATAAAATGTGCTCCTGAAACGTTTTATTTTGTGTCATATAGTGAAAATGGACTTTAAAGGAGAACATTCATGTAAACAGATTTATGGAGACAGTCCTCTTGTCTCCTGTATGTGTTTTATTGCACAGTTTGTGGAGTTCTGTGTATCTAGGCTTGGAAAGTTTAGATTTTTATCAGAAAATGTTGGTAGACGTGGATATACTGACAGACCATGCCTTACTTTGCCTACATGTAAAATGCTGCAGCTGCACCACTGTCAGGTTTAAGTATAGACACTACAGGAATGGGAGGGGTTTCCCGTCGCTGGAGGTAATCCACCTCCCGAAGAGACAGTAGCTAGGTCAACGGAAGAGTTCTTCCACCAACCTCGCATTAGCTATACCAGGGGTGAGGTCGGCTTAACTGTGTCACTCAGGGGTGTGGATTTTTCACCCCTCGAGAGATGTAGCTATGCCAATGTAACTTTTCGGTGTAGACCACCCTCAGAATAGTGCTGCTTGAGAACTTCTTAGAATCAAAATCCAGTGATTTAGGCTTGAATTAGGCTTGTTACAAATGGACTTACAAAAGCCTTGTAAAAAACAGGTAGGATTGTTGATTTAAAGATATTTACGGTGTACACTTTGACATGTGATGTTGACAATGTGTGCTAACTGTTTATAAAGCTTTAACTTTTTGGATTAGATCTTTAAATAATTGTCTGCTCCCCTCCACCATTTCCTGCAGCTTTGAAAATGTAAATAGAGAAAAATCTAAAGAAGACTCACCAATGAATGTTATCTATAAAAATTGAATTCTGCCAAGGCTATGTAGATAACTTCTGGTGATGATTTCTGTAAGTGGCAGTGTTGTCTAGTTAATAGTGCCCCAGACTGAGAACAAGCAGTCATGAGTTATAAAGCTGGCTCTGTTGCCAGCCTGCTGTGTAGCCTTGGAAGTCATTTAACCTCTGTATGCTTCAGTTACATGGGGATAATATTTACCTACCACACAAGGTTGTTGTGTGCCTTGATTAGCTTACATTGGTATGTTGCTTTGAGAGGTACATTGCTACATGAGTGCAATATATTTGTTGTTGAATCCTAGAACTATAAATACAGGAAGAACCTAGTAATTCATCCAGCCCATTCCTCTGGGGCCGGCATAGGGCTGTTCTCCACAGTGCTTTGCCAATCTCAGTTTAAATGTCCCAAACGATGGGACTTCCCTTAGGAGACTGTCCCACAACTGTATATGTTGTGACTGTGTTTTAGAGGAGATGGCTTACTCTCCATGGCTTGCTACCACAGGTTTGACAGTGACCTTGAGTGTCTTGCAGCTGCACAGGTCTTCAATGTTGAAGGTTGCTTCCGTCTAAGAAAAGTGTAAAGACAAAGAATTTCTCTTTGATGCTCTGGTTGTCTGTCTGATAAGCAGAGATGGCTGCCCTAACTGAATGCCAGAGCTTCATTCACAAACAGCAGATGTAGCAGTGTTATCAGAGATCATCACCTGTAGTGTCACAGAAGAATTGCCCTCCCCCCAATGCAAGACATTGCACAATTAGCCAGGGACTTTCTGGGTAGAGGTTCCCTCTCCTTTCTCTGAAGGGTTGGTTTTTGACCATTGCCAGAAGCAGGACCCAAGGCTAGGTGGCCCAGTGGTCTGATTCAGTATGGTAGTTCAGATTTCTCGATGCTAAATAAAGATTAGGAGGTGGTATGATCCTGCGCTAGAAATGGATTCCCAATTTTTGTCGTCCCCCCCCCCCCCTTCAAGAAATCCTGCCTCTCCTCGTTCAAACCCAGTTTCTTCCACTCCACAGTCCTAGAGTGATCACCTCTACAATACTGTCTGTGAACTCGCCCATGCTTGACCTCTCATTTCCATCTTTGTTAGACGGAAAGCTCACTGAGGGGGTGGATCTGTTCATTGTCTTTTGAAAAGCACATGTGCGTTTCTGGTATTAAGAATTCAGTTGCTTTTGTGTTGGAAAGAAAACGTTGGTTTTTTTGTTTGTTTGTTTTTTTCTTCAATAAAGGTGGTGAAGGGAGGAATTCTTCATTCGGACTGTCTGCGCCTTAGGAAGGACAGTGTATCTGTCTGTTGATGGTCTTGACCCTGCGATGAGGGGTCTGGTGTAACTGGAGAGGGCTCAGGGTTCATTAGCCATGTGTAACCAAGGATGTTTTGTAACAGCACACCTTTTGAAAGCCTCAGTGCTTCTTAGAGTGTTGAGTGGGCACCTGCGAGGTGGGGGTCAGGCTGTCTGTAGCCATATGCCTGGTTGAGTTACTTATCACAGCAAGCAGGACAGTTTAAATGGTTAGGATCATGGTACCTTGTGCACTAGCTTTAAGTATTAGGAGCAGATAGGTGGTTTCCCTTGGATGCCCTCTATAAAGAGTCTGAGTGATAGAAACCATTAATCTTCGTAGAGTTTGGTTGCTGTTCGTGTCTGAGAGGGATCACCTAGAATCCAAATACACTTTGCTACCATGTCCTATAAATTCTTTATTTTATCTTCAGTGAAATCACAACTACATTTTAAAAGCAGGACGGACGTAATGATTTACAGCTGATATCAAGCGCTTAAGTCATTATTATGCTACAGAAAGTATTGTAGAAGTTTAGATTTATAGGAGTGTGAATAATTTTCTGTCAAATGGGGATTATCCCTTTTAATCTAAAAGACACTCATTCTCTCTCTATCTGAGGTTTCAAAGACATTTGTCTGATTGGAATCTATTGCTCTCCATTGTAAAATAAATCTCCTGTGTATACAGTGCATAGGAGACTGTAAATGTGAACTTATTAGATTTATTGAAAGTCAAATACTCCAAACTCTTAATTCCATAAACAGTTGAATTCTGTGAACACCATGGGGTATGTGTGACGGAGCAGGGAGCAGGGCAGATTTGACCTGGGAATGTTGCAGGGGGGTTGCAGTGGGGATGTGGGACTTCCCTTGAAGGGAGCTACCTGAGCTGTAACCTGAGCCAGGAACGGGGGTGGGGAGAATTAACACCTTCTGCCCGGGAGACTGAACAAAGGAGAGGAGCAGCATGAGGGGCTGGGAGTTTAGTTTCAGTTTGGGCTGGGTGGTGCAACGCAGGGAACCCCAAGCTGGGGTCTAAGCTCCCTGAACCTCCCAGAGGGACCTAATTGAGGGGGGTCTGGTCGTACCTACACGCTCTGCTTGAGACTGTGTTCCTGTCCTTAAATAAACCTTCTGCTTTACTGGCTGGCTGAGAGTCGCAGTGAATCTCGGGAAGAGGGGTGCAGGGCCCTAACTCCCCCACAATCCGCAACAACTGGTGGCAGCGGCGGGATCTACTGCACCCCGTGGACGGCGTTTCCTGCAGTAAGTGACTGGGGAGCAGTAAAACGAAGGGGGATTGACGGGGACCAGGCGTGCTGAAGAGTGAGAGAGAGACGGTTATTACCCCTGGGAGTGTGTGACCAGCGAGAAGGACTTTTGCAGTAACAGGGTCCCCCGGGGGGATCGCAGCGAGTGGTCCCAGGGGCGGAGGAGTCTGCAGCTCGACCCTGGCAGAGAGGTGGTGACCTCGAGAAGGGCTGGCACACTAGGGGTCCCCCTGGGAACTGTGGGGAGCTGTGAGCACACAGGCCGGTGAGTGGCCAGCAGGAAGATGTATGCCAAGCGGCTTAAGAGCGACCTGGTGGAGCTGTGCAAGCAGAGGCGGCTGCGCATTGGGAGGCTCACCAAAGAACAGCTCATTGCCCAGCTGGAGGCGGAAGATCGTGCGAATGAACCGATCCCTGTGTCTCAGGGAAGCAGCCTGGCAAATGCAGCGCAGGCACCAGTGTCTGTCCCAGCTGGGAGTGGTCAGCCCGCTGCTGAGGGCTTCCCGAGACCCCTCCTTCCTATGCCTAGGGGAAGGGTGGGGAGGAGCCCAGCAAATACCGAAGGCGCTGTGACCCCCCCGGCCAGCAGGGGGTCCCCCCGGCGAAGCTCGCCGGCCAGCAGAGGATCCTCCCGGCGACGTTCGGCATCCGGGGAGCGGAATTGGCTGGAATGGGAGAAAGAGCTAAAACTGAGAGAGCTGGAGGATCGTGAACGACAGAGACAGCATGAACGGGAGGAGAAAGAGAGACAGCATCAGCGTGAAGAGAGACAGAGACAGCATGAACGGGAGGAGAATGAGAGACAGAGACAGCATGAAGAGAGACAGCGTCAGCATGACCTGGAACTGGCGAGATTGAAGGGCAGCGAACCCCCGGCTGCGGTGAGTGACGGGGGACCCAGGACTGCACGGAGCTTTGATAAGTGCATCATGGCCCCATACAAGGAGGGGGAGGACATGGATGACTTCCTGGAGGCCTTTGAGACGGCCTGCGAGCTGCACCGGGTGGATCCCGCAGACAGACTCCGGGTCCTTACCCCCTTACTGGACCCCAAATCCGTGGCATTGTACCGCCAACTGGGAGAGGCAGAGAAAGGGGACTACGAACTATTCAAAAAGGCCCTGCTACGAGAGTTTGGGCTGACTCCTGAGATGTACCGGGAAAGGTTCCGGGGTCAAGATAAAACCCCTGAGATCTCATATTTGCAACTAGCCGTCCGCATGGAAAGATACGCCAGCAAGTGGGCTGGTGGGGCCCAGACGAAGGAGGACCTGATTAAACTGCTGGTACTGGAGCAACTGTATGAGCGGTGCCCATCCGACCTGAGGCTGTGGTTGGTGGACAGAAAGCCGGAGAACCCGCGACACGCCGGGCAGCTGGCTGATGAGTTTGTAAAGAGCCGGTCAGGGGGTGGCAGGGAGGAGCCCCAAAGGAACAGGCCCGCCGCGATGCAGAGAGAGAGTCACCCTGGGACCTCCCAAAGGGGGAATATGGGGAATCCCCTCCCACGGGGAAGGCCCAGCATCAGGGACAACCGACCGGCTCGAGGGGACCCACGGGACCTGAGCTGCTATTACTGCGGCCGAAGAGGCCACGTTCGGGCCCAGTGCCCCAAGCTCAAGGACAGACTGAGCAGACCGAACCCGCACCGGGTTAACTTGGTAGAGGCCCAGACGGACGAGGGGCAGGCTTCCCACGCAAGAGGGGCTGGCAGCTTATCAACTGCTCAAGAGAGAGAAGGGCCCCCGGCCAGCTTCTCTGGGGGGCCAGATGCTCCGGATTCAAAGTTCTCCGTTTACAGGGTTGGCGCGGGGCTGTCCCTGCGGAGCGAGTGCCTTGTTCCCCTGGAGGTGGATGGGAAGAAAGTTTATGGATACTGGGACACGGGCGCAGAGGTGACACTGGCCCGGCCCGAGGTGGTGGCCCCAGATCGGGTGGTGCCCAACACCTTCCTGACCCTGACCGGGGTGGGCGGGACCCCATTCAAGGTTCCCGTAGCGAGGGTACACCTGAAATGGGGGGCCAAGGAGGGCCCCAAGGACGTGGGAGTGCACCACCATTTGCCCACTGAGGTGTTGATGGGGGGGGACCTAGAGGACTGGCCAAGCAGCCCCCAGACCGCCTTAGTCGTGACCCGTAGCCAGAGCCGGCGAGGGGCACTACGCCCTGACCTTGGGAAGGATGTCCCACCGGAGGCACCGAACCCTTCCCGGGTGGGGAGGGAACACCCAAGGACAGGCCGCGGGGTGGCTGGGGCTTCCGACCCAGCCGACGAGAGGGAGCAGGTCCCCATCCCTTCCTCAGCCGCCGAGTTCCAGGCCGAGTTGCAGAAGGACCCCTCCCTGCGGAAGCTAAGGGGCCTGGCTGACCTCAGTGTGGGACAGACCATGAGGAGAGGATGCAAGGAGAGGTTCCTGTGGGAGAAGGGGTTCCTCTACCGAGAGTGGGCTCCCCCGGGGGAAGTGGAGTCGTGGGGGATCAGGAGGCAGCTGGTGGTTCCCCAGAAGTTTCGCCACAAGCTACTGTACCTGGCCCATGACATCCCTCTCGCAGGGCACCAGGGGATCCGGCGCACCAGGCAGAGGCTGCTACAGAACTTTTACTGGCCCGGGGTCTTCACCAACGTCCGGCAGTACTGCCGATCCTGTGACCCCTGCCAGAGGGTGGGGAAGGCCCGGGACAAGGGGAAGGCAGCATTGAGACCTTTGCCCATCATAGAGGAGCCTTTCCAGAAGGTGGCCATGGACATAGTGGGACCTCTCAGCAAGACGACCCGGTCTGGGAAGAAATACATCCTGGTGGTGGTAGATTTCGCCACCCGCTACCCCGAGGCAGTGCCCTTATCGTCCATTGAAGCAGACACTGTGGCGGATGCGCTGCTGACCATTTTCAGCCGAGTGGGGTTCCCCAAGGAAGTCTTGACGGACCAAGGGTCCAACTTCATGTCGGCCCTACTCCGGTGCTTGTGGGAGAGATGTGGGGTCCGGCACAACTGGGCCTCAGCATATCACCCCCAATCCAACGGGCTGGTGGAGAGGTTCAATGGGACGCTAAAAATGATGCTGAAAACATTTATGAATCAGCACCCGCAGGACTGGGACAAGTACTTACCTCACCTGCTGTTTGCGTACAGGGAGGTACCCCAGGAGTCTACCGGGTTTTCGCCTTTCGAACTGCTATATGGAAGGCGGGTAAGGGGGCCCCTCGACCTGATGAGAGACGAATGGGAGGGGAAGGCCACTCCTGACGGAGAGTCGGTGGTGGAGTATGTCCTGACCTTCCGGGAACGACTTGCCGAGCTCATGGGCCTGGCCAGGGAGAATCTGGCCAGAGCCCAGAGGAAGCAGAAGGTCTGGTATGACCGCACAGCACGGGCCCGCGCCTTCGCCACTGGGGATCAGGTGATGGTCCTCATCCCCGTGAGGAAAAACAAACTCCAGGCCGCCTGGGAAGGGCCCTTCAAGGTTGTCAAGCAACTAAACGAGGTAAACTATGTGGTGGAGCTGTCGAACCGGGCACACCACCACCGGGTGTACCATGTGAATATGATGAAGCCATATTATGACAGGGGGAATATGGTGTTGGCCGTGTGTGGACAGTGGGAGGGGCAGGGAGATGACCCTTTAGTAGATCTATTCCCTGGGACAAGAGTTGGCTTCCCCCTGGAAGCAATTCCCCTCTCTGATCGGCTAACCCCTGCCCAGCGAGCTGAGATCGGAGGGGTGCTGCATCTGTACCAGCAGCTGTTTTCCAACCAGCCTGGACGCACTAATCTGACTGTCCACCGGGTGCAGACAGGATCGCACCCGCCTATAAAATGCTCCCCCTTCCGAGCCACAGGGAAAACTGCTCAGGACCTGGAAAGAGAGGTCAATGACATGCTGGCTTTGGGGGTGATCCAGCCGTCTTCCAGCCCTTGGGCCTCGCCGGTGGTGCTGGTCCCCAAAAAGGACGGGTCGATCCGGTTCTGTGTGGACTATCGGAAGCTCAATGCCATCACTGTAGCCGATGCCTACCCCATGCCCAGGCCGGACGAGCTCCTAGACAAGCTGGGAGGTGCTCGGTACCTTACCACCATGGATCTTACAAAGGGCTATTGGCAAGTGCCGCTGGATGCAGATGCCAGGCTGAAATCGGCCTTTGTCACCCCTCTGGGGCTCTATGAGTTCCTGACCCTGCCCTTCGGCCTCAAGGGAGCGCCGGCCACCTTCCAGCGCCTGGTGGATCAGCTACTGAGGGGGATGGAGAGTTTTGCCGTGGCGTATATCGATGACATCTGTGTCTTTAGCCAGACCTGGGAGGACCACATATCCCAGGTTAGACAAGTGCTGGACCGACTCCAGAAGGCTGGGCTGACCGTAAAACCGGAGAAGTGCAAGGTGGGGATGGCTGAGGTATCCTACCTAGGCCACCGGGTGGGAAGCGGCTGCCTAAAGCCGGAACCAGCCAAAGTGGAGGTGATCAGAGACTGGCCCGCTCCTCAAACCAAAAAGCAGGTCCAAGCCTTTATTGGGATGGCGGGGTACTATCGGAGGTTCGTGCCCCACTTTAGCGCCATAGCCGCCCCCATCACTGAGCTGTGCAAGAAGGGGAAGCCAGACAAAGTGGTCTGGACCGAGGAGTGCCAGGAGGCTCTCCGGGCGCTGAAGGAGGCTCTGGTCAGTGGCCCAGTTCTGGCAAACCCAGACTTTGACAAGCCCTTTATGGTGTTCACCGACGCCTCAGACACAGGACTGGGGGCGGTGTTAATGCAGGAGGATGAAAAGGGGGAGAGACACCCCATCGTGTACCTGAGCAAGAAGTTACTACCCCGGGAGCAGAACTACGCGGCCATCGAGAAGGAATGCCTGGCCATGGTGTGGGCCCTCAAGAAACTAGAGCCATATCTCTTTGGGCGTCACTTCACCGTGCACACCGACCACTCTCCCCTGACCTGGCTGCACCAGATGAAAGGAGCCAACGCCAAGCTCCTGAGATGGAGCCTGCTCCTGCAGGATTATGACATGGACGTGGTCCATGTGAAGGGACGTGACAACCTGATAGCGGACGCGTTGTCCCGGAGAGGGAGCCCTGAACTTCCCCAGGTCACTGGTCAGAGTGACCCCGCTCAGTTCAGTCTCGAAGGGGGGAGAGATGTGACGGAGCAGGGAGCAGGGCAGATTTGACCTGGGAATGTTGCAGGGGGGTTGCAGTGGGGATGTGGGACTTCCCTTGAAGGGAGCTACCTGAGCTGTAACCTGAGCCAGGAACGGGGGTGGGGAGAATTAACACCTTCTGCCCGGGAGACTGAACAAAGGAGAGGAGCAGCGGGAGGGGCTGGGAGTTTAGTTTCAGTTTGGGCTGGGTGGTGCAACGCAGGGAACCCCAAGCTGGGGTCTAAGCTCCCTGAACCTCCCAGAGGGACCTAATTGAGGGGGGTCTGGTCGTACCTACACGCTCTGCTTGAGACTGTGTTCCTGTCCTTAAATAAACCTTCTGCTTTACTGGCTGGCTGAGAGTCGCAGTGAATCTCGGGAAGAGGGGTGCAGGGCCCTAACTCCCCCACAATCCGCAACAGTATGTTTTCAAAGTGTTGGGCCATGTTTTAGCTGTGTATCTCTTGGATTTGAGGGCTTTAGCTGAAGGTCTGTAGCTATAAAGGTCTTGTGGGGCTAATCCTTTGAGGACATTTCTTGAAAACATGGATAGAGAATTATAGAATTTCTTAGGAGTCAAGTAATTGGTTTTCTCCCTGTTGCCTTCTATCCTGGGCTGGATGTTTGCTGAAAAACGGCATGCCTTTCCTAGTGATATGATATAGAATAGGCCTGTAACAGAGCGAAGACCTTTGAGATACCGAGTCAGTGCAGCTATTCTTTACACAGAGCCAGATTTTCAGTGGCCTTTAGAACGGTATCCAAAATATTTGCAGGCGCGTGTACTTTTACAAGAACATGAATCCCCTTTCATGAACGCAACCCAGGTAATTGGACAGCCCACGTAGTTCCCCCTTTGCGGGAATAAATGCAGGGCTTTACACATGCATGCAGGCTGTGGGCGCAGGTGATCTAAACTGCGGTATCAAGAGTTTGTCAGGAAGATGCTGATGGAATGCTAGCTGGGAATATTGGCTTGGAAATGTTTTGAGTTCTGCGTGGCACATAAGGGTCCATGAACCCCTTCCCATTTCTTGGTCTCTCCGTTGTAAGTTCCAGGAGGCTGACTGTTCTGCAAGTTGTTATACATCTAATATAAATTGTGCTTGAGGGGTAACCACTGTGAGCCCAACAAGGGTGAATTCCCGAGGTTCATGTAACTGTGCTCTCTCGGCATGTCTTGCTAATGGGGTTGCCAGGTGTCCATTTTTTTTACCAGAACGCCTGGTCCAAAAGGGATCCTGGTGGCTCTGATCGGCACCGCTGACCGGACCGTTAAAAGCCCGGTCGGCAGCGCAGCGGGGGCCCAGGGCTAAGGTAAGCTCTCTGCCTGCTCTAGCTCCATGCGGTTCCCAGATGTGGCCACCAGATCCCTGCGGCCCCTAGGTGCTCGGGTGGCCAGGCAAGCTCCGGGCGCTGCCCTTGCCCCGAGTACCAATTCCACCGCTCCCAATAGCTGGGAACCGGGACCAACGGGAGCTGCGGAGGGCGGTGCTCGCAGGCACGAAGGCAGCGAGCACCATGCAGAACTGCCTGGCCACCCATGCACCTAGAGACCACAGGGACCTGGCGGCCGCTTCCTCAGAGCCGGGGTAAGCACTGCTGGGATCCTGCACCCCAACCCCCTGGCCTAGCCTGGAGCCCCCTCCTGCACCCCAAACCCCTCATCCCCGGCCCCACCCTAGAGCCCATACTCTCTCCCTCACCCCAACCTCCTGTCCCAGCCCGGGAAGAGTGAGTGATGGAGGGAGGGGGGGAATGGAGCGAGTGGGGGTGGGGCCTTAGAGAAAGGGCGGGGAAGGGGTGTTCTGTTTTGTGTGGTTAGAAAGTTGGCCACCCTACTTGCTGATCTTTATTGTCTCATTGTTTCTTTATACGTCTCTTGCCTTATACATAGATTATAAGCTCCTTAGGACAGGGGCTGCCTCTTGTTCCGTGTCTGTACAGTGCCTAGCACAGTGGGGTCCTGATCCGTGATTCGGGCTCCTGGGAGTTATAGTCCTACAAATAAATAATAATGAGACAAGCCTGCTTCAGTCACTAAGGGGCTTTGACGCCTCACTCCTTTGGCTTTCTCTTCGCAGACGGGGGAAGAATGTCCTTTTCTCAGACTCCAGAGGATTGTCTCTTCCCTGGGTGTGCTCAGCACTGCATGCAGGCAGCCGTTGGCAGTGGCACCCTGTCTCCAACAGCGCCCGTTACTGGGCACTGCAGAGGAAGGTGTGAGCGGTCACAGCATGTGACTGAGTGACGCTGTGCTATGGTTCAGGGCAGATTCCTTTCAGCTGGGTGGTGACCAGTTAACACCATGTAGCATGAGGATGGTGAGCTCTGCCTAATCTGTCTCTGGTAGTTTGACAGAGCCAGAAGAGTACCCAGAAGTCACCTACTACAGGACAGGCCCAACAAAGAAAGTAACAGAACGCCACTAGCCATCACCTTCAGCCCCCAACTAAAACCTCTCCAGCGCATCATCAAAGATCTACAACCTATTCTGAAAGATGATCCCTCACTCTCGCAGATCTTGGGAGACAGACCAGTCCTCGCTTACAGACAGCCCCCAAACCTGAAGCAAATACTCGCCAGCAACCACACACCACATAACAAAAACACTAACCCAGGAACCTATCCTTGCAACAAAGCCTGTTGCCAACTCTGTCCACATATCTATTCAGGGGATACCATCATAGGACCTAATCACATCAGCCACACTATCAGGGGCTCGTTCACCTGCACATCTACCAATGTGATATATGCCATCGTGCCAACAATGCCCCTCTGCCATGTACATTGGCCAAACCGGACAGTCTCTACGCAAAAGAAAAAATGGACACAAATCAGACGTCAAGAATTATAACAATCAAAAAACCAGTTGGAGAACAGTTCAATCTCTCTGGCCACTCGATTACAGACCTAAAAGTTGCAATATTACAACAAAAAAGACTTCAAAAACAGACTCCAGTGAGAGACTGCTGAATTGGAATTAATTTGCAAATTGGACACCATTAAATGAGGTTTGAATAAAGACTGGGTGTGGATGGGCCATTACACAAAGTAAAACTATTTCCCCATGCTTATTTCCCACCCCCTCACCCCCACCCCCCAGTGCCTCATATCTCCTTGTCAATTGCTGGAAATGGGCCATTTTCATTACCACTACAAACAGTTCTTTTTCTCTCCTGCTGATAAAAGCTCACCTTAACTGATCGCTCTCCTTATAGTGTGTGTATGGTAACACCCATTGTTTCATGGGGTGTGTGTGTGTGTGTGTGTGTGTGTGTAAAATATATATAATCTTCCTACTGTATTTTCCACTACATGCATCCATTGAAGTGGGTTCTAGCCCACGAAAGCTTATTCTCAAATAAATTTGTTAGTCTCTAAGGTGCCACAAGTACTCCTGTTCTTTTTGCGGATACAGACTAACACGGCTGCTACTCTGAAATCTGCCTAATCTGTCTCTGGTAGTTCTAACATCCCTCTTACCATGGTCACGCCGCCTAGCTAGTGTACTGGTAGATGCTGTCCTTATTCATAGAAATGTCTGTTTTGTTTAAAGTTTACAAATCTGTTTGTTTCCATCTCCTGCCAAGGCAAATTCCATAGGCTGTGTGTTTGTTTTCTGATTATCCTTTTTAAATGGCTGCCCCTTTTTCTTGCATTAGCGTGGAGGTTTCAGAGCCAGTATGTATCTTTTTTTAAAGTTAAACTTTGTATTAAAGAAAATGAGTAGCACCAGCTAGAACTGAGCATTGTTTTAGCAGGATCGATCCAGCTTCCCCTAACAGATCTCTGCCAATGCACCTCACTGCTGACCTTCAGCATCTCCTTGTGTTCCATTTCTGAGCCCCTACATTCTCCTATAATGTACATGAAACTTGAGTCCTAGCAGGCTCTGCTTTTTCAGTCTGACTGTCAATCATGCCAGGCTGTGCAGCGCTTTCTGCGATGTGACCAAATATCTGTTGGGGACGACAATGAAACCATGACACTCACTCTTAGCCTGGGACTCAAGCCAGGAGATGAATCTCTGTGGGCCACATTCATAGTTGGTGTAAGCAGGTACAACTCCACTTGCTTCCATGGAGTTTCTTTGATTCATAAATTCTAAGACCGGAAGGGACCACTGTGATCATCTAGTCTGACCTCCTGCATAATACAGGCCATAGAACGTCTCCAAACTCATTCCTTTTTGAACTAGCGCATGCAGCTGCTTACATCAGATGCTTTGCCTAACCAGCAAGAGCAGTAACTGACTGCATCCTCGGTCTCCTCCATTCATGGCTCTTATACAAGTGCTGTTTTCTAGTAACAACAACCTGTCTCAATCAAATGTCTCGGTGACAGATCTAATTCCAGTCACATAAGGCAACTCAAAGTCACCAGTCCTTTGGTAGCTTTTTTTCAGTCCTTCTTTTACCACACCCCATGGCAATCCATTCCATCGAGCGTCACTGCTGCCATCTGTGTACCCCAAGAATGGGCAATGGTATGGGTGTGGCACTCTAGCATGATAGACCTTTGCAACTCCCCTATTACACCTTGCTTTCTGCATTGTCCGTTTGCAATTGAAATTGAAAGTCTAGTAAACAACTCCCTATACGGAGCTTCCTTTTGGGCTGAAGACTATTTCATCTGAAGAGACATCTGGCTATATGTAATAGACCAGATCTCCAGGAGGAAATGTTTCCTTACTGCTTATTTACTATTCTGCTTGAACATGTTCTGTCTCCTGGTGTTTTGTTTGTATCGGGAGAAGCCTGGGAATTGTGACTGGTCAGTTTCAATGTGCCAGACCTTACCACTTGGGAAGGGAATACCCTGATTCTTGGGAAAAGTTGTACGATTGTCATTTGGAATCAACACTTGCTGATGGACAGCTCCAAGCTTGTGGTGCGGGGAAGGAAGCTGTTTTGTTTGCATTTTGTGTCTGCTTTTCCATTTTGGAATGAACTGTGTGCTGCTAGGGTGCAGGAAAAATCCCAGGTTAAGAGGCCTGTGACCTGTTTATCCCCACGTGATGGAGACACCAGCTTGCTTCTCCCTGCCAGTTAACTGCAGCCCTAACTTGGAGGGACCCCACCTTTAGGGATGAGAGATTTATTTGGTCTCCTATTTAGAATCTCAAACTCCACTCAATAACCATTGGATAGTAACCACCTTTAGGGGCTGTCTATGCTGCAGTCAGAGGCGTCATTGCAGTATGTATAGACATACCCGAGCTAGCTTTGAGCTAGTTAGCTCCAGTAACGATGGCAATGAAGCTGCTGCAGCAAGGGCTGCACAAGCCTGTCTGGGACCTTGCGTGCTGCTACCACGTTGCTGCAATGTCATAGCTATTATTATTTGAGCTAGCTAGATCAGAGCTAGCTAGGGTATGTCTGGAGTGCTGCCGTCCTACCTCGCACTGCAGCATAGACAGACCCTCAGTCATTCCTGACGTGGGCTGGTTTTGTAGGACATGTCTACAACGTATTTATTATTTCCTTAGCACAAGCTGCTGTAGGTGCCTTATAGACCAGTAAGAAGAGCAAGCTCCTGTCTCAAATAGATACAAATAGAACCTGGACCAAGGAGACAAACGTGATCAAGGGGCAGCGATAGTGGTGGGATGAAGTTCAGCACCTGTCGTAGTCGTGCCATCGCTTTGCTTTGGTTTCTGTTTGCTGCTGATAATTTATTTTTAAAGGAGTAAAAATATTCAAGGCCCTGATATCATGCCATTTCTCTAAGGAGTGCAAAGCTCTGAATCCCCAGTCTTCCTTTGTTCCACAGAGCCAGCAGCATCCCAAAGCTGCTAACGTGGGCCTGATCCTGAAAGGTGCTCTGTATGCTCTATTTGACTTTGGGGGTGGACGGAGCTCAGCACCTCAGAAGAGGCATTCAGCATCTCACCAGGATCAAGCCCCCGTACTCACCAGAGAGCGATGTGGTGTGCGTGTTGAGAGCTCATCTCCTCTAGCACCAAAGATGATGAGTCACAGCAGCAAGAAGTTTGGCAAAGGCGGCTTCTTCTTTGTGAGAGCCAGTGCGCCGTGTCTGTGAGGAGGCTGTTTCGCCCTGGTGTGGTACTTTCCTGGGCGAGGCCCATGCACAGCTCTCTGCGGGCTCGGACACAAATTGCCTTCTCTGATTGCTCTTCATTTCTGTTCTTCAAGGTCACTCTCGTCGTAGTTCCTGCATCGTTCATTGCTGATTGCCCAATTACCTGCTCCTACCTTCCTCGGGAATATTGCTCTGCCTTGTGTGGCTATGAAGTGTTGGCAGTATGCTAATCACGGAGCAGAGAACAAACAGTGCAGGGCAGGTTGTTTTTGTTTTAACCCAAGAACGAAAGAGGCCAAATTGAAGAACCAGGTGATCCCTCCCGAGTGAGTCCCTCAGGATGCAGTGCGCACTCTGGCTGCTTCCGGCAGGAGCTTTCTCTGTCGATCCAGATTCTTCTATTGCCACTGCTCCTTAGAGTGTGTGAACACTCCTGCTTTGTAACCCAGCAGCCCTCCAGTACTATCCAGGGAATGCAGCCAGTCTAGGGCCTTGGCTTGCCTGAACTTTTCACAGTGACCCGCACCTTCCTGAAGGAAAGATGAAAAGCACAAAGCACACTTATCTTGTCCAATCCATGAGCAGTATAGGGTGTGACAGCTGAGTGTGAGTACTTGGGAGGGGGCCATGCCAAGGCAAGAGGAGCGTTACTTCCCCGATGCAGAGGGAAAGGTGCAATGGAATGAAATTGAGCAGAGGAACATTTAGTCTGAGGATCAAGAAAAGTCCCTATGGGAGGGGGAATGTACTGGCAGGAATATATTTTATTTATTTGGTGAATGCAGTCCAGTCAAGCCAAGCCATAGCTTTCTTATCTATGACGTTCAAGGCATGAAGACCTCGGGGAAGTGGAGTCATTTTGCAGTCCTCAACAATGTGTGTCATGGTTTGTGGCCGGGAGAGCCTGTTAAAGGGGAGTCCTCTCCCTAACGTGCAGTGGAACACCTAGGCCTGGGACACTTAAAGCAGGATGGAGCAGAGCACTGGAGAATAGACTGTAAACAGCAACCATGCCTTAGCTGGAGATGGGCAGGGACAAAATGTCACCTGCTAGAGCTTTTCTTTCTCTTTCCTCTGTGATTGAATGATACTTGCCTGCATTAAAATCCCCAGCCTCCTGATTAACCCCTGCTCATTCTCACTAACGTTGTTCCCAGTTTTGTGGCCCTGGCTAGACCCGAGCTGGCTCCTAGGTGCCTTTTCCTCCATTTTTTTTCCAATGGACTGAGCTAAGGATTTCCAATGACAGTGCAAATTGTATTAATCTCTTGCCATACAAGGGCATTGTTGCTAGGCAACCCTTAACAAGCTGCACTGTTTCTTGCATTCTGTGACTGCTTTGTGGCCTGGCTCACAAATATACACGTCTGTGCACTTCCATATTGTGTGTCAATGTCTGCCCCAGGTGCTCTGCATGCCAGGGCCCACGCCTGGCAAGAGTGTGGAGTGATGGGTCTTTGACCTGCTATGATAAGCATCTGTCACTGGACACACGGAATGTTCTTGGAAATATTTTCTTATGCTGTTGGCTTTCATCCTAATCCCTCGTGTGTATGGGGGAGAGAGAGGCTTTCCTGGTCCCCTTTGGACACAGATATTTTAACATTCCAGGGGTCACTGCAACCTGGTTCCTCATGGATAGACTCTGGTTGCATTAGTCACTTGGCATAGGTGCCCCTCACTTCACCTCAGCTGGACATTCCTCTATGGGTTTACAGGGTGGCTGGGAATAGCAGCTGAGGTTGGTACATGAAAGCATGAAAAGATAAATCTGAGAGCTTGCCACCCTCTTGCGTGTGTACAGGTTTTCTGCTTTCTGCAAGGGTTGTGTGTATGGCTGTCTTAATAGACACACACTTCTCCTGGTCCAGTGACTAGAGTATTTGTTTCTCCTTTTGAGCTCTGATCCCTAATGCTCTGCTGACTTGTGAAGGGTTTTCCCCAGGACCCAGTGCCATGCATGCTAGGCAGACTCTCTCGATCAGCATGCGTTGGGCATTGTGATGCAATCTGAATCTGAGAGGTCCTCACCGGAGAAGTTTGCAAGGATAACTTGTAAGGTGAACTTAATGGGAATTTTCATGCAGCTGGTGCCACCTGGATTTCTCAGGCGAGGCTATGACTGATGTTTCTCTCTACGCTAGCCACTAATATGCCTATGCAAAAATGGCATGTGCCGAGAATGCGCACTCTCAGGAAGGTGACTCGACAGAGGCTGTCTGCTTTTTAAATTCATGAAGTGAGCCCTTTGTCATCCTGTCAGAAGTGACAGTGACGAGGAACAGCTTTTAACTTACAAGTTTAAATCGAAAGAGTCAACGGTAATAAATGATATATGATCTATTCAAAGGAGCATCCCCCATACTCTAAATAAATATAAAGGCACTTGATCTCTGAAGGTTACTTCTATACATGAAATTCACTTGCTTACTTGTATCAACCGAAGGAGGCTGTTTTATGGCTTGCTTTCCCCCCCCCCCCCTCAGACTTGCAGGATAAACTTTTGACTCTTAAACTTTCCGTTGGTTTTATCTTTTATCTTTGTGCTCACTGGTGGAGTTGAATACAGACATGTTTTACAAGGCAATGGTGGCGTTATACACTGGTATCTTTGTCATGGTAATGAGCATATATTGAATACTGCCCAGGAAAAAGCTTCCATTTTATTTCAAATTCTGAAGATAACAAAGATAACTCACTTTTTTTGTCCACTGAAACTAATAATACTTTGCATTTCTGTAGCATTTTCCATCTGAGAATCTCCAGCTGCTTCATAATACAAATATTAATGAACTTGTCTTTGCAGCATCCAGACAGTTCCCCATAGTGCTGATTTTGTTTTTCTCGCTTTATAATACCAATATCCAGCACCAGAGGTTGGTTGGTATCATTTCAGTGAGCCGCGGTTATCTCGCGAAGGTTACCATCTTCTGTTTCAGAAAATAAGATTTAATTTAAAAAGCAAACAAAACGGTTAAGTCTTTGGTCCTTATGGTTGTGGAGAAAACATTAGTGTGATTCAAGCATAAACTGGCATGTTCACCTGAGTCTCCAGACAGCCTGAAACAATAGCTTTGGAAAAAAGTGTGAACTGCCTATATTCATTAAACATGCATGTTAACTCTGAAGTATAATGATGACAATTACATGTCAGTATTTCATGGTTGATCAGTGTGCCAGAAAAGTGAAAGACAATAATAATTTGAAGCTCTATTGTGAGTGAGGTCTCATTTTGGTGTCAAATGTCTGAAACTTGGTTTATGCATGGAGCTTTTTTTTCTCAGTAGAGTTTAGAAGAGTATCACTACTTTTTAGCTGTTATATATTTCAGTTCCTTTTGTAAACATCATCCACTAATTTAGCTTCAAAGTAACTTGTAAGAATACTTACTCCTATTTTATTATCATTTTGTATTGTGGTAGTATCAAGAGTCCCAGCCATGCCACTGAATCCATTGTGCTAGGCACTGTACAAACCCAGAACAGAAAGATGGTCTCGGCCCCAAACAACTTAAATCTTTGCAAGGAGCTGAGATACTCAGAGACCAAAGTGACTGAGCATAATACAAGTCCCCAGAACAAAAAGAGACCCAGCCAGACTGAGAGTTGTCCATGGTCATACAAGAAGTCTGGCATTTCAAGGACTAGACCTTGGGATTGGTTCTCTATCTTAACCACCAGATCATCCATTTTCCCTAGAAACTGGACACCATGAGGTACAAAATACTGTATTACTCTGTAGTAATTACAGATAGTCGTTTATTTAAGACTGGGATTTTTCTATTTGCATGTAACACTTCAACGCAGTTGGCAATTTTATTACTATGAGAAGCTAACACATTACAGAAGATCTTTGAAAAATATGTAGCGAGGTTTTACTTGAAGTCAACCATAAAACTAACACAAAACTAGGGAAAACAAATCCAGTGGTTTCTCTGAACATATCAGTATATTGTTTACTATGTGTGTGGCTTTTGGGTGGGACAGAGGTCCTGTGTGCTGTCAGAACATTTGTGTGCAGCTAGGCGGGATCATGCCTGAAGCAGACAGCAGGTATTGGCTCTCCTGGGTCTTAGGGGAGAAGAGGCTATGCAGGCCCAGCTATGGAGCAGCTGGAGAAACGTGGGCATCTACGAAAAAACTGCAGGGGAGATGCAGGCAAAGGGATACCACAGTGCTGCATGAAAGCCAAGGAACTGTGGCAGGTGTACCACAAGGCTAGGGAGGCCAGCAATTGATCTGATGCTGAGCTGCAGACCAGCCTCTTTTACCATGAGCTGCATGCCATGCTTGGTGGAGGCCCCACCAGCACCCCACAGGCTGCTGTGGATACCTGGGAGGAGCATTAGACTGAGACCCCTGCCTGAAGAGTGAGGAACAGAATGGGGGCTTGGGTGTCCAGCTATGCCACAAGCCAGGACTTGTTTGAGACTCCACCACAGTCTACCCAGTCATATTAGCTGAGCATGGAGGTGTTCAGTGAAGGGGAAGGAACCTCGGATAAGTGTGTGCATGTGTTTTCCCTGACAATCTTTAAATTTAAAGATTGTGCCCAGCCCAGCCCAATATGACACAGATATCAACTTCTCATTGCTTTGGGTTTTTTGGATGAGAAGAGGTTGCAGTACAACAAATGGAGGTAGAGTTGTATCTACTTTCTGTTCCCCTTTAGTGTTAGGTGGGGTGTGGGGAGTGGGTGGGTGCGTGAAGCCGTTCACATACATAGGGATGTCCCTTGTATCCTCCTGAGAGGTCTTGAAACTTTCATGGAGATGTTCTGCAATCCTCTCTTGATGGCATCTAGGGATAGCTGCCTTATTTCTTCCTCTGCAGTAAGATATTTCCCATGCCCCACTGCGATGACATATAGGCCTGGCCAGTTTTGGGATGCCAGTAGCAGCTATGCACTCTGTGCCTTTTGTTACCCTCAAGAGTGAGATTTCAGCTAAAACACTATTGCCTGGGGGAAAACATTCAGTGGCTCCCCCATCCCTTGTGAAAGGAGAGCTCGGACTTCATGCTCGTCTTCCTAAATTTCTTCTCCTACCTATGGGGTGTTAACTGCTTATGAATAAGCTTTGTCCAAAGGTGTAGGGAGAAGGAACCCACATCACATCCAGATTAACTGTCCTGTTTTGAAGTTTGCCTGTCTTGTTTTGAGAGGCGGGGCGATGGATGCAGCAGCAGATAAGGATAGCAGCCATTCCTCAAAGAAAACATTTGTTTCTTTTTTCCCCCTGTATTTTCTTATAATTTCAATCTCCTGTCCTGATTAGAGCAGTTGCATTCCAGAAGTGAGTCTGTGTTTAGGGAGACAAACCAAGAACAGCCAGGCCCTTCCGCTTGCAAAGGTTGAATTGCTTAGCTGCAGAGCAGGGAAACTGGACATCTTTTTATTTCTGGGCAATGGAGCACTGTGCCTGTGCTCCCTGTGCAGGCATTGGAACAGAGCAGGTCTCCGGGCAGCTTTCAGGTGTGCGCTGCAGAATACGCCCCGCTGACCCGAAAAGATCACTTCTTGAGCAGAGGAAGCATCCGCGGGCTCTTATTCATAGATTCTAGGACTGGAAGGGACCTCGAGAGGTCATCGAGTCCAGTCCCCTGCCCGCATGGCAGGACCAAATACTGTCTAGACCATCCCTGATAGACATTTATCTAACCTACTCTTAAATATCTCCAGAGATGGAGATTCCACAACCTCCCTAGGCAATTTATTCCAGTGTTTAACCACCCTGACAGTTAGGAACTTTTTCCTGATGTCCAACCTAGACCTCCCTTGCTGTAGTTTAAGCCCATTGCTTCTTGCTCTATCCTTAGAGGCTAAGGTGAACAAGATTTCTCCCTTCTCCTTATGACACCCTTTTAGATACCTGAAAACTGCTATCATGTCCCCTCTCAGTCTTCTCTTTTCCAAACTAAACAAACCCAATTCCTTCAGCCTTCCTTCATAGGTCATGTTCTCAAGACCTTTGATCATTCTTGTTGCTCTTCTCTGGACCCTTTCCAATTTCTCCACATCTTTCTTGAAATGCAGTGCCCAGAACTGGACACAATACTCCAGCTGAGGCCTAACCAGAGCAGAGTAGAGCGGAAGAATGACTTCTCGTGTCTTGCTCACAACACACCTGTTAATACATCCCAGAATCATGTTTGCTTTTTTTGCAACAGCATCACACTGTTGACTCATATTTAGCTTGTGGTCCACTATAACCCCTAGATCCCTTTCTGCCGTACTCCTTCCTAGACAGTCTCTCTTCCCATTCTGTATGCGTGAAACTGATATTTCCTTCTTAAGTGGAGCACTTTGCATTTGTCTTTGTTAAACTTCATCCTGTTTAACTCAGACCATTTCTCCAATTTGTCCAGATCATTTTGAATTATGACCCTGTCCTCCAAAGCAGTTGCAATCCCTCCCAGTTTGGTATCATCCGCAAACTTAATAAGCGTACTTTCTATGCCAATATCTAAGTCAATATTGAACAGAGCCGGTCCCAAAACAGACCCCTGCAGAACCCCACTCGTTATGCCTTTCCAGCAGGATTGGGAACCATTAATAACAACTCTCTGAGTATGGTTATCCAGCCAGTTATGCACCCACCTTATAGTAGTCCCATCTAAATTGTATTTGCCTAGTTTATCGATAAGAATATCATGCAAGACCGTATCAAATGCCTTAAAGTCTAGGTATACCACATCCACAGCTTCTCCCTTATCCACAAGACTCGTTATCCTATCGAAGAAAGCTATCAGATTGGTTTGACATGATTTGTTCTTTACAAATCCATGCTGGCTGTTCCCTATCACCTTACCACCTTCCAAGTGTTTGCAGATGATTTCCTTAATTACTTGCTCCATTATCTTCCCTGGCACAGAAGTTAAACTAACTGGTCTGTAGTTTCCTGGGTTGTTTTTATTTCCCTTTTTATAGATGGGCACTATATTTGCCTTTTTCTTAACCCCTTTCACTGCTGTTCTGGCAGCCAAGCTGATGGAACGAGGCCATCTGGTAGCATTGGAAAGGTATTTCTTTGCTGTACCTCCTCATGTCAATCACCATTAAAAAGATTATTTATACACTAAGTGCTATTTTTTTCCATCCTGACAAGGCCTGATAAGAGTCTGGGGTAGCAGCTGTGTTGACCACGGAGGAAATACTGTTCTGTCATGTGCTGAGCACCCTCAGCGCAGTGCAGGACAAGGCCCTGAGTTTGGTGATATGTACATCTTAAACAGAGTGTTCCATCCAGTTAAGAATTCCTCTAATAAAAGACTAGAAAGAGTGTACATAGGTGGCACACCATGGCAAGAAGCTTGGCGGTTTGGTGTGTACGTTGAGTACAGCCAGTTGGCATGGCATGATGGAAGGGGCTTGGTGGCACATTGGGCTAGTGCACTTGTCATTTGTTGCTGGAGACATATGTCCAAATCCTGGCATAAGTTTCTAGCAAATTGTCCCCTAGGGCCTCTCCAATGCTGTGTGTGCATGTATCCACCTCCTGGAAGCACCTCCCAACATCAGCGTAGCAGGTAATCTCCCTTTTGGAATAGCAGGAGTGTGCCACCAGGCTTGAGATGCATTGGCATGGTGGTGATGTGGGGAAATTCCTCTTTGCATAGCACGTGCCAAGTTCTAGCTATGTCACCTGCCTGAAGTGCCAAGGAGGGAGAACAGAATTCCAGCACAACAAAGACTTGCTGTTGATTTATAAAGGGAAAGTGCTACAGAGGTGCATTGGCAGCTTTATGAAAACACTGAGCTCCTCTAACCTTTCTGTAACGTCAGAACTCACGGAGTGCAAGTTGAGTTATGTTGAGGAGGGGACTTATACAGGTTGGAGTTTCTGATGACTTTCCGGTGTGGTTGTTTCTGGAGGGATCCTTTGTTCTCCTTTAGCTTTCAGTGGATTGTCATTTGTATTATAGCCTATTAAACTGTCTTTGTGCTTCTGAATATTTAATCTATTTAAGATAATAGTACAGTGTTTCCTATCATTTATTTATTAGTACTAAATGCTGCCCACACTGAGGTAGAAATAGACCCTGCCCCAAAGAACTCTCAATCTAAGATTTATAAACAGCATATGGAGGACAGCAGAATGCTTTATTCTAACCACTAGGGACTCTCCAGGAGATTGTATCAAGACTGGAGTAGAGGAGTAGTGGTGCTGGAAGATGCAACTAGCATCCCCTCTAGAGATCAGAGTTCAAATCTTGTCTATGGTCACCAGTGAAGATGAGCTGGATAGTCTTATTCTACTTGTTGTTATACCACAAAAGCATGGCAGACACGCCCAAGAAACCAGTTCCTGCTTGTTTTCTCTCTCTCTCTCTTTTCCTGGGGCAAGCCAGTTCTCCACTCTGGGTTTGTTACCCCATCTATAAAAATCAGGAATAATAGTTTCCCACTCTGGTGAAGTTCCTTGTGTATGAATGACACACACTATGTAAGTTTAATGTGTTGATATAATGTTATAATTTACCCACATTAAAATCTCTGACATCTAATTCTCGCACTGAAGCTGGCAATGAAAACTGAAAATGGCACAGTGTGTTCTCCTGCTGGTGGCGATGAATGTTAAAACAATGGGGAACAGAAGGAATGCAATGTCTTATTGCAATCTTCAATTTTAATTTCCAAGCCCTGCTCGAATCATCTAGCAGTTGTCAAGATGTGAAATGTAAGATAGCGTGAGATGGCCGTGATCGTTTGTTACAGAAAAATATGTTTGTTGCATTCTCAGTTCCCTGTCCAGAGTTAAGAGCTGTTACTAGATTTTAAAGAAGTGGCTTGATAAAGTTAAAACATAGAATATTTTAGCTAGGCCTGCAGAGATAAAGGCAGTCCAATCTCTTGCTTCTGGATTGAAGCCGGTTTGCCACAGGGGTTAGGGAATAATGCACAATTGGCCAGTTGCATTTTTTTCCCTTTGACCTTCCTCTGAAGCATCACGTATTGGCTGTTGCCTGTACCAGAAGACCAGACTTGATGGACTGAGGGTCTGATCTGATATGGCAGAAACTACAGTATGTCCAAGAGAAAGTTGCTGGATCTTTCTTTTTTGGTTGCCTTGGAGGAAATAATGGTACAGAGAGGCTATATGGGTGTGGCAAAATGCTTCTCCCTCCCTTTCAGAGCCCAGATACCCCACTGAGGCCAGTGATTATACAACTGGATTTAACAGATTATACAACTGTTCCCTTGGGTTTACTCTGAGGTGAATTTCACCCAGTGTGTGTTTAATGTTGGGTAACATATAAAAGGTCTGTTTCTCTGTGTGCTGGACAGGCAAGAGACTGTAGAGCGACATAGCAAGTGTGGGGATGTCTAAGGCGTGCATGAAAGAACAAGTGGTCTGGCAAGTCTATGAGGCAATAGATGAGGATGTAACCTTTGATGAGACTTATTGTTTGGTGGGTTTTTTTTAAAAAGACCTCCAGATTTGCTACTGCAGAGAGACCTTGTGTGCCCTTTGTCTGGGCTTCTTCTCACTTCCCTGTTCCATAGAGAGGAAAATGCTATAATGGCTATTTTCCACAACTGCAGTGCTTTCTGAAAGGGCCTTCACTGTCTTGTGCATTTCTCTTGTAGCATGACCTGGTAGTCACATGTTCTGCTGTGGATGGTCTAGATAATATTTAGTTCAGAGTGCAGGGGACTGGACTAGATGACCTCTCAAGGTCCCTTCCAGTTGATTCTATGATTCTATCCCCATTCCAATGAAACAAGTGGTTCTGAAAAAATGACTTGGCCTAGGAATACAGGTTACATGCCACATTCATGGGGGACTTGGCCTCTGGGTGAATCTGAGTCACCTTTACCTATCTGAATGTCTGTTGTTTGATACAGTTGCAAACTAGGTAATTGCTTGTAAATCAGAAGACTGCATACACTGCCCCAGGAAGTCCTGGTACTGCAGAACATCTTATCTGACCCATTGACACTGTGTCTGGGAATGAGTGTTTTTCTGAGAATGGACCGATTGAGGGGCTGTGTTTCATTTAGCTGTACTTGGTTCTTCTCACAAGTCTCTTCTTGAAAGCGAGAGACACTATTTACACAATGTAGGCGTGCATTTGTTTATATTCAGGAGACACCTAGAGAGAGACAGAACCGGTTCCCAGGATTGGTTGGAAAAGTGGAATAGCCCAGCATGGCTGAACATGCTCCATGGGCCCCAGGTGGGGGGACTGCCCCAATTTACCTGCGAGTGAGGTTCCATTCTCTCGGATGTCAGAATCCTAGTTTGGGCTAAGCATGTCATCACCACCTCAGTGAGGATAGGACTGAAAAGAGGCACATGCTAGATCTCAGCTTGTGAAATAACTGGCCAAGGTGCCTGCTTCCATCTGCCTCGGCCCCCTCCTATGACCATGTATCCCAGAGAGGGGAATTGCTCTCTGGGCTCCTATCACCATGTTTTTGTTCCTTTTAAATGGCTTGTTACCTTATGGTCATTCTGGCGGTCTCCTCAGCCCTTCTCCTATCCTGTAAGGGCTGGGCACCATAGCAGCATGATTCTTTTATTGCCTTACTTTGTTCAGATTATGTAGGACAGTAACTCATAGCAATAAGCAAATAACACATTAGAAGCTTTGCTATTAAAACATTTAATGCTAGCCTTAAAGCACTGCAGTGTCTGCTACTTATATTTCAGAGGGGAGGTGGCACCGCATATATGCTGTCTGTCCAGTATAGGTCTGTCCTCTCTCTATGCAGGTAGTGTAGGATGTGTATGTAGGTTATTCTAAAGCTGCCCATTGTAGGAGTGGGGTGGGGGGGAGGATATTTGATGATACATTTTAAAACAGCCTTGTCCAGTTCCACTCGCCTGGAGCAAGCAATTGGGGTTTTTTGGACAGGTGAGTAAATTATTGTCAATCCCTATTCCAGTCGCTGTGGCATGGAGCGAGCAAGTCCTTGTGCCTGGCAGAGAGTCCTGGCAGCGGTGCCAGGCTGAGTCAAACAGAACCGCGAGTCCGAATGTTTCCTCTTGTTGGGAGTTGCAATATGCTAGTCTTGTCTCTCAGACAGTATTTTTATGTGAGCTGATGGTTGCCAAGGTAACCGAGGCTTAGGGGAGTCTCGCGTCTACGTAGCTCGCTGGCCTCTGCAAGCGCTGGGAGCAGATGTTGGATGGAATCCTTGGAGCTGGAGCTGACAGCACGAACAATGCTTCCAGCAGTTGCAGCTGAAGGGTGCTGGAGAGAACAATTTGCCTAGTCGTGCTTGGGTGCAAGGGAGCAGGTTCAGGGCTCCCGCTCTCTCTCTCTTTTTTTAGGGGGGTTATAATTTAGTATTCTTGTCTCACCCCACAGGGGTTTCTCAGCCGTCGGCTTAAAGGCTCCATCAAAAGGACAAAGAGCCAGCCCAAGCTTGATAGGAACAGCAGCTTCCGGCACATTTTACCTGGCTTCAGGAGTGTGGACAATGAAAGGTAAGGGAACGTACGTGTGTGTGTGTGTGTGTGTGTGTGTGTGTGTGCGCGCGCGAGGGAGGGAGAGAGAATGAGGTTATTGATTTTCCTGGGCTTGCTAATATACTGCTCATCTCACTTGGAGCATAGGGCTAAATGTGCAGTAGAAGTGGGCTCATTTAATCACAGCGAGGGGCGATTTTAATTTGCAGAAGAGCAAACAATGCAAATCCACCCTTTTTAGGCTATCAGGATTAGAAACCCATCTAGTCTACTTTTTTAAATTTGGTAATAAACTCTAAGCCCCTGCCCTGGCACGCAAATAGCTCGTGGATGCAGCTGCAGAAGATGAGGCTGAGGGAGGGAGGTGCTCGCAGACTGTGCTACATTGAGTATTACAGGGTCACACAACACTCTGCAGACAGCAATGTTTAATAATATCAACTCACCGCTTCCACAAATCCCTCCGGCCATCGACCCCCTTCATTTACTGGGCTGGATCCTTTGGATGCTTCTTCCCGCTGAGCCGCGAGAGGAGCTTTCATCCGGGAGAGGGTGTGTTGTGGGGAATGTGCAGATGGATCAGAGGAAGCATTTGACATGGGATGGCTAGCCGGGGAGACAGATTTAAAACAAAATCAAAGGGGGTGAAATCGAGTTTTTATTCATTCTGAGCTGGAATGAGATGAGCCCTTTATCTGCTTTATAGATGTACATACGTGCGTGTTCATGTGACACACACACACACACACACACACACACACACACACACACACACACTTAAAGTGATGCGTATTTCTATATGAACATATTTATTTACTGACTCTCGCAGATCAAGGTCAGAATTGGCTAAGTCTGACTCCATGGCCAATCATGGAAATGAACCAAACGTTTGCTTGCAAAAGAGGAACCTTTCAGCTTTAATGTGAATCTCAATAGAGAGTGACACAATAGGAAAAGAGAGCCAAGAAAACTCCATGTATGAAAAATAGCAATGACCAGATGCTAAGGATGATGTAGATCAACGGTTGGGAACATGTTGTAGCAATAGTGGCTTAAAACATGGTGTAGTCTTTGCTTTGGAATCCGCTTTGTACTTCTGTTTTAAAAGCAATGACAACATTTTCTTTTTGGCTTTATTTATTTGGGTAGGGAAATGGGTGTTAATTTTTGAAGCCCCATAAATGACTACAAGTGGTCTGTATTTTTCTTTGGTGCTGCCTACAAGCATCTCTCCTTCTGAAAGTGTCTGAATCTGAAAGTGAAAGGGTTTTGCTGACCAGTGCAACGCTGTATTTCAGAGGTTCGCATATGGAGAGGGAGAGCAGATGTGATGCCTCTGCTGAGATTTTCATGTAGACTCTAAGTAGGGCACTGTGTTCTGCGTGGAAGCCAAGTGAGCCTAGGTAGGCATCAGGGGATGTGCCTGTGTTGTTGCTGCTGCTGCTCTCAGAGGAAGAGCTGGCTGCTTTAGACACTGTTTTCTCTAAAATGTACATCAAAAGTCTAGCTAGAAGGTTTGTTTCTCTGTGTGAATTGGTAACATGGGGAGGGGACTTTACTCCGGGTCCTTGACCTTCCCTGCAGGGATGACAAAACAGTAATCACCACAAATTAGGACTTGTAACTTCCTTTCCCTTTCCCTTCTGTGGATAAGTCTCTCTCCCAGGGTGAGAGTCTCAAGAGTTCTTGAGCTGTTAGTCTGCTGTCAGATACAGACAGACCTTCTGCAGCCTTCATATTGGCTGGTTCTTTGAGTGGCTGTTGTAGGTTTTCAGTGTAGGTCTTCAGGGGTTGGGAAGAGTAAAGGTGACATTCACTAGCAGTGAACACAACCACCGGTAGTTGTGCATAGGAGAGCTAAGGAACTGAAAATACAAGATAGGGTGACCAGATGTCCCGATTTTTATAGGCTCAGTCCCGATTTTTGGGTCTTTTTCTTATATAGGCTCCTATTATGCTGCCACCCCCATCCCGATTTTTCACACTTGCTGTCTGGTCATCCTAATGCAAGGTCTTCTGTTAGTGCAGGCATTGCCTCATAAACTTCATTTCCTGCCACATACATTTGTGTTTGACTTGTAGGGGACCAGGCAATGCTTTTTTTTTTCTCTCGAATGCAAGTGCCCAGCCTGTCCAGCTTTGATAGCTGTGTCAGATCCACAATACACGCTAATATCATTTTGCATAGGACCAGGAATTACAGATTAATCTTTAATTAAAGATTATATCCTGTGATGAAACCTCCAGGAACACATCTAACCAAAACTGGCAACCCTACATAGGACGTTGTCTTTGTCAACTGCTGTTCTCCTAGAGGTGAAAGAAATCTCTCAGCTGTATCTGCTGAGCCTCTCGGAGCCACACCCAAAGGTTTCTGTTATGACTGTTAACTTTAAAGTATTAAGTTCCTATGTCTACAAAAAGCACAATATCCAAAGTTCTGTATGTAAAAGGACGTGAATGTTTCACACCATTCTTGCTCATTTTCCACACGGTTTCCTTGTGTTCCCTGTGACCTAAGAAGTGTTTCAGAGGAAGCAGCTTGGATCAGAACATTTTGTCTTTTAAACATTTGGTTGGTGACTCCGTCTTGTATCCAGGCTGATTCTCCTTTCTATCTGGTGTGAGAAGCTGCGATAACCATGCATTATTTGTGTGTACCAGGGCTTCATAGAATTTTGCTGGGAAAGAGATGCCATGGCAAAAGTGAGCAAAGCAATGGATACAATCGAAACGCATGTGTCTTAAATATTAGCCCTGGCAGATTGTAGTTGAGTCGGTGTGTCAGCATCTTTGTTATGTATCATGCCCCTTAGTTGCTTTTTTCCTTTGATTCTCACACATCTTGTCTATCCAGCTGTATATGGTACAAGTGAATAAATAGTGTGTGTGTGTGTGTGTGTGTATACGCACGCGCACACACACACACAGATTCAGCCAGATAGAATACGATGTATGCATCACACACACACACATACAATCATACAGAGTCTGGATGTAAACGGATGAACCATATGTTTGCTTTTATATAAACAGACATATGCATATGACCTCGAATAAATTATGTAAATTTCAAAAAGCAAGTGGTTACCTACCACAATAGGGAGAAAGTCTGCGTGATGGGAGTTTTGTTACAAAACAAAACCAGGAACCATTATTAAATATGGGAAATGTTGGCAGAATGTCTCACTGGCACCGGTGCAGAATTGCCTTGTTAATTTTACAACAGTCTGGCTTTCGTACTTTATATTGGCACAAAGAAAGAGGCCATGTTCTCATGGACGGTCAGATTGCTGCTCCCTTCTTAGAGGAGGGATGGCAGTTCTGACATGCCTGTTCTCTTCTTGGCTGGAGTTTAAATGGCATCTGCAGAGGTTCCACTTTCATATCCAGGCATTTATTTGTGAAGTTGGACTGTGTGTGTGTGTGTGTGTGTGTGTGTGTGTGTGGAGCAATTGAACCTCAGGGAAATATATTTTAATGAACTCTCAGCTGACACCTTTTGATTGTTTTTTCGTGCAGACTGTCTGAGGAATCATTCGAAGTGCTGTGTAAAATATACCATAGACAGTCCATCAATGCATTAGTTTGTAGCAAAGATTTCCCATGTGCCTCGCTCTGTTGGGTTTTATGTTGTCTGGAAAGAGATGTGAATCAGGACTGGCCTGCTATTCTGTAGATCTGGAAAAGGTGTACTTCGGGCTTACATCGAATTGAGTAAGTTGCTGTGGAGTAAAATCAGAGTTTTGCGTGGTAGATGCTGGGTCTTGCCATCCTTACTCATGCTTGGCAGCACCTTACTCTGTGAAAATCCCCACTGATTTCTGTTCAGCGTAAGAGTGGCAGAATCTGACCCAATATGAGCAACTATTCATCATGAGATGTGCATTAATCTGATGCAATCTGTTTATACAAATGCAAGGTATAAATGAGGGCTGTGGAATGAACCCTCCTGTCTGTTTGTTGGCTAGTTAGATTGCTCGTTAGCGGTAAAAGAGGCTGTGGCTTGATTTATTACAGTGACTGACAAAGTTTTTCTTGTGGAGTGCTGAATGTTCGCCTTTGTATCGGCCACTTTGGAATCTGCCACAAATCAAGCATTTGGCGAACGTGTTCTCCTTTAATTGGACCCCCGTTCTTCTAGTAAAATACGTGAGGAGTTACAGTGCTTAGGACAGGTCTGAGACAGCGAGTGGCGTTGGATAACTAAGGGGAAGGGGATTACTCTGCTGTAGTTATTAATTACTGCTGTTAGTTTATTTCCAATTGATTTTTATTATACTGACCTTTTGAAAAATGTATTAAAAAAGAAAGAAGACTCCCAGGAATTGAACCCTTTTACATGGGATTTTTTTTGTAGACTTAAGTTTATGAGCAAAGAACCTGATCCTTCTTCCTCTGAAATCAATGGGAAGACTGCTCTTGATCTTGGTGGGATCAGGCTGGGGCCCTCATTTAGAGGGGAAAACTGTGTGTCTCTGTTTTTTCTCTGCTCACTGCTGTAATGACTGTTGACAATGTCCTGAAGTCTGAGTGCTCTAACTCTTAGAAACATCTTGACAGGGTCTGAGTTCAGGAGCAAATGATAGTCCCTAGCTTTAGGGCTTCCTTTTAATTGAGGATTTTCAGAAGGGTGGGGGATTGGATTTACTGGTACGGTCATCGAGAAATGGAGGACAGGAGTGCCCTCCAATAACTGGTGAGGCAGCCAAGCTTCAGTGCTGGCACACTGTCTGTCTTGGAGCTAAATCACAATAAAATTGAGATAATTAACCATCTGTTGGCGTGTGACATGCCTACGGCTTTCAACCTGACTAAAATGGACTGCCATGCCTCCCGTCTGGGATCTGTGCAAGACCCTGGTTTGGCCTTTCTAGTGTTCTTGAGAAACATAACTGCAATTGCAAAGATCCCGTGTTGGGGCTTTTTCACAACAATAAAGGGTATTTTAAAAATATCCTCTGAATTCAGTGCTGTCCAAGATGCCGGATTCTCAGCCTGGCAGAAGGAAGTTCTCTTCCTTGGGGGAAAGGTGTAGCACGGGCAGCAGCACTACCTGTCTCCCAATAGCACACCTCCACCTTAATTGGAAGGAGCCATGTCTAGGGTCGGTAGGTCTCCATGTTTTCTCCCAACTTTGTCTTCTCGGCTGAGCTAACAAGGAAGCCAACTGTGGCAGCTCTTTTCTTCGGTATGCCGACCTGGCCCCTGGAAACTAGACTGAGCCCACCAAATGCATTGCCCTGAGGCCCCCGTCAGGTGGTGGTAACTTTCAATCTCTCCCAAGCTGGGGTGGATTTGAACTGGCGCCCTACATATGAAATAGTCCAGTTTTTCTTTATGAACCCAACTCCAGCTCCATGTTATCCTTTTACTTCAGTAAATTAAGTTTAATTCCTTTTTAAAAGAATAAACAAAAAGCAAATTTAATTTACTGAATTAACAGACTAGCATGGAGTGGAACTTTCCTTACAACTGATCATTTAGCACAGGATGGGTTAATTGGCTCTGGGTGTCACGGTTATAAGGTTTTCGTTGCTGGAGATTGGGTTTCTTTTGAGTTTTTATTTTTGCACTGATGGATCTTGGTGACTACATGGCAGAGGCAGCTAGTGTTCCACACAAGGTTAAGGGCCTGGACTTCTCATCTCATCTCATCTCTCATATCTAAGGCTTTGATTGATACCTGTCTTGTTAGAACTCCTTAGATAAACTTGAGCAGAATTAGACGAGGCAGTTGTACAGTCTACTTTTCATGGCATGAATACCCTCCGATTACATTGACATGGTAAAATGTAATTTCTTTACTTCTTCCACGTTTATTTCCCTGTTCTTGTTACTCTGGTATAAACTCACTGAAATTAATGGGGTTTTGGGTGTTAGCAATGCAACATCCCCTAACTGTTTGTATGGCGTGAAAGGGGAAATCCCATCAGCTCCTTCTGTATAGACAACCACTGTTTTAGCCTGTTAAAATGATCATATGGTACTTCTATATAAAGATGTAAGTTCATCAAGCACTTGGGACCTTTTGTACCACCTATTATGAACAAATACAGGAGTAAATCAGCAAAATAAATAAATAACCCTCTAAATTGTTTAATTACAATATTGATCTTTCCTGAGTATACTTTTCTGTGCATACCTAGAACTCATTTAGAATTAAGAGAGACTCAATTACAAAGGTTTGTGATTATTTTGCAAGTTTTCCTACATAATTCCAGGAGATAACAACATTCCATTTAAGCTTTTTTTTGGCTCTGCAAAAGTCTGAACATATGGCCAATTGTTAAATGAGCCTCAGTCTTGGAAGGGATGCAGCGGTGAATTTAATGAATAGCACTGAGGACTTACAGTAGCATTCCCCCCTCCCCAAATTCTTTTCTCTATCCTAGATTCTTATTTACAGCCCCCACGGGGGAGAGAACATGTGCAACCAGTGGACTGTGACACTTGAAAGGCTTCTTTTGGCCTAGCCATAGCGCATCTATCACTTTAAAAAGCTGCACCGTGCTAATATAGTACATTGGAGAATGAAATCCATTTTTAGATCTAAATGGCAATTGTTTATTCTCCGGGAATCAGATCTGCTACATTTCTATCCTAGTGAAGGTGGTTGGGCCTGATGAGAATACAGTGGCCTCTGAACCTGCCGTGCGAAGTCTGAGAGAGTCACTTTATTTCCTGTGTGAGGAAGGATGACTCATATTGCAGAACGAGGCCACTGGCTGGCCCTGGAATGCATGAATGCCTTTCAGAGCTGTGTTCGGAAGTGCCACAGTGCACTCTCCTCCAGCTACTTACTTGAATAGCATGAGACGGTGAGGGTTTTCAGGCAGGTTCAGTTATTAAAAGCAGGGTGTTCAGTCAAAAGTGAACTAATAGTGCGCTGAACACTGCAAACAGGCCTGTGGCTTTCATGACAAGCCTGCTTTCCGAATGCACTGTTCAGGCTGTCAAACTTGATGACACCGTGTATGAAAACCATTTAGCTCTATCAACAATCAGGGATTGAAATGCAAAACACAACATCCGAGGACAGTGAAAAACAAGGAGCATTTGACAGATAATTGGGTCTGTTTTATCACGCACTAGATGGTGTCTGCTCCCACCCCCCATCAGTGAACAATAACGTGTGGCTCAGATTCAAGGACAATCACAGGGTTGCTGGCCTCCTGTAGTACCTGCACTTATTTCCAGGCAACCTTGTCTAGGAATATGCAAATCAGCCTGTTAATGGGATTCCTTTGCAAAATATTTCATGAACCAGAAAATTAATTACTGGTCTCTAATTAATGGTTATGTTGGAAGACTATGGTAAAATGAAAGAGGGAGCTGCTTTGCAGAAAGAGAATATCTGTTCTTCACCGAAAGGTAACGTTCATCATCCTCTTTTATCACAGCATTAAATAAACATAGAGTCAGGATACTCAAACATTAAAGAAGGGAAGCTGTTCTTAATAGTAAGAGGTTGTTTATAGTTTGATTCACAAGAAGCACTGAATCAGAAGCAAAGATTCTCCTTTAGAAACAGAAGTATTCAACCATGTAAAATACAATAACTTCCCTTATACAGGTGGCTTAGGTTTACACCATGTTGACAATAGTATTTATTCCCCTTTGAAATCAAGTTGATGCTGCAGTTAATGACGGATGACGGGGGCGGTATTTGCTTGAGTCAGTTTCCTGGTTGGGGATTCATTGAAGGAATGCTGGGAGTGGAATTAGCAGTTTTGTTCTTCATGTGTAATGGTGATGGGAGTGTTTACTGTCAGGGTGTTGGCAGGCTCAGACCTAGTCTCACAGTATTGTTTGCCTTGAATTTTTTGTCTAAGGAAACCCAGTGAAGGCTCTTAATGAGTATGAACGGAATGAAGATCGGCCTTATTGTCAATCCTTATAGAGAGACAATTTTTAAATAAATCTCCTTGTGCAACACACACCCACCCACCCACATCTCTGCTAATGGGATTTGAGACAGGCTAGGCACAATGTGGCGCTACAGTGTCTCCTGAGGCAGGCAGGGCTCAGTTGTTTCTGTGTGGCGGGGTAGGGAGTGCGGGGTGCATTTTGTGCCCCTGAGGCTATCCAACATAAACAGGTTTGACATTCACAAGGAAATAGGTAGGGACTCTCCCTCTCAAATGAGGAAGTCAACTTGGGTAAGTAATTTAAGGAATTTGTATCGGGTGCCTTTGAATAAAAGGCCAATATTCTCCTTTGATATTTTTCAAGCCAAGATGAATTGTCCCAGTGAATGAAGAAAAATAATAAAGGAAGTGGGGTCAGTTGGAATTTGGAGTGATTCTAATCTTCTCCCCTTGTGGGTTTGTCTGCTTCCCAATTTCCTAGCAGCCCAAACAAAACAGAGCACTGTGGCCCCATGGGGAGCCCTGCTGACACTTTGACTTGTCTCGAAGGCATCTAACAAAATTATAAAATCCTTCCTACTTAGCCATATGTGGTGCTACTGTGATAATTGGCTTCATGCATCTTACAATTAGCTTGCAAAAAAATATGGCTTGCGTTCCTGACCTTTTCTGCATAAGCAAGGCTGTTGTTTCAGGGCTGTCTTAATTACAAAATATAGCGTTGTGTGAGGATAGAGACGACACCCTTGTATCATTGGCTCTAATTTGACGAGACATCATAATGGGGAGTTTTCATACCAGGGGCACCGAATTAGTGTAGCGTGAAGCTACATTTCTCTCTGCCCACTGAATAAGGGGAAGTTAATTTCATGCTCTATCTTTTTGACATTGGTAATCAAAGCATTGTATTGCAGCTGCAGCTGGTTAGCCTTTGAAGAATGTTTGGTAAATAAATATAACTGGAATTCATTGTTCCTGTACAGAGGTATCGAGTTGATCAACAGACTGAAGGAAGCTTTCCTCTTATTTTACTAATCTTGAGTGAAATTGTGGTTCCAGGGTATCGGATTGATGTTCCAGGGTCACTATTCATCCACCGATTGGCAGGGACAGTGCGAGCCCCTCCACCACCACTGTCATGTTTTACCCTTTCTCGGGTGGGTTAAAAGTGGATAGTTCCGTTTCCATGACCCATTCAGTCCTTGTCTTTCCTGCTAAGACTCAGATCCAGGGTGCCAATTAGTTCCCATTGCAGCTGATTGCAGGGTGATTGTATGGAGCCAGAAATATTTGTACATGAAGAGTCTTTGTCATGGCATTGTACAGCACATTGATAAATGTTACCACTGATTGTATTGAATTCTTCTATAAAATCTATTGATATTGGGTATGAACCAGAGTATAGTGTTTTTATTGCTTATTAATCCCTTTGTGTTCCCAAACAGGCCATTTATTCTCACTTTACCTTGGTGAGATTTTCTTATGCAATAAACAAGTCCACTCTAAATTATGTTATGCCTCCATATAGCAGCCAGTCAGTGGCATTAATATTTTCGAATAAATCCAAAGACTGCCGAAGAGAAGTTAATGTGAGAAATAAGAGTCTTGATAAATGACTCCACCATGGCTCTTGCACAAGAAAGGCTTTTTGTAAGTCTAGTGTTTTTCTGTTTATTTATACTTATTTCATATTAAACAACTAAAAGACACAGGAGAACTCTATCCCAGGACTAGGCATCCAGACCCAAAATGAAAACCCTACAGGCTATGATGAAAATATTACTTCCAAAACTGTCTCTCTTTATATTACATCCACCACAGCAGTGTCCGAAGAACTAAGTGTCCTTAAAACTGTATGCAGTGATATTGAGCACTTTAAAACGTCAAAGCACAGGAGTTACTACTCAGGACTCCCTGGTATCCAAACCCACATGCATCCCACTAGGCCATACTATTACCTTCTCACTTGGTCATTCCAGCTGCCTGAAGAACAAAGGGTTTGCTCATTCTGAGTCCTGTTTGTAAACCAGTCTCCTTTCTTGTAGAAAGGGAGAGTTTTGTTTACACTGAATTCTGACAAACAAATCCTATGGTTGCTTACATTCTGCTTGTGCTTAGCGATGTGAAATTATTTCCTGCATAGTATATGAGGAGCACAAGGAGGCTTTTCGGGACTTTTGTTACATCAACTGATTCCTGCATATGCCATGAATATACAGTTGGGCCTTGCAAATAATTCTCTGCTGGCATCTTTTAAATGCTCTGGTGTTAAAATAGTGCTGTATAAAGAAGGTAGTTAAGGAGAGAAAAGAAACAGATGGGGAAGAATGGACTTTTGCCCTGGTGTCTGTAACTAAGCGTTGCAGGATTGCATATTGAGAACTGCGTTTGAGGCACAGTCAAACACTTGCCTGACAAAGTATTTGTATAAGTAGTAGGTGCATTGGCTGATCATTATTTTAGCAGTGACGACATGGGGCCTGCATTATAATAAATGGATATTATGTGTAAAGTCATAAGTTTAGTTACAGCCATCTGGAGATGTGGTCTAGTGGTTAGAACTTGGGGGTCTCACGATTTGGTCCAAGTACATTCCCCGTGTTTTGGATGGGATTGTACTCGAGGTGGCTAGCCCCTCCTTCCTCTTGCACCATTGTGGCTGTACTCAATGTTTAGTGCGCCAGATCAATCAGCGGTAATGCGGATAGGTCTCCTCAAGATAGATTTACACCTCCAGCTCTAAGTGTAGACGTAACCCGCGTAACCTTAGGTGAGTGAGTCACTGAAGTTTTCTCTGCCTTAGTTCTCCATCTGTAAAATGGGTTGCGTACCTCACTGGAGATTCATACAGTTTAATGGATCAAATTTTGCCCTGACTTTCCCCACATTCATGCCATTTGAAATGCTGTGGTTGCATGGCATTTCTGAAGAGAGAATTCAGCACATTATTTGTGTGGTGCCTCACGATTACATTTGCTATTGAAGTATAAAGTGTGCATTAGAAATTATCCTCATCTTTGGAAATCAATTAATAAATCAGCAATCCCAACAGAATTTGTAAACACAGTGCCTGTATGTTGCAATCATATTTTTTAATGTGTATTGTTTTAAACAAATACACGTTCTTTCTCTGCTTTTTATAGCTGCCTAGCTAGGTTGGCCTCGCTGTCCTTTTTGTAGCAGTATCTAATAGCTGATACTTCAAAAGAAGGCAAAGCAGATAGTATTTTATAATACCAGTAATTATTGAGTTGTGCAGTGCCTGAAGTGTGCGTAAGGGGCAAATCCCTTCCTGACCCCTGTCTATGCTCAGCATGCATGTACACCCTGGCACATGACAAGTGATCACTGCCATGTAACCGGGGTGGGGAATAGTGGCAGTGCTCAGGTTCTGTCCACACTCCCAGAGTAGCTGGAGGATTTGGCTAAAACAGTCTGCAGGGAAAAAAGGTAACCATGCTGGTAAGTTAATGTTTGTTGTTAGGCTTCAGAGTCATCAACTCGCTGAGATGTGCTCATTCACACCTGCCAGCGAGGTATTGTTTCTGGTGGTTTACGTGCAGACTCAATAAAAGAATACTGCATAGGGTCACATTCTGCAGGGCTTTCTGTTATGTGCCCCTCCCCCCTCCCAAATCTGATAGCTAGAAACCATTTTGTCATTTTTTTAAATTAAACCTTAAATTCTGCAGAAATTGACAGAATGGTAATTAATTGTAGTTAGCATTTCTGGGGGCTTTCACAGACATCCTGGCTCGGCGTAGTCCCATTCCTCATATCATTTATAGCTTGTATACTGCAAAGGTTGTTATTGGTTATAAAATTATCCAGCCCTTGTTTCAATTAATATGGTTTTAAATCTTGCTTTAGTCCTCTGTGAATTCAGCCATAGCAAATACCTTTCTCTTTTGGTCGAAGGGAATGTTTAAGGTCAAGTTTAGTTCGAGTTCTTTTCTCTTCTGTTTTAAATTCCACAATACCTTAATTTGCAGCTTTCTGTGCAGGGGAACAGGAAGAGATGCATATGGAAGTAGAACGACAGAGCCTGGGCAACATTTGCAAGCCTTTGTTTGAAGTTCTTCCGAAAGATACAGATGTTTGACATGTATATCTTGTTATCCAATTTCGTACTGCAGTGACCATGCACAGAAATTCGTTGATTGTAGCTGGAGGCAACCTGTGCACTGAGCTCACTGCTGGCTACTAGCTCTACAGAGCACTGGATATGAGGATGATCTAGGCTTGTGAATACAAAATAATTGTGTCAAGTACATCGATCGATTAGAAGAAAAAGCTGGAAAAAATATACCACTCTCCCCCTTCATTACCCCACATGTTAACAGAGCCTTGTGCATATTATCGGGGACCTCTGTGTTGAAATTATCATAATCATTAGGGAGCTCTCACCGATTGTTCTGCAGTGCATATATATTGTTCCTGTAGTAATATTACAGGCTCATTTTACTAGCTACAATATTTGTGGATTTGATTTTTGGTACATTTACTGTCTCAGTCCCATTCTCTGCAGCAAAATTCAGACAGACTGATTTTTGAACAACAAAAAGAAGCAAGAATTTAATTTAACCACTTGCATGTTCAGTGCATTTGAGCAACAAATAAAATAGCAGTGTTTGAAAATACTTCCAGTTGCCTTGAATCCATGCAAGAAATAAATTGCGGTGCACTTGGCTTAACCCACATGGTTTCTGCTTGTAGAGTAACGTGATAGAGGGATTTAGCAATTCATTGTACATAGAGGGAAAGTGGCATTAATTCGGAAAACAATTTAAATGTATTAGTAATGCAAAATCCATAGATTTTACCTTAGGCTATCCCCTTTTATGTAGATTTACAAATATTTCTGGCTCCATGCAATCACCCCTGTGTTCTGTTGCCAGTGCATGAGGGAATACACACAAGTGCTACTTCCCCATAGGAATCCTTCTGGAAACTAGTCCTGCAATACTTATCAAGTGATATACATAACTCTTTTGTACTCTGAATAATTAATATTGTGCTGCCCTTGCTATGAAAAAGCTTTGTTCCATTATATAAGTGTTTTCCACTGGACTCTAGACCGTCGGGTGATATTTTGCTGCTTTGGAGATTTTTTCCTGCATCCTTTTGAGAACTAAGAGCAAGAGGTTGGGGGGGTCATCAGCTTGTATTAGCTCATTCCTCTCAGCTGAATAGGATCACATCAGATGATGGCATCTATTGTCCTCTCTGTGCATGCAAGTAATCCTCATGGGCATTAATGAAGGCCAAAGGCTGTCCTTGTCATGCATTGAATACCTGCCTTAGGGTATGTTTGTTCTTTCTGAGCCAAATGTGACACTTCCATGATGAGGAGTAACATGACTCCCATATTGCTACCTTACCAGGCCATTGCGCAGCCAGCTGCAGGCGCTGGCAAACCAATTCTGCCACTAGCGCAGGATGAAACTTGGAGACTTTTCTGATCTATCCACATCTCTTGAGTCTGCAAAACTGGGCTGGAGATGTCATAAGAAGAGACTTTTTTATGAGCCCCCTGGCATTTCCAATCAAAGCTGGAAATATGATGAGACCAGCTTTTCTTGTGACATTTCAACAATTCCTGTCTTGGCCATGACCAGAAACCAGAAGGGAAAGAAGAAAGTAACTTGGGTTCACGTTTCCAGCATCCTGAAGCTTGGAGGTATCGGGATCTAGGGGGTTAGTTTGCGGCCACAATAAAGAGAGGAGCCACCTGCAATATGAGACTGTTCCTCTGTGCTCGGATTTGGAACGGGCAGAAAGTACAAGGGCATTCAGACTCTGGGCACTGGTTTGGACCACTTCTATCTCTTGAGATCTTAGAAGATGGGTCTGTAAGTCTAGGGCCAGATTGCACCAGGTTCGCTACCCGTGAGTGCTGAAGTGGCTACTTTAATACTAGCCATTATTGGCAAGGATTGTTTTTAAATCATTGGCACAACATTGTTTCATGATTACATTGTTTGTACTCTGGCCTTTTTAATGTGGCTTTTACTAACTCTAAGTAAATATGGAGATGCTCTCTGTTTATGCAGCGATTGTGTTTGCAGGCTTAAGGGGTTTTGACCAACAAACTGCAATTAACTGTGTGACACTAGGCTGTGTGCTCACAAGTACCCTGCTGGGTGATGTACATTCAGTAGCACTCATTGGGTTCCTGCAGAATGATCCATCTATTTCCTGAATTGTATATTGGCTTGGCAGAAGCACTCTGTGTGATGTCTCCCTGACTTGCCCAGAATTAATATTCTCCGTTCATCATTCAGACCTTATTAATTTGGGGCTGGGTAGAAGATTGGCAGGAGGTTGATAGGAGATGAAAAAGTTACTGCAAATTTGGACTCCCTTTCTCTCCTCCTTGTTTGCTTATATTAGAGTCTACATTTTAGAACTGAGCCAGAATTGAAATCCCAGCATCCCATGCATGAGAGAGAATCCAGTCACAAAGATGTTTGGCTAAGGCTCCAAATGAAATGGCTACATTTAGCCTTTCTAGGGAGTACAACCGTGGTGGGGGGGAGGGAGGGGTTTAAGGCTTGCTTATCAACTGCACAGAAGAGAACAAAACTGTACTGTCCATGTTAAGGTGCCTTAGTCCAAACCACCCAAGTACTCAGCCATAGCCCATCCTTAAGAAAAGGAAATGGAATTTCTCTCTCTTCATTGTCTAGCTCCTTCCCTGCTCCAATCCATGCACCCTCTAGGCTATGGTAAAACGTGTTCACATTGCTTCATGGATGTGGGGAATAAACGGGAAGAACTGGAAGTATTAGTCCATAAGCTAAATTATTACTTACTTGGTAGGATAAATCTCAGGGCTGGAATATTGCTATAGAGGGGAAGAGTTAGTTCAAGACCTGGTAATAATGGGGAACTTATTTTTCCAACAGATGTCTGGGTAGTTTAATATTGCAAAACATAAAATTTCCAATAAGTTCTTTGACTGTGTTGGAGACAACTTTGTGTTTCAGAAAGTGGAGGAAGTAACCAAGGGACAACCATTTTAAAGACTTGATTCTGACCAGTGGGAAGGACTTGGTAGTAAATCTGAAGGTGGAAGGCAATTTTGGGTGAAAGTGATTATAAAATGATAGATTTCATGATTGGGACATGGACTTCAAAAAAGCAGGAGTTTAACATACTCCAAGAACTGGTACCTAAGGTCTCATAGGAAGAAAATCTAAGGGGACAAGGAGTTCAGGAATGCTGCCAGTTTCTCAAGGAGACATATTAAAGGCACAACTGCAAACTATCCTGATGTGAAGCTAAGATAGGAAGAATAGTAAGAGGCCATTATGGCTCCGTCAGGAAGTCTTTAATGACCTGAAAATAAAAAAAAGAATTCTACAAAAAAGTGGAAAGATGGATGAATTGCTAAAGACAAATACAAAAGAATAGCATGAGCATGTAGAGACAAAATCAGAAAGGCTAAGGCACAAACTGAGTTACACCTAGAAAGGGACACAAAAGGCATAAGGATAGTGGAGTGGAGAGTATACTTATAAAATTTGTAGATGACCCCAAGCTGAGGGGTTATAAGCACTTTAGAGGACAGGATTAGAATTCCAAACAAATTGGAGAATTGGTCTCAATTCTCCAAGATGAAATTCAGTAAAGATAAGTGCTAAGTACTTCATTTAGGAAGGCAAAATCAAATGCACAACAACAAAATGGGGAATAACTGGCTAGGTGGTAGTCTCGCTGAAAAGGATCTGGGAGTTATAGTGGATCACAAATTGAATGTGAGTCAACAATGAGATGCAGTTGCAAGAAAAGGCTAATATTATTCTAGGGTGCATTAACAGGAGTGGGGTATGAGAGACACTGGAGGTAACTGTCCTGCTCGTTACCACTGGTGAGTATGCAGCTGGAGTACTGTGTCTAATTCTGGGTAACATGCTTTAGGAAAGGTGTGAACAAGTTGGTGGCAGTCCAGAGGAGAGCAAAAAAAATAAAAATTATCAAAGGTTTAGAAAACCTGATCTTCAAGGAAAAGTTAATAAAACTGGGCATGTTTAGTCTTGAGAAAAGAAGACTGAGGGGGGACCTGATAAGACTTCAAATATGTTAAGGGCTGTTATAAAGAGGATAGTGATCAATTTGAAAGTAGGACAAGAAGTAATGGGCTTAATCTGCATTGAGTAAGATCTAGGTTCGATATTAGGAAAAGCTTTCTAACTCTAAGGCTAGGTAAGCACTGGAACAGGCTTCCAAGGGAGATTGTGGAATCCCCATCATTGGAGGTTTTAAAGAAGATTGGACAAACACCTGTCATGGATGGTCTAGGTTTGCTTGGTCCTGCCTCAGTAAAGAGGCTGGATTTGATGACTTCTTGAGGTTCCTTCCAGCCTACATTTCTGTGATTCAGTATCCTTCTGAGCCACTACCCTTTCTTGGAAGATTAAAGGGACACTCAGGACCACAGTAGACCTAGAAGTCTTGTTAGGCAAGTAGAAATCTACCAGAATGCATGAGTCCTCCCCAAGTGGGATGAATTAAAGACTCGCAGAGAGTGCGGGGTTTTTTGTTTCAGTCTAGTAGCTACAAAAATGTTAGCCAACAATTTATAATCTGCTTCACCAGTGAGACTGTGTAACATTGAATCCTTGGGGGCTTTTCTTGATTATACCAGTAACCGCAGCCTGGGTCACACTTTGAGATAATTATCCTGATGTCTGAAAGGTAGCAAGTTCATAAAGGAAAAGAACTAGCTGCATTCAAAGGGATTTATAGGAGTATGCTAGCAAACCCTCAATGCTTGGGGATTTATTTAAATTAGCTCTTTTAATTGCTTTCACACCTTCCTCCTCTGATATCAGCTCCAGGAGCCATCTCGGGAAGACAGTCTGGCTAATATTCACCACCACCAGTCATCTCGCTTCCTTTAGCTAGTTATCCCTGATTTTGTTTTCAAAGACATTTGAGCCCGATATAGCGGGTAAGGCAGAGGACTGGGTGCCAAAGTTCTCTTGTTCTTAGTTCTGTCACTGACTCACTGTGTGACTTTGGGCAAATTGTTGACTTGAGCTTTCCACTTGATCGTCCCCATCTGCTGAACAGGGCTAGAAATCTCCCACGTAATGGACCTACCTCACCGGACTGTGGGGAGGCATCCTTAATTACAGTTGGAAAAACACTCTGAGATACTCCAATGAAAGGTGCTAGCAAAGGGCAATTTGCTCTTCAGATAACCTGGCTCTTCCTTTTGATTCCTAAGAACTATCCCTTCCCCTGGTCAACCATGGCCAACTTTTCTTTACGTGGCACTGAGACGTAGGAATTGCCAGACTGAATCAAACCAGTGACCCACCTACTCCTGTATCCTTTGTCTGGTAACAGCCAGTATCAGATGGTTCATAGGACTCAGAGCATCCGCTGGGATGCAAGAGGGCCTATAATAGATAATTTTGGAATAACCCACTTATAGAAAAATGCCTTCCTGACCCCTGCCAGATAGTGGTTGGCAAGGACCCCCCTCCTCCCAATCTTTCATAAATGCAGAAGTTCTCATTACCTATATACATCTAATTTTGAATCCTATAGAGCTCTAGACCTCAATGACATCTTGTGGCAGTGGGTTCCACAGGTTAATTGTGCAATGTGACAAACAATATTTTCCTTTATCAGTTTTAAATTTTCTTTCTTTCAGTTTTATTGTCTGTTCTCTCATTCTTGTATTAGGCGATGGTAGAAGCACCCAGTTTATCTATGTCCTCTATGCCATTCATTATTTGATAACTCTCTATTATGTCCCCTCTTATTCCTCTCCTCTTTAAACTAAACATCCCCCTTCTTTACACGCTGTCTTGCATGGAAAGCTTGCCTTGTCTCACATCATATTTATTGCTTTTCCACATAAGTGCCTTGCACGCATCCCTTAGTGCTGGCTTCAGAGGAAGCAGTGACATATTTTTGTTCCTGCGTGTGTGGAAGTCAGGTGTCTTTAGGGTGACCAGATGTCCCGATTTTATAGGGACAGTCCTGATATTTGGGGCTTTGTCTTATATAGGCTCCTATTACCCCCCATCCCCGTCCCGATTTTTCACATTTGCTGTCTCGTCACCCTAGGTGTCTTGGCTGGAGCTAGGACATGTTGGTTTGTTTCCACACTTGACTGCCTGCCTGCTTTTCAGCCCTGGGATGCCTGAGGTGAGTAACTGAAACTGAGACACTGGTAGTGCAGACTAGTGCAGTGTGGAAAGAAAGCTGGGAGATGCAAAGAGCCTAGTGTGAGTTAGGCTTGATGACGAGAATGACAACAGCTCTCAGGAAACGCCCATGGAGCTGTAATGCTTGATTGGCTGCAGCCTGGCTGAGGAAGATAGTCTGATTGCAGCTAGTGATGGGTCCCTGCTGCATAGTTGGGTTCCAAACTTCTCCCCAGCTGTAAGTGGTTTGGCTTTGATTTTTTTTTTTAATCTGGTTTTGAGGTAGGGCCCGGAAACAAAATTCAAAGCCAGATCTGAACATGGCCAAAGCGCTGGGGAGTTCAGATTCAAGGGCTCTAACAGGAGAGTTTTGGAGTCCCATGTTTTGCTAGATACTGTTTTAGTCTCTTATGCTAAAGAGAGGATCAAAGGGAGAATTACATGCAGGTGATCTGAGAAGTCTTATTACAAAAGAGAAACCTACCTCTCTAGGGAACCTGGACACCCATCACCCCCCATGTCGTGATCTCCCCCAGGCATTGGGTGCTTGCTTAGTGCTGGTCTGCTGCCGCCGCCAGACTGTGACTCAGTCTTGCCTGGATTTTAATTTGGCTGGAGACAAGTAGCCAGTGATGCCTTGGTGCCGGCGTGAATCCTGATAACAGCCAATAACAGATGTTCGCTTGGGGGCACCAAGGCCTTGGATGCCTTAAGAGAAAGGAGTAAAAACAAAAGGGCAGCAAGCAGAGGGAGGCCATTTGCCTGCAGAAGGGCCTTCGACAGCCAGCCTGCTAAATGGGCAGCGAAACAAGGTGCTGGTTAAGCCATGCAATGAGCAGTGCTTAGTCTATTGAGTCACGAGCACCTATATCCACATTCGTTCTCCTGGCCAGGGCTGTCAGGCTGCAGCTCTGGATTGTGCCAATGAATGGGAGCAAAGCAGGTGAGGAAGCCCTGTGCCATGGATAGTTTTGGATGGAGACTGTGCAAAGCCACAGTGTTTGAGTGGGATCTCCAAGTGGTGATGACTTAGGCAAACATGATGCCTCCCAGGGCAGGACAGTGCACCAGCATTGAGAGGGGGCAGCATGGACTGGACAGCTCTGCTGGCCAGTGCAGAGGAGGGGCGGGCTCTTGCTCCTTCTCATACCTCTCCTCCCTTGGAATGGCTAGCTCCCCCTGGAAGCATTAGCAAGGAGCAGTCCTTGCATGCAGGGAAATCTCCAAACAGTAGCCCCCGAGCATGAGGCTTCTTGTACCTTCCCGAGGTCAGGCACAATATGGCCCTTAAATGGGGTGCAGTGTTAGCCTCGCTCATGTCCATTCTCTCTCTCCATCTCGAGGAATCCTCAGCCCTGCTCGTTTCGGAGAGGCACATACCTTTTCATTAGAGGGAAGTGATATGGAGCCGACATTACACAGAGGGATGAGTTATAAAATAATGGGACTAATAAGCATGTAAAATAATCTGACTGTACAAGAGTGCAGTCTATGGAACAGCAGCTGCAGCAAATGTATTCAGGTTATCAGTGTGCGGCTATTCTGTGCTGAAAGGGCTTAGGCGTAATGAGAGTTGCTGCTTTGTGGGAATTTCTGGCAATGAATGATGATATTTCCCAGTAACAGCTTAAAAACCAGCGTGAATGTAGTGCTGATTGACAGCCCTGGAGACGTCCCTCTGCTTCCCATCAGAACAAGTGCCAACCACATGGGCCGTGACAATGGTAGCTTCCCCCACCTCGTCCAGCCAGTGTGCCTTAACCCAGCCTTGGTGAGAAGAAAGTCCCCATGACCTCCCTGGGGAGAATGTGCCAGTGTTTGTTGTGCTGGTGAGTCTGTTTTCTTAGACACGTGCCATAGAGAATGGGACTGAGATCACCATCGTATTTCATACCAAGGAGCCATCAGATGGTAACTTTTAACTACTATTGATCTAGTCAGGTGACCTGTAGAGCCCCTGGCCCTAAAATCCATTGCTAATTTCCTGGGCCAACTGGCCCTGGTCTCAGTTATTTGAAATTCAGGTACATTAGGTTTCTGTGATTAAAGTACAAAGCAGCCCATGGCCCGAACGCTCTCACCAATGCCAATCATCAATCTACCAGCTTTGGAAGAGCTAAACTTTTTTTCCACAAGTTATTTCTCTAAATTAAACTCTTAGAATAATTCCCCTTCTTCCCCCGCATCCCACTGTGTTCTGAATCAACATGTGGCATCCTCTCAAGATCTTGACTCTGTGCTATAAACAGGCTGAGGTAATGAATCAATATCTACAGAGAGCCTGAAGTACACTGTGCCACCTGGCTGTCTGGCATTTTTATATTCTCATCTGTGATGTGTTAAAACTACAGACCTTGTCGCTGAGCGACTGTAAAACTATCCTTTGGCACCTTGAGTAGTTTTTCTGGATGCTTTCCTTCGTGCTATATTTTTTTTCTTCCTCTAAATGCCAGCTCATAACAGTCGCAGGATTAAACCAGCATTAGCGAATGCACTCCTTAACAATTAGCATCTGCTATTTGTGCTCCCCACTCTGAGGAACAGGGACAGTCAGTAAAATAGATTGGAGACATTGCTAATTGCATTCATCTTTGTAAATAAATAAAATTCTATTGAATCTATACAAACCATTGTGTGTGTCTCTCTGCCAGTGTGTTACGTGTCTGGGAGCTATAGCTGGTTAAATAGTACAAAAATTATTGGCAAATATTTATACTAATAAACATGGTGAATTGGCTCCGCTGCTATTCATGTAATCATATTATCATCAGTATATTCACAAGTATTCTGACAGTTACCAGTATATTTGTGAAAATGTTTGTGAAACTCAAAAGTTGCACAGATTTTAGCACCAATGCTTGTTTGTCTGAAAAATCCGTAAAGGGAAGTGTTCAGTGTTCACCATTCTCCTGTTTAAAAATGTATTGTCCATTCAGGGAACAGAAACAACAGTGTGACTTGTGACCAGTTATGCACAATGAATAACATGATCAGTAGTTAAATTTGCAAAGATTCCTTAGGCTGACATTTTCTGTCACAAACTAATCACCTAATATGTTTAAAAAAAAAAATTGCACAAATTCACACGGGCTGAGGAACTGCCTTCAGGTGCTTTTTTGTTTGATCTGAACCTGTGCTGCTGTAGTTCGTTTAGATGCTAAAGCATCCTGCTCACATAGACCCAAACGGACCTGCACCGTGCAAACCCAGTTTTAGGTTAACTGGAGAGCGGCCCAAACCGAAAACCACTCAAGTCGGAGTTTAAATTCAGGGGTGATTCCTAGTCAATTAATTCCATGTGGTTTTGGACAAATGTTTTACTCAGTTCTTTTTCTTCGTTTAGAGCAGGGAGTCCAACTGATCTGTTGCAAATAAATTATCGGAAGAATTTCGCCCTCTTTCTCTGGTTGTGAACTGGTATCAGTTGTCATAGTTCCACTGACTTCAGTGGGAGTATGACACTATTCACAGCTAAGGGTCTGCCCCATGGAGAATTCTGACATTACACAATTTATAGGGTTGCCAGGCATCCGGTTTTCGACTGGAACACACGGTCGAAAAGGGACCTGGCAGCTCCGGTCAGCACAGCTGACCGGGCCACTAAAAGTCCGGTTAGTCACAGCAGCTGGCTCCATGCAGCTCCCAGAAGTGGCCAGCATGTCCCTCTGGCTCTTAGGCTCAGGTGCGGCCAGGGGGGCTCCATGTGCTGCCCCTGCCCACAGCACAGGCGCTGCTCCGAGCGCCAGCTCCACAGCTCCCATGGGAACTGTGGCCAATGGGAGCTGCAGGGCCAGTGCCTGCAGATGAATGGGGACAGCGAGCAGAGCCCCTTGGCTTCCCATGGGCATAGGAGCCAGAGGGACATGTTGGCTGATTCTGGGAGAAGCCTGAGGTAAGTGCTGCCGGTAACCCGCAACCCCTCCTGTGCCCCAAACCCTTGCTCCAGTCCTGAGCCCTCTCCTGCACCCAAACTCCTTCCCAGAACCCGCACACATCCCGCACTCTGAATCCCTTGACCTCAGCCTGGAGCCCCCTCCTGCACCCCAAACCATTAATCCCTGGCCCCACCCTAGAGCCCGCACTCCGAGCTGCAGCCCTCATCCCCTCCTGCACCCCAATCCCCCACCCTGCACCCCCTCCTGCACCAACCCCAGCCCCCTGCCCCAGCCTGGTGAAAATGAGCGAGCAAGGGTGGGGTTGGGGCCTCAAGGAAGGAGCAGGGCAGGGGTCGGGGCAAGGGTGTTCAGTTTTCTGCAATCAGAAAGTTAAATTTAAATATTAATGGAGATATCCTATCTCCTAGAATTGGAAGGGACCAGGTCACCGAGTCCAGCCCCCTAGTTTCACTAGCAGGACTAAGTACTGATTTTTCCCCAGATCCCTAAGTGGCCCCCTCAAGGATTGAACTCATAACCCTGGGTTTAGCAGGCCAATGCTCAAACCACTGAGCTATCCCTTCCCCTAGAGTTGGCAACCCTACACAATTACTGCATTTGTGTCTGAACGAACACACACACTGCACAGCTTTCCTCTTTTGTGCTCCATAGTGTGATCTAAAACATACACTATGATCACAATTTTCTAAGAGGAGCCAGGAAGGGATATAGTTGTTGGCGCGATGCTGGGACCTCTGAATTTACCGTTCTATCCAAAGGCTTTGAAAGGTGGCTGTCCTCAGTGAGTCCACATCGTGCCCTGCTGTTCCCTTACTGCCCTCCTTTCACTGCATTCGTGGGGCCAGTTTTCCACTACAATAATCAGCAGTTATGGCTCTTATCTTAAATAACACGAAAATAAGCCAGCCTGCCTCCAAATGCACTCCCACTTCGGAGTGTGCAGACAGGCGATATTTTTGAATCCTGTTTGAATAATCACTGATGCTAAATATAGAAGCTAGTGGAGATGGTGGGGACGCTGCTATTTTCCCTGCTGGGGCTTGGGTCTTTCAGCGAGTGCTGTAGTCTCCTAACCCAAACCCAAACCATGGCAAATCGGAATGATTTCTCCACCATGGATTCTGCTGTTTGCTTTCTCTCTGCTTTGCTTCCCTGTTCCTCTTTGCCCTCATAAATACAATACTGGAGCTTATAACTGCAACATGGGAAGTGTCTGAATGGCTAGAAAATCCCTTCACAGCAGTGGAGATGTGATTATTTATTTTATTTTATTGGTTAGTGTGACTGGAATGCAAACTGGGCTTTAATGCCGAAGGGCTTTGCATTTTTAAAGTAATTCCTTATGACATGTGTCAGGCTCTGTTTTATTCAGGTGGGTGGGATGATATTAAACAATAAAGCAAGCTTGCATTTTTCTGTAACTGTATTTATATACACACGCACACGGGCACAGAGGTGCTTATTAGTAGAATGTCATAACTGCATGGCTATACCCAGTCTAAAGCATTTTGCAAATTCCAAGTGGGCATTAAGAGAGAGCATCTTAAATCAACTGGATAACCTCACCTCCCTTCCTCCACTGCCTCTTTGTCTCCATCCTTTGTCCAAACAAAGAGGAGGCTGCAATTCGTGTTCCTTAAGTAATGCTCTACGTAAAGCAATGTTTGAGTCCGAATTTCTCTCGCCTAGAAAATCAATATTCTGTGGCCTAATTGCCTTGTTTCAGAGAAATGAGTCGTCATTGGGGGGCTGGGAAGAGACCAAGTGGAAAACCATTGCGAGACAGATAGAAGTAGCTGGCAAATGACTTTGGTTGGTCTCCTAAACGTACCGAGGGCATTAATGTGTGAAATTCCAAGAACGACTTAAGGTGGCATTCTCTTCCAGGACACAGACAAGGTGTACGGGCACTTGACTGAGCAAATGGGAGCTGCCAACATGACCGGCTCATGCCACTGGCTGAGCATCAAACCGCCATCCAGCTTGAAATATTAATAACATTGCATCTAGGGACAAAAAGCAGCTAGCAAAGCGATGCCATGTTCTGTAATTGACCCCTGCAAAATGGCAAATCATTCTGAATCGTTTTAGTTGGCCCGACTGAGCACCTTATGGAGCTTAAAGGTGTTGTCTGTTCCCGCAGACCCTGGTGGTAGAAAGGGCGTTTTGTTTTTATGGTGAGTGTTGGGTGCCTGCTGAAAGCAGCCAGATGAATGCTCCTCAGGTTATCTCTGAAGAAGGCACGCTCTGAACAGTGGAGGGCAAGTTTCCCCGCACCAACCTGCCAGTGTGCTCCCACAACCTCTAGGGCTGAGAGGAGAAAGAGTTCACTCTCCATGGACCAATCAGTCTTTGGCCTTGCTGCTGAGACTATCCAGCAGGGGACCAGTTGGTGCCACAGATCACGGTGGGCTTGGGGGATCGCATGGGCATCCATCTACTAAGAACAGGACCGAGATCCACCAATTAAATTCACACAGACTGCTGAACAGCTGTCAGATGTGACCCATCATTCTGTCGCTGTCAACCAGGGTCAGATGAGAATTGGTGACCTAGATCTTAAACACTCAATGTCCCTTTAGCGATCCCCAGGAGCCATCCAGCCCCTGGGAAGGAAATTTTAATTGCCTGACTTTTCAAAAAGCATTAGTGATGTGCTTGGATTTGGACGGTAAAACACAGTACAGTTAGTGAAGTCTTTATCGTGACGAAGCTTATAGTTATCTACACAGTTTCTATCTGCTCTCCCATATCTAGCCAATAAATAATGTTTTCTAATAACAATTCCAGAAACTATAGCCTCAAACACATCCTCTTAGCAGGAAAAAGAGCTTCTTTAATTTTCTGAAGATTAAAATGCCAAATCAACTAATTACTTTTCTTTGAAAAGCTCCACCACATAAAACACATATTCTCTCAGTGAAGTAAATTGATTTATATTCAGTCATTAATTCTTTATAGCCCATAATTTGCAGAACAACAAAGCTTATTGGAAAATGAACACTCTTAAGGGAAGAGGCAGCTTTCTGAATAAGAAGGAAACATCTTGGCATAAAAAAGGAAATGTGGCATGCGCAGATCCTGCTGGCAGTGTGCAAAGGGAACCAGTTCTGCACCAAGGCTCTCACACAATGGAGCCAACAGAGGCAGCCGCAAGAGACATCGCACAAGCATCTTTAGCTGGCTGACACAACTATTGAGATCATTTGGTGCACATAGAAAGGCAAAGTACTTGTACTTAACGTAGGGGCTCAGGCACTACCGTAGTGAGAGCAGAGTAAGTGCTTAGGCAGTTAGACATTTTCATGTTGCATCTGTTACTATGGACTTTCCCAACCCTTTGGATTCTCTTTAGTGTCACTACAGTTCAGGTCTGTCTGTGTATCTAATTCAGGGGACATGATATGACTTTTTTTGGGAGACATTCCTAGCAGCTGAAGCACATTCAAAGTCTCTGAACCCATTTTTCTTTAGCATCAATAGAAAACATTTTTTAAAAAAGAGAATTAGAAATAAAAACTAGATTAGGCCTCGGTTGGTACCTGCGTCATTGACTAGCATTCAAACCCTAGTGTGTTGTGATTTGAATTTCATGCCTTCAGCTAATTCAGCATAGTTATGAGATGACAGTGGAATTATCTGGTCAACAGCTAACAAAAACTGCCAGGTCTGTGGCTGGTGGCTAGAATGCTCTGAGTGTCTTTAACAGACAAGGAGGATGTTTCTGAGACTGTGTGTTCAGTTTGAGGGTGGTTAGAGCATCCTCAACAGATCCCTGTCTGACTGTCTGGAGTTTATAAAAATGCCTGGTTTTGCAGCTAGAGGGGTGTGTGTGTGTGTGTGTGTGTGTGAGTGTGTGTGTGTGTGTGTGTGGAAATTCCATGTTTTCATATTTTTTGTGAACTCGATCTGGTCTGAAACGGCCTGATTTTTGCACGAGGGGACACATTGTTTTCACAGGAGGGAAAAAAAGAGCTGCAAGAAAGTCTTCCCTCTGAGCCAAATTTTGAATGTTGGGAGAATTGCTCCTCTAAAAATGTTTAAATATGCCTATACAGCACACAGACTGAATGTGTAATAGTGGGAATATTAAACCATTCCAAGAAAAAAGATACAGGTTACATCTGAGTCAGAATCAATGTATGTTGCTTGGCTCTGATATAAAGTGATTTGTTGCCATACAGGACCTTTGTCAAAGTTTCCATCTATATTTTCCCTCCACGAGAGCCCACTCTTATTTTACAAACCGTTATAAGGGACTTAAGTCCTCTTTCACTTGCCTGGTGTAAATCAGGAGTTATTCCCCATGAATCCAATGGTATGACATTGGTGTAAACGTCAGATCAAAATTTGGGCCAAAGCATTGAGCCACAGGTAGACAGTTGGTCCTGTGTGCTTTTGTAATGTCATCTCTACATGCATTGAAAAAGCTGGAGCTCTGCGGATTGCTATGTCGGAGAGCGAGTTATATTGGGAATTTCTCTCTCTTCAGTAAATAAATCCTGAAATTAATCAACCTAAAATTAAATAAATTAAAAACCCTACTTCCAGCAGAGCGTTTAGCTCAGAAAGGGAAAAGTACCAGGGTCTCCATGAAGTCCACTAGAGACTCTCCTATGGCAATTGATTTTCTTAGGACTTGCTGTTTGTTTGGTCCCAGGATATTTTACAACACATCAGTTACTTCTCTTTTTTTTTTTTAAAAGGACCATTCTCTTTTTTTCTAAAATCCCAGATGCAGTGGATATCAGACTTTTATAATTGTTTTGTTAATGCAATAACAAGGTACACATCCTAAAGGAATAATAGGAATAGGCATATATAGAACATGTATGTAGTGTGTGTGTGTGTGTGTGTGTGTGTGTGTGTGTGTGTGTGTAACTGAATATATGAAAAGACAAAAATATAAACTTTGTATATATGTAATAAAAATGTTTTTATATATATACAACCAAGAAGGAACCTGCACATTCCATGTATATTGCCCCTACTCCTACTTTTCCTTCTTGTGTGACAGGTATGACTTGTGTGACTACCTGTGGGAGCCCATATTTCTCTCATGGATAATGTTTGTAGCAGCAGCAGCTGTCGTCTTGTTGGTGACCCTTGTAATAATCCTGATCTTTCGAGCTTGCCCTTCAGTTTGACACCAGGCTAGTGGAGTGTTTTTTTTTTTTTTTTTGGGGGGGGGGGGGGAGGGAATCTGGGCTGCTTTCTTTTCCAAGATGGGTTTCTTTTTAATTTATCTTTGCCGTTTTGTTCATATGTAAATAAGGTTCTTTGTCGTTCCACCATGAAATCTCTCTGCAGCTTCATTTTCTTGATCAAGGGGAATGGAGCAGGGAAAAGGGGGAAAGAGACTTTCATGCCCCCTTGTCAATCCATCCATTGGCCTTTCAGCTGTCCAGCTGCCAGCACACTGCCCATCTGGATACAAATCCTGGTGAATAAGGAGTCAAATTCCCAGCCTATCCACTATGCAAGGATTCTTCCCTTTTTACTTGGCAAGACTTATTTGTTGTTGTTTGAACTTGCAGCCTCTGAGCACTGATGAATCAATACCCCTGCGAGGTAGCATGTTCAGCAACTGTGCTGACATGCCATTTAGTTTTTGTTTTCCTTTTAAAAGAAATTCTCTCTCTTTAATGTCTGAAGGGTGCACACACTGTGCATGTGGCGTTTCATGGCAGGGATGGGATTTTGCTGAGTGCATTTAAAGGTACTGTGTGAAATCAGCCTGCATTTACCCTGCTCCCAATGGAGACTGCTTACACAGAGATGGCTCATTTAAAAAAAAAAATCAATTTTTAATAATGCTGCTTTTAGTGGCCCTTCCACGTATCCCACAGTGTGTTTATTTTCCCTTCTCTGTGCTTGTGGGATAATTGAATATTATTGTTTTTAAATGGCTGGTTCTTCCCAGTCATTTGCAAATTCTCAAGAACATGCTTTTGCTGGGCTACTTGTGACAGCATTCTCACTCCGCTCCTCTGCACTCATTGGAATATACACGTGTGAGTGTTTGTGTGGTGTTCATTCTAAAGGGAGTTAGGACATGTATGCTGAGGCCAGTCTACACTACAAACTGAGACAGGTGTAACTTTGTTGCTCAGGGATGTGAAAAAGTCAGTGTTGACTCTGGTTTTATAGATCATCTCCACTAATTCCCCTTAAGAGGCTATGATGAAGTCCATCAAATAAATGTGCTGATAATACTCAGCAGGAAGGTGTTACAACGGAGGGTAAATTTGCATGGACCTAGAGAAATTAAAAAGCAATGCAGTAATTAACGAAAAGAAATTCAGCCTGGGAATAATGCAGCTGAATACACTTAGGAGGGAAACAATCGAACAATGCTTAGAAATCAGTAAAGGCAAAAAAGACTTACTTTTGGGAGTGGTTAATAGGCTATATAGGAGGCAGCAAAATAAATTATTTTGCATAGGGAGCAAATAAATAAGTCAGTGCTGTTTGAGTTTGTATCTGCAAAGGCTATATGCCCCCTTTAGAGAGAGAGAGTGTGTGTGTGTGTGTGTGTGTGAGAGAGAGAGAGAGATCACACTTGGAATATTGGAAGCACCTCCATGTAAACCAGATTTTGACATCATAGAGGGCACATGGAAGACCGTACCAGAGATTATTAAGGTTTTGTTATCTATCTTGGCTGAAAGGAGAACGACTGGTGAATTTCATAATCATCTACAGTTATTAAGAGGTGTCAACATTGAGGAGGTGCAGGAAATTGTTTAGGGTGGATTATGAGCAGATAAATAGGAGGCTAAGATGATAAGGTTGGGAAGGAAATATGTAAGCAGCTGGACATCAGGAAGATTGCCTAATGCTCTGATTTATTAGACTGTGAAACAGACTCCCAAAGGAAGTAGTGAAATCTCCATTGCTGCTGGAGCAGACAAAATCCCTGTGAATGTGCTGGAGAGGAGAATCTTGTGTTGGAGAGGGATATGGTCACCTCACAGGTCTTTTTGAAGTCTATTTTCTATTATTCATTAGTTAGTTATATTGCCAGAGCACCTAGAATCAGGGTTTAGTTTCTTTTTTTATCATTGCACATTTCTTTGCATGTGTGTGGTGCTCACATTAGCTTGTTGCATTGTATTGTGTTAATTTTCTGGTGTTGACCTTAGTTGTATTTATGGTTCTCTAATATAAGCAGGCCTCATACATATTATTCACCATAACAAGCCAGACAAAACTAGAGATGGGTCTGAGCCACAAAATTTGGATCCAGACCAAGACTTCAAACCCACTGCACTGCTTAAATCTGGGTGTTGGGACTTGTCTCTTATCAGGGTTGGGCCTCCTGAACTTTCAGTGTGGGAAGCATCTCGGGAGAAGGCTGAGCAGGGAGAAACCTGCCTGTGTGTCTTTCCAGGGTGGCATGTGAATTATTCCTCTGGATTTCATCCATGTAAAGTTTACAACCCTTGAACTTTTTTATGAGAGGTTTGTTTGGTTTTTTTTAAATGCCAAAATCAAAAAGCCAAACTCATTCTGAACTTCAGAGTCTCACTTGGATGCCTGTCTAACCTCCCCAAATGGCGACTGTCACAGAATTTGGGTGCAAAAGCATGTGGTGACCAAGGTTCCCTCAAAAAGTCCATGAGCCTGATCCTATGAGGCTGCTCTGAATTGCATGTTTGTAGCAAACTCAGGGGAAGTTCATGTTTTGGAGTGTTGCTGTGAGCATCCTGCACAGCTCTAGTATCTGGTCATTTCCCAGTCCTGCTGGAACTTCCTACACCTGGTTCAGCTCATCGTCTTGCTGTCTGCCCTGACTTTCCTTTCTTTGATTGTGTCTTGTGCAGCCTGGATGAACAGATGCACTTTCCCTGCTCAATATGGATAAATATTATGTTACCTAGAAAAATATTCTTCCATCTGATTGCAATGTGTGCATGGTTTGACATCTGGTCACATGTTAATGCTTTACGCTTCGTGTTGATCTCATTTACTGTACTGGGATTGAGAGTGGATGGATGGACACTGGAGTTAGGCGACTACTTTTACTCTCCTTCAAAATACCCACAGAGGGGATTGAAGATCCTGGAAACCCTGTAAGGTTGATGTTGGAGGAGGTGTGTCTGTGATAGGAAGGGGCAAAGGGGCATCTACGGGGAAAGGAACTCCAGACTCACAGAAGGTCTTCCCTCATGCTGCTTCACTTACACCCTGGGAAAGGGCAGCTCCTGCAGCCCCTTATGCCTCAGCCGTAGAACCAGATCAGTGAATTGCCTTGAGAGCTACCATTCTAGGCATTAGTAATGGACCTGAGATTTTGCACTACTGCCATAAGGGGGTTTCTGTTAACTTAGTACTTCAACACGTCAGACTGCTCTTAGCTGGAATTTATTTGCATGTAATAAAACGTATGAAAACTGAATTACAAAGAAAACTCCAATAGAAATCATCACAAAAATATATAAAGTGACATTATAGTATCTAATAACTTCAGTATCTTTTCAAGGAGACTTAAAATAATATATATTATGCTGTAAGAATGACCCAAAACTTAAGTGTTTCATTGGAAACCTGCAGCCCTAACGCTGCACCACCTAAATTTATGACTAAGTCCTACAGTTTGTCTGCTTAAGGGCCTTATTATAGACTGTGCTCTTGCCTAACAACAGGGAGTTATTGATTTTAAGAAGCAAGTGGCCAACTCTCTCCTGCTCCATTTGCTTGTAGGCTTGACAGCAACACAGGGTTAGGAAATGAATGCATGGCAAGGGCTGCCAGCTTCTAGTTTTGGGGAGGCGCCACATGGTTATTTCTCTAGTACCACACTTTGTCACACTACCTAGTTGCTATTTTCAGAACCTTTTTGAGTCCTGGGCTCCCCATGGCTCCCTCGGGGAATGTCAAAAGGTGATGGTGTTGAGTGGGGCGCATTCTATATGGTGCAGCATTAGATCTGGACTATAATATGGCTAGTGATCTGGAGGAGGGAGTGAACAGCACCTTCATTGAACATGCAGATGACTCTGAAGTGGGTGGTCCTGCAAAAGCCAGTGAAGACAGAGAAAAGATAGCAAGGGATGGGTGGGGATAGAAACATGGGGAAGGAAATAACATGAGCTCAAGCTTGGAAAAATGCAGCTAATACTCCCCAGAGTACTCCAATGGGATGGAGAATCTTGACAGCCGTAATAATATTTCTCATTTCTTCTCCTCTCAGCAACCACTCAGGATCAAAAGGCTACAGTAAGCCCAATGGCCCAAAACTGACGGAACTCAAATTTAATTTCCAAATGAATCAGAGCCCCATGTTCTTCAAAATAAATAAAAAAAATCTCATCTTCTGTCTATATTCACAGCACACCACAGCTCCCAACCTTCCCTTATAGAAATGGTTTCTGCTCTAGCCGGTGTTTCCTTTCCCCTGCTAATTCTATTCAGTTTCAAGTTGGTGCGCTAGATTAACAAGTCTATATATTGGTGTAAGCAGAGTCAGGATGAGCTCTACCCTGACATCTGGTGGTGAATTATGGCGAGTGTGGAAAAGAACTCCAGGGGCTGATCTTGTTTGCATAGGCACACCCACTCGCCTGGCAGGAAACAACAGCAACTCAAAGTGGTTACTTTGGCTGGTGTGGGATCCCCAGTTTCTCTGTTATTGGGGCAGGAAGAATAAAGTTTTGTTACCCTGATTCTGTGAATCAAGGCCAGTGGAACTGGTGTATGACAGAAGGACTGAGTGAGTCATTCACCATTACCTAAGTAGCATTTGCTTGTCAAGGGGCATGGGTTACAAAACCCAGTGAATTGAGAGAGGATGGGGACAGGTATTTGTACCTGATGGTGTGGCCCCCTCCCCAAGGGGGTTGAAACACCAATTGCACTACCTCCTCTCTCCACTGTTGAATGTCAGAGCTAACTTTGATTCCCTTAGGAGTCTAGTTACAGACTGCTGAGCTGAGTTCGCTTTGGGCCAATAGTGCACCAGCACTGGGGCTCCCCTACTACTAGCTGAAATCACTAAGAGCTGAAATCACTAAGAGCTGAAATCACAAAAGAGCTGAGATCACTCAAGCTAACCTAGCTTAGCAGGGAGTGAGTGGAGCGACTGGAGGAGCAGCTAGCAGAGCAGAGCAGAGCAGAGCCTTGTGGGAGCAGCCCACGGGACGGCTGGAGCGGAGCGGAGCGGCTCACAGGTCGGTGAGCGGAGCGGTGCAGCTCACAGGTCGGTGAGCGGAGCGGCCCACAGGGCGGGGAGCGGAGCGGAGCGGAGCGGAGCAGCGCGGCTCACAGGTCGGTGAGCGGAGCAGCTGCCAGAGCAGTTCATGGGACTGCGGGTGGAGTGGAGCAGTTCGTGGTGAAGGCTGCAGTGGAACCCCACGGAGAAGCAGCCGGTTGGCCTCGGATCACGTAAGGTGCCCCTTAACACCCTGCTCACCCCCCCCCCTTGAACTCTGGGGCTGCACTGATCATGGACAGAGACTTTGGGGGGTTGTCGGACTTTTGGGACTTTTGTGATTCTTGGGTTGCTGGACCCAAGAGACTTTGGGATTGGTGGACTTTTGGGACTTTGGTGATTCTTGGGTCGCTGGTTTCGAGAACCAACGGGAGAGGACACGGCCTAATTTGCTGGGGTGGGTCTTCGCTCATGGTTTGGTCTAAAAACTCTAGTTGTGGTGTTTTTCCATTTAATGCTGATGTTGTTTACCTCATGTCATTAAACATTTTCTGTTACACTCAGACTCCGTGCTTGCGAGAGGGGAAGTATTGCCTCTTAGAGGTGCCCAGGGGGTGGTATGTAATTGTCCCAGGTCACTGGGTGGGGGCTCGAGCCGGTTTTGCATTGCGTTATTGAAACGGAACCCCTAGATACAGAACCCGGCCCTTGTTGCTGCCAACTTAGATGGGCAGAAGGGTTACATTGGGAAGTCAAAGTAATGAAGAAAAAATGATTTCATGTGACCCCTCGGTGACCTTGGAACGTAGCAGATATTTTTCTTTAAAAATAAATTGTTTAACTTCTTCAAACAAGGCCCTCTGGGGCCCTTCTGGAGTAGAACCATCTCGATAATGCACTCATTAGAGATACTATGGCGCCTTTTAAGTCCATGTTAGAAAATTCAAATTTTTCAATTTAGTGAGTTGTCTCTCTTTAAAGTGCTGTAAAACTTTGAAGGTTTTGCAGGATTTCCGATGGCTTCTCACAGAAAAAGATATTGGTTGTGTTTTTGTTCTACAATCTCATTGAGTCCATACTGCACATGCTCCATGAACCAGACTTGTTGCTAAGGTGAAAAATGTCATGCTGGTTAAAAGGACTCTTCCAAGACTGGGGAGCATGCAGGGTAACTGGCCTTTCTTCTGGCAAAGTCCCTGTTGTGTGCAGGGAGTTTGTGGCTTTGTTTATTTTATATTTAGAGATGGGACCATAACCACCCCCAGATCCAAACCCTCATACTGTGGGGAAGTTCGGGGTGAACTTTGCAGTTATAACAGGCTGAACCAAAACTGTGCTGTTTGAAATCTGGGTCAAGATCTGAACTTTCGGATTTAGCCCTGCTTCTGTTTGACGTTTGAAAAGACAAAAGCCTTGCACCCTTGGTGCATTCATAGTTGTGTTCTAATGAATTGTATTTTTAACAGTACACTCCCAGTATCTCTTTGGAAAAAAGCGATGCTCCTCCCCTGAAATTTGCAGCTGCCACAACAGAAGAAGAATAAATTCCTAGGGAACATCCCCAGCCAATAAACAGACCCATCCGTAATGTCATAACACCCCTCCCTGGAAACCTGGCTCAATTAAACTGATGAAAAACAGATTTCTTCTCCCCCCCCCCCCGCCCACTCTCTCCCAAACAAATACATTCCACTTCCTTAACAGAACTGAATGCCAGCAGCAGCATACTGCAGGACCCCCCTACATTTGCAAACCAGTGTGTGCAGGTGATAAGTTTGGCAAGAAAACTGATTTCAGTTTTGAGCTTCCCAAAGGTTTATTCCAAACAACGAGGGATGAGTTCAGGATTCTGAGCAATCTTGGAAATGTCTGTCACATTTTGGAATCCATTTGAGGCTGCTCCAGGCTAAGAAAAGTAGTGGTGGCGTTAAGGATGGGGGTGAAAATACTTTTTTTTTTCAGAAGTTGGACGATGCATTTTAAAGTGTACTACTTTTTTACAATAATGGGTGTAATCAAGCTCAAAAAGGTTGGAATTTCCAGAGGGACGGAGAGGGGAGAAATGCTAAAATCCACATTCTAGCCGATGAAACCTGAATCCTGCTCAATTTAATGAGTGATCAGGAAACAAAAATCACCCCACTTTCTTCCAAGGTGCTGTACCTGGATTGGCACTTGGGAAAGAAACATTAACTTGGTAAATTAGCGATCCAGTTTTCTCCAATTGGTGGGGAGTGTTTGTCTTGCTTATATTTTTGTTTTGCTTTCGCAGTTAAATCTCAGGCTGGTGTTTTGATAACAGCTTATTGCTGTTTATGTTTTTCTCTTAGCTGCTTGTTTTCTTTGATAGTTCAGCCTCTCGCTTATTTTCCTTTGGAAATCCTGGACTCAATCCTGCAAGCTGTGGAGCACACCCTACAGGCGCTGAGCTTCCTTCGCTCCCAACAGGCCCCAGGCGAGACTAGGAAACCCAAGCTCAAGAGTGAGCATTTAGCTTTCAAAATCATTCCCCTCCCTTTGTGCAGGGGCTGGGTTTGTTCCTGGGGACCTTTGTGGGTGCTCTCGCTGGAGTCTCCTCCCCTTTGGTCCAAGGCAGCTGTGGGCTTTGTGTTTACAGCAGTGTCTGATGTACCTTTGCCCTTTTCCATCCTGACTGCAGCTTTTGCGCCTTCCCTCTGTTCTGTGCTCTAGGTAACATCTGCTGATGGAGCCAGCAAAAGGCTTTGCAGTGCATCTGGATCCCGGATCATTAGGAAGCTGCAGCGTAGCTTCGGACGCTCTTTCAAGTCTTTGGCTCTCCCTAGCCACCAACCGGTCCCAAGTGGCCCCCCCGCCCCCCTTGGCCAATGGAGGCCTAGCATCTGCCATGGCTACCGATCCCAATCAGGGGGTTGGAAACAAAACCTCAGGCCTTTGGTGGTTCCCTGTCAGCCGGAGGAACCCAGTGCTTCTGAATGCTCATTTGGCTCCTGTCTGGAACGGCAACCACCCAGGGCCCAGGACTGTGAGTCTGTGGAGGACAGCTAGTCTGCGCAAGGCCAGCATGCTGAACCATGGCTCGGTCCTGACGCCAGGGTGGCAAGGGCTGGGTAAGCGGAGCCACATGGGGCTTCCTGGCCTGAGTGTGGGGCAGGGTGGGCATAAAACAGAGCCCAAGATAGCGAGGAGGGGAGATGGGGGGACGAGGGATTGTGGAATAAAGAGAGGCCGAGGTGGCCAGTGTTACTGAGGTTTCAGTCGGAAAGAGCTGCACTCCAGAGGGGGATCTGGGTGCCCTTGAAACATACTTGCCCACAGGAACGTAGCAGTCGCAAAACCTCCACAGCCCAAAGCTGCAGCACTTCTCCTTCCTCCCACCCTACCGCACGGCTCGTCCTCCTCAGGCAGGTGACCGCTGCAGCTCCACCCCCACCACGTTTCCCCCCTCCCCCCAAGTCCCACCCTCGACTGCCTCAAAGAGATGGGCCTTGCCCTGTGCCAAGGTGGGCAGCAAGTCTGGACTCCCTGGGGGCTCGGGGCATGGAACGTTCCAAAGGGAAGGGCCCTCGAATGAAGGGGAGCTGTGCTGCTTGCAGTCGGCCATATCTTGCTTTTGGCACTTGGCACAAACTAGCAATATTAGAGTGCTAAGAATTTGCCCTTTGCTGGCACTTTTCACCCCGGATCTCTGTGCGCCACAACCATTGCTTAAGGCTCAGCCGATGCCTCAGAGACCTGGGTGAATAGTGATCTCCTCCTTTCACAGTGGGAAGCCGATGTTACGTGCTGAGCCAGTGAGAGCTGAAAACAGGGCCCAGCCCTCCTGTGCTCTAACCACTGGGCCCTGCTTTCCCCTTCTTTCCATGTATTTAGAGCATTTTGTCTCGAAGAGCTTCACAAAGCCGCTACGAACAGTACCACGGAAATGCAGCTGCCTCTGGGGTGTGGAGAGGGTAGCAACCAACCAGAACAGTACCCTGGGAAGGGGAAAATTTTGGCCTCAGAATTCAGAGGAGAGACACACCCATTACCAAAAGCACCAAGGGATCTTTAGTGGCCAGGCCAAGCAGATAAAAACCTTATGAGGCCAAGTGGTCACTTGTTGAAATAAGTCCTCAGTCCCTCTCTAATACTGTTAAACTTCCATCGGCTCTGTGCCCTGCTCCTATGGAGGGTCCCACTGGGAGTTAAGTTTCTTGTCCGAGAGCTCTGTGGAGGCCCAGGATTGTCCTCAGACTGGGCCTTGGATTTTAAGGTCTGCTCTGAAAAACTCCCACACAGAAAACTGCAGGATACTCCGATTATCTGCCTCAGAAGGATGAAGGGCTGAGCTGCCCCGCTGGGATTCAAACCTGTGTATCCAAGGAGCAGAAGACCCTAACCCCGGTCTGTACACCATTGCCCTCCGTCTATAATGGTAACACTGAGTGTGTTGGGGGAGCTGACTCACAGGTGAAACAGACGGCACTGGGGGTCGAAAGCAGGCGGGGCTGTCTGTCTGAGCTGGGATAGCTTGTGATGCAGGGATTTCCCCAAGAGCTGATGGCAAGGTGTCAGTGTCTCGAGAGCAGTGCACTGTGGGTACCTGGCAGTAGGTGGAGTTGGAAAACATGTTCCTCAAGTATGCTGATACTGAAGGACAGCTGGCATTGCTATGGGCGAAGAAGACGGGTGGATCTGCTGTGGCTTCCAGAGAGGCAGCTGGGATATAACGAATGGGGTAAGCCAGTTTTGGGACTAGGGGCAGGGTAAGAAGGCAACCGAGCCGAGAGAGACTGGGCTGGAGTTGAACTGAGCACAGTGCTTTGCAAGCCCCTGAAGGCCAGCAGCCTAGGGACAGGTTCCCAAGCAACCTGATTAGGCCTTGCAGCTGATCCCCCGTCACGATGATCCTTCAGTTGCCAACCAAGCGGTTCTGTGCAACCCAGGGAAGGGCATCTTTCTTCCCTGCTCTTGGCTGCCTTTGATTTCTGCTGTCGGTTATGCACCTGCCTAGCCTGTATCCCCACAGCTTGTTACACAGCTGCACAGAATTGCCCTTCTCCCGCAGGCCCCGGGTGAAAGTGCCCCAGCAAAATCTCGCACTGCTCCACCAGGGTTTCTTTTCATTTCGTTTTCTTTCCTCCTTAATGAATCAGACCATAAATCTGAGGGCAGGTTGCCAAGTCTGACAAATAATGGAGAAGGGAGGGTGCGTTTAGGGCAGGGTGATCATATATCATAAGATCTGAAATGCTTTCAAGGGCAGGAGGGCGACGGGCAACTGTAGACCAGTGGAGCTGTAATCGAGACGGGAAAAATACCTTCTTTATATGAAAGGGACAAGGTGCCTCTGGCAGGAGTGTATTATGGAGTGCCAGGGAATACTTATTTCCTCGCTTGCATCCAGGGAAAGAAACAGAACAAAAGCAGAAGGCCAGCCTGCTTCAGACGAAAGCACGACTGGCGCAGAGAGGGAGTAAGGCATGGTCATACCAAACCCTTTCTGTGCTCCAGCCACTGCTGTTCAGCTCCCATCAACGCCACTCTGGCCCACGCTGCCATCATACTAATTGACAGTGAGCTGCCTGGCTTAAAAGCACTAGCAAGAGGTGTCAGTGCTTCCAGGAGTTGCCACGGGTGTGAAAAGCCAGGGGAAGGAGGGAGGCTAAATCAGGATCAAGCGGCACCATTAGCAGAGCCGTGTGCTGCTGGATGGGTTTGGGGACTGTCTGGCCTGAACTCTGGCAGTGTTCATTAGTACAATTAGTGTCACGGGGACAGATGGAGATGGTTTGTCTTGTATTTTTTTTTTTTTTAAACTTCGCCCTCATCCCATGTGGCCTTGGAGCTGGGAGGAAACTTCCTTGTCAACTATAAACCAAAGCCCCAACTTTAACTGCACGCCTCTCTCCCCTCCCTTTCCTGAATTCTTTTTGAGACATTAGTGACAGGAATGTGAGCAGATCTGGACAGTTTCTGTGGGGCTGGCAGCTTGGTCCATGTCTCCTGTTCTGAGGGTCCCTTCCATGGACTCCGCAGATTGGTGGTAAGGGCCGAAGGGGGCCTGCTGGGGGCAGAAAATACCTGGGATCGAATAAGGAAGGAATAAGGGACTGGAGACGAGGAGCCATCCAGGCCAGGTTATGTGGAGGTGTGGAGGAATCGGCCAGCGCACTGATTGTAATGAGAGAAGCATTGCCATTGTCAGGGCTGTCCTGTGGCTAGGCACAGGACTGGCCTCTCCAGAACTTTCACTGGTGCTCAGACCTCCTTCAGGCAGAGTTAAGAGACATCCCCATCCCTGTGAAAACACCCCGACCTGAGTGCTGGGACAGTCATTGTCATGCGTCGCTCAGCTCCCTGCTTGGATGGGGTGCCTGGGAAATGACTCCCTCGCTCTTTCAGCCTGAGAAGACATGTCCTTTTCACTAGCCATGCCGTAGGTGTTGGGGTTTGTGGCTTGTTTTGCACACCTGATGGGAGCCCAAGAACACTGCCTTTACTCACAGGTTTATCGGTTCTTTCTACCTATCCCTGTGACATTGAAAAGGTCCCCAGGGCTTGACCTGTCAGACTTTTCCTTTTGTGCTTGTTACGGCCACTTGCCTCTCAACCTGCTCCCAAATACCTGGTGTATATAGTTTCCCTTCCCTCTTTCTGGCTGGCTTCATTTATTATTTACTGATGACATCCAGAGGACACACTAGCGATGGGTTCGGTTATGATGACTGCAGTAAAATCACTTGCTTACACTAAATTACTGGGAAGATAATACATTCATTAGACTGGCTGTGGGATTAATCCTTCGGAGCTGCCGGTCTCGTGTTACAGGGTTACAGCTACATGAGTGTTTAAAAAATATCATTGAATAATGTTTAGATTGGGAGACCCAAGGACAAAGGCTGGGATCTTCTAAGCACAAGGTGTCTTCATTCAGCTCAAGAGGGACCAGGGCAGAGCTTGGTCTCTCTGGCTCACGCACTCCTTGGCCTCTCTTCTAAGGCTGCCATGGCAGACAATTAGTGCTGATGGTGTTGATGAAATGGCTCCCTACCCCCAGGGCTGTGGGACCTCCCTCTTACTGCAGACAGGCCACTAATGACAGCTTTCTGTTGCTAACATCTGGGATTGAATTTCAACCCACTGCCTAAGGTTGCAAGACGCCCTTATCCCACCCCACTCCCTATGGCCCCCAGTGGTGCCTGCAGTCTGTAAGTGAGCTTCACTCTGGGGAAGGATACTGGGCTCTGAGAGGAAAGCAAAAGCCGCTTTCTCTTCTGATCAGGTCCCATCACAGGCAGCGGTAGCGAAAGCTTCCTCTTTGCACCCACTCTCAGACCTTCTATTACAGCTTCTAGTAGCTACACGCACCAGTTTGGAGTTGCGAATGCCCCTGGGCCACACTGGCTACCTGAACTCCCTGCCAGTAAGGCATCTCTGGCGTATGGGGGGTGATGGACCTTAATGAGTGCTCACAGAGCAGCCAGTCTAACTGGGGCCTGGGCCTGTACCATGGAGGTCAATGGGATCTTTGCCATTGACTTACATGGAAACAGGATTGAACCACTGATTTCCCAGTGAACTAAGAGTTCTCCCTCTGTTGTTGGGATGCTGTTAAGGGGCCTTTGAGCCTTGGTTTGGGAATATAGCTGAGAGATTATTAGTCCTCACAATGGGCACAGATGTCTCTCTGGGGTGCCTCAGGCTCCAATTTGCCAAACAGAGTATCCAGCTTGTTTCCCTTTGTCCTGGAAAGTCATTCTCCTGCAGCATTAGCCTCATTCCCAGTGGCATTGGAGTGTCACGTGTGGGATCATGTAAGGGCTAGTTTTCCAAACTGGCTACGTGACTTGTAACAGCTGTATTTGCAGGGAGTGGTGCATATAAAGCCAACGTTTGTTAATGTAAACATGGATTTGACTTGGGTGACAATGTGCCTTATATATGTTGTAGTCATGATTACCATAACACCTTTCCATCCATATGTCTCCAAGGGGGATAACAAGAACTGGGTGAAAGTTTTGTTTAAAAAAAAAATTTATGAAAAAGTGGCCCTTATTCCTCTTCCCACCTAATGAAAAAAATAATTAATTTTGAAATGTTCAGAGTTTTTTTTCCAATGAAAAACTAAAGTCTTTGGGTTCTGGGTTTTTTTGTGGGTTTTTTGTGGGTTTTTTTTTTAGCCTTTATATTCTCCCCGCCCTTTCTCTATTTTCCTATCTTTCCCTTTTTTCCCTGTGGCAAAATGGGAAAAGGCTTTCAAAAAAAAAAAAAAAAAAGTGGGGTGAAAGGGGAGTGGAGGAAAATTTTTTGAAAAACCCTGAATTTCATGGAAATTCAAACACCAAAACCCTTCCTATTTTTCAAACTGCTCTATGGATAAGCATCAGTATCCTCCATTTTACAGATGAAGAAACATTCACAGAGTGGTTCAGTTACTTTCCCATCACAGCCAGTCAGTGGTAGCTGGGATTAGAACTCCGGTCTCTTGATTCCCAGTAGGCGGTATTCCTGACCTCCAGTCCAGAGTGGTGTCCATTGGGACAGGCTGCCCATTTTTTGTCCAATATTTTGATTTTAAATGTCATTTTGAGGAGAGCCTCCAGGTCTGAAAATTCTGACTGTAGAGTGATGTTTCTAGCTTGTAATTATTGTTTCTTTTAATTGTCTGATCTTTATGATGCAGTAATAATAGTGTCAAACAAAAAGGTGTGCTGTGCTATGCTTTTGCTTACACAAAAAAAATCCATCTTCTTTGAGTGGTAATCACTTTTATTTTACGCTGTAAGAGTAACAAACGAAGGTCTTGCTGGCTGCTGTGTGTAGGGTATAGGCACTACACATGTAGCTATTGCAATGGAATGCTAAACTGCATTATACTGTTCATTCATTAGTTGGCACCATATATAAAATACCTTATTTAAAGAAACCTCAGCCATACCTAGAAAAGCACGGGGGTGTGTAAGCAAGCTCTGCGAGCAGTCAATATCTGGTACAGGAACATGACCTAGTGTCAGAAGCAAACTAAGAACAGAAAGGGAAGAAAAATAGTAACAAAGGTTACAAACCAAAGGAACAAAGCAACGAAAGTTGCAAGATCTCATCAACTTGCCACTTTTCAATACCCCGCAGAATTTCAGCTTTGACAAACCTGGACAGACTGGAAACAATATTTTGCAAGATTTTGCATTGCTACCGAGCTCCACAAAGAAACTGGAGACACCCAGGTATCTTCTTTAATTTATGCTATGGGGAAGCAGGAAGAGCATATTTTAAAATCCTTTGACTTTACTGAAGACAGTCACATAGATGGCTATGAAAGTGTTCTGGCTATGTTTGATGCATACTTTATACCTCAGAGAAATGTGGCTTATGAAAGAGCATGTTTCCACCAGAGATTTCAAGAGCGAGGGGCAAATGTTGAATGTTTTATAAGAACTCTGCATACATTGGCTGAAAACTGATTTGGGGGAATATAAAACATGAAAATAGCAGAGATAGGGTGGTTATTGGGTTAAGAGATGATAACTTTTCACAGCGGCTACAACTAAAGAGAGATTTAACCCTAGTCACGGCTATGCAGAAAGCAAAGGAGTCTGAGCTGGTGAGACTTGAAAAACAAGAGGCTATCTTAGAAGTTGTGAACAGATGCAGTGTGAGTGCTAAAAGTCACTACCGTAAGAGTCCTGAGGCAAGGAGAGAGACCTCCCAGGCTAAGAGGGACAAATTCCAGCCTATGTGGAATCAAGATGCGGAAAAAGTTATATCCCAAGAGATGATGCATGTCTGTCCAGAAGCACACAGTGCAATAAATGCATGAAATATGGAAGTTTTGCAGCTGTTTGCTGCACCAAAGCAGTCAGGGAGTTGATTCATATTACAGACAAATCAAGAGTCATTGTTGCTGGGATCTATCATTTGTGATGACATGGAGCCTGCTGCAGAGGGAAACTGAATGTTCATGACATAACGATTGATTCTAAAATTGACTCGGGAACTGATGTCACCATCATCTCAGAAGGGACTTGCAATCACCTATAACCCCTCTCAAAGCAAAAGTTACCTGACGTGGCTCTGACTAGCCCTGGAGGTATTCTGAACTGCATGGGCCAGTTCGCCACAGAAACAACTTACACTCTGAATGCATAGCTTTTGTCTTGGTATGTGATCAAAGGACCACAGACCAAGAGCCTTCTCAGCTGCAGCTTGGCAGCTATGGTAGGCCTAGTGAGAAAGGTGGAAGAAATCAATAGAATATTTGGTGATATTGGATTTTTGAAAGGACATCCAGTACAAATAACCTTAAGAGACAATGCTGAACCATATAATGTACATACACCTCACAGGATTTCAATCTCATTACTTCATGAAGTGGAAAATGAATTAGAGAATGGAGCAGATTAGCAAACTGAGAAGATCTCTGAGCCAACAGCACGGTGTGCCCCAATGGTACCAGTCATAAAGAAAAATAGGAATCTGTGTGGCTCTTAAGAGTTAATGAAGCAGTTGTGAAAGAAAAATATATCTTCCCAACACTGGGTGAGTTCCTTCTCAAAGTGAAATGTACTACAGTATTCTCCAAGCTGGATGCATTGAGCTGATTCTGGCAAATTCCTTTAGCCCAAAAAAGTGCTAAACTGACTACATTTATCACAATCTTTTGGGAGATTTTGCTTTTGAAGATTACCTTTTGGTAACCAGTGCACCTGAAATTTTCCAAAGAAAAATGATAGAATTGTTAACAAACACAAATGGAGCTGTAGTTTTCATGGACAATATTCTGATATATGCATCTTCGATGGAAAAACATAGCAAAATCCTCAACAAAGACTTAAGCCTAATCAGTCATTCTGGACTGAAACTAAACAAGGGAAAACTGTGTTTTCAACCTACCACAGATTGAGTTTTTGGGACAGACAATGAACAAAGATGGAATCAATTCTAGCCCTGAGAAAGTAAAAGCAATTCAACAATTGAATGCACCAACTAGTGTACCAGAACTGAGATGTATACCGGGGATGGTAAATGACCTTGGTTGGTACCTACAATATTTTCCTACAGTGACAAACCATCAAATGAACTGTTAAAGTCCAACACATCTTGGCTGTGGGGGCCATATTGAGAAATTGTCTTCAAAGGGTAAAAGAAATTATCTCAACAGCTCAAATTCCTCAATGTGAACAAATCCAGAATGGTCAGTGTGGATGCAAGACTAAACCTCATCCATGAAGGATATCAAGCATTGACTAAATGCCATGAATGGGCCAATGGTGGCTTGGCAGCAGCAAGGACACAAAGAATAACGTATCTGCATGTGAACATTGCAGAACTAACAAACCAACACAACACAAAGAACCTTTAGTAACAATACCTCTACAAGAAAGACCATAGAAGAGATTAACTGCGGGTTTATGTGAATTCAGAGGACATCATTACCTGGTTATTGTGGACTTGTTTTCCTGATATATAGAAATAATGTACTTGAAAGACATAAACTAGTGATAGACAACAGGCCACAATTCACTACAACAGAATTTGTCAATCTGAAGGAAATATTATTTTGATCACATTACTGACAGCCCCCATGACTCACAAGCAAATGGAGAGGCTGAGAGCTGTACGGAAAATCAAGGAAATCCTACAGCAGGAAGATCCATTCCTCTGTCTCTGAGTTACAGATCAACATCTATAGCAGCTACTGGATATAGTCCCGCACAACTCCTGATGGGAAGACAACTCATAGGTTCTTTTCCTAAGTTGGAACAGTAGTTATCGCCAAAGTGTCCAGACGCGAAGAGAGTAGCCCAATCAAGTAGTAAGCCTTAAAAGAGCTTATAAACACTTTTACAACAGACATCACTCAGAAAACTGCTGGCTCTAGAAGCTGGTGACTATGCATGTGTCAAATTTGATGGAGAAAAGGGATGGACTACTCCAGCTGTCGTCAAGAAAAGGAATTCAGTACCGAGATCATATGTGATCAAGACGGTCCGAGGAGAATTCAACAGAAACCGTCAATGTCTACAGTTTGTTCCTCAAAGAGCAAACAGAGCAAACTCTAGGGATGTTGGATGCGGAAGAAGACAACTCAAGGATTCTGGCCCAACTACAGCCAGTTGTTGCAACTAATGGACAACCAGATGACCAAGTTGGTACACTTTCAGGTTGTGTAATTGGGAAACCAGTATAATTCAGAGACACTTACCAGACTGATACGTATTGAACTTCAAAGACACTGTGGTACATTAAACATTGTAAATGGTAGGAATGAAGAACTTAAAGGGGGAGATGTAATGGAATGCTAAGATGTATTATACTGTTCAGCCTCTATGGGCGCTGTGTTAAAATACCTTAAAGCATTAAAGGGGGAGCCGTGTTAGTCTGTATCCATAAAAACAACGAGAAGTCTGGTGGCACCTTAAAGACTAACAGATTTATTTGGGCATAAGCTTTCATGGGTAAAAAAACTTCTTCAGATCTGAAGTGGGTTTTTTACCCACAAAAGCTTGTGCCCAAATAAATCTGTTAGTCAAGGTGCCACCGGACTCCTCGTTGTTTTTGTGGATACAGACTGAAGGATCTTGTGATGAACGTAGCTGGTGTGTATAAGCAAGTTCTGCCACCAGTCCATACATGACATGACAGCTGCATGTGGCAGTGACAGGCAGGCTGCGTCCACACCCAGATGCACAGTTACATGTGTCAATGAAATGCTCTGTAGGGGGGAGGCAGCTGGACATGATGCTGCTAAAAATAGCCATGTGGATGGAGGAGGCACTGCTTAGGCATGTAGAGAGCTGTGTAGGGCGTACATAACCTAAAGTTCTGGCATGTCTATACTTTGCTCACCTAAGGAGTGCCTCACTGTCTACACTGTATTTATACCCATAATAGGGAAGTGTGCAGTGCATGTATTCTACACACTGCTGTAAGATTTGTGCAGTGTAGATGTACCCCAAGAGACAATGATAGCAAAGTCTGCTTGTGTGAAGATGGGTGACATCCTGGGGAGGAGGTTATTATTGGCTTCAGTGGGCCAGAATTTCGCCTGTTGCGTATGTCTCCTTGAGCAGTCTGCATCAGAACACAAAATGGCAGATGTCTCTGCAGTGCAAAGGAGGGACCTTTCTCAATGTAGAAGTGCATTATGCAGAAGGCAAGTCATAGTGGATCTAAACAAAGGCCGTGCATGTTGGGGAGTGAAGGGAGTTGTGATAAAAGCGTCATCTGTGGTGTGGGAGGGATTCCCGTTATCTTGCATGCTACCAGCAAAGCCCTTGGGCTATTACCATCCTATATCTGCTACTGCTTGTTTTCTCCCATGAAATGCTGGTCTCCTGCATCTAACTTCTCATGCACTTAGAAACATCTGCAGACTTTTAATATTTCAAATGGAGTGTAAAACCTTGGATTCCTGTGTGTGTGTGTGTGTGTGTGTGTGTGATATAAAAAACCATGTGACTTTCAGAAACTTGCTTTGCTTCTTTTAATTAATTGACTTGTTTAAAAGTAGGAGGCTTTTTTGTTCTATTTTTGGGATGAAGGCTTTTTTTGTTTTGGGGTTTTTTTTGTTTTTTTTGTTTTTTTTACTTTTAAACCGTTTACCGGTGTCAGTTACTTTTTTTTAAATTAATCTCCTTGTTGGATGAGATTTTTCCCTCCGAGTTTTAGCGCTGGCAGTGTCAGCTCCCATTAGAAATATAAAGTCTGGCAAGCAGCGTGTTCTCTCAAATGGCTTTACATTCAGAGGCATTGCTGGGAGCAAGTATACCTGCCTTGTTATATGTTCTGCACGTGGGTTTGTTCAGAGGAAGTGAAATTCACCCTGTGCGGAGGGCCAGAACAAGGCCATGCATTCGGGAAGTCCTGCTTAAGCCCAGTGGGGCGAGAGGATGGGATAAAGGGGTCAGTTGTGGTTTTAAGTGGGGTTTAAGTAGTGCATGGGGCTTGTGTAGGCCCTCTGCACAGGTGTGAATTTCACCCTGGTGTCTTTCTAGGGATTTGCTTGTTTGTTTCCTGCTGTAGCTGTTAAAGCGTTTCCTAGCCTTTGGCCCAGGTGTCCCTGCAGAGTTGTATGAAAAAGCTGGTAAAATCACTGGCCAGTATACTTAGTTTTTACTCCATCTTTACCCAAGCAAAACTCCCACATCTCTACTGCTTTTTTGCATTACATTTTTTCAGTTTTCTACCAAAACCGTTCTCCCTCCACTCCCACCCGATAAACTGTTGCCACAAATGGTGTAATTTCTCCTACGATGTCACCTGGGCGCACTGTATGAGAATTTCCCATTCCCAAGTTGGGTGAAACTTTGCCATCTTTCAGCATAAAAGTCAGACTTTACTGATGGAAGTGGTTAAAATTCTGGGCCTTTCCTCAAAGTCATGAAGTTCTGCCTTTACGGAATGAGTCTTAACATGTGGGACAGTTGTACCTTCCAACACCCGCCCCACCCAATGTAAGAGCAAGGGACTGCATGGAAAGCAATCTTGCTGTGCTTCAGGGACTGCCCAGGAACACAACCTAGTAAGTGCTATATAGGATCAAGCTATTGCGCCTCTGTGAGTAAAACCTCCCCACAATGACCTCGTCAATTATGTTGCACCTACAGTCTGACCTACAACAGGGAAATCCTTCTCAATAATGTGTCTGATCATTGGTTTCCGTCAGGCCCCAATTGCCATTGAATCCGAGCCACTGGGCAAGACCACCAGAGAATCAACCCAATCAATCTTGTAATTGGTGTTTTCTTCCACAAGGGGTGAGCTGCTTCCTGTCTACCAGACCCTCCTTTCTAAAGGGATAGAGATGACAGGGAGCTTGTCTGAAAGCCCTTTATTTAACGGGGCGTATTGTAGCTCCACGGCAGTGCTTTCTGGGTTCATAAGGATTGACAACAATTATCTACTTGATGCATTTAGTAAGCAGAATATACTGTGCACAGTGGAAAACTACAGCCATTGCCTCTGCATGCGAGTGCTCTGCTGCTTCAGTCATGCTGTCAATAGGGTATGCTTTGAATAATTCAGGCTCTGAGCTACAACCAGGAAGTAAAGGAATATTTTTAAAAAGTGCCTGCAGCGATTTACAGTGGCAGGAACTGTTTCTACCAAACTTCAATAGCCAGCTACTACCCAGATTCCCCTTTCTAAATCCATGTTGGTTGTGCTGCCAATTCCTGTTCTCTCTCTCTCTCTCTCTCTCTCTCTCTCTATATCTATATCTATATCTATATATAGATATATAATATACACACACACTAAAACCTCTGCTGTCCTCATTCATCAGTTCTGTAATTCTTTTCTCCCCATCACTTCTTCTCTTCAAGAGCTTGTTTACTGGCATTGTTATATTCCTTTTAGAGCCCGCTAATATTAAAACCACATAAGTGCGAGGGGTGAATGAATATGACCTGAACTCTTCCGTATCTGCTGTTACTCTCCACCAGGGATTTTGTAAAATAATGTAAACTCTGAGATACCCTGGTGATGCGTGGTATAAAGATCTAGCTAGATGGATGGACAAACAGGTGGACAGACAATTGGATGACTGGCCTTAAAAATAAAGGTTGGTAATTAGAGGGAGGCAGGTAGACCATCACTTGTTATATAGCAGTTGAATCTATGAGCACCTGTCACAATATTTCGCTGAGTGGTGTTTTAATAAATTATTTTATGTTGTAGATTTAGCTGCAGAAAGTCCTCTCCATTTATAGCTATTATTCCCTCACACATTCTTCAAGCAATCTGAGCTAAATTATATACATTTTCCTTAAATGTCCAGGTGCCAATCCATAAACTGTGATGGCCATTGAGTTGCATGAAGTGATACAAGGTAAGTTATAGGGTAAAATAACTGATTAATGGCCTCTTAAATTTTTCTGCTTGTTGCTTAAGCCCAGAAGGGAAAGTGTTGTCTAAACTTAGTGCAGGGGCCCACCACATAATCAGACTAGTAAATCTTGAAAAAGACACTCATTTCCCAGTAGAAGTTCTCATAAACACCAGCCATATGTAACTACTCACTCCTCCTTGGGGAAGTGCCAGAGAAAATGCCAGCTTGGAATTCCCCTACAAGCCCCAATGGTCAGCATTGAGAATTGAGCTTACCTTAGTTAACAACACATATCTTATACTGCCATTCTTGCAGTGGCTGCATAAGATGGAAATACTGCTAAGGATGCCGCTAGAGGTCCAAAGCAGGATGCATAGCCAAGCTCTCTTGTCTAATTGTCTTAAAATAGCAGATCTGAAGTGCACAAACTGTACACCAGAGCATTCAAAGCCTGAATCTGGTAGCTATCTAGCAGATAAATCAGATTTGTGGATCTTTCCTGTTTGCAGAGGATTCAGAACATCAGTTTTGCCCTCATCTCAGTCTCCAGTGAATGTCTTTATTGGGGCTTGATTGTATTACCCGCCTGTTAATTTCTCTGGCTTTCCTGAATAAGTCTGTTGATTGGTTCTATGCTGACCCGCTGGAAACATGAACTCATCGCCTGGTATTAGATCGAGAAGCCCCTGCTTGCTCCAGGATTTATAGAGAATCTTCAGACTGATGGAGAAATAATTTTTCCATGTTAACTTCCCTTGCAAGTTAGGTTCTATGTTGCTCATGCCTGTTTCAACACCTGCATGGTTATGGTTCTCTCCGATTGGCCATATGATTCCCTCTCAGAGGTACTCTAAGTGAATACTATCCATCACTTATTAGCCTTTATACTTGCAGACAACATTTCTCACCTCAAATCTCTGTCCTAATTCTCAAGCCATTGTCTAATAGGCGTTTTTATTCTGGAGTGAGGTTAGACCTGCTGTTCATTGTGGCCCCATGCTGCAAGATGATGGGCATCTTTGACTATCGTGAATAGAGGGAGTTTTGGGTGCTTGGCACCTGGCAGGATCAGGCCCACGTTGGATCTGTATTTGCAAATAGTGTAGGAAGTTGAATCATTTTTCAGGTGAATGGTTCTTGTGTCATTCCTGTGCGGTCTGGTGAGCAGAGTGCTGAAGCCTCTGGCTCATTCATGAGCCTCATGTGGTGGAGAAGGCCTCCGGACCTTCTTCCTCACCACCACCTTCCCTTTCTGGTGACCTATTGCTTACTGTCTTTAGAGGTCAGAGGTCATCCACGTTCCACTCTCCTTTGGCACCTTTCATAGCCTGTGGCTTTTCTGAATTTAAAGTCCATTCTAGTGAATTAAGATCAGCCTAGACTGACATATCTACAGCCCTGGTTGATGGCTCATTTTCAGTTTCAAGTCCAACATGTCTTAACAGCTGCCCTCTGACAGTTTTGTAATCAGGTCACGAAACAGGTTTCCCTTTAAAAAGCAAATCTGTGTTTCCATTGTATTCTTCAGAGTGACTGACAAGGACTCCACTGTCCTCTTTCTTCCTGTTAATTTTCCTTCAGAGGGAGGTGAGGTCTGAGCACAGGGCTGGGAGCCAGGCATTCTGGTTCCCTAATTCATTTTCTGTGACACTGAGCAGGTCATTTAGCCTCCCTGCCTCAGTTTCCCCAACTGTAAAATGGGGATAATACTTAACTTGCAATGGTATTGGTTAGGCTAATCAGGTGGTGGCTTCACAGGGCTGGGCATTATTATAATTATGACTCTCTCTGTATTATCACTTATTTCTATAAATTATTATTGGTCTGTATATGAATTGCAGTAGCTGTGAGGGGCCCCAGTCAGGCCCCATTGTGCTAGGCAGTATCCATACATGGAACACAGACGGTCTCTGTTCACAAGAGCTTGCGGTCCGATACTTGTAGGCGGGAGACCCTTGGTATTATGATGCTTGCTCTTTAAAGAGCAATGAGATACATTTCTGCGCCTAGAAAATGTACTGCTGCAAGGGATCCCCTACATACACTGGATGACAGATCTGTGTCCTGTGACATAGGAAAAGTAGGTAGGGTGGGAATGGGAGAAGTGCCCCACTTGCCTTTTGCGTTGTTTCCTAGCTGCTTGCTTTTTATTTTCACTTTTTTAAACTCTGAACTGGAGATTTTCCATGCAGATTTGGTGCCAGCTGCTCAGCGTCATGATCACACCAGTTGGAGCTGGGAACAGTACAGGCAGGCATTTTTCTCTGCTGATGCACCTCAACCCTGACCTGCAGCATCACCTCCAGGCCACACTCAGCAGAGACTCACTCTTCCATTCCCTGTAACTCCTGAAATATCCTCACCAGAAACCAGCCCCAAACCAACTGGAAGTAGAACATAGAAATGTCTGCTAGGGTCACACAACCAAGACAGCTAGAGCTGGTTGGAAAATGGGAGCTTTTTTTTTTTTTTCTTGAAAAAAATATAAAAACTGAAAATGTCTTCTATTGGGTTTTGAAAAGCAACGCGTTTTCTTTGATGTGAATCTTGTTGTGAAAATTGTAATCGAAAAGTGTTTGCTTGTCATTTGTCGCCCCTTTCCTCTTTCTCCCGTTTTCCTTTTTCCATTTTGCCACTGAAAAATCAGGGGAGAGTAAGGGGGAGAAAAAGGGCAAAATGAAAAACGAACATGATCCTGAAAAAAACAAAACAGAATTTTTTTGTTTTTGTTTTGGGGTTTTATTTTAAAAAATTGAAAAAATCATCTTTGAGGATGGAAATGTTGATTTCTATTGCCTGTGTTTGCGTTGATAGTTGGTTTCAGATAGGGTAAGATGATGCTGGAGCTGTCCTAAATCCATTCTCATGCACATTTGCCAAATGATCGTGCTCCAAACTACCTCTTGATTTAATCACTGTGCTGCTCCTTGCTGCGTCCTCTCTGACGTCTCTTCACCCACACATACTGTGGACACGTGTCCGAGTGCTGCAAGGCTGCTGCAACAGTTCCCAAAATACCGAGTACAGCAAAATTTGAAGCCATTCTTCCGGTGTTTTTGGCTTTATTGTGGTTTGAAAAAAGAACTACTGTAGGCTACTGCTGTACGTTCATTAGAGTACAATTGTGAGACGCAGGAGCAAGCTTCAACACTACTGAGCAGCTCGCCTCAGGATCAGAACCTCTCTCTCTTTGGAGACAAAGACTCTGCCCGTGATAGGCTCCAGTTCAGGAAAGCACTTAGCATGTGCCCAAGTGCCTTGCTGAACCGGAACCTTATTCTGGAAATAAGGAGCGCTGACAGCTTAGATTTAGTTCCCAAATGTAAGCTTTGTGCAAATAGCAATAAGTGGGGGCTGCAAACTCTGATATGAGTAGAAATGTTTTCATGAGTTTTCAAAACTTAAGGCCGTCATTTCCAACCTTGGATGCGGAGAGTTAGGCACCTTAATCCAAATTTAGCCACTTAACTAAGTGGCCTGCTTTTCAAGTGTGCTGAGTCTATTGAAATCAAGGGGAATTATTAGTGCTCTGCACCTCTGAATATCACACTGCTTATTTAGGTAATAATTGTCACATTTGGGTACCTAGTTTTAGGGACTGAAATTTGATCTAACTGAAAAAAGTTTTTAAAAGCCCACTGGCGTCCTCCCCATGCAGTTCTGGGAAGCCAAAACCATCTCCATTAGGTTGGGGCCTGGAATCCAGAAAATGAAACAGGGCTGGATTCTGGCTGTGCAGAATTCATAGAATATAGAATATCAGAGTTGGAAGGGACCTCAAGAGGTCATCTAGTCCAACCCCCTGCTCAAAGCAGGACCCCCTGCACACAGTGCAATGTGGCCCACCGACTATAAACTCCCAGTGAAACTGACCACTTTGCTGCCAAGTGTGTTGCTGCTGTTCTGACCACGTCACATATGTCCCTCCTTTCATCCTTTCTCTAGCTACATAACTGGTTCAGTGTCAAGTTCAAACTCCCTTTTTACTTCTCTCCAAGGCCCCAATCTGCATGTCTGTTCTCTAGTCCCCTAGGACCATTCCCATTCAGACATCTCTCTTAATTGCTTCCTTTGCTTCCATGATGCCCCCTGTGCTTGGAAGCTGGAACAGCCTGGGTCTCTTCCTGTCCACTAAATGCAATACCCTCCTGTTTTGCAAGTGCTGGTCATTCCCCTTCTCTTCCTTCAAATCCATCCTTAGTATCCATTTCTTACCTCAAGTCCCCGAACTCTGATCTCCTCCCCTGTGCTGTCTCCATTCCTCCCCGCTGCTGTTCTGTTCCTTTGGGTATTACATGGGTCCCAGCTAGAGTGAAATCCTCTGGCCTAGCACCTTGTTTTTTCCCTGTTTGCAAAACACTCTCTCTAAATGGCAAAGGCCATTAGCATCATATTATAATGCTCTACTTTGTCTGCTACCATGTGAAAAACTTCCTCTCAATGAAACACTCCACTGGTGTCAGCAGTAAAATTTTCAATAAACTCTTAATTTACTAAACTACTTTTTAGGGAGAGCGCGGAGACCCGGAATGGCTTACACACACACAAATGTTTAAAGGCCAGAGGGATCATGCAAAATGTATTCCTTTAAATTAAATTATTTTTCAAGAAGACTAAAAAAAAATTTTTTTGTTTTTGAATTGGGTCAACATTCTACCTCTGCAGCGCTCAGCCATTTTACATATGACACAATCACCCACTCTGTTTATCTTTAGGCAATATGCTCTTGCAAACTGCCAATTAATTGCAGATTGGTGCCTGCTCTCTGGATAAACATGCGGAAGCAAGAAAAGGAAGGAGCATGGTTCTGACTACTTGGGGAATGAAATCTGTCATTGTCTTAGCCTTGTTATCTGCTATGAAGGCAGACTTTTAACAGAGTGTTCTTCTCGTAAACACTCTTTTCAAGCACCTTCCAAATTTACATTGCTGGTGTGTCAGGCATTGTTGATGGCTAGGCATCAGTGTTTTAAAGTAATTGCTTTCCAAAACATTAAATGGAGACTTTCCCTGCTACAAGACCAGGGATAACCATTACCGGGGGTGAAGTGCTCTCAGCAAAGGTCCTTCAAAGGAAAGGTAAAACCAAGATCTAATAAGATCATGTGCTGGCATGTGGTTTGTTCTAGTTTAATTCTACCCTGTGGATTATAAATCCAGCTAGTCGGTTGGTGAGTTTCTGGGGACTGATTTGATCCGCAGTTGACCTGTTTGGGAGGGTCATAGGCCCAGATCAGATCTGTCGATGACTTGTTAGGACAGCCTGCATCGTTCTCCAGGGCTAACTGACTTGAGAGTTCTTTTCCATCTCTAAAAAGAATACACCAGAGGGGACAATCCTTCATCAGTGGGAGGATGCACTGAATAGAACTGAGTAGGTCTTGACTGTTTCTAATTCAATGATGCTCTGATGCTGAGTGCCTTAAAAATAAAAAGAGGCTCAGCTGAATCTATAGTGGCATCAGAGAGCCAGGACAAAATCCTCTCCCAAGGCAATCCTCAAGAGGACTTTAAACTGCCATCATGACATTGACTTACTGTAAATTAACTGTTCCCTCTAGGTAAAGAGTAACGAACTATTTGAAATGAAGAGATAAGTGTGCATATGGATACATTCTCCCAGTCTCTTGTGGACTTTCAGTTTGGTTCCAAAACCCTAGAACCATAGAATATCAGGGTTGGAAGGGACCAGGGAGTACCTGGTGATGGGGCACTTTCTGCTCTATTACAGTGTAAATATGGAGTAAATCTGTGGAATTACTCCAGATTTAGACCAGTGCAACAGAGTAGAATGTGGTTCATTATTACCCATTTTTATGACCGCATCAGTGCACATAGTGGTTTACAAGCCACACTGTTTTTTTTTATTATTATTAAACATTTGTATTGCATGAGCAGCTTGTGGCCACAGTGGGATTGTGCTAAGCACTGTGCAATGAGTTCATAGTCTATCTAGAATAGACACGAAATGAACAATTAAGAGAAGAGGCACAAGGATGGAAGCAGAGAGGACCATAGGAGAGAAGTCAATCTATGATGGTTGTTCCCAGTGGAATTCTCAAATTTGTGACATGCTTTTATCTCTGGTGTTAGAGGCTGTATTTGGTAACTGCAACTCCCAAATGCTTGCTTACTTACCATATGCCTTCGTTATCCATTGCCAATGTGTTAATTTGGGTATTTTACAGCATATATTACCCCCCATTTCTCTCTCTGTCTGCTCTGATGTTGATCTCTATTTTAGGAGGGGCAGAGGGGGAGTACCCACTGTCTACTACACAGTATTTTGGAGCCCGGGGCAGCAAGCCTCCCAACCAGAGTACAGACTTGCATTAGCAGTGCTCATGCTAGCACTCTAAAAATAGCTGTATAGACAGCACGTTGAAATTGCAGCTCAGGCTCTGAAGTCCACCCTCCTCCCTAGGCTTCAGAGCCTGAGCTCTGGCCCAAGCTGCAACTTCAAAGCGCCGTCGATGCAGCTATTTTTAGAGCGCTCGTGTGAGCCCAAGTCTGTTGACCTGAACTGGGAGGCTCACTCCAAAATGCTGTGTAGACATTTCCTCAAGTGGCTCAGAAATGACCCTTTCTGGATGGAAAGGAAGCCAAGCTGATAGGCTCCAAAGGGAGTTCCATCCAGTTGTCTCTAGCACAGAATCTTGGAGATGTGGGTATAAAGTGATTAGCCGGGGGAAGAGGGTGGAATACTCAAGACTCTGAGAAGTACATGAAGGATTCCTAGGGACAGATACCTTTGCAGTGAGGGGAACTTTAAGAAATACACTAGTATAGAAAGAGTCTTAGAGCCTCTCAGCCTGTTGGAACCCAGGAACACTGCTGAAGAATGGAGTTGCCTAGCCCAGGTCGAGCCCAAGAACATTGAAAAACTGGTGGAATCATGTGCAGGTGACTTGGAGAACATATGATAAGTTACTATAGGAGACTGTTAAATGTACGGTAAAGCAGAAGCTTTGAACTCCTGGAACTTGGCTTGTTTAGCCTAACCAAACAAAGGCTGAGGGGGAGATAGGATTGCTATCTATAAATTCATCAGATGGATAAATACCAGGGCAGGAGCAGAGTTATTTGAGAGTTATTTATGAGAGCCTGTGATGTGCAGAAGGTCAGACTAGATGATCACAATGGTCCCCCCCGATCTTGAAGTCTATGAACTGCAATACAGTCTCATGAAGAAAATGCCACTAAGTTGATTCAAGATGCAGCAAGGTACAGGTAGGAAGTTTCTGGCTTTGTAAGATCATGTGCCCTGTAGTCAGAATCAGGAGGAATATGTTCTGTATTGAACAGGTACTTCACTAGCAGGCAGAAGTTTGAGTCATACGAGGGCTCAGGAATAACCGAGGGAATAGGTCTATGAACGTTTCCCTGAAAGACCTTTGGGAATCATGGATATTTTGCCTTCCCTACATTTTTAAGGCACCTCAAAGCTTCAGATTATGCCCTTTGCATGTAGTTGTGCTTGCACCTGGAATAGTAGCTATCTTTTTGTACACGCTGCCCCTGAGTCAAATAATTATAATTTATACATTTCTTTATGGCTCCAGGAAGTTTTCCTGCTCTTCAGGCTAAAAGGAAATTACGTCCCTCTCAACAGCAAATGCCATGTTGGTAGCACTCCAGATCTATGCCAGTCCACATTAACAACAATGAATGTCTGACAAAGGGCCTAATCCAGCCTTCACTGAAGTCAGTGGGAATTTTGCCATTGAGTTCAATAAGCATTGATCTGGCCTGTAAACACCTACATAGGAGTATGAGTCCAATACCCTTTTCCCACTTAGTGACCTCCTGTCCAGTCCTACTGTAAATGGATCTTCAGGAATGTTGTTTCCTTTTCAGTTGATCTCTTGCTGTCCTAAGTCACCTCGTTGTGGGTATTGCACACAGACATTTTGATTTCTTATCTATCAGCTTACAACATGCCAGGCATCTGGCACAAGAGCAACTGAACTCAAGGTAAGCATGGTTAGGATGTGAAAGCCTGGACACCAATGTGACTATAGAGCAAGCTGTGCAAATTGCATGCCGTAGATTAGAAGGCTGCCATGTTTAAATTGGAGTGACACTGAAACGCATGTGCTCATGCACTAGTATTACCCAGGCTGCTGGAATAAGATCAAGACATTGCAATTGACAACATTTCTGCTGCTCTGCCTTTCCAACTACTTGCCCCCAAACTAGGAATTTCCAGAAACAGTGGATCTGCTCAATGTTCTTCTCTTTGTGCCAGGATCCATCCTGTTTTCATAGCAAGAAATCTGTGCATCCCTTCCATGTGAACATTGGGTGCATGATGTAAGCAACAAAAGTAGAACAAAATCACAGCCCCGGCTGTTCATAGGCTAAGACTAGAAGGGACTACTGTGATCGTGTAGTCTGACCTCCTGTATAACATAGGCCCAAGAACCTCCCAAAATAATTCCTAGAGCAGAGCTTTTAGAAAAACATCCAGTCTTGATTAAAAATGGTAAATTGTTCCAATTACTCTCACTATTAAATATTTACACCTTATTTCTAGTCAGAATTTGTCTAGCTTCAACTTCTATCCTTTCGATTGTTATACCTTTCCCTGGTAGATTGAAGTGCCCATTATTAAATAGTTGTTCTCCATATCAGCATTTATAAACTGTGATCAAATCATGCCCCAACTTTCTCTTTACTAAGCTAAATAGATTGAACTGTTATAATGATCGACACAAAGACATGTTTTCTGATCCATTAATTATTCTCATAGCTCTTCTCTAAACAATCTCCGATTTATCAATGTCCTTCTTGAACTGTGGTCACCAGAACTGGAAATAGGATTCCAGCAGTGGTCACACCAGTGCCAAACACAGAAGGAAAATAACCCCTCCACTCCTATTTGAGATTCCCATTTATGCATCCCAGCTCCCATTAGCTCTTTTGGCCACACCATCACTTATGCAAGGTCAACATCAAGGCAGTGATCATGAACGCTCCAGATTAGAAGTATGAAAATTACTGCTTTGGGATTGTGGGATATCAACCCAACTAGTCATGTTTTCTCTTGTATTTTTGTCACTGGCTGGAATTTCCTAATTGATAAAGGGGAACTAAAATCTGCTGAGCTGAGGCTGCCTATCAGGTCATTATATTTTAATTTTCTAGTATGATACAAGAACATAAGAACATCCACACTGGGTCAGATCAAAGGTCCATCTAGCCCAGTATCCTGTCTTCCAATGGTGGCCAATGCCAGGTGCCCCAGAGGGAATTAACAGAACAGGTAATGATCAAGTGATCCATCCTGTTGCCCATTCCCAACTTCTGGCAACCAGAGGTTAGGGACATCCTGGTTAATAGACATTGATGGACCTATCCTCCATGATCTTATCTAGTTCTTTTTTGAACCCTGTAATAGTCTTGGCCTTCACAACATCCTCTGGCAATCAGTTCCACAGGTTGACTATGTGTTGTGTGAAAAAATTCTTCCTTTTGTTTGTTTTAAATCTGCTGCCTATTAATTTCATATGATGGAAAAGAGGGCCCTGTCTTGCTGTCAGAAACCATGATTTATTACTACATTAGGCTTCTGTGAGGTTTCTGTAGAGGACAGAAATTACTGTTACTAATACTTACCCCTTCAGAAGAAGTGAGTAACGAATCTCCTTAGCACTTATTTTTCCTTACCAAATCCCCATGCTAGAGATGGAGAAGCTGAGGCAAGAATTGGAAGTGGAGTTTCAAGATGCTCTCTGCTAACATCTTTGGTTTCCAAGCCTTGGGCACCAGCATTCATTTTTGTTTTTCATTTGTATTACAGTAGGGCCTAGGGGCTCCAGTGCGCCCGTACTATGGAAATACACAGTCCCCATACTCCACAGTGTGCTCTGATCAGACAGCTGAGAGCAAGGAGCTATTATTAGCTCATTACACTGAGGCTCAGATAAATTAATGTTCATGGGGGGGGGAGGGGAGTCTACTGTAGAGCTGGAAAATTGACCCAAGCTTGTGCCTTATCCATAAGTCCATCCTTCCCCTTTCAATAGGGGATGAGACTCTTGGGTTTGAGGGGAGGCATTGCATGATGCTAGAGTGACCAGACCGCAAATGTGAAAAATCGGGAGGGGGGGGGTAATAGGAGCCTATATAAGAAAGACCCAAAAATCAGGACTGTCCCTATAAAATTGGGACATCTGGTCACCCTACATGATGCCCTTTAGTTCATGCTTAATGCTTTGTACATGGAATGTGTCTCTCTCTGTGTCCATAATTTAAAATGTGTATTATAGACAGCAAGGCAGGGGGGAAAAACCAACCACCCTGACAACCTTGTTATAATTTTGCTTTAAAAGGTTAACTGTCTTAAGGAACTAATAAAGACCTGGCTGTGATTCCAGACGCAAATGTGTGTGAAACAGGCTTGACATTTTAATGATACATTTCAGGCCTAGGCAGCTACATCTCAGGGAGAGTTTGGAAACATTTATTCCTTTCACTTGACTACATTCTCCCCGCCCAGCCCCATCCCTCCTTAGTGCGTCCACCAGTCACTTATCTCGGGCAGCGCTGGAGATTTCCACTTGGCAATGGAGGGGTGTCTAGTTAAGGGATTTGTAGGCAATCTGTAACTGGGGGAGCCCACAGGCAGACACGCGGGCCTTGTCGCTCTTCACCCACCGGTTTGCTGAACCGCACCAGTTACAGACGATGAAGAAATGTGCTAGGTTCTGCTTAATTCGGAATGAGGTCCTTTGCCGTGTAAACCAGCTTGGCCGTGCAGTCGGAGCCAGTCCCTGAGCGAGCGGCTGGGCGCTGGAGCCGATGCCGCTCCTTGTTCCCAGAGAAGCGAGCCCTCGGGAAGGGAGTTGAATTACAAGCGAGGGGCAGGCGGCAGCGTGCTGCGCCCGGCCAGCTGCAGAGGAAGGGGGGCGGCCTCGGGCTCCGCAGGCCGGAGCGTGCTCCGAGATCTGCTCCCACTAACCCCAGCCTGGGCCGGGCGCCCCTCCGGCCGGAGCAGCGGCGCGAGGTGAGTGTCCCGCGGGACCCCCGGGGCTGCCGGAGCCCGGCTCGCCTTGCAAGAGGGAGCGCGGGAGACTCCCAGGCGCCCGGCCCCGGGCTCTCGGAGCGGGCCGCCCCCGGGGGACGTCCCTGCTGCTCCGGTGCAAGCAGCCCGCAGGGGCAGAGGCCGCTGCCCCTCCAGCCCAACTCCGGGCGGTGCAGCCAGACCCCGGCCCGGCCGCCTGCGGGGCAGCGTCTTGCTCCATCCGGGATGGGGGTTGTCGGAGCAGCTTTGTGCGTAAGCCCCGTGCGCTCACCCCCCGAGACGTGCCCACAAGGTGAGCGCCCTGGTCCCAGCGCCTGGAGGGAGCAGCCTGGTGCGTGGGACCGAGGAATGGGTCGGGGGGGTGCCTGCAGGAGGCTGTGATCCCTATCTTTAAAGGGAGACTGTCAACTTAAAACTCCCATAAGCTAAGAATGCGACTGTCCTTCCCTAATGTGCTCAGGGCGGCTGAGAATTAACCCCGAGGTAGTGGTTAAAGCCGAGCTCCAGTTCATTCCCCCATGTGTGCGTTTTGCATTTCATTCCGACTGGGGCAGTGAAACTAGACAGAGCAGTTTCACACACCCCCCCCCCCCCACCCCCCCAGCTTAACACTGGTCAGCTCTCCGGATCCCCTGCACTTGTCTGGTGCCTGCCTGATCCGAACACTTCGGGGAAGGTTAAAATTGAAAAACAAAATTACAAAATAACGGATGTCTTTGAAATTAAATTAAATTAATCAAATAACCCCTGGCAAATGTTTCCCTTCGTATTAGGTTTCGTACAAACCTTTTAAAAAAAATTAAATTCAATAGAGGCCAGTTAAAAAACGTGTCACGATAGTGGATGCTGCTTGAAAAATCTTAACCAGTTACTTTATCTGTACTGGTCTTTGCATTATTCACCATTCAAGCACTGCAAAAAATAATTACCAGGTTGTGAAGATTGTCATGGTTGCTATATTGCTTTACATTTAAAAAAAAAAAAAGCAGTAAATCCTTATGGTAACCAGAGCCCCAGGGGGACGGGCGCAGGAGCAATTTCTAGTGGGGGTGCTGATGATGGGAACCATGTATGTGATGTTTGTTGTTAATGCTTCAGGCCAGGGGGTGAGGTAGCACCGCGGCACACCAGAGAGTCGGACACAGCTTTCGGATGGGGTCTTGCCGAGGCCAGGGGCTAGATGTGGCTCCCCAGGGGGGGTGGAGGTGACGCACACCAAGCAGGATCCAGCTTTGAGGAAGCATGCCAGGCAGGAGGAGGAGGATGGGCCGGGAGTATGAGGAGAAGAGGAAGGTCACAGATCTACTAGAATATGTTCATGTTAAATTGTAGGCTGGCATTTTCACAGGCCAAGTGGTTATTAATAGTCAAGTTAATGTTCAAAGGCAAATTGATTTGACTCCACTTACTTCTTTTTATTTCTCAGCCATCAGTTGTTCAGTTACTTTTCTTGTGTGGGTGCATAAGGGGGGGGGTTTGGGGCCATGGCCTCTTTGGAGAGAACAGTCCCTACAGCAGCATTAGCTCTGCAGAGTGCTTGTGCAGCATCCCTTTTTGCTGAGTCCCTGGTTGGGAGGCTGGGGCAGGCTCTTTGCACCCCTCTTTCCTCTGTATCCCCATGCAGGAGCCAGGCACCCTCTGGCCCTTAGCAATTAGTACTTGATGTCACCAGGAGTGATTGCAGCGCTTGAGGGAGGAGAAATCGCTGTGGTTAGGCCTAAAAACACAGCCCAAGCAAACTCCTAAGAGGCTGAACTGCCTCTCATAGCCTCATTAGTTGACAATATTAAAATGAGGAGACGCCAGTGCGGTGGGTGCAAAAGCTGTTTAAACAAAAGGGAATTCTCCGCTCACTGGGAAAGTGTCTCCTTGCTTTCTCCCAGTGAACCATGCATGCTGTGCTCCGTGCTCCTCCCAGTAGGGCTGAGCTGTGTGTATCTGTCTGTTGTTTTAGCAGAGCAGCTTAGTAGGATTTTGTGGCCCTAGGGTGCATATTTGAGAGGCTGGAAAGATTGTGCACAGAAAGAGAAAGCAATAAGTAATTTCATAGGATCTCAGCTGCTGTAAGAGTGACAGGAATAACACCTTTTCTTATTCAAAATGCTCCCCATAGCTCCGCTGGGGTTTATGCATCAGAACCGCCCTCCTTCTCTGCTCCTTTTTGACTTTCATAGTGTTAGACATCTGTAATTTTGATGACAGACTTAATAATATAAGCTACAATTGTCTTTTATGTTGCAAAGAGCTGTCAAGGAGCCTGTAACGTTATCAGCTGGAATAATGGAAGGCAAGGCCAACATTTTCAAAAGAGACCACTGATTTTTGGGTGCCTCAGTTTCTGGGGGTACAGCTTGAGACCCTTGGGATCTGTTTTTTTAGGGGCATTGCCTTCTGCTGGAATTGTGTGTGCTCAGCGCCTTTGAAAATCAGGCCGAGGATGTTTCAGGTTGGATATCCCAAGTCAGTGACCACTTCTGAACAGGTGGGCATCCAGATTTCTGGAAAGATTCTTTTTTCTTGGTGATTGAGGGCATGTCTACACTACAATCTTAAGTCGACCTAGGGTAGGTTGACTAACAGGCACCACAGTAATTACTCCGGTGGCTGATGTCCAAACTACCCTTGTTCTGTTGGTGGTGTGCATCCTCACCAGGAGCGCTTGCACCGACTGAAGAGGGGCAATGCGGGGAGCTGAGAGCCAGGGTTCTCAGCTCTGCACAGCTCCCACCAGGAGCTCAATTGTCCCCCAGGCTTCTCGCCTCCCTGCTTCCAGCCAGCTGGCTGCCACGCTCCCAGCAGGGAGCCAAGAGCCACGGGAGTGGAAGGGTGGGGCAGACTCGGTGCAGCTGGGCTCTCTGCTGGGAGCAGGGACCCTAGGGGCAGCAGGGCTCCAAGGGGGAGCCCAAGCTGGGAGCCTTGCTTGGAGCGGAGACCTGGCAATTGATCCCTGAAATTGACAAGACAGGCAACAGCTGATGTAAGGAACCCAGTGTCTACAGAGACACTGCATCAGGCTAACTACACCGACACAAGTCCTGAGCCTCTCGGGGAGGTGGAGTAATTATATTGGTGTAGCAGGGCACCTACATCAGCGGGAGCAAGGCTGTAGTATAGACACTGACGTAATTAGGTTGACATAAGTGCCTTATGTCAACCTAACTCTGTAGTGTAGATCAGGCCTCAAAGATGCTTGGTCGTCTCAAGGGATCCTCTTCCGCTGCTTGCTCTGTCTCTCTCTCTCTCTCTGTCTCCTTCCTTTCATTTTCTGTCTAAACTGAGAGCCTCCAGCCAGAACGCAGACGCGTCATGTGCCCTGCTTATTGTGAACTGAGAAGTCCAGTCCATGATTCCATTTGCACTCTCTGCTGTTGTTCTCTTCAGGTGTGTGGCGCATATTCTCACTCCAGCTCTTGGAGATGACTCATGTGAGGGACGTTGCCTTCCGGAGCAGATTGGCACTAACTCCAGCACAGGAGATGCCCATGGCAGCTGGATGATATGGTGACGGGTGATTTAGAAATACTTCTAACAACCCTGGCTCACAGTTCCATAAAGAGTCTCCTCTCCCTTATCCTCACTCTCTAGCCTGTTCTTTCAAACGAAACTCCTCCCCCACATCTTGCCCAGTGTCCAGCTGGCTGATCGGACGCCCTGTCAATAGCCAGAACTTTTGCATCTGAGAAGGAAATGAGCAGGAGCTTAGTCAAAGCTGCAGAACTTCTCTAGAGACGCAGAAAAGAAGTTTCCCTTGCCCAGCCGCACACTATTGTTTCAGCCAGATGTTTTGACCTGGAGTGAGTCAGGTGGGATCAGGAGTCCTGGGGAAAGTGCATTTGGTGGCAGTGGGTGTCCTCATGCTGGTGCGGTTCTGGCAATGGTAGATCCAGATCTCTGCGCTGGTGTGATGGGCAGAGTTCACCCACTCGGCTCCCAGCCAGCGAACAGGACGCAGTGAAGCTGGGCTGCAGCCAGTAGATGAATGGCCAAGATTTGGGAACAAGAATTAGGGTGATAAAACAAAGAATTTTAGCAAAAGCCTTTAAGCAATTTGTCACACCCACAATCTGATAGGCAAATGTGCCGGCTATTAACTCTTTCAAAGTGATTGTGCAACGTGGTACGTGCACTGGTGCCATCACATGCATAACAGAGCTGAAAATCCCAGAGGTAATTTAAACCAGTTCTTCCGCCAGCAGGGCATTTCCTGGGAGCCACTGTCCCTTGAGTGCACCTCAGACTTCATGAGGGACTGGGAAGACCTGAAATGCCCTGCACTGTGGAGTCTGTGCTCCTGAGGGCCTTCTTACGAAGATCCCACCCAGTACGTCATGAAAGGTCATATCCCACGTTTTTTAGGAGTAAGGGTGTTAATTCTGGGGTGCTGGGCAAATTCCAGCTCAGGAAATTCCCTTCTGTTTCCATACATTGCCCCAAATTGTCCTGTGAAGACAGTAGTCTTCGCTTCCTGACCTAAGCCGTTGTGTAATGTTGCTGTGTGCTGTCAAACTCTTACTTGTTCCACACTAGCAATAGCAGCGTGTGTGTGTGTGTGTGTGTGTGCGCGTGTGTATGTGTGTGTAAAGTGATTCCTACGGACCTTTACCTAGAGGGGTTATGAAGCTTAAGAAAGCCTGTAAAGTGCTTTGAGCTCTGCAGATGGAGGCCCTACAGAAAGACAAAGTACATATCATTGTTATTGGTATTAAACAATATCACCAGCCTTTCTATGCTACCCATGGGTCTGTGCAGTCTGGGTTGCTAGAGGATGTCTGCCCTGGGATTGAGCACGTGGTAGCAAAAGCCCAATCTGCTGAATGTCAAGTAAAATTGAAATTGAATAGTGCTGGGTGCATTATCACCAAAGAAACCCAGCTCCTTCCAGATGATCGGTGGACAGTGGGTTCCCCAGCCAGAGTGAATCTGGAGCCTTCACCAGGAACTGGCAGCCCAAGAGAGGAACAAAAAGGGGGAAGTCTGGAAAAGAGTGGCCGATGGCCAGGCTTTTAGAGAGACTCCGACAGTGACGACAAGGGACATGGACCCATTCTGCAAACCTCTCCCTTCTAAACCAGAATTGACTGTTAGCGCTGCCATGGCCGTTACTTCTGTCAGTGGCAGAGCGGTGATTGGTTTTGGAGCCAGGATATTATTTACCACACTTGAATGATGGTGCAGATGTGGGAAGTTAGCGTTTAGACCTAGGAGCTTAGCTGTGGTTTGTGTCGTGTCCCTTGGCTGGCTTAGTGACGAAACAGACAGGAATATGGCTCTTGGAGCCTTTCAGAGAACCGGGTTTCTTGTATATTTCAGTGCTTGTCCTTTCACAAGGGTGAAGGAGCCATTAAGGGCAGAGGGCTGTCATCGTTTAACGGCACCCAGCAGCACCATACAACAGTTTAAGACACAGAATGAAGGAAGGAGAATTCTGATCCCGTTGAAACTGTGAAGGGAATTTAAATGAACAGAGTGGTCACTAAGAGGGCTTTTGGCCAGCACACAGGGTTATTGTCTTGACTCTTACAAAACGTGCCCTGAGAATTATGACTACAAGTGCCCATGACCTCTGCAGCAACTTGTCCATTAATATGCTGGGCCACTCGTTCAGTGCAGACTTACAAGGAGAAACTCTAGGCACAGAATTGCCCGGCACCACTTCCTGTAGCATTAAGGTATTACATGCATATCTGCTATGGCCCTTTTTCACTTGGGAAAGATCGCAGCACAAGGTAATATCCCTCGGGTGAAGTGACTTGCCCCAGGTCAGATGGTGAGACAGTGGTGAAGCCCTGATTACTCTAAATCACGAAATCTAAATTCGTCCCCTGCTGTAAATCACTAGGCAACACTCCCAGCACCATAGCAAGTGCAGGAGAAATCTCTGGGGAATTCCTGCACCCTTATCTGTGTTGCTTGTTTGTTACTGGTGTCCTAAGCACTTTCCTGTCTCCCTGACTCTGAGAACAGAGCTCTCATCCACTCCAATCTGTTACTCCATGGCCAATTGCAGGAGGTGGAAGAACCCTGGGAAGAGCTAGTCCCAGCATTCACAAGGATACGTGTTTCCTACACTGTGCTACAGAAATGGCCTTCCTAGAACTTGGCAGGTCAATGTCAACGTAGACTCACTTTCGACCACGAGCCCCCAGAGCGGCTGGAGAATGCTTAACGTGCTCCAGATGAACTCCCTGTGGCGGCCTTCTTGTAGTAAGAGGAAGGTGTGCTGTTGCCTTAAAGATCCAGCTTGCTGCTGAACGTACACATGAGCTGCTGCGCTGAGTTAACAGTAAGCAGCCTGTATGTCCGTGTCCATCCGTCCCTGATCCTGTTCTCTGTGCTGGGGGAGTCAGATGCTGAGCCGGTGTCCTTGGAAATTGGGGTTAATCCCAGCCAGATGGCGCTGAGGGCTTGGCTTGTGTGCGCTCTGTGACCATCCCCGGGTGGCTACCTGGAATGCTGCAGCACATGCCAGCCTCTTGCCGGTTTGCCCCCTCAGCCAGACCGACATGAATAACAATGGGCGTGTCTGAGCTTTGTCACGTGTAGCGAGTAAAGCGGTTCACGATACATTAATCACTGATGGCCACGCTGCCCGGGTGCTTTTCGGTTCACTCGTGGCAGCAATGCTATGTTGTTCTGCAAAAGAAAAAAGAAGTCTGATAAAAGGACCTTTGAACCCCAGGGTTTGTGTCTGTGCTGTTGCCTGGGCGCTGAGGTACAGGGATCAGTAGCACCAAAGGAACTTGTTTGCCACCCTGGATGTTCATGCTTCAGTAGCATTAACGCTTCTCTGTGTTTGTCAATTGCTTTCCGCCTGCTGACTGGGGATCGCCTAATAAACCACCAGATAAGGCCTGGGTGGTGGGAGCTGGAAACCAGAACCCCTCAGAAACCTCACTTGGAATTTCAGCAAGTTGGTTCCTGGTCCACACTTCCACCACAGCTGTGGAGATCAGATCAGCCCTGCCCCAGATTGGTACATCAGGGCGTTCACAGTGGAGGGGCTGCAGCCCTGTTTGTTAGTTGTGTTGTGGTATCAGCTAGGAGCTGCAGACAGGGACTAGGCCTCCACTGGGCTCGGTGCCATACAAACCCAGAGCAAAGAGATGGTTCTTGCCCCAAGGAGCTTACATTCTGCAGCTGTCTCCCACAATAGCCAGCCCCAAGTTTTCAAAAGTCATGCGTTGCTCTCCCTCATAATTTGATTGGCTTGAAAATCATGAAATTTAAACAACAAATAAAATTGGGGTTTCTTTCATTTCCCTTCTGGATTGTGAGTCTTTAGGGGTCACGTTTTCAAGCTTTTTGTCTGCAATCATAGGGGCTTGAAAGTTACTTTAAAAAAAGCAAAAGCTGAGATTCTGTATGTTCACGTGATTCCAGGAGCTGAGGCTGCATGAAAAACACCAAATACCATGAGACTCGCAATACGATCACAAGAGTTGGCGACACTGCATCTCTTCCTCACGCTTGGTTCAACAGAGCACGAATGTGTTGATCTCTAGGGCGCTCTCCAAAGCTTTTGCCCTGGTTTTTCCTGGGTTGAGTGGGGAAGAACTTATTTGTTGTAGGTCCGGGCGGTTGAACTTCCAGCTGATGTTGTGTGCACTGTGGTTTGGATTGGGAGGTGTGTTGTACCTGACATCAAGCTCTAGGCACATAAACCATCGACGTCTACATTGTATAAATCAAATAAATAACTCTGTTCTGAATCATGGGGAACCCCCCCAAGTCCGATTCCACACTGCAAATCAGCCAGCACCAGCCCTGTCTGTACAGAACAGCCATTTCCTCTCCTTCTGGAAGTAATCTTTAGGATAGTTTATGTGAGCGGGGCAGCAAGCAAAGAAAGAATCCAAGTTTCTAAAGTAAATGCTGCCATCTGTCATACAAAATAATAGATTAGGACTCTCAGTGTGTGAGAGAGTGCGTGAAACCAAATCTCCAGGGTTGCACGGATACTGTGCCGCTCATTGCCCTTTGCAGACCAGCACACCGTACAGGGGCTGGGCTCCAACAAAGTTCCTATAACGCTGGCTTGCGTTCGCAGCTCCTGCGCGTGGCCCCTTTCACAATGCTGAAACTGTCAGGCCAGCTGCTGTTCTCTTCACTGCACTCTAGAATGGGGGCCTGTAACCTTCATAGAAATCAAGTTGTACTGTGTGTGTGTGTGTGTGTCTTAGATTGTACATGTATGTGTGTATTGTATCTGTATGAAATAGATCCTCCTACAGAGAGAGAGAGAGAGAGACTCATGTCATGAAAACATAGAACCGTACCAGTAATAATAGCTAGCTGTTATTTAGAGCTTTCCGCTGTAGGTCTCAAAGTACTTTACAAGGGAGGTCAGTATCATTATCCCCATTTTACAAAAGGGGAAACTGAGGCCCCATCATACCCTATTTTGGGCAGATAGTATATCTTTTAATTCCACATCTCCTTCCCCCAATAGCTGGTGCTAGCAAATGCTAACGCATTTCTATATAGACATACCTTCTTTGTTTTCTTACGGGCTTTGTGCTTTGCGGTTTTTGTGGCTGCAGTGTTTTTGTTTATCCCAGACTGAGCCTAGACCATTGTTTCCTATTGACTCACGCCACCTTTTGACTGCCCCTTCCTGTCCTGCACATAAACACAATGTGGAAGTGGGAAGTGAACACGACAATTGGGCCCCCGTTTTGATGGATTACACCACTTGTGAGCCAGTCCTGTGAGGAAGGAAGTGATAGAGATGTAGTGGAGGAGCTGCACACTCTGAAAGCTCTCGGGGAAGGTAAGAGAACCACAGCAGGGTGGGATTTCAACTGAGAACATTGCTATATGTTCAGAGCAGTTCGGTTGTTGTGGCAAGCTTTAGCCTGGCTGTGATTAGCTGGCTCATCTGTGCATGACTGTTCTGTCCTGTCTCATGTGAGGCCCTTACGAACATGTCGTGCTTATAACGAGTGTCTTAGCACTTTTGAGGGACACTTTATTTTTCAAGGCTCTGCCTGAATTCCTGATGGTGCCATGGAACCAAAAGTTGCCAGCAGATCTGTTCTATCTACACAGATCCAAAGAATCACGTTGATTTCTCAGGCCAGCTTTCTGTCTTTTCTTTTTAGCATTTAAAAAAAATGGCACAATTGAGTCTTTACTAGGGAAATAGCGGAAGTCCTTGAGCTGTCCTACAGCAGTAGCAACACAAGAGAGCCTGCGTCAGTGTGTGGGCTTATTTTGCCATTGCTCCTGATCTCTAGTGTCAAAGGGGTGGCTAGTCTCCCCTTCATGCATGTGTACCGCTCTTCACTCCTATTAACACTAATGGAAATTACCCATGCATATGGAGAGGGAGGAGAGAGTCCTAAATCTTAGCGCAACCTCAACATGAATTTTCATCACCCAGGTTTCAGGAATAATAAACTGTGGCTGGGTTTAAAACAAAGGGGTGAATGGGTGAGAGTGTTGGGACCATTCAGAATATCTGTAGATGAGCTGATGAAATATGAGCAGTAAAAATAAATTGAATATTTCAGGGCCTAAGCAGCCTGCTTGTAGGGGCCAGGAATGCCATTTTCCCTCAGTATATAGGATTGCCTTCCTTTGAAACATCCACGATTAGCTGCTGCTGGGGGCAGGATACCATACCAGATGGCCTAGGGGTCTGATCTGGGATACTCCGCTAGAGGGATACATAAAAGCACAAAGATGATAAGTGTCTTGCCAAAGGCCATCAAGTGAGTCAGACCTGACCACAGCTCCCAGGGTTCTCAGACTGCTCTTTCTGTAATGATCATGTTTAGTTCATACATAATACTTATTAAATATTAATCATCAGTGGGGCCCAATCTCAATTGGTGCTACTGTAATACACATAACAGGTGGCCATGCTTTTCAGGAAATACTGTGTGACCTCTCTAAGATTGCTGCTGGAAGCCCAGGACTGAGGGGTGTTGCTCTGAAATGGGTTGTATTTATGAAGAGGGAATTTACCATGTATGTCACAGAAGTGGTACCAGAGCTGACACCTACCAGCTGCACTTTGACTTGTTTTACCACCACCATTCTCCATGGGCATTTTCACTCTGTCTTCTTTTGCTGGTTAGTCGTGAGATAATGAAACCAGAATCCCTGCCCTCCCTCTGCCCTAATGATCAGCTGACAGAAGGGGCTCAAGCGCGGACATCTGAGCCACATGAGAATCTCCTTAAAGTCAAACTGCTGGGCCCCAGAGACCCTGTTAAACACACAGCTGTGATGCACAGTAAATCTAGCTCTTAAATAGGTTTATTCCCTGATCAAGCACCCTGGAGGCCCCTTAGCCTTCACGCACACTCAACCTGGTGTTAATTATAGGGCTGAGCCTACGAAGGTCAGGTCTCATGCTATTCATACTGGAATCATATTCCTAACCAAGTTTATTATTTTAATACGAGGGATGAACTGTAATGCACAATAATATGCCAGGTCCAGAGCTCTTAGGAACAGACCTGAAACGGTACATATTTATGGGCAGTATTGTGCGAGAACATGACAAAAATGAATGATCACATTCTCTAGTATAATCACTATACAAAACCATGGCTTTGACTGAAGGCAAGAAAAAAAAATTCTACACAGAAGAAAATGTACTACGAGGTCCCATATTATAGACTGGCGAGATATAACTGTCTCTTTCTATGTGTGTGTATAGAACATACGTGTGTGTCCAAACCATTTAAAGGTCACTTAGGCCCCCAAGATACTTTTGCTCATGAAAGAGAAGCTCCATGTAGCAGCCCTGGAAAAATATCTGTTGTATTTTTATAAGACTTTTATAGTGTGAAGAGTCATAGAAATGTCGGGCTAGAAGTGACCTCGAGAGGTCATCTAGTCCATCCCTCTGCGCTGAGGCAGGACCAAGTATTATCTAGACCATCCCTGACCGGTGTTTGTCCAACCTGTTCTTAAAAACCTCCAGTGATGACAGGGATTCCACAATCTCCCTTGATAATCTGTTCCAGAATTTAATTACCCGTAGAGTTAGAAACGTTTTCCTAATATAACTGAAATCTCCCTTGCTGCAGATTAAGCAGATTCCTTATTGTTCTGCTGTTATTAGATGTTTGGTTCCTCACCAGTGCAATGCTGCAGAGAAGGCATAGCTGCATCCTTGCCACATTTTCTTATTTAAAAGGGACAATCTCAATATTTTAGCAGATTTGGCATTTTCCGTCATTCTGTCCTCCCAGAAAGTTCTCTGTAGACTATGGCATTTCTGTGCAGTTCAAAGGAGTGTCCCTATTTATTTGCCAAGTGCTGCCAATTATATTTTGGAGTCTAAACTGGTTGCATCCTTATAAAGATTACGTAAAGCACGTAATTTTAAGAAGGCAGAGGGCCAATTTATCTGGTTTATTTACTGCTATGAGACTGGGCAGTGGTAACTGGAGTTACTCAGCTGTGGAAAGCACTTATGTGTGTTAAAGCAGAGGACATCTGTGCCCATTAACACCAATGTTCAGAGAAGCTCAACTGGGTGGGGAGCCCATTTATTTCTAGTCCCACAGCTGGGTTCTGGTAGAAGGCCTGGACTGGCAGACAGCAATGAAATGGCTGCTAGAAATATTTGGCAATGTGACCGTGACAGTAAGTGTATTCAGACTCATTATTAAGAGAGTGACATAGATTCAGGACATATTTTATTGTTATCATAGTAGGAAAATAGATACCCATCCCTTCCGGAATGAATGCAAACAAATTTGCAGACTGCACCAATTGATTTAAAAGAAAAATACAGGGATGGCAGGTGTTAGGAGACTGTGCCTGAAATAGAGTTTGGATTAACAGGAATTCAAATAAGCCCCCAGATTTGTGCCTTTGTTTTTGTGTTTTATGATGGTTTTTTCTTTTTCCCGTCTGGGATCAAAATAACGCAAGATCTGCTCTGCTCAATCTGATTCGTCATACCAGAACTGAACTACCAGATCCCAGTTGTTTCAGCCCAGTAAGCAGCTCCCTGCGGCATTGACAAACATTCACAAACACAGATAAGCATAAGTAGTTGAAACACAAATACCAGAGCCTGCTCAGGCCCCTGATTGTCATTGCAGAGCCCTTGAAGTGAGCCCCACTCCACTGCACAGTGTGAGAGCAGAAGTTTGATGGAGGCAAAGTTATCTAATGGTTAAAGCAGTGGGCTAGCAGCCAAAACGCCTCGGTTCTGTTCCCATATCTGTCATTGTCTTTCTGTATGACCCTGAGCAATGGACTTCTTTGGGCCTCAGTTTCACCAGCCATAAAATAAGAAATATACCAGTCTGATGTGGTGTGACAGTTAAAGGGACACAACTTAAAAATCACATCCGATTTTTTTATGATCCCGGTGACCTAATGATTTTAGTTTGTTTGCCTCTGTGCATTTGACAGCACGTTGTGTATAGTCAACTTTATTTTTCTTTCCCCGGTGTAGCTGTTTGTGTGAGTATTTTGCATAGCAACTGGAGGGAGAAGAATGGGTGTGAAACCACACCAATCAGTGGGGAGTCGGGGGCAAGTGTGGGGACTCTCATACTTCTGACTCAGGGGGTTTTAATTGACTCGATTTCCAGCTGACAGCCTCCCTTTAGTAACAAATTATTATTGATTTATTGGTTATTTCTCTGAATTGCCCTGGGGCCTAGAGGCCCAGCCCATTTTTGCCAGCTGCTGTACAAATTCAGAATAAAAAGGCCACTGTTCATAAAGCACCTCTTGGGCCCCAGATAGAGGTACTAGAGACATGCCAAATGTGTGTTTGTTTCAAATAAAAGCATTGTTCTTTTATTTGAACACCAGGGGCCTGATGCCCCATTCGGGACACGCCCCAAACTTGTTCTGAAACACGTGAGCTTGGGGTTCTCCAGGAAGGCAGGATTGGGCCCAACAACACAGGGGCTAGAAAAACCGCTGTTAATTCCTCCATTATAATCTCTAGATTTAGGGGCACTATTAATTTTTTTTAATTCATTTTTAAAGTTTGAAAATAAGTGTATTTAAATTTCTTCTACTGTCTGTGGGGTTAAAAAGAAGCTCTGTGCCTTTAAATTTGGAATAGCTGGGAGTTTGAGCACTGTCCCTTTAAAAGCACATTACATAGAGTTAGAATATAGCCTTTGTTTAACTAGTGATGATTGTTCCCAGTGGACTGCACTGGAATGGTTTACGGAGACCAGAGGGGGCTAAGGCTTGGGGCCAATAGTCAGCTTACAGATCGTAGTTGTTCAGACCATACAAGGAGGAAAAGAGAGGAACAGGGTGATCTCTGCACTTCCTGCAGTGGATTTGGGAGTTTACATTCAATAGTTCTTCCTGGTTCTGGAAAGTGGGCAAGGAAGGGTTGAACTATGGTAAGTTCTTCCATCTTAATTTTGTGTGTGGTGTGTGTGTGTGTGTGTGTTACAAGGGGAGGCTTAGAGCATGCTGTTCTTTGTGAACATAAGGAGAAATAGCAGCTCCTCGTTTCTTTCAGTGCGTTTTCTTTAACCATCTTCGACATCCTTAAAATCTCTGCTTTTCCTTACACTTTTTTTTTTTCCCAAAACTCAGGGCCTCTTGTCTTTCATTTAATTTTTCATTTAATGAAACATCCCCTTAATTAAATTTAGTTTAACAAATCCCAGGAGAGATTATCGCATGACAAAAAGCAATCTGATTTTTTTATTATTATTATGGTGAAGTAATGAAATCTGAATTTTTATCATTCGTCTGCCCCCTCCCCCGAGTATGTGTAATTCACAGGGTTAATGATTTAAGATGAAAGGAAATGTCAGATTTGCCACTTACGCTGAACTGATCCGATTAATGTCCTATTCGTGTTCTTTCCTTCTAGTTTTTTTTAGTTCCTGAGATTGTGTTATTCTGGGTTAGGACATACAGTGTATGTAAGTTCTTGCCGGTTTCTATGCGTTTGTCTGGTATGGTGAGGATATTTGATTTCACAGCTATCAATGAGGATTGGAGATAGAGTGACCAAATGTCCCGATTTTATAGGGACAGTCCCAATATTTGGAATTTTGTTGTATATAGGCGCCTATTACCCCTCACCCCCATCCCGATTTTTCACACTTGCTGTCTGGTAATCCTAATCGGAGAACAACAAATAATAATACAAAGATTGTTAGGGACTAGGAAAATTAAAGAGAAATAACAGATTTCTAGGGAAAAGTCTATTAAGTAACAACTAGTTTGACAGCCCTGCTGAGCTCATAGCTCAGAGAAAACAGGCTGAACCCTGAAAACCTCTCTAATTTTCTAAAATTTTCTCATTCGGGAACATATCGCTTCTTCAACTTTGCCTCAAACAATTGCAGTTACAGTAAGTCAGGTCAGACAATACTGGATTTCCTATTGAATTTGACTCGTATCGGTTCATTCTCTCTCTCTCTTTTTGCCTTTCCTGGCCTGAACTGTGTTAAATTATTTCCAGACCTACTCATAAATCCTGGTTGAAGGCTAAGGAAGTGATTTGGACAGATACTGGCAGGCTGGGTTCTGGGAACAAGATTTCCCAAGCTCTGAACACATCCAGGCTCCAGAACCATGGCTTAAATATTTGGAACAACCGTCAAAAACTAGGTCACTTGAACATCAAAAATCTGTGTAAGGGGGAATATCCTGTCCAGGGGATTTGAAACTCTGCAAGTGTCTGGCAATTGTGGCCTGTCAGGATATCAAAACATGGCTTTGTAAGACATCCCTTTCCCATTGCTGTCAATACCGCACCAGTTCAGCCAACAGAAAAAAAAAAATCCTCCAGGAAATTAGCAAATAATGTAAAGGTTAAAGGAGGAGTCACTGTTCCTTATTCAGAGCCTGGCTGTTCAAAATTGTACCTCTTTGGCAAAGGACATATGCAGCAGATCTTGACAGCAGGAGAACAGACTTTATGCCTCGCTGGATAGCAGTCTACAGGATGGGAAGCGTAACGTATGGAAGTGACAATGCATACTGGAAGTGCAAACAACTACAGCTCTGGGCCAAAGTGATGAGGGAAGCAATATTAAAAGCAAAAAATAATATAAAATAGTTATTCAAGAGAAGGATTTCAGAGCAGTGGGGTTCTGGATCAGGCCCATCTCAGTTCAAAAAACATAGGATGTGTCATGATCACCGCTCTGAGATGCTCACCGTTCAGTAGAAGCCGCAGTACAGGGCATATCCCCTCACACAGCTGCATCCATCTCTGTCCCAACCCCCAGCTTGCTGACCTCCATCACTGAGACTGACTGGCAGCATTTGTCTTTCAGACACTTTTCCAGCAGGATCACCCCGCCTGCTGATTGTTATTTGAGCAGCACGCCACCTGCTGGCTGAGGTTCCTTTCCAGAACCCAGGACCAGCTCCAATCGCCAGAATACGGAATTTCTCCCATTGTCACAATAGGTCTCCTGCAGCAGTTGGGGTTAAACTGCACTCTCACAAGTCTGGCTAAATGGCCAGGCATGCTGTGCTCAGCCCCAGGCTGGTGCAGAAAATATTTGCCTTAATTAAAATGTGAGGAGCCCAACTGCACAGGGAGAGCGTCTTGCGTTTTAGTCACTAACAGACAGTGGCTCTGAGGGCGTGGAAGATGAGGGTTTAGCTGGGAGGAGTGGGGCAGGGAGAGGGAAGGAGGAGATTTGGACATACTCCTCTGCTTGCGGCCAGCTACAATATTCCATTCCTCTGAGCACCCTCAGTTCTGCTGGTGAGGGGTGCCGGACCGGGCTGGAGGCTGCTGGCCGGCCTCCACCCTCAGAACAAGTACAGCGCAGCTGGAGCAGCACAACTGCCCCCTCCCTCCACCCCCGTCCCGTATGGCCTGCTCAATGTGACTCAGTCCTGACCTGCTGGAATCAGCCTGAGGGGTTAGAGGTGAGTTCACTGCCCACGGCCCGCTCACCCTCTGGCCAAGAAGTTGGGGCGTGTCAGTTGTGGTGCTGGATTTCTGTGGTGTCGATGCTTGTCTGCCTGGAACTAGACTGAGGCTACCCACTAGTGTCACGTGGGTCCCCAGACAACCCTCCAAGGGTGCCAACGTTCAGTCCCACCTCCCTAGCTGTATTGTTGGGTTTAACCACAGCCGTTAGTAACTAAAACGCAAGACGCTCTCCCTGTGCAGTTGGGCTCCTCACATTTTAATTAAGTTTTATGCTGCTGCTAATGTGGGTTGTTATTAACTGAACGCTACGGAGAGCACCACTTGTACATCAGCTGGTGAGCCAGTCCCGAGCAGGCTCCGCCCTGTGGTGGATACAGACTGCATCTCCAGTGATGCCGGTTTAGTGTGTGTGTTTGGGACACGATGCGTCCCCACCGCCAGGCATGGTGTGCAGCAGCGGAGTGGAGGATGCCTACAGCACCATCCACACCAGGACACTGGAACGCTGGGTTTATGATAGCCACTGTCAGCAATGGGTCGCATGGGACTGGTGGTGTAGAGGGGCCAGAACCCTTTTCAGCAAGTAATGTAGACTGTTCCTTCTTGAAATTAATTAAGTCATCTAGGAGATGCTGCAACTCTTCCCATCACAACCTGATTGACAAGAAACACAAATGTAAGATATTTGGTGTGATAATATAATATACATGGCATCTAAGCAAAGCCTCCTGCAGCCAGGAAACAGATGACCCATTCACCTTGCTATACAGACCCACTTTCCCTGGGAAGTGTTTAGATACCCAAGTGGTGGTAGCTCTAGAGAACCCTGCGATAGCTAGCTAGAAAATGAAGATGTTTCTTGAAGAACGACAGAAGCGTGTGCGGCCCCCTACCCCTGAGCTGAAGAAGAAAGGGTTCCTTTCCCTAATGGGGAGTGGGTGACTTTCTTTCCTACAGGCAGTGGGCGCCTGACACTGGATAAGTAGCTGTGATGTGATTCATAAAAAGCTAATTTATAATTTGCCAGAATATAATCCTGTTTGATCAGTGTTATTCAGTTCTTCTTTCTTTTAAAATTCAGTGCACTTAACTACTCTACGAGGGTTTATGAATGTTTAAAAATTGCTTTGTGCTCCCTAAAGTAATTTGACAAGTCTGACAGCTATTGATTAAAAACCTGAAATTATTCAGGCTGCAGGATGACTTGGGGGATTAGATAGAAAGTTTTTTCAAATGTGAAAGGAAATAAGATGTTGGAAAGTAAATATGTTCTTGAATATTTTTGAAAAATCCATTACAACTGTGAAATTAAATTGAAATTAGATACTTGGTGTGGGGATGAAGGAACTAAATGCTGGCTTTGCTATATGGGTGTCAGGGAGCAATCCACCAGCCCAGGTCCGAAAATCTCAATTGTACCCTGCAAAGTGCTAGCAAAAGGACTCTGTGATGAAAAATCCATTCCAGGTCTCGATTAGGAGGGATCCTTCGAGGAACCCATTGATGGTCCCTGGTGCCAGCCACTAGAGTAAATGCAGTCATGTGGCAGCCCCCATCCTGAGGCCACATGCATAGCCGGGCTGATTCAGGGACTGAGAGGGAGGTGCAAAGATGGGTTTGTGTTGGAGTTGCTGGGGCCTGGTTCAGCCCCATACTGAATTAGAAAAGCTTCAAGGCTGCCCTAACTTGTACTCCAAAATCAATTGGTAGGTGGCATCCAGAGCCCCATGCAAGAGTGCCAGCTATGCTCTTTCTTCCCCTGCCAGGGATGCCCTGTTTCAGGGCAATCTCCCAACAGGCCCGTAAAACAGCTGTTGGGCCACTTTATCCGTGCCCCACCTGCACAAATCGGATGTGGCTCTGGGCAGGTCCTGCTTCTTGCTGTAGCTGAATTCAAACTGGGACCCTCATGTGTCCTTGGCAGCAAGTCTATCCAGTAACATCTATCAGCTGAGCCAAAAGGAAGCCTCTTCCCCTGGCCTAGCTGCCAGGTGCTGCACTAAACTGGATCCTAGCCCGAGATCAGTCAGCAGATTTGACTGTCTCCTTGCAGAGCAAGATGCCTCCAGTACCCTGAGAAGTATCTACCCCACCTGTAGGAGTTCTCCTTAGGACGAGCTGAAATCCAGCGATGGCAGCTGGGATTGTGGAGTAGAGAGTTGTTCAGCTGCTGCCTGCGTTGACAGGGTGAAGTCCCTCCTCTCCCTGCACCCACAGAGGGGAAACAGCCCCAGATCCTCAGATTCCCTTTTGAAATCAATGGGAATTAGGCACCTCAGAACCTTTGAGGTCCTGGGCCAGAGACCCCTCTGAATCTTCCGTTCTCCTGGGAGGCACTGACAGTGTGTTCCATGTTCTCGAGTCTCAAGAAAGGTTTCCATTGTTGGGGTGGGTTATTGTTAATATTGATTAGGAAAAATGAATATTTATAAGGGAAGAATCAGTGAGTACTATAGGCTAGTCTGAGAGATCTGGCCACTCTTGATAGGATCTGACTATTCGGCAGATGAGAAGAGTTCGCTAACGTCTAGTCCCTGTTTAACTGCGTGATTAGTGGTTGCTGCTTTCTCATTGGTTGTATTTATTCTGGCAGGTGTTTGCTGTTGATACTGTATTTTGGACTGTATTCTGAACATTATGCCTCTGTCTATGTAGATAATACAGCAGGATCTGGTATTGCTGGCCATAGCTTGCAGTTATGATTCATATCTGTGGATCAAAAATTGCTTTGGAAAAAAGCGATTTCCCACTGGTGCTGCTGTGTTTATAATAATAATAAACATCCTGTGCTTCTTTAGCACCCTCTATTGCATGCTCTCAACACACTTTACAAACATCAATTAATTTAGCCTCACAGCCCCCCTCGGCGGAAGGTGTATATTTTACAGATGAAGAAACTGAGGCACAGGGAAGTGAAATGACTGGCTTTGAGTCACATAGTGAGTCAGTGGCAGCGCTAAGATTAGAACCAGATCTTCAGACTCTCAACCCCCATGCCATTAACCTCGCACTTCCAACTTTTGTACTCTGGCTTATCAGTGGGGAACCGGAAGTCATTGCGCAGAATCTCTTGGACGGTTTTGCAGGTAAGGAAGATTTTCACCCCTTTCCGAGGGCCACTCTGCCGCAGGTAGGAATGCTAGGACTTCTGAGAGTCAGTTGTGACCTGCTGACACGCCTTGGCATTCCAGTGCCTTCCAGAAATGGATCTGTTCTTGCAAGATTGAGATTTTGCTTCTGTGGGTGGGGAGAGGGTGTGAGGGAGTTTGTGTATGATGTGTGATGTTGTGAATATAATGATAAAGCAGCGTGGCAGGGTTACCTGAGTTGGTTGATTCGGCACCCACGGAAGTTAATGGCAAACAAGAAAAACTAAAGCCTATGAAAGAGTTGCCTGTGTAATTGACATATGGCCATTGCCTTCTGCTCTACTCAGCTTCGTTTTCGACTGGAGAGTTCTGTCAAGGTGACTAGAACCCCTTTTGACCAAAGGCACTTAGATAGAAGTCCAGTGGATATTGCTGTCTGTTTCAGTGATCATGCCTGCACTGGTTGGTAGCCACATACCACTCACTGAACTCTGGAGGTCCTGTCCCTGCATGCACTGGGCTCAGTGTAAAACCCAGGATGGGTTCACTGGGGTCTGATTTCTTCTTTAGTTGGTAAGGGCAGCCCTCAGGCTATTACATGGAGCTCATGTGCAGTGTCATTTGACTGTGAACGATGTTCTAATACTGTTCACTGTGCATGGCCCTTTGTTGCATGTCAACAGCAAAAAATAAGCTTAAAAAATGAGGGAAGAGAAAGCAGAACTTAAAACCTTGTTACTGCTGGAAAAGATCAACGCCACACTCAAGACCAGCTATCTGTCATTCCTGCAGCAAGACCGGATTATGCTTCAATGCTCGACCTCCAAAGCAAAAGTTAGTAATAATACTGACCCTGGGTGCACTCTGAACTTAGCGATCTCTGATTAAATGAGTTTTTCTTTCCTCGAGCATGATTTAGTTCTTATCTTCAGAATGAAGGCTTTAAGGTAAGAAAGTGTAGAGAAATTGAAGGACAATCTCTCCCTCCCCCCCCCACACACTCACTTATAATCTAGGACCTGATGACGCAGCTCAAAGATCAGTCTTCAATGGATTCCTGTCTTGGAATTATCCTCTTTCCTGCTGCAATGACAGGAACCTCCTTCATCAGAAGAACTTTTCCCCCTCTCTACTGGTAATGAGAGTGTGGAATGCGGAACTCTTTGCTAATCTTGTCCCTGCGCCTCAAGGCGAGGTGGCGAGCATGATAAGGACCCTGCAGTTGTACATATAGTGGAAAGTCTCCCAAGCATGGGATAAATGTCATTAATGGATTTATCCATCAGCAGAACTTTCTGAGATGTTTAAAGCAGAAGGATAATGCCAGGGTACTGAGACTGGGGCTATGTTTGCTGCCTAGGCCACCAGCGTCTGTGTGTGGGAGTGACTGATTCCTGTGGAAGGGACTCTGAGGCACTCTGCAGCATCTCCTGCCGCTGCCTACCAAAAGAAAGTCCCACCCAGGCCTTCTCAGCTAGAAGTTTGGTGGCCACAACTCAAGTTCAGCCTCTTTACGGGCAGATGAATGTTGTGTAAAACCCTCTTACAAAGGCATCTACGCTCCATGGGGAAACTGTGGAGGGACAGCGTGACAGACTAACACGGCTGCTACTCTGAAAGCAGTAGGTTGGTGATTTCTTGCTTGTCCTTGCAATGGTTTAGCGAGTCCAGAGGACAACGCAGTTCTGAGCAGAACTGTTAGCATACATGCACACCGTGCTGTAGAGCCTTCTGGGACACCAGCAGCACCTAATCCTTGGTGGCCAGCCAGCCCCCCTGCTGGGAGCAGACCCTCTAAAGGCAAGGCACTGCATGTGTCGGGGGATCAGTTGCAGCATTCATAACTTCCCATCCACAACAGGGAGGCATCACTGTACATGGTACAATTAACCGGGACCTACACAGAAGACCTTACTCCAGGCACTGAAACTAGCCCGTGCCACCAGTACCTGTAAAACACACAGGGCAACATCATCCATGCTGTGCAAGCCCTAAGGCATCATTTGCTACACTATTTCCGTCTGGCGGCAGACAGGCCATTAATATACATCTCAAAGCCAAGGCTGTCAGCGTTTCGTTTTAGGCTCACCTACCTAAGCAGGGAAAGCCCGTATTCTGGCCTGGAGAGCCAGGTGGAGAAATATGCATCATGGGCAGGGTGCTGGAGCTTCGCCTGGTCTCACTGGCTAACAGTCTGTGCCTGTTAAATCAGCAAGGACCAAATATAGACACATAGCAGGGGAGTATTGCCTGTTGGCCATTTATTTGTGAACCTCTGTTTACAAGTGTTTTGGTCTTGGAAGAGAAAAAAAATGAAGAGATTTCTAATGAAGTGCCTTGTAAAAAACCCCTATGTCAGTGATGGCCTGTTTAGGTAATTGTGTTAGGCCTTGATCCTGCAGTGTACAATGCCTGGGCAGATTCTGTGCCCACATAGATACAGAGCAGCTCCATGCAGGTTCGCCAATCTGCCTGTGCTCTGTATATTGAAGAATCAGAGCCTTATTTTGTAAAATAATCGTTTTCCTTAAGCTTAGTACCAAAGACACACAATCTAGCCATCCAGCTTTTAGCAGGAGAATAAACACAGTGAATATTTTTATACATATTTGTATGTAATGTACTACTCAGTAAATACATTTCTATGGGATTTTATATTTGTAAAAAAAAAAAATCTAATTGATTTGTTTCACAAGGAGCTGTGCAAATCCACTGCTAGGAATAGGTTTGCCGCTACTGGCCAATTGAATCTGCTCATTTCCTGGAAAGTCATCCAACCACTACTTCCCTAATTTGATTGCTGTTGTTCGAGTGTTTCTGTGCCGCGTTGGCATGGCATCCTGACAAATGCTTCAGGATTCTGAGGGGGCGTTGAAATTACTTCTGTGTACGGATCTAGCAAAACTTGTCAGAAATGATTCTGCTGATCTCTTAATTAGGGTTTTGTGGGGAGTAGCACAGGGTAGGAAGGGAGTAAGACTTGACTGAGAGATGTACAACAATCTGCTCTCAGTCTGCTGTCCTGTGTTGGACTGAATGCACTGGACAGCTTTACATTTCTTCTGGTTCAAACCCCAAACAATATTTTAACATTTTTGTTTTCTTCCCCCCCGCATGTAAATGCAAAGCATGTTTGCCAGTCGCAGATCAGATGGAACGATGGTCATTACTCAGAAGTTGGGGAATGATCATTACATATTTAATATCACCATCAATATAATTACATGGCTCTGCTGTCAGTTCTGGTGTGAGCGTATAGCTTTCTCCTAACGCTTTGGTTATGTAGTATGTTCATGTTTTCATCTGATGAAAGCAGAGGCCTCGTCCCATGGTGAAGAGAGGTCTGAGCTGAAAGTTTACTCGACACATTGTTCTTCATGGGCAGTAAATATGTCTTCCCAAGCCATTGCCAATGTACCATTTGTTTAAGGGAAATAGTTTATGGTTGACAAGAATATTCAAAGACTTCTAATGTGGGACAAAGTAAATGCCTTGTGGAGTACAGTAGTTTTCCTTAAAGGGACATTGGCTAGAATGGACAGGGCCAGTGTTTTACTCACCTTTACAATTTTATTTTCATTTTGTTGTTTTGATCCCTTAAAAATTATCCGGCAAGTAGAGCTGGATGACTAGGGGATTGTAAGACAAGGGGGAAAATCAGGTTGAGCCATAAACAAAATTTTTAGTGAATTGAAGAGTCAGGAAAAAATCATTTGGGGTTGAACAAAATGTTTAGTTTCTATTTTGACCATTTAAAAATGTTTTTGAAATTTTTAAGAATAAAACTAAAGGAAATTTTGAAATGAAAAGGGTTTTCAAACTAAAAAATTGATTTTTTTTGTTTTGAAAATGCTGTAACAAAACATTTTGATTTGAATTCGTGAAACGTTTTGATGTCATCGAATCTGCATTTTTATCTGGAAAAAAGTGTTAGCTGAAAAACGTTGCCCAGTTCTGCCTGGAAGTACTTACAGTGCTAATTCCCTGGCACTACAGCTTACCGGGGTGTTCCTGCAGTATAGTGAACTGTTGCCCTAAAGTGCTGTAATGTTTTCCAAAGTGGGGGGGAAATATTTCAGCGTTCTACAGTAATGGGCCCAAACACTCCAGTTGATGTGAGTATTTATTTGTGCAGTGTTTGGGGGCCATTCCTGTAGTGCATATAGTCTCTTAATAGGGCACCCTTCAGAGTTCGGGCTGCAGCATTGTGACTGGTGCATGCACTGCCCCCATCTTCTGCTCCTTGTGGGCTGGTAGCTTATTGAAATTCACAAGAATTTATGTCAGGTGCTGGGAGAAATGGAATCCTTGTAAATTTCAGCTAAAATATCCGCAGGAATAAAGCAGGCAGGCAGAGCTGAGCCGCAAGGGGAAGGGAGAGAGCAACATTCATGGGACACTTGTTAGCCAAGGCACACCCAGCTAGGTCACGTATTTGTCCTCCCAGCCTTGGCACACCTTCCCTTTTATTAACAGAGAGTCCAGTGTTCAAACATTTTGAAGCTGCTTTTAAGGATTTTAGCAAGCTGGGTTGTTCTCTGAGAAACAGTTTGTCTGGATCTCATTTAAATCAAACCAGGGTTGTTGTATTGCAAATCTGGAAGGTCACTGGATGACAGGAAAACAACTGTGAATTAAATGGATGCGATTCTGCTCCCCTTGCACCAACATAAGGCCCCAAGCTGGAAACTCTTAGGCATGTATGTAGTCCTCTTGGAGTAATGGAATTACTCATGGGAGTAAAGCCGCTCACAGGCTTCTGTGTTTGCAGGATCTGGCCCTCAGTCGGGTACCTCAGGCTAGGTCTACACTACAGCGGGGGGTCGACCTAAGATACGCAACTTCAGCTATGTGAATAGCGTAGCTGAAGTTGCGTATTTTAGGTCGACTTACCTGGCTTTGAGGATGGCGGCAAGTCGACCGCCGCTGCGCCGCCGTCGACTCCGCTGCCGCCTCTTGCCGCAGTGGATTTCCAGAGTCGACGGCAGAGCGATCAGGGATCGATTTTATCGCGTCTTCACTAGATGCGATAAGTCGATCCTCAATAGACCGATTGCTACCCGCCGATCCGGCGGGTAGTGAAGACGTGCCCTCAGACTCCATTGAACTGACGGATACTGCACCAGTATAAAGCAGGTGTGAGAGAGAGAGGAGACTTTTTACTGGAGCACGACCATTTTGTTTGTTTAATATTCTAAAAGCAGAGCTAATAGCTATTTTTATCTCTTTCTGCCTTCCCACGTACACAGTCTCTGGTGATGTTTAGCTTGACAGGCCAGGCTGCAGTTATGATGCCCAAAATCTTGAAACTGTCATGGAATGAGGAGAGAATAAAACCCCTGGCTTAGATAAAAGAGCCAGGGAGTCGGAAATGCTGCGTGCGGCACACTTCTCAGTCCTCAGAGAGGCTTATTAAATTACACTGGGGAAGCCTTTATGGTGCACAGCTAAAATGGCTTTCAGGTTCCACTCTGGATCTCATTGGATTGCATAGCCCTGATGAAGCTACTTCCACAGCTCCACAATCAAAGGCATTAAAGCTTTTTTCCCCTCGCTTTCAAGACAGAAGTGACGCATGGTGTTAAAGATAGGCCAGGACTAGTTCGACCACATATATAAAGTACCTCTTGTCCAAAGGCATCAGAGCACTTTCCAAACATTCATTCCTTCTCACAGCCCTCCTATGAGATAGGCCTGTGAAATTAGACCCATTTTACCCAGTGGGGAAACTGAGGCAGATACAGGTTAGTGATTAGTCGGGGTCACAGAGCAAGTCAATAACAGAGCTGAAAATAGACCTCAGAAGTCCTGGCTCCCATGGACGTTGGAGCTTGGATCCTCAAGCTTGCAATTTCCTCTCATTACTTTCTTTGGTCTTGACACTAGCATTTAACACCAAAGTAATTTGCCTCTTGTGTCTGGGATTTGTCTGCATGTGTATCTCAAGGGCTGTGGGGTTCCGAAAGCCTCCACAGAGCATTGCTAACATTTTGGTCGATACCTGATATTCATCACCTTGGAGTTTCACTATAAACCCGGATCAGGATTGCTAAGTTTTGTAAACCTCGCCAGCAGTGCTGTGTCTAGGAATGTGCTGTGGTGGTTTCATAGGGATTTGATGCAAAACCCAGTCGTTTAGTTGAGTTTTGGAGTTGGTTTAAAACTCAAAGTGAAACAGGGACGGGCGTGGAAGAGTGATTGAGAACCAGCAGGGTCAGAACAGGAGCAAATATTTGTCCAACCTCCTGTGAAACAGAATACTGACTTTCACCACAACTGGAGGCAGCAGCCCCTGTAAACTCTGGGCAGGGCTGGTGTGATGAGCATCAGGTATCAGCCGGAGCACAGACACCTCTTTTTATTTGGCATGTTCTGAACGATGTGGTTTGGAACCAGTTTTAACACCAAGCCTTTTCCCCATCTCTGCCAGCATCCTGAGTTTTATTAGTGTGCTCTCCTCAAGCAGGATCCGAACGCTAAGTCGTATGCAGACGCTTGGAGTTCGGGCCCCTCTGTGGGTTTCCATAAGGGTCTCTTTTCCTTTCGATAAGAGGAGAACATGGTTCATTATTAACAAAAACAGATGGGTAGTGAATGAATCGTCTTTCCCAATCTCTCTGCTAAAGTGTATCATTAATTAAACATCAGCAGGGATGTGTGTGCTTAGCAGAATGTGCTCCACCCTGGAGAGTACACTGCTCAGGGTTGGGAATGGGTGCAGCGCCTCCCCTGCTCGGTCAGATCCCATGCGCCCAGGATACTCCGTGACCAGTGTATGTGGCTGAGGGCTAAGTCTTGGTGTATGCAGTGTAAAAGCCTCATTGGAAGCCTCAGCTAGCCCCGGCTAACGGTCACAGAGAGGCCAGGGACCGAACTGGGCCAGGACGCTGGCCCAGATGATCCCGCCCCATCTGATTGGCAGAGCAGTGCCGGGGAAGCTTGCTGTGCTGCCTGCCTTGTACCTGTTCTGGGCGGAAAGAGAAGCTGTCGCTCTCCCAAGGGCTGGTGTTAACGCTTTTCACCAGCTCTAAGCTCATTTAGAAAACAAAACAAAACCCTACATTAGCATCCACTCATTTGTAAAACATGGACTTGCTCATTGTGGGCCCTTCCGAGAGAAGGCACTTGGCAGCTCCTCTGAAGTTCTCTATATGCTGCATGGCGACTGCGAGTGCTTCTGGTTTTTTAGCAGAATCACGTGGGCTGGACAGGAGCAGGGCATCTTCTCCATTGCACTGCACTGGGGCAGGATTGATTTCAGTGTCTTTGTGCTGTCCCAAATCATCCGCAAATTGTCACCTTGTGAATTTCTCAGCTGCCCGAAGATGCTAATAAATCTGAACCCCTTTTCTCAATTGCTGGTTTTGATTATTATGACGCTTGCAATGTAACGATACTGTGCCTGCTTTGCCCCTCTCTAACTGCCTTCACCCCTGCGGGATGTGATTGGTCCTACTTCTGCTATGTAAATGAGATGCGACCCGAGATTATAGTGTGACTCAGTCACAGGAAGTAGTAAGTTCCTCATAAACAGACAGGGTTCAGTAATTCCCACCGAGGAGGTGATGATTTCCTAATGCAGGGGTCGGCAACCTTTCAGAAGTGATGTGCCGAGTCTTCATTTATTCATTCTAATTTAAGGTTTTGCGTGCCAGTAATACATGTTAACGTTTTTAGAAGGTCTCTTTTTATAAGTCTATAATATATAACTAAACTATTGTTGTATGTAAAGTATATAAGGTTTTTAAAATGTTTAAGAAGCTTCATTGAAAATTAAATTAAAATGCAGAGCCCCCTGGACTGGTGGCCAGGACCTGGGCAGCGTGAGTGCCACTGAAAATCAGCTCACATGCTGCCTTCGGCACACGTGCCATAGGTTGCCTACCTCTGACCTAATGGGTAGAGTTCTGAGAGCGGAGGCATGAGCTCTGCCATCCAGCCAGAGACTGGAGGGAGTCAGGCTCCCACGAGACCTTTCCTTTCTGTGCGTTTGTTTTAAAGCTACCAGCAATGGAATGAGTCTGGCGGATAAAGTCAGGTAGCTGCGGATACAGCACAGGCCGTGCCCTGGGGAGCTGGACGGCTCAGGGGATTGATAACCGGTAATGGAGTCTTTCCCCTGCACGCCACCAGTTTGAACCCTGCACAGCCTGAGCGTGACCACACGTTGGGTGCCCCTGAGAGCTCCTTCAGGGCTAATATCAATGACCTAATCCCAGGCCATTTCTAGAGGCCCACACCATAAAACCTCCATTACCTCTATCAACCTGGTTAGCAGCTCCAGCAGCGTCCCAAGCTGGAATGGAGGGGATGCTGCTTTCCCCTCTCAGTGATGGAGGTCAGGCGGGCTCATTGGCAGGCCCGAGCTGTGGCTAAAGAGAGCCTGTTAGCCTCTAGGTCTGTCAGTCCAGCCCCTACCATCAGCACTAAACTCATGGAGTGTTGACTGGTCAGGCTGCGCCCGATGGGCCTTCAGTGTTCTGTGAGCCCTGCTCGCCCTGGGGAGGAACCTCACTTTGCTGGGTCCCTGTAGGTGTAGACAGGATAGATGGCTAAGGCCTGCCCTGCTTTGCTGGTTCAGAGGGGCCAGCGCGGTGTGTGCCCACACAACACACTCTTCAGACTGTGCTCCCACAGTTTTATGGAGCCACGTTGGCATGCTAGGGGCACAGCTTCAGAGTCGGCTCCGACCCATGGCTCTAGCCACCGGGAGATTAGGCCAGTTTCACCCTTGAGTTTCCCTCTGGGTGGGGCAGCATTGGTGAGGATGGTGGCTTTGAGCTCTGGTTCGTGCTGGCAGGCAAAGGCGGCTGTGACTCCAGTTGTGGGCGGGCTGGACTTTGCTTCGTGGTGTTTATGGCGCAGTGGCATGTACGTTTGGGAACTCACCTGCCGCTTTTATTTCCAATCCACTGAAATGACAAAGAAAGCCCGGCAGTCCCTGCCTGCTGGGTTTTGAGGACGGGAGGGTCAACACACAGCTAACCAACCCCGCACTGCAGGAGAGAGGTGAGTCATGCTGACATTTGAGGAGGAATTGCTTATTCCGTGGCCAGCCTGGGCCCACTAGCGAGACTATCCACCCCAAGCCACTGTCCGTAACAAGGGCTCTTCCTGTTGGCTTCTCGTCCACGCTTCCCCTGCTGGTGTCCTCCCACAGGCTGATGTGCTGCCTGCCCGGCTAGTTGCGTTGGCTACTTCAGCAGAGGGCGTAAGGGCAGGGAGAGATGTCCTCTGTGAGCTTTCTCTGCCCCCTGCTCTCACTGCCCAGCTTCCAGTGGCTTTGGGTGTGTGCGGGGCTCCCCTCCTTTTGGGGGTCTGTGTGTTTCTAATGGGGCCTTTTCTTTCTTCAGCCAACTTGCTGCTTAATCCCTGGGCAGGGAGTGAGGGGCATGTGTAATGGGGAAGGGTGCTTGCTTGCGGGGGGGGGGGGGGGGAGGAGAGAGGGGAATGGGGTCTGAAGAACAGGCCGAATGGATCTAGGGCAGCTGATGCAAAGGGATGAGTTCATCTGTAACTGGACCCCAGTGTCTCAGAGACCCTGACGTTTGGGGAACTGTGCCCTGTTTGGTCTCGCTCCCCCTGAAAAGCCCTTATTCCCCCTGGTCCTGGCTTGTCGGTGTTGGGAAGGCTCTTCTAGACGCAGTCCCTGTCATACACAGGAGAGAGCCCGGTTGTGGTGGGATAACACAAGGGGCCTGTCTGCAAGGAACACAGCAAGGCAGATGATGCAGCACAAACGGGGGTGGGTGTCTGTGGCCTCTTCCTTGCTGGCATCTCTGGTGCCTTGGGGGAACCTGGCTGCAAAATAGGATGATTGTTAAAGGCACTTGAACCTACAAATCTGCCAGCTGCCTCCCGCAGTGGAGTGGATCCTGATTTACCATTTGCATTGCCCGAGTAAATCTCCCTGCTAACAGCTGACTGACAGGCTGCTAGCTACACCTCCCCAGCCTGGCCCCAAACCTGAGCTGGCACAGCCTAGGGAGAGGCTGCAGCCCTTTGAACACCCTGCCTTCCGTCTTATCTGACCTTATTGCTCAGCACAGAAAGCTATGCTGCACTTCAAAGGCCCTCTGCTAAGTATACACGCAGAGGGCCAGATTCTGGTTTCGGCTATGCTGGCGTAAATCCAGAACATCCCTTCAGCAGGGTTACCTCGGGATTCCCCCCGTGTGACAGAGCAGACTATGGCCAAATGGAGATTGGTGCACTGGCTCTGCCCTCCCGAGGAAGGAATTGACATCCTGGCTCAGGAGTGAAAGTGGTTTGTGGCCTGCTCCTTTGTGGGCATCAGTAATTTCATACAGTAAAACACCCACCCCTGTGGTAACCTCGTTTTCAGGGTCAAAACCTGCGTGGAATAAAAATGGTTTGAATGTGTTACAAAAAACAGAACAAAGAATGTGTTGGTTTATTTCCCAGAGGGATTTTAACCCTTCCCCTGCAAACCCAACAAAGCAGCCTCGGGCCACAGCTGGGGAGCCAGCAAGGAAAGGAATCAAGTGGAAAGCCAGCATGTTTCCCCTGGGATCCGTCCCCATGTACGTTTAATCCAATGGAATCAGGACTGGCCTCTGGTGAAGCAGAGCCCAAACAGTGCCCCGTGGGAGCTCTGCAGCAGTAATGACGTAGCCAGAACTGAATCCGGAGGAGGCTCGAGCCCGCAGCTCACTGACTCGACGGTTGGCAGCTGACATTTACACAGCTCTGTTTTTTTATTACTATTTTTTTAATCAAACGGTATCCGACCAGATACAGGGAAGGTTCTGTTGCACGATACACCCAGCAGGTACAGAAACATCCACATTCTCACCACATTTCTGAACACATCCAAAGTCTTCAGTGTATTTGTCTCTGCCTTGGAGAGAGCTGGGCAAGGGGCCAGCGGCCCCTGGCCCTTACAAGGTCCTTCTCGCTTACATGCTGAACTCATGACCCATGACTCATGTAAGAAAAAAAACTGTATTGTAATGATTAGGAAGTGAGTCTTCTCCGCTCTTGTAATATGACACCTAGCTCTGACCTGGCACTTGGAATTCTAATACATTTCAGCAACATCAACTAATCCTGTGATATGAAAGGTCACGACCCTCCTCTTTCAGGAGGGGAAACGGAAGCACAGACGAGTGAAGTGACATGACCCAGTTTATGGAGAGTTGGGATAAGGACGCAACATTTCCTCTCTGTCCTTGCTTAATCTGCTAGATCCCGATGCCCTTTCCGTATTGTTACATAGAGATTTGAATAGAACTCATCCCTCTGGCTTTGAGATCCTTCTCGATGATTATTTTTTCAACAACATTTAGCACTGATTTCCTTTCCTCCTCTTTCAAATGCATTTCTCCGCCACATTCTCCTGCCCATGGCAACCTATTCCCAGCGGGGCTGCGTCCTTTGGACTGGAGGTGGCCTATCCTAGCCTGCCTTACTCTGAAGTACAGTGATTTAGTCTTGCAATGTGACGGTCATCTATGAACCCTGCTCAATCTGTGCCTCACTTCTGGGTCTGCAGTCTAACCTTTTCGGTGTCTTACAGCCTCCTAACCATAAATTGTGTTCATTAGTCAGACTTTCAGAGAGTAGCAGCAGGTGTGGGTTGTGGATAAGGCCTGCATGCAAGCATGACTACGTCTTTATCCACGTTCCCCTCACAGGCATGTACAGTAATTTCATTTAAGGCTGTGCCAGATTTGACTTTTCAAGAGTTTCTGCATTTCGTACGTTTTAATAATATTTTTTTAGCTCCAGTGTTGAAAGTAGTTGCCCCTGGACTTGCAGGGGGTTGCAGAAACGATGCCTGCAGGCTGCTGAATGACACCAGCGTTCCTGCACTGTGAAATCTCCCACTGTATTTTCTGACTGGGGGGCATGGAGCAGTGGGATTCAGCCTTGACAACTGAAATCACTATTCCAAAGCAATTGCCGGGGCGCTGAACAACGCTCGCTCAATCCTCCTTTGAATATTATACAGCGCTCATCTCCCAGGCTACCTTGATCAGTAGGAAAATCATCCATCAGGAATGGACTGTTAGTGAAAGTCAGTAAAGAAAAATGGAGATGTCAGTGAAAAATCGCGCGGTGATTTATAAAAATAGGTTTCCTTTGCCCGGCTGTGTTTCTGGGCTCTGCAGGGATTTTTTAATCAGGATTTACGGCCTTTTGTGCGATGGTTGAAATGTGGTTTCTGTAAAAACTGACCTGTATGGCTGCAGATAAGTCTGTCTGGATCCAAAAGGCAGACCCATGCAGCTTCCAATGGGCAGGTTTTCCTATGGAACCTGGATAGATGTAGACGTGCTCTGGGTCTTGTGTCAGTAAGATGTTGAACTGTCAGTGGAAAATGAGTTTTGTCAGTAGGTTGTTGTGGAAGGGAAGGAAGAGGAGATTGTTGCTGGCTGGAGTGAAAAGTGGCTGTATCAAACCCTGGCCTGTAAACGTGGGAGCTGAATCCAGAAGGCAAAATTAGAGGGCTAAGTGGATTCATCCAATCAAGCACTTTGATTGGCTTAAATGTTTCTTAGTGCTTTATAATCTCCTTTTAACTGCTCCGCATACACTGTCCAGGTGATAAGATACGAAAATGCAATAAACCTATGAATATCACAAGAGCTCGTGTGCTGTAGAGTTTTAGTGTGAGGAAAGCAGGGGATGTGGCAACCAGAATCTCCCTGTTATAGCTGTGAAAACAGTATTGAGAACAACAAACTTAATAGACCTGAATCTTCTCCTTCCATTTGAAGGGAAGAGCTTCAGAATTCATATACAGAAGGGGATGTCCTTTATATCCATAAAAGGCACAAGCAGTCTATCTGGCTGTGATGCAGACAGGCAATTGGAAGAAATTAGCTGTATCTGCTAGTGCTGAGTTTGTGTGGGCTTGCATGGATAAAATGCTTACAGTCAAATAAACCCCTCACTTCTATTTCCCTTTAGAAGATGGGTTCATTAAAAACATAATAATGCAAAAGATCAGAAGTGGGTCTTGGAGAACATAAGCATCAGAGTCCCAGCGCAAATGTCATGGGGAATAACGGGTTGCTTTTCCTGACTGATGAAAAGGCGTTGTTCGCCATATATAGCAACTGATGAGTGGAGCAAATGATTATCTTTTGTAATGGAACCATCATAAGTGTCAAATAGGATGACTCACATTTCCTTTTACTTATTTATTTTGGTTTTTAAAAATTTTTGTATTTTTTTAAGGAACAAAGGAGAGGTGGAAATGCATTTAATTTTGTGAAACAATCTCCAAGTTCAGCTGCTGCCTGTAAAACCCTGGGTTTTATATATGCAAATATTTTCATTAAGAAAGATAAAGCAGCATAAAATGCTGTTTAGATGCTAATAAGTTCATTTGTATTTGCTGTACCCAAATCATATGACTTTAAAAGGCGACTGTTTTAGACCTAATATTGATAAGCTGGATCCTGCAAATGCTCACCAGCTTGAGCTGTGCTTACTCTTGTGCCTGGGAAGGAACACTGTGCATGGTAGTCTGGGGCGGCTCTATGGTTTTTGCCACCCCAAGCATGGCAGTCAGGCAGCCTTCAGCGGCACGCCTGCGGGCAGTCCACTGGTCACGTGGATTCGGCAGCGTTTCTGCGGGTGATCTGCCGGTCCCACGCCTTCGGCATACCTACCGCCGAATTACCGTCGAAGCCGCGGGACCGGCGGACCTCCCCCAGACATGCCGCCAAAGGCTGCCTGACTGCCGCCCTCACGGCGATCGGCATGCCGCCCCCCGCGGCTTGCCACTCCAGGCACGTGCTTGCTGCACTGGTGCCTGGAGCCGCCCCTGATGTTAGTACATATTTGCAAGATCAGGCTCTGGGTTTAGGAGAAAAAAAGAGACTTACAAAACCTGATAGAAATAAAAAATATTAATGATTAACAAATGAAATCGCAATGAAAGCAGGTTTCTTGTTTATTTCAGTTTCCCTTTGTTTGCTGGAAACCCAACACAAAAGCTTAGTGCTAGTGAATGAGCTAGTGCAGTTTAACCAAAGGTGAACTTGATTAGAAACAGAAAGAGAAACTGACCAGTCTAGTTTCACACTTCATGCTGATCAAGTGCAGAGAGTAAAGTGGCATCAATCACAGGCTAAAGATAGTTTCAAATTAAATATACTTTGATTCAGGGCCTGATTTTCAGAAGTGGTGGACAACCACAACCACAGGCGCTGACTTTTATTTTTCCCAGTGAGTGCTCCACCCCTGCTCCGTCCCCTGCCCCCACCTCCCCAGCCTCTGCTTTCCGCCTTCCCCCGAGTGCTTCCTGCCAGCTGCCAGATAGCTGATCGAAGGCCCTGCCGAACAGAAGTGGCCGGTGGGTGCTGAGCACCCCCTATTTTTTTCTGTGGGTGCTTGAGCCCCAGAGCACCCACAGGGTCTGCGTCTCTGCCCACAACTCTGCAGCTGAAGTTGACTGTGTTCAAGTTGTGGCTCCTCAACATCTCTACAAATCAGGCCCATCTTTAATAACACTAGGGAGTGAACTCTTTTTTAAAAAATCTGTCATTTTTATCTTGCTATTGTTTCTCTAATCTTCAAGCCCTGGGTGGTTTTCTGTGCCCTTCACCTCTGGATTAACTATTTATCTGAAACTGAATGGGAGAGAAAAATAAACCACAGTCAAGGTCATTTTGCCATTTGCTGGCATTTCTCTAGCACTGTGACTTTGCAGGTGAGGTTCCCCAGCGGGCTGCCGGGAGCTCAACCCAATGGCATCTGCCCCCCTTTATTGGGCGGCGCCAGGCCGAGCGCGGTTTGTTGGTTTATTGTCGGCCAGGTGTTGAATCTGTGTCATGGGTTGTGAGATGCAAAGCTGTAAACTGCCAGGTGAGGGGATCAAACAGCTCAGCCTCCAACTTTATATCCGACTTGACCAGATTGTGGTAAGAAGCCCAGATTAATTAGATGAGCTGAACTGACGATGACTAGATGTGAACGCTGGCGAGGCCTGACTGGAGGAGCTTCTGCCTTCAGCCAGCTGCACTGGGCAGAAGTGGCAGCAATAGAAGTAGTCTTGTTGTCCCCCAAGCATTGTTTCAGGGTCTGTGTCTTGGAGCCAGTCCCACCTCGGTGTTCAGGAATCAGGGCTGCTTCTCGTCTGAACTCTTCTGCTAGAATATAGGACAAAGGTAATTTTTTCCTCTCAAACTGTCCCAGGGACTTTCAAACCAAACTAGAAACCAGGAGGAAATATCCTCCCCCGGGCTGTGCTGCCATAGAGGGCTCTGTGGGATTTCAATGTATGCACATTCCTGGTCAGAAATTGGCCTAACACCAGTAGCACAGGCGTCTGAAGTACAGCACAGGCATCCACAGTAACACATGCTCCTATGTAGAGCTGTACGAAAAAAGGGCAGTATCATTATCCCCATTTTATAGCTGGCGAAGCTGAGGCACACAGAGGGAATGTGACTGGCCCAAAGTCACCCTGCAGATCAGTGGCGGGAACAGAACCCAGCTCACCTGAGTCCCAGTTTGGTGCTCTTGACACTAGGTCACAGCACCTGCCTTAACACACCACTGTGCTCCACCCAGCACGCTTGAAAAATGTCCCTGTGAGAATTCAGCCTAGACCTCAGGAGCCAACCCTATAACTGCAGCATAATGCATATGGCCCTAGTACTTGTGATCAGCCCTACAGTGACAGGTACACGGCCTCAATAAAAAATGGTTGTACTCGGCCCTGCAGACATGAGCCACTCTACCAGTTGAATTATACTGACTAGCACGGGATTGGTTGAGCTTTTTAAAAAGAATATTGTGTCTTTCCTGGCTTTTGACAAGAGTTTAGTCTGAACTCCTGAAAAGGGATGGAACTGACTTGAGTAACCCACTGTGCCAGCTTTAACCACTCCGGTCAGGTGATTGAGCTTCCTCTGTGAATGGATGGAGTCCTCAAAGCCCAGACATCACAGCCAATATAGAATGAATGCACTCTGGCTTTAACGACCTGGAGAAAAGTAAACACAGCAGCAGCTGGAAAGGTCACTTCCCAGCTGGGGAGGGGGAATGGCTGGTTCTAGCACCCTCCCCATCCCATCTGACTTCAGCAAACCCAGATTAACCCAAGCTCATTTTAAGTCCAGAGAAGAGAGAGGCTCCTGGTTCTCAGAAGAGATGGAACTTTCGGTAATCATGAGCTACGTCACGAATACCCGTTAATTGTGAACAAGGGCAAAACTTTGGTCTTAGGAGCCAGCCAAAGATACTGTTTGACACGCTGAGTGTCCGACAGGATACACCGACTCTTTTGGTCCAATGGGCACTTTTAAACAATCAGAAGACTAGTGGATGACTAATGGAAGTCTTTAAGGAATTTGGATGGTGCAAGTGCTAAGGAAGAGTGGGGTTTAATTAGTAGCAGTAATAATAATAAAAGCTGCCAAAGTATTTTACAACTGCATCTAACCCTGCTGAAATGGGTGGAGATGGCCCTCTACCAGCACACATCATGATTCACAACTGGGAGGTGAGGTGAAAATTTGGCTGTAGGATATTGGGATAAATCCTGGCTTGAGGATTTTTATGACTAATAGGTCTGTGTATAACTTTCCTGTAATGCTCATTGCAGTAGTATCTAAGCACTGGGTCTCTTGAGCGTAGCTTCTTCAAAGCATGGTGCCTGGCAGTAATCACTGGGACAGAGGTAATGGCCCCAGAGACCAAACAGGATCCCAGTTCTTAAGGTTTCAGCTGAAAGACACCCGTCATCGTAGTGCTCTTTAGAAGATGAAGGGTTAAGTTAGCTGTGCTTGGCCTGGAACCTGTAATTCTAAGCCAGAGATCCCTAAACTGTGGGACGCGCCCCTCTAGGGAGAATTGAAGGAAATTTCCGGGGTGCAGTGGGGCCTCCGGCTGCTTTACCCCTGTCCGTGTCCCTCCAGCCCGGAAGCTGCGGCCCCCTTCCCAGCTGGGGTGGGAGGGGTGGACAGGGATGGGGGGGTTGACCCTGAAAAGTTTGGGGATCACTGTTCTAAGCTTAGGCCGATAAACCACACCCACCTAAGTGGATGAAAGTGGGTAAGTATCAGGGAAACATTCCCGAGTTTAGGATGTGTTAGAGGGGAGCCGAGGCTCCTGGTTGCATCTACACTATAATGCACACATCCGTCCCCCCGCCGCGTGGCACCGAGTCTGGGTCAATTGATTCAGGCTACAGGGCTAAAAATAGCAGTATCGCTGTTCAGGCTCAGACTCCCTCGCTGGGTTTCAGCTTGGGACCCTGGAAACCAAACAGGACAGTCCCTGCAAGTAGCATGCAGGGAACAGCCCTGCGTTGGCAGAGGCGGGAGGACTAGCCAGGGCCTAACTGGCCTTTTCCAACTCTACTATCTATGGGCCAGATCCTGGGCTGGCTGCTTTACACCATGTGGGATCTGCTGCGTCTCGATGAATTGTAATGACAAGCGAGATACCAGGCGTATCTGGCGCCAGCTGCTGCTCATGTGCTTGCTCAGACCTGCTTCTGGATCGTCTGATATCGCATACAAGCGCACACAAGGAATGGTTCTAGTGCTGGCCTGCTAGAACAGCCTGGCCGCTCGCTGCCTGTCTCCGCTGGCCCGAGTCGCTGCAGCTCTCCCCTCACGGGGGGTGCCAGGGTTGTTCCAAAGTTCAGTTCTTGTATTTTAGCGACATGCCAAAATGATAACGAGTTAGTAAAACTGTAACTTGACCTTAGCAAGCAGGAGATAAGGAGCAGAAGGAAACAAGGCGAGCGAAGCCCCTGGCTCTCCCATACGAACCGTCACGCTTTATTGCAGCTTTATGAGAGTGGGGACGGTTGGACACGGGCTCCCTTTGGAGCAGTTGAGTGACGTTATTCAGAAGCTCTGCAGAGAGCCTTTCTTCCAGGCGGGAGTGACTCCAGGCTGCCAGGGACCTCCCAGGCTCAAACCAGCACTTAGCGCTCTCCTCTGAGGATCCTAGGGCTGCTGCTGGGGCCGGAACGATTGATTGGAGCTGCCTTTTTGTTATTTTTGGCTACCCCAATAATGTATCCAAACCTGGGAAGAAGGTTGACCCTGGTGCCCTTCTTTATAGGCACTATGAAAACCAGATCGAGGACTCCAAAACCATCTCTGCGTGCCACGGCTGCTTGCAAAGGGTGAGGCTGCTGCAGAGCGCCCTGCGGGGAAGCCAGACCCCCAGATCCTGCTAAATCCTGGGCATAGTGTGCAGACTGCGAGAAGAAACAGGCCTCTGCCCAGTTAGCAATGTGAAATCCATTGACTGGAGGTGTTGTGCCAAGCATGCTGCTTGCCCCTGCATGGCTGGTAGGACGGGGTGAGGGGCCGTTTACTCTGGGAGGAAGGAAAGGGCCCTACTAGAATTTATTAGCAGCAAAGGCTGAAGGACGACTGGCCTTTTTTGCGCGAGTCCCACACTAATGCTTTGTCCTTCACTAGTGTCTGCCAGCCAGTGATCTCAAAGCCTGTAGCACACGTTAATTAAAGCTGGCATCAGCCCCCTGAGCTAAGGGAGGGTCGTTTCCCCTCTTTTCCAGGAGTGGAAACTGAGGGACATAAGTGACTAATGTCCCACAATGAGTTAATGTCATAGCAGGGGGCAGAAGTCAGGAGTCCTGGCTCCCAGTCCACAGCTGGCACCATCAGATTGCTCGCTTCCTTTTTCAGAAGAACGAACCCAACTTCTTGGTTGCTGTGGGAGGAGAAGTCTGGGGATCTGGCTCCTGGGTCACTGGGCGGGAGCAGGAAGTACCTGCTGTCGGGGAGGTGGAGCTGTGCCCCTTCTCAGAGATCTGCCAGCTTCCAGCCTGCTTTCTGGAAGTGCAAAGTATTAATTATTATCGACCTTCCTCTTGGCTCTGAGGTGCCCTTCTAGTGCTGAGCAGCAGGTGCGGCTGGATGCTGGGATTGTCCCCGATCGAGGACAGCCCTGCTTCTCGCTATGGGATTTATGGTTTGCTGCAGACATGGACTGTAGTCTTGGAAAGGTGGGAAAGGAAACCCCCATAAATAACCCTCGGGATGGTGCCATGTGGTGGCTTTTCGTTCAGTAAATAGTCTCACTTTGTTCTCAATGAGTAATGGAGGGATCTGTCTACACCTGTGGAAATGTGTTAATGTGGGCTGGAGAAGGGGGATGGAAACCAGGGCATTGTACCAAACTGTGTAGCCTCTCTCTCCTCGTCTTTGCCTGCTCTCCTCTCCTGCTCCAGCACACTTCTGCCACTGACTTACCCACTGCTCGTTTTAGGACAGCCCTTATTTTCTGCACTGCCTGGATTTGGCAGCTTTAGAGGCATAATTGAAAAGGAGTGGGAGTGGCTGGTAGCCGCTACTTCCATCTATTCCCAGTCTAAAAGGAACCAAAAAGTACTGCGTAATCCACAAGTCTGTCTGTTCTTCTCCAATCCCAAGCCTGGCTCACAGAACCAGGAGAGCCAGAGACAACCAGAGCGCTCACCTGAGCGTCCCCTGCTGCTGGCTGACGTTCTGCTGTTAAAGGGGGAGGATTCTTAGGTGGCACAGCAGATTCTGATCTTGTCAAGCACAGGTGGGTTTGGTTGCCTCTGCAGACACCATCCTTTACTATTGAAGGGGCTGGCACAGAGGCCAGTAACTTCTTTGCATGCATTCCCTAGAGTTGGAAGATACTGGGCAGCCTCATCTTTGGGGAGGCTGCTGGATTTTCCCCCTTCTCCAGTATATTTTAATATAAAGTGGAGCTTTCAAAGTGAGCATAAAGGGGCGTGGTCCGGGAGGAATAGACATTGCATAGCTTTTGCAAAATAAAGGGTTGTACAGAATCGGCCGTGAATAGAAATGCTCTCATGAGGTTCATTGCAAAGAAATTAATCACCGAACAGCTTTCACAGTGGTGTGGCTCTGAGGACATGGTGGTGACTTTATAGAGGGATATTAGAAATACATACAGCAGGGAGATCAGATAGGTTGCACAATTAGGGTTACCATATTTTAATTTAAAAAAAAGGAGGACACTCCACGGGACCCCGGCCCCGCCCCAACTCCGCCCCTTCCCCAAAGTCCCCGCCCCAACTCTGCCCCCTCCCCTGAACGCTCCGCCCCCTGCTCCTCCCCCTCCCCTGCTTCCCGCGAATCAAATGTTCGCGGGAAACCTGAAACAGGGAGGCAACAGGTAAGCTGGGGCTGGGGCGGGGTGGGGCGCGGCGCGGCCCAGTCCGACCCCCCCGGCTGAGCAGCTCCCTCCGGCGGCCGGCCGGCCCAGGCCAAGAGGCTCTGGCCCCGGCGGCTCCTGCCCAGCTCGGCTCGGGCCCTGGGCGCCGGCCCTGGTTCCGGCCAAACGGCTCTGGCCCGCTGCGGCCCCGGCCCCCGGCCAAGCACTGCCGGCCCCAGCGGCTCCGGCTGGGACCCACGCCCCAAACCCCTCCCTCCCTATTTTCCCGGACATGTCCGGCTTTTGGGGATTTCCCCCCGGACGGGGATTTGAGGCCCAAAAAGCTGGACATGTCCGGGAAAATCCGGACGTATGGTAACCCTATAAAATGAGGTGAAAGGCCCTGGGCCGGTTTTGCTGGCTAGGCTGCAAAGGAGCAGCAAATGAGCATGATTGGTGGGAAGCAAATTAGGTTTCTAAACTAGTTTTCAGCGGTAATCAACCGAAGCGGTGTTAGCACCTCTGTGAGGAGAATATATTTTTCAAACAGCTGATTATGTTGCAACACAGCCTTGGTTTGCCCTGGCCTTTTGAGACTCCTCCGGGAAACTCTCTGATTTTTCTGCAGGAGATGCTGTTAATTGTCACAATGCCGTCTCTGACTTACAGGGGCCTCATTTCAGAGGGCAGGTGTGTGGCCAGCATGTCTCTTGGTTGGCTGCATTATTTCTCTGTGAAGCTAATGTGAGAGGGGAAGCTATTCGCAGCTCTTGCTCCATAGCTGCATTTCCACCATGGCTAACTGCTGGAATAGATGCCCTGGACCCTGCAGCCCCCTCCGGCCTGAGCAGAGAGAATCTTGGTAAGAACTCTGAGCCGGCCGGCAAGCTGGCAGAAGCTGATTCAGAGGTCCCCTTAGAGTACAGTCACCCCAGCTCTTCCCAACCACTGGACCTGTTCCCGTTCACTTCCAGAGCTCCAGGAGGTCCCAGGATATTGTTGTCCAAATGTTTTCCTTGATTTAAACCGAATGCAGCAGAGCATGGTGCCATTAGGCCATTTCCCAGCTGTTTAATTGCTTCCCCTGGAGGATAGGAGAGCTGCCTTCTCCGGAGTGCATTAGTTAGTGTATTTTGTGTCTCTCATGCCTGTGCTCTGAACAGCAGGCCAGGCCAGGCCAGCACAGCAATGCTCACCAGTAACCGCACTAATGTTGACATTTATGGTGATTGTAGCTCTCCTACCCAGCTACAGAACAGCCAATCAGATGGCATCAAGAGCCGAGCTGAAGCTTGAACTGCTTTTGCATATCCAGTTCAGCTAGGCCTATGGAAGGGATGGGATGAGAAAGGGGGACAGGAAAAAACCTCCAGGAGGTTTGTATGGGGGGGAGTTTCTGTTACGGAGGGTGGATTTTTATAAGCTTTCTGCAAAGCCAGACAACTGGCCTGGTGGACAGAGGAGCTGTGGCAGAGTTAAGAAGAGTTGAAAATCTGGGCCCTATGGTAAGGAATTGAGAGCCTTCTCTCTGTGCGTGTGCGTGTCCGTGTGCACGCACCCTGGGGGAGTGTGAAAGCAACCTTTGGCCGGATGGGTGTCAGTGTAGAATGGGTTGGGAAGGGGGGAAGCTTTTACTTTTCGGTGCACCGAACAGAAATAGCAAAGGATGGAGAGCACTGCAGAAAGCGGTGCCTGCCCAGAGGTATCCGTACAGTCCTGCGCAGGCAGCAGCTGCGAGAGGGAGGGGCTTCTTAGAACAAGGAGTAGCTAAAGATTCAGGACTGGTTCCTGCAAACTGCCGAGTGCCCTTAATTCCCCTTCTGTGCTCAGCCCTCTGGGTCCGGATGGGGAGCAGATCTTTGTGAAGTTACCTGTGAGAGTGGCTGCTCGATGCCCACTTAGAATGTGTTGGTTTGTCACAAAGGGAGGTATTAGAGTGAGCAGCAGTTTAGCCTTTCGTGGATTCAGAAATCCCCAGGCCGAGTTGGTTAGCACATCACCGGCGCGAGTGAACTGCCCGGTGACTGACGAGATGTCGTGTGCTAGCACAGAGGCACGTCCTGGGGATGTACTGTCCATGCTGGGAACTGGAAGTGAGGATGAAGCAACCTCACCCAGGGTGATACCACTGCCGGGTTGACATTGTTTGACGCAAGCCTGCAATTTGCTTTTAGTCAATTTCTCCCCACCAAGTGGCTTATTTTTAGCAGAGACCCAGCTGTGGTCCCCATGTTTGTTATTTTTAAAAACGTCATCATTGACTTCAGCAGCCAGCCACGATCTGGTGCCTGGAGCTGACACCTTAGTGTTACAGGGAAGTGCAGCTTGCCAGCCTCCTCCCCTCATGGGCAATCCAGAAGGAAAGAGCTCGGGCTTGCTTTTTCCGCCTCATCCTGCTGCTGCCTCTTGAATTAAGTTGCAGCAAAATGATGTTAGTGAATAAGGGGGAGATTGCCCCAGGTCCTGTCCCCGTCACCTCCGGAGCAGGCTGGCAATGCAATGGGATATCCAAAGTCTGTGTGGTTGATTCTGCTTTCACACCAGCTTTACACCTGGAGTTTGTCGTGAACATTCTGGTGTCAGTGTGATCAGAATCTCACCCTGTCACTTTTGGCAATTTGAGACTTGTTAGTTCTTCATGCCATGCTGTGCCACTCTGAAGAATGGTGGGCCTGATTCTTCTCTCACTTCCATCCGTTGTACACAGAGATAATACCATTAACTTCACTGGAGTTATTGCTGATTTACACTGGCGTGAGATGAGAATGAGACCTGGTGTTTCTATACATCGTTGTTGAGACCCTCCGTTTCTGTCAAAGGGATATTGCCAGTCTCAAAGTCCTGTGTTGTCAAGAAAGCCGTTGATTTCTCTAGGTTGCTGATAACAGTTTACATTATTGAAACTGAGCAAATTTTTTGAATTCCCTTTTATTCTTCTCTCTCGGTGTGCTTTCTTTACTTTTTGCAATTTCTCTCACTTTGCAGAATGCAAATCAATCAAGTTAGCTTCTCCACTGTTTATAATGACTCCCTTTCAGGTTCTCACCAACTGTCCTTCCCAGGGAATATTTTGTTAAGCAAATAAACAGGCGTTCCCAGGGAATTTAAAAGATTAAAAAAATACGGCACCATCGCTTGGGTTTTGAGAAGCTTTGTTTGTACAAAATCAAAATTTGGAGCCTTGTTTGAATTGATGGAGTCCCTCTGGTTGTAATTATTTCCCCTGTTGATTAAAATTGAGGATCACCTCAAAATGAGGGCAGGACCTATTAAATGTAATTATGTGTTCATTATGTGACTGACTGTTAACTGATGCCCCATGCAGAGGACATACGTCATGATACAACTGCAGATAAAGCAGATTCTCCAGTAGCCTACATTGCAGGGGGGCTGTGTTTGTGGAGCAGAAGAGCCTGACTTCATTCCTGCTCTCACTGGAATGTCCCATGCAACTACTGACCAGTCAAAAAGGATAATGTTTGATTTATTTTCAGCTGCAAAGGGACAAAATCCTTCTTTGTTTTATGATGCAAATTAATTCCACAGAGTTGTCCACTTTGCTCTCAGTCATAACAAACATTCCATAATCCCCAGGCTGGAAGCAGCTAGATTCTCCTCTTCAGGCTGCACAGCCGATCCCTTCCTGGCGGCTCTGCTCCTCTGACATGTGCAGGATGCCCCACAGGAGTAGTGTGCACGTAGGGGACAGCAGAACAGCCTCGGAGATTCCCCTGTGTGGTGGGAGGGGAGAATTGTTAGCCCTCGATAAGTGATTTGGAATTGATGTCATGAATTTTCCCTGTGTTTGCCAGTTACCTGACCAGGAAGTGTAGTAAAATCTGAGGGAACCAAATGGCTCCTAGCATTTGTAATGGGATGCAGAACCGTTCACCTCCAAGTCACCAGACCAAACCTAGGTCCCAGCAGGTTGATAACCAAAACATGTTACCCTCTGATGGCAGTGGGATGTCCTGTGTGAACTAAGTCTGATGGTCTCAGCCTCACTCTGTGTCCAGCACTGCTCCTGGTGTTAAAGGGGAACCTTCATCTTAGAAATCACACCTCTCTCTGGACCTTTCTTACCTGCTGCTGTTCCAAGGGACACTGAAGAGCAGAACTGGAAGATATTCAAGAAGCCATCTTCTTCTTCTTTTCCATTTGTTTACTTAGTGCAATTGACAGCACTTTGTGGCTTGTCCCCTCTATCTATACTCAGTTCCCCCTGTTGGGTGCCTTTCAGCAATAGGGGAGAGGGAAACATTTTAAAAACCAGGAAAATTATCATCGTAAACACACACAAATCAACAGGTGAATTAGGCAGGTGCAGCCTGAAACTAAAACTGTGGAGGTTGTATGTGGATGTTGCCCTTTTAAGAGGTTGTCTATATGTGGAAGATAATATTCCAGAATAAGGCAGGGTGTGGATTTAAAGCAGATTAACTACACCAGAATACCTCCATGTGAACACTCAGATTCCACAATCTGAGTGTCACACATCGAACAATGACTCCATAAGTGGACAAGGCCTAAATGCGGTCCTTGTTTGGAGCCTCAGCAGAGGGGCCGAGTTCTGGAATTGAGCGCGGAGACTGAGCTCTGCTGATGGTCCCTCCTGTGTACAACTGAGTTGCTCCAGCAGGACATTAGCCTACTAGGCTTAGATTCATCTCATGACGTGGAAGTGAAAGGCTGCATACCACATTACCAATCCCTGGCACATTGTCAGTCAGGTTAGCTGGCCTGCTGACAGTTGATCCTTGCAGAATCTCAGAGCTCAGGGTCAAGCCCAAATGTCCACACGGCAATTTTTCAGCCCCGCAAGCCCAAGCCAGCTGACCCGGGCCAGGCGTGGATTTTTTTTATCCCTGTGTAAACTTACCCTCTGTGTCGACAAAACACCAGTATGCTTGGAGTATTGCTGCAATCTAAATAATAATATTCAGCATCCCTAATTCCGGCTGTTTATTAAAGAGTCACACCAAGAGCATTAGAATCTCTTAATGCTGAAATGTTCCATTAGGTTTATTATTTAGAAAAACAATCCTCTTTCCCTGCTCTTGGGTAGTAAACATTTTTCTTCAATAACTAGGTTTTGGCTGCCTCTCTGTTGGACCGTCCAGGACAGTGCCAAGAGGGGTAATGCTGTTGTTTCTCTTTAAAACTGATGTGAGATTTTATGAGATTTTCCCCCCTTCCATTTAAACTGAACCTTGGAGACACAGAAAAGGATTAAAATAAGGCACGTGGCAAAACAAACCCAATGTGCTGTTCAGAGACACAGTTCCTCCAATGAGAACTCTCTGACCTGGTGGATTTATCTGCTGCACTTATAAAAGCCTAACAACCTAATTTGATTTGCTCATGTAAACCAAGACGGGAGCCAGAATACATAGTGTATTATTAAAGAAAGAAATTGGCTGTGTGCACATGCTATATTTCAAAATGTGACTGTGGGGAGATGTATTTGAAGGAAACACCTCCCAGTCCTGGAAGTGTGTATATATAGTAAGCGAACACTATCTGTACTGCTTGGTTAGGTGGCTGGGGGCTATCATGGTCTCAGATTCTGAAAATGAGGAAGGGAAGAGGATGGATTTACAGATGCTCTGGTCATTCATGAGTTGTTCTGACAACAAGAAGTTCTGTACTAGTTTTACATAGCTGTTCATAGATTGCAGAGCCAGAGGGGACCGTTGTGATCATCTAGTCCAGGGGTCGGCAACCTTTCAGAAGTGGTGTGCTCAGTCTTCATTTATTCACTCTAATCTAATAGGTGCCAGTCATACATTTTAATGTTTTTAGAAGGTCTCTTTCTATAAGTCTATAATATATAACTAAACTATTGTTGTATGTAAAGTAAATAAGGTTTTTAAAATGTTTAAGAAGCTTCATTTAAAATTAAATTAAAATGCAGAGCCCCCCGGACTGGTGGCCAGGACCCAGGCAGTCTGAGTGTCACTGAAAATCCGCTCACGTGCCATAGGTTGCCTACCCCTGATCTAGTCTGACCTCCTGTATAACATATGCCACAGAACTTCCCCCAAATAATTCCCAGAGCATTACTTTTAGAGAAACATCCAATCTTGATTTTAAAATGACCAGTGATGGAGACTTTGGCCTTTAGTAAATTGTTCCAATGGTTAATTGCCCTGACTGGCAAAAATTTACACCCTATTTCCAATGTAAATTTGTCTTGCTTCAACTTCCAGCCACTGGATTGCATTATATCTTTCTCTGCTACATTGACAGGCCAATTATTAAATGTTTGTGCCACATGTAGAGACACACAGACTGTAATCAAGTCACCCCTTAACCTTCTCTTTGTTAATCTCATAGATCTCTTCGACTCTATCACTAGAGTTAAAATAAATAGGTAGATTTGAAGAACTCTGTCACTATAAAGGCATGTTCTCTAATCCTTTAATCATTCTCATGCCTCTTCTCTGAACCCTATCCAATTTATCAACATCCTTCTTGAATTGTGGACATCAGAACTGGAAACAGAATTCCAGCAGTAGTCGCATCAGTACCAAGTACAGAGGTAAAATCTCTCTACTCCTAGTTGAGATTCCCCTAGTTATGCATCCCAGGTTCACATTAGCTCTTTTGACCACCGCATTGCGCTGGGAGCTCGTGTTTACTGGATTATCCACCACGACCCACAAATCTTTTCAGAGTCTCTGCTTCCCAGCGTAGAGTCCCCCATTCTGTAAGTATGGCCTATATTCTTTGTTCTTAGATATATTTGCATTTAGCTGGATTAAAACACATATTGTTTGCTTGTACCCAGTTTACCAAATGACCACATTGCTTTGAATCAGTGACCTGACTGCCTCTTGATTTTTAGCATCATCTACAAACGTTATCAGTGATGATTTTTTGTTTTCTTCCAGGTCATTCATAAAAATGTTAAATAATGTAGGGCCAAGAACTGATCTCTGAGGGACCCCACTGGAAACAGACCCACTTTATGACTATTCCCCATTTGCAGTTACATTTTGAGACCTATTGGCTAGCTAATTTTTAATCCATTTAACGTGTGCTATGTTAATTTTATATCATTCTAGTTTTTTAATCAAAATGTCATGCAGCACCAATTCAAATGCCTTGGAGAAGTCTAAGTATATTACGTCAACATTATTACCTTTATCAACCAGATTTATAATCTCATAAAAAAATATATCAAGTTAGTTTGACCGGATCTATTTTATGTAAACTTGTGTTGATTGGCATTAATTAATCCTCCTCCTTTAATTCTTTATTAATCGAGTCTAGTATCAGCCATTCCATTATCTTGCCCGGGCGCAATGTTCAGGCTGACAGACCTGTAATTGCCCAGGTCATCCCATTTGCCCCTTTTAAATCTTGGCACCCCATTAGCTTTCTTGCAGTCTCCTGGAACTTCCCCAGTGATCCAAGACTTATTGAAAATCAGCATTAATGGTCCAGCAAGCTTCTCGGCCAGGTCTTTTCAAACTATCTAAAATATTGGCGGCATGCTAGGAATATCTGCATCGCAATTGTCCCTTTGAACTGGCAGCAACGTTGTATGATCGCGTGCCCCTTGTGAGACGACTTTGCTCACAAGTGATTCCTCTGCAGGGAGCTGGAGACAGAACTGTCCCTTCAGACTAGAGGTAGGCGCCTCCTAGGCCCAGGGCAGAGCAGTAAGTGGAGAAAGCTGATACAGATGCTGCCCTTGCTGCACCAGTTCTCTGATTAGCGTGGCCTTCACACTGCACCACTGTTAATCCAGCACTTTTCACCACCGCCAAAGTCAGAATAATGTTTTTGTTCTCAAATTGCTGCCCCTCTTCATAGAGCAGGTTCAGCCCAAGCATTCCAGATCTCTTGTGCGTTAGCTGTGAAAACATTGTACCTCTCAGTTGCTTCATCTTTAATGTTCGTGTGGCTGGCTTTCCTTCTCTGTCTCCCAAATGGCCAGGACAGCAGAGTTATCGATTCAGTAAGAATAATAGTGCCCTCTCCGCAGTGAGTCAGCCAGGCAGTTCATGGCATTAGCGGGAATTTCTTATTACTGTTCACACAAAAGGGAAGCCTGCACAACCATGGGTACTAAGACAGGGAGTTACAGCTGCCAGTAACTGGATCCCTGCAGCAAATGTCATGTCACCCACTAAAGGACATGATAAACTTTCCTTCACTAGAAGTGGGTATTAAAATGAAAGGGTACTGTGCCCTTTGCAGACATCCAGTATACATCACATTCTACAAAGCAGTCACTGCTTGTAACAGGCAGTCTGGACAGCACCAAGTTTCAGAGGGTTACGGGAAGCATGGGGAGTAGAACTTGATTGATTTTTAATTGTGTATGTGTGTGTGACTTTGGTGCTGGTGAATGGTGTCCGACTGTCCTGGGAGATCCTGCCCAAGCAGTGTTCATGCTTATCCTGGAGGGGTGGCCCTAACGGAGAGGTTTTTCATGGCCTCTCTTGTTAGATTTCCAGCCAGGAGCGCTCATTAGCCACAACTCTGTTGGTAGTTTTTGTGTCATGGACACCATGAGACCCAGCTACCTCATTTCACACAGGCCATCGTCACACAGACATCTGGTGAAAAGTTTCAGTGGCTACCAACTCAGGCTGGGTTATATCAGCTGCCTAGAGCAGGGGTCGGCAACCTTTCAGAAGTGGTGTGCCGAGTCTTCATTTATTCACTCTAATTTAAGGTTTCGTGTGCCAGTAATACAATTTAACGTTTTTAGAAGGTCTCTTTCTACAAGACTATAATACATAACTAAACTATTGTTGTATGTAAAGTAAATAAGATTTTTAAAATGTTTAAGAAACTTCATTTAAAATTAAATTAAAATGCAGAGCCCCCCGGACCGGTGGCCAGGACCTGGGCAGTGTGAGTGCCACTGAAAATCAGCTCGTGTGCCGCCTTCGGCACGCGTGCCATAGGTTGCTTACCCCTGGCCTAGAGGTTGAGGGCTTTGTGTGCTTAGGAACGGATTCTGCTACCAGTCCCGGGAGCAATCTGACTCCCTGCTGCTTTTATTTTTATGAAAAAATCCCAATGACTGTACAGTTTCTTAATGCATGAAGGTGCCGTAAACAGACTATGGGTATAAAGTGAATGCTGTTAATTTGGTAATGAGATAACATAGTCCTATTGTAGTGTCCTTTGTTCTGTAGAGGCTATTCTGAAGCAAACCACTGTTAAATAACAATGTAACGTGAAAAGTTCTCCCCTGTCAAGTTCCCTCCACTACACACTTGCACTACCACACACATGCCCACACCCGCAACTTCTGACTCATTTTGTTGCAATGTTTGCTAAACTGGGAGAACAGCAGTACAAATTCATGGCTCGATAATGTGTGTGTATATATACATACAATAGGTGCTTATTGAATTCTGAGTTCATATTGCCAGAACTTTACCCATGTGAAGAATTTGAGCCTTGGTCTGATTGCTTAGATTTCCTAGATTTTTCTCTAAATTATAGAAAGTAAGACTTAATATAAATGTCACCATGGTGAGTTCTTTAGCGATTTGTTAATGGTTTATGCTATCAGCTCTACGGTTTCCAGATATTTCTCTCCGTAGCACTCGCAGCCGGGGTTAACTCAACCAATCTATCTGCATTAGAGTTACTTTGCAGTATCATTCAGGGAATAAGGATGTGGGCCCCTTTTCTCCAAAAATAGTATTAAATTGCCACAAAGTACTGGGAAATGACAGAGAGACTTTGCTCGGTTCCTAAAGATCAGTTTTACTTGCAAGAGTGCTCCAGGGTGAGTGGACAGCTTAGAGGATTGCTAATGGGATTTATGGCCTTTTGTTTCTAAGTCGCTGGTTCTAATCCGGCCCAAATCAGTAAGGACCAAAGATTATTAGCTTCTGAGAGCTGCTAGGTGTCCTGTGTGAAATGTGTTTGATGGTCGTCTTAGTGCAGTTCCCAGTGGATACATTATTAGATACCACCACAATTGGTCTTGGCTGTCAGCCTCAATAGAGAGCACCAAGGACTGAACTGCCCATGGAGACTGAGCTGTCTATTAACCCTCAGATACTGTCCCTCCCCATTGGTTATTGCTGTCTGTGCTGCACCGGTTCTGCAGAAAAATAGGGCTTCACTTTGCAGGGCTGTCAGTCTGGCACTTTTAACTGGACAAACCAGATGGAGTCTGAACCTTTATCACCTCAGGGCCTGCTCATGGATTGAACCTTTATGGCTAAGCTCGCAAAGTACCTGGTTTATCTTTGGCACTACCATGGGCTGTTTTCTGGTCTCAGGTTGGCATGTGACTGAAAATGGTGAATTTTGTATACATGGCCAGCATTTCTTAGTATTTCTTTCAGCTTTGTTCCTGAGAATGGCAAAACTCAATACACACAGACGAAGCAATCTGAAACAATGCATGTGAATTGCATCACGCTGTGTTGAGGACAGTGTTAAAAATAAAGGCTAAAATCCCTTCTCTTTGCAGAACCCTGTCCTTTGAAGCAGCCTAAATGCTGTCCCCTACAGACAGACACACACACTCACAGCTTCTCTGAGGCCTTGGCTACACTGGCGCTGTACAGCGCTGCAACTTGCTGCGCTCAGGGGTGTGAAAACGCCCCCCCCCCGAGCGCAGCGAGTGCAGCGCTGTACAGCGCCAGTGTAATCAGCGCCTGCACACTCGCTCGCAGCGCTGCAAGCTACTCCCCTCGGAGAGGTGGAGTACAGACAGCCTGCGCGGCGCGACTACTCTTGCGCTTCACAGCGCTGTGAATTCCCAAGGGTAGCCAAGGCCTGAGAGACACTAAGACTGTTGCTATGGGTTCTACAGGTCAAAGTTATTAGAGTCAGTTTCTCAGATCTGGCCTCAGTAGAAGTGTTTTATATTGTGCAGATTGGAGATAAAGGGACCATTTCATTTGCCCTCATGTTTCTTTTCCTGCTGCCCTTCTATATTTTTTTATTTTTCCTGCAAAGACTCCTATTTTCCCCATGCCCTCTCTGATTCCCCGTTAACAGTTTCTTGCACCATTGTCTGTATTGATCCTTGCTGAAAATTGTGCATTGTTCACCATATGTAGACTTCCCTGCTGCTAAATGCTGCCCATGTGCCTCCAGGGCATTTAAATCAGTCTGTAGGGCTCTCTGGTCCTGTTTTCCACCTCTCTCCTTCCTGTGAGTGTGTTTGTAACAGTCAGAATGAGCACATCAGCTGCAACGTGCTAATCCAGCCACTGGCTCCGCCCATGATAGGAATTTGTGCTTTCCTGGCAAATGAAGATGGAGGTGCAATGCTATAGTTCTGGGTACCTACGGTGCGGCATGCTTCCCATGTGTTAGCATTCTCCCTGCAGAGCTCCATCCGCAGCTCTATATTCCCAAGTGGGAGACCCAAGCTGAATAAAATCCAAATCTTTTGGGGCTTTGAAGAAAGCACCATTAATTTTGTTTTCCCTCCATTTTCGTACAACTTTCTACTTTCACCTGGGACTGGGTGGCTCTGAAATAATGTGAGATGAAACCCCATGTGAGGGGGTTCTCCCATCCAAGTATGGACCAGACCCAACCCTGTTGAAATCTGCAATCCCTGCTACGATCACAACATATGGCAGTAGAGCTACGATCCCTACAGATCACCTCATGGCATGGGGCGTATGGCCTGTGTACTGTATATTCTGGTGTTATTGAGTGTGTTAAACCGCTACTGATGACTGTTTTGTCCTGCAGTGCCAACCTACCAAACTGACCTCATTTAACTCTGAGGGCTGAATTTGCAAAGTCCAATGCAACAGGGGTTGTGTACCTGCAAAAACACATAGACATCTTTGCAGGGACCTCCAAACATGGGCTTCTGCTGCCTTCCTTGTCCTACAGCATCAGAGTGAAGTAAACCAACATTTTATTATAAACCTCTTCATAATGCAGCCTCTTTACCAAATTACAAAGGGGTTGCAGAGGAATCCCCAATGGGCCAGGCCCTCTGTTATCTCATGCAAAAAATTCCCAGTGATTTTGTAGACGTTATTAAGAGAATTACTTTAAACACATGCACCCTAATCAGCTGTCTGTGGAGAAGAGACTACCCTGATGTCATTGTGTTCTTCCACTAGATCCCATCTAATGCCGAGGCTGAAAGAATCACGCTCCCACGAATCTTTGCTCAGCCCCAGTAGCGCCGTGGAGGCTCTGGATCTCAGTATGGAGGAAGAAGTGGTCATCAAGCCAGTTCACAGTAGCATTCTGGGGCAGGACTATTGTTTTGAGGTAAGAGGCTTTTGTGTCCATCCTGCCACATGGCGTTGGAAGGTATCTGTTTGGTGAGTGGTGCGGGGGAATCTTCTTGCCTTATAACCATCTCTGGTGTGAACTTTCATTTAGCAGAGCAATGTCTAATGGAGACAGTTGTTTCAATGGGAGTTTGTGTGTGTGCTCTATAAACAAAATTCTGTTGGGAAAAATATACCAATCAAATGAGAGCTCTGACCCCATTTTACAGTAGTAGCAGGACCTGCTGCATGGAGAGCTATCCAGCAGTCCTAAACACGGTCCCTGCCCTCATAGAGCATAGATAAATAATCCATAGTCATATAGACGACATAACCTGCAGTTCTCTATTCTGGGGCTGCATGGGCTTCATACACTGTTGTCCATGGGGATAGAATTCATGACCTTGTTATCCAAAAACATCAGGCTTCTGTTGGTTGAGTAAAAGGGGATCTCTGTGAGCTGGAGTATTATTGGGTTTTATATCCTAGCAGGCAATAGCTAAGTACCAACTATTACTGGTACTTCAGTAGGCCTCCATCTTGCAGAGGGCAGTGGTGCACACACAAACCAGCATACGAGTCAATAATGCACCATGCCATTAGGGAACCTGTTATCCTATGGTGTGGAGGGCAGTGCATTATTGTGCCCCACAGCAGCTGGCTATAGAACAGGGAAGCCATCTCCTTCCAGCAAGAGGGTTGTCATCGCTGCTGCTGCTCTGAAAGATGGGCACCACGTTTTTATTCAGGGGTGGAAGGGAAGACAATGGCATACTTGGGTCATGCCTTCGGTTATGTCTACACTGCTGTCAGAGGTGTGAGCAGGCATACCTGCACTAGCTTTAACCTACCTAGCTCGCTAAAAGTAGCAGTGAAGACACAGTGGTGCAGGCTTCGGGACGGGATGGACAGGCCCGCCTGTCCCCTTGGCACATACCCTTGTTGCTAACCTGCGCTGAAGCCTGCACTGCTGCATCTTCACTGCTGATTTTAGCAAGCTAGCTAGATTAAAGCTAGTGCAGGTATGCCTACCCGAGCCACAGTCACCCCTTCAGTTGCAATGTAGACGTACCTGGGGGCGTATTGATGGGGACAGGGACGTGTTCCTTTGGCAGATTGTGCTAGATAGGGACAACCTGGTGTTTATTAATGGCGAACTAGCAGCTGAGATTGGTTTAGTTTTTGTTGTCGTAGTAATTAGCAGCAAGTTGAAATTTAAAAACCATTTCTTAAAATGTAAAGAGGCAAAATGGAAAATATTTTTAAAAAGAAGATTATCCCCAAACATAAGCTCTAAAGCAAGAAAAAGGCATACATTTTCCAGTGTGATTTGCTCTCTGGAGAATTGAGCAAGTGCAGTAGGTCAGGAGGAGAACAGTTTTGTAAATTATACGGCCTCTATTACATTCCACTCAAGAAAGATAAAATGAAGCTAGATGGAAAATAGATGTGACATCCATAATATAAGAGTTGTTTACCAGTTCTGCTCAGCACACAAGAGCAGAGCAAGGGATATGAACAGTACTTGTAGAAAGTTGACTGAGAGGGGAATTATACAAATCATGCACTCGTAAGGGGGAAGTGCATTTTATTTTTAGGTGAATTTAATCAAGAAGAGTCGTACAGGAAAACAGAACATGCTAATGGTACTTCTGAGAGCATTCTGTGCTAAAAAATTTAAAATTCTGAGCCAAAAAAAAAAATTCTGTGCACAATATTTTAAAATTCTGCAAATTTTATTTGTCAAATAAATGTGGAGACTCTAGCATGGCATTGGGGAGCACAGGCCACTGGCAATACGAATGTGGGAGATTACTGTGCAGCTCCCCCCCACCGGCACACGGATTCAGTGGTGAGGCTGCACCCAATCCAGACACAGTGCAAGGACCGGGCCTACCCCAGAAACACCCCAGGACCCTGCCCCTCCATGCCAGGTGCACCGGCTGTGGGCAGGCAGGCTCAGCAAGATAGGATCCAAGTGTGGAGGGGCTTAATGTGGGGGACCCAGGTGTGGGTTGAGAGGGTTCTGTGTTGGGCAGTCTGGGTACAGGCAGGTCACTGGGGGATCTGGATGCGCAGGGGCTTGTTGTGGGGTTCTGGGTGCAACAGTAATGGGACTCTGCAGGGGGGTCCAGGTACAGCTGGTTGGGGCTTGGTGGGGTGGGGATCCAGGTGCGGGTAGCTCGTTGGGATGGTCCAAGTACAGGGGGAGTGGGGCTCATTGCGGGGGTTCTGGGTACGGGTGGTTAAGCTCAGCAGGCGGATGTGGATATGAGAGGGTCTGGATGTATGGGGGTTGGGCGGATGGGGGAGCAGCTCCCTGTACAGTGATCTCTCCCCCTGCAGCTGAGGAGCGATGGGTGCAGGAAGCGCGGGAGGAGGAGTTTTCAGAGCTTCCTTCAGCTGGGGAAGAAATCTGGGAATGGGTCTGACTCAGCCCCGGATGCTGTGCAGGGGAAGAGGAAGTCCTGTCCTCCCCAGCCCAGCCGGGACTAGCAGCTGAGCCTGGCACATGGTAGGAGCCACTAGCTGGGTCTTCCCCAGTTCCAGCCCCAGCCCCACAGTGATTGACCTTTCTACTGGCTTCCCTGGGCACCCAAAACTGCTGTGGAGGTCCGCATAACTGTTCCTGTGCCTTTCCTTTGCTTCTCCATCAAAAAGTCATTTTTCTGCAGGGAAGCAAAGAAATCTGTGGGGGACATAAATTCTGCGCATGCACAGTGGTGCAGAATTCCCCCAGGAGTATAATGGCTGTTTAGAAATCCTGTGGAGGAAGGAAAGAATGCCAGAAAACAAAAAACATTGTTTTATGATTGATGTGTACTCATCAGTCAGCCTCTATAGGGAAATGCTTAAGGTGAAAGCTAAATGGTGCGTTGTGTTCCTTCCCTCCTCTAATGTCTCTGGAGACCCTGGTTCAAATACTGGCTTATTTCAGAAGTGAAAGGAGTTTGCAGATCTCACCTTAATCCCTAATGGGCATTAGTGTGCCTCTCACGACCACTACGCCACTGTGTGATGTGCAGGGGCAGAGGATTCAAATTAGAACAGGGCAGCGTGGAGGAACACTCAGTGGAAGTCTTGCAGGGGCTAGGACTAGAATAGCAGGGGGTGCTGTCAGAATTGAGGTGCGGTGCAGATCCACTCATTCATCAGACCACCACATTCAAAAGAGACGAACAACAATGTATATTTGGTTCCAAGCGTCTGTCTTACTGCCGGTACGAAAACTGGAAAACAAAAACCATACTGTGTCCTCACTCTTCTGCACTTGAATGTTGCCTTTAGTTATTTTGTTACTGGAGCACAGATTTTGTTTGTTATTGGAAAGACAGAGTCCCCTAATGTCCCCTAGACTAAACCTCATCCCCCGAAGCTCCTCCCTTTAGGTTCTGAGCCTAGCTACTGTAGGTGTCCTGTTACCTGAGGGCTCAGGTCTGACTTAACAAAGGATGTTGGCCTCCGCAGAGGTCAGTGAGAACGGCAATGGCTTCCATGGATTAGAATTTTGAAAGCTTGGGTTCAAGTCTGCAGACGGCAGAGAGAAGAACTGAAGGTGGCTGAGACAGTGATTGAAAGCCACGACACCGTTCTGCACGTGAGAATACTAATGAGGAAAATGTGAACTGATGTCCCAGAAAACAAGCTCCGAGCAAGTAATGTCAAGGCAGAAGGGGCAGCCAAAGTCAGAGGCCAGGGGAACTAAGACATTTTCTGTATAATGGATTATGAAGGTGCTGCAGGATGATAATGTACACTGGGGGGATGTAGTGGAGCTGATCCCTGGAGATTCGAGTCCGGAAACAGCCAATTTTGTTCCCTTGGAATGAGGAGGTGACTGTTGATGCTGGGAGGTAAATGCATGTCTGGTGTCATTCAGAGGGTTCCTCTTAATTATCCCCTCCTTGCAGAGCTGTGCGTGGGAGTGGACAGAGCTTCCTCCACCAGCCAGCTGGTGTCTGTTAGTTCTCTCTCAGGAAAGGTTGTGGTTGAATTGCCATGTATAAGGCAATACAACACTCCAGAACACTCCCATGTGGGGCTCTTGCCAACCACAGTGGGTGGCAGCTTTTCCAGAAGCTGCCTGCAGTCCAGGCTGCCTGGCATGCATTGCATGGGACTCAGCACACGACAGCCCGAACACCACGGAGCAGCAGCGACTGTGTGGTTCAGAAGATCAAAACAGCAGGATTCGACACGGCTGCAGATGGAGTTACACTGGAGGGTTCAGATGGAGAAGAGAACTGGCAGCACAGCCAAACTGAGCAGAAACCAAAACGTGCCAGGGCCATCTGCAGTGGAAAAAACCCAACTGCCTTGATCTGAAGCAGCTGGTTGTTTAAAGGTACAGTACATTATTTCTCTCTTAGCCGAACTCGTTTAGTGAGACATTACGTGACTGATTGCCCAGTTATATTCACCTGCTGTGGGGCCAAATTCAGATCAGGTGTAAGCAGATGCATGCCCATTGAAGTCAATAGTAATGCTTCCACTAGGTCTGAATTTGTCTCCCTGTGTTTTAGGATTTTCTTTCTATTTGTTCCCGTGGAACTTACCCATCTTTCTAAATCTCATCCTCCTGCAAAATGTGGGGTTTGATATTTATTTGCTGTTGTTTTTTATTTTTATCCTTCCAAATAACTGATTGAACATCTGATTTTTCTCTCTCCTAAACAAATGGAAGAAAGGTTTCCCAGCCAATATAATGATCTAGCACTGTTGCATGTGCTGTGTGTGCTAAATCTCCATTAGGCAGTGTAGACTTGTGAGGGAGATTGGACATCAGGGTTCCTGGAGCCTATTCCTGGCTCTGCCAGTTGAGGAGTTTAGTAATTAGAACCAGGAGTGGGAATCAGCACTTTGGGATTCTGTTTCCTGCCTCTGCTGCTTACCCACTGCAGGTGAAATGCGAATCCCAGCACATGGCCCCAGTATCTGGGCCATGTGCTAGAGATTCTTTCAGGGGATACGAGGAAGGATGTGCAGCAAAACAACAGCAACAACAACACTTCCTGATTGCTATTGTAGCCTCAGGGCTGCAAATGCTCCTACCCACCCGGCCTTCTCTTTCACCTTCACCCCCAACCTGCACAAGGGGATGTCAGCTGGATAGGCATAGTCGCAGTTACATCAGCCCTATTCCTAGCCCTCAGATAACGTCCCAAACACCCTGCATGCTAGCCATAGGCATGGTTCATATTGTGTATGTATTTGGTACCCCTGCAGTCCAGACCCAGGCCATGCACAGGTCACTTAACTTCTCTGTAACGTGGGTATGAGAAGGCTCACCATTCCTGCTACGTTGTAGGCTTAACTCTTGTTCATAACATCAGTTCAGACCCTGGGCTGAAATAGCTGATGGAATTGCAAAGTTATCGATTGTTGTTGTTGTTATACAGAGATGAGCCAATTTCAAATGCACCTTATGTAACCCAATTTCAGATAGCAAAATTCACAGGGCAGTTTTGTTTAACTAGAAGAACTGTCCATTCAGGGAATGGGGATAATGAGAGTAAATGAGTGTTAGCAATTAACAAGAACTACTAATTGAGTTTATGCATGTCCATTAACACTGTTTTAGCAAATCTAAAAATCCTGACGTGAACAGAATACTGTCTTCATGGAGATCATTAATAACTCATGAAGATCATTTATATCCCATGACATTTAGGTCACAGGTCAAAATTAAGGCATTTTTGCAAATCTGGGGGAAATTGCCTTTCCAGGCACATATGGTGGGCATGGCCTTCAACTCCTAATGGGCCAGGAGACTTTCTGGTCCGACACATGCAGAATGCCCCAGTTATGAAGGGTTGTTAAGAGAGGAAACCTTAGAGTTTAACATTTGAATAATTATCCAGTGGTCCATTGAGTTGGGATTTAATAGAATATTTGTTTGATAAATTAATGCCAATTTATCGATGTGTAGTTATAAAATATAATAGATGCACATCTTATTAAATAATGGTAAACAATAAACAATTGGCATTAAATTAACAAACATTAGGGTAGAACAAGGGCTAAATTCCACTCTGATTTATATGGGAGTAAATCCTATTGGTTTTAGTGGGAGTTACCTATGTTACAGAGCAGAATTTGGCCCTAAAGAGAATTTCAGCCAATAGCAATCCAAAAATGTCTGGTCCCCCAGGGATTAAATGGTGCAGCCTCGTGGAAGGGCTGAATTCTGTTGTCCTGAGTCACAATTCCCCAGAATTTAAATGGGAGTTTTGCTTCGTTTAGGATGACAGAATTTGGCCCCTGACGATTGCTATTCAATGACCTTGTCCTAGCATTAGAGTATAAGACCTCTGCCCTGCAGATTGGAGTGTAGGGTACATTACCTGGTGTATACTTTGGATCTGCCAAAGTCTAATTACTAGGGTAAAAAGAGAAGAGACCCTCAAATTCCCCCACATTTTGGATTCCTATCTGAACTGAAGTTCCGCACATTCAAAATTCACCCCTCTATAGCAGTTACTGAGCAATCTGATGCTATGTTCTTCCATGTTGTTTAGCTATAAACCCTATTGTTAAATAACTCTGTAAGTAACAGAGTCTTCCTTGATCTTTGTGCCTGTAACTCAGTGTTAGCCATACTTTTTTGTATGCAAAAGTGATACAGTTTTGCACTCTCTGTTTTTAGGGAAAGTTATCATTCAGGTGCAGTGGCTAGACTGACCCAGAGTGCAGCTCCAGGGTATCTTCTATGCAAATGGTCAAGATATTCTGACAAGCCCAGCAAAAATGCCATAGCAGGAAGAGGAGGAAGTGAGCTCATGCAGTATGGATAAAGCAGACCAGATTTGTTGCAGGAAAACCATGAGGAATGTAGCAGTCATACAGAAGCATATAAAGATGCTAAAAAGAAAAGTGGCAGAGATGATACAACCAACCCTATTAATATGGAGTCTTCCATTCTCAACAGTAGTAAAAGTTAACTCCATCATGCCCAGAGGAATCCTTTAGATTTACAGTACAGTGCGTGGATGCATGGTAATCTAGCAGAAAGGGTTGCTCTTAGCCATTAGCCGTGGTTTGAACAGCTCATGAAGCAGAAGCTACCTGAAATTGGCTAGAATATCAAGAGGTGGAAGGTCTATTGGATCAACTTGGCGAAGGCAAGGTTGGGCCTCTTCTCTTTTGTCCCATTTGGAAAATACCATAGAGGCACATGAAACCTCTGTTCAAAGGCAGAATGTGTGTTAACCTCAGCCACGATGGTAGCCAATGAGAAATCCTGGCCTGATGCTGATTGCACTGAAGGAACAGATTAAACTTTGCAGAGGATTTACAAAGCAAAAGACGATCACGTCTCCTGAAAGTGGTGAACTGAGCCTGCCAGGTGGGAAAACAAACGCAGCTGAGGTAAAAGATGGAAATTCAAGGAACTCTGCAAGTAGGAGCAGAAGAAATAATACTCCAAGGGGGCTTATTTGAAGTGTGAGTAAGATACCTTCAGTCTGCAAACAAGGACGTTCAAAAAGAATATTATTGGATGTTGACAGATGCAATGAATACAGAGGAGGTCAAAGCAGCCGAATTAAGTTTTTATGAATAATACGGAATTCCTAATGCCAAATCATAGTCTATTAATTTGCCAGCAGGGTTTCAAGGAGAGTTGTTTGAGGAATATACATATTTAATAGGCACATGATACTTCAGAGCTGCAGCTAGCTGGCAAGAAGCTGCTTAGGAATCTTATTGGCCTTCGTAGACCCCAGTACAGCAATTAATGCTGAGAAAACTCAGTGAGGTGAATAGGAAAGTGGTTGGCAGCAGAGGACTCTTGCTAAGTGTTGCATCCCTGGCCATCAGGCAGCATATGCAGAGGTGGATTCACTCATGCCTGAATGTCTGTGCAGTGTGGGGGGAAGCCTGCTGGAAGCTAGGGAACATTGTGGAAATGTCATTGATCTGAATCCATTCCTAGATGGCAATGTCATGGTGGCCAAGCAGAGTCTCGGGAATGCTATTAAACTCTCTCTTTCCTAGTGCAGTTACTGCCGCCAAGTAGAGGTGAGGAGTCAAAGGGACAGGATGCGGTGGGAGGGGTACTGAGGAGCTTGGTTTCCCTGTTGGGGAAAGGAAAGAGGTTTGTCTAATTGCAGAGTATGGGCTGAATCCTGAGAGATGCTGAGCACTAGAAACGTGCATCACTCAGCGCCTCTCGGGATCTGGCCCTGAGTTGCTCTCACTCGCTTGATGGCTTAACGAAGCTCAGACTTGAAGGGGCTGGTGGTCCCTGGGGTAACTCCCAACTCTGGTGGCATCGCTCCAGGTTGGCACTGATGTGGGAGAGGGGAAGTGGGATCAATGTGCCTCCAAGATTAACCCCTTGTGATGCTCAACATTGTGCTTGAGGTCTCAGCCCGACTTCCGCACTAGCCTTAGAGGCGACTCACTGGTGACGGGGGAAAGCTGTTGGCTTGTGTTAATAAAAGCACCAGCCAGCCCCTTTTTTTAATTTCCCCAAAGCCAAGTCTGTAATGTGCTTGTTGAGAATAACCCCCGTTCCTTTCCATGCAGGTGACGACTTCATCGGGAAGTAAATGCTTCTCCTGTCGCTCTGCAGCAGAACGAGATAAATGGATGGAGAACCTGCGGCGTGCCGTGCACCCAAATAAGGTAGCGGCTTTGAGGAATTGCCTCTGTAATAGTTCTGCTCCTCGTTATTACATTTTATAACCCAGTGCATGGTAGCAGCAGGGGACATATTGTCATTTTAGTGACTAAGTGTAATTGGGGGTCAGCTTTTTTCCGTATTACTTTCTGCCACAATTATATTTACGGGAAAGTGCCAATTATTTCCTGCCCTCTTGGGCTGTCGCTGAGAAACAATCAAACCTCAAGAACCTGCAGTCTTGTTTTAGTACTAATGATACTTGCTACTTATCTAGGGCTTCCGATCCTCAGAGTGCTTTAGCAGGCGGCTCCTGGACAAACGGTGACGTCGAGGGTAGAATACAACCCTAGATATTCAGTCTTCACCGCAGCCCCTCTGGCACTGGTGGGGTGTGCGAGCCCCATTTCAGAGATAGGTAACGGAGGCACAGAATCTCAGTGAGTTGCATATGGCCATGGAGGAATTTGGGCTTGGACATGGCTCCCGTTCCTGTCCCCAGACTACCAGGCCATCCTATGCCCTATACCTGCAGCAACAAGCTCTTCTCTGTCAGTCGAGCATGGGGGGCCTGAAAATGTGCCCTTAGAGCTAGTTGAGGTCCAAGGGCACCTTAAAAGGGAGCCTAGAGCTTCCCGCTTCTCTGTGCACCAGAGTAAGAACAAAGCAGATTACCTGTAGGGTTTCACAGCTGACGCACTCAACCGAAAAGCTGTTTTTGTTGCTCAGGGTGAAGGGGTTCTGTGCGTTCATTCTTGCTAGCAGCAGTAGGTAACTGTGTATGCAGGTTAGGGACAGGACTTGGGCACCTGGCAAGCTGCTAATGCAGCCCTTAATGTCACGAAGTTTGGTGCCCCTAGTTCAGCACCAAATTTTGTACTCTAACTGATGAGCCCTCCATAATACAGGAGGGGAAACAGCAGCGAGGAGAGACTAACTTATCCCTCAGGGCACGATTTATTGTGTCGAATTCAGCCCCTATGTTGTGGTTGCTTTAAGAGCATGGCAGCTGTTGCTGTTGCCACCTGCAGAGAGTTCTGGGAGATTGGGACAACGTGTCTCCCACCAGCGTCTCTAGGACAGTTATTAGGAGGGGTTATTCTATGTCGATGTAGTTGAAGGTGGCTCAGAGCAGCTCTGTTCAATGGGCACTCATTTGGAAACATGCCATCATCTTGAAAAGTGCCCTGCACTGACTCTGCTAACTTTCCTCCTTTTGTCTGAGTTTCTAGACACAGACTCTCAATATCTGATTTGATATTTTTATCCCAGGATTTTAGTAGTATTGTATCATTTCCTGTGTGTGCACTTCCTGAGCCCACATCACCCCATTGTGTACTTCCAGCAACTGTGCTTTCACTCCACTCTCCATAGTGAAGGGGGGAGGGATAGCTCAGTGGTTTGAGCATTGGCCTGTTAAACCCAGAGTTGTAAGCTCAATCCTTGAGGGGACCACTTAGGGATCTGGGGCAAAATCAGTACTTGGTCCTGCTAGTGAAGGCAGGGGGCTGGACTCGATGACCTTTCAGGGTCCCTTCCAGTTCTATGAAATAGGTAGATCTCCATATTTATTTATAAGCTGGGTCAGACCTGGTCGTTACTGTTATAGGAGACATCCAAGGAAAGCTGAGGGTGCTGCAGAATCTGTTGTTGGCGATTCACTATGGGGTGCTTTTTCCTTGAAGTCCTCAGTGAAACCAGTACCCCTGGAGCTACCTCTTTGGGATGAGGTCATGACCATTTGGGGGTCATTAAAGATTCCATGGTATCGTTCACAGCATTAGTGTTAAAGTGGCATCCAGGCCAAATTTTTACTTCTGACCAATAATAATGCTTAGCTCATAGGTAACTCATTCAGTCTCCCTTAATCTTCCCCCCCCCCAGTGTTTCAGTTGAATTAAATAGTCTTCATTCTTGTCCTAAAATATGTAGGCAGTGATGCCACAGCCGCTGCTTTCCACCCCAGAAGTGGCTGCATTCCAGTCACGAATGAATTCCAGTCTGGAATAAATTGCCTAGGGAGGTTGTGGAATCTCCATCTCTGGAGATATTTAAGAGTAGGTTAGATAAATGTCTATCAGGGATGGTCTAGACAGTATTTGGTCCTGCCATGCGGGCAGGGGACTGGACTCGATGACCTCTCGAGGTCCTTTCCAGTCCTAGAATCTATGAATCTATGAAGTGATCCATGTGTGGACTTGAGGATGCTTCTATTCCTGCCATGCATAGAAAAGGAAATGTACTGTTCCAGTGCTGCTACATAACAACAATGGAACAAACGGGGGAAAACACCTGTGCAATAGCTTCTGTTTTACAAAAAGTCATTAATTATTGGTAGGACTCCTTCCTGTTCCTTGTGAGGTCTTCCTGGCAGTAGAACTGGAAATGGTACATTTTTAATTTGGTGGGATTTTATCTGCCTTGTTCCTTTATATTAATTGGCACCAGCAGACATGGAGAGCACAGTGATATTTGGAAAATTAACATAAGTAGTGTTATTATGCAAATTCCTGAGAGCCAGTATTTCCTTAAAATAAAATGTAATTAAGCCTCTGCTCGTTTAGCACATCAGAAATAATTAGCTCATTTCTCCGGTTTGTGTACGTTTTTTTTTTTTCACTTGACCTTTTTCTTTGTGTCTCTTTTCCAGGACAACAGCAGAAGGGTAGAGAATATGTTAAAGTTATGGATTATTGAAGCCAAGGATCTGCCAGCCAAGAAGAAGTACTTGTGTGAATTATGCCTGGATGACGTTCTTTACGCACGAACTACCTGTAAATTGAAAACTGACAACGTCTTTTGGGGGGAGCACTTTGAATTTAATAACCTCCCATCGCTCAAAACCATTACGGTGCACTTATACAAAGAGACTGACAAGAAGAAAAAGAAAGACAAGACCAACTTCATCGGGCAGGTGAATATCCCCGTGGGCTCCGTAACGGGGCGGCAGTTTGTGGAGAAGTGGTACCCTGTAGTCAGCCCCAACCCCAGCAAGGGCAAGTCTGCAGGGCCTATGATCCGCATCAAGTCGCGCTACCAGAGCATGAGCATCCTCCCCATGGAGATGTACAAGGAGTTTGCTGAGTACATCACTAACAATTACATGGTGCTGTGCTCGGTGCTGGAGCCTGCGCTGAGCGTGAAGAACAAAGAGGAGATGGCCTCTGCACTGGTCCATATTCTGCAAAGCACTGGGAAGGCCAAGGTAAGATCCCCACATCACCTGTACAATCCCATTATAGACTGGCGTGAAGCAGAACCCCAGATCCAAACACCCCCCCAGCTACACCTGGATCTGAACTTTAGCTCAGCCCTCCCTGTTGACCATGTTTATAATTCTTCTTTTACCATAGACAAGTTAGCAGCACATGTAGTGGGCTTACTGGGTCCACGTCCTGGTGTGCCCACCCTAGTTAAGCAGACTGTTTTTATCCATTGTCAGTAAATTGCTTCTTGCTCAGTCCATTCACTGGCACTTGTCCCAATGGAATGTGTGCGTCATTGGTCAGGGCCGTGGTGCAGTATGTTGGAGGTGTTATAGAGGGGAGACCACCTCAGGCACATGCAAATGGCTGCATTAGCACTGCAGTGTCTCTTGCCCCTGCTCTGGGCTTGGTGAGGAACACACAAGATTGTGGTATTTTCAGGTGAGGGAGGCTGATGTGGAAGACCAGCTGTTTTGGGCTTCGTTGGATGAACTATCATCCCTGTGAATCCCCTCCCCCACCGGGCTTTGGGCGGGCAGCCGGCCTGGGAGAGGCTGAGGTTTCTGCGAGTAGTTTCAGTTGTTCTGTGTGAGAATAGGGGGAGTGGGAGAGAGGCTAAGTGACTGACTTAGTGAACCTCACTTCACAGACAGCCTAGCCAAGCACGGAGCCGGGCAGGGGAGTACGCACAGAGCATACTGCGGCGCGTACGTCCCCATGCGACGTCAGTATCACTTGGCAATGGTAGCCCAGCAGCTGTAGCGGGAGGGCGAGGTGTGAATGAGACAAATGGCCAGTTTTCATTTTGTCCATGAATTTCTCCTTGAACTTACCAGCTAGGGGGCGGAGGCCTTGGCTTGATGGCTCAGCAAGATTTCCAAAGCCTCTGCGGTGCTAAGGAGACTTGCGGCCTGTCTGAGAACTGGAATGATGGATTCCCCTCCTGTCTGCTCTTCCCCTTCTGCGTGTGGAGATGAACTAGACCAAGAGACTGGGTCAAGGCAGCAAAACCTCGTCAAGGGGATTGACTGCCGGGGAGCAGGGAGCTGCTCCCGGGGTACATTCCGCCCAGTTACAGGCTGTGTCTGGGCTGTCTTCAAAGCCCCAGGAGACATACTCATGCCGGCGCTCACGGAGACAGTGCGAGCAGCAGGACGGGCTAGCTGCCCCGAGTACTGGCCTAGGCTCTCTGACGGCCATGGACTTGGGGTGTATAGTCCGTCCCGCCCCTCGCGCGGCTGTGGCTAGGTTCCACTTTTAACGCACTAACTCAATGAGAGCTGGCATGAAAACATCTCCTGGGGCTGGGAATCACACCCAGCTCCAAATGTAGACGTCCCCACCATTGTCTTGGTCACAGGGAGGAACATCAAACCCAGACGCGGTCCGGCGACCCTCGGCATCGTTGCCTTCAGTGGGTGCAGGATCAGCTCAGCAGGTGACTTGCTGTGATTGTTCCATCAGAAAGCACCTGAGGCCACCTCTGCCCTGGCTGATTCTGCCGCTGACTTGGACCTAGTCTGCACTAGCAAAGGTTTGCTGGGACAGCTGCACCCACAAGCCCTCTTAGTGGAGATGCGGCTGATACCAGCAGGAGTGTGCGTATACGTTTCCCCAAACGAAATACGCGATACCAGCTAAAGCACTTTTTGGCTGGTGTAACTGTGTCTACACTAGGGCTTTTGCCGGTATAAAATGGTCGTAAGAAAACCGCACCCCAGACTAGCATGACCATATGGACCAAAGTTCTACGTGTAGGCCTGGCCTTGGTAGCTGTGAGTCTGTCTGTGAGCGCTCTCCTGCTGCTGTTTGCCAGAGCCCCTCCTGTGGCCAGACCCGAGAGCCTCAGGAAGGAGTAAGTGTTTTTCCACGTGTCGGTGCATCGCTGCTCGAGAGCCCAGAGACGCTCCACAGGGGAAATAGCAAACAGTAAACAGGCTGGATAAATATCCCCCTACAGTGGAGCTTCTGCTTTTGCTGCCTGTCATCTGCCGTCAGCATTTAGCACAAGGGTTAGAGAGTTGTCAAAGCAACAGGAATTATTGGAGCATGGAAGCCGGGTGCTGCATCTTGTGTAGAGGGTCTGGACAAGCAAATTGAAATAAAAATAAAAACAGCAGCAAAGTGAAAGGGACACTGACTGGCGAGAACGCCCCCTCGGTGTGACAAACGGAGCACTGCAGACTGCTCGCTAGCGTGGTAAACCCTCTGCGCTGCTGATTGAGTGACAAGACGCAGCGAGGAGACGCGCGCACGAGAGCTTCATGGGCAACAACAAGCTCGTGTTTGGGCTGTGCTGGGGGGTCTGGGGGACATGGCAAAGCCAAGCACAACCCTCCCACCCCCGTGTGACTTAGCCAAAGGCTGGAACAGAGCTGAAGAAAGCCAAGAATGGGCTCGTTGGGTGGGGTGGGTGCTGGGCTGGTGAGCTGCTCCCTGATCATCACTCGCAAACAGCAATGATACGGGGCGGTGGTTGGCTTTGTACAGGAAAGACCTGATGCCACAAACCCTGCTCACATGAGTCATCCACTCTGGGATCTGCAGGCCTACTCACGTGGGTAGGCAAGGCTGGGCGCCGACTCGCGGATTGGCATTAAAGACCTTTTATTTTTAGTACCCTGGGGCTAGGGCGAGGTCAGTGGCCAGCCCGGGAGTCCAAAGGCTGCAGAGCAAGCTCCCCCCACTGATCTGGAAAGGGAGCAGCTCCAGGTGCGAGGGGGAGGTTCGGTTATTGCCCAGCTGTCCCCGGCCTCTCTGCTGAGCCTGCTGGCAAAGGGCTTAGTGGTCTGGGGGTGAGGCGCAAATACTGATTGGTAACAAACCGCTGGTACTTCGGGCAGAAGAGAGTTTCTTTTATTTAGTGTTTGTCCTGCAGAAGCTGTGTTCTGCTTGCCGTACGGCACTGTCGTGCCTAGTACTTCAGTGACCAGTGGGAGTGCAGACGGGCAGGGTCTGCCCCAAAGGGCTTTCAGCTCAGATAACGGCCTTTCCCTACTGTCCCTCGTCCACTCCTGGAAGCTTGTCAGGGGTTCGCAAGTGAATCCTCCAGCAGCAAATGCTCCCGTTTTACCTCAGCCCAGGTTTGTGTGCCTGTTTCAAATGGAGCAGGGGGGCTGTTTAATGTGTCCCAGTGTGCACAGAGATATGAACCCAGATCCCTGCTGGAAGCTGGGGCAGGGGGAGATAGCATTTAACATTTTAGAAAAGCCTGATAGCTCTAAAGCCGCATTATCACCTCACTAGATAGCTGTCTGTCTGGCCCTCATCACAGTGGTACTGGAGCATCTCCCATGTATCCAAACATAGAAACAGCCTCTCTATTCCTTCCTTCCCAGTCTGTAGGAGAACTAGCTGAGTTCGCTGTTTGTTTGTTTGTCCTTAGTGTGGCTGTTGTGTTTCTGAGGGGTGGGCATCTGGAGAGCTCTGAACTGTACCTGGTTTGGGGCTGGCCGGCCGCAGCTCCTTCAGACCCAAATTCCCTCCAGCCGTAAGTCTGCTGGCTGGCCCGCCTCCGGAGTAAGCGCTAGCCCAGGGGGTGTTAGCATTAGAAATTATTGACAGCAGAGACTCCGAGCCCTGAAAATTAGGCTGTGGAAATGATGCCCCATTTGCAACCTTTGCTGCTTCATCCCTCGCAGGGGAGTTTGAGAGTCCAGTGGAAGTGCCAGGGGCCAGGCTGATGGGGAAGCTTGAGAGCTGGAGGATTATTAGGGATGAGCCAGTGAGGCCATTCTCAGAACCCACATTGGGCTAGGGATCTGGCTTGCGTCTGAATGGTGCCCAAAACACAGAAATGAGATGGAGCAGAATTGGGATTGAGGGTGCGGGGCCTAAGGCCAAATGGGATTTGAGGGCGTGGGGATCCAGGCTGGGGGCTGAGTCAGGTTTGAGGGTGCAGGATACACGGCTAAATGAGATTGAAGGGCCTGGGTTTGGGGCACGGAGCCCAGCTGGGTTTGAGGGCGCAGCAGTCGGCTTGAGGGTATGGGGACCGGGTTTGAATCGGGGCTAGTTTACATGCTGCCCTTGCAAGATTTGCACCACACATGGTGGGCATACGCGCTGTAGAGTTAGCTGACAACAACCCCTGGCCCTCTTCCGACCCTCTGTAGCCTCCACTAGCCCAGGGAGCCACTCTCCTGCTAGCACGTGGCACGCATGCCTGCACTTTCTGAGGAGCTATTTCCACAAACCTCTGCAGCGCTCCAGTCCCTTTCTCCAGCCCTCGCTCCGCTGGAGAGCACAGACACGGTAATAAATGGCTAGTAATTATTTTTGCTGATAAAGGTTTTTTGGTGGTTGTTGGCTGCAGTTGCGATGCTAAAGCAGCAATTAAAGATGAAGTGAGAGCTAAGTGTCCAGTGGATGATCATCTATCTGTGCAGACTCGTTAGCTGCTAATTGCTCCTTCTCTGTAAATATGGCTTAATCCTTCAATGAAGCATGTAGGGATTGGGCACATGCGTCCATCCAGTGCAGCTCTCGCAGATGGGCAGAGCCTCTACTGAACATGACCCCGCTGCCCTGCAGACAGTGTGTGGCGTGGCTGCCTGCCGCATCCAGTCCTCTCTCTGGGATTAACAGTCCCTTCGGAGGCCTGCCAGGCTCCAGGAGGGCGATTGCTCTCAATCCGCACCGTGATCTTTCCAAAACTGTGAGCCACTCCCCACCGATGGGGCTTTGGTATCTGCCATGGAGTGTTTCTGAGCCAGGCTCTGTGCTCCCTCCCTCCCAGGTGACTGATGGAGATTAGACCCAGAGGCAGGGAGTGCATATGCACGGACTGCTGTACAGAGATCAACAGATCCCCCAGAAAGACTGTCCAGCCCCAGCAACATCTCTCTCGTCTGTTGATTGCAGCGTAGTTCTCATGGGTTCTGTTTCCTGCTCCATCACTGACTTGCTGGTTGATCTTGTCCAAGTCACGTCATGGCTCTGTGCGTCAATCTCCCCAACTTTTGTAAAATGTGGGATTTGATGTCTGAGCCGTTATAGCAGTGAAAGAACAACTGGGATTCTGCTCTGCCTCGTCCAGCAGCCTGGCACAACCCCCTTCGTTGGCCCGGGCAGAATGTGAGGAGCAGAAAGTGCCTCCCCTGCTTTGTAGATATCGGGGTAACGTCAGGCAGTTGTTAAAATCTCGTGATGGCGTGGAAGCCAAGTGCAAGTAAGAGGGCAGAATAAATCTGGCTCATGAAGATGTCTTTCGGAGAGCCACTTTCCTGATTGTAACCACATGCTGAGACTCAGTTAACTGGGGGAGGAGGGAGAAGGAAAACGTAGAATGTCAGTAGAGAGTTTATACCTGAATAAGGATTTATTGACACACAGTTATACCGGTACAAAGTTATACACCTTTATCCCAGTACAGCTCTCACCCTGGGGGTTGCATCGCTTAGTTAAATTAGTACAAAAACAGTGTATAGACAAGCGGTAAGAAAGAGAAGACGCCTGGGTTGGGGGGGTTAAAGTGCGTGGGTGCCATGCAGCATTGCTGGCTGGGGTGGGGGTAGAGCAGGTCAGTGTGTGCTGCACTGAGCCAAGTGTTAGGGAGAGTCTCTGAGTCTCTGGGAGCAGGGCAAACAGCTGCTGAGCAGCACAGCTGGCCTTAGGGGCTGAAAAATCATTCTTGTCCCCCCTTCCCTCACCGAGGCCTGTGCACCACGAGACACTCTGCTACCCCTCCCGCTGTCGAAAAGGGGGTTACGGCAGTGTCCGTGCTGTATTGTAAGCACAGTACCTTTACTCTCTGTACAGCACCATGGTGCCATATATAAAGGGTCAATAACACCATGGGGTGCAATTCTGCCCCCAGATCCATGCACACCAATCCCTTGGAAGTCAGTGGGCATTGCACACCCATATCAGAAGGCAAAGTCTGGCCCACTGCCTTTTAGGCTGGTACAATGCAGTAGTGGTTGATTGAAATAAGAAATGGGCAGGAATGCCAGCTCTGTGCTATTTTCCCTCCACTAGGTAAAGGAGACTTCTGGGGTGATTAGCAATAAGACCGTCCATCCTATAAGGGGGATGTCAACTACTGAAGCTGGTGAAGCACGTGGCTTAGTCCAAGGGCATGTCTTCACTGCAAAAAAAGATGCGTTTTTAATCTGATTTAATTTACCCGCGTTAAAACAGGAGTGAAGATACAGCAGCTCAGTTTAGCAGCTCGTGTTACAACATGTGGGGAATCTCAGGGTGAATTTGAGCCAGTAACCCGAGTTAAAAGCTAAGTTGCTGTGTCTTCATTGTTACTTTAACTTGGGCTAAGGAAACAACTTCCTTTTTGCAGTGAAGATGTACTACATAGTTACAAAAGGGGCCCTCCGCCTGGTGGTGAGGTGCTGGTGCCACTCCCGAGAAAAGGTCCAGGCACTAGTTCTGCTGTCAGTGACGGCTGGTGTTTCTAGGTACGAGAGTTTAGATGCTTCTCTTTGCTATATTATCCTGGTGCTTAAATTCCCTTCGGGTGCCTCCTAGCGTGGCTAGCCAGACATGCGCTAGACCTGCTCAATCTGCCAAAGACAGCCCTGTAGCTGTGACAGCACAAGCAGCAGCTCAGGCCGGCCACCCGAGCACACACCCAGGGGTGGCGTGGGATTGTATTTGGGCGACTGGCCACACTGCTATTTTTAGGTGCTAGGCTGAGCAGCGCTAGGGCGTATAGGTTTACCTGAGCTGGGAATTACACCTCCCAGTGCTGTGTAGACCTACCCCTTATTGGAGAGAGAGCAGTGTGGTGTGAAACAGTAACGGTCCAAATTACTGCAGGTCCTCAGAGGAAGCTGTAGCATTTTGGACCATTCCTGTAGACACTGCAGCATTGTTTCATAAGAGGCTCTGGGTTGAGATGGGGTGGGATTGTTAACACTCAGGCCTGAGAACCGCCAGAACAAGGTGTAGTGGCAAAGTTTCCTCATCTCATCCTCTTTTTGTTCCTGCCTTTCCTCTCGCTCCATTTTCTCTTTGTGTCTGACTGGGTCTGGCCACACAGCTGTGCCCACACTGCAGATTAGGCTGTGGAAAATATAGACAACAAGCCCACACTTAACTCAAGGACAGCGCTTCTTTGGGTTGGTGTTTGAGGAGGAAGAAAAGTGTCTCCTGTTGGAGCGTTCAACGTGCCTGCAAAACCCTGACCAGTAGCCAAGGCAGATAGCTGGGGAGAAAAGGGAAAGGCATTTTGATAAAGTTAAAAGCAAAGGATCTAGGTTTAGGGAGTTGCTCCGGGCCACTGGAAAGTCTGAAAAATATCCAGATTTAAATGTGCTCCGGTGGTGGGTGCAGTTTTCTTGACTCTTTTTATCTTTGTGAAAAGATTAGCTTGAAAGTGGCACTGTTGTTTCTCTGAAGAGGAGGCTTGGGCTTGTGGTTACACAAGGGTTGGGAGGTGGGGCTCCTGGATTTGGTTATTGGCCCCCCTGTTGACTTGCTATGTACCTCAGTTTCCCCATCTGTAAAGCAAATATAATGTCTCCTAATGGGATGTTGTGAGACGTAATCTTTGTGATGTGCTTTGAGATCCTCAGAGGAAAGGCAGTATAGAAAGGTGCATCATCGTGATCAGAAATGCAGCTGTTACTCTCTGATTTTTTTTTTTAAACCTGCAGCAAAATCGTCTCAATGCCTAAATTCATTACTGGCCCATCTTAAAAATATTTGAGCCAGTTTTATAAACGTGTAAACAGATCAAAACTCTCTTCCCCAGATGGATGGTAGAACAAAAACCACCTCAAACTAAGCTCTAACTAACTGGCTGTTTATGTGAAATCAATATTTCCCAGGCTATGAAGGAATGAGGGGTAAACATGGCTCTTTATTTGTTTGTTCTGTGAGGATTTGCCTCTCTGAAGCAAAAGTATTTACTTCCCTCCTGTACCAGCCTGCTGGAATCTCCCTGCTCTCTCCCTCGGTTATTGGCAGTGGAAATGCTGGGGTGAAAGAAAACGTTCTGCTATCAACATATTGCAGCTCGGGCCCCATCCTCCCCCCCCGGCCCACGCGGGTTTGGCCAGAGCCACCCAGCAGTGTGGTTAGTTTGGACCTCATGCAGCTTTGCCTACAGAGAGCACTGAACAGTGAATGACATGGAGGGCTGCAGGAGCCTGTGTCTCCTAAATGAAACTCAGCAGCCCAGGGAAGCGCTGGGATCCCAGGACAGAGCCCTGCGGTGCAGGATGGCAGCTCAAGAGGGCAGGACATATCGCACCGAGCTGGCTGTTTCTCTTGGAACACGCCCTGGGTCCTCTTCGTAGGAAGGCTGTTCAGATTGCAAAGCAGCGGTGCAGTTCCCAGCCCTAGGCTGTCGTTTCACTAGCATGTATGTAACTGGCAGCAGCCATCTCATTGCCCCCACAAAGAGTTTATCTCTCTGATAATGTTTTTATAGCAGCCATAGTCAAGCTAATTATGCCTTTAATTGGTTTTCTGAGCCCCAACCCCGCCGCCCCGTTTTCTCTGGAAAAAGAGGCGAGCCGGTGAGTGGCAGCTCCAGAGAGCACTACTGGGTTTCTCCGGTGTTGTGTGTTACAAACGTGGGCTTTTCTAAACCATTCCTGTAAGAGCCATTCCCCTCTCACCAGTGAGTTCATGCACTGCTGCCTCCTGCTGGAGGGAGGTGTTTTAGGCTCTACACAGTAAGCGCCTGTGGGTTTAGTAGTCATTCGGCCTATTAACACAATATTCCTTCAGTTGGTCTCTTCACTGCCATAAGCTAGGTCGTTGCTAGAGTTGCCCACACATTGATCCTTTCAGTACCATGGAAGGAAGTTACGAACGCCCCACCCCCTAGAGAGACCTGGAAGTTGTTGAGACTCTGGTTTTAAAGTCCTCACTGGACGACCCCTGAAGTCTCAAAGGAAAAGGAGTCCACTACCTTGCTTGCCAGGGCTTGTGTGAAATGACCACGGTCAATACAGATCCCGAGAAGTTAGAAGCAGGGATTAGGAGTCAGGACTCCTGGTTCCATACGTTGTCCGTTTCGCAGGGCTCTGCACAGCTCTGCCCCTTCCTGTCACTCACTATTGTTTATATGTATTGTGGTAGTGCATGGGAGCACCAGGCGTGGGTCCGGGCCCCATTGTGGTGAGTGCTGTACAAACCCAGAACAGGTCAGTTCCTGCCCCAAACAGCTTCCCTGTCGTCTTGCCTTGTTGCTCTCTTTGTCCCTTGTATTGTCCTGCTCCTTGTGTCTAGAACGGCAGCTCTCAACCTTTCCAGACTTCTGTACCCCTTTCAGGAATCTGATTTGCCTTGTGTACCCCAAGTTTCACCTCACTTAAAAACTACTTGCTTACAAAATCAGACGTAAAAATACAAACGTGTCACAGCACACTGTTACTGACAAATTGCTGACTTTCTCATTTTCCCATATAATTATAAAATAAATCAATTTCAATATAAATATTGTACCTACTTTTCAGTGTATAGTACATAGAGCGGTATAAACAAGTCATTGTATAAACTTTTAGTTTGTACTGACTTCGCTAGTGCTTTTTATGAAGCCTGTTGTAAAACTAGGCAAATCTCTACATGAGTTGATGTACCCCCTGAAAGACCTCTGAGTACCCCCAGGGGTACACGTACCTTTGGTTGAGACCCACTGGTCTAGAACGATCTCTTTCCTCCTCCCTGTGCCTCATTTTCTTACCCCCTGCCCCCTGTGCTGACCGCAGTCTCCCTTTGGAAATTCCCCAGCTCTCACAATTGACTTGTGAGCTCACCAGACATGCTGTTGGCTTTATCTTTTTCCTGTTGCCTCCCTTTGGCTAGGTCTACACTACCCACCTGAATCGGCGGGTAGAAATCGACCTCTCGGGGTCGACAATCGATCCCCGAATCGACGCTCTTACTCCACCAGCGGAGGTGGGAGTAAGCGCCGTCGACAGAAAGCCGCAGAAGTCGATTTTGCCGCTGTCCTCACAGCGGGGTAAGTCGGCTGCGATACGTCGAATTCAGCTACGCTATTCACGTAGCTGAATTTGCGTATCTTAAATCGACTCCCCCCTGTAGTGTAGATGTACCCTTTGTCTCTGTCCTAGGCCTGTCTAACTTAGACTGAAAGCTCTCTGGGGCAAAGACTGGGTCAGCTATTACTGTAAAGGTCTATGCCCAGCGCTGGTGTTACATCAGTGTATACAAGTAATAATACGCCTCTTCCATGTGATTGTACAAAGACTAGCCTGCTAACACAAGCTAAATGCATTGTATAATGGTCACTCCTGCAAAGGCCTGAGAAAACAGCCAGGTCTTGAATGTGTCCTAAAGGTCACAGCCTCTGGCTGTGCCGGGCCATTAGATAAGCACATAATCCATCCAAGCATAACGTAATACACCCATAATACCCATGTGTCTGTTCCATATGCAAAGCATAGTATGACAGTGCAATCTAACAAACCCACAAAGCAATGCAACTGCTGCTTCCGACTGAAAGATCGCCTTCCAATACACGTGCATTTTGCAGGGAGCCTATTAAGCTATGTAATTGAGCAATTACCAACATGACCTTTTTAATTGCCACCTGCCTTGCAGGGAGCTGTGCGGTAAATGAGATGAGCCTAGTGAGCGGGCAGTGATTGCCAAGGTGGTGGGGAATGGCATCTTTCGCGGATGGGGGACGCCCTGAGCTGTGGCAGAGCTGCTTGTGCATGTGTTTGACGAGAGGGCCAGGTGGGTAACCCACTTATTCCACTGGCACCTCATGGGAGCCCCTGTGCACTGTCTCCAGCTCTTTGTGGTGTTCACTGAGGGGAGGCATCGCTCCATTGATCTTTATAGGGCTGCACTAGCTGCAAGTCAAGTTGCGTTCCCCATGCAGTCATCTGGAGATACCAGTAGTTGATCCCACCAGTCTCGAGGCAGATGGGACTTGGTCATGCCAGAACCCAGGAGTCCCCCTGCTTCACTGCTGACCGCTGCTGCCTGTCTCCCATTCTGCTGTGGCTGCTCTAACGCATGACAGAGATTGCTGTGCTCTCTGTCTCAAGCTTGGGTTGTGGAGCAGTTCTAGCCCCCTGGAGGGCTAGAGCGCATACAGCTGATGGGAAGAAGGTAAGCACATCCCAAGGCAATTTCTTAATCTGAGACACTGCCCCAGGTGCCCCAGAAAATTGTGAATCTGTCCAGAGTGTTCATGCAGGCTTCCTGCAGTGAAGGGGGGTTGCAACTGGGTTTCTGTTTGTTCTGCGTTTTTATCCTGCCTTTATAGTCTTCTGGTGCATTGTTTCTGACAGCATAAATGATGAATTGGATGCTGGGTCAGTGATGAAGCCAATCTATGATGGCCATATCAGCACCTCCATCCACCATCCCAGTGAGAAAGAGAGTAGTCCTTGACCAGATGGCACGCTCTTTGTTCTTGAGCTCCACAGGGCAGGGCGAGGCGCTAAAGAAACCCAACAGTGAAGATGTACGTTAAAACCCAACGTACCCTGTTGTAATGAGGAAGGATCTTTTGGTTCATGTGGTTGTTCAGAGGGGCACGTGAGAACTGAGCTGGTGAGACTAAGGGACCTAGATCTGCTTTGTCTATCTGCCAAGAAATGAGCCATCGATCCAAAATTTAGTCCCACATCGCCTGCTGCTGTTCCTTAGAAAGACTGTGTCTGACGTGCTGTCTGACAGGGTCAGCTATTTCAGAAAAGGGACATCTTGACTTTCGCTGGTGGTGTTGACGTGGCTTTCAGGTGCAATTGTGAAGTACGCTGTCTTGATCATTGGTTGTGCACAGTAACGCAGCCAGGACCTTGCCTTCACGCCCAATCACCAGGGGACTGATGACAGCCAGGGCTGGAAGATTGGAGACTGGAGTTGGCCAGGTCACACCAGTGATGATATGAAGGGCAGAATTAATCAGCGAGTCCAACTTGCCACAGTGATGACTGGAGCCCCAGGCTGCCGCACAGTAATCAGCAGGTGGAAAAACCAAGGCATTGATCGATGTCCGTAGGGTTGCAGCACTAGCATCCCGTGAGTTGCCGGCAAGCCTGCAGAGGAGTGCAACTCTCAGCTAGATTGTGGCTCGTCGTCTCTATGTGTTGTTGAAAGGACAGAGAGCTGTCAAGCTTTATCCCCAAATAAGTAGGGTGCAGTTCAAAAACGATTGGCTGGTTGCTCAGAACGACCTGCCGCTGTCAATGAGCTAACCAGTCGGCAAGATGGATGGCACTGTCTTTAATATATATAGGTTAAGTTGCCACTTTGAAAAGTACTTGGCAAAGGTGTCAGGGTCAGGTAGGTCTCCAGCTCCTCAGAGCTATTGCCAGGCAGAGATCATCAGCATTTCTGAGCTTCATTGCCAAGGTGGGAGGTAGGTCGGCTGTATACGTGTTAAGGAGCATCGGAGTGAGTACAGATCCCCGGGGAAGTCCACTGTTCATTCAACGTGGGCCTGGATGGTGTGGGGTAGGAGAAACAGATGCTGATCTCACAAATTCAATCCCATCTCACCGGTAGGAATGAGACCAGAGGCAGTGTGAGGATCTGGATCCATATTAGGTTTAGACTAAGACCCAGGGTTGGTTTGTGAGGCTGAATCAAAAGCACCAAAATCTCATGAGCATTGGCCAAGATGGCAGAACTCTTGAGAGATCAGCTGTTCTTATAAGATAGCCACCATCATTTCACAAGACACTGGCCACATCCAAACAGACGCTGGAAAATTAGCCCCTATCAGCTTGGAATGAAACATGGAACCAAAATCATGGGCCTGCCACCTTTCCCCCAGTTCTGATATATGAAGGGCTTCAGAGGTGAGGTTCTGTTTTTGGCTTATTTTGGTGGTTATCTAGCCCCCAAAAAGACAAGTCAAGGAGCAGTGCTCTTTCTTCTGCTGGTGTTCTGTAGCATTGCAGGCCAGGGTATGTCCCTTTCGAGATGCTGATGTTGGAACGTTTCTACCTCTGTGCATTTTCCTTGTCTGTTTTCCCGGAGCTGTCACTTGAAGGGTCAGGCTCTGGCACAGTCAGGGGCAGTCACTGGGCTCAGGTAGGCTACTGGCACAACACGGGCCATTATTTCTTGGCTATTGCATATATGGAGCTTTAACAAGGTCTTACTGGCTCCATGTTGTGCTGTGAAAAGAATTTTGATTCCACTTAATTGTGTTCTCAGGGCTGTTCGTTGCTTGAGAGCCCAGCTGCTGCCCGAAAAATCTCTGTCGGCCTTTGTCTTGTATATGTTTTATAGTTTACAGTCTCAGCTGGCTGCTTTAGTTGACATGGTGTTTTTAAATGTATTTAAGGGACACTCAGTAAACTGCCAATATGTTTTAAAAATCAAATGTTTTGCTGTTGTGTAGTGTAAGCCTAGAACTGAACTGGAATATGTTTTCCTTCTCCAAACTTGGCTTCTTCCATCGCACACGAATCCAATTTTGTATGTGTGATCGTGACTGTCAGGAGACACAGTGCTTTGCTCAGAAGTGCTGGGCTCCATACTGTTTAATTTAAAAATATACCCTGACAGCAAGTGTATTCCCTGACCAATGAATGGCGTGGGTTTGCAGTGTTACTCAACCTTCGGGATACCAGGGGCCAGCTTGCCGCCTTCCTAAACTGTTACAGGGAGATTTCAGGGACCAGCGCCAGTCCACAGACCGGTCCTTGAGAAACACAGGAGGAGAGAATGCAAGGGGCCCTAGCCAGGTGGGGAGTGTGTTTTCTTCACACCTGGGAATCACTGTGGAGGGGCTGGCACTGATTCCACAGGCGTAACTACCACACCCTCCCCCCTCCGCAAAATCTGCCATTTGCCTTTTGTACCTTCTCATTTTTGATGTATTTTTTATTTGTGCAAAACTGCACTGGTGGTGGTTGGGTTTCTTCAGGAAGTTCTGCCATGGCACAGCTGTTTCCCAAACGGGCATCTGTAATCAAAGGGCATGTTGGTATCCTGCTACTAAAACACTGAAGTTCAGGGACTTCTGACAGGAGTACACATACATCGGTCCCTTTCCCTGCCGAGGAGCTCCATGTAAACTCGGAGGCTTGTCTCTCTCACCAACAGACCTGGGTCCAATAAAAACTATTACCTCCCCTGCCTTGTCTCTCTCATTAGCACACACGCGATCCAGCCCTGCCAACCCTTAGCACAACTCCCAACCCACCCTCCTCCGCCCCCCACAAAGAGTATGGCCGGACTCTGGGGCCAGTCTTTGGGATAGCTAGTAATCTTATGACCCTTATCAGTTCAATCCTCTTAAGGTTAAGTCAGTCCTATTAGTCAGGCTTGTGATGTGCGGAACCTTGTCGTTTCAAAATCAGTCTGCCCAACAGTCAGTGATGATATTAGGTACAATAAAGTCCAGCACAAAAGGGATTGCGTTTCAGAGCAGCAGGTGTGTGGGGCATAGCTCTGCAGCTCTCATTAACATCGCTGGCTAAATAAACCCCTTGCGCCTCCAGCTGTGAACGTATCCCTTAAAGGTGCAGGTTAGATCTTGTGTAAACATTCCCCAGGTTGGCGAGGTTATAAAGTGCTCCAAGTACAATCTGAGCAGGACTCGTGGTCCCACACCTTTGCTGCCTGTTATGCCTCTGGAAAGACCTTTCCTTACTAGGAAACGTTGCTGCTCTTCACTCCTTTGCTCATTGCCTCTGCCAAAGAAACGTCCCTTGTATCTCCTTGTGCTTTCCTTGTGGCGAAGAGCCGGCTGGCTGTGTGTTTACATCCAGAGGGTTGCAGCAGACATGGACACGTGCCCCAGGAAGCGTAGAAGGATGTATATCTACAGACAGACGCATTGGAGCTCAGATGTGGGCTGTCCCTTATGGAAACAGCCCAAGGAATTGAGTAGAGAATGACACTCCAGCTACAGAATTCTATAGAATGGCTCCAGAACCATTTAGAAAAGGTCTTATTTCTTGTTAACAGCTATAGACTTTTAGAGAAATGTCTGTAGAGCCCTATTGGTTTCATCCCTATTAAATCCTACTGGAACTTTTCCAGAGGACTGGGGCCTTACCGATCCATGCAGGCAGGAGTGCACCTGTCAGCACAGGTTGGAGGGAAGAGCATCCATGCATGGAGGTGGGGGCGAGAGGACCGGGGGGCACAAAAGGCATGTGGGAGAGCACATATCCAGGCTTATTAAATCATAGGGAAAGGCTTCCTGCCCCTTTGCAGCGTGGGTGAGGGGTTGGTTGGTTGATTTGTTTGTTTTCTGGAGTGATTTTATTAGAGTTTTATTCAAGTTTGACATTGGCAGATCTGTTGATTAAAATTACGAGCTGTCTGTCATGGCGCTCAGTCCAATACTTGAAACACAGCTAATGCAGGATGGGCTTGTCTCTTAATACTTTTTACATTCTCCAGGGCAGAGGCAGGTTTAAGCATAACCATTGTGGTGCAGAAAGACAACCTGGGAGCCAGGAGTGTCGGAATTATTGATTGAGTGAAGGAGTGAATTAGCTGTCTGCTCCTCTTCTGGTTAGTCTCTAGCGAAGAAGCTTTTTCTTCCCATTATTTTTTGTGTGTTTGTTTGAGCTTAGCAGTTAATGTGCTTTCTCACGCCTACTGCCATCCGTTATGAAGGGTCGCTTTTCTGGGGGGGCTTGGTTTTTTTACACAGTGGACTTTTCAATCAGTTCTCCAACAGTTAGCTGCTGGCCCTGTTGCATGTAATGGGACTTGGAGGCCCAGCCTGTCTCTTGTCAAGGAGCAACTGGCCACTTGAGTTTGGATTTCCAGATAAGAACATAGGAATGGCCAGACTGGGTCAGACCAAAGGTCCATCTAGCCCAGTATCCTGTCTACCGACAGTGGCCAATGCCAGGTGCCCCAGAGGGAATGCACCTAACAGGTAATGATCAAGTGATCTCTCTCCTGCCATCCATCTCCACCCTCTGACAAACAGAGGCTAGGGGCACCATTCCTTATCCAGCCTGGCTAATAGCCATTAATGGACTTAACTTCCATGAATGTATCCAGGTCTCTTTTAAGATCATGGATACATCATATTGCCCCCTCTCTGCCCCAGTCCAGCGGGGTGGAGACTCGGGCATTGGGAGGAAGAGGGGTAGAATGGGCAGCAGCTCTTTGGAATTAGGGTTCAGATAAAACAAGACACTTCCCTCCAACCCCTGTCAAAGCTGTCACTGGACATACCAGGTGCCTCGGCTCTGGCTGAGACTGTGAACTCTTTCTGACCAATGATCTAAAGCAGTGGATCTCAACTTGTTACAATGTGTTACCTGGGCCAAAGGGGACAGGTGGCAGGGCAGTGGCAGCCCGGACCCGGACCCTCTCCATGTGGGGCCGGCCAGCTGCCTGCCCCCCTGAACCCCTGCCGCGTGACTTCCCCAGACTGCACAATGCGGGCTGGCCTTTAGCACACAGCTGAGCTGGGCCGCAGCCCTGGGTGGTACAATGCTGCTCCCCGGCAGGTAGCCGTGTGGCTGTGGTAGTGTGGTTCACCTGGATGGGATGGAATGAGGCACTTCCACAATGGGCGTTCCACAGTCCGGGGCCACCGCAGCAACAGCTGAGCCAGCTGCTGACTTCAGTCAGGCTAGTGGTGGTTGTGAGAGTGTGAACTGAAGCCTGCAGCACCAGCAGGTATTTTTCCTGCCTTCCCTCATCATGTCACTATTCTGGAGAAGTGGAAGTGGGGCCAGTCTGTTTCCTCCTTAGTGAAGCATGTGTGGAAGCCCATTAAGGTTGGTCAAGGGGAGAAGGAACCCAGAGTTTCTAATTGCCACTAAGCCAGTTTAACTCCTGTGTGTGTTTTCTTCAGAGATCTGTTTTGGAAGGACTGTCGGAGTCATTATTAGGACAGGGCGCACGGCACTTGGGAATGGGTAGGCCAGGCTTGCTTTGTCTGAATGGTTTTACTGGTAACCAGCCTTGCAGTGCTGCTGTCAGACCCTGGATTTATTCCGCTGGATCTCTGTTCTTTAGCATATCAAGGTTTGTGAAGCGACTGGGCTTGTACAGGTTTGTCTGTGTCCAATCTGAAGCAAATACCATTAAACAAACACTTAAGGAGGTCTGGAGAACCTCAGTAGAGCCCTTCTACTACCCCTCTGGACACTGACAGAATGAAATAACAAATGCTATTTTCTTCCATAGCTAGGGGCCCAAACTAAAAAAAAACCCCTTGCTGATGTCTGCTGCTCCGAACCATGGAGCTTTATTGGCTTTAGTTATTGCATTTGATTCAGCCTCTTTTGTTGGTGAGTGAGGCCCCAGGAGGAGTTCTGCAGGCATGTGTGTGAAGACAACATTCTGGTTATGTAACCCAGCACTGATCTGGCCCATTTGTGCAGGGGAGAGCCAAGTTCTGGCCGACAGCACTGCGAGTACAATGGCAAGGTACCAGGAGAACCGATCCAGTGACATGCCCCAGCTGGGATCCAGATCCGAAGTTCGGGGTGTTCTGTTCTGGAGGTTTGTCTTTGATGATAATGCAAATGTTCGGGGCCTTCTCAGTCCTCGGAGTTGAGCTGGAGAGCTAGAAACCAGCTGCTGTGAGATTCTCCAAACAGTCCTTTCTTAGGGCATTTTCTAGCCCAAACTAGGCCGGGCAGAGGCACATGAACGGGTCAGAAGACTGGGCCTGGGGACATAAGGGTCTGTGTTTTAGTCCCACGGCTGCAGGGCTGTGGTTTAGTGGTTAAATAACAATGTCAGGATTCCCCATCCAGCTCCCCACTGTCACTGGCTGAACTCCTGACTTAAAATGTAGTTGCCATAATCAAGGACTTTGACTTCTCATGTCTCTGTACAGGGCCAAGCTGCTGGAGGGCAGGGTGTAATAATGACCAGAGCAAGCATGTCATGGGAGTCTCTTCTCAGCTTGCTTTATGTTGGGTCACTCACACCCAGAGTTTTGCATTAAGTTGTGGATTCTTAGGAGCCCTATAACTGGGCTGAAGCCACCAAAATTCACTTGATTTCTGGCCAGCCCTGTGGTCCATATATCTCAGCCCCCTGGCCCAAGTTTTGCTTTTGTATCAAAACTCCGAGCTCAGCCTGGGTTTGGGTCTTGCTACCCTGCGGCCAGGAGTTGTTCCAGCTCCCAGCCAAGTCCTCAATTGACACACACACAAAATGTAAACACTTGGCTAAGAGAAGCGCTAAAACTCAATGGTCCTGAGATAATTAGGATGTTGGGAAAGTGACAGGAAAGAGTATCAGGCAAAGCCAAGGTCAGCGGCTGCTAATTAAGAATCAGCACCTTGTGTCAGCCTGAGCTGCTGCTTGGAATTGAAACATACACAGGAGAAACCCAGGAAGCGAAAGGTGATAGAGTTACACAGATAGCAGCTAAAGGGATTTGAGCAGGGGGGTTAAAGTTACTTTCCAGCTCCTCTGATAAAAGGGGAAGAAGGCAGAGAAAACAGCGAGGAGAGGGAAATTCATGCCTGCTCGGTTGCCAGAGAATTATGGAGCTTACTGGGCCCACAAGGGGAGAGATTGTCTGTCTAGAGAAATAATCTGAAAGACTTTTTTTAAAAAGCTTGTCTTTTATTATCGAGGCTCCTGTGCAGGAAAGGCTCTGCTGGCGCGTCGGTCCCAGCCCTGTGAACGCAAGGCCCGTGGAAGTCCCATCCAGCTGGCTTGTGAAATTGGCCCGGGTGCTTGGGCACAGCTGTGCAGCAGCCTTGCATGCCCCTGTGTGTACAATGAAGCCCTCCCCATTACGGACTGCCCTTCAACCTGCCCTGATGGCTTTGCTTTCCCATTACATGTGCCTGGTGATGCCTGTCTGTAACCTTTATGGGAAAGTCCTACAGGAGTTTTAAACCAACCTATAGAATTATCTGGCAGGGACATTGGTCTTTGTTACATTCTACAGGATGGTTTCAAAATTCTAAAGGAAGGCTTTTGTTCTCTGTTGATTTCTGTCGGTCTCCAGAGTTTCTGTAGAGCCCACTTGATTGCATCCCTATCAAATCCTATCGGACTTTTCCAGAAAGGGAAGTGTTAGGCGCCTCAGCTGATTACACCCACATTTGTAAATTAAACTGCCAATGCTGCGAAGATCTTTCCCATTCTGGCCCTAGAGCTGTGTCAGCCTGCCCTGTAATTCAACAAGCACAGCTGTAAATTCATATTCCAAAGACTGTATGTTTGAATCATGTCAATGCCTCTACTGAAATGTTAGGGAAAAGTAAATGGAACGTATCGAGTGCCTGTGTCGATGCATTACTTAGCGGAATGGGATCTGAAGGCCTTCTGACAGAATGGGTAGCAGGGAGGGACAGGGAATCTACATAATGAATGGCCGTACCAGAACATTGATTCTATACCTGCATGGCTCATAGCCTACACAGCTGCACCGAGACCGGTATATGATTCAGCGCCACATGTTCTCTTCGCGCACCCTGTTGTGTGTTTATGTCCTGCTGGGCTTTTGTTTTTATTTCAATGAAATGTTAGCTCATTTTAAAAAGGAGTCAGCAGTTGCAGGAACTGAAGAGATGCCTGCCAAGCACCTAGAAGATGCAAAGGAGGAGGAGTATTATTATTATAGCTGCTCATATTATTGCACATACTTTCCTCAATGCAGGGCAGACCGCATAGGCATTCGGATGGTGCGGTACTGTCCCAGCTGGAGTTGTGCGGACCCCTGGATTCAGTGTTTGCCTCTTGTGGGGCACTGACTCTGCATCCCCCGTACAATGGAAGATTGGCATTTACTTCTGTTCCCAGGCATCACTAAAGACCAGTTAGACTAATTCATGAGATGCAGTCAGGACTAGCAGTAGTATTGGCCTTACGCGCTGATCAGAATTGCTGCTCCTATTGATCACGGTTGGCACATGAGCCTCGCCTTTGGACAAGGTGTTTGGAAGGATGGAGGCGGATGTTAACATACAACTGAGTATCACTTTATTTCCACTTACTGTAAATATGTCTAATCTTCCTAACAAGGGGAGAGCAAAGCCGTGGCCATCAATCATGTCAGTGAGCTGCACTACAACTGTCAGTCTGTGCTGAGGAATCGGACCTCGCAGTGCTTCACAGTCCCTATCAATCTGTCTTCCTTTTTAGTGCAGAATGTACTGTAAACAGTCTGGATTGTTCTTTTTTTTTCATGAAAGAGGCACGACAATACAGTGTCGGTAAAGAATGAAGTCGCTTGGGGCTGGAATGGGCCGTGTATCACTTCAGTAGTTCCTTCGCTTGTAGGTCACCAGTTCAAATTCCACACAGGTTGGAAAGTGACTGAAATTTATCCCCATTTGGCCTACGTGAGATGAGTTGATGTGTCTTAATTCAGCTCCTCATGGACAGGTGTCTACATCCAAAATAAACATCCAGGACTAGAACTAACTGCCCCCTGAGCTGCCAGGGCATGGAACCTGAATGACTGTCTCACCCGCAGGCCATGGGTGAGGCACATTTGTTAGGACAGCGGATGGGGGAAGCTTGTTCTGTTATGCCTGTGAGTGTCCATTGTGTGGATGGAGGATGACAGGCTCCAAGGCTGTTGATCTGTCATCACTATATTACTTAATTATCTTGAAGGGTATGTCCTTCCTCCCCTGTCTGGACATCAGTGATGTCTTATTGGAAAGTGTGCAGGGGTGGGATCAAAACAAACCTCCAAAGTCTCCAGAGACGGATTCTGAGACCCCAGTCAGATTATCTGGCCTGAGTCTTGGAGTATCAAGTGTTACACTGTACACACTCAGATAATCAGAAACACCTCCTTCTCGCTAATGGAAAACTGATTCCCAGGGACCACCCCTCTCCCAATACCAACGCTGCCTCTTTGAGAGCAAATCGGCCTTGGTCTTGGAGTCAGATGGCTGATGTTAGGGTTTGATTGGATTTCATGGATCCCCAAAGTGAAGAAAATCTATTCAGATCCCATCTGTTTGAAAATCTTGAGAATCAAGACTGGAGGTCTTCCTGGAACGTGCTGCTCATTAGTTTAATCATGTGATACCCCAGCGTGTCTGTCCCATGTCTGCAGCGTTGGTTTCTGTAAAAGGGAAAGGTGAATGAGTCGTTACTTTGTCAAAGGGGAGAAAACATTGCGGCCCGGACTCATTTGCCTTCCTTGACCTCATTCTGCTGTGCCCGTGATAGCTGGGTGGATTCATGGACATGAGAAACCATGAGGTTCTTCCAAGCTATGCATGTACCTTGCTGGCCCACTGACTGCACAGTATTTATTTGGGGAATGACAGCACAAGACTTGGAGATGGGCATTGCATTCTACGATTCATGCCCCAGCCAACGGGTTATGTGTTTTACAGATACTTATGGAAGCCGAAGGAAGGAGAATTTCATTATCTCTGTGAAGAGTTATCACCAAGCACAAGATTTTGCCTTTGTGGAAGGCAGTTTAAAAAAATGTCTTCAGCTGTATAAGTAAATTTACCTGTCAGCATTCCTCTCTCTCTTTCTCTCCTGCATGAGGCAACAGTCAGAGGTTTAATGTGGGTAATTCACACAGTATCTGGCAGCTGATTTCCCTTCTGCCCTCCAAATGAATGTCAAAGTGCTGGGAAGGGGCAGGACACCTTTCAGTACCCAGAGCAGTCCTGGGGGCTTAAACAGAATTCCAGAGCAAACATGTTATTAGCAATGCAGATAACAGTATGCGCAGGTGTTCTTAGCATTTAAAACTGTGCAATATTTAACCTGCACTCACAGCTACTGCCAACTGAATACTATGCCTCCCAGTGGCTTTTCAGCTGGGCACATGGGGAATCAGGTGAGCCTCCTGCCTTCCCGTTAACCCCTTCATTCTAGCAAACACAGCGGTGTTCTTTGGAGTGCGGATGTACTGTTAGACTTGGCAAGTCAAGGTTGGCCCTCACTGATGCAGAGGGCAGTGCTGGCAGCGTGGTTTGCCCCCACTCACCAGGCACATCGCTGTGCAGCACAGAGATTAATGAGCAGTTGGATTCCATGCACATCAAACTGGAAACGCGTCCATCAGCGGGAATGTGGCAGTACTGTTTGCCTGAATACTAGAGTAAATATGACATTGAAGTATCCTGGTGCATATTATGGGCTCGATTTTCAGCTATTAACCGGGGGCACAACAAACGGCACTTGAACATTGTCTAGCTGTTTTGCTGGCATTGTAGTTAGATGTGTAAATGCAGCTGCATTTAACAAGGTGGACAAAATTGTACCCAAAAAACCCAGGAGGCTGGCCCTTTAAAAAGTAGGCTCTCAGTGAAGACGATGATGGTGGTAGTGTTGAAGATGCATAAGGGCTAGAATGGCTTATTTTCCAGATGCCTAAATAACTCTTCAGAGATGTATTTTACTACTCCTCTCCTTTGTTAGGAGTTGTGCGGGAGCCAGAGAAGGGGCAGGGTTGGTAAGGGAGTGACTGATACATGCAGGAGAAGCAAGAGGGTTTCATGGCCTGGCCCCCTGCGAATGTGAGAGCCCCATGGAGAAGGAGGATCGGTGTGTTCTCTGCTAAATGACGCACGTGTCAGTAAGGGATAACCCACAATGGACTTTCCTTTTCAGGATTTCTTGACTGACCTGATGATGTCCGAAGTTGACCGCTGTGGTGAAAATGAGCACCTCATTTTCCGAGAGAACACGCTGGCCACGAAAGCCATCGAGGAGTACCTGAAGCTGGTGGGGCAGAAGTACTTACAGGATGCCTTAGGTATGTGAGGCAGGAGCAGGGGTGGGGTGGTTGGATCTACCCCCCGAAACGCCTTAATCTCTGCAGTCCCTTGTGGTCTCCATTATGGAAGGAACATTAACTCAGCACTGCCTGCCTTCAGTTCTATCAGGGGCATCAAAACTACCCAGCAGAGGGCTGCTCTGGCAGTTATGGTCTGTGTGTATATTGCATAAAACGGAGCAGATTGCAGATTAGTGGGGGGGTCCAGCCTGGGGACTACAAATCCCAGCATGCAATGCAGTCAGGCCACTTGGATCCAGATGGCGCATCAGATGCTGAAGCATGTAGTCTGTGTGGGCTGCCCCAAAGTGACAGCAGAGGGCCATACTTTACAGCTCTGTGGGGCCGCCTTGAGGTCACTGCTGAGTTATCTAATCTTAGCTCTTTAATCTACTTTCAGAGGAGAAAGCAAATGAATACTTTTAAATGATGTTATGCACCAGGTCTTCTGCCATAGCATCCCGGCTCCCCAGACATGCATTCGCAGTGTCACACAGGCTTGATTGGATCCTTCCACCTAGAGAGCAAATCAGGGACCCCAGGCTGATTTTTCCCTGATCACTAATGGATCGGATGAGAGCTCACAAATTTGAGTTATGACTGTTGCATTCCACATTGTCAGAAACCCTTCATGCTGGTTTAAAAAGGGCTGGATAACTTTATGACCCAAACAACAACTATACTGCCACAAATCAAGATAATTATGGCTTCTGCTTCAGGGTAAAAGCTGATCAACTTTGGAAGGTCCATGAGAAGTCCCACATGGGCAGCACTGTACAATGGTCAGGTGCTGTTGGGTGAATTGCCTTCCTCTGAAGCATAATCTACTAGACTCAGCCAGAGACACAATAGAGGGCTTGCTGGATCCATTCTCTGATCTGATGCACATTCATACATTATCTCTGTTTATCTAGCTGTTAATTTCCTTCTCATTCATACTAAATTCATGGCAAGATCCTGGCAACAGGGTCACATAACATTAGGAGGGAGGTGATTGTTAATGCCAAAAAGCGGAAGTACCAGATTAAAAATAGTCGGGATGGAGTCCAGGGGTAATCAGGCAAATTCAGTCAAACCAGCAGACCTCAGGAGAGTTTTAAAAAAGGATATTATTTGTTTCTACTTTCTAATGATTTCTGGGTGAAGGTAAATCTTTAAGCAGATTACCTTTAAAAATGCTAAGAAGCCGGAAGATTAACGAAGGGCAATCTAGCCCTGGAAATTCTAGCAAATATTCCCACTGCTCCAGGCTGGTGCAGGGGAAAGCTGCAGCAGTTGTTCATTGTTTGGGGTGCAGATTGTCGGTAGATATTTGAAGAAGGAAACAATTCATCTTTGTGTGGCAGGGTAACACAATAGTGCATATTGCCTGCTTTCATGGGGCAGGATATCACAGCAGGCATCACCTGGAGCAAAAGCTGGCCAGCTGAGTGGAAAATACATGGGACAGGCTCTCCGGTAAATCACTAAAACCTGTTTTGGGCAATAGAAGGGAGAAAACCCAGAAGGGAACTGGCCAAGGAAGGGCCTGTGGTCAGCAGTTGTTGGACAGGCAAACGGATTGGGGTGAAAAGGGAAACTGAACCGCTTCCCAGAACTCAAACAGATTATTTTTGCAAACCCATCTGCACTGCCTGGGAGCAGAACCTGAAGCAGCACAGCCTGCTGGGGAAGGTGGTTCTCCTGGGATATCCAGCCCAATCAGACACCTTCCCAGGGAGCTTTGTTCTGTCCAGGTTGGCAGCCTGGTCCTGCAGCCCCCGGAGATGCAGAGAGCGGCAGCCAAACCCTGCCTGTATCCTCCCCTGTGTCTCCACCACTTCCCTTGGAGCGTGTACCGCGTCTGACTCTCCCACTGCCTTGCTCCTTGTGTGATCAGCTACTCCTGTGCACAAGCTAGGGGGTGGGGGGTAAAACACCCCCCAGTCCGAATGGCGATAGTTCTGCCCACTGTGCACAGGTAGAAATGGTGGTGCAAGTGGGGTGAATCAGGCCCAGAACATGTAACACAGGGCGTGTAATGAATGATCAACTGGCAAATGTGAGTGAAGGGAAATGCGGAGAATGACCTTGACGTGACAATGCCTGGTGGTTTGCTCTAAATCAACCAACCAGTAAAACTCGTTCTGGGATCTCCCCCTTCAACTGCCCATTTCTCCTGTGGCCCGTGGCCATGTCATAACCTGTCACCGGCACAATCTCTAGTGTCGCGACACTATCAGCTGAGATCATAATGACATGTTGCCGAGTCCGGACCTCACCAATCGCCCTGGCATGTATGGACTCTGGTAACATCCTGTCTGCTAGCATAGCACATGGGAGTGATCTGTCCAAACCGGCCCCATCCTGGGGGAAATCCTAGGAAAGTTGTGCTTTGGCAAAGCAGCATGACGGCGGTATATCCCTGTCACTGCCTCGGGACACCTCACTAGAACTGACACTCACCAGCCAGCGTTTCAGTCCCTTTCCTCCAGGTTTTCTAGTATTGATCCATAAACAAAGGATTCCAGTCAAAAATACACCACTCAGAACAGTGGGTCCGAATCCCCAGATACCTTGCAGGCTCTTAGCCAGCTGGGAGGAGAAAGGCCTCGCCCTTCCTGCTAGGTATCTTCTCTTGCCTTATAGTCCCACTCTTTATCACCCATGTGACAGGCCAGGGTCCAGGTTAACCCCTTATACACTGGGGCTTGTGGAATGCCTTTCTGCCTTGCCACCAAAGACCATCTCTCTCTCTCTGTCTGTTTTGTAGGGGAGTTCATCAAAGCTCTGTATGAATCAGATGAAAATTGCGAGGTGGACCCCAGTAAGTGCTCATCCTCAGACCTTCCTGAGCATCAGAGTAACCTGAAAATGTGCTGCGAGCTGGCCTTCTGTAAAATCATCAATTCTTACTGGTCAGTATCCCTACAACCCTCATTTCCCTCCACATGCTTTTACGCTGTTGCAAACATGGTACTGCTGTAGGTGGGGAATGTACCATCACAGCACTCAAGCTGTTTTGCATTGTCCTTTCTTCTAGAGATGAAAGACAGCTATTCACAGAGCCCTCTAGGTTGCAGATGCCCTCAGTAGCTGCTGGGAGTTGTAGTTCTCATTTTCAGCTGGGGGGCTGCCCCAGGACACCAACCCACCAGGGAGTGGGGTATCCAAATGAGCAGAAGCAGGACCCTCGGGGTGCTGTGCAGGGAAGCAGGAGGCAATGTCACTTCCTCCTTCTATGCGCACGCTACAAACACTCACAGCTCCTTATTGGGCCCCCTTTGGGTCTTGCCTGGGAAGAGAACGAGGCTGGTCATGGCTGCAGAAATGTGCCATTTTCACAGTGACAAGTGTTTTGCAAAAACTGACTTCATTTTGGGAAACATCACATTTTTGTCTACAAAAAGTGATCACAGCGACAATCAGTTTGTGCCCAGCTCTGTGTGCCCATTGTCTGCAAGGGGCGAGACTCTGCCCTCCTCCACAGCGTCATCAGTGAGAGAACAGGGCAAGTGTGTTGTTAGCCGCAGTGTGGCTTTGCTTTTACATTTCTTTTCAGTGGGTAGGTGAGTGGGATCACTTGACTCAGTGATTCTTCTTTAGCATTCCTAGTGATGCCAAGGGTGGTGTGTGTACACGCACGCACACAAAACTCGGCAAGGGCAATGGAGCAAGAGACCAAGATACGCGTTCCCCAGCGAGACCTGAGGTGAGCAGGTGGAACTCCGCTGCTGTTAATCAGACCTGAATTTGGCCCAGTGTGTGCACTGATTCCCATTGAACCCCCTAAGAACCCATTCAGACAGGGATTGCAGCTTTGCCGTGTGATAGACTTGAGCACAGTGTAGAAATCAGTGCCACGAGCGCCATAGGGAATCAGGTCAGACTCTGCACACTCCCCCAGACTCAGGCACACTGTTCACTCATGCACACCTTGCGATGCGATTGAAGAGTCTTGGCCTTTTGGCTAAAACCAAGTGCCAGCACCACATTACTCTTTGCTATGTCCTCCCCTGGGCCGTCTCCTGCTCTTGCAGGGGTTGGAGATCTCCTCAGTCTTTTCCATCTCTGCCGCCTCCGATCTTGCACTTCTCTAACGTCAGGTGAGGTCTGGAATTTCTGTGTAGCAGGTGGTGCCTACGTTCTAACCACGCCTTTAAGGAAGCAGCACTGAACATGGAAGGCACTTGGGCTGCGGGATGCCGAGTGCCCCTGAGGGCGGGGCAGAGCTGACACTGTTCCTTTCCCCATTTCTCTCTCTCTCTCAAGCACCCTTTGGCTCAGTGCCGTTCATGCCTGTGGAGGAGCCTGTCTCTCCACACCAGAAGCAGCTGGCGTCAGCGATAATGGGGAATTCTTCACTTCACTTCACAGGGCTCTCGCCTGGAATCACGGACCACTCTTGGCCGCAGCTTCTCAGTTGTGAAGTGATGGAGGTTGGGGCTGTGGGGGTCTGGCTGGAGCTGGCTTGGGTAGACAAACGCTAATGGCGTATGCTGATCACAGCTGGCTTAGCTGCTCTTTGGGGATTCGGTTTGTGGTGGTGCTTATTGATACAGCGTGTTTTCTAGTATTCAGGGCAGTAGGAGCCACAACTCCTTGGGGCCTGTCCCCGATGCTCCCTGCAAAGGGAAAAAGTTGGGCTTGTGCCCTTTAAGCTTCTTTGGTGGATAAAGAAGGGCCTGAAAGAGTTTCCTCTTTCATTTTTTGTCGTCCTGCCTTTTTTTTTTTTTTACATTAGAGATTTGGGTCCAGATGACATCACCAGACTCTGGCGAATGAAAGTTGAGCAAATGGATGGGGTTTTTATCAGACTGCTTAAGTCTCTGGCTTTAGTTTTTATTAATGCCGGTTTAATATTAATGTTTCTGATCATTTTGGAGAAAGGAAGTCTCCACTAAAGATTCATCCCCAGCCCTTCCAGGACGGTGTGAAAAGTCTCACTGGATAATCTCCCAAGACATCCAATAGGTCCTTCAGCAAACCTGGGAAGGAATAGAGTTGATATTCTTCAGGGAGAGAACAGGCAGCCAAATAAATGCTCACTTCAGACCTTCTGTATCCACCACAAAGAAGCAAAAAGGGCAGATTCTTCTCCTGGTAGCCTAGAACTTTCTATGGGCCAGTTAATTGCTCTCTTGGCCTCAGGAATTGCACTTATCTGCTTCCCATGAGTGACACTGGATGTCTTCAGTCATTGGCAAATTATAGATGGAAGAAGACAGAGATGCAAATTATTGTTTGTTTGAATTCATTTCTGGCTAAAAATAACTGAGGTGCCATTAAAAGGTCAAGGTAAAAATAGGCTAGAAAAGAGACCCAGGGGAAGGCAGAGATGCAATGGGGAGATGTGTTCCTCCAGCCCTCCCTTCAGGAAAAGGCTGAAGCAGCCGGGATGCTGTTCTCAGGGCCTTGCTGTTCACTGATTCTTGAGGAATAATTGGGCTGACGAGTGTTTTGGATTGGCCGAGGTACCCTGACAGTTAAAGATCTTGCTTTAAAAATAGAGTGGCAGAGTCTGCAGGCGGAGCTGCTGGAGAGAGGGAAGAGGTTCACAATAACTGAAAATTGTTACAATTATGGCATGATTTGGACATCTGGAAAGTTTCACTGTAAGCAGAATGTCAGCATGCGGAAGCTCGTTACAGGACAGTTGGGTAATGAATTATGGACCCCTCCATCGCATAAAACCCCGCTAACCGAATTCCATCCTTCATTATACAATTAAACGTTTATGGTCTGTCCGACTCCCATCCTGCATTAGCAAAGAGCACTTCGCGTTACTGCGTGTGCTGCTGTCACATACATTTTAAAGGGGTATTTTTCAGTAACTCTTCAACCTGTCCAGATTGTTCAACCCTTAAATTGCTTAAAGGATTCCAGTCTTACTGGGCAAGTACCATGAAGTAAAGGGGTTTGCCCATTTATATGGATTAAGCCAGAGTCAGAGGAGGATTTAGCCAGTGTGATTTGGAAGGCCTGGGGTAGAGAATTTGTAATGGCCCTGGGCTTTTATAGAGGGTGCCGGAAGCAGATCTCTACTGTATGCAGCTTTCTGCTGAGACAATTCATTTTTTTAAATGCCCCCCCCCCCCCCCCCCCCCCGTCAAGTCCACATGGCTATAAATTAACTATTGTTCTCGTTCAAGGGACCTTTAGCATTTCAGAGCTGGAAAAACAGAGCAGCGTTAAGAAGGGGGAAAGAGAAATGAGCTGGGGACAGAGAGATGGGCTGAGAAGGGGAGGGAAGAGACAGAGATGGAACAGACAGACTGAGGAGAGAGACACACCCAGTGACATTTAAAGAGATCAGCATGTGTCACCTGTTGCCACACAGTGAGTTACTGCTTCAGAGCTAAGGGTAGTGATGAGACTCTCCAGTGTCTCCATGGGTAACTGCTGGTCAGTGCTGAAGTGTCAACGGAGACAGGTCGAGAAGGGGGGCGGGGGTAGTACAGGTGATTACAGTAGTGATTGGGGGGACTGCTGGTGGAGAGCAGCCACCTAGGCTCCCTGTACCAGGCGCAATGTCTGCCCAGACCGTGTGAGTTTCCACCTTTACGCCTCAGGCAGCCAGGCCCAGCACCAGAGGGGGCCGGCAGGAGACAAGTCTGCACAAGTTGCCACTCACTGTCACGTAGCTCGTCCCCCGTTCTCGGCAGAGGAGCTGGGACGCTCTCCACGGAGCTGGACGGTGTTGTGATGAACCCCAGGCTGGGTGTGCTTTTTCCGTCGGGGTCTCAGGATCTGTTTGCTTTTAGACAAAGAGCCTGCTCGACAGGCAGTGCAGCTTCCGGGGGGAGTGTCCTGGGAATTCTGTGCCACTGAGCTGCTGGCACCTGGCCACGGCTGCTCAGACCCATTGTCCAGCCTCCCTTCTGGGGCTGGCTGTGTCCAGCTGAGTAAATAAAACATGCTGGGAACAGGATAAGGTGGGAGGCTGGGTTAAACCCAAGTGAATTTGCCTGGAATTCAGGATAAATGGGCTGGATTCTCGCCTGAGTTACACTGGCGTAAATCAGGAATAACTTCAGTAGCTTCAAAGCAGTTACTCTGGATTTACACCAGTCTTTGACACACATGCCTGTACAACATTAACTTCCTATTCCCCGCACCAGTATAAAAGAAGGGCCCTGGATATAAGAGCATTTTAACTTTGTGTGATCTCCTAGATTGGGTGTGCGCCCAAGAGCCAAAAAGCCCCAAGTTCTAATGGTGGCCCCGTTACTGACTTCCTGTGTCCCCTTGGTAAAGTCACGTCACCTCTGTGCCTCAGTTTCCCACCTGCAGAATAGGGTTGGTAACATTTCCCAACCTCGCCGGGAAGGGGTGGGAATGACTCCGTTAATGTCTGGCCAGGGCTTTGGTTTCACTCTCTGTGCAGTTTACATTTCCCATCTCACTCCCTTTGGGCAGCGACACTAGCCTGGCCGGTTACATGCGCGATTCTGTTCCCGGGTCTCGGGCACTAGCACAAGGCGGCTGTTTGGGTTCAGGGCCCAGCTGAGAATGTTTCAATCCCAGGACAAGCAGTTCTCTTTGCTGAAACTTAAAAAGCCAGGCTGATTTTTTTTTCCTATTAGGCTTTTGTAAATCTCATTTTAATAAACCCTGGATGGGGGCCTCAGTCCAGCGGACAGGAGCCCATTAGGAGCCAAACCTGAAGGCTGTTGTGAGCCTGCTTTTCTGCAGGTTCAGCTCCCAGCATCTTCAGTGGAAATAGACAGTGGGGCTAACTCTGCCTGGTGGATTAAGTTGCTTCTCTTGCAAGTTTCAGAGGCAACCAAAACTCTTCCTGTGTAACCCACTGGTTCAGTGTGGCTTCCTATCCCCTTCTAGTGGTAACTCCACAAAAGAGGATAAGAGCCTCTTGTTGCTACCGGTTAATGGAGTTACTCTTTCAGCTCAGGGGATGGAGGCCTCTACTTTTAGTGCTGGAGGAGCAGAGTTCACGCCCCACGGATGACTTATGGGGAAGGGGGTTGCTACGCTTGGTTGTCATATTTGCCAGCCAGAACTATGAAATAGGCTCAAGTTCCTAGCCCTAACTTTACAAGCCCTGAATTCTTGTTGCAGCGTCTTCCCAAGGGAACTCAAAGAGGTTTTTGCTTCGTGGAGACAAGAGTGCAGTAACCGTGGCCGGCCAGACATCAGCGAGCGGCTCATCAGTGCCTCCTTATTTCTCCGGTTCCTCTGTCCGGCCATCATGTCCCCCTCCCTCTTTAACCTGCTCCAGGAATACCCCGATGACCGCACTGCGCGCACTTTGACCCTCATTGCCAAGGTCACACAGAACCTCGCCAACTTTGCAAAGTAAGTTGGGGGGAAGGAGTTGGGTTTGTTCTCGACAAGCATGAAGGAAACGCAGTGTCGGTTAATTGTGTTCAGTGAATATTCAGTGCTAGCCTGACAGCCTGCAAGGCAGCCATCCTGCGTGGGACGCAGCCCAGAACTGCAGGCACCCAGGTGCCAAGGAAGTCCATGGCAGTGACTTTGAGGGAAGCAGGAGCAGGGTCTGGTGAGAACGAGTCTTCGGCCTGTCTGCTGAAACTAGCTGCAAAGGGGGCCAATTAATGCCAGGTGTGATGTCAGGAGCAGGACTGAGATCCAGCTCATTGCAGATTGGCCACTAAACAGCAGCAGATAGAAAACCATTGCTCAGAGAGATTTGGTGGCCATTTTTATTCCCACTAAGGAAGTCAGTCAGTCAGCAAAGGCAATTCTGTCCCTGCTGCTACCTTCAGCCTCACTCTAGACAGATGGACTTACAGAAGTGCCTGCTGGTTCCTCTGTTTTCCACATTCCCCCCACGGGAAACACCTTGCCTTTCCCATTCCCACTAGGTCAGTGCCTCCAGCCATACCTCAACTGGGAGAGAGACTGTTTTATTCTCCAAACCAAGGCCTTTCCTGAGCAGAACGGCCCATTCTCAACACACAGAGAGGCAGATAGAGCAGAAGTTGAAACGCCTAGTTTTGAAGTACATCAGGGTTGGTAAGAAAGGTGCCACCCACAATTACCTAGCTGGATGTGACTATGGTATCCGTAGCTCTGGGGAAATCTGCTCCCTCAAACTCAGCTCAGGAATCACCCCAGTTATTAAAATGAACTTCTCTGAACTTGGAGGATGAGGGAAGAAATTGGGGAAGCTGTCAATCTCTAGCTAAGCCCAGAGGGTTGGTGGAAACAAAGGAAGAGATTTCTGAAAATCTTTCCACTGGCTGCAGTGGAAGCTCTGAGCTACTTATCCTGAGCTCTGATAACAGAACCATGAGCTCTTGGAAATGTGAATGGACAACCTCAGTCTAAAGCTTCTTAGAATTGCAAACTAATTTAATTCACATGCACACAGCCAGACACAGACATAAGATGTACAAGTGTGTTACTCTAGGTGACAGAAAGTCTCCATCTTTCTCACCAGTCCTTAACTAAAAGGTTTTCCAAGTTTCTGTATCTTGCAAGAAAGGCTCTTTAACTAAGCTGGCATTATTCAAGCCTGAGCAATCGAGCTGAGCTCGCCTGCAGCCAATGTCACCGCCGGTCCCCTCCCCAGCAAGTCTCTTCGTATCGGCTGGTAGAAGGGGATCTGTCCTGCTTTAAATAAGACATTTTACTTAGAACAAAGACTGGATGACATTGGGGGCGGGGGAGCGCACAGAGAGTCCTACGAAAATAAATGGGCTCCAAAAGAGAATTGGGCAAATGTCGGACACAAGCTCCGAAGTCCCCGATGATCTGGTGTTCCAGGGCCACAAACGCCATTCAGAGGGTGAATTTAACTTAGTGCTTAGGAACATGAGAGGCAGCTAGTGGCAGCGGGAGCAAGGTCTACTGTAGATGGCCCTTTGCCAGTCTCCCAATATATGAGCTGCAGCCTCCTCAGTTATCCTGCTAGTGTTTTCTCACACATGCATCCAGTTTGTGTTGCCCCACAGTCCCCCCTCCGCATTCCCCTGGCTACACCTGCCCTGTCTGTATGTTTCTAGTTAGAGCCACTAATTGTGCCAAATTGTTACGTGACTTTGAACTCGAGACCTGGCTAAGACCATCAGATTTATTCCATTTGTGACCTCTGTTTAAGCCACTTGATGTAAAAGATGTGTGAATTTACACCAGCTCAGGCCCTAATTCCCTTGTGGAACTGTTTGAAGGTGCTTGGCCCTGCTCTTAATGCAACGAGCACAATGACAAAGTGCCTCTCAGCCAAAGAACCCAAAGCACTTGCACTTTTCAGACCAACCAGAGAGGTCAGTTTTCCATCACTGAAATGCAGCCACCTCTGAGTGGGCAGGGCAGAGTAGCACCAGTCAGTGGTTCAAAATAAGTAAAAACTTCCTTGCCTGAAATTGCCAGATTTCAGGGAGGTGTCGTGGGATTTATCCAAGATGGAGGGGATTAATGGAACGTGATCTTACAAAGAGCCCCCGCCAGGGGGGTTTAAATGAGCAAAACAATAGGCTGTCAGATGAGCCTTGTACCTCCAGTGGTACAATACCCGCTACCAGCTCACTGGGATGTTGGTTCAGAGGGAAGAGTCCCACCCACACCACTGCCTGCGGCTTTGCCTTTCAAGGTCTTGCAGCGTACAAGATCCCAGCAGAAGGGGATAGGCTGAAGATTTCTACTGCCACTTTGAAAATTAAACTGCGCTTAGCAGCTCTGTAGAGGGGTGCACTGCCAGCAGGAGGTCTTGCCTGCCTTCTCCCTTTAGCATGCGATGCTGGGCAGTAACAGCCCCACGCGGGGGCTGATTTTTCTTAGGCTCCACCGTCCCAAATGAGCCAAGCAGTCAGCATAGAGGAGAGGGGCTGGTCCTGAGGCTGCTGGACCCCGATGCAAATACACATACGCTGTCTCCAGTGAAGTCAGTGGCAGTTCTGCCCAATCTCTAGCCTTCGGCCCTGTCCTGTTTCCCCCTCATCTTGCAGTGAGAATATTCGGAGCTTGACGACCAGCACATTCTCATGCCAGACACATCCTCGCTGTGCGAGCCTTCACACGTAGGAACAGACGCTGTCTCTGACACAGACAGCAGAGACTCTGGCAGACGGGCTACTAGAAATGACATTATTAATGCACTGGGGTGGCAGCATTCAGGAGCTCTGCCACGGGCTGTCACTCCGCACATCACAGAGAGAGGCGGAGGGCAGGAGAAGGGATTCGGGTGCTGGGCAGTGGTCATTGGGAGTAAGAGGACTGCACGTTAGCAGTGACTTGGTGATGCTTTCAGTGGCCGTATCAGGCCAGATCACAGGCTAGCTGCTGGAGGGACAGGCCCTCCTGTGAACATTGGGTCCTGGGTATTTGCTAGACATAGGCAGACCCAAGGGAGGCTTTTGTTTAGCAGAACCTCATCAGTCAAGATTTGGATTTGCATCAAAGCAGCAAGATCAGTGCCGGCCTCTAGATTGCAAAGACACCCCACTATGGAAGGGCGGATTGGGTCAAAGACACCACTACGGGTGAGTCCAGTGTGGGACCCACTTCATCTCAGTCTCCAAAGCTGGAGGCAAAGGAGTTGGACAACTGGCTGTGGTTCCTGGCCCATCACTCTTTACTGCCAGGGGATCTTTGGCTAAAATCAAGTGTTAGGAGCCACAGAATATCAGACAAATGTCCTTTGTCTGGGAGCTGTACCCTGCCCCTACAGTGAGCTGGGCTCCATTGACACACTGGGCTGTTCCATCTCCACCTCTTGCCCTTCTCTCATCCTGCAGTGATGAGCACCTTGGTTAGACACGACTTCAACATTTCTGCATTCTAAGAGGTGTCAGGTTAAGCTGTGGGTTTGCTCACTAGAAATCGGGAGCTCCAAAGGCTTTGAAAGGGTACAGAGGGCTGGAAGAAAGACTCAGCGTGTCACTAATTAGCTCTGTTCCTCCCTGCACTGTTTACAGCTGGTTAATTGTGCACCATTACTCATAGGTTCTAGCTGAGATTCATGTGCCTGTCTTGATAGGTTTGGCAGCAAAGAGGAGTATATGTCCTTTATGAATCAGTTTCTGGAACACGAATGGACTAACATGCAGCGATTTCTGTTGGAGATTTCCAATCCAGAAACCATCTCGAACACAGCTGGCTTTGAAGGCTACATCGACCTGGGCCGGGAATTGTCCACTTTGCACTCTCTACTGTGGGAGGTCATTTCTCAGCTCGAGCAGGTACCCGTGGGGAGGTGGGGAGTTGGAGGGGCAAGCTTTGTGGGGAGGCACAGCTCAGTCAGACCCTTCCTGGGATTGCGGGGAGTGACTGAGAGTTTAGCGTGCACCACACTACACAGCGGTCCCTTGCAAACCGTCCACAAGAAAAACGTCTATTGGTATCAGGAAGGAATAACTGAGTAGCAGGATTGCTGTAGTCTAGCAGTGGTTAGCATTTCTGTAGCCTTGCACACATTGTCTGTCTAATCCTCACAACCCCCCATGTGGTAGGTAAGTATAATTATCCCCTTACCCAGTGGGGAAACCGAGGCAGGGAGGGATCAGAACTTAGGTGCTGCTGGTTCCCAGTCCTGTGCTCAGAGCACTAGACCTCACCTCTATCTCAGCAAGTGTTGTGCAGTGGGAAGGAACAGAACTTGCCTCCTGACTTCAACTAGTTTCACTTTTAAAAAGAAACGTTTTTAGTTAATGGGTCTCCGTCAAGAGCGGTTGGACCAGACTTACACACACCTGCTTTTCCCTATGTACACACTCTGTTGATCCACACACACGAGTTAAGGAGGGGTACCCCTACGACTACAAAGAAGTGTGGCTGAGCGACTGGGGAAATTAATATTGCTAAGAACGAGTTCCGGAAGAGACCTTGCAGATCCTGGGACAGCTGGCCAGGGTTCTCTTTACGTAGGAAGCAAGCAGCCTGTAACGTTTCTGTCCCTGTTTCTCCCCAGGGCACCATAACGAAACTTGGGCCTCTGCCTCGGATTCTGAGGGATGTCAACACGGCGCTCAGTAACCCAGCGTGTGTGCAGGTCTCCGTCACAGCTGACCATACTGCATCGACTCCAAATGCTGGCAACAGCATCTCTGTGGGGCTCCAGAAAATGGTGATAGAGAATGACTTATCTGGGTAAGAAATCCTCATGGGCACTCCTGGCCATTGACCAGGGAAACAGCAGGTACTCTGTGAGCGTCAGTCTGTGGGTACCCGGCTGGCTATATGCGGAGCCGGGCAAAGCTAGGGGTGGCTGGGAGTTTGCCAGACTTAATCTGGGGAATATAATGCTCTTCTCCTTCCCAGCTGTGAGTGTGAGGATGGGAGAAGGCCTGATCCTAAAACTGTGCGTGTGTGTGTGTGTGTGTGTGTGTGTGTACGTGCACATGCAAGTGCAGGGAGATGGGGGGGTTTAAAATCAATTCAGTGGGAATTCTGTGCATGGCAAATAGGCAGGATTGGGCCCATCCTGCTTGTAAAGCTCTGGATCGGTGCTGAGTATAATTCGATCCAGATCACGGGTTGTTTCCCTGACAGACACTCATCCTTTGGAAGTTTCCTTACTGGGGTTTTCAGCCTGCTCTGCCTAATTATTATTTTCCTTTTATTATATCTGTGAAACCACTGAGCAATAGCCCATAGGCCCAGTCCCTGAGCACACTCTTCTTGGCGTTCTCATGCGGTATTTCGTTCCCGGTGGTCGTGTTGCAGAGTTATAATGCTAGTTTTGTTCCTGTTTGCTGAAGATGCAGGTGAACCCACACAAATGAAAAGCCTCCACTAGTAAAATAGGTTCTAAATGGGAGCTAGAAATTGCTGAACAATCTAATTAGGAGTGAGGGAACCAGCAAGAGGAAGCCGGACTTGCTCTGTAATTAGAGCTTTCATCTCTAATGCTTCCCTGCATGGGGTAAAGCTCTTCACATTTTGTGCCAGGGAGTATTTCTCAGAGCAAAATACTCTGGCCCAAATACTTCCTATGCAAATGTAAATGCAGCATCTTTGATCTGACGCATTCACATGAAACCACTGCAAAGCCCTTGCCTTATCCACCGGAAATCAATAGTGCACAAATCTGGCAGTTTATTGTAGGAGGAATGGGTGACGAGGCCTCTGCCTTTGCTTGGAAAGCAGCAGTCAACGTTGTTGCTAGTTATTATCATTATTATTGCTCGGTTTTTATTTGTATTATCCTAATGCCTAGGAGCCTGGTCATGGCCCAGGACCCCACTGTGCTAGGCGCGGTACAAACAGAACCAAAGGATGATCCTTGTGCAAAGAGTTTACAGTCTCAGGATAAGGCAGGAGACAGATGCAGACAGACGGGAGCACAAGGCAGCATGGTTGTAACTGGTGATACAAAGCATCCAAGGATTGCATCCGGATGATGCCTCTCACTCATGAACTAGACCCATCTACCCAGACCTCTCAGCCACGCCCAGATACAACACGCCCCCCCCCACCCCACGCAGACACTCATATTCACTCATACACATATACCACCCATCCATCCCCATCCCCACACCCGTCCCTCACTTCCATGTGCGTCTGTGCATCCACACAGTGCACTGACACATCCAACCTCACTGCCCCTTCTTGACAGAGAGGATCTGATGAGAGCATGCCAGGAATTTTTCAACTAAACATTTTTTCATCAGAAAATGCTGATTTGTTGAAACCAAACATTTTTGGCAGGAAAAGGTCAATGTCAACAGATTTCCTGGCTCGAAATGTTTTCAGAAAAAGTTTTGAAATCAGTAAAACATTGACATTTTCAAAATGAAAAGTTCCTGTTTGTCTGTTCTTAACAACTTTTCACTCTGAAATGTAAATTAAATTATAGTTTAAAAAAAGTCAAAATCAAAAAATTGAAAGGAAACATTGCACCAATTTGTTTCCATGAAAAAGCTTGGCTTTTTGCCATCAATCTGGACTGGTTTTAATCGCTGAATGTTTCACAGCACAGAATCTCTGTTTTCTGCCCAGCTCTTGCCCTAATCCATTCCCCAGGGGAGCAGTGCTGCGACTGAGTTTTGCACACACTGTCACATATGTCATGGTGGGTTGGCTTGTTAGCATAGCTTTACACCACTGGGCTATACTGATTTTCCTACTCGTTTCTTTTTGCTGATTACTTTTGCCTGCTGCAGTGTAGCATTCACAGCTCTTCTTTTTTCTTCTCCTCTCCCCTTCCTTTATGCGTTTATTTCCCCGCAGTCTGATAGATTTCACACGGTTACCGTCTCCAACCCCTGAAAACAAGGACTTGTTTTTTGTCACAAGGTCTGCTGGGGCTCAGCCCTCGCCCGCCCGAAGCTCCAGCTATTCGGAGGCCAATGAGCCCGATGTGCAGATGTCCAATGGCAGCAAGAGTTTGTCCATGGTGGACTTGCAGGACAATCGGATTTTGGACAGTGGGGCAAATGCACCTGGGGCCGCTGACTCCCTCAATGACAGTCAGTCATCTGTTGGGCAGTTACAGGGCATATGGACTGCACGAACTCCGCAGAACAACGTGACTGGCATGGCCACGGTGCGCAGGGTAGGCCAGACCCCCACCACGCCCAACGCCGAGAGCGCGCCCGGCAGGCCCCAGCTTTTAGCACCTTTATCGTTCCAGAACCCGGTGTACCAGATGGCAGCCGGGCTTCCACTGTCCCCCCGGGGCTTGGGGGACTCTGGCTCTGAGTGCCATAGCTCCCTGAGCTCCCACAGCAACAGCGAGGAGCTGACGGCCAACAAGCACAGCTTCGTCAACCCTGCCGGGAGCGAGGACTTCACCCGGCGGACGGGGGAGCTGGCCCGCCGGCAGCTCTCTCTGACGGAGAAAGGTGGCCAGCCCACCATGCCTCGGCAGAACAGCGCCGGCCCCCAGAGGCGGATAGACCAACCGCCCCCTCCCCCGCCACCAGTCACCAGGGGCAGGACGCCCCCCTCACTGCTGAACACGGTTCAGTACCAGAGACCATCCAGCGGGAGCATGATGTCCTCCTCTCCCGACTGGCCGGGCAGCGGGGCTCGCCTCCGGCAGCAGTCCTCCTCCTCCAAGGGCGACAGTCCGGAGATGAAGCAACGCACCATGCACAAACAGGTGAGTGCCAGGAGGCCAGGCTAAGCAAAGCCGGCCTTGTGGGTGGGGATCAGGCCCCAAACTCGTGGAGGGAATCGGGAGCTTAGGCCATGACTTGACTCTCCTTCCAGTCTGGCAGCAGGATGGGGAGGTGGGGTTGGCTCTGAGCCGCTGAGTCACTGGGGGGGCTATGCGTTGGCTCCTGCCCGAAGCCTGGCCCTGAGACAGGGCCCATCCGGAAAAGGTGACGTTTACATTTTCACTCTCGGAGTTTGCTGCGTCTGTTTCCTCTGCTAAAGTGCGACTGCCTGGGGGCTGCAGGCGTTGATGAGGTTAGAGCCTCTCCTCCATTCCGCTCCACCATCCTGTCACTGCTTTGCCTACACCTGCAAACTGCTCATCCCATGCCACAGTCAGTCAAATTCCATCTCACGGACTCGGATCAGGACCTGACCTCCGTTAAGTAAGAGGCTCCGTCCTGCTGCTGCTGTTTTGCTGGGGACATGGTGCGACTGGACACTCCCAATCCTGTTAGTTTTGTCTTTTAGAATCTCCCGTGGATGCATTTTTGGGGAGGGGAGCGGAGGGGTGGGAAAAAGGGAAAGATCAGTCATTCCAGCAAAATCAGCAACACTGAAATTCCCTCTGGTGCACAAATACTGTGCACCGGTTGAAGCCCATCTTTGCCTGGGGGTGAATTTCGCTGCATGTAGCCCTGATAATAAAAGTAGCAGGACCTGCTTTGTCCCCAATGCCTCGGACACATCCCGTTTGGCCGGCACGTGGAAATAGTTTTCCTAGTGCTGATTTTTTTCGAAGAACTAATCCCATAGGAAAAGAAACACACCGGGGATTTCTGATACTTCAGATGAAGATTTATTTTTTAAAAATACCACCCCAAAAAAAAAAATGTGGCTAGCTAACGACTGTCCACTACATCTCAATCCAGACACAGTGTAACGGCTCCCATAAGCCAGCACACTCGAAAGCAAGAGACGGACAGGTGTGCATAATTGCTCTTCTTTTTCAAGGACTCTACAGAGCCCTTTATCAGCGCTGGCCATTAAAAGCCATTTTGTCAATCCGATGCGGGGCTGTTCTGTAGGCAGAGGCATTAGCAAGCTGGCCGTGTAGTAGCATTTATATAATAAGGATCGATACTCATTATGTGGGGAAGTCAGAGTGGTCGGCAAAGCACTTGGGGGCCTGGTCGGGAATGGGGGCTGCTCCAGAGTACTTCTGCTGAGTGAAATGGATGCCTGATGACCCTTCACAAAGCTCTGGCCACTTTGAGTTCACACACCCTGTTCCTCCAGAGGTTTTCCTCGAGGGAGCAGGAGTCCCTGCACTGCCGCTCCTGCCTTTTTATCTGTGTATTCAAGTGGTGTAGTAACAGTCCACGTCAATCATAATGAAACTGCTTGGTCCCACTCACCGGGGCTTAGTGTAGTTTGAGAGGAAATACATTCCATTCAGTGGCCGTTTCATTTGGATTCCCGAGTTCCTCGCTGCTGCTGATTGGAAGAGCTTCCAACCGCCTCTTTCCTCGTTTTGTTTCACGTGTTGGATCCAGTTTAGCTCGGGGTTTTCTGTCACGTTTGGAGGAAGATGCCCAGCGCGGGAGGGGGCACCATTCATGCAGGGCTGACCCCCATTTTGTCAGCACTCACGGGGCTAGAAAACTCCAAACATCTTCTACGGGGCTGAAAGGAACAATAGGGATAATTTCCCCCACCCCTCGTGGCCACACACTTCTGAGAGACCTGCATCCTTTGCTCCTGCCAGGGTCACAATTCCCAGTCCAGAAGTGCCCCAAAAGGCAGCAAGCCAGAAGCTAAGGGCCCATTTATGACAGGGCTGAGTCTGAAACTTCAGGTTCAGAGTCCTGGATCCAGAAGGCAAGATTTACTTGGAGGGGTGGGGGGAGGGGTAGTAACTTCAGTGTAACTGTTTCCCTCCCCACTGAGCCATCATGGAATCATCTGACTCGAACTGGGAGGACTTTCCCCAAATGCTCCTATGAAGAATTCTTCTCCATCCAGGGCTTTCCCGGTCAGAGCGAGGGATCTGCTCCCACGCTGCCACTGCCGGTGACTGACTGAAAGAACCCGGGGGCTGGAGGTGTGAACAAGTCCCTGACATGTCTGGGTTTTCAGCGTGGTTCTCTTGGCCCGTTCACTCTAACCCACAGTGTTCAGCCTGAGAAATCCTTGACTACAATTTGTAGTCAGCTGTGATGGAGGAAAATTAGCTGGAGATCCACTTCCTGGAGTTTATAATGTGGTTGGAAAATCTCTCAGCAATTTTGTTTTCCTTTGGGTTTACAGAGACACTGCCCAGGCTAATAGGTGAGCCAGTGTCTTTAGCTTGCTGATGGTAGACTACTGCTTACAGTAGCACTTCTGTAGCGCAGATGGCTAGAGAGCAATCTCCTTGAAAGGAAACCCATTCATTGAAACTTCCGAGAATCCCATTCTCTGAGCCATTGTAGCATTAAGAAATGCAGAGCCCCCAGGTTTGTTGTTGTAGGGTCCCTCGTGTGACTACCTGCCTTGGAAGAACCGTAAATTTTTCAGGAGGGCCCCAGTGTGATCAAAAATCGCATTTCACTTTGTAAATCTGTTTGTGGCTGTAGTGAAATCTCTGCAGCAGGTGAAGAGGCATCTCGATGCAGGAGGAGCTCAAGAGTTAAGCAACAGTTCTACCTGGAGGCTTAGCAGACACAACCTGTCTGTCTGCAGCATGAACCCTGATAGGCCACATGGCATGAGACAATAGCAAGAACGGCCCGGGAACTAGGGCCTGTTGATCTTGAGCGGATCCCCTGGAAGCCCAGTAAACGGCAGTGGATTTGTAGGGCGGCAGAATTGGGCCTGTAAAGGCAAGCTGACATTAATAAACAAGGTGCATTAACAGACGGTGTTCTTGCTCTCTCCCACACCCCTTCGGGTGCTCTGACCCATTCCTTCCCTCGGAGCAACCCTGGGGCCTTGGGCTTGGTTGGAAGGAAACTCTCTCGCTCTCTAGCTTCACATCCATTTTTGTTACCGATTTTTCTTTTGTTATGGTTGTATGTTTCATTGTAGGCCCCTTCTCCTGTGAACCCCAATGCCCTGGACCGCACTGCCGCATGGCTTTTGAATATGAACATGCACTTTTTAGAAGATGAAAGCATTGACCCAGAGTCCAAGCACAGGGATAAGCTCAGGAATAAGGACGAGCTCAGCCAAGCAGAAAAGGTAAAACCTGACTGGATTGAAACGAGTGTCTGACTAGAGAGAGTTTCCTTAAACGTCATTGTACCGCGCTGCACGGGGGGACAAACCCCACTGTGCCCCTGCCGCACGTCGGGAGCAGAAGGCTGGGGACCCTGCTCAGGCTCCGCGACCTGGGCTGTCCCTCTTCTCAGGGCAAGAGAGGAACAGAGGGGACAGGAACGACTATGAGAAGCTAGAGCCCCAGGTCACCGCGGAGCCAGTCCAAGCAATGCATGTCAGTGCCCCCCCTCTCCTCCCCCGTGTACTCCCATTGCAGAGAACAGGGCTCACGTGAACTAAAGAACGGAACGGAACGAGCAAGGCAGGAAGTAGCGGGCAGCCCTCCTGGCTTGCTCGGGGAGGTGGGGCAAGATGAGCGCCAGCATTCAGGCTTACAAAAGCCAGAGGCGCATTCCAAGGATAGGGGCCAGGTTCTGATCCCAGTTACACGAGCGTCAGGCTGGCGTGACTCCATTGGCTGGAATGAGGTTGCTGCAGGTTGATGCCATGTAACCAAGACCAGAGACCAGTAACTCTCCCCAGACCGTCTCAAAGGCTGGGTCTTGTGCTCAGAGCTGGGGGTGTGATTCCCAGCTTGAGTGGACGTACGTGCTAGTGCTCATCGAGCTAGTGCACTAAAAATAGTAGTGTAGCCACAGTAGCCCGGGCGGCAGCGGGGGGCAGCACAGGCTGGCTGCCCCGAGTACAAACCTGCCTGGTACCTCTGGCTATGTATTCAGATCAACGAGCCCGTGCCACCACTCACTGCTGCCTCTGCTACCACAGCTACACTCCCGTCGGTGGTGCGTGGCTCGGTGAGCCCGGGATTGGCCACGCGAGCTGGGACTCGCACCTCCGGCTCCCAGGGCAGGTGTGGCCTCTAGCTGCTGTGTTAAATCTGAGCACCCCATGCCAGGGAGTAGCTCCGCATTCGAGTTGCACAAAATATGTTCAGTAAATTCACCACAAAACATGTTTTTTCCAGGCACTGGAGCTATTGGTGAATTTCAGGTGAGATGTCAGAAATATCCCCCCAAAAAAATCAAGTGTCAAAATGTTTTGCCTTGACGTTTTCTAAACAAACTCTCTGGAGGTTTCATTTCAGAACTGTTGTAAGCAGCGTTGGTGGAGGCATGTTGGTCCCAGGATGTGAGAGAGACCAGGTGAGGGAGGGAATCTCTTTTATCAGACCAACGTCTGTGGATGAGAGACACATGCTTTGGAGCTACACAGAGCTCTACTTCGGATCAGGAAGAGGAAGAGCTCTGTGTGAGCTTGAAAGTTTCTTCCCCCTCGCCCCAAAGTTGGTCCAATAAAAGATATTCCCTCCCCCACCTTGTCTCTCTCCTATTTCACAACAATCTTCTCCAAATGAAATGCTGAGTTGAATCACCATTCGAAACGTTTCGTGTGACTCGAACAAAAATTTGGGTTGTGCTTTTTTTTTTTTTTGTTTCGGCAAGAAAAACCACCCAAAAAGGTTCAGTTTTGGTTTGAAATGAACCAGATTTTTTCATTCAGCCACTAAGTCCGTTATTTGCTCAGCACTACTCGGCCCTAGCTGTAGGAAGAGTAATGTATTGGCTGGGTTCCCCAGCTCCCGGCCCAGCCTGAGGAGAGGAGCAGGGAGCAGACCAGCAGGCCTAGATGGAGGTGAGCGAGTGGAGCTAGAAATCAAGATGTTACAATCAAAGTTTGCGGAAGATACTACAACTCAAACCAGATGACATGGGGCAGGTTTAATCAGTCACTAGGGAAGAGCAAAGAGCTTATGTCATATCTGACCAGGATTATATCACTTTTGTCTGTGACGGATTAGCCGTTGGTGACACCAGCACCTTCATGCCCAGCACAACAAGGCCAGTCAGAGTGGAAATCACGTACACTGGGGAAGAGGAGGGATCTTTTTGAATTTGCAAGAAGCTCTCCCAGCAGCCAGACACAGGAGGCCCTGTGGTAGTGGAGCTCACAAATGCTAATTCTGCCTCCCATTAGCCATTCATTATCACCTGAAACTTTGAGCGCTAGTCCTCCATGTATTGTTCTGAGGGATGTTTCTAGTTTTGTAATGCTGACTTTCTCTTTCTAATTTCTCTGGTGCTGCACCATTCTCTGGGCTGTCTGTCATCTGTTAAACTTGAGCGAAATTCCAAAGCCTTCGACGGGCAGGGACTGAGAAGCACAAGGAGAAATCTCACATCTTTCAAATAAAAGAAAAAAAATGCCCGGGTTGTTTTTAAGAGTTTAACCCATTTTATTAGTGAATTTTCCCCCATTTTGGCATCTTTATAACATGAAAAGAAATGTGGTGAGGGGCCTGATCAGAAAGCATCTGATGTGAGAAAAGGTCACCCAGCTAGCCGCCTATAAAAATCTCGACTCTGATGTGAGAAAAGGTCAGCCAGCTAGCCGCCCATAAAAATCTCGACTGCTAAATAAGAGTAGAGTAGAATCCTTGTAATTAGCACAGAGTCCAGCAGGGGTCTCCAGAGTGGCCACCAGTGGAACGTCAGGTGCTCACTGGGTGTAGCATGGTGCACTGGAGGTCGGCATGGCTGGTGTAGCTGCTGCAGGAGAGCTGGGAAGCAGAATAACGTGAGTGAGGAGCCAGGCCTTGGAAGACTTATGCCCTAATTTACATCTGGAAACTACTATGACTAGGCAGAAGGCGGCACCCCAGTTAGCAGACTCCGTGTGCCACTTCCCCACTGGTAGTCGCTAAACTGCTGCTCACCAAACCCACTCTCCGGCAACCTTGGCTCGCCTTTTAACAGGTGACCTCTCAAGGGAATTCCACTTCTGCCCTGCCAGAGAGATCTCCGCCATGTTTTCACCCGCAGGTGTAGAGGGAGGGACAGGATGCTGCAGGCTCTCCACCAGTACGTACCCGGCTGGGTAAAGACAGACCGCGTCAGGATTACGAGGTCTGACAGCATTTCAATAAATCCTGCTCCCTGCCAAAATATCAAAATGCAAACCCCACCAGAGCCTGGTGTCTCATTCCCATGCAGCATCCTTTGTTACTTTGTTGTCATATCAGTCACTGGCATTAAAGTTCTTCATTAGCATAATCTCTCTCCCCATTACTGTAAGACTTGAATGGTAACCAACAATGAGACAAGTGTTCTAGAGAACAGGAGCGACTCCCACGCTCTCCTGAGGCTTCTCCTGCTATCCCTGGAGCTCCCTTACGCTGCTCCTATTTTGAGTGTAGGGTAGGTATTGAATCTCTCCGTGTGTGAGTGACTCCGCTCTGTGCACTGTATGGATGTTGCTGTCTCCCCCCCGTCACCAGGTGGTGTGTGTGTGAACTGTGTCGTCTCAGTGACTCTGTAAAAACCTGATTAAAGGAAAACCACAGTGATTTGTCACAGCTGTCTTCTGCCCTGGCAGAAGGATCTAATAGGGCTTTCCCATCTCTACCTGCCATCATCCTAATACTTTAGCTACTCACAAAAAATATTCAGCATCATGAATTCCAAGCCAGGTGGGTTGCGGTTACAGTTGCTTCTCAGCCAATGGAAATTACTGTAACAATTTGTCATTGGTGGAGCTGCACTGATTGACACGGCTAGAACTGGCCCTTGCCATCTCCAATCCGTGAATGGGGCAGGCTTCTCCCGCCCCGAGAGAGCTGCCAGTCTAGTAATGCTCCCCGGCAGGAGGTCCTGTGTGAGGGCGTACAAGAAATGCAGCCTGCCATTTGAATGCTCAGCAGGGCAGGAGACTTGCAGTGCTATTGTCGAGTACCTTCTGTTTATTTAGCTTTAAAAACAAACGGTTAAATTACCAGCGCTGTAGCCACTGTTTACTAAATCAATATCAAAAGGAACCAGAGCCCTCTTCATTTATTATAACTAGTAATATACTCGGTAAGTTGCCTGAGCTCAGATTTGAAAGTCGTCTGCCTTTAGGCAGGTATTTACAATGTCTCAAACTCCTTTAACAGCTCATCAAAATGGCAGGTTCCTGTTTGCTTATTAATCATTGTTAATTTGGTCATGCTAGGCCACGTTTAAGCAATTTAGAAAAGTCACTCCTTTCAAAGTAAAAAGCTCTGTTCTATTGCACATTTATACACTGGAGTTTTCCTTTGTCTGAGTAAGTTGTACCGATGCTGAGCTACCACGACAGCTCAATATGATGTTACTGACTAAAAGAAAAATCCCCCGTGTTTTGAACTTGTTCATTCATTTTCTGTGAGTCTTGTCGCTATTTACTTTTATATTATCAAAAACTTTTCCCGGTTCTTTGACATGAAAAGCACAATCGGTGGAGTCTTGGCTTCCTGCACTAACTCCTCTCCCATTGAGTCCTGGGTTGAAATCCTGACTCTGTGGGTTGAGCGAAAGTCAAACTGCACTAGAGTACAACTGCCAGTCTCTGATCAATCCGTGCCCAGTGCTAGCCCTTCATCCAACTCCCATTGACTTCAGTAGGAGTTGGCTCTAAGCCATGTATTTGGCTTCAGAAGCACCAGCTTCCTAGGGAAAATGCACATTAATAAAAGCTTGGCCTTAGACAATGGGGCGTTTGTGCCCTGTGGGGGCGTCTGATGGTTGTTCATTAGAGCAAATCCCATCGGACTGTTTGGGCCCAATTAGAGTAACTCCCGTGGTACGTGACCAAATGTGGTTATCATTTGCTGGCTGCATGATGGTCCATGTGCACTGAGCTTGATGGCCGCAGCGGACAGGTATCAGCCTCACAAAACTACCCTGACAGCAGCTGGCAACATGGACAGTCTCCATGGAGAACGATTGAATTGGCTGCAGAGAGGTGCTTTGACAGAGGCTAGTGTGATGAATCTTGCATTGGCGCTGCCTGTGCTGAGACCTTCAGTCTCCAGAGTGGCCAGACCGGCACCTTTCTTTGCAACATTTCAACACTTCCTTTAAAAAAGCAAATAGCCATTCAGCATCGAAAGTGCTACTTGCTGAGAACTCACGTGATCAGCGTGGTCTCCGCTGTTCTCGGTCACCCTGGGGTCCAGCTGTGTGTAATGGTGACGCCCACCATAGCTTCAGCCCCACGTGGCTGGGTTAGCTCCTTTTGAAAAGGTCTTCCAGCTGGGTAACAAAATGTAACACATTCCGGAACTAAGCACGTCCCACCAAAACCCAGCCCAGCCTCTGCTCTTGTAGGCGTTGCCTGGATTTAGTGGGAACGGTGCCTGAGTCATTCTGGGATTGGCCCTAGACTTGGAAGAGTGGCTTCTTGATGAGCATTTTCACCGTCCTTTGACTCCAGGTGCTGTGAACTCTAAGACTATTGCTGCCCCTTGTCCGATGAGGGATCGCTATTAATGAGCTGTTGCTTGGGCTGCAAGGCTTTCACTTTCGGACAGTCAGTTCTCAAACGTTTTCCCTAAACTCAGGCCCTACGAACCCGTAGGAAACCAGCTTTTCCTAGAGTGCCAGCTGATTGGATTCAGATGTAAGCATGTGCAGAATTCGCAGTGCCGCCCCTTTATTTACATAGACCTGATGAGCAGATGCGTGAAGCCAGAACCCCACCAGTGCTGCCTCACCTGGCTGTGTCTAACCCTGTGTTCAGCCTGAGCAGCTGCCCGCATACATTTGCCATTCAGTGGAGCTAACTTGCACCCTCATTTTAAGTTCCAAACTATGCTAACCAACCATTCTCTGCACCTGCCAGTGACCTGTCATCCCAGCAGAAGGGCAGCTCTGCTCCTCGTGCAGTCTGGAGGAGAAGACGGAAGAGGAGAAGGTTTTGAGCAGCTATTCAGGGTTGCTCCAATGCGGGTTTGCAGCTAGTCTAATGCGAGGAGACGGGCATGGCTGGGTTACTGGAGAGTCTTGGTGAGGGAAAAGCCCTAGTAATAAAAATGCCTTGTGCTTTCTCCTTGAATGCTGCAGTACCAGCAGGACCTGGTGGTGCTGCAGGACAAGCTCCGCATCTCCAACAAGAAGCTGGAGGAGTATGAAAACCGGTTCAAATGCCAGGAGGAGACGACCCAGAAAGTGATGCTGGAGTACCAGGCCCGGCTGGAGGAAAGCGAGGAGCGGCTCCGCAGACAGCAGGAAGATAAAGAGATCCAGATGAAGGGGATCATCAGCAGGTATGGGGGGGAGGGAGAGAGAGAGAGAAACCCCAACGTGTAAATGATTGTAGCAAGGAGGTAGCTGCATGTAGACAACTGGGAGCTTTAGCTCTCCCCCCCCCACACCCCCACCCCCCAAAACTAGGTAGGGATTGTGTTAACAGAGGAAACAACGAGTCTGAAACAGAAGCTGGTTTATGTCATTGTTAATAAAGTGGATCAATTTAGTCGTGATAGAAACTACTGATTAAAGCAACAGGCAGCCGCTAGTACGGCATTGTGTTGTAACTCTAGCCCCCCTCCCCCCCTCCCCCGCATTGGCAGCCAGCAAGCAGGACGCTATAGCCCAGCTGAAGGGGGATGGCTTAGTCAACTCAGCAGCAAGTTCCCTGGACCCCATTAGAGCCAGCTGAACTCTGCTGAGGTAGAGAAATGAAGGCAGGTCATTGTGTGGGTCCCTCAAATGAAATCTTACAAACAAGGTTCATCACAAGTCTTCAGCACAGCCCTCTACCTCTTAAGCTAAGGAATAACCCTCTGTTAGCTGGTTGCAATAGTAGGTTGTTATCCTCTATTGATGAGCCTTTGGAGGAAGGCCTACCACATAGTGAATATGTTCAATCTGTGTGAACATAAAGATTCTAGGGGTAGGGGGTTGTAAGAGTAGTGCTAATGACTGTGTATTCCTGTAACAACTCGGAGCCCTTGTGATGGAGCAGAACTCCATTGTGCTAGGTGCAGCACAGACACACAACAAGATCGTCCCTGCTAAACATTCTTTGCCATCATTCCTCTCCTGGCACTGGTGTGCAGTGCACTGCTGCCCTCTGTCGCCCTAGTCGTAGGTGGAGTGTGGCGTCTCTAGCTATAGATTGCAGAGTGCTTTGGGATGGACAGTGCTGTCTAACACTATTTGTTACACACTCAAAATGGCCACGCCCAAGCCTGGCAACAGGATTTCCTGGAAATGGTTTCCTGAAACCTCTCGTCATGTATTCCCATCTCACGTGCATGAGTGGTGCAGTGCCCAAGGCCTTTCATGTCCAAAATGAACAACTGGCCCTGTGCCCAGTAGTAAAGAAAGAATAATTAGCAAAGGGTGTGAATCCAGGATGGATCCAACCAGCTGGAAATTGGTGCCTTCTTTTAGACTGGAAATAAGACATGCATTTTTAACGGTGAAGTAATTACCCATTGGAACACTTCAGCCAGGGTCGTGGTGGGTTCTCCCTGGGTGACACTTTAAATCAGGATTGGCTAATAGATCTGCACTAGGAAGTATTGGGGGATGTTCTATGGCCTGTGTCAGATGAGGTGATCACAATGGTCACTTCTGGCCTGAGAATCTATGGATCCATGAAACCTTCAAATTCAGAGCGGGTTGTGGGTTTACAGGCTAAACCTGCAACCAGGTGTGAAATTTCCAGCAAGCTCCTCTCTTAGTAATGGGCTGAATCAAAACTCTCTGAGCTTCCAGGGGCTTGGGCTATCTGAATGTAGCTCCTGGAGCAGGGCTGTAAAAGTACTTTGGAATTTACATAGTGCTGTGTCAGCTCTGAAGCACTTCAGATACTGGGCCAGATTACCCCTTAGCATACCCCACGGGAGTCAATGCAAAGCACCACATTTTCAATCAATCTGTATTTCTTGTGTGCGGGGAAAAGTAGTTCTAAAATTAGCACTGACCCCAAGCTACAAGAGACTCAAACTTCTTCTGAGGTGCAGGCAAGCCTGGGCAACTTTTAGCTTTTCACCGTTTTTCATTTCCTGGGGTCCAGCTGGAAATGGAGGAGCCCTCACCCGCTCCCACGTGCTTTTCCAACCTCAGGTTTGCAAACTTCAGCTATTTTGCTCCAGCGACCCTCTGCCCCTTTGGCGGGGCACCTGTCACTGTTAAAGCTCGGGGCGACGGAAGCCAGAGATTTGCTCGGTTCATTGAATGGTAGAATTTAGAGATGGATGAGACCTCAGAATCCAGCCCAGCTCTCTGCGCTCAGGGTAGGATTTTCCCACTCAGTTTTCTGTACCCCGAGCAATGGGTTTTCTGCCTCTCCTCTTGGGAGATTATGCCTCCAGCAGACATCTCTCACGGTCAGGAAGGTCTGAGTGTTCCTTTCCATCTCATTACTCCTAGCTGGCATCCCAGCTAACCCTCTGCCCCTGTGGTGTTTACGTACATATAGGCTGATATGGCCCAATGTCACCATCTTTAGCCAAGCTAGACACATTCAGTTCTTTTAAGCTGCTCTCCTAAATCAGCTGCTCTAAAGCTCCCCCCCCCCACCCCATCCTTTGTTTGCTCGTGTCTAGAGTAGTTTAACAGTCAGACAGAAAACAGCAGGTTTTGAACTATCGGAGCAGAGAGTTTTGGTTGGTTTGTTTTTTAACCAACAAGCCTCTCAGGGCCAGCATTTTTTCATGGCCCCAGCCCTATTCTGACCTTCACTGCGGAAATTCCACATTCCCTGAACCAGGGGTGCTGTGTGGGCTAATGCCTGCAATGGCACATGAAAAAACTTAGTTTTTTGTGCTCCCTGAAGGCGGGGTTACAACGTGAGAGCTTCCCATTGGTTTGGCCTGCTACTTCACCCCTTGCTCTGAGCTCTCGAGAGGTAAATCAGCCCTTCGCCTCCTCTGCTGTCAAGGAGTAAGGGAAGAAATAATCTGTATCATTCATCCTGGGAGGCTGATTTAAATGTCTACCAGACTAATGGCATGGTGGCTGGATGTGACAGAGCCAGTATAGATCCTAGCACATGTAATTAATGGACTCCTGCACCTGGATGCTCTCTACAGCGGGGCATTGCCTTTCAGGCTGGTGGATCCCGCAAACAGGTGATCAGAGCAACCTCACCCCACTGCTGGGGCAGCCTCCTGGGTCACCAGAGAGCTGGCAGCTGTGCAGGGCTGACCCAGGCTGTGAGTTGAAGAACTGAAATGGGGATGAAGGAGCATGAAGGGGGGAACTTTGAGTGCGGGCCTGGAGGGCTCCATGGCTTTCTAACAGGGTGTCTAGTGCCTTTCTGCTCCAGGCCAGCACTCACAGCTAACCTGCTGTGAGCAGGGGTAAGCCAGAGTCATTGGCATCGGTAGCTGTGAGCATAGTGTCTAGTAGGCAGGTGTCCCTATCACAAAACCCACCATGCAGCCGGCAGTCTCAGCAAGAGTGGCCAAGGAGCTGGAACTGGCCAGTCTGTCCTGGGCAGGGCCAGGGCAGGCTGGCAGTGGGAGGGAAGAGGTTACTGCTGCTGCCCCTGCGCTACTTGTTCTGGTCACAGAGAGGTGCTTTCGGTCTCTCCGGCGAGCAGCTTGCAGCAGCACGAAGCACTGTTTAATAACAGCAGCCAGACTCTCTGCTTCTCGGAAGCTAAGTGTTTGCTTCTGTGTTCTCATGCCAGATTGATGTCGGTCGAGGAGGAATTAAAGAAAGATCACGCGGAAATGCAGGCGGCAGTGGATTCCAAACAGAAGATTATTGATGCCCAGGTCAGTACCCTTTTAATGTCAAGATGTACGGCAGTCCTGGGGGAACGAGCCACCCTGATGTGCAGAGCCCGTTGTTACTGTCCCAGCGGGCATAGCAAGCCTGGCACTAAACCAATGAGGAGCCAGACCGCAGGTAAGGTTTTAGCCTGACGTGATTCCCATCATGGCGTTTGCACTGCTACAGCACCATCCGTCCGAGGGGCTCAGACCTTTGTCTCCCTGGCAGAAGACTGAGGGCATGGGAGGCTGAAATGGAGCTGGGGGATTCTAGGACCATCTCAACTTCAGTGTAGCCTTAGAAGGGGCTGATTTAAACCCAAAGCAAGTGACGTCTGAGTTAATGGTGGAAGCCTGTCTCTTTCTGAGCCTCCCTTGGGTGCAGTAGTTACGCTGCACAGACAGGATAACATCACCACCTGCTCCTCGGATGCTTCTATATCCCATGCCCACTGGTGACTGCAGAGAGATCTCTCTAGGGGAGAAATTACCATGACGGCTAAGAAGTCAGTCCTTCCCTTTATGTACCGGGCAGCTCTCTGATGTTTGTGCTTACTGGTAGTGGGTGTTGCTGGATGGAAAGAAGTGACCTGGAAAGCCACCACAGAGGGGAAGGAAAGATGGAGGAAAAGGGAAGCAAGTATCTGTAGGTCAGAAAGTCACCTACCATGCACTGATGATGAAGGTGGAGAACATCAGGGCTTTGCCCATTAAATGGCAGGAGCAATATAAGAAAGTATCATACAGAGAACATGTACCCTACAGTAGGGTAGAATAGCCTGTTGCTTGCCAGGGACTGCATGTCCCATTGAATGACTAAGAACACTGATAGAGTTCAGAGCATGAGCAGGTACCCACCTGTCAGAAGATTGTACAAACCATTCCGCCATTGCTCACAGCTCCCCTTTCCATTCATAGAATCTCAGGGTTGGAAGGGACCTCAGGAGGTCATCTAGTCCAACCCCCTGCTCAAAGCAGGACCAATCCCCAGACAGATTTTTGCCCCAGCTCCCTAAGTGGCCCCCTCAAGGATTGAACTCACAACCCTGGGTTTAGCAGGCCAATGCTCAAGCTATCCGCCATTGAGCAGCTGGATGACAGGAGATGCGCAGAAAGGCAAGTCTTCTCCTTCTTCTCTAGGAGTTTGGCGTAAAGGCAGCTGTTTCCATTAGCAGGTCATGTGCAGGACCCAGCTGCTCTCTCCTGCCTGGGCCCACAGAGAGACTCCTCTAGTCACTGTTGAAAATCTGCCCGAACTGAGCTTTTACCTCAGCCCCCTGACAAATGATCAACCTCCTGCCCAACAGTTGCAAAGGCTCCCATTAGCCAATGAGCTGCCACGAAGGAGAGAATTCCAGGGCTGGCTTCCATTTGTTCAGGCACAAATATTTGAAGTTCGTTTCCTAGCTAACTGTAGCACCCAACTCAGCTCATTAAATACACGTGGCCACAATTAACTATGGGGGCCAAAGTCTGTGGGTGTGAAACTGTGCCTGAGATATATAGGCTGTGGATGCTGAGACCTGCTCCAGTTTGAACACAGGAACAGAAGATCAGTGTCTTGGCTACCATCTGCAGCCAGGTCCCACTAGTCTAGACTACATGCTTAATGACCCTATTTATCACGGAGTGAGTCACCATTCCTGAGTAATGATTTACTGGGTAGCAAATGGGAAAGGAGCAAGGAGAAATGGCGAAAGGAATCGGTTTATCTTTACAGTCATTTGTTCAGCGCTAGTAAATCAGCATGTCCACTTCTCTAGTGTTCAAGCTGAGCTTAGGGGAGGGCGGGGAGTCCATTAACAGACAGCTATTGACAAAGTGCCTTCTGGAGCCTGCAAATTGCGCTTGACTCTCTCGGCCTCACCCTGGCCCTCACACACTACCTGTTTCAACTCCTTTCAGAGCCAGCCTCCAGTGCTGCCTGGCCAGTTTTTTAAACTGGATTTTAGGAACTTTTCCTGGGGCACACGTAGAATTCAGAGGAGGGCACCCGATCCCATCCACTAAGCAGAATTGCTTGCTTCAGAACATCGCGTGGCCAGGCCAGGCATCGATCATTCCCCCATCGTCCAGACACGGTACCTAAGGATCCCGCCGATCAACCAGCATAAGAGGCTCCCTCCTTGCTGGGCTGGGGCCTGAACAGGTCCCAGGAAAGCACAGCTGAGCAGAAAATTACTACTTTCTCCCTTGTGAAATTTCACCCGTTTCTGTGGGTTCGCCACCAAACTTCACACTTTTGTCCTTCCTCATTGCTGCAGCTACCTTAACACCTGGGATTCTGCTGCCCACAGAGCTCTGGGCACAAAAATAAGTATCAGTGTGGCCTCACTCTGCCAAAATGCCCTTTGTTGCTCTAACTTGTTGTGCACGGCTCTGAAACAGATCCATGGCCCATACGTTGCTATGGATCAGGCTGAAGGTGGCGGCTCACTCTTTTCTTGACATCAGTGATGCTTTAAATATGAGTGAGAGCAGTGGTTACAACACAGGCGTGGCTCAGTTATCCGTGTCCAGCTCTGCTGGGCAGTGCTTTAAAGATTCTAACCCCCCTAAGTAGACACAGCCTGTTTGCTGGAGTTTCCTTTTGGACGCTTTTCCTACATGGATGCTCTACTATTGGAGTGATGAGTGGAAACAAAGATTTACTTTGATTTTCCAGTTTAAATTGGCCAAATCCTGATCTCCATAAGCATTATTCCTGAGCAAAGACTGCACACAGCCGCTCAGTGTGAGGCGCACATCCTGGAGAGCAAGCACCACAATTCAATGTCGACAAGGTCTGCTTGCTCTTCTAAAGTAACGAGTGCTGGATCTGCTCCGAGTTGGAGCATTAAAGACGGAATTGCACTCGTGACTAGACTGGGACAGGCCACAGGCAGACAACAGACACTGGTGGCTCTCGGTCATCCTGAGGCCCCGGCCATGGCAGGCAAATGATGAAGTGAGATATGCCCAGATAATTCTGGCCGGTGACCTGCACCCACGCACTGCAGAGGAAGGCGAAAAGCCCCAAGGTCCCTGCCAGTCTAACCTGGGGGGAAATTCCTTCCCCACCCCACACATGGTGATCAGTTAGACCCTGAGCGTGTGAGCAAGAACCAGCTGGCCAAGCCCCTGAGAGAGAGAGAGAATGCTCAGTGCCACCACAGAGCCCTGCTGTTCCTGCCCAAGGTCTCCTCACTAGCCCTGGCTCTCCCCAATGCTTCAGAAGCGCAGAACACCCCAGGGGATCCCTTCCGGACCCCTGCAGCTGCAACCTTAGAGCATGAGCTTTACCTTCCTATTTTTAACCAGTTTCTATGCCTCTGGGTTCCACCACATCCCAAAATTAGCCCCAGTGCTAGGCTAGCGTCAGGGGAAGAATGGTATTCAAAGCAGTGTACAAACAAACAGTCACTCTCGCCTCGGAGAGTCCCTCAGGTAAGTATTTCTGTCTGCAGCTGGGGGATCTGAGGAAGGAGGGCTAAGTGACTTACCCAAGTTCACAGAGGGAGATGGTGTCCGAACCACATTGCAGCACAGGAATGCTTGGTGCCCATCCTTGTCGTCATAACACTGGACTCTACCCCTCTGTATTCAGTGAGAAATGAGACCCTGTCATCACAGCTGTCCGGGCAGGCTATCAACTTCTATTAAAACAAAATCAATTAAACATTGATATGAATAACCATTAGATGAGAGAATTGGGTTTTAGAACATGAACCTTATCCTCATTCTAACTGCTGCTGGGTGGGAGAAAAAAAAATGTGTGTGGCATGTGTCTGTATAATTGGAGAATAATGGAAGCCATTTTATCGCTGTTTTGTTCAAGGTCAATTAGAACATGATGAAATTAATTTAGCTCTGATTCCACTAGTCTGAAAGCCTGACCTGTTGAAGTTTGTGTGAGCCGAGCTGTTATCTGCAGAGCGGCTGGCCCAGGGAGGGCGGGGCTGGCAGTGGTATCTGTTAACACTGTCCTTTGGGACAGAAATTTCCCAATACCCCTGGGTCTGAACTAGTACTATTTACTCAAATTGTCCAGCCTCCAACATCTGTGAGCTCCTGTAGAACAGGACCTATGTCCAAATCCTCCCTGGGTTTGCTAAACCAAAGCTGACCCTGCTTTTGCACACCTCTGCAAGGAGGCAGTTTCCACAGGCCCGCTCACTGAAAGCGCCCCACTTTCTGTTTGGTTGCAGGAGAAACGTATTGCTTCACTGGATGCGGCCAACGCACGGTTAATGAGTGCCCTTACTCAGCTGAAAGAGAGGTACAGCATGCAGACACGTAACGGGATCTCCCCCACAAACCCAACTAAATTACAGATTACAGAGAACGGAGAATTCAGAAACAGCAGCAATTGTTAACCCGCGGAGGGAGCTGCTGCAGGAGAGGAGGCCTGGCCTGAAAGACTGCGCAGCAGCAGGGGTGAGCCGTGCTTCAGAGAATGGCTGCTGTCTTTCCCCCGCTCCCCAAGGAACCAGCTCCTTACTGCAGACAGCGCACGTGACTGCTCCTTGGTGGGAGACGCCAACGCCAGCGAGTTGAGGGGACCGAAAGACCGAGTTGTGTGAAATGTGTGGCAAAAGGAGAGCTCCGTATACAGGGGGATTGCTGTCACGGGTGGATTTAAGTCAGTGTTTAATGTTTAACCTTTTCCTTCTCAAACTGCCCAAAGGACACACCTCACACTCCTCCTGGCCCGTAATAATGGCCTTGGGGTGCCAGTAAGCAAAATAAAGGGGGCTGTGACAGCCTGTGCCAGGCCCAATCAGGCTAGCTTCAGTGGTGGGTTCCTGCTGGTAAAAGCTCAGTGGAGGATGAGAATGTATTGTTGTGAAACGCACTTAGTCTAATTCCAGCCCCCGTCAGGAAATGCTCTGCCATGGCACTTAGTTTGCTCGGCGGGTCATTCTGTGTAGCTTCAGGTCGGGGTGGCCGCAGCACATCCCTCCTGTGTGCCGCTTGGAGTAGGCTCCACGCATTGGTCCATGAACGAGCGCCTTTCCCCGGGCGTTGTTCAGTAGGAGAGATTTCCTGTGCCATGCTGGAGGTAGCGTGCCACCGTCAGTTTAACGCTCACACAAGAGAACTGGTGTTTGAATGAAATCCGAGTGACTCGGGAGAGCAGGGTCTGAAGTGCAAGGACAAAGCTCGCTCTGTGTGCAGGGTGGTAGCCAAGGGAATGCCAGCACAGATAGCCACCAGGGTAGGTCACTTGGAGGGGAGAGAATAGCACTTTAGCAAGAATTGCTGGGCTACGCCGTGTCACGGCAAGCGTTACCTCACCTGAGAGTCCATGCATATTACACCTAAGATGGCACCTTGCAGCAAGAGAACAGCGTTCTGTATTCGCTTTACTTTTTGCCAGTTTCCTAGTCAGACGCCCAGCTGGTGCAGGCTTGTGCCCAAGGCAGTGGGACTGTTGTACGCCAGCAGAGAAGGGGAGCTGGTGTTCTAGGGATGGTTTCTTTATTTCTAGATGCAGCTTCTTCTTGGCAATCCTAAGGAGGGGAGGGAAGGGCACATTGCCTTGTCACAAGTATAACACAATGAGACGTTCCACACGAGTAGCATCCCACTAAACTTCCTGCTATTGAACACAGCAAATATCACGTCCACTCATCTCGCCCAGGTGCTTAGCCATTGGGTTGTGAAGTGTGGGTTGTTAGCCAAAAATCACTCAGAAAAATGTTGTGAAGCCCCATCACGATTCAGGAAATGGAATCGGTTTTACACCAGTATTTGTTTAGGATGCGGCTGCTTGCTCAGAAGAGGAAGGGTTATTTGTGGGGGGGAGTGGGGTGCTATATGCAAAGATGTGTGCTAAACAGTCAGGAAAAAGAAAAAGCCTGAAGCAGCATGAAGGTTGGTAATTGTATTTCTTTTCTTTCACAGTATGCATTAGAAACAAATACAGCCCATTTTCTGGAATACTGCCCTCTTTAGATTGGGAATGAGCACTGCATGGAAATTAACAGCCTCGAAGGATGTAAAACATGCTCATAAGGGAGTAACCAACAGGAACAGCAGCAGCCACCGAAATGCCCCTGGTCAGGAGGCACTGTGCAGACATAAGCCAGGATTAGACTTTCCTAACTGCTGAGACAAGTAGCTTCGGCACATTCAGACGCGCGTTGCTCAGCGGAGGGGCCAGCTCCTTAGTGGGGGATTATGCCACTGACCTGCCGCCAGTGCAGGTTTGTTTTTTTTTTTTTTAAAGTTAGTCCTTCGTGATTCCCAGTCTCAGAACAGGTCATTAATACTGAGACCCAGAGAGATGGTTTCTCTGAGACACGGATGCCACTGTACAGTGTATAGGACATCTGCCTATTCCTCCCATTAAGAGCATATACTTGCGGTATGCTTGTCCTAGTTTGCCCAGTACCATGTGTAAATGTACAGTCAGAAGGGACTAGGATACTGAATTGTGCATAGGCGTAGGTACCAACTCCACAGTATCTAGTCTGTGCTAGCAGGACACTGTTTGCGTTTCTGTGCTGTCCTGCAACCGCAAATCCTAAAAAGATTCACCGTGGAGGGGATTATTTTAAAGTTAAAGCTGCTTTTTTCTAAAAGCTTCTCTTCCACGGAAGCCCCAGCCCAGGTCACACAGGGCTGCACCTTCTGCAGCTCCGGATCTTGGATGGTTGACGGTCTGTCTGCGCTCGAAGCTCTCCACACGCAAGGAATGCCGTCCCATCTCTTGATTTAAATTCACAGAGTGGCGTGAAAGTAAGACCAAAAAGAGGAGCTCCTCAGAGCCAAGTGACCATTGAATATTGGAGAATTAGCACAAATGGCTTTGAAGAAGCTCACAAAACTGACAGCCCCAGGAGAAAGACCCAGACAGGTTAGGAGTATACAGGGTACTATGAACAATTTGGTACATACGCTTACATCCGCCTTTGTCTCAGTGTCAAATATCTTTAAAGAAGCCTGCAAAAAAAAAGACTCTTTTTAAACAGCTGATCCCTGGAGATGTACTTTTAGCTCTGGTTATTTTTTTAGGGTCTGAAATATTCCTCCTGTGAAAGATGGAAGCTGTTTCACATAGAATGCTAGGCAGGGGTGGTGGACGGGTGCCCTAGCAGGGACTGATTTCCATTCTTACACGGAAACTTCAGGGAATTGTTTTTGGATGCAAATTCAGTGCTTGCCCTAAGAACTGGCAGAGGGATCCCCACCCCCCACCCCAGAAACAATTGTCTATTTAGAACTGAAGCTAAGTACTATACATCTTAACCTATTCCTCAGCCCTGAGCCAATCCATTGCTCCATTAACTTTACAGGGACTATATTACAAAGTCTTGGTTAACACCAAAATCTCAGTTAAAGCGTGCACGTTGTGCTGCTGGCGTAGCAGAAAACCTAAACCCTTTCACAGGGAGTTATTTAAAAACTAACATTTCCAGATCCGACCCCTTCTGATGTTCTGTAGTTTCCTGAGCCAGTATGAAAAGGAACTCAGTCCCAGAAGAAATCTCTTCTTTGGAGAGATGCCCCCTAAACTGCAAAGCATGGGATCCGGATCTGGAGGTTTGGTTCAGGCCCATCTCTAACTGTGTTACTTCCGTTTGTGGTTTTGTTATTTATAAGCTGCACACCAGTGTGTGGGGCTGTGAGTGCAATGCCTGTCCTCAAGCCTGGTGTTTCGCATAGCAATACCAGAGACAATGTGAGAGGTGCTCCCAGTGACAGAGAGTAAAACAACCACTCTACTGACCATCCTGCGACCTGCTGTTTTCCTTCTCGTGCTTTCTGCGACAAGAGCCTATTCTAGTGCAAAAACTGTAAACGTGCAGACAAAACAAACATTCACAGATTTTTATCTTAATGCAAGTCTTACAATTTTTTGTATATGTTCTTGGTGTTTGACTGTAATGTACCTATTCAGCCAACGGTTGTATATAGTCATTTACTTCTGGTGCTGCTTATTTGGTCAGGATTTGAGTCTCTCTACTGCTGGTTTGTTTGAGTTTTGTTGTTTTGTTTTTAAACAGAGGTGGGCTCAAGTAAGCAAATTCAGATCTGGGTTCAGATTTGGGGTGATCGAGAGCAAACGGGCAAGGCTTTGGGATGTGAACTACCCCACGGTTGCTGCACGCTGTAAGTCTAATACCACGGGGGTTGTGCTTTAAGTTCAGAGCCAGAAGCTCCAGGGAGACTTCCTACCACCTACAACAGTTTAGTAACTAACTGCTTCTCCCCATCCCCTCCACATCTAGTAAGCAGAAATATCCTCCACCCAAACGGGTCCTTGGAATTCTGCACTTTGTGGTTTTTGCTTGTCGCTGTTCGAGCACTCCTGGCATTGTGAGCAGTGTCCTGGCTCCCCCCGCCTGGGTACAGCTGTGTAACTTTCTGCCAGCTGCAGGACACACCAGGTTATGCTGGAGGTCTCCCCAGGCATGTAATAGGGATTTGCTGGACCTGGGTGACAATAGCTGTGCTTCATTAGTTCCACCAAGCTCATTGCCCTTTCTGTAACAATAAACTCCCCCCCCCCCCCCTCCGCCCGGGAAGAAAACCAAGCAAAGGTACAGGGGGGGAACAACCCTTCACTGATCTCCAGGGCCTGGCTTCCCCACAGATCACCTCTTGGATCTTTTCCAGCACCGTTCCGGCATGCTGCATTCAGGGCGAGCTGGGACTCCAACTCCGCCTTTCCAGTTCTGTAATCTGAAGTGAGTGCTGCTGTTGCTGTTCCTTAGTTCCCAAGTGATTCCTTGAACTGCCCCAGACGGGAGGCTGTTCATTTCTAGCCAGATACTGTGTCTGTGCTAATGCCCTCCTCCCCATTTATGGGTCAGCTCCGGGCACCCTTGTGTGACTGCTGTGCAGAGAAGAGTTGTCATTTTCTTTTCTTGGAGGGGGAGTGTATCTAATTTGGGCCAGAGAGAAACCTGTTCATTTGCTGAGCAGGGTCTTTCCAAACCACGGACAGTCTACAACAATCCTCAAACGCTGGAGCAGGGGTTTGGTTTCGCCAGTTGACTTTCACGGGTAACGTGAGGTGTGACATTGCTGTAAATTTTAGGTGGTTCTGCATCAACTATCGGTACCCAAAGTGCTGTCTCCATGGTCACATATTCCTTTATCATCCATCACTGTGTCTTAAGATATACCTCTCTCTCTGTAGATCTGCTTAGGCTGATACTTGTTCCTGATGAGCAGTCGCTATGTTTTATATCCTCTTATGAAGAAAAAACAAACAAAAAAAACTTTTTTGTAAGTATGTTTAAAAACAAAGCAAAGTGGAAGTGTTTGCTGAAACTCCTTCAGCCTCTTTTAAACTATGTAATAATGTACAGAGAAAGTTGTTGGTGTTCAAAGAAATGATGTGGACGTGCAATTTCTGTACATTTGCAATTAGAAATATTAAAGATTTATTTAGCTATTTTATGTCAGGTCGCCCGTAGCTTTAATCAGCCAAACCCCTGTCCTTCTGGGCCTGGGGGGCAGGCTAAGCTGGCTTCTGCTGAGTCATTAGTCTTCTATGGGACCAAATACTACAACAAAACTGCAGGTCTCTTCAAGTGCTTAGTGGGAGGGAGGATGTTCCTAGACAGAAACCAAAAGATCTCCGGGAAGTGGAAGGGGAGATGCTGGAAACCACCTTGTTAGGGGCAAGGTCTCAAGACTGGCACAAGGCTAATCGCTGGTGAAATGTAGAACAGCACCAAGGCACCAGAGGACATTCACGCTGCACCCTGCACCCCCCCACTCCTCTTCGGGACACTGACGCCAGACCTGGGGACGGAGCTTGGAACCTCTCCCTCCACCAGGAGAACAGTTGAACAAGATAGAAAAGAAAGTTCCAGGGTGCACAGACCTAGGAGAAGGGATTTTTTTAAAGCAGAGCAGGTGGCCCAGGGTTTGCTAAGATAATGACAGCACCAAGGGGCTTGCTGGGAAAGCAAGTTAGTCCTGGAAGCAGGGGATGATGGATCAAACATGCCCCGCCTAGCACCAGCCCCCGCCCCTGGAGGACCCCAGACACTGATGCCCAGCGGCTGCAGCGTGCACATGGTGAGACTAGATCCCAGGAACACAGACACTGCGCAGCTGGGCTCCGCCTGTCGGGGAGAAGTACAGCAACCATGGCACTCCAACAGGCCCGAGGCTGGCATTCTGCAGCCGGGGGGAGGGGAGACACAGGCTGGGTGCCAGTCCTGGCACAGAATCCCTGCGCTGGAGGCTCAGCCTTCTCCAGCCCCTGCCCAGCGCTGACAGGCTCATCAATATAGTGTCACAATTAAAGTGGGGAACGAGGGGCCACACCACACCTGGGCTGTGGGTTTTCCCGGCAGAGGGAGGCAGAAATTACTTCCCTCAGATTTTCCAATTTGCAGCCCCATAAAAGGGAAGGCGCGATCCATCAAAGTGCCTACCTGGTCTGGCGCTGGCTGTTAGGGGCGGCACGCGACTCAATCAGCCCAGAGGGGAGCTATCACACTGGGAATGAAGAGTCCAGCGAGTCCCCCCGCTCCCCTGTACTCACAGCTAGGCCTCTGCTCCCATGGCCTCCGTGTGGTGCCTGTCCAGCCCCACTAAACCAGTGTCCTCACGCCTAGTACTTCTTTCCTAATTGCTGACAGTGCCTTAGTATTTGGCATCCCCAAAGACCCCACTTGCCAAGTGCATGGACGCTGAAATGCAGCCACCTCCGGGGTGGGAAGCACAGCAACATGACCATTTAGGCCAGGCAATGAAGCATACTTTAGCCGCCTGAAACACCAGGGTGAATTTAGGAGGCAGAATCCAGTTATCCCAACTAAGACTAGCCAGGGCCTTCATGATAGCAGGTCTGTCATGGTTATGCGGGGGCAGAGACTTAGGTATTGCCCCCAGCACAGCACCCTTAGCACGACCCTGGGGCAGAAGGTAATACTGGCCCACCTGCGTGACTGGAAGGGGGCTGCTCTGGAGGTGGGACGCACTGCTCCAGGCTTCTTCCCTCGATGGCCCCATCCCCCAAAGGCCCAGGGCCAAGCTAAGCCATTTTGTCATGCAAGCAAGCCTGGCAGTGGGGGGAGGGTGCAATAGGCCTACCCCTTGCTTAGCCACCCGCCTCCATGTGCCCCTGCCCCAAGGCTCCCCTCTGTTGTGAGTTCCAGCATGGCTGCTCCATTGGTTCCTCCTTGTCGCTCACTTTTCCCCTTAACCGGCCAAGCCTAAGCGAGCGGGCGGCACAGCAACGCCTCATCCAGCGTGCGGGGCACGGCCTAGCATAGCTGCTTCCAGCCCGACCCGGATCCTGCGACGCTGCGTTGCCTGTACAGTTATTTTAAAAAACAAGCGGCCTTGGCAACGATAAAAAAAGGGCCGTGAAATGTTAATGATTGTGCCAAATGCAGACGCGTCGCCATTTAAATCATGGATGAACACAAACCAATTTACACATAAAAGCGCAGCATAAATATTTCACACGCTAGCTACAGGCAGCGTTCTCTCACGTGTGATTTCCTCCAAGCCCGTCACTTTTTCAGCCAGTTTGTTTGCAGGCGTCACTCTGGCCCCCTGAATGGCAGCCAAGCAGCTCGCGAGGACAGGGGCCTTTGCTCATGTGCTAGGCCCCCATCATTGGAAACATGCAGTCACATTTCCCCCCCACCCCCCATCCCCCACTGTTAGACAGCATCAGCTCCCCCCTACGTGGGAGCCTGTAGGCTATGTCTACACTACACCCGGGGGGGCCCGGCTCGTGTACACATCTCATGCTCGCCTGAGGAGAACTGGTGAGAGTAGTAATAGCCGCGTCGCTGTGGTAGCGGAGGCTGCGCTGCACTTGGAATGCACAGACCTGCCTGTGTACGGTGGGTACGAACTCTGCCTGGCTCAGCCCTGCCTCCACTCCCACGGCTGCCCGGCTCCTTAGCGCCATGCTAGCACCATGTGAGCTGGCAGCTGTACATGTAGCCCACACACCATCTGGGGGGGCTGTTCGGTCCCATCAAGTGGCACTGAGACACTTAGAGAGAAAATGAGTCTGCTCTAACAGCCCGCTGGCTTTTAGCTCATGCACTAAGCTGCAGAGGTCCCCGGTTTGATCCCACCCGCAGACAAGTGGGGTCTGTTGGCGTTACACATGCACACAAGCAGGAGAATCCCACCTCTGGCCTCTACTTGGCATAGCCACCGCCAGGGCACGAGTGGCCAGAGCCTCAGCTCCCCTAGATGACCCCAACTGCTTCCAAATATTTTCCTTGATGACCTCGTATGAACCCCCTTAATAAGAGGCTCATGCTACTTGTCCTCAGATGACCTCATGACCTCCTCATGACCCCAATTGCTTGTAAATTGACTTTCCGTGACCCTAGATGACCCCAACTGCCTCCAAATATTTTCCTTGATGACCTCGTATGACCCCCCCTTAATCAGAGGCTCATGCTACTTGTCCTCAGATGACCTCATGAACCCTCCATGATCCCAATTGCTTGTAAATTCTCTTTTTGTGACCGTAGATGACCCCAACTGCTTCCAAATATTTTCCTTGATGACCTCGGATGACCCCCCCCTTAATCAGAGGCTTATGCTACTTGTCCTCATATGACCTCATGACTCCTTCATGACCCCAATTTCTTGTAAATTGACTTTCTGTGACCCTAGATGACCCCAACTGCCTCCAAATATTTTCCTTCATGACCTCGTATGACCCCCCCCTTAATTAGAGGCTCATGCTACTTGTCCTCAGATGACCTCATGAACCCTCCATGACCCCAATTGCTTGTAAATTCTCTTTCTGTGACCCTAGATGACCCCACCTAGCTCCAAATATTTTCCTTCATGACCTCGTATGACCCCCCCCTTAATCAGAGGCTCATGCTACTTGTCCTCAGATGACCTCATGACCTCCTCATGACCCCAATTGCTTGTAAATTGACTTTCCGTGACCCTAGATGACCCCACCTAGCTCCAAACATTTTCCTTGATGACCTCGTATGACCCCCCCTTAATCAGAGGCTCATGCTACTTGTCCTCAGATGACCTCATGAACCCTCCATGACCCCAATTGCTTGTAAATTCTCTTTCTGTGACCCTAGATGACCCCACCTAGCTCCAAATATTTTTCTTCATGACCTCGTATGACCCCCCCCTTAATCAGAGGCTCATGCTACTTGTCCTCAGATGACCTCATGAACCCTCCATGACCCCAATTGCTTGTAAATTCTCTTTCTGTGACCCTAGATGACCCCACCTAGCTCCAAATATTTTCCTTCATGACCTCGTATGACCCCCCCTTTAATCAGAGGCTCATGCTACTTGTCCTCAGATGACCTCATGAACCCTCCATGACCCCAATTGCTTGTAAATTCTCTTTCTGTGACCCTAGATGACCCCAACTGCTTCCAAATATTTTCCTTGATGACCTCGTATGAACCCCCTTAAACAGAGGCTCATGCTACTTGTCCTCAGATGACCTCATGACCTCCTCATGACCCCAATTGCTTGTAAATTGACTTTCCGTGACCCTAGATGACCCCACCTAGCTCCAAACATTTTCCTTGATGACCTCGTATGACCCCCCCTTAATCAGAGGCTCATGCTACTTGTCCTCAGATGACCTCATGAACCCTCCATGACCCCAATTGCTTGTAAATTCTCTTTCTGTGACCCTAGATGACCCCAACTGCTTCCAAATATTTTCCTTGATGACCTCGTATGAACCCCCTTAATCAGAGGCTCATGCTACTTGTCCTCAGATGACCTCATGACCTCCTCATGACCCCAATTGCTTGTAAATTGACCTTCTGTGACCCTAGATGACCCCAACTGCCTCCAAATATTTTCCTTGATGACCTCGTATGACCCCCCCTTAATCAGAGGCTCATGCTACTTGTCCTCAGATGACCTCATGAACCCTCCATGACCCCAATTGCTTGTAAATTGACTTTCTGTGACCCTAGATGACCCCAACTGCCTTCAAATTTTTCCTTGATGACCCCGTATGACCCCCCCTTAATCAGTGGTTTATTCTACTTGTCCTTAGATGACCTCATGACCCCTTCCTGACCCCAATTACTTCTAAATTCACTTTCTATGACCCTAGATGACCACACCTAGCTCCAAATATTTTCCTTGATGACCTCGTATGACCCCCCCTTAATCAGAGGCTCATGCTACTTCTCCTCAGATGACCTCATGAACCCTCCATGACCCCAATTGCTTGTAAATTCTCTTTCTGTGACCCTAGATGACCCCAACTGCTTCCAAATATTTTCCTTGATGACCTCGGATGACCCCCCCCTTAATCAGAGGCTTATGCTACTTGTCCTCATATGACCTCATGACCCCTTCATGACCCCAATTGCTTGTAAATTGACTTTCTGTGACCCTAGATGACCCCAGCTGCCTCCAAATATTTTCCTTCATGACCTCGTATGACCCCCCCTTAATCAGAGGCTCATGCTACTTGTCCTCAGATGACCTCATGAACCCTCCATGACCCCAATTGCTTGTAAATTCTCTTTCTGTGACCCTAGATGACCCCAACTGCTTCCAAATATTTTCCTTGATGACCTCGTATGAACCCCCTTAATCAGAGGCTCATGCTACTTGTCCTCAGATGACCTCATGACCTCCTCATGACCCCAATTGCTTGTAAATTGACTTTCCGTGACCCTAGATGACCCCACCTAGCTCCAAACATTTTCCTTGATGACCTCGTATGACCCCCCCTTAATCAGAGGCTCATGCTGCTTGTCCTCAGATGACCTCATGAACCCTCCATGACCCCAATTGCTTGTAAATTCTCTTTCTGTGACCCTAGATGACCCCAACTGCTTCCAAATATTTTCCTTGATGACCTCGTATGAACCCCCTTAATCAGAGGCTCATGCCACTTGTCCTCAGATGACCTCATGACCTCCTCATGACCCCAATTGCTTGTAAATTGACCTTCTGTGACCCTAGATGACCCCAACTGCCTCCAAATATTTTCCTTGATGACCTCGTATGACCCCCCCTTAATCAGAGGCTCATGCTACTTGTCCTCAGATGACCTCATGACCTCCTCATGACCCCAATTGCTTGTAAATTGACTTTCCGTGATCCTAGATGACCCCACCTAGCTCCAAACATTTTCCTTGATGACCTCGTATGACCCCCCCTTAATCAGAGGCTCATGCTACTTGTCCTCAGATGACCTCATGAACCCTCCATGACCCCAATTGCTTGTAAATTCTCTTTCTGTGACCCTAGATGACCCCAACTGCCTCCAAATATTTTCCTTCATGACCTCGTATGACCCCCCCTTAATTAGAGGCTCATGCTACTTGTCCTCAGATGACCTCATGAACCCTCCATGACCCCAATTGCTTGTAAATTCTCTTTCTGTGACCCTAGATGACCCCAACTGCCTCCAAATATTTTCCTTCATGACCTCGTATGACCCCCCCTTAATTAGAGGCTCATGCTACTTGTCCTCAGATGACCTCATGAACCCTCCATGACCCCAATTGCTTGTAAATTCTCTTTCTGTGACCCTAGATGACCCCAACTGCCTCCAAATATTTTCCTTCATGACCTTGTATGACCCCCCTTTAATTAGAGGCTCATGCTACTTGTCCTCAGATGACCTCATGAACCCTCCATAACCCCAATTGCTTGTAAATTCTCTTTCTGTGACCCTAGATGACCCCAACTGCCTCCAAATATTTTCCTTCATGACCTCGTATGACCCCCCCTTAATTAGAGGCTCATGCTACTTGTCCTCAGATGACCTCATGAACCCTCCATGACCCCAATTGCTTGTAAATTCTCTTTCTGTGACCCTAGATGACCCCAACTGCCTCCAAATATTTTCCTTCATGACCTTGTATGACCCCCCTTTAATTAGAGGCTCATGCTACTTGTCCTCAGATGACCTCATGAACCCTCCATAACCCCAATTGCTTGTAAATTCTCTTTCTGTGACCCTAGATGACCCCAACTGCTTCCAAATATTTTCCTTGATGACCTCGTATGACCCCCCCTTAATCAGAGGCTCATGCTACTTGTCCTCAGATGACCTCATGAACCCTCCATGACCCCAATTGCTTGTAAATTCTCTTTCTGTGACCCTAGATGACCCCACCTAGCTCCAAATATTTTTCTTCATGACCTCGTATGACCCCCCCCTTAATCAGAGGCTCATGCTACTTGTCCTCAGATGACCTCATGAACCCTCCATGACCCCAATTGCTTGTAAATTCTCTTTCTGTGACCCTAGATGACCCCACCTAGCTCCAAATATTTTCCTTCATGACCTCGTATGACCCCCCCTTTAATCAGAGGCTCATGCTACTTGTCCTCAGATGACCTCATGAACCCTCCATGACCCCAATTGCTTGTAAATTCTCTTTCTGTGACCCTAGATGACCCCAACTGCTTCCAAATATTTTCCTTGATGACCTCGTATGAACCCCCTTAAACAGAGGCTCATGCTACTTGTCCTCAGATGACCTCATGACCTCCTCATGACCCCAATTGCTTGTAAATTGACTTTCCGTGACCCTAGATGACCCCACCTAGCTCCAAACATTTTCCTTGATGACCTCGTATGACCCCCCCTTAATCAGAGGCTCATGCTACTTGTCCTCAGATGACCTCATGAACCCTCCATGACCCCAATTGCTTGTAAATTCTCTTTCTGTGACCCTAGATGACCCCAACTGCTTCCAAATATTTTCCTTGATGACCTCGTATGAACCCCCTTAATCAGAGGCTCATGCTACTTGTCCTCAGATGACCTCATGACCTCCTCATGACCCCAATTGCTTGTAAATTGACCTTCTGTGACCCTAGATGACCCCAACTGCCTCCAAATATTTTCCTTGATGACCTCGTATGACCCCCCCTTAATCAGAGGCTCATGCTACTTGTCCTCAGATGACCTCATGAACCCTCCATGACCCCAATTGCTTGTAAATTGACTTTCTGTGACCCTAGATGACCCCAACTGCCTTCAAATTTTTCCTTGATGACCCCGTATGACCCCCCCTTAATCAGTGGTTTATTCTACTTGTCCTTAGATGACCTCATGACCCCTTCCTGACCCCAATTACTTCTAAATTCACTTTCTATGACCCTAGATGACCACACCTAGCTCCAAATATTTTCCTTGATGACCTCGTATGACCCCCCCTTAATCAGAGGCTCATGCTACTTCTCCTCAGATGACCTCATGAACCCTCCATGACCCCAATTGCTTGTAAATTCTCTTTCTGTGACCCTAGATGACCCCAACTGCTTCCAAATATTTTCCTTGATGACCTCGGATGACCCCCCCCTTAATCAGAGGCTTATGCTACTTGTCCTCATATGACCTCATGACCCCTTCATGACCCCAATTGCTTGTAAATTGACTTTCTGTGACCCTAGATGACCCCAGCTGCCTCCAAATATTTTCCTTCATGACCTCGTATGACCCCCCCTTAATCAGAGGCTCATGCTACTTGTCCTCAGATGACCTCATGAACCCTCCATGACCCCAATTGCTTGTAAATTCTCTTTCTGTGACCCTAGATGACCCCAACTGCTTCCAAATATTTTCCTTGATGACCTCGTATGAACCCCCTTAATCAGAGGCTCATGCTACTTGTCCTCAGATGACCTCATGACCTCCTCATGACCCCAATTGCTTGTAAATTGACTTTCCGTGACCCTAGATGACCCCACCTAGCTCCAAACATTTTCCTTGATGACCTCGTATGACCCCCCCTTAATCAGAGGCTCATGCTGCTTGTCCTCAGATGACCTCATGAACCCTCCATGACCCCAATTGCTTGTAAATTCTCTTTCTGTGACCCTAGATGACCCCAACTGCTTCCAAATATTTTCCTTGATGACCTCGTATGAACCCCCTTAATCAGAGGCTCATGCCACTTGTCCTCAGATGACCTCATGACCTCCTCATGACCCCAATTGCTTGTAAATTGACCTTCTGTGACCCTAGATGACCCCAACTGCCTCCAAATATTTTCCTTGATGACCTCGTATGACCCCCCCTTAATCAGAGGCTCATGCTACTTGTCCTCAGATGACCTCATGACCTCCTCATGACCCCAATTGCTTGTAAATTGACTTTCCGTGATCCTAGATGACCCCACCTAGCTCCAAACATTTTCCTTGATGACCTCGTATGACCCCCCCTTAATCAGAGGCTCATGCTACTTGTCCTCAGATGACCTCATGAACCCTCCATGACCCCAATTGCTTGTAAATTCTCTTTCTGTGACCCTAGATGACCCCAACTGCCTCCAAATATTTTCCTTCATGACCTTGTATGACCCCCCTTTAATTAGAGGCTCATGCTACTTGTCCTCAGATGACCTCATGAACCCTCCATAACCCCAATTGCTTGTAAATTCTCTTTCTGTGACCCTAGATGACCCCAACTGCTTCCAAATATTTTCCTTGATGACCTCGTATGAACCCCCTTAATCAGAGGCTCATGCTACTTGTCCTCAGATGACCTCATGACCTCCTCATGACCCCAATTGCTTGTAAATTGACTTTCCGTGACCCTAGATGACCCCACCTAGCTCCAAACATTTTCCTTGATGACCTCGTATGACCCCCCCTTAATCAGAGGCTCATGCTACTTGTCCTCAGATGACCTCATGAACCCTCCATGACCCCAATTGCTTGTAAATTCTCTTTCTGTGACCCTAGATGACCCCAACTGCCTCCAAATATTTTCCTTCATGACCTCGTATGACCCCCCCTTAATTAGAGGCTCATGCTACTTGTCCTCAGATGACCTCATGAACCCTCCATGACCCCAATTGCTTGTAAATTCTCTTTCTGTGACCCTAGATGACCCCACCTAGCTCCAAATATTTTCCTTGATGACCTCGGATGACCCCCCCCTTAATCAGAGGCTCATGCTACTTGTCCTCAGATGACCTCATGAACCCTCCATGACCCCAATTGCTTGTAAATTCTCTTTCTGTGACCCATTGCTCCGTGCGTGTGGTGACCCCCCTCATTCGGGATACGCCCGGCAGAGGGGGCGGCTATTAAAGAGAATTCACCAGCAAGGAGCTGGGCCATGGTGCATTGACCACGGAGCAGAACTGGCCTGGCTGGTTGGCCAGGGCTACAAGGCAGCCCTTTAGGAAGGGACCCCAGGCCTCAGTCCCAGAGAAGTCACCACCTCACCCAACACAACATGGGTACTTCTTGCAATGGCGCCAGGTATCCGACTGGCTAGCAGACTGCGATCACTGCCCAAAGCACCGCACGGGATCAGCTCCCTCCCAGTCCCACTTCAAACCTGGCCTTTATACCCAGAGGCCGAAGTGGCTTCCTGCCCCTCAGCCTGTTCACTCCCTTGCTTTGGGGAAAAGAGCGCTGTCACTGAGTTAGCGCCACCAGCCAGCAGACTCTGGGCGCCGGGCCCAGCCCTCGGGGCACCGTAAGCCTGGCTGGTAGCATTAGCATTGGCTGAGTGCCACTGAACAGCTTCAGGGCTTTCATACAAAGACCCAGCCCTGGGCCAGGAATTATTTCACTTCCTCTCGCTTACGGCACCAAAGTGATATTTGGCCAAATAGCTGCAGCCTGAAGCCCCCTCTCTTAGCCTGCAGGTGTCTGCAGCGTCACTGACGCGGAGGCCCTGGTTTCTCCACACCTGGGCTCAAAGCTGCGCTGCTCCATTGCCCAGTCATGAGACATGGACGGCTATTGTGATGGCTGTTTGACACCTGCAGGGCCAGGAGCTGAAGCGAGGCAGAGGAGAGAGTGAGGAGTGCAGCGCCCCCACCCTTTCTGCAGCTTTGTGCCTGGCTTCTCCACACGTCAGAGCACCCTGCGTCTGGGACAGTGACCTGGCACCCCTGGGGGCTCACTGGAGTCAGGCTTCAATACATTTCACCTGGAACGTGAAACCAGGCCCGGCTACAAAAGGTTAATGGCGGGAGGGGGAGAGAGGCTGGCGTCTTGTCAATAACCATTCTTAGCATTGGAGGTTTGTGCTGATACATTGGGACAATCGCTGTACACCTACACAACTACATCGCTCTCGATGCCATCGTGTTATTAGTAACTACGTGTATTACCGTAAGGCCCAGGACCCCATGGCGCTAGGCACTGTACAGACACAACAAAAGGAGGGTCCCTGCCCCACGGGCTGGCTGGGAGGGCTCAGGCAGGGGGTCTGTCTGTGAAGGCGTGCGGAATGTCAGAACGCAGAGCCGAGGCACATGGGGCAAGACCCAGATGCGGGATGTGGCGCTGTGAAGGAGACACATGGGAGCGACTTGATGCCCAAACACACATGGGGGGGGGGGGGAAACTGATCCTGGGAGTATGGGGGACGCACCATCCCAGGCTGGTAGCAGCTGGGGAGGGGGTCGATGGAAAGCACACTGCACCCACCCCGAGCTGCTCCCATGTCCCAGGAGGGCTGCGAGCTCCCCAGTGTTTGCTGAGATGGTCAGTGCTGCAGATGGGCCAGGCACAGACCAGAACCTCTTACTCCTGCAGCAAACCCTTTGCATCCCCTGGGTTTACGTTTTGAAACCCTAGGGGAAGGGGCACCCGTAGGGCTTGTTTTGCTATTGGGTGGGATGGGCCCTTCTGTCATGATTTAACAGCGGCGAGCTGTGCATGCTGGGGAGACGTTAGCACTGCAGAGGAAGCCGCTCTGCCTGGAAACACAGGGCAGGGCAGGGCTGGCCAGAGCACCCTAGTCCCACAAAGACGGTGGAAGATAAAAGAGAGGGCGCAGCTCTGCCTGGCACAAAGCTGCATTCTCTGGCTGTGTTGTTCTGATGCTGTCCAGACACAGCCAGCGAGCTGGTCCCAGGAAGGAAAGCAGATGAATAGAGGGAAGAAAAAAAATCCCTGCACACACAATATTTTTACCCAGCAGCTGGCATCATTAAGGCTGCAAGCAGCACTGATCTAATGCTGGCCAAATCTCAGCTCATGACAGCTGATGAACTGGCTTCATTAAAGACCCCCTCCCCCCGGCGTCCTCACAATCACATTTCAAACCTGGCCATTATAACCAGAGGCCTAACTGGCTCCTTGCACCTCCAATCACTTGCCAACTTGCTCTTGGGGAGACCAGCGCTGTCACTGAGCTAGAGGAAACAAGCCAGATTCTGCGGGGCTGGCCCACCCCAAAGCTCGGTCACGGCAGTGACAAGCCCCAGCTCCCTACACGGTCAGCCACAGCGGGCGCTACTGCTCATGGGGCATTACGGGGGGCAGGATGGAGAATGCTGGAGGGGTACACTCTGGCCTGGGTGGCGGGGCTTTGCAGGCTGTCACCCGCTGTCTGTCCCCTTGCACAAGCCTCAGGTTTGCCAGCTCTGATGTTGGGGGAATTAGTTCATGGTGGTAAGTGGTACACTATAAAGGCAGGTCACCCAACCCCGGACAACACCCCCCCCAGAGACTTCTTTCCTCCCTAAAAGGTTTTTGCCAACTCTAGAGAACGTCTCCGTTCCAGCACCAGAGCAGGGAATTGTCATCTCAATCCCACGTTCATGCTAAGGTCTGGTCACATCAGGCCCCAACACAACAGGAAATGCCCAGCGCAGGCCACAAGCTGACCCCTTCCTTTTCCTTGGATTTTTATCCCCACAATCGGGCCAGTCCTCACCCAGTGTTTGTCCTAGTTTACTTGGGGATGCAAGCTCTATGTTGAGAGAGAGAGACGATGGGCCACTGGTCAGGGCATTAACTGGGGACTCGAGACACAGGTTCAATTCCCTGCTCTGCCACAGACTTCCTGTGTGACCCTGGACAAGACAATTAATTCCTCGTGCCTCAGTTTCCCCATGTGTACAATGAGGAGAATAGCCTTGTGCCCCCCAACCCCCTGGGATAAATACCCTACAGATTGTGAGGTGCTCAGATACTATGGTAACTGTGAGCATACAAGCACCACCGATGGTTATCGCTACAACCCCCTACAGTGGGCACAGCTATATGCACTGTGGCCAACTGCATCTAGACTAGGAGGTGGCACTCATTGGATTCCATTTCCAACCTGTAGCGGGGGGCTGGTGCAAGAGCACCTAATTAGCCCCTGCCCAGTCAGGGGAAGCAGATTGGGGCTGATGGAAAAGGCCTGATGCCAGACTGAGGATTGGCAACACCCCCTGGCCTGACAAGCCAAGTGCTACAACGGCTGGGAGGGGACCAAAAGGCCGGGGGCAGCCAGGGAGAAGTTGGTCAGGGAGGGAACTGGAGGCCTCCTAGCTGAAGGCTGCCTCTGCCTGTAAAGAAGGGGACTGATCCTCCAAGGCTTGTCTACAGAGAGACACTGGTGGTGGGAGAGCCTTATGTAAATAAAGACCCGGGTGTTGCACAACCCTGAAGCCTCTCTGAGCCTTATTGGGGGGCAGCAAGTGGGCCCCAGGAAGAGGGACGGGTTGTTTCGCCCTGTTACACAACCCCCCTACAGTTACAGCTCCAGCCCAGCCCTCAGGCAGCCCCCTGTCTCCCTCTGGCTGAGACACAATCTTACCCTTTGTCCAAGTGCAGCTCCTGCGTCGCCCCACCCCTTCCACATAATTCCCTTGGTTTGGCCTTTCGAAAAGGAGACTGAAAACTTGGAGGCGATTCATTAAAGCACTGGGAGGAATTAGCACCTGTGCCTCATTAACATCAGCATAATTAGCTCCTCCGAGAACGGAGGAGACAGCTTGGCTGGATCAAAATGACTAAAGACGTGGAGAGCGCCCGTGGCAAAGCCGAGCAGAGAGGCACTGGCTCCAAAGCAAATGGGGCTCAGAGTTTTTCTAGCACTTTCAACCACCACCATTCTGAGTCCGTCCTGGGCCAGCATCAGGAGGGCTAACACCCCGCACTGCGCTACTACTTCTCCCCTCCCTAAGCTGGTGTGTCGGGGACGGCACAAAACCCAACCAGCCAAAAACGCTCAAGTGGATCTGGCTTCCAAGCCTTCCCCCCGCCACAGCTTGGAGTGACTGGCCTGGACGCTGCTCCTGGTTTCTTGGCATTTCACGCTGCGTGGGTGAGGAAGAGCAGCCGGTCAGTTCCACGGCCGGGCTCCCCTGCACTAGCACAGCTGTTGCAATGTCTGCCTTGCAAAGCACGGCGGGGAGGTGGAGTTGTTCACTGGGATCCATTTGAATTCATGGGACACAGCTATTGTTACAGGAGCGTCTTGAAGTTTGGCCCAAACTTGCCCTGCCTCCAAGGAAGGTGGTTCAGTCTCCGTGGAAGGCCAGGCTTTCCAGTGACTCTCAGCTCTCCCATCTCCCCGTGACTCACTAGCTGAAGCACGTGACGTCTAGCTGTGACCCAGCCCGAGAGTTCATCAATCCCTATGTAACTCTCCCCCCCCCCCCCGCATCCTAGCCCGGGAACAGGTGGGACAGTGACTCAGAGTGCTTTAATCAGGGGGGTAGGGCCAGCGCAGTGACCCAGGCAGAGCTGAGTTGGCATTGGGGGACCCAGCTGTAAGGGTTGACTGAAGAAAGTGTCTTCAAGCACAACAGCCTCGACTGTGTGAAGTGACACCTGTCCACGTAAGGACTAGCAGTGCTAGATAATTCCTTCCCCCGTCATAATCTCGAGCCTGGTGCCTTGCAGCGCTGCAAGGAACTAACTTCACTCCCACCTTTCCTGCATCCCCCGCAGTTACAGACCCTCGCCCCCTGCTACTGCCGAGGTTCTCCCCAACTAGGTCTCTGTTTAGGATTTAATTTATGCAAGAGAAAATGCTCCTTCCCCTCCCTCCACACCCAGTGAAACACCATTCACCGACAGCAATAGTAGACGGTTATCCTCATCTACATCCCAACCACTCGAGGGCACACACCCCCACTTTCCAAGCCCACTGTGCTGCGGTTAAGGACGAGAGCCCGGGGCTCCTCGTGAAAGGACTGCGTGGGTGAAGCTGCAGCGCTTTGGATGTGGCCTGTAACCCAGCGTGGGCTGCTCCACGCACCGGCCTGCCACAGGATGTAGGCTGGAGCGAGGTGCTCTGACCCACTGCACTTCACTACCAAGCAGCAGGGGTTGCCGCGTGAGCAGCCCCACTTCCAGCACTCTGTAAGCTTGAGCAGGGGCAGTTCCCACCTGTCTCAATTGCTCCCCCAAACAGCTCCAGCGCCCAGCTCTCAAGGCCCCAGCTCGCGTTAAAGAGCCAGGCCCAGGAGCGGCAGTGTCTTTGCTTTTACCTTCCTTGTTTTTGAAGGTTGTGAGAAACTCAAGCTGGGCAAAGCCAAAGCAATGCAGGAAACAAGGCATCAAGCAGGGATTAGTCACTAATACCTGGATTGGAATAAAACCCTCTTCAGAGGTCTCCGTTATCGCTTCATTAGAGCCGCGCTGAAAAGACCCAGAACATCTCTGTGCACTTGACGGCTTTCAGCATCTGAGGCTACTGGAGTCTCGCGGCGGCATTTCCCAAACGCAAGGCTGGGAGGAATGAGATTCTGAATTGCAAATCAGCAGGACAGAACAACATGGGGAGCGTGGGGCTGGTTTGTGTTTTATCTGGAGAGTGGTTCTAGTCCAAACCTCATCAGAGTTAATAACGGTTTAGTAATTATACCCAGAAAGGATTTGAATCCAATTTAGTATGCAAGACAGAGCGTGATTAAAGTCTGGGGGATTAGAAAGGCAGTTCCCTCCCCCCCCCCCCCCCAAGTCCTTACAAGGAGGTAGGGTGACCAGACAACAAGTGTGAAAAATCGGGACAGGGGGTGGGGGGTAATCGGATCCTATATAAGAAAAAGACCCCAAAATCGGGACTGTCCCTATAAAATCGGGACATCTGGTCACCCTACAAGGAGGGGCATGTTCTGTGGGAAACCGAAGAGCGGACGAAGCCAAGGCTGGGCTCCAAACGCTCCCCACAAAGCTGGGGGCTGACAGCAATGGAGCAGCTGGTATGGCTGATGCAACAGACCACGTGGGACCAAGCCAGCCTTCCCAGGCCAGTTAGACGGCTTTTCCTGGTGTATCAGAGCAGTACCCTCGTGGGGAGAACTCACACATCTGGCAAACAAACCAGATGGGGCCCATTTATGTGAGTGAGTGAGGCAGGGGGTGGAATACAGCAGATGAACAGCGTTACCAATTCTTCAGATTTTGATGGCGAGCAACTCCACATCTGGAGTTTTTCTGAAAGCCCCAACTCCCGGAGTCATGTGCTGAGGAGAGAATCTCAGCTTTCATGGGGCACAGGGTCCATTTCCAGGGTGGAGAGAAAGCTGGAGATGAGGGCTCCTTAAGGTTCAAAATCCAGAAGGCAAATTTACAGAGAACCCAAATGTGGTTATTTTTAAGGCTTGTGCTTTCGGAGCCTGACTCCTGGTTTTTGAACACTTGGGGCTGGAAATTCCAGGACTGGGGGCTGGATTGGAAAACAGAGCTCTGTCCGTGGGAAATCAGGACAGACACAGGTGTGGGGTCTGGAAGGGCCCTCTGAGCAGCTCAGGGCAGACACTGAGGCCATTATTTTAAAAGGCTTTAGCCAGCGAGATAGAAATCACCACAGGTTGGCTCTTAAAACCCAACCCCTTTTTGCGCTGGGAACAGAAAACCCCACAGCAGCGAGTTAGTGCATGAGAGCCAGGAAGACGCACAGGCCAGTCTAGTTCCCCAGTGCCATGCAGAGAGCCCCTCCCTCATTAATTACCACCAGGCCATCTCACTATTTTGACTGCGCTTGCTGGAAACGCAAACGTGAGCAGAGAAGAGGGGCCTCGTTCCACCCCCACCAGAGCACGTGCTGCTGTCTCTCCCTGAAGGGGCTGCTTCTGCTGGCATTTAGAGGTGTACTGCCCGTGCGTGTGTCAGGGGCCTGAATGCCAAGCCTGTTCCATGGACAAAGACACACTTTCTTCCTCAAACACCCTGTGGAGGTTCAGAGCCGCTGTGAAGCCATTTCCACAGATGTCAAGATTTCAATAACTTCTCATTTTATTTTTGATTCCAGCCGTTCAGGCTAGAATTCAAACACCGGGTGAGAGCGAGCATCACCGGAGAACCCTATCACTTGGTGTAGTGCCATCAGGGCTGGCTTCCTCCACAGCCGACCGCCTGGAACAAGCCTCTACATCACCTCAAACACAGCACATTTCCCCTCCAGGTTAGAGTAGATCTCGTCACTACAGACCTCCTCCATTAGGATCCTTGTCACTGCTGAAGGAGTGGAGCGCTCTTCCCAGCAAGGAGCCATCAGGCCTAACTTTGCAGGAGTGACTTTCCTGCTGGACTCCACCACGTCCCTCTGCTGCTGTCACCGGTGCCTGTCCTGTTGGAGAGCTCAGTGATCTTACCAACAAGCAGCAGCTGCCAATGCAAAGGGAGTCACCTGCCCACACCACGGCCCTGTGACTCATGCAATGGGTGCATGCGCCCGGCTTGTTTTCAGGGCAAGAAGGCTTTGCTGTCTGGGCCTGTGTTTTCAGTTGTGGGCTGATCTTCTCCCACCTCGACATGGCTCCGTCACATTCCAAGTCTCAGTTCGACGTTGGTTTGTGCCTCTCGGTTAGGCCCGTAAGGGATTTCTGAGCCTCAGTGGCCTGTGGCTCTCCAGAGGCACTAGAGAGCATCTAATCCCCTTTGTCACATGAAGGCCTGATCTGCAGCACCCACCAAGCCGCTGAAATCAGCGAGAGCCGCAGGCCCTGAGCACCTTTGAAAGCCAGATGAATGGCAGGTAACTGGCGCGTTTTCTAACACTACACTGGGGTCTTGCTGGTGCAGCAGAAGGATGATGCAGTCACCAAGAGGAAGGCACCACCTACCACAGACAACATCTTGCTGGAGGCCCAGTGCAGCTGACTGCAGGCTGAGGGGCTGCAGAGCATTGCCTTCCTTTAATGGTCCATTGGAAGTGGCAAGGGGAGACAGTGCTGTTCGGTCTGGTTTATGGCCAGAACGGGTATGCCTGGGAATGGCTTAGTCTCTCCTTCCCACACTGGCCCATTTGTTACTGACAGCCCTTTGCCCCTCTCTAGCACCTTCGCTTGAGGCTCCCAAAACCCCAGCTGGTGTGGACAGGTGCCACTGGCCCCATTTCACAGACAGGAAAATGCTGCCCCTGGTCGCAGTCAGTCAGCAGCAGAGTGGGGAACAGAACCAGATGCCTCACTGCATTCCCCTGCACAACCAGCAGCAAACACTCCTCTCGTTCAGACCTGGCTGGGAGATGCAGTGAAATTCACTGGCTCGTGGCCAGCCAGGTGCATTGCGAGTGGGAGGGGGAAGGGGAGTGGGTTCGGTTTTGTCTGAAACAGCCAGTATTTGCTGCTATTGGAGACCAAAGCCAGTCTGGATGGGTGAATGCCTGGATCTGGAATGGCACCGGCTGTGTTAATAGAGCAGAGGATGTTTCTGCAGCACACTGGGATGTGGTATTAATGGCAGGTAGACAAGTCGCTCATCCCAGAGACCTGTTTATTATTAGTCGCTTGGTTGCGTTAGCTCGACCTCTCCCTTCCTCCTCTGAATGCAGCTTGCATCCCACGCACGCATCAGCCCCAAAGACTGGGCTAAATCCCAGAGCAAACATCCTTGTGGAGAAGCAATTCTGAAGCCAAGCGGCAAACAAACATCCAAAGCCCTGGGGACGGAGGGAGATACGCCTTCACCACTGACAGGCGGGTGGGAAGGAGGGGATTGGAAGAGCAAGCGGCTGTCATTAGTGGAAACTCATTGTTTGCTCTAATTAGATGATTATCTGGGAACTGCTATTGATGTTCCAAGCTTCAGCACCTCTAGATCTGCAGTACGTCATTTCTCTCATCTATGGACTCTCTGCTCCCTTCCTCTTCCTGGTTAATGCACAGGAGTGGGTCACACGTCCCCAACGCGGGATTGCATTACCTCCGCCAGGCGCTCTGTCGTATTCAGACTCTTCAAGTCATGTTCTTTTAGTGTCTCCTTGCTCAGGGCGAGCGTGCGGGGAAAAAGCACTCACCGTCTCAGAATGGAGATTGGAGCTTTCTCACCATTTAATCCTGGAGGGGCTGACCACTGACCCCTTCAATGAGAGCTACTCAGCCCCTTGCAGGGTTTGGCCTCTCGTTGATAGAGCCCCAATGCAGTTGCCTGGAGGAGGCAGTGGCTGAGCCTGAGTTAGCAAAGATGAGTATCACACAGGTGGACAGGTTGCCCTGGCCTAGGACACATTCAGCAATGTCCAGGAGATGCCAGGCTGTAATGCCCCTCCAGCAACAAGCTTTGCTTGCCGCCTGAGGGCACTCACGAGGTTTCCAGGATGTAGCTTTGTCTGTCTTTAAGCAATGACCTTTTCGGAGAGCGATTTGGTTCATTGTCAGCTCCAAGCCGGCGGGCCAGCTAATGAACCTCCTTGCCCTACATGCTTGTGCAGTGGGGCTGTGCACTGTGAAGCGGATGCTGCCTCTCCCAACAGAGGCGGCTGCGTTTTTCTGTGCGGTGGTGCTTGAGTTGATTTGCGTAGCGCTTTGGGGGGAGGAAGGCCAGAGAGGAGTTTGTAACACAGGGAATGATACAGAAGCGTGACATGCACATCGCTCCGTCAGCCTGTCCCCGTTCCCACACATGGGCACTGCAGCCTGGCACGGGACGGTGACCCTTTCACAGTCTGTGGTGGATGCTGTTGGAGACTCGCTGCCGATTCCAAGTTTGTCTTTGCACCAGGCCATGTGCTGCTTTCAAAGCCTCCCCCGCTGTAATCATCGCATTAGGGGTCTGATTTGCCAACAGGAGGTGAGCAGCTGCATGCGCCCAATGCACACAATATTCAGCACCTGACAGACAAGCATGACCACCCAATGGCACACAAACATCGCTGAATAAAGCTATTTGCATGCAGAATAACCCACCCTGCATGCGCAGCTGCACTAATGGCATAGATCTGACATGCAATGGGGAAACCTGGCCCTGATACTGTTCCTGGGGATGCACATTACCATGCATGTACGTCTACTGCTGTTGAAGTTCTTAAAGGCCCCATGTCAGCACCGTATCTATGCATCCGACACCCAGTCAGCACTTGAGCTGTCCCATTGGCTTCAGTAGACAACTCAGGTGCTTAACATTAGACATGTGCTCAAGCACACCACAGGCCACGCTCACCACAAACCTTGGCCATATGCTTCTGCTAAGTTTGGTAAGGGACCACTCAGTGCAACACAAATAACTCTCCTCATAGGCCTGCAGGCTGGGAACTTGCTGCTTTATTTAACTGCATGCATCAGGACAGGAGGTCCAGGGGGGGAGGGAGTGACTCAACAGGGAGGGGTGGAGCATAGCTCCAACCCATAATACTCTTGAGTAACCCAGTTAACTCCTTGATGGGCACTTTACTACAGTCAGCAACACAATCAGCATGCCAGTTAGTAAATCCACTTCCATACGCTTCACCAGCTCATAAAAACCCGAGCACAGACCAGTTCATCCCGTCCCATCCGTTAGAGTGAAAATGCTCAGAAAAGACAATGGAGACAGGCCTGTCACACAAAGGGAGTTGGATCAGCGCCACAAGGCTCAGGGGGCCTGAGGAAGGGACTCACTCCACCAGCAAAGGCCGCACCAGCCCTTGGGATGAGAAGCACATCCTCCCGCATGCCAACGGCAGATGCCTTCAGCTAACACAGGAGGCGGCTTCCCAGGGAGAAGGACGTCATCAGCTTTCCGAGCCTGCTGAACGCAGAGGAGACTGATGAGGCAATAAGGGCTTGCAATGCTCCCATGCCACATTGAGGCACCAGGACCCAGTTTCTCTTCACTAGCATCCCCGTTCTAATTAACCAATATTTTACACTGAGCTCCATTCCAGAAGGAAATGGGGCTGGCACCTAAGATACTGAATATTCATCTTCGTTAGCTGAATGCAACACGTATTGCTGCTTCCCATGTGCTGTTTTGGGAGACAAAACCATCAGCCTCTCTGTGGTCTCTCTGTACAGCCGATGTGCTCCAATACCCAAAGCACCTCACACTATGCCTGTGCCCCCACTGCTTTCTGTGCCGTCCAACCCTCCCGTCCTCTTTCCCCATCCCAGATCTTGCACCTTCTTTCACGTAGCTCTGTATACCCAGAGCCCCGCCCAAGGTGTGTCTGCTATGCACTTCCTTTCCCTCTCTCAAAGAACGCTCCAGCCCCCGCTCCAGCTTAGATGGGGTCAGGTTTAGCTGTGGCCAAGGACACAGACTGGTGAGCACCTGATTTTCAGCAGTGAAATTGTGAACGTGCACGACCTGCCGAGTGCACAGAAACGGTCGCACGCTCTATCACACTGTGCTGGATCTGCTCAGCTCTTCAGACATAGTCCCCTCTCCTGGGCACGGCCACCTCGAGCACAGCGCTGGGTCCTCTTTTGGTGCAATCTTTATATGCCCACAGATATATTGTCAGCACGTAGCCTCTATAACAGGTGCATGTGCCACTCCTGATTTTTGCATGGAAATTGGGAAACCAGGGAGTGAAGTCACTGAGTGCATCGTATGGCTTTGACATACACCCCGGTACGTATGTGTGTCTATCTGGGAGCAGAGCAGGTGGTCGCAGCTTGGGGGAGGGGGCGTGTGGAGCTCACAGGAGCAGCACTGACGCAGGACGAAGCTCCCTGGCACCAGCCCTCTAGGGATATCCCTGCTTCCCGCGCGCAAGTGCACTGCTCCCCCAAATACCAGACTAGGTCACCTGTGTGTGACAGTGCGGCTGGAACAGCTGGCAGGCCACATGGCATAAGCCCCAATGCCCCTCCCATATGTTTTTGGCCATGGGTGTAGTTAGCTGGGGATGGCAGCACCCATTTTATTACTGCACATGGAAGTACACTCAGCCACCGCCAGGGAAACCAACCCCAGGTCCACACATCTGCCAGCTGCTAATTAGAGAGCACAATGTTAACAGAGAAAGAGAGGATTGCAATTCCCGAGTGAGCGGCATGGCGGGGAGGGGAGCAGGCGCCACGCTGCTTTCATTCAACGCGCCAGGCCACTGGTGTCCAACTCAATTAAGATCAAAACCTCTCTCAGGTTGGGTTTTAAGACACGTTCCCTTCACTTGGGGGAAAAGCGTTTTGCAGTTTGTCACTACACACCCGCGCTGTCATCGAGCCGAGAGACGCTCCAGATCAGGTTAGTTGGCTATTTAAAAAAAAAAAAGAAAGAAAGAAACCCCCCAAAAACCACAGACAGAAGGATGTGGACCCCTTTAACAATTTCTGTGTTCTTCTCTCATCTGCTGCTGGGCGATTCATCCTCACATAACGAATACTGATGCTGGCCCTTTACATTATAGGATTTTCCCATTGCTGGGATGAGCTATAACAGAATAATCTCAGCCATTTGATTGTTGTGCCATATCGTGAAGGAATGAAGCCTGAATAACTGAGGTCCCGTGTTGCTGACTTTGATTTAGGACAGTGACATATTTTTCAGCCCGGAATCCATATTTCCCCCTCCTCATTAGGAGCTAGAATCATTCAGTGAGCCCAACCCGCCTAGGAGACCCGGGCTGAAAAGAAGGAAACCCCAGTACTAGTGACCAGACCTAGGGACAGCAGACCAAGGAGCTCTGCTAGCTGCCGCCACTCTCTTGGTTCTAAAGCCATGCAAGAGCCGGTAACTGCAGGGTACACACTGCAACATGACTTGGCTAGTGAGAGTCTAAGAAAAAACACATATCCCTGGGTACAGTGATCAAGGAAACTCTACTCACCTCTTGCTAGCCCCATAGCCACGATCATATGTAAACACCACTGGCAGCATGGGCTTGATTTGTAAAAAAAGGAAAGTTAAGGCCAATTTTATCCCCCTGGTAATTCCATTGGCTTCAGTGGCGCTGCAGGAGCGAGTTCGGGCCCATCATTCTGGACCATGCCATGAAAACACCGGAAAAAGGGGTGGCGGGTTGGTAATGAGGACTGGAAGCTAGCAGACGGGGACCACAAGCCAGATTAAGACTGGCTGGTTTGCTGGAGGAGGAAGCTAGGCCATGGAGCTGGCAGCATTTCCCCAGAGTGGATCATCAGAATCGCTGTGTATTATTATGCTCCCCGCACACGTGTCCTGCACAGAAAAGAGATCACCACTGACAACCTAAAACCCTGATCCTGCTTCCACTGGGGTCAGTAGGAGCTTTCCCTGAATAAAGGCAAGCTTTGGCCTCCAGCCCCTTCGAGCCAATTGGTCGAGAAGCCGCGCAGGCCTGCCGAAGTTGAAGGTCTTCCGGATCCGCGTCGCACAGTACGGCCCCACCCTGCACCATGAGGATGATTGGTAACGATTTGTGTCTCCCCCACTTTCCAGTGCAAGCGTCAGATTTGGCAGCCTCCATGCAGCAGAAAATCCAGGAACGCTGTGCCTGGCGCGGGCCCGCATGCTGCATTCCCACAGCCCCCTGCTAGCAGGTGCCAACCTCCATTCACCCGGACCGTCATGTTCACACAGCTCTTTCCTAGCTTTCCCCACATTTCCCGGCTCTAACTAAAACCATTACAACAATGCCACTGACAACTGTAAACATCCCTTGTGCTCTTGCTCCTGGTCAACCTTCCTCCTGGCTCAGCTCGGCCGTGGCCCCTCCCTGAAGACATGTTACTGGGCTGCAGGCATCGCTGACGAAGACTCAAGAGACAGCCTCGCTTTGTCGTCAGTCTGAACTGCACAGCCAATTCTCTGCTCCGGAGCCTCATGCTTCCACTGCGTCTCCACTGGACGGCTGGCTCTTCGCATGCCGGGAGAGGCGGCAGATGCAAGGAATCAGCCCTTCGGGTCAGGGCCGGCTCCAGCATTTCTGCCACCCCAAGCAAAAAAAAAAAAAAAGCTGCGATCGCGATCGGCGGCGGCAATTGGGGAAAAAAAAAAAAAGCTGCGATCGGCGGCGGCAGTTCAGCGGCAGGTCCTTCGCTCCTAGAGGGAGTGAGGGACCTGCCGCCCCCGAATTGCCACAGGTGCCGCCCCTCTCCCTTGGCCGCCCCAAGCACCTGCTTGTTAAGCTGGTGCCTGGAGCCGGCCCTGCTTCGGGTGGTTGCTAACAAGAATCCCTTACACAACTGAATGGCCAAATGGCCAACCAGCCTCCAAGTTCGCCGGCTCAAAGCCCCATGCAGTTCTTTGCACTGTCAAAATTGCACCTGACCCTGCATTTGCCCCTTCGTCCTGGCTAGTCATGCTCCTAGAGTGCCTCACACACACACAGGCTGCATTTTCGTGTGCAAAACCTAGGCCCAGGGCATTCTCCAGATGCATTTGTGCCCCTGCAGAGTCCTAGGCCATGGCTGACAATTTAGCTCAGAGTTTGGCCTTAGCCAAGAAGCGACTGCCACGTACCGACCAGAGACAATGTGACTCCCAGCCTGTACAGGGGGAGAGAATTTATTTCTGAGATCAAGTTTTATGTAAACATATGCAAATTTGGTGCTGCTTTCCCACAGCTGGCAGGAGTAAAAGAGGCGCTGGGCATTGCAGAGCCTGGAGACTAGCGATTCAGAAAACGCTGGGCCTGGACAAAGCACTGGGGGATCCCTGCCGCAGAGGAAGGACAGGCTGGAACCCAGCAGCTCTCCAATTCCATTGCCTCCACTCGCAGTGGATTTTCAATGCAGATCAGCCACCGCGTGGGCTGGTCAATGTCTCCCGAGTTGCGTGCAAAAGTTCCTGACCAGGAGCCCTGCCTAATGGTCCAGGTACAGAAGTGGGACTCAGAGTAGGGTCGTAGTCCCACGTTGATCCTGAAGGATGCGTGCAGGAGCCTGGGGGATGGGCTAGGAAGGGCCCTAGGAGCACAGTACAGCTGTGACTGGAGTCACGCACAGCTGAGGACGAGCATGGCACACAACTTTTAATTTCCATTTCCAAAGAGGTAGGAAACAGCCCCAGACCCAGATGGCAACTCCAATCTGCCCTGCCCCGAGGACCAGCTGCAGCAACCGACCAGCGTGTTCTGCAGCCCCCAGTCCCTTTCTGCATCGATGTCTCCCAGCAGAGGGCTTTGCATGATGGATGGATGGATGCTACCCAGAATACACTCAGCTCCAGCTGCACCCATCTCTCAGTCGCACAGGGCAGAGAGGGAGAGATGTTGGATTGGAGAGAGAAAAGGGAAAGAGACAAACTAACCTTGAGCACCTCTTGCAAAACCATCTCATGCAATTTAGAAGTGAAGCCTTTGCTATCGCTGTGCTCCCCGGGGCCAGATGTGCCCAGCACATCTCCCACTCCCAGGACATGTCTACACTAGAAACGCTGCAGCAGCACTGGAAGAGGTTCTCCGGTTGCTGCAGTGCATACAGCTCTCTGAAAGGCGGTAGCTAGGTCAAGGGAGAATCCTTCTGTCATCTAGCAGTGTGTCCACTGGGGCATACGTCGACATAACTACATCTCTCTGGGGGGTGAATTCTTCGTGCCCTGAGGGAATGTAGCTAGGTCGACCTACATTTTTGGGTGTAGGCCAGGAGCAGAGACCCATCAGGGTCCTGCTAGTTCTTCAGCGGAGTGACAAGAGCTGCGCACAGGATTTGCGTGTTGGTAATTATGAAGAGGGAGCCTTGGCACACTTATGGACCTTTGACTGCGTCCTCTGCAGCAATTTCACACCATTTCCTTATGACATTACATCAAATTGGCAGCAAGTGGGGGCAGTCCGGCTTCTCCCATGAAAACTGGAACACTATCGGTCTCCTGCTGAGACCCTTCTGGCAAGGAGTAAGGAACTTCCCCTACCCAGGAGACTGGAGCAGCCCACACACAACCTAGACCCTTTTCCTTGTGGTTACTGATGTGCTAGCTGCTATCCAAACACCCACGGGCAGATCCCTGCTCTGAAGCTTGCAATCCAAGGACAGACAAGCAGGCCGAGACTAGAAGGAAGGGGAGTGAACTAGACACATTATATACAAGCCAACTCGATTCTCTGTGAGCAGCATGGCAGGAGCAGGTCTCTGTCTGGGCAGCAGCAGGGAGAGGACACAAAGGTCAGTGCCTTGCACTCAGGAGCTGTGGAGTGAGCCACTCTGAGCGTCTCCCAACCTTTGCGCCACAGCCCTTCCACGCGCCATCACCGAGTTCTGATTAAAAACAAAACCAACCCCCGCTGCACCAAGAAATTAAAGTGCATTCTAATAAATCACCACAAACTTAGAAGATGCCATTAGCTATTAGCAAACACTGCAGGCCTATGGATCAAGGTAATTCAGTACGATATGCTTGGGCATGCAAGGTAATAGGTTTCAGCTGAATACCATGTGACACGGTCTCTGCGAGGGGAGGTGAAATGAAACTGAGAAGGAGACCAGATGTATTTAGCTGAGCATTTCTGAGTTATTTCTTTTTTTTGCCAGTGCGCGTAAGGCGAAGTGAAGGAGCGAAGGTAAGGCAGGCAGAAAGAAGCGAACAGAAGAGCATGCAGCTGCATTAGACAGAGTCTGGGCAGGGCTGCTGCAGGCTCCGGCTGCCTCCATTTGGACTTGGAAAGTTTTTCATGGTTAAAAAATAAATAAATCCCCCCAAACAAGCAAGCAGCAGGATTTTCACAAGATTCCGCAACAACAAAAATGGTGTCTCTCTCAGGTGGGCTCACGTGTGCACACACACACCAGTCAGGCTGCATGGGGTCAGAGCTCTCAGAGATGTGGGGGTTTATCCCTGTACAGCTCTAGGCTGAACTCTCCCTTTCCTGCCGCAGTGGCTTGGCACCAGCCCTGGGTCACTCCAGAGCTGCCCCCGGAGCAGAGGGCAGGGAGAGCCAGTGTAAAAGGCCAGCCTCCAAAAGGTGCCAAATGCTGGAGGAGTCGGGGATTTGCTCACCCCCCACCAGATACCACAGACCCAACATTGCCCATCTCCCGAGGTAGGCGCCCGGGACAGCACAGAGCCAGGGCAACCCCGGGCACGTCTCTGCCTCAGGGACCTGTCTGCGCCCACCGCTGTAGCATCTGCGCGCCTCAATCTTTACTGTAGTTTAGCTCACTCACCACACCCCTGTGGGGCAGGGCAGGGCTTTCTATCCCCATTGGACAGAGGGGGAACTGGAGCGCAGACACCACGGCCTGGCCTCCCAAGGGTACTTTGGCGTTTGGGGAGGAAGGAGGCGCTCCCTCCTAGCCTCAGCCCAGCGGTTAGCATACTCCCCTGGGAGGTGGGAGAGCCCGGTTCAGGTCGCCCCTCTGCCCCAGGCAGGAGAAAGGATCTGGGCTGGGCTCTGCCCCCTCTCAGATAAGTGCCCTAGCGACTGGGCTTGGGGATATTCTGACACGCTCCACTTTGGATAAATCATCCTGGGGTCACTGGGGGGGGGAGAGAGCGAGCGCGCACACACGAGCATGACTCTAGCCTCGCCATTAGAGCGCGACCCCCGGCTGTGGGGTTTCCCTGCTCCAATGACGCCTTAATTAGCGACCGACAGGAGAGACTGGGGGAGCCCCGCCCCAGAGCGTCCCAGGGGTTAGAGGACACACGTGAGAGGTGGCAGGTACCTTGTGAACGGATGGGCCTGATCCAGCAGCGATGCTCTGAGCGCGCCTACCGGCTCGGGCGCTGCACGCCAGCTAGGCAGCCGCAGGCCTCTCTTCCCTGCTGTGCGAGTTGCTCGAGGGCGGAGGCGCTGGGACCCCCTCGGGGAGGCGACAGTGTGCGCCCAGAGGTGGGAACGTCGGCACTGAGGGCGTGAGCGAGTTCAGGCCCCGACGGGGTTCAGGGGGTTCGGAGAGTCGCAGTGAAGCCAAAACTGGGGTTTAGGCACCTAAAGCCCTTTGTGAATCCAGGCGCAGACTTGCCCCAGGTCACACCGGGAGGCTGGGGTGGAGCCAGGAGTTGACACTGGTCTTCCAAGTCCCTGCCCACTGCATCCTCCTCCCTCCATACACGGAATGTTCTAGCATGCCTCATCAGAGCGGGGGCAGGGCGGCAGTTTGCACACAACCCCCTTCCAAAATAGCAAGGGCCTGGCAGCCTTCACCTGTGTGCAGGACACGGAGGCTGCCTCCGGAGCCACCAGGGGCAGGTTTGCTAGGCAGCGAGTGTCTGAAACAGAGCATCCTCCATTGGCAAGGACAGGCCAGGGGTGGCGAGAGCGTGGGGGATGGGACAGCACCACAGCCTGGGGTGCAAACCAGATAGCACTGCTCAGTGCGATGGTGGCCAGAGGACCCACCCTCCAGCTCACCACAGGCACCAGGCAGATCAGGGGCATAGTTATCGTGTTTGCTCTGTTAGCTCTTCTTGCTGCCCTGCCCGGCCCTGGGTGCTGGGAGTTACAATTCCCATGATCCACACGGCTCCCAAGGCTGGCTCTGCCGTGCGCCCCCAGCTGCATGAGCCCGAGTGGCTACCCTGCTAGTTTTAGCCCCGGGCCGGGAGACCCGGCGCCGCGGGCTTTTCTTGGCAGTGCAGACGTACCCTGGCAGCCGAGGCGCAGCGCCCTGGCCACGGTCACACAGGGAGCCTGTGGCAGAGCTGGAAATAGAACCCAGGAGTCCTGACGGCCAGGTCTGGCCCCTCCCCCAGCCCATGATGGCCTCCTACCCCCTAGATCCCGTAGCGAAGTACAGGAGGGGGAAAGGGAGGCTGCTCTTTCAGGGTTACTGTTCAAGCCAAGCAGACCATCACCAGAGCCCACTCCCGAGGCTGGCTCTCAGTGTTTCGGAGTCTAGTCCAGCTACGTATCATTGGCCTGTTCCAAAGCCCACAAAGTCAATGGAAAAAACTCCATTGGGCTCTGGGCCAGGCCCTTAGCAAAGAAGGGTCACAACAAAGCCTTGCCTCCTGTCACCTTCCCCTGGGAGGCCCAAGAGAGCACAAAGCTCGGAACAGCGCCCATTAGCCTGTGGCCCCATCTCCCTGCGCTAACCCGGGGGCCATGCGAGCTGCTGCTGAGAGCTACGTTGTTAGAAAGTGCAGGACTCCGCGCTGCTCAGAAGTATGACCCAGTAATGATTTTCTAGGCAGAGACTGCACGGTAGGCAGGTCCAATATGAAGAATTTTAGGCATATTTGCACTATTTTATGCTATTTGCGAGTAGAATAATGGCTGCAATGTTTAGCTCTTGAGAATCGATAATGTTAAGAGTCCTCATGGTATTAAAAGGTGGAGCACACAGCTGCTGGTACCAGCTTTTCAAGGTTTGCTGGGCATTCCTCTTGCCGCTCCCCCAGTCAATAATTGCTGCCCGCTGACTGCCGCGGAGGTGAGGGTATAGCACATTATGTAGGTCGCTGAAGCGTGTTCATGGCAGAAACACTGCAGTGCAGGGACTGCAGCTGTGCGAAGGGGTGTTTGACACCAGATCATGGGTAACCCAGGGGATCCCCATTTCCCAGCCAGTGAGACAGGTCAGGTTTTCATCAAAAAACAAATCCCCACCCCCCCATACCAAGAAAATTCAGTTTCCAGCAACAAAAATCCACAAATGTTTGCTGAGCAGGTGAACATTTTTATTCAAGCCAACACTGTTTTGTCCAACAAGTTAAAATTTAAAAAAACAAACAAACAACAACAAAAAAGTAAAGGGAGGGAGGGGGCCAAGTCAGTTTTCAGCTTTTTGTTGAAAATCCTAAACATTTCATCAAGAACAGACGTTTCCTGTGGAAATTTCTGTTTCTACAAATTGGCCACTCCCTAAAAAACCTCCACAAGCTGGATGAAAAGCTCCACAAATCTGGACCAGCGCTAGCCATCGGCCCAGCACCTGAGGGAAGGCTTACAGGAAACCAGCTTTAATGCTTTTCTAATGCCGGTCCTAATTCTCTATTCGTTACCTGTTTTACAGCCGGGGCCCCAGGGTGCTGGGGGCTGAACGACAAACTCTCCCCCAACAAGTTTACAACCTAAATAGACAAGCGTGGGAGAAAGCAGCGGCTGTACTACTGCTGCACAGCGGGATTAAGGGACTTGCCCAAGGGAAGCTGGAAGGCAGTAGCAGGACTGGGAACGGAACTGAACCTAGATCTCATGAGTTCTATGCCACTGCCTTACCCACAAGACCATCTTCCCCCCCCCAAGGGCAGAGCATATTTAAGTGCAAGGGGAACTCACATTTTAAAAAGTCCTTTCACAATAAACTGTTTCACCAAACACGCACGGCTTGAAACATGCCTGACGCAGACAGGCTGGACAAAGCACCAAACACTTGAGGGGAGAGAGGCAACCCACCCCCCAGCGATGACTTGGGGAATCGAGCCCCACCTCGCTCTCCCTGACATACAAGACATGTCCAGGGCCAAGGAATAAAGCAAAGACCAGTCCACTCTGCCCCACACCCCTAGCAGGAGGCAGCCGGCTGCTGGGATGCTACACCTGCCCCTTGCTCCATCACCACATCAGCCTCTAGATGTGGAACGTGATTGGTCTGTTGGAGGGCTTGAACCTGGGACCCCTCCATCTAAGAGCATGAGCCTCCATGGCTAAAGCTAATGGGCGAGGCACCCCAGCTGGCAGCTGTAGCCGATTCATTAACTACTCAGATGGACCAGCCCCACACCGTGGCCAGGGGGTTATGGGAGGCTCTCCGGTTACCTCCCCGACCCACATGCACCCTGTGATTTTAAAGAGGGTGAAGCCCTGAGGGGCTGTCAAACAGGGAGCCAGACAAGGCCAAAGAGCCGGCGTGCAGCCCCCGGCACACGCCTGGACACTGCCCCGTTTAATATTCCAAGCCAAGGCTGACTCTGACGTTTTGTAAACCAGGGAAATTATAACGTACATTGAATCCTGCGCCTGACTGGGTTCCACTCGAAAGAACGACTCCTCGTCGTTAAAATGCTCAAGCGCTCTAATAGATCTAATGAGTTACAATGACAGCTCGGGGGCCAGAGAGGCTCTGTCCCAGCACACACGGCACTGGGGCTCTTTGGAATTTGCTTCTGTTCTGCCCTTGTAGGCAAGCCAAGGCTCTAAGGTCCTTCTTTGCTATGGCCAGCAGCTGGTCGGTGCCTCCAGTTCTACCCAGCTTTGCCCCCCGCGTCAGCCTTCTCTGATCATTATTCCTAGCCGGGTGCTCTGGAGAAGTCCTTTCCCGCTGCAGAGGCGTGCAAGAGGAGGAGGAAATTAAGAGGACTAATTGCCAAAATAACAGAGCAGGCTCCAAAGGGAAATAACGCAGCCGTCGCGGAGAAGGTTTCTGCGATGAGTAATGTGGCATGGCGAGAACTGGAATCACATTCCTTGCTGGGCTAATGTCAAACACATGAGCGCGTTTCCCCATCGACAAAGTCTAGATGCACCTTTATTAGGCTCCTTTGGCCACATTTCCTTAGGCTCAAGGCAGGAAACCTGCCAAACCAGAATGGGGCTTGATCCGGTTACCTTAAGGGGCTCTTGTCCCTCCCTGAGTCTTTAGGGGGCAGGTCATGCTCAGGCTTCAGACAGGAGCCGCTCACAGGACTCAGAGCTGCCCATCCAAACTCCACTGTAATGCGCTAATGCTGGGTCACGCAGACAGCAGGCTCCAAATCAGAGTGTTTGCCAACACGCCTGTAATTCTGAAATTAAAGCCACGGGTGGTTATAAGGCACTCCGTTACCTGTAATCAGCATGGGAAGCAAGGTGGGAGCAAGCCACCCGGGGACCAGAGGTGGGATCCAGCAACCAGATTTTACTGGTTGACACCAGTGCCCTCCCAGGGAAGCTGGTGGAAGTAACAGCAGAATTTAGCACAATGGAGCAAACTTCTGGGGGTTACTTCCTGCTGAGGAGCTGGTTCCCTGGGGCACCTGTGTTCACCTACCGCGGGCTCAGCAAATCCCCGACTCTCCATGTGCTCAGCATTTCCTTGGAGGGGAGCGAACCCGACCCATCTGGAGGAGCCCGAATTAGACAATGAATTCAGTGCTGGGAACTCAAACTCCTCACCAGGTTCTTGGAAGCAAAACCTGTTAGTTATTTACAAGGAACTAAATTATCCTACTAAAGCACCAGCAATCATGTTCCTCAGCCACAACTCACAGGCCTCCCTGGCCTCCTAATTTACATAATCTCCCCATTTATATTCCTCCTGTGAATCGGACAGAAAACCAGGGGAGGCTCATGGAGAGAGCTGGGGAGCCTGAATCAGAATCATCAGGAGCCGGGTTGGAGAGAAAGGAGGCCCCCGCTGGGACTGTAGCAAGGACTTGCTTCCGTGGCCTGGCTCTGGGACCGTACGATGACAGTATGTTTCCAGTGGGCCTGTCTGGACCAGAGTGCTTGGAAGAAAGATGGAGGAGGGCTTGGTTCCAAACCTGGAAGCAGGAGAGGTACAGAGCAGCAGCATCCGAGTAACTGGTCACCTTCAGCTCTTTTATAGACTGTTGTCACAAGCTCAATACAAAAAAGTTAATGGGGTGGGGGAGAGGGGATAACAGGTGGTGCTCAGCTGGGATTTCCCATAAATCACTGAACAAGAGCATGAGCATCACAAAATTATAATTGTCAGAAATGATCATAGCTTCTCTTCCCTTGCAATTCAAGAGCAGATGCAAGATTGGACAAGGGCCATTATGGAAAAAGTAGATGGCAATAAATATGTTTTAATTTAAACTCCTTGAAACGTAGTGGTGCTGCGTAAACGCTGTGGCAGGATTTATGGGGCCACATCTGGCAGCCAGGGCTTTTATAGCTCACGTGCAGCCATCGCACGCCTTGGAATGGAGCGTGCCCATTGCTGAGATGCATGAGAGAGAGGGCAATTATTCCTTTGATGCGCCTATAACACAGAATTAATGTCACTGCTCCAGCAGGGCTTTGACAGAAAAATGAGGCACCCAATGGCACAGAAACTTGTCACAAAGTGAAATCTCAGCTTGTAGGTGCCTTCTAAGAAGCAAAGACATGGCTTAACTCAGGTGGGCGAAGGGCAGACATCTGCCAGTCTGCCCAGCTAGGGTGGAGCAAATCCAGAGCTGGGGCTGGGTAGAAATGGCTGTACGCGTTCCCCATTTTAACTGTAGAGCCACATGCGTCTTGGGGCTCTGGGCGAATTCCCCTCTGCGCTGCGTGCCTGCATTTGTATTTATTCTATGGCTGGGGTTGGTGTCACATCTCTTCCCCCTGATGCCCTCTTTCCTTGGGAGCTGCTGATGTAGGTTCTGGCAGCATTGTCTGCCTCACCCCTTCCATGAAGGGCCTCACCAGCAGTGAGGGAGAGGGTCTGCCTGGCACCACGAGTACGGGAAGTCTGCTTCCCCACAAATCAGTGTACGAAGGATCCTCTTGGTTCCACTTGGAGGTTTTGGTAGATGTTAGGTCTGGATAACGGCCAGCCCAGCTGACCTGGGGGATAAATTTCCCCAGGTACCAGGCAAACTGATATGGCCATCACAGCTGGGTTCACAGTCAGGAGATAATTTTAACTCCAGCCAGAAATACAGACACAAGGAAGGGGCGTGCTACCCATCCATGGCTGAGCAATGGCTCTGGATGGGACACAGCAGACCGCGTTGCTTTACGGTGGTTAGCTGCTAACCAAAGGTTTGTTCAATGTCTCTCTAAAATGCACCATGCTTGTTCCTGCAGCCAGAGAGGTGGTGACTGGTGCTGGTCCCTCCTCACCTGGAAATTCTCTGCTGTCCATAGGCTAAGTCCTAGAAATGCTGCTGACTCCAACGGAGGAAGGGGACAAGGCTGCAGCATGGCTTGGTATGTAGAGCACTTGCAGCTGGTTGGCACAGGCTGCCTCTCTCAGCATAGCACGCTCGGGCCGTACGGAGGGCGGGTCCATACAGCGCGTGCTGATTACAATGGGATGCAAAGCAAGCTGGGCCTGTGTCAGCCAGGCTCCCTTTGATGCTCCATCCCTGTGCCACAGCCCCAGGGCTGGCTCTCCCCTCCGCAGCTCAGGGGCCCTGCCGGCAAAGCCAGCGGCGGCACCAGCATCGGGATGAGAACACTAAGGAGGGGTGGGGTGGGGTGAGCTGGTCACATCTGGCCGTTGGGGTTTCTCACCGGTTCTTGCCTTCTACCGCCAATGGTAACAAGCCTGTCCTCAGCACACCAGGTGCAGGGAAAGCAGGCTGGGGGAGCGCTACGGGGCCGTCCAGCCCAACCTCTGCCAGCACAGGAAAAGGGGACTCAGGGATCTCACTCCTCTCCGGGACCCCGCACTAATAGAGGCTTTCCGCCAAGGATTTCAAGGCACTTGACAGACTCCACATCCCAGTGGTGAGGAAACTGAAGACAAGAGGTTGACTCCCCCAAAGTCAAGTCAATGCCAGGACTTCTAACCACTAGGACACGCTGCCTCCGAGAGTCAGAATTCAACCCAGGAGTCCTGGCTCCCAACTCCTGGCTCTAACAACTAAACCACGTTCCCAGCTGGAGATGGCGTGAGCTGCTTTATCATGCCTTTGAGAGGCATTCCCTAAGCCGGCCATGTGAGGAACTGAGACAGGCCATACCTGGGAGACTTGGCGACAGGCAAAGACGGACATAACCTGTTGCAATCTGAGGAGCCTGCATCCCTCCTCTGCCTATCCCCATGCCAGAGCAATGGCAAAGGAAGTGCTGGAGACCGAGCAGTCTCCCAAGGGAAGTCTCACATTTTTAGGACACGTTTCTTGCTATAGGGCTTGCTTGCCGCCGCGGGCTGGAACACCATGGCAGTAGCACCAATCAGTGTCTGTGAAAGGAAGTGACTGGTGTACATGGAGTTCCTAGCCGTGAAAAGTGTTTGCTCTGTGGCCTAACGTGATTTGTGCTTCCTCTCGTGGTCAGGAAGAGCATGTGGTAAGCATGTTAGGGAACCAGGTTTGAGCCCTGCTGGAGACCTTGTCTACAGTGAGAATTTGTCCTTGTTCCAGCCAGGGGTGACCAGTCACTGGCTTAACAGGACCAGTGCAAACCCCCAGTGTAGACAGGAAAAGCTATGAACCACTTTGCATTGGTCCTGCTTGCCCCAGTGTAGGTAAAGCAATACATGGTTCTCTGACACAGTTATAACCACACTGGCAAGGGAGAAACCCATGTGAAATTGCCGGCAAACTCACAGGTACTATCTGCAGTGAGGCAGGATCAGGCCTTAGCTGTATAGTGCAGGTGGCACATGGCCCCAGCAGCTACGGAGGGGAGTGCAGGGGCCCCCTCTCCTACTATTGCCATCAGCCCCAAGATGGAAGCGCTTGCTCCAGGAGCGGGAAGCTGCAGAGAAGCATGTCACCCTGCAATCCCAGCTGACCTGCCCAGGGTTTGTTTTGACAGGTGGCTGGGTGAGGGGCAGCTGCCCAGGATTCGTTCTCCACAGCACGCTGGCACAAGCTGCATGTTCGTGAGGCAGAAGGCTCTGAACGGGGCCTGGTTCTGACAGCAAGCTGGCACTGGCGGCCTGCTGCAGAGACGTCAGGGGAAGGGGGAAGAGTGGCGTTGCGGGAAGCGTGGCCATGCCAATGCTGAGCCTGTTTGTCAGGCTACTTACAAGGCATCCAGCATTCGACGCAGCCTTGCTTTAAAGCTCGACTCTTCCTAGTGTGGAGCTTCAGTCAATATGCTGTCTAAAAACAGCCGTGCCAGGGAACCCCTGAACCCACCCATTTTTAGCCTCTGTGTCTCGGGAGGCTTAGCTCCCTATGCAGAGAACATGCCTATTGCTGGAGGTCAGTCGTCAGCTGCCCCATGGAGATCAGAACTGGGAAGAGTCACCCAGGAAGCCAGGTCCCTCATGCCCTATTTGTCATTTTTTAGTTCAAAATGGGGCAGAGAGCGACCAGAGGGCAGGACGAGGAGGCGAAAGCTCTGGGTTCTATTCCCAGCCCTGCCACTGGCTCAGCAGGGCCTGGCCTAGGTTAGCAGAATTCAGATCTGCACCCACCTCCGGCAGGAGAAACGGCACTAGTGTAAACCCGGTCATGAGAACTTGCTCCAAGCAGGGCTAGATGAGTCAGTGGCGGCACAGCACTGGGGACGAATTCTGCTAGTGCGACCTGAACAAATCTCAGCTCCCATCTGCATCCCTTGGGGCAGCTATGAAATGCGGATGTTACTTACGCTGTTCCCAGGGGCTGGCTGGGAAGCTGAATTAATATTTGGCAAAAGGCTTTGAGATCCCAGGGTTAAATGTATTCATACAAACCACTGCGCCCTCTTACCCATGTTGGCATAGGTGCTACCCCTGGGTTAGGGCACCAGCATTGAACCTCCACTGACCTGCCTGCAGACTTTACACCAGACCGAGCAAACACAAAGGGACCACTCACTCCAGCCCACAGCCGAGCAGCCCCTTAGAACAGCCTGGGCTTTGGGGAGTCCTCACGCTGGAGCCAGGTCAGGCTGGAGGGGCACCGCAGGGCTGTGAGGGAGAAGCTTCCACTGCCCCGTCTGCAATGTGGCTCTAAGCCCCTCATTTCCATGCACATCGACTATTCAGCCCAGGTTCTGAGATCGCTGTACAAAGGGAAGGAGCCAAACGAGATGTGACGGAAATGTTCCATCTTCCGGAAGGGCCAAGCTCTGACCAAAATACCAATGTTTAAACTGTTGGAATTGAACAGCTTCACCCAGAAAGCCGGGATTCTGCTGGCGAAAACGAGCCAGCCGTGCAGAGCTAGAACTCCAGCTGACATGCAGCCAGTGTAATTAATTATACTGACCGATCGCTATGGGGAACGGCTGTTTAAAATGCATAGTAGTGATGGGCTAGAGAGACACCAGGCTCCATGTGAATTAGGCTCTTAGAGTTACCTACAAAGATCTTCATTGTTGCTGCTATTGATCCATGCCTGCCCCCCTGTAGATTGCGGGCTACATGCTGGGAGTTATCAACCAACTGTATTTCCCACTCCCTGCATCCGATGAAGTGGGTTTTAGCCTACGAAAGCTTATGTTTAAATCAATGCGTTAGTCTCTAAGGTGCCACCAGGACTCCTCGTTCTTAATGCTCCTTATCGTTTGGGCTGAGATTTAACACCTTAGTTCACTTTTGGCCTGGTGAGTGCCTGTCACAGACCTTCCCAGGCTTTGCCATTGCTTTACACCGTGCGGACACAACGCAAGCTATCTGGGATTAGATACATCCACCCATAGGGCCTGAGGTGGCCCCCACACCAAGAGCAGAGTGTATTTGTGACCTAGACCCCACTGAGCAGTGTCTCCCTGGCTATGTTCCTGAAGGGCTACGCCAGGGGAGGGTAACTGGAAGGCAGCCTCACAAGGGAGTGGGGAGGCAGAAGGGGTATTGCTGATTCAGCACATCCTCCCACCCATCAACTTCCTCATGTTAACTCCCAACCTGGACAGCCAGGAGTCATTGAGTCAACCCTGGGCCCCTCCTGGAGCTGGGCTGTTGGGGAAAGTTGGTTAAAACTCTTGGAATAACTTTGCTCATTGAAAAATGGCCCTTTTCCAAAGAAGGAAAACTAATTTTTTTCCCCATGAAAATGTTCAAAATCCTGTTCTCAGTGAAACCCACCAAAGTGAAAGTGTTTCAGCTTTTCCTCCCCCGCACGCTTTAGTGGCAAAATGGAAAAAGATGGGGAAAACGCGTGAGAAAAGATAAAAAGGAAACAAAGGAGAGGATGGAGGAAAGACCCATAAACTGAAAACTCTAAAACCCACACATTTCAAAACCCCAAATTTCCCCTGACAGTTCTTTGGGGAAAAAATGAATAAAGGGGAAACAAAACAAAAATTATTTCAAAATATTCCATAGAGAAACGGTGGTGATTTTTTTTCCATCAGCTCTAATTGTGGGTGCCTTATGCCTAGGACCTCCATCCATCCCTTCCTCCCTCCCTCCCCTGCGTTCATGTGGGAAGCCAGCACCCCCAAATCAAGTGCAGAGTTTTCACTCTCTGCCTACCGCTACATAAACTCCTACAGCATCATTTGTCAAGTGTTGATTATGAATTTATTTCCTAACAGCATTTACAAGGCAACGGTGAACTTCGCTTCATTTAATAATCGCTTGAACAATATTAATAAAGCCAGCAGTAAACACAGCTCTAATTTAAAATGCTCTCAAGGAATTCACATGCAACGTGTAGAGTCAGAAGCAGCCCCTTTGGGAAGATACTACATTAATCCATGATATCACACCACCCCGACAACTTCCATAATCTCCTCGCGTTGATCAGATACACAGACAGCTCCATGTTTTACAAGGTTTTTATCAACTAATGCACATGATGGAGATCAGAGCAAAAAAACAGTGTAGAACAGATGTACCAATTGCTTCAAAACCATCTTTCTGTTCCCAATTAATGAACTGCACAGTGGCATGCTCATGGAGCTATCAGACAGCTGTTAATAATGTCAAAATCCAAACAGGGCTACTACAGTCTATTCCTTCCCTGCTGATGAAAGAACAAGGAAAAAGGAAGGTTAGTTTAGGACTACAAGCTGACCAAACCCACCCGCAAATAAATACTAATCTGACATGATTACTGAGCTCTCGGATACCGATAAATCCACAATTTGTATCTTTCTGGTAACAACAACGCTAGACGAGTCGGCCCCTCGGAGTGCGCTAACACATGCTTTGCACAGGCCTAGAGCAGTGTAGCAGAGCTATTGTTCTGAAGAATTCCTTTTTGGGCCCAGATTCTGCTACCCCATACACAGAGCCACCAGAGGCTCAGTGGGATGCAAGTGGTGCACAGATCTTGTGCTGACTTTCTGCACGCTGCTGAATTTTCTCCATATCTGCACACACCTGCGATTGCTTCCACCCCATAAGAACGGCCATAATGGATCAGACCAAAGTTCCACCTAGCCCTATATCCTGTCTTCCGACAGTGGCCAATGCCAGGTGCTTCAGAGGGAATGAACAGAACAGGTAATCATCAAGTGATCCATCCTCTGTCACCCATTCCCAGCTTCTGGCAAACAGAGGCTAGGGACACCATCCCTGCCTATGCTGGCTAATAGCTATTGATGGACCGATCCTCCATGAATTTATCTAGCTCTTTTTTTAACCCTGTTATAATCTTGGCCTTCACAACATCTCATGGCAATGAGTGCCACAGGTTGATTGTACGTTGCATGAAGAAATACTTCCTTTTGTTTGTTTTAAACCTGATGCTTATTAATTTCATTTGGTGAACCTACTTCTTGTGTTACGTGCAGGAGTAAATTACACTTCCTTATTTACTTTTTCCAGACCAGTCATGATTTTATAGACCTCTATCATATCCACCTCATGATGGCCTCTTGACATCAGTGGGAATTGCATGCATTTATCAGGACAGAACTTAGCTCTTTGGATTCCCCTGTTAATTAAGGCAAATCTTTGCATTAACAGAATGGCTTCCAGTCCTGATTCTACCACAGATTTCCTATGTGACCGGGGCATGTCAGGTCTTCGGATACTACAGTGGTGAGTGCAGTATAAGAACCTAGCTGGAATAGAATCCAATTCGGCTTTTAAAGATGTCACTAAATACAGATTTGCTAGGTAAGACCATAAAAAAGCTTTCGAAAAGTTCCATCTATTGGCGTTAAAAATAAGCTGCATTTTAAAATACTTCTCATAGATATTTATGGAATAGGTTTTGATGGCTGCAAAGAAACCAAGAAAGTCTATTGGTTAAGTTAAGAGTTTTTACACAGGATCTTCAGTGCACATTTACATGGCAGGCTGTACCTACTATATACTGATTTCATAAGGTCCATTTAAAAGTTCCCTGAGTGGTGTGTTTTAACAGCACTTGGATAAGTATCCCGGTGATCAGTTCATTAAGATCAACTGGTTACAGTCTGTGTTTTATAAAAACTCCTAAAATGGTACTTAAAAATCTGCCTTACACAAGTAAGGGGTTCTTCTTTTATGGCTTGTTTACATTTTTAAGATGAAACCAACCGAAAAGGCAGGGAATTCAAAGCGATAGCGAATGCTGCACGGCCAGAACCAGGCTGGCGCCCAGGGCTTCAGGCTAGGAGGAGGCTGACAGTGGCTGAGGAAAGTGGCCACAGTCCCACTGAAATAGGGACAGACAAATGGCTTGGTAAGTCGCTGCCACTGTTTCAAGTTAATTTCAATCCCACTCCTTCCTATACAGTTTCAAAGAGTGTTTTGTAAAGAAGAAAACTGGTGCAACAGTGAATAAACACATCAGTTAACGAAAGAGGACTTTAATTCATTTAGAAGGTACATTCGTTCACTTCCATATTGCTGTTCAAAATCTACTCAAGAAGTCTATGTGGTTGCTTTCACCTTCTGATAATTGGCTTGTACACCCAGACCCGTCTTGGCAATGGGGCCAATAGGCCAGATTTGCCTTACTCTGAACACTCATGGCACAGTCCCCAGCCAAAAATTACATTCAATCCACCTGCTCCTCCGAATTCAGCAGCATCACAACAGAGGAGAGAATGTTCTGGGATGGGTCTTTCCTCACTGCCAAGCACATGGTCACAGCTGATCAAGGCAAGCTAATTTCCAACTGATAAACACCTGACTTCAATGAGCAGTGCACTAATACCCTGAAATTCTTCAATCCCTGGCCCAGCAACTAAAAGGAATCAAACCCCAGAAACATTACAGTCCTCTTTGCATAATAAGGGCTTCTTTCTAATGCGGCCTCACTATTCAAACACCAGTTGATCTGGAGTCCCACTCTCGGACAGCAGTCTTATCAAATGTCTTTCTTGACTATACATCAGCAAATGTATAAGTTAAAAGCATGTGTGAAGGCCATTATGTTTGTAAATGAAGAATTCACCCTTACTTGAAAAAAGCATCAACAGATTGTTTGCCTCATAATCAACAAAAGTGAGTGATTGTTTTTAAGTGATTAGGGTTTGAGTGAGTGTTTGCCATACAAGCAGCCCAGCGCTGCACACAGGTCGGTAAGGGGACGCACAAAGCACGGGGGGGTATGGTGGCTGGGTTGCAGACAACACAGCTACTAAGCAGCCTTCTTACTGCGGATGAGAGGACATGGAACCAGTCTGAACTGGGGAATCCCAAGGCCTTCCTACTAGTGTTTTCCTGGGTGGCCCTAACCTGTATAAAGGGCTGTTTCCAACTCCCATGACTGTTTAGTTTACCTGTTAAACTTGTTATTGATTTTGACAGTCATGTTTGCCCTAGCATCCCAATATTAAAATATGCTATCACCCCCAAGAAGGGTAGCAATGGATGATGGTTACTTAGTTATACTGTACGGTAGGACAGCAGCAAAGCCATGCCCACGCAAATACAAACATGTAAATACAGCATATGCTGCTACTTACTGGTTTGGGAGCTCCTATGCCATTGCTCTGGGCAGGGTAGTTGGAAGAGATCAGCTACTCACAGGCATGTATCCTAGTAGAAGGCTTGTGGCCTCTGTTCAGCTTGGAAGCAAATCCACTGACACAGCAAGAGATACAGGGAGAAGGGAGTACCCAGGTGTTTCTTATATAGCTAATTTTATCCCATGGAAAGATAGGAATTGTAGCTCGCTTGCAAAGCATGCTGGGGTTTGTAGTTCTCTAGCACAGTACATGCACCATAAGAATTGTCACTCCTTTGTGAGGTGAAAGTGAAACACAGCTGAATGGAGACAGCATAGCCTGGGATTATATGGTACTCACCTCTTTTCTTCTCACTGTGCTATGGGACCTTGAGGAGAAGAAACTAAACAGAAGTAACTTTGGAGTCAAGAATCTGAAATCCACTTTTTCTGCTATTGATTCCTCTTGTGGGTGTATTTTGTTTAGTGGTTTAAAGGGCTTTGGTGATCTTTAATCTCCACATTAGGAGATTGAATAAATAACTGCTTAAACCTATGTCACATCTCTCTCTGACATGTCATTTCCCACCCTCCCTCTCCCTCCATCCACGCTGAAATATGCGCATGATGACATGCCTGCTGCTTTTATAGCTGGCTCCCTTGTACCAGGCCTTCTAAATGATGGCTCCTAAATATGTAATATATAGATCATTACCCAAAAATGTATCTCAGCAATGATTCATAATCGATGTACATTACACAAATCTTTAAAAAAAACCTGTTTCCTACTTCAGAAAAATTAAAGCATTAAACATTCAATGATTCATTCATATCAATGATAAAATATAGCACGTAACTCTCTATACAATAACAGAATCTCTATCTTAAATAGCTCAAACTATCCACAGCAATAAAGTGCCGCATTTTACAAATCCAGTGGAACAAACAATAGTGACATTTACTGTTTCAGGACCAAGTGAGGAGAGCAAATAACACTGTAGGTTTTAATTGGTAAGTGATCATTCTGAACGGATTCAGGTCCCCGCAGTTTACACTTGGGTTAATAAATGCAAACGTTTTAGTATGTGTCACTGGCAGTGCCAAGCATGACAACTGCAAAGGCGGAGAGGTTCTGGCCCTCTTCTGTTCCCTGCCTGGCCTCCTGAACCATAAAGGAGAAGGCTCAGCACAACTTCATTGCCAGGTTGTGCCCTTTTGATTTTCAGCCCCTGCTGCATACAGACACACTGCCGCCTGCCCGCCAGAGACTGGGACTATTGACTTGGTGGGGAGAAGCTATGAACAGGTAACAGAGGCACAAGGGCTGCAGCACTCTTCAGAAATTCCCCTCTCCTTCCATAGCCTGCAACAAATGTTCTGGCTGTTGTTGCCACCTGTAACGCCACAGCCCACAATCGTGTTCAGAGACACGTGCTGAGTTCTCTCGACTCCACACTACACCAATATGTCAATTACTTTAATCTCTGCTGATGACCTTAAGATGGCACAAATATTTGCATTCATTATTAGAGGCCCATTGCTGCAGCATTTGGACCGATTGACTCAATGAAGCCAAACATTTTGCTGGACTCTATTTCCATTACAGTATTTGCAATAGAATTATGTCAGCGATTAGTCTGTAAAACTGTGTGTGTGGGAGGGGCATGTACCTTGGCCTCATGCATTTGATGAAGTGTCCTGGATGTGTCATGCTCCATAAGCAATAACTATTTGGTGGTGTCTCTGTCGGCCAGAGCAGAACACCTCTTTTTGTGTTCACTTTCTATCAAGTGGTTCTCAGTGTTAGAAACGTAAATGAAAGACAGAATTGCATCAGTACCATTTCCAATTTGTTTTCAAAGCAACAAGATAATCAGCTCCCTCGGCTCAACTCTGCCCTCAGATGCGCTCAGCGAAATCAAAGGTAGTTTCACACTGAGAGTTAAAGATGAGATTTTGCTTTATAGCTGTAGACAGCCTGTATACCAGCCGTACCACACCCTTTAGGGGCCAGCACCGAAAGCACAGCCATTGCCAAGCAGCCTTTAAAGGCCAGGGAGAAGAGGGCTCCAGAACTTTCACCACAATACTCAGGAGAAATGGTTACTTATTGTAACTGTGGTTCTTCGAGCTGTGATGCAAACGTATATTCCATTACCCACCCAGGGCCAGCTCTAGGCTTTTGCCTCCCAAAGCAAAAAAAGACAGCCTGAATGCCGCCCTTGAAAATGTGCCGCCCCAAGCACGTGCTTGGTTTGCTGGTGCCTAGAGCCGTCCCTGTGCCCAGCCTTCGTCCCCTCTGCACCAGAGTCTCATCTTGTGGGCATTCAGTGCGGAGGAAGGGAGGGGGGGTTGGGGTGGTGCTGCCTCATACAGCCAGGGGAGGGAGTATGGCCTGGAGCAGCTCTTTACCTCTGTGAGCACTTCTAGGCAAAATTCTCCGGCTCCAGCGCGCGCGATGCGTACACACCTAACTGGGAGACACAGCTGCGTCTGCTCGAAGGAGAACGCCTGGCTCTCAGTACGGGTGTTTGTAGTCAAGAACTTTACAGCTTCCAAACAGCACAAGTTGTCAGAGCAACAACAGCACTCCAAGCCCACCAAGCTGGGCGTTATTCGAAACAGCAGCACTGTCTGACAGAGATGAACGATGAGACAGCATCCTTAGCCAACTTGAAAACAACTTCTACACTAAGATGCTTCAATTAAACTCAAATTATTTCTGGATTTTATGACGTTTCCAAGTCGCTCACTTACTTTATGTATTAAATCAGGATATTCGGCTCGGCTCTGGAATATAATGCCATACACTCTGATGTGTGTTTATGATAACTAAAATACACTATTATTACAATTCTTTTAAAAGAATAGAGAGCAGCACTGTGTTTACTGCCTCGGCTAATATCTTATCCTTAAAAAACTATCTGCCAAGGAATCTCCCAGGCTGGCGTTATTCAAGGCAAGACTAGACAGAAAGCCAATCGGATTTTGGTAGAAATCTAACAACATATCTGGTTGCAGGGTGAAGTGTAGATGGCATTTTAATGCATCTACTCTACCTTTCAACTGTAGCTCTGTAGATTTAAAAGAAATTGTGTGGTGCCATTTACTGAGAGGTCCCTTCTGTAAATTTGATTCAAGACATTAGCTGAAAAGATTAGATTAGATTTGATTTATTTTATCCCTTATGTTAGTTATAACCATGAAGATATCCACTTTCAAAGGTTAAAAAACCAAAGCCATTCTCACTGGGTGGAAAAAATGCATGTGGTGTGAGAACAAGAGCCTGCAAATCGTACAGCTCCGGTCAGTAGCGGCACCAAGGACAGTTACAACTTGGCATCATTTGGGTCGGCTGGGAGGTTGCTCTCTCTCCATTAAGGCAGGATTGGATTTAATGAGGACGTCTGCACTCCTGTGCAATGAAGCTCTAAGAAAGCCCACCCCCTGGAAAGCACAGCACTATAGTCTAAAGACAGGAAAAGACAGAGACGCTCCATGAGCTCATCTGCTCTGGACAACTGATCGGGTTTTGTGTTAATGAGCAGAAAGGTAGCAGAGGAGTCCAGCTCTCGGCTTGAAGGGCTTGCGCTAACTGAATAAAGCCACAGCAAAGCTCAATCATCTAATCAACAGCTGTGCAGTGCGATGGGATGGATGACAGCTTACCAAGCTGGGACGTAGCTACATCGGTGCAAATGGTTCAGCTGCACCAGGGCCCACAAGGATACGGGGGCGCTCAGATCTAGCTGCATACATGTATCCCTATTCATGCCACTGGCAGAAGTTCAGCCGCGCCACACCACAGTGGAAAGGGGCTGCCGGAGGAGAGCGGGTCCCGGGACAGGGAGGCAGCTGGGATTGGGGGCCCTCCAGCTAGGGCAACCTCAAGCGTGAGCAGTCGGCAAAGATGCACAGAGAAGGCATGAGGGGGAGAAGGGGCGGATATGGGAGATGTGCCCCCCACTTCTAGACATGGAGCCCCAGGTAAAAGCATTGGCCATTTTGAGGCGGAACTGGCTGAGGTGGGAGGCTGGACTGGAGCTGTGGAGGATGGGGGAAGGGAGTTGGAGTGGCGCTTGGGGGGTTCTGGATCAGAGCTGGGGGGATGGGTGGAGTAGGGGGCTGGAGTGGAGCTGGAGCAGACAAAGGAGGGACCTGGGGGGAAGACTTGTGGGGGCCTGAAATGAGGGTGAGAGGTGGATCGGTGAAGTAGGGGGCAGGAGGAGTGATTGGATCAGGGCTGGGGGAGTTGGGGGCTGGACTGATGGAGGCTGGAGGGGGGTTGAGAGAGAGCTGGTGGGGCTCAGAACTGCAGGGGTATGGGGGGATCTGAAGGAGGGCTGTGAGGGAAGCTAAGCAGGGGCTGAATTGGAGCTGTGGCTGGGCTGGAGGGGGTGGATTTTGGAATCGGGAACAGGGACCCTAACATATTCTTGCACCCGGGCCCTCTGGGACCTTGCTATAACCCTGCTACCAAGAAGATGGAGCAGGAAGTTTTCATCTTTATAATCAACTAAGGAGACAGTCACATTCTAGTAGAAGCTCCATAGCAACATAAGAAATGACACTAATAGATTCAACATGGTGCCAAATTAACAGAAATCGCTAATAAAAGCATCAATTTGCTGTGTGCGTGGGCAAGCTGGAAAATAGAGCCATGGAATTAGGCAGAACAAAGAGAGAACATGTGGTGGAAAAGAAAACAGACAACAGATATACCTGGAGGCTGAATGGTCACTGTCCAACAGACATAACAATTGCTAGTGATGAAACATGGAACAAGGTCAGACAGTGATGAACACGGGCTTGATTTTTCCATATGATGTTTCCATGAATGAGTGGAAAGATTTCAGTGGTAACCAGTCTAATAAAATACATCCAAGTACCAGTCGCTAACTGGTTTTCTCCCTAGGATGAGCCATCAGGATTTACTGATTAACATCAGGACATCAGCATTCATATCCTGAATTAAACCTCTCTGGTCATTTTTTGTGTGCAGACTGCACTAGCCCAAGGGTTATGTAAAATTCATTTTGCTTTGGACTCTAAATAAGATTCAGAAGAAATTGCCAGAACTGGAGGATGGGGCAGAGCGGGAATGTGACTTTGCCATTAAGTGCCCAAAGAACAGCTCTGTTCTATATATTCTCTACAGGGAATAACAGGTCATGCAGTTTCCCAGTTGCATAAATACGTGGACTTTGGGTTACCAGTGATAGGTGACTGAACGTGTTGACTATTCTACAAAGCATTCTTTGTCTTTTAAGATGGGAGGCAAATCAGCGATATCACATAAGCAAGAAATAGATACAAGCTCTGAAAATCTCTATTACATCCATCAGAGCCAATAAAGCGTGGCAACATACAGAGACCCCTCATCTGAGTTTATTACAAACTGCAGTTTTGTATCTCACCTAGATACAGGGAGCACAGTTATGAGATGAGAAAAATGGATATTTCAGGGCATAGATTGTACCACTTGAAAGATCTAGGAAAGGCACTCACATTCATAACATTTCAAATCCAAGTCTTATACAAGACTGTCTGTATAGCACATCAATCAAGATGAGAGAAACTGTACGCTATTTTCTAGTAACACACTGCCAATCGCAAGACAAATGCCAGATGCCACAGAACGAGAAGTAACCATTTTTCAACTTGTGAATGTCTTCAAACATATTATAATGAAAGTGTGAAAAAAAGATCCTTTCAGCTTCATCTGTTTTGACAGATGCCAAAACTTGGAGCATGGCATTTTATCTTCATCCTGCAATAATCTTTATGAAACTTAAACAAGGCTGAGGATGGTGGCTTCAGCCTAAAATTACACTCTTCACTGCACAACACACAAAACATTTCAAGCAGTCTGGCCATTGCAGGAGAAAAGATTTACCCTTAAAAAAAGGAGAGGACAAGTGTGAGAAGATAAAAGTGCGGTGCCATCTGACATTAACATGGTCCAGTTCATATTGTTTCTAATTGGCTCCGTTTGTCTTCTTACTGCACTCTGCAGTACCGCTACTGACTACCATTAGTAGGCAGTTATAGGCTGCATACAGCTTTTTTCCAATCAAGAGCATAAATTCTGAATGTTGCTTGTGTAAATTCATTTAGCCCATTATATTAAAATAGGTGTCAAGATGCTAAATCCTCCACTGCTGCGGAAATGTACCCCCAAAGGTCATTTTCAGAGGAGCCATAAAATCTTGTGTAATCTCTGGTATTTCTAATATGCCCGTCACTGCAGTACTGTATCTGATTTTCTGCATGCCCTTAAAACTGGAAACAGTAACTGTTCTGTTAAAATGCATGTGAAATCAAAATATACTGTACTCTTTTGGGCTTTTCATCATCCTAAAGGACAGCAGGTTAGAGGATAGAATGTGTAGGTCCAAAGGGAGACAGAAAAAACCAGTCTGACACCACTGATGTAGTTACAGCCCATTGCATGAAGGCAAAATCTGAAATATTTAGGAAAAGGGGATATATTATTTTGGGAAGCCCTCAGGTACCACGGTGAAATATGTGATATAAAAACCTAGAGAGTGAGAAACTGTCCCAAATCATCTGGTCCATAAGCAAATATTGTTATACAATTTTCCCAAGACATTCTGCTTGTCTTTAAAATAGGGTGTGCAGATCTTCCTGCCTCTTTCTCTTATTCTAAAACTAACATATTCTCTACTGCAGTCAATACAAAAGCCAATCTCCCCTCTCCATTTGTGTTGCCCAACAGGAGGCTTCCTCTGTGGTGCCCTGAGGTATCGATGGAGTACAGGATCACATACGGTATTTCATTGTGTAACATCTTGTGTAGGAGTTCAGCACCACAGAACTCCATCTGGGAGAAAACCCCAACAATGGTGACCTTCGTGATGTTTAATAGAACTCTGAAACCTCAAGAGGTAGTCTAATATCAGTGTAAAGATCACCACTATCAGTCTGACAATGAAGTATTATCATTCTCTCACCTCTGTTAAGGGGACAAGAGCATGGGGGTCCCAGGGTTCTCGTTGTGGTGTTTGGGAGACGATAGGCTATGCAGACTACACACAGAATTTAATTAAATATCACAATAAAGACAGTGGGTCAAATCCTGTCTTTAGTTACACGCACTGCAACCCCATGTAGGCTTAAGTGGGACTTAACTGATGCCCAAGCTTTTTGCTAGCATGCTACATGTGAAGGAATGAATTCACCTCATTACCTCTGACAATTGAGAGATGAGGTAGGTGAGTTAATATCTTTTACTGGAGCAATTTCCAATAAAAGCTATTATCTCAGCTACCATGTCTCTCATCACCTGGGACCCACACAGCTACAATACCACTTGGGAAATTCTGAGATTTGCAGTTTTCTTTCTTTACCAAACCATAACCAGCTTAATGAAAACACCTATTAAAATGCCTTTTTTTGCTTGATTATTGAGTTACCTCAATCCTATTAGAAAGAGGAAACATCAAATTTCAAAATTTGAAATTCTGAAATTTAATCAAAGTTTCAAAGCAAAAACTGCTGAAATTTTAATTTCAAAACATACCATTCAAAATCTTTTTTGCAAGTAGCAACAATTTTTGTAATAAAATCTAGTAGATAATTACTAACATTTTGCTGAAATTTACTGAAAAATAGGCAATTTTATCACAGATCTGCTTGCGGGGCCCATCCTGTCCCATCTTAGATCCTTGTACAACACCCGCCACCACAGTATCTGAGCACCTCACCATCTTTACTGTATTTATCCTCACATTATCCCTGTGAGGTAGGACAGTGCTATTATTGCTGTATTACAGATGGGAAACTGAGGCACGGACAAACTGACTTGCCCAGGGTCTCTGAGAAAGACAGTGGCAGAGTACGGAATTGAACCCATGCCATTCAAGTCCCAGAATGCCTTAAACACTAGGCCATACTTCCTCCCCTTCATGTCCTGTAACTATGCTAGCTAGGTCACAGCATGGACAGCTTTCAAATTAGCCCTGGTTCTTGAATTCTAAAGAATAAAAGAAAGGATTTTTTCCTGCAGCCATTGGGTAAGTGCATTACCATCAGCTGCAATTATACATGGAAGGTTCCTTGTCAACAGTACTGAAGTTCTAAGTGTCACAGTCTTGCTGAGGCTAGCCCGCAGTAAGGTCAATGGGAGAGCAGAATAGTGGATACCACGACTTCTCTCCTATGAAACAGGAGTAAACTATAGAATTGTGTTTAAAAAGAAATCTAGTAACATAATCCAGCAAGGATTACTGTATTCTCTTGTACATCTTTGTTCTATATATTTTTTAAAGAGAAATTTGAGGACCTATGAAAAGGTACAGCTCTAGGTACCATTCCTGGTCCAAAAATGATAGCAAAAAAATCCAAAATGCAATTAGTCTAGCTTTTTACTGTTAAATCCATTAGTTACAGTAACAGACACTTGAAAAACTAGCTCGGCACAGTTCGGTGCTGTACTGTGACAGAATATTAATTACAGCATTGAATGCTGGCCAGAACATGCTACAAGTACAGAGAAAATATGTACAGTAGCTGTTCAAATAATTATTAAAATAAAAAAAAACAAAGTATGGAATTGCTCCTATCTGCAGAGCATAGTTACAGGGTAATATGCAGTGGCACAGAGAGCTAGTGCTCATGAAGTAAATAAAGCACTATACGTAATGAACAATTCTAGTTGTTTTCCTCTCCAAAGGACCAAACAATAGAATTACCTTCATTTTAATTTGCAATCTGGCCCCGGAGCATTGCTCTTTGTTATTGCTGTAACAGTGCCCAGATGTCCTGAAAGCCTCTCAGTCAGATGGAGCTACACCAATCTACACCCACTGAGGACCTGACCCAGATCTTAATGAATTCAGAGGTTTGCCATAATACTAACATCAAGGCCTAACTAAGGGACTAATCCAAACTAATGGGAGTCTTCCATTGACTTCAACAGGCTTTGCTTTCAGGCCCTATGGGCCTAACTCTACATGATGCTAAGTGCCCTCAGCTCCCAACCCAGTGGGAGTGAAGAGTGCTGTGCTCTGAATTCAAACTCAGGTTCTCACAGAGGCCTTCAGCCAAGAATGCCCTCACACTTGTCCCAGAAGATGAAATGCTTGGAAAAAATCCACATTTTTTTATTAATTGTTTTGGGACCATGGGAAATTGGAGATCTGAGTGGCGGGGTCCTCAACCATTCAAGGCCATGAAGATCATAACTAGTATCTGATCCTGACAACTGTGACTCACCTAGGCCTGATCCAGAGGCCACTTAAGCCCCACTGACTTCTCTGGGCTTTAGATCTGGCTCCCAGGCCCTGACCCTGAAAAGAGAACAATGTTGGGGTGAGCCTTTGCAGTTCTCTTTGCAGGATCAGTGCTCATCAATCCATATGCATGCAGTCCTGCTGAAGTACCACCTATCAATTTAGAGAACTTAATGGAGCTGGTTTGGGGTATACGGGTGGGTAGGATTGATAGCCATTTTAACCTTTTCTTTTGACCTATAAGGGCAGTTGGAGTAACAAAGGCTGTGTGCAAAGAGCTGGACCTCAAAAGTGGTTATGATTTCAGCGCTTTAGGATTAACTTTTTTTAAAAATCCAGTATGTAGCTGCCGGCACCCAACAGACAAAATCTGTATCAATACACACAAACCAAAATACAGTTAAATCCTCATAAGAGAGAGACAAAGCCTAAAATGTGATCAAATGCATAATTTGGAGTTTTAGTTTTTAAAAACGCACACAATTTAGAAATGCCAGTTTGCATCTCCTTACTTGGTTTCAAAACAATGTCCAGAACACACAGCGCGGCTCAAAAACATGTTGCTCGTGTTGTAGAAATTGGCTTCTCCAAGGCATTACTGAGCTGAAATTCCTTCTCTGAGGTTGCCCCTCTCAGTCAGTGCGATCAACCCCATGATGCCAGTTATTGTAACGTTGCATTTTTTCCCCTTTGTCTTCATAAATGATTTTCTATAAACTCTGAATAAAAGACGCAGTTTGTCATTTCAGCTATTTTGTATGTCCACTGGGGAAATAATAAACAACAGCCACTTCCACTGAGAGTCATTACGTGGAAGGGGAAGTTTGCAACAGTCACTTCTGAAGAGCATAAATCAGGGAAAGCTGTAATACATTACACTGACTGTCAGATGGAAGAACTCAAGAGCCCGTGTTTCGCCTCCTGCAGCATGTGTTCAGGGATCAGTTTCCAGCCCTGTCATTGTCTTTTTTCCTTGATAGTGCCCATCAAGACCGATGATTTCTATAATCTGTAAGTTTATTGGCAGCAGTCATGCGGTTCAGGAGAGGCGCATGAGTAGCTGCCGTGAGGTGGAGTCCATCTGGCTGACAGGTAACCAGAGCTGCTCGGCGTTCCGTTATTCCTCGGCTGCAAACCAGGCGCTTCTCATCGAGGATGGCTAGATGGTATTCACAGAAATCAATCAATGATGCCACTTGCTCATGAAGTGGGAGTGACTTGTATCTTCTCTGAGCCAGGCAAAAGAAAGCTTCTATGAAGGCTTGCAAGCACATCCCTTCAAATAAGAAGAGAGTTTAGATTAGAATTGTGGCACAGACTTCTCTCACATGCTGCAGTCTTTTAATCTAGTATGTCTCATTTCTATACCTCTGTTCATCCCAAAGACTGGATGTGTATTAGTTAATTCCTTTTTAATTCAAGCAGCAACTGCCTAGAATGGTCACAAACAAACACCCATCCTCTGCCCTTCAAAGACCAAAATGAGACATTTTCCTTGTATTTGACACATAAATCAAACAGCTCAAAGATTTAAAAGAAGTGTCCCAGAATAGCAAACATGCCCAAATTGGGTTATAGATGGGTGACATTCCTGAAAGTAGAAGCTATTCATAAGGATATGCTGTGATCTCTACAAGCATCAGTCTGACCTGATAGTCTGGCATTTGGAGGTAAATGGCTACAGGAACTATTGATTCTAAGAGGTTGTGAAATTGAATTGACACAAGATCAGCCCTGATTCTTGTTGCTTCAGACATTACATTGAAATTGAGTCTGACACATACTCACATGCTGAGCTCCAGAGAATATAAACTGCCCAAGGAAAAAACAAGTCATATGTGCAACTGAAGTGTGTCATTTTAAACTTTGCTTTCTTAGAGATGGGACCAAACCAAAATCTCAGATCTGAATACACTACAGATTTCAGAGTGTTTAGGTTTATGGCTCTGTAAACCTGGTCCCATTAATGGGTGCCCTCAGTAATGTACAAGTGAGTTATCCTAAACTTCCTGTCCTCTCTGCTGACACTGCCCTGTGCAGCCACCCATACCTGGCCTTTCTGCTGAGATGCCCACTAAGGCTACCAATTAGTGAGTCCTGGTAGTGGCATTGGCAATGTGGACACTTCTCCACTAGGAACTGGACTGTGACTCACCAACTTGTTTCACATATGTCACCAAACAGCCATCAGATTGTAACAACTTGGTCTCTACTGACCTAAGCTGGATTCGAACTGGCACCTGGAAGTGAAAGGCTCCATGGTTCCACCATCACTCCTTTCAGCAACTCAGTCCCTCCATTTTTTTGTAAATTGACACTCTGTTGTTGCACATGCCAAAGCACAACTTTCCAGTCCACGATTCTTTGCAGATGCTTTTCCTTTCTAACTAAAGGAGGCCACAAATGGGAGGTTAGGGCCTGGCTGGCCACACAGTACTTCACAGGCCAAGTGCAAAGACTGGAACCTGCATGTGAGCACAGATGGGCTATTCAGCTCATGGCATCTAAGTGCTCGGATGGGTTCTCTGCAGCAGCAGCTGGCCTACTTTGGCTTTTCTAAAGTCTCTTTCTCTGGCTCCAGGGAAAGCTGCTCCTGCAATGGTTTTGCGTTCTTTAGATGTTTCCCGTCTCCTTACTGCACTAAGGACTGGTACTTTGACTTGAATATTCTTCATTAGATTGCAGGTGAATACTCAGATTCTCTCTTCTCCCCAACAACAGCCCTGAGCTCCTGCTGCCTTCTTCACCCCTGCCTTGGTAAGACTAAACATTCAGCTGAAACACCAGTGTTAACACCCCTGTTTTAATGAGAGGTGCCCTGAGATCTTTAACAACCAGAAGGGGTTAGGCGCTCAGATTTCTCTCTCATCCAAGAGATGGCCCCTCCAGCCACACCCAGAGCATAGTATGGACACAGAGGCAAGAACCCCTTACTGGATCACCATCACCACTGCCTCCAAAAAGCTGGGTTCTCCTTTAGGTCTCCTATCCAAGTACTAACCCCCACCCCTTCTTAAATGTGTACGATGGGAAGTTCACATCCCAAGGTGGGACAGACGAAGGCACACAGAAGATTGATCACATGCACCTCAGTTATTCTAAAGGACTGGCTTCCCCAGACCGCTCCAAGAAAAGAGTCTGCCAACATTACTTGTGGGACTTTTTCTACATATCTCCCAGGTGAGCGTGTAATTTCACTGATATCAGGAAAGAGATTCTGCTTAACCTGAACAGAGCCCTCTAGCACAGATGATCTGTTGTAATTGCAGGAAACCCAGGCTCTTGGAGTGTGCAATAAGGGAAAGCAGAGCAATGGGAAAGATTCCACGGCAAAGTTCAGCTCCCCCCAAGCAACCTGCAGAGAAGCCAGACTCTGCAGAAACAGGACTTCTAAGGTGTCCTCTGATTGCATCACAGTAACAGCATGTTACAATGGCCAAGGGAAAGGGTGGCTAATTCCTGCATTTTGGAACCTTGCCGTAATACCCTATTTAATTCTTAATTAAGGACCTATGCACCGCCGTACCTTTTCAGAATGTCAGCAACAAGGAGCTGTCATATCTGGTTTGCATCGTAACTTGCTCACCCAGTTAGAGCACACACTTAAGGGGATTATTTTAAGATCAGATGCTGAGGGGTTTTTTTAAAACTCAATTTAGGTTTATTGATGTTGCAAGAAAAAGCATCTTTTTAAACATTACAATTACAGTCTGAAGTATAATTTCTCTTAAATAAGACAGCAATTGGGGTCACTTACAAGCTCTGTGGTGAAACAGCCTGCAAAGAAATTGTTGGGTTATCTGACAGCAGCAGCTGCCAGCTCAGTACATTATTTTATCAGTCATGGTGAGCTATCATGTGGGGAAAAGGGCCGATTCGGTAGCATACATATTTTCCCCCCATAAGTGACACTCATGCAGAGTATTTAATGGAAAAAGTTAGAAGCTGCTGTTTTACAATAACAGAAACAGCTATTGTGTGATTTACAGTTGGAAGTGGGCCAAATTCAAAGCCAAATTGCCACAGATAGTTCAGGAAGATTATTATATACAGAAATATTACATTCCATTTTTATTTTTTCCTGAAAACTTCTGGTTCACTGTAACCCTAAACAAATCTGGTAAGTCTTGGATGCTGAAATCCTGGGCTTGAAGGTTCTCCTGCCTGTGATTCTTTTGCTAATACAGTTCTGTCAACTAATTTAAAATAAAAGACTTAGTCACACAGTGAAATTCTAAAGAGAAGTCTGCAGGTTTTCTGTACGATTCCTCTCTGTAGAAACACCACCACCCCTCCCTCTGTACAGACAGTACTTGGAGTACCTAGAAACCTTGTTACTGTTTTGTGACTGTAATAATCAGGAGGTTTCTAATGTAGCTATACCAAGTACAGTGCAGCGATTCAGACACTATTAAACATCCGATGAATACTATCTTATTTGCAATATATATTCAATTTTTCCCTCTGATATTAGGACTACATTTGTTCCCTTTATCACTCCTTTGAGCAATATATTTTATGTATTACTCTGTGTGCCTGATGTGTATGGCAGCTGTTATATATAAGGTTAATATACAGTAGAGTTTATCTTCTTATAAACTAGGTAAAATAATACTTGTCTAAGGGTGCAGGCTTCATTAACATCTGTGAAGCACTTTTAGATCTTCAGCAGGATCTAAGTATTTTTACAGGTGTGATATCTGGCCACATTCTAGCAAATTACCATTGTGTATCATTGAGACACTTGGTGTTTATGTAGGAGAGAGATAAGAGCCATTTTGTAGAAATAAAATACTGATAAATCATGGAAAGGAATTCTCAGCTGGAGTGATTTTTTATTATTCCACCGCTTTGTTCCTTACAAAAAAAAATGTACATGCACACCTGTATGTGTATAATTAGAATAAATATACATGTGTGTGGAGGGGGGTTGTGTGTTTTTTATTGGGGGCGTTGTTTTTATGTTCTAAGTACACTAGGTTTTGGTCTTAGTTGAAAGATAATTGCCTGACAGCTTTTTAGACTCAAATGCTTGCTTTATAATAAACTAAACTAATACCACCTAACTCTGATACAGTGCTTTTCATCAGCAGAGTTCAAAGTGCCTCACAATCCTTAGTGTATTTATCTTCATCACAACCCCCCTCTGAGGCATGGCAGTGCTATTATCTCCCTTGTTCAGATGGGAACTAAGGCACAGAGAGGGTAAATGACTTACCCAAGTCACAAATGGAGTCTGTGGCAGATTAGGGACTGAATCTGGGTCTCCCAAAACCTAGGCTAGTGCCGAACCACTAGACCATCCTTCCTTTCTGATTCATAGAGCAAGTGCTATACAACAGGCAGTGGCAATGCAAGGTTCCCTCAAACACCCCACTGTGACTCAATTCTCACCTTGAAACACCACCTTTGTCATTGTGAAGGCATTAGATCTCTATAGTCATTCCATCCATAGTTTTACAGCTATCGCTGCCAACAAAGGTGTCAATGGCAATGGTATTTTTTGAGATGGGGACACCTGTCCAGTAAAAAACCACCAGACTTATTTCACAAAAGCTACTAAGCAGCTGTCAGAAACATATGGCCTGATTTTCTTATTGGAATGTGATAGCGATTTTAGAGCTTAAGTTATAAAACACTCGATATATTAAGCCATTACTGAAACAAGAAAATCACCTCTGAACTCTGCTATCTTGACAAATTAGTATGTCTCAGGTTTACACATGTGAACAGAGCAAGTAGGGAAATCATTACCCACTAAAGCCAGGCTAGTGAAACTAACAAACAACTATCAGACAGAAATACGCTTTCTTCGTTTCATTAAATGACAGACAAGCCAGCTCACTACGAATGGTGATTAGCAAGCTGAGGCTAGTCCAGACTGAAAGGTCAGCCTGGCCTCCCATTAAACAATGTAATTTATATTTCACCAGAATACAGACACACACTGCCTAGAGTATTGCTAATTTAGCTGAAGATGTCACAGCATCAACTCATCGTTCATTGTGATTGTCTCATGGGACTTTGGGTGTGTAGAATACGATTGACTGCTCATGTTTTTAAAATGTATTATGCAGAAGTGATTTGTTTAGTTACGAAACATATTTTGCAGCATTCTTAATTATTTATTGAGGAAAGCAAACCTTGTCTCCCACTAATAAAAAAGGGTGGCAAGACCGTTAACAGGTAAAGTGATCTTAGATACTCAAACAGAGAAGATAAAAACTTCTGAAAATTTTTAAAATATATAAGCTCACATTACCTATCGACAGTCTCCAACCCTTTTTACTAGCACAAAGCAATGTGTCTTTGATTACATAATCCAGAGGCTAGTTAGTGTAAACACAGGTGTAACATTCAGCACGTAGCCCACATTCTGTTGCTTTTTTCATAAGTGATCATTTGAATCCAAAATGCTCACCAAGGGCCAAATTTTACAAAAGGGGCCACTGATTCCGGGGTTTCCATTCTGCGGTGTCCAAGCTGAGACAATTTTGGTGATTCCCAGAAATGCTGAGCACCAGCAGCTCCCAACTGGAGTTGTGTGTGCTCAGCAACCACAAAAGAAACAAAATGTACCCAGCAGAGTTTAATCTACTACGTTGGAGAGGAACATAACAAAGGATACCAAGCAACAGTGTTGGGCTGGCTATTTTAATACTGGCATACGAAGAAGACAGTCGACAGCAGGGGTCCCTTGATTTTCTCCATTTGAGCCTCATGCTCAGATGCCATGGTGATGGGTGCCATATAAATTCGCATAATAATAATAATAATAAAAATAATAATAATATTTTGAGGGTACACAAGAGCAAGCAGCTTTGTTTCCTATTTTACAGAGCTTAATCCAGACAAGAATTAACGGAAGAAAACTATTGTCTATCTCTAGTAGCCAAACCTTCTCATAAGCAAATCATTTTCTTTGGTGACCGCAGGAAAATACGTAATGCAATTTGCGTTAAATAGCAGAAAATGCAGCCATCATAATAGCATCTCCACTGTCCGATATTGCAAAGTCATTTAATGGTGCAGCAGTAATTTGCTGAGCATTTAGTACAAAATTGTAAGTTAATCAATTCGGAAAACGAATTTTGCAAAGATTTTTGAGGAAAAAAAACCCTCCTCTATGCTTAAATATAGAAAATGTTAAAACCAAAGTCAACCCAATGATTTATGTGTGTGCACTCAACTCTAGGTCCCATGGGTTATCAATGTGTACTCAAATCTATTATTACCATTGCTCACCATGGGAAAAAAGTAATTACATAAAAGAAAGTCTACCCTTTAGTGGGAGCAAAAGATAAGTGCCACACTCAGGAAAGAGGAAAATGCTGAGATTTCAGTTCGCTTGTTTTCCTTTGAAAGAAAGTTACAAAAACACCATTATATAAGCAGAGGGAATAAACACATAGCAACCCTTAGAATAGGCACAAGTCAGCTGAATACAATGGTCCGTTTTCAAGGCTAAACAATATGATTTATACTGCAGACATCTGTGTGGTACATTGGAGACTTTTGTTTAAGGGAGATGAAACCACTTTTAAGATCTACGTGTAAAGCCACAAAAAGCATCAGGTGAATAATATATTGAGCATGTTAATATACCACTGTTTAGAATACGTGTCTTTCAAAGAATTCTATGGGACAGCTTATACAGAAAGTCCTTGAGCCTGAGAAATGGAGTTTGTATTGAATCCTGCCCCAGCTGGCATCAGACTCTGTACCTTTCACTGGAGACCCTCAAACCTATCATTGTTATTCATTACTTATACTGCCCTCATCAGGACGAGGGCCCTACTGTACTAGGTACACAAAGACATAGTGCCTGTCTCAAAAAACTTGCAAACTAAGAAAACAGAAAACATAACAACATACAGAGGGCAGATGAAATCTGGACATTAAACTTTGGTAGATTTCTTTTAACGAGTTAAGCAAAGGATTAAACCTCACAGCCCCACTGTGTGGAAGGTAAATATGAATACTCTCATTTTACAGACCACTAGACTGTGGCACAGAGAGGCTAAGTGACTTGCCAAGGGTCACACAGCAAATCAGTGATGAAGCCAGGAATAAACCCTCGTACCCTAACAAACGTTTTTCATTTGGCTTTTGGATTCAAGGGGTTCAGCGCTGTTCTTTCGGAAAAACCTTGTTTGCAGCCTTTGCCCTGGGGTTGTTCTGACTCCCTTTCAGCTGCCATATTTTTTATTTAAACAAAAAATCCAGGTGAGCAATTTCTAATTTGCCTGACAGAGACTGTTCAACAGAAGGTGAAGTCTAAGTGACAGAATGCCCTGGGAAACTCCACTCCAAGATTTCTGGTACATCAAACTTGAGCTCTCCTCAAGGAGGAGGAGGGGGTTCTCGTCACACTCTCTCTCTTGGATTAGTGCTTCCTCATCTCTCACTGGGAAGTGGGAGCCTGTAAATATTTTGTTATTACAGGCTCTTCTTGTCTTCAGCCTAGAGTGGCCCTTCTCTAAAGCTGACTCTAACGGATTGCGTCTGGAAAGTCATCAGCCCATGGAAACAGATGCAACTCTCACGAAGCCTCTCAGTCAAATTGAGAACTTATTTAAACAGTGGTTTAAAATCACAAGTTGGACGTAAAGAAGTTCGAAAGTGGGTTTTAATGACAAAGCAGTCTCACTCTGACTGATGGCATTTGGTGGATATGCAAAACTAGGCTGAGTTCCATGCAGGGGGGTGGTTGTAGCAAAACAAGCGACTCAGGGGAGAGAATAGGATAAAATTGGCTCCCTGCTCCATTTTCTTGCTGTTATTTGACACTGAGGTTAGCATTCTACAAAACACAAGCATCAAGACTGTTGCTGTCGCCAAGGCCCTACAGACTACAAGACAAGACACAGAAAGATAAGAGGCCCTGGGAGAGCCAGAGGAAGGACTTTATGGTTTATCTCTTGATCCAGTACTTTTCTGTGTGTGCCATATGGACCTCAGGGAAGAAGTGAGTCTGTAGAAGAGATCAAAATAAGGAAGGGTTTTCCATGCACTAGGGCAGAATGGTACAAGGCATGAAGGCAAAGGGGGAGAAGGAAATTATGTAATGTCAACTCTTCACACCCTCCCACCACTTTGAAGGAGCGTCTCAGTAATTCTACACTCACTAGACTGGGTACAAGTTGTTCTGCTTTGCCATTTACATCCATTTCAGGATTAGTTTGTACCTGATGTGGAATTTATGCTGCGGCTTACATCCTGACTGACTTTGGCCCATTGCTCTTCGTGGCTGCCTACTCTGCGTGCTCCTGAGGTATAAAACCCAACGGGCAGACCTCCCCCGGGTGCTCTGCACTTTTGTTTCTCAACAGAGGCTGCAGATATGCCACAAACCCCGGAACATGACTGATGAGGAGCGCTTACATCTAATAACTGTCTCGGCATGGCTAGTTTCACATCATTTTTTTGCTTTGTTTGCCTGTGTACCGTTAGGGGTTCCAAACCGCTTTGGTTGACAATACTGTCATTCACATTTCCACTTCCACAACAAAAGTGACATGAGGACATTATAAACCCAAGCCTTTAACATTTTTAATAAAAATGACAATTAGATTGGCTCATGAGCAGCAGAGAAGCTATTTAGAGATACCCACTGTTCAGTTTCATCAGCGTCCCGAGTACACAGTAAAACTCTAATAGAGAAAAAAGTCATTTTTAAAATAAATGTAATCATTTTCTAAATGTGGGGGGTTTAATTGGCCTTTTAACACTCTCGCTTCCTTTATGGGGCCTACGTGGGAGTCTGTTCAGCTCTAGCTCCCCTCCATGCAGGTTTATCTTCATTCAGACAAGTATCAGACATAAGGAGTTTATTCTTCCCTTGTTGTGTGCACATAAGTTTCATTAAGCTTATTGAAAATTCTATGCATGCATAAAGAGGCCCCTTTAGAGCTTCAAAACAGACTTGTGAGATATACCAAAAACTAGTCTATTGTACATGGTTGGTATGTAGAGTAAGACAAAGTATAAAGCGGATACTGGTGGGAATAAAAGGTAGCAATCTAGTATAAACATTTTAGGTCCAACTCTTCTGCCCCTGCAAAGCTGAGGGGAACTGTATTCTTAGATGACAAGCTTTTTGGGACAGGATTGTGACTTTATAGGAGATTATACAGCACATAACACTATCAGGCTCTAACCCTGCTGGGGGCTTCTAGACACTATTGCAGTATAAATGTTTAATAAGAGTAATACATAGTAATAATACTCTGCTTTAGATAAGGGAATTCTGCAGAGCAAGGAACAAAATTCTCACTGCTAAAGCCCACGTAAAGAAAAGATGACAGGACATTAGTTGGGAAAAGTGCCAGACTGGCCAAGAGTGTCAAGAGTGACTAATGATTTTTGGGTGTCTAACCTGAGACACCCAAGAGGGGCCAGATTTCCCCAGTGTCCTGAGAATCCACTCTCGGTCTCAAATTGAGCACCCAAAATCACTAGTCACTTTGGAATAGTTTGGCCTCTAGTCCTATTTATCCACACACATTCCAGTGCAAGATTGTCAAGATGGAGTAGGCTGGGAAAGACTGAATGGTCTGTCTTAATTACAATCATGTACCATGAAACCCCCTACTTTAAAGGGCTAAACCCCATTAGTACCTTAGAAGTGAAAGGCTCCATATCCCATTATCACTCTCCTGCATTATCAAGCCCCCACGGCTTTAGGGCTAAACTCGGAACTGGTATAAGCAATTGCAACTCCACAGTCTTCAGTAAGTAGTATCTGCTTCCATGAGAACTGAATTAGCCCTTAAGGTCCAGCCAGAACAACATGAAGAGACTAAGCAAATATTTGTATTATTTAATAGAATGGCAGCTCCCCAAGGCTCCAATCAGGACCGGGATGGCTCACAGTACTGGACATGCCCACAGACAGGAACTCCCCCTACCCCAAGCAGCTGACAGTCTAAGCAGACAAGAAACACGGGAAGGGGAGTGAGGGAGCCAATCAAATGGATATATTTTTAGGGACACTTGTTGGGGAGGTGCTAGTTTTCTAACTATATAGATAAATCAGGACTTTCCCCATCTGCACTCAGCCTAGCCACTAAACATTTGCTGATATCTTTAAGACATCATGGCAAAAGTGGGTTTTGAGAAGGGATATGACACAGGAGAGGGTAGCAGTGTAACTGATCATTGTCATGCATAAAGGGTGTCATCCGGAGACAGTGGGAAGGCAGTGGTGGACGGAGCAGACAAGTGGCAACTGAGGCTGGCATAATCAATAGAGCCCAGAGGATGAGGCAGCAACACAAGGAGAGAACAGATTGGTTAAGCAGGAAGGGACAGAATTAAGACAAGAAGCTTGAACCTGGGTAGATGGTAGAGGGGGAGTGAGAAGATGATCTCAGCCGCTGCATTTTGTGTGGGCCAGAGGAGGAAATGGAGGTGTGAGGGAAGCCAGAGAGGAGGAGGATGTTGTTAGTTGGAGTGTAAAGAAAATAAATCTCTCTTTGTTTTGCTGACCAGAACAAGGAGATGGGAGAGAAACACTGATAAACAAACCAACAATCTGTGCTAGCACCATTACAGGAGCAAACTGTACAGATTTTGCTTATACACAGTAATTTAAGATGCAAACAAAACATGAAAAACTAATCCAGAATTAACAACGGGCCAGATGGCAATGCTAGTTTGAAGCAATAAACATGAAAAACAGCTTCCTTCTGCTACTACTGATCAATTTCCCTATTTAATAATGTAATCAAAAAAGGCATGTTTCTGCTACCACACATATTCAGCATTAGAGATGGGGTTTCTTTTTCTATTTTCTTCTTCTTTGCTTAATGCAGCAGCAAAATTTCAGAACTCATTTAAAACATGAGAACTCTTAGCCCTTAAAATGATAATTAAGATGAATACTTACCCTCAAAGGTTCAGATTTAAGCCTCGCTCCCAATTGCCAACAAAGCTGTAGTAAGTTAGCTGCCATCTGCAGTACCTTGATAGGAACACCTACCTTGCTGCTCCAGTGAATTTTGTTATTTAATGAATTTCTCTTTTAAAAAAAAACAAGCTTTTTGATATCATTTACATTTGGAGCCAATTTAACAGCTGAGATGTAGTGTAAGTTCCTGTTACAATGCATCATACATTCCTTGCTCATCACAAATCCAAGGACAGAGAATGAGGAGCTGTAGGGTGGAACCTGCCATCTGAAAAGTAAATGAATGCAGTACTTGGATTTTACCAAAAATACCCAATTGGGGAGCAGAAGTGACCAACAAAGCAGCTAGACATCTCTGTTTGGAGCTCTTGAATTGATGTCTTTTTTTGTTAGCTGAGTGAATTACTGTCTGAATGCAGGGTGCACCACGGTATGCTAGAATGGAGACTTCATTGGTGTTATTAAGGATACTATGGATTTGTTGGGCCTGGATGAGGCATCACAGCATCTGCTTATGTGAACATAAATGTAAGGCACTTCAGCATGTGCATTAACAGGTTATTGGTGAGTGCCTTGGATTCAGTGCAAGGCTGAAGGCAAAGTGCCTTCAAACACCCGATGAGTTTGCAGGTGCAGATGACAGTAAATGCACCTCCAAAAACCAAAATTACACTTACAAAATTGCAAGCACAAAAAGAGAGGCTTTGTGAAACCCAAGTCCAGTGAGGATCTGAAAACAAGGATGACCTACCCTACACATGAAGGGAAGCTAGTATAGAACTAATGGACCAAATTCTGCAGTCAGATGCAGAGGCACCGTTCCCACAAATATTAGTGGAAGCTAAGTGTGCACTTATGAGGGCAAAAGCTATCTAGAAACAGAAACTTACATACTCTCCCAGTATGGAATGGAATTACCTGATTCTCTTTGGTCTAGTCCCATACTATTCCACCTTCTTGTGATATCGATGTACAGAATATCCACGGAAGCCATTGAAAAATTGCTGTTACTCAGCTTGCAGTTCCTGTTAAATATAAACCAAATAAAGATCAAGAAAAAGTCTGATTACTTCCAAAGTTAGCCAAATGGTGGGAAGACAACTGGGATAAAGAGTTTATTCAGGCCAGGTGGGCAACTATGAAGGCACACAGAGCTCAGCTGAAAGCCATGGCCACCTAGCTTGCTGCAGATATCAATCAAACCAGCACTTGTTAAATATACATGGGCTATATAATGGAGAAAGTCCTGTATGTTCTCACTTACAACGTCACGTGTACAACCAGCCTTCCCATTTGTTCAGAGCACTCGGACACCAGCTCTGATAGGAACTAGCAGTGAGCAGATCCAGTATTGTGGATACTGCCACACCTCTAAGTAAGTTCTGAACATTCAATGTGTTCAACTTCATATCAATATCCTGAAAACAACAGGATTAACAAGCTGCTATATATGTTTTTCAATCAGTTGGATTTTGCAAGAAAAGTCTGAAGGAATGCCTAACATAGTGAATGCTAATGGGAAGGGGTTTAGCAGATAAAATAAAAAAAGAACAAGTTAAAATCACTTAGAAAAATTAGATGCCTGCAAGTCACCAGGGCCTGATGAAATGCATCCTAGAATACTCAAGGAGCTAATAGAGGAGGTATCTGAGCCTCTAGCTATTATCTTTGGAAAATCATGGGAGACGGGAGAGATTCCAGAAGACTGGAAAAGGTCAAATATAGTTCCCATTTATAAAAAGGGAAATAAAAACAACCCAGGAAACTACAGACCAGTTAGTTTAACTTCTGTGCCAGGGGAGATAATGAAGCAAGTAATTAAGGAAATCATCTGCAAACACTTGGAAGGTGGTAAGGTGATAGGGAACAGCCAGCATGGATTTGTAAAGAACAAATCGTGTCAAACCAATCTGATAGCTTTCTTTGATAGGATAACAAGTCTTGTGGATAAGGGAGAAGCTGTGGATGTGGTATACCTAGACTTTAGTAAGGCATTTGATATGGTCTCGCATGATATTCTTATCGATAAACTAGGCAAATACAATTTAGATGGGACTACTATAAGGTGGGTGCATAACTGGCTGGATAACCGTACTCAGAGAGCTGTTATTAATGGTTCCCAATCCTGCTGGAAAGGCATAACAAGTGGGGTTCCACAGGGGTCTGTTTTGGGACCGGCTCTGTTCAATATCTTCATTAACGACTTAGATATTGGCATAGAAAGTACGCTTATTAAGTTTACAGATGATACCAAACTGGGAGGGATTGCAACTGCTTTGGAGGACAGGGTCATAATTCAAAATGATCTGGACAAGTTGGAGAAATGGTATGAGGTAAACAGGATGAAGTTTAATAAAGACAAATGCAAAGTGCTCCACTTAGGAAGGAAATATCAGTTTCACACATACAGAATGGGAAGATACTGTCTAGGAAGGAGTACGGCAGAAAGGGATCTAGGGGTTATAGTGGACCACAAGCTAAATATGAGTCAATAGTGTGATGCTGTTGCAAAAAAAACCAAACGTGATTCTGGGATGTATTAACAGGTGTGTTGTGAGCAAGACACGATAAGTCATTCTTCCGCTCTACTCTGCGCTGGTTAGGCCTCAACTGGAGTATTGTGTCCAGTTCTGGGCACCGCATTTCAAGAAAGATGTGGAGAAACTGGAGAGGGTCCAGAGAAGAGCAACAAGAATGATGAAAGGTCTTGAGAGCATGACCTATGAAGGAAGGCTGAAAGAATTGGGTTTGTTTAGTTTGGAAAAGAAAGACTGAAAGGGGACATGATAGCAGTTTTCAGGTATCTAAAAGGGTGTCATAAGGAGGAGGGAGAAAACTTGTTCATCTTAGTCTCTAAGGATAGAACAAGAAGCAATGGGCTTAAACTGCAGCAAGGGAGGTCTAGGTTGGACATTAGGAAAAAGTTCCTCACTATCAGGGTGGTTAAACACTGGAATAAATTGCCTAAGGAGGTTGTGGAATCTCCATCTCTGGAGATATTTAAGAGTAGGTTAGATAAATGTCTATCAGAGATGGTCTAGACAGTATTTGGTCCTGCCATGAGGGCAGGGGACTGGACTCGATGACCTCTCGAGGTCCCTTCCAGTCCTAGAATCTATGAATCTATGAATAACCAAAAAAATCCACTTACTATTTCTCATCAAAAATATGGCTTGACCAATTGTTACAAACTGCTACCCCTTAAAACAGGGGTGGGCAAACTACGGCCTGCTGGCCACGTCCGGCCCATCAGACCTTTTAATCTGGCCCTCGAGTTCCCGCCGGGGAGCAGGGTTGGGGGATTTCTGTGCAGATCTTGGAAGCAGGGGCACGTCCCCACTCCAGTTCCTACATGTAGGGGCAACCAGGGAGCTCCGCATGCTGCCTCCGCTCCAAGCACCTCCCCCACCCCGCAGCTCCTATTGGCTGGGAATCGCGGCCAATGGGAGCTGCAGGGGCGGCACCTGCAGACGAGGCAGTGCCTGCAGACAGGGCAGCGCGGAGAGCCGCCTGGCCACGCTGCAGTGTAGGACATGGCGCTGCTTCCGGGAGCAGCTTGAGGTAAGCTGCATCCCTGATCCTGCCCCGCACCCCAACCCCCTGCCCCAGCCCTGATCCCCCTCCCAACCTCCGAATCCCTCAGTCCCAGCCTAGAACACCCTCCTGCAATCAAAACCATTCATCCCCAGCCCCACCCCAGAGCCCGCATCCCCAGCCAGAGCCCTCACCCCCTCCTGCATCCCAACCCCCAATTTCGGAAGCATTCATGGCCCGCCATACAATTTCCATACCCAGATGTGGCCCTCAGGCCGAAAAGTTTGCCCACCCCTGCTTTAAAACAAACAAAAGGAAGTATTGTTTCTCACAATGCACAGTCAACTCTGGAACTCCTTGCCAGAGGATGTTGTGAAGGCCAAGACTATAACAGGGTTCAAAAAAGAACTAGATAAACTCATGGAGGATAGGTCCATCAATGGCTATTAGCCAGGATGGACAGGGATGGTGTCCCTAGCCTCTGTTTGCCAGAAGCTGGGAATGACAAAAGGGGATGGATCACTTGATTACCTGTTTTGTTCATTCCCTCTGGGGCACCTGGCATTGGCCACAGTTGGAAGACAAGATACTCAGCTAGATGGACCTTTGGTCTGACCCAATATGGCCACTCTTATGTTCTACCCTCCTGGAGTTATTATTATGAGTCTATCACTGAATGATACTCACTGATCCATTTGAAATACCTGTATAAAGCTACATGCAGTATCTAAGAGATTGATCCTGCAAAGAGATGCTTCTGCTGGAAAATATTACATGTGTTTTGCTGTCTCACACTTCCAAATAGCTTCTTAACCCACCTAGCTGTAAGAAAGATGGTAGTGGTTCTTTAGAGGTAAAGGAGATCTAGGGTGTGGGTTGAGCTGTTCTAGGTGCAATTGCCCACCCTAGGTGCAACCAAGCATGGGCTTAGGCTGTATTTCATAGTATTTCATTTTGAGTTCCTTTTGTGAATAAACTGAACCCACTGGAAGAAGATAAAGCTTTGATTGGCTACAACTTGTGAGGACAGTTTGTAACCACCTGCTCACATAATACCTATACACTGATGTACCTTCCATTTCATTCTTGAAGAAAGGAATCTAGCAAATTCTCTGACATGGGCAACAAGAAGAGAATCTCTTATAAATTTACTAGAGGATTCTTGGAAGAAGGGCATAGAGACTGGAGAACTCTGAGAAAAATCTAGATTTTACTGATATTAGAGCTGAATTGAAGAGACACCAGAGAACGTGAAGGAAGACATTCCTGCAGTGAGGTATGTTAGGCACCTATTGTGGGCCCACTTGCCCTGCCCAGATTTCTCTCCAATGTCTATGTGGCATGAAGAATGGTCTGCAGCTGAAGTCAGAAACCAGTCTCTTAATAACTGACCCAACCATGCTTGTACCTGGCTTTGATTTGCCACATCTCTCCTGGGTCCTTCTGAACTGATTTTGAATGGGCCAGGTCAGTGTGCAACTAGCCTTCATGCCTGGGGCCAATGAGAAGATCCCACATGCCAAAGGCAGACAATATCACACATCACTGACGAACGCCCTCTGACAAGATTTGATGGTGGTCTGAGGGCTCTGTACTTTGCCAATGAGGCTGCTGCAAAATGGCTTCGGAAGTTCAACATTCAAGGACAAGGAGAAGAAGAAGAAGAAGAATTATGGAATAATCTTTAAGAGGAATATCTATCCATCTATCCTGACATTTATACTATGCTCGTCACCACGGTATCTAAATCAAGGCTGGATTCAACAGTAAAAAATACATTGTAGTGAACAATCCTGTGGATGGAGCAGATGCCCCCCAGCCTTTTCTATCTGTAATCTATATAACTCTATTTGTTTTTATTAATTCTTGACTGCTAAGGGCATCTGGATAAAAAGAGGATCTCTCTATTTTAAGAGTGCACCTGAATTCCCTGCCACTGCAAGTTGCAATTGCCCAGTGCAAATCATTAGTGCACAGTGTATCAGTGAGCAGCATTTGGAAAGCCTCCCTCCTGGCTGGGAACAGCAGGGTCTGATCCCATAGCTAGGGAAATCACCCTGCTTCAATAGCTCCTCTTCACAATGTCTCAATCCAAACACACTCACATTCCTCTGGTTTACTGGCAATTAAACAAGTAGATCTGGACTATGAAAAATACTAACATTTGTTAGAGACCATCAACTGGCAGTGGAATAAAGGCTCAGGTGTTCCTACTGAATAAAGCTTTGGATCACAGGTCCATCCTCTTTTAAGGATCTATTACCTCTCTAAAAAAGCTAAACACATACCTAAACAACAAGTATTGTAAAAGGAAATTACCTTTGTCTCCAATGCTATTATTTTCCTCATTTGTGATATCTGAATTACGTTTGCTACACTGTTCCAGAACTTGTTTTTCCCACATACAAATATGGGAGGAAAAAATAACTCTTCAATAATGTCTATACCAAACAGATTCAATCCACAACGCCAGCTGAATTGAGTGACAAGCCTAAACACTTCACAACTGCAGCTTGTATAAGCAGATCCAGACGGACATTTAGCTGGATGTTTTCAAAGCAGCACAGGCAGGTACACAATCATTTTATGTGGAGTTTAACTCTTCCAAAGAGCAGGCAGGAGTTTCCCAAAGGGGTGAGAGGACAGGTCAACTTCAGCATCAGGAGGTGTAAAATAGACTCCCTTACTCTGAACACCCCTTTACCCTCCCTCCAGCCTTCTCACACCTGCTCCAGCCAAGTATAAGGGAGTCTCAGTTGCTCAAACATGCATATTGAAGAGCTGGAAAATGGAGCAAGAGGGAACAAGTTAAAGCAAAATGGGGGCTTTAAAAAAAATAAACTAAACTGAGGAGTCAGCTCTATGAATAAATTCTAGATTCCTGTTTAACTGTTTTAGGAAAACAGTCATACAAAACTAGAGTCCTTCGGCTCTTACAGCTTGTTCCCCAGCCAAATGGATACTCCTCAATTTGTGGCATGACAACAATTTCCATGACAGCTACTGCCGCTGTCACAGACTGCAAGTACACCACCATCCAATTACAAAAAAGGGTACTTAATAAATGCTGACGTACACTGTTTTTATGCGCATAGTGAGACAGTGATTTAGGGGAAGGGGTTTACATAGTTAAGGAAAAATGAGATAAATATACTTAGATATTCCCCATTTTACCAGAAGAAAAAAATATGGGGCTTGCCAGATATTAGCATAATTCACTCAAACTGCTGACTCGTGTAGCACATTTCAAGAGATGGACACTGTGAAAACGAATTAAGACAGAGTATAATTATGTTTATTTTCCCACTCTGTTCTGTTTGGGGAGGTACGGGTTAGTGTCAGTATTGCCAGAATATAGTGCAACTATATTGCTCCTGCAGATTATATCTACTGTATTTTCAGAGAAGGAAATACGATTAAGATATTAGTTTATAATGAGGCAGAATTTAAAACAAAAATTTCCCAGAGAGAAAGGCTTGTTAGCAACTACAAAACACTAAATTCACCAGCCAAATAGCTTTGGAAACTCAGCTGTATCAAAGCATAGGAAGATAAACACAGAAAGATTACCACATTGTCCTTTCATTTTGAAGAGCTTTTGATACTGGGTGCTAAATTTTGGAAAACATTCCGCTCAGTCATAATTCTGTTCAGAACTCGGATATTTGCGCACTTTCTTCCTCCCTCATTTACATCAAAGGACACTGGTATGAAAAAAATACCCAAGATTTTATTTTTGAGACCTTCTGCTCAAGCTGCTTGTTCCTTTAAAGAGACAATCCTCAATTTAAGGAATGACAATTTTTACAGCTGCCAATGACAATGTCACCTATTAGCCATTTCCTTTTCTTTCCTTGTATAATACCAAGACAAACGGGGGAAAATGGGAACTCTCTTCTTGTTCCTATTAACAAGAATTCAGGTAAGGGTGTCCCCCAACCCCATGCTTGTGACAGCACAGTTCACTACCATGCAAACAAGTGTGTTCTCTAATTCTGGATGATGCGATCACTAAAGGAATCAGAGCAGTAGACTGACTATAAAAGAAGAAAACTTTTGTATTATACACATGTATTTATTTCAGTAATCAGCAATGACAAGAAAGAAAATACAGAAGAGTGTGCAATTGTTCAGTAGGATTTTGGGGGAAATGTTTTCTCTGGTCTTAACTATTCTATCACATAAACACAAGAATAGCAGTGCTATTGGATAGGTCTGGGAGATCTTAAATCCTTTACTACTAACCTTATAAATGTTCGGAAACCTGTTGGTCCCAACTTCATTGTCCCTTTTACTCCAAGGAATCGGATAAACAATGCAGCCATTCTGTCCACCAGTCGCAGATAGCTGAACTGTTTGGCATATTTTGGAAACACTTGCTTGAGACAAAGGGAGGGTAAGCTGGCTTCTGGATTTTTGCTGATATCATGTTCCAATTGGTCTGTTGATCCTGGTTCCAATAGTTCATCTTTTGTGTCTGATGCATTCTCAGACAGTTGAGATCTGCAGCACAAACAGTAATTGTACCTTGTGAGACATTGTATCAATCCACTATGATTCTGTCAGCATCTTTATCATTAAAAGCTATTTTCAGGAATTTATATAGTAACTTGGATGTAAAAATTCATTCTGGTCTGGAAAAAAAACATACAAGCAACTTTGTTCAAAATTAGAAGATTAAAAAAAACCTCAGTTGAGCTAAGTTTCAAGAAGGAAAAAAGGATTTCTGGTTTAGGAGACCTTTATACTCATACTAGATGAGTGGGTAAAGAGATATGGGCCAGTTTTCAAAATCTGCTGCCTAAAGGTAGGCACCTAAATTCATATTTAAGCACAAAACTAAATGCCCTGATTTTGAGAGCTACAGAATGTCCATAACTCCTATGGAAATGAATGGGAGTTTGGGGTTCTCAGCACCTCTGACAATCAGACAACTTTTATGTAGGTTTGAACACTCAAGACTGTATCTCATTTTCTTTTTTAATTTTAAAGTGAATTTCCACATTTGTCAAAATGTTGGATTATCAGCTCTGAGAATGTCAGCCCTGCGTTCATCCAAAGACTAGGGACAGCATGAACAGTGGCAGAGCAAGCGTCCAAACATACTCCACTGATGTGCTTCCACCTGGACATGGAGGACCCACTTCCAGGGTGAACCGGTTTTTCACTCTCAATGCCAATTCAGTCTGTCATTTCTGCACAACCTGCCATCAACAATGCTAAGAGAGATGGTGGGTTTTGTGATATGGACCCTGGCCAAGGCAGAAAAGCCAAAGCAGGGACAAGTGGACTTTCAGAGAAGTCTCTACAGTTTGGGGTGGACTCTCTCTGGCATGTGCTGATTAGCTGTTTGCTCCAACCCTCTCCCTCCCTCGCAGTCTCATTGCCTCAGCAGCACTCCTCTTACCCCCTTCTTAGTCCGCCTCAACCCTTTCCCTTCAGCTGATCCCCCCTGAATTAACTCCCCACACATCCCCAAAAAATCATGGAACTAACATGACGTTTGCTGCCATCACATTATTCACTCCACTTGTGTGTTATCTAGGGTGACCAGATGTCCTGATTTTACAGGGACAGTCCTGATTTTTGGGTCTTTCTTATATAGGCTCCTATTACCCCCCACCCCCGTCCCGATTTTTCACACTTCCTGTCTGGTCACCCTAGTGTTATCCCCTTCCCCCTACCCTGCATCTGTCTTGTCTATTTAAATGTAAGCTCCTGGGGGCAGGGTCTGTTTTTGTGTCTTAGGTTTGTACAGCACCTATCAAAATAGGGTCCTGGCCCATGACTAGGTCTCCTACGTACTACAGAAATACATATAATAAATTATAATAATAAAATGCTGAACCAGTACCCGGCTTGACATGATGGGGCATGATGTGGATGACACTTTCTGAAAGAGTGATGGTATTAGCCTAGGTTTTCTGGGCACAGTTTGTTTTGGTTAAGAAGATCCTGCCTATCTGAAAATGGAAATACAATATTCTTCTTCACTTCTATTCCTAAACTATCATGTGATAGTGCTGTGAGCTGTTAACACCTGCTACCTTTCACCCTAGAGGTAGGTGAATTGATCTCCATGCATAGTTATGCAAAGCATTTGAAGGGTGAAAGGGGCAAGATAAGAATGATCCTCTATTGTCAATATGGTTACCAGGGAATCTACAAAACTACCAGGAACACAACTTTAATAATACCAGTTACCTCTGGCACCCAAAGTTGTTATTATTTGGAGGCAGAGATGATTAAGGTCTGGGAAAAAGAACAGAGCTCTGGTCTCTTTTGTCTGCCTCAGTTTCACTTCATTGTCACTATCTGAAAGATCCAACAAAGGATTCCATTCTATGGCATTGTAAGTCCCACCACTATCATGTCAGTGCAAACTGTCCCACTGCTGGGTGTGCATGTACCAGGTCTCCTTCACAGCAGTCTCATTTCCCCCAGCTCACTGGGATAGGCTGCTCATCTAGTACCAACCTAGCTAACACAATAAAGAGATAACGTCATAAAATTAAAACGTAATGGCTAAAAATGCTACTATGGGCAGAACTATTTAAAGGGTCTCCAGTTACAAATCAACATTTCATTGGAGAGGCTCTCTGTTGCTTCATTATGTGCAGCACTATTCAGGTCCAATAAAAAGAACATGTCAGTAATGACTGCCTTCCATCAAAACTCAGTGACACCTTTGCATTGTATAAAAGCCCCATTTTTCTCTTCTCTAGGTAAACTGGTTATAAACAAACAAAGATCAGAGGCTGTAGAAAGCAAAAATCCTGCAGCAATTTTCACACGTGAACACTGAGCAGTTCTAATTCTAGACAACAAGCTCTCAGCAAATTACCTGAAAGGGGAAGAAATCGACTAGCAACTCAGAGCAAGGGGGTCAGGAGAGCAAGGCCAAGAATACTGAACTGAGAGAAGGTGATTAGTGCACCACTCTCTCACTTCCTGTGCCATGACTGTGTGGCATCATCCCCAAGAAGAAAATTAACTTCAGCTGTTGCTGGGTTACTAGCTAACACCTACACATCATATATGCATCTGCACCACTGCTGGCCCAGCTGTTCTGTGCGCTATTTCCTTTGCTTAGGGTGAGGTTGTCGGGGGATCTATTATGAAGAAAATCTAAAGCTGGAGTTTAGAAATAACTCTGATCTCACTGCTCAACTTTAATCTAAGGGGGATTAATGATGAGACAAATGATTTTATTTTTACACTTGTAAAGATGTACTGTTACAAGTCACAACATATTGACTAAACCAACATAAAAAGGCTCTCTTCAATACAGTCTAAGTACATATTCTAACAATCCTAAATACATATTCTAAAAATACATTCCGATACATATCCTAATATATCCAACCTGAAAACTGGATAAAGAGACACACATCTTCACTGTGTGCTAAAAGGTCATTGCATGTGAGCTCTCACAGAAGAGAGGGAGAAACCAAATCTCAAAATCAATGGCACTCCACTGAGAATGCCCTGTGTATAACTCCCAGTGGTCAAAATGTATGGAATATTACCCACAGAATCCTAGCTAGGCTTAAATGCAACAAGAGCACACTGGGAGAAGAGCATCCCTCAGGTAACCAGGACCAAAAATTATCAGAGTTTGTAGCTCACTGCCACCCAGAAGTAACCCAACACCACGCTTTCTCCTCATTGTGGTCTTCCAACCTCTACCTATTGCCTGAGTCTTTTCCTCCCCATCAGGTATATCATCCATGCCTTTGCACAGGAGCATTTCCCTACAGGTGTTAGCAGCCATCAATATAGCCAGTGCAGTATATTCCCTTCACTACATCTTCTGGTGCTTTATCCAGTCTATTCTTAATTGACTCAGTGATGGGGTTTTCTATCTGTGTCTTGGAAAATCTTTTAAAATGTGTCACCTTGCACTTGGATGGTCACATGAGATGGGCAAAAGGGACCACAATTTAACATCTTGTACAAAGGACAGGGCCACTTTGCAGCAACTCTAATACTGCACTGCAGTTTCAGCATTGACTAGGAGCTGAAATCCTTTTGTGGGACTTGAACCCAGGATCTTGCAGGCCTACAGCAAAGACATATTACAAATGACATGCTTGCCAATTGCTCTGCCTTCTGTTTTATCATAGAAGAGATCTTTTTAACCAAAATTTGCTCTAGCTCTCAAATTCCTAATACTTATCTTGTATTGTAGCTAAAAGCATTTTACTTGCATAGACAATGACCTCTACTCTCCACTTTTTTTCAAAGAATTTAGTATTTATAAAAGGTGCTGGATTGACTTCTCTTGAAAGCAAAGTCTTCCTTATCACAGAATACATATAGCATTGGCAGCAGCATTTCAAGCTTCCCTATCAACATGCCACAAAGCTGCTCTACAAGAAAAGGGACAAATTCAATCCTGGAGTAAGCAGGCACATTGACTTCAATGGGAGCTGTATTTGGTCCCCGATCTCTAGGGGTGAGAGAGCAGTTTGTCTACGCTCAAGGGTCCTCACACTTATATTTTAGGGCTACATACTGCCCACAGATATAAATGTGGAACTCTCATTGATTTTAGTCGTAGTGGCATACATGTATCTGAAGGCAGAAGTTGGTCCTTACTTTACAAAACCTTAAAGTCTAGTTGAGAGACCATTTGTTGTCCCTAGGCACAGCCTTGAGAAGATGGGCAAAGAACTGTCTAGCTGGAGGCCCACAAGTTTAGAATGCTGAGTCAAAACACGTTTGTGCCTTTCTCCTTGGTAAGTAGCAAAGCTTTCTTTCGTGTCTAGCTTGTTTAATGGTTTGTGGGAAATATTGTTCTTGAGGAGGTGGGCAACTGGGGCCCCATTTTTGTTTGCAGAGGCCTTTGGGTTCTGAGCACTTTAGAAATTAAAATGTATTATTAGTACTATCTGCTTTAGCATTAACTGGCAGTTCCAACAGACCTCATTTGTGACAGTATTTTTGTAAGGTGAACCAGTGTTCAGGGCCGGCTCCAGGCACCAGCTTACCAAGCAGCTGCTTGGGGCGGCCACTCCGGAGAGGGGCGGCATGTCCAGCTATTCGGCGGACGGTCCCTCGCTCCCACTCGGAGCGAAGAACCTCCCGCCGAATTGCCACCGCAGATCGCAATCGTGGCTTTTTTTTTTTTTTTTTTTTTTGCCGCTTGGGGTGGCAAAAACCCTGGAGCCGGCCCTGCCAGTGGTCACTAGTAACTAACCTGAGAGCCCCCAATTCATTTTGCAGAGGCCACCAGATATCTAATAGAAGGTACCCATTTTGGGCACTATCCTTCTGGAATGAATCTGAACCAGAGATCAAGAAGATGAAAGGCTTTCTACCTTGTTACAACTTCCATTCAATAGCTCAAGCCTTCTGAGTCTCATCTTTGTATTCCTTGTTACCTGCCTATGTTTATCCTAACAGCTCAGAAAATATCTCTAATTAATTATTTGGGGAAAGTACTTAAGTGGGTAGACAATGCAGGACTATTGTCACAAATCACCAAAGGAAATGAAACCTCGCACTGAAAAAAACATTCATGAGTTCTAAATGAATTAACTTTCCTGGACTAAAACAGTTCGATCCACCTACTATTATAATGTATTCTCTACTTCAGTTTTCCATGGTCACAAACAGAATTAAAATGTTATTTATAACATAAATTATATCTTTTTCTTAATCCAGAAACATTATTATATGATCCATCTGAACACTCTTGCGCTACAAATCATTTTATTACTGCAATGTCTGATACCCCAAAGTACATGGCATCAAACTGAGATAAGAAGAGGGAACAATTAGATCCTTCCCCAGTTTTCACAAGCAGAAGAGTATTCAATCTTTAGGCAACACTTTTCCTATAATGCCTTAACATTTAAATGAGGTCTTATTTAGTTTAATTTACATAGTATGTTTGCATACAGTAATATGCATTGATTTACAAGATGAATCCAGTTTATGTTCTTTAAAACGATCAGGTCTCTATAAATAGATTGGCTCAGTCATTTTAATGTCAGCCAGCAATTCATCGATTATTGTTACAAACTTTCAAAATTATACAGTGTGAAGATAATATTTTAGACCCACTTTAGTGCTTCACTACTTCAAATTACAAGATGCTCAGTCAGGAACTGCCAATCTAGGCCCTTTGCAAGTGGATAGAAAACAAAAGCATCTTTGTATCTGGATGCTCCCCAGAATCTAGAGAAGTTGTTTCATTTACAAGCAAGATCCCTATATATTAAGGTACACAGGGTGAGATTACATGCAATTTGGCCAAGTTATGGCTGTGACTTTATTTAAATAATCAATCACACACAAAAAATGCAGATATGTTTACATTTTCTTATATCTCTGCATGCACTTAAAATCACTCAAGTAAATTACCAGGCAGAGAGGTCTAATGAACTAAAAGAACAGTGCTGGGTGCAACCAGCTACCAAGTTCTAATTGTGCCTCTGCCAATGACATGTTATGTGGCATTCAACAAATTGGTTAACCTCTAAAAGTCCCAGTTTCTTTATCTGGTGAGGGGGAAAAAAGGTAGGTTAGGGGTGACAATATTTAATTATCTCCCTCAATTGAGTATTTGTGAGGATTGATTAATTAATGTTTGAACACTTTGAAAACGTAAAGCTCTGCATAAATGCTAAGTGCTAGCTAGCTACTCATGCCACAGCCAGCACAGCGAAAGCAGACAGCTCCCACCTCCACAATACGCTATTTTCCCCACTTGCTTATATTTAATTTCTCACCCATTTTGTCCTAACGTACGAAAGAACAATTCCTCCTTGGCTGCATGAATCTCTCAGGGAATTCCCTCACCCCCAATCTAGCACTGGTGCAGTTACTTTTACCACCTTGCTCAAAGCAGAACAAGATGGTACTAATAATGCTGGTGATCAGTCTATAGTAGCACTCGCTAGACCAATGCAGGAAGAACTCCTTAAAATTCTCAGTGTAGACAAGACCCTTGCAGACAACCTACCACCTCAGGTTCCAGTTCCAAGAGAAAAATGTTTGTATCAGAGGGCAAATTAAGGTGTTAAAAATGTTTCTTAAAAGCAACACTTTCTCACTCATTTAAGTCAAAGAGAAGAGGTATTTTATCAACCATTAAAAAAAGCCCTCACCTCTGTGCAAAGAAAACACATGAGAAATTCCTCCCCATCAAATACTTTCCCCAAAAAGTGGTAAGACCTTTTAAGCAGGCACTTAAATGAAAATCTCATCTCAGCCCTAACTATGGGTATACTGTCAGCACTGCTGAACTACATACTATATACTGTACATCTTAGCCTCCTCATGGCCAGCCTGGCCATGGGATGTTTGGCGAATGCAGCCAATCGAGACCCTGCGTGTTTGCATTAGGGGCATGCAATTCTCCCAGCTTCTGCCCTAGATTTAAAGCAGCAGGAAAAAAGTAGAGGAGTAAACCTATGAGCATAAGCAACAGAAGCCTGATCATCTGAGTGAGCAGAAGAAAACTCCGCATCTCCAGGTGTCAAATCCTCCCCCACAAATGTGCTACACAGATTACTATTCTGCCTGAAGTCTGCCACAGGTCAGTCTGAGGCCTCCGTCGGTTTTTGCACGGGGTCTGGAGTCATTTTACATGCAGAGTCAGAAATAAAGGCAAACTGGCAAAGAAATCCTCATTATATTTATAGAAGAGTTATAATCTCAGTATTACTCCTCATTATAGCTACAGGTATATAGGAGCTAGCTATTATCATTATATCATGCCTATGACATGTTTCAAGCTTCAGCTGCTTTTTGTTTAAGTCCTCCTTAAACAACTTTTCTTCTTGAAAGGGGCAAATGTATTCAAATCTTCCCTTAAAACACCTTGTGTTTTCATTGATAATTCACCAAAAACAAAGAAAAATTTCCAAAAGTCAAAATTTGCACCACCTTCAAACCAGTCAACCAGTGAATTGTGCATGGGCTAAATTATCACTGGTGTAATCCAAATGACATCATTGTGAAAACAAGAGTCATACTAGAAAAAGTTTAGGACGTTTAACTATAGGATTGCTATTAGATTCTTATTCAATATTTGCATGACATTGCTCAGAAGCTTCAGTCAGGTGACGTGCTAAGTGATCCATTGATACATCTGAATATATGGTCCCTCTTCCAAACAGCATACCATCGGAGAAACATTCACATACAGTACAGTACATGTATACGCTTCAACACCAGATTAAAAAAGACAGTGTGTGGGCAGTGCTGTTATTTTTCACTCAAAATCTCTTGCACACACTGTCACAATACATTATTTTATCTTTCTTGTTATTGCCCAATTCCCTAAACAAAGGCTGAGATGGAGAATGATGTTCTCATATAAATGCTACATGTTTATTCAGCACGATACATTTTTACACGTTTTCCTCCTTTTGGCATTTTTGAATATAATTGAAGGTTGCTATCATTATAAGTTCAGAAAGTCTAAAAACTGATGGTAATTACTTGGCACCTACTAAGCATACTCAAGTTTTCATCTTCTTTCCAATAGTTTTTTTAAGTGCCCATCATCAAGAATAAGTTAAATTCACACTAGGGTACTAAGAAATTACTGCTTTTATTACACTGATCTTTTGTGGTCTTGACTAGATTTAGTGCACTTCATCAAGTTCAGTTCAAGTACCGAATAACAATCAACACAGCAATTACCCACCTACAGCACCATAACAATTATCAAGTCAGACGTACAGTAAATCTGTACATCTTGACATATTCAAATGGTTTCAGAAATGCAGATTTCCTTAGCCCTGTTGCAGCCAATCTGTGCCCACAGTCAACCTTAACAGACCTGTCCCTATGATCATTATTTTCCTTCCTCTTTTTTTCTGCTAAACTTTCCCCGAAAGATGTGAATCAATTGGCAAACCACATTTTGCCCTCTTTCGTTGAACTCCTTTCTGTTCTAGGGCTTTTTAAAGGTCCCTAGTAAAGTCTCAGTGGCTTCTGTGTCACACAAACTGCATTATCAGAAGTCATGCTCAAAGTGGAAAATGGCTGCAGCTCTTTCCAAAGTAAGAGCATAAACCAAAACCACCACCACTCACTTAATGTATTCAAACTGCTGTAAAAAATACTGGGTGAAATTTTCAAACGTGCCTACATGACTTAGGAGCCTACATTCCATTTACCTTCCCTTTGAAAATAGGACTTAGGCTCCTAAGTCATCTTGGCTTTTTTGAAAATTTTGCCAATTATCTAATTAATCCTCCCACCACCACAGTGAGTTATGTAAATCTCATCCCAATTTTACTAATGGGGACTGAGACACAGAGGTTAAGGGTGGAATTTTCAAAAATGCTCAGTGTTGGCCTAACTCTCCTCCTACTGAAGTCCATAGTAAAACTTGCAGAGATTTCAATGGAAACAAAGTTAGGTCAACACTGAGCATTTTGGAAAAGCCCACCTTAAGTGCCTTAACCAAGTCAACAAGGTGAGGCAGTAGCAGAGATGCAGATTAAAACTATGGAGTTCCCAGCTTCCAGACTCCTCCTTAGTCCATTAGACAATGCTACTCTCTAACCTGCTCAGCAAGGCATACTTAAAAAAGATTTCAATGCACCAGTCTGAATATTTTCTCTCTAAGGATCACACTAATGTCATATGACAGGATGAGATGCCTATTGTATTTATATAGTGTATGCATTTTAAATCTGTTGGTAAAAAATGAGGCAACTCCCAGTATATTATTACACATGAATGAGGATGAACTACCATCTCAAAACAGAGCCCATCTCTGTGTGTTATTGAATGACATGATCAGATCCTCTAAAGTATAATACATATCTAGAGAAGAGCTAAGTAATTTTAGCTCATTCCTATTATAGTGCATGTGCCACATATAGAATAACAAATATAAAGATGGGGGTTAGATAACCAGTGTTAGATGTAACAATGGGCCCAAAAGTGCTACCAGAACTAAAACTGTGCAACTAACTAGTAATACGGTATAACCCGTTTTGCTCCGGTTGCACTAAGTCTACTTTATATATAACCAAAACTGAAAAAATATAATTACTAAGATCATGTCTATTTTCTAAACAAACATTTTTAGGGACACATTTTCAGACCAGCTTCAAGTTGGCCTCTGAATTTATGCCCACATTTTACACATGCAATTGTCTGAGCTGCGAAAGACAGCATCCAACTGCAAAAGTTAAATGGCTGAGCATCCACATTAGACAGTGCCGTCAGTTGCAATCCCAAAGTGACTACTTCATGCTAGGGACTGGGGCTGAAAATTTGACCTTAGTGGTCTCTAGAAACATCACTTAGTTGCCAGACACTGGCTCATGGTACTTTTCTTTCATTTTGCAAGCGTAAACATCTTGTAAGCAGAAACTACGGAGTATACTTTGTACTTTGGATGAGTTCACAGTAGTTCTTCATCTCAAACATTTGTGTCTAGCCTCTCCGAGTGCCTAGTAATTGTAAATGCCAGGCCATTGCCTGCTCTGATGAGACTGTCATGCTAGGTTACACAAAGCATCTGTTTTTGGAACAAGACTGTTTCATGCAAACTCTAGAGATAATGGTCTGTTTTTGTATATATGCAACCACATGTTCACTGAAGCTGAATATTTCTATATGTGACCAATTTCTTAAGAGACACAGGACTCAAAAATTCTAACAAAATACACTATAACAAGGTACTCCTATATGTTCCTCATATTCTCTCTGTAATACCAGAAGCTAGAGCAGTTAAATTGTTCCCTGAAACTAGTGCCTGTAGAGATTGTGCTTAATCCTGCAAGGGAGTTCTTTTCAAAATTTCATACATATGGATCTTCCCATCTGCTAGATGGTAACCTGCAATTTCTCATCAGCAAGTTATTCATCTCCTGTTGGCTACTGTGAATTTGACTAGACTAGGTGTGCCGGCACACATACCAACAATCCTCCTTCCTATGTAGCACAGCTGCTGTGGATTCTATTAAATCTGAGAGAAGTTGTGATATAAAAGACAAGGATAAGATTCCCATCATCAAATAAATAGGGACAATGTACCAATATGGTTAATAAACAGGCTTTGCACATAGTCTTGTGAATATCAATAAGCAGATATAATGAAGTAAGAATAGTGAGCTCCATCAAATAAGAATTCCAAAAATGTAAGCTTGTCAACTGGGTGATCTCATTGACCGTCCCAAATATAACTAGAAATGTTATAGCAATCTCTGGTGTACTCATTGCAGACAAAGGACCAAGGAAACACACTCAGATCCTCTGCACGAGCCAGAAGATTTCCATCACAAAAGAAAAGCTACAGATATTTCCAGAACACCCACCACATTGGGATTCTAATTGCTGGCACAACTTAGAAGAGTTGTTTTCCACAGCAATATCCAAAACTGTAAAATTAAATGAATAAAATTTAAATAATAATAAAAAATAGTGAAAACAAAGCTTTGTTCTCCAGCTGGTGCTGGAGGAAAGGCTGGCAGGAGATTGCTACTGTCTCTGTCCAACAAGCAGCACAGCAGATAAGGATAATGTTATATTTTCTATTAAGTAAAGCAAAAATGAATAAATTATCACTACCTTTCTTCTTTTACATGCAAGATCTGGTGGTAGTTGCACAGAACACAGCGTACTCTGCAGTTGCCAAAGAGCATACATAAATGTACGCAAGAAACAGATGAGATATACTATATACAGCTTTATTTTTTTCCTATTAAAAGATTTCTTCAGGAATTTAATAATCCCAAATTTTGATTTTATTGCAACTGGGCCTCAACTAAACTTTTGCTACTCCAAAAACAAAAACAAACGGCTGTACTCGGCTTACAACAGTCATAATTTTGCTTTCATTTTAACTCAGTCTTTATGGCTTCCAATGAACTTTTGCTGTTCTGAAAACACTGCATACTTTTTAACTGCAAATTCAAGATTATCTTGTACTGTACATTAATCTGTTAGTGTGGCCAATTATAGTTTCAGTTTAGCAGTATTAAAGCTTTGTTTGTGTTGCAATTTCAGTGGCTGTGCTAGCTGCTAGCTCCTTACATTTAATTTTCAGAGGGAGTCCTCAAGAGCCAGTTGTTAGACTGATCAACTCTGGGAGAAATCAACTATGCCAATGCTTACTGGTTTATATGGGTGGTTGACTTCATATGTGGCGTAGCTGAAGCATTGCTCATCACATCTCCATTGTTAAGAAAAAGAAGTGTGGCCTGCTGAGACTACAGCTCCCATCATACAACCTTGAGCTGAAAGCCCAGGCCTCCTTATTACAAATAATGACTATCATATGGTCCATTTTATGGAAACTTAGGTGTGGCCCTCAGTTTTAAAATCAAAGGCCTCATCCTGTCAGGCGCAAAATCCATCCTGAGAATTACTTGGCAGTTTGTGACTAAGCTGTCAATTTCAATTTATTTTCTTTTACAAAGCAATAAATCTGGAATATCAAACAGCTCCAAATTTAACTTTTAAATTTTAACTAGTACTCTGTGAATTAAAAGTGGCTGAAAAGGCCACAACTGCGTTGAAATGGGAGTCCCTGGGAATTCCATGGGAAGATGATAGTTTAAAACTGGTATTTTTCAGCCCTTCACTCTTCAACCCCATTTCCAAAGGTTATCTTAAATGTAAATGGGAGAGAACATGAAAAACATTATGGGCACAGGCCCAGAATATTTCAACATTGCCAATTGGTTCATGATGATGACATCACAAAAACCCAATTAGCCAATCAGAATGTGGTTTTGGGAAAGCTGTGTCTCCAGCTATCTCTAATAACACTTAAATTACTATTGTAATAACATCTTGTTGAATTTATCACTCACATATATAAACTACTCTCTCTCTCTCTGCGTTAAAAAAGATGTGCAATTTAGCTAAAAAATTTACTCGATATCCAAGAAGTCGACAACTACATAAAGTCATGTGCTGTTTACTAACTGTTTATGAACGCTGGTGGAGTATTTTCATTTTGTGCCATTACTAAGTTAAGGTATCTGTTAACTGGGAAATTTAATCACCAGAGTGCTTCCCTCTCTTCTGTATTAGCTGAAGACAGCCATGCTGTACATGGTACTCTGGACACTTGCAGGGGAGAGAGTTACAAAGGCACAACTAGGAATAAGGCAATCAACTCCTAGTGGACACCTAGCTGTCCTTTGTGCTTTCAATATTCTCTCCCACAGTCTGTTACTGCCTCTTACTGCTCACATTTGTTCCACCCCAGGGACTCAGGCAAGTAAGCTTATTGTTATTTCTGTTATAACCTATGATGGCCACATTATGGATCATCTTTGTCCTGTTTCCTGTAGCATAGGGACAGAAACACTAGGTACTTACTAACTAATTATATCTACTGGTAAAAGAATAGAGTTGCAGGTTATTTCACATACTCTTAGCCCTCTAAGTGTAACCACAGCTCCTCATCACCTGACTATTGCAAACTTTGAAAACTGAAGATTTGATCGTGGCAATCTGCTTGAGATTGGAGGAAATCTTTGCTTTGAGTCCATACAGGTATCTGGAAGGCTGAAATTAAAAAGCATAAAGAGGCTATTAATGTATCAAATGTAAATAGTCATTTTTCAGAGCTAATAAAGCCCAGGTATCCAACCTTTGCAAACTGAGGGCCACATTGGCAGCTTTCCAGCAGCCTGAGGCTTGTGCCTAATATATATGAATATAGACAATTTTAAAATCACAAATATTACACACAACCACAATATTTTGCATATACTTTTATCTTCCTTAAGAAAATATTTGCCCCTATGTTGTTTGCATTCTTTACACCAAAAGTCTGCAGCTTTGACTTCAGCTTGTAGCTACTGGAGAGGATGGACAATTCATATAATCTACTTTGGGGGGCTGTTTTTTCCTATATAAAAATTACAGTTTTGAAATTAACCTTTACAATTCTCATTTTCCAGATTTTCATCCAGGACATTTGTCTAAGTTTTATGGAATCGCTAGTATGAAGCTAGAGCTAATCTTTATCCAGGTTAATCAAACTATCTGCTTGCTCCCTAACCAGTTCCCAGTGGGATACTGAACATGAGTTTTCTTTCTGAGCACGTGTAATGAACTCGCGTCCGTGTGGCTCCAGAAGAATCCAAGATAGCTATGGGAACACCTATTTCCAAGCAAGCATGTACTGATCATGGGTTCTTTTCAAACTATTTCAAGGATTCCACATTTGACAAGCAATTTAATATTCATATCAAAAGTGACTGAGTTCCCATTTGGCCCCTAATTCAGAGAAAAAAACGGTTACCTATCTTTCATAACTGTTATTTTTTGAGACGTGTTGCTCATGTCCATTCCATTCTAGGTGTGCGTGCACCCACGTGCGCAGTCGTCAGAGATTTTTGCCTCTGCGGTATCTGCAGGACCAGCTGTGGCACCCCCTTGAGTGCCACACTCGTTTGTTGGTATATCAGGCGCTGGCCCTACACTCTCTCAGTTCCTTCTTGCCGGCAACTCAGACAGAGGGGCAGAAGGGCGGGTAATGGAATGGAGATGAGTAACATATCTCGAAGAACAACCGTTACAAAAGGTAGGTAACTGTTTTTTCTTCTTCGAGTGTTTGCTCATGTCGATTCCATTCTAGGTGACTCACAAGCAGTATCAATGGAGGTGGACTCGGAGTTCACGGACTTGCAGCTTGCAGCACTGCTCTGCCAAAGCCAGCGTCATCTCGAGCTTGTTGGGCAGTGCATAATGGGACAGACAACCAGGTAGCAGCCCTACAGATCTCTCGGATTGGTACCTGTGCCAGGAAGGCTGCTGACAACGCTTGTGCCCTAGCTGAGTGTGCTATCACAATCGCCGGCAGAGGCACCTTTGCCAGCTCATAGCAGTAGCAGATGCAGACCATGATCCAGGATGAAATCCTCTGAGCAGCCACTGGGTGACCTTTCATTCCGTCTGCCACCACAACAAAGAACTGCAATGACTTACGGAACAGCTTTGTTTTATCTATGTAGAAGGCCAGCACCCTCCTGACTCCAGGGTGTGTAACCTGCACTCACTCATCTTCTTTCCAAAGCCTCATGTGTCAGATGAGAAGTATGTGTCCTGGTCAGTATGAAACTGGGAAACGACCTTGGGCAGAAACAATGGGTGCGGTCGCAGCTGGACCTTATCCTTGTAGAAGACCGTATAGGGTGGCTCCGAAGTAAGCACCCTGATCTCGGACGCCCTACAGGCCAACATTATCACAACCAGGAACAAAACCTTCCAGGAGAGAAGCAGAAGATAGCAGGAAGCCAGAGGCTTAAAGGGAGGCCCAATGAGCCTCAACAGCACGAGATTCAGGTCCTGGGGGGCAGGACAGGATCCCAGACGTGTGGGTAGAGATGCTACAGACCTTTCAAAAACTGTACCGTCATGTCATGAGCGAAGATAGACCTGCCTTGGAATGGAGGATGGAAAGCCGAGATAGCGGCCAGGTGGACCTTGATTGATGACAGGGACAAAACTTTGAGTTTGAGGTGCAGCAGATAGTCCAGGATCTCCTGCAGCGGGGCCTGCTCAGCCCAAATATGTCGTTCCGAGGCTCAGCATGTGAACCTTTTCGATTTGGCCAGGTAAGACGCTCTGATGGTTTCCTGCTACCCAGCAAGACCTGCTGAACACGGGCCGAGCATGCCCATTCATCCACGCTTAGCCAAGCAGTAGCCAAGCCGTCAACTGCAGCACTGCCAGGTTTGGGTGCAAAGGGCTGCTGGGGTTCTGGGACAGCAGATCTGGCCAGCGGGGCAGCTGCAGCGGGGCAGCTACCGAAAGGCTCAGCAAAGTGCCAAACCAGTGCTGGCGAGGCCACATGGGTTCTATTAGGATAATTCTTGCCCTGTCTTGCTTGATCTTCACAAGGACCCTGTGAATCAATGGCACTGGCAGGAAGGCATACATCAGCACCCCCAATCAAGAAATGAGAAAGGCATCTAACAGGGAGCTCCTGTCCATCCTCTGGATTGAACAGAACACGTGGCATTTTCTGTTCTGCCTGGGCGCGAACAGGTCCACCTGGGGAGTCCCCCACTTCTGGAAGATGATGCTGACCACCTTTGGATGAAGTGATCACTCGTGGCGAGACGAGAAAGTCCTGCTGAGGTTATCCGTCAAGATGTTCCTGGTTCCAGGCAGGTGCACGGCTATCAGATGAATAGCATGCCGCACACAAAAATCCCAAAAGGTGGAGAGCTTCTTGACAAAGGGCCGAAGACCTGGCACTGCCCTGCCTGTTGATGTAATACATCATGGTGGTATTGTATGTCCACTGCCCCCGGAGTGCCGGCAGCGCAGGCAGAGGCTCGGCTCTCTCAGCGCCGGGGAGGCGTTGATGCCGTCAGAAGTTTGGGTCCCCTACTGCTTCTGGGAGTCGGTGGTGGATCCTTTAAGGGGCTATGGGCCCCGACCGGGGAGGCACATCCACGTGGCTCTGGAGTAGCCAGGCAGACCAAACTGGGTCCTTTGCCCAATGCCCCATGGCCTTTCTTGCCCCATGCCGGGGAACCATGCTTCTTCGTTTTCTTTCTGGGCACGGATGACAGGGAATGGTGCTGGGTGGAGCCCAGTGCGCTGTGCACTGAGGCTGAGGTACTAGGTGAGTCTTAGCAGGACGGCTTGGATGCCAGACGAAGGGCAGCCTCCGTGAGGAGAGCCCAGAAATGAATATCCTGCTCTTTCTGAGTCCTGGATCGAAAATTTTTACAAATATAACACTTGCCCTTCACGTGTGAGTCCCCCAAGCACTCGAGGCAGCTGCTGTGGGGGTCACTTACAGGCAAAGGCCTGTTACAGTCCGCGCAGGGCTTAAACCCCGGAGACCGGGGTATGCTCCGCCTGGGGCTCTAACTTCTAACCCCTAACTACACTTAGCAACTACTTAACACTAACTGTTATAAACAACTATTTACAAGGCCCTAAGTCAGAAGAGATGAAACCGCTAGCCCTTGCTATGCAAGGAAAGGCGCGCCGACTAACCCATGGGCAGTAAGAAGGAACTGAGAGGGCGTAGGGCCAGCGCCTGATATACCGACCCATGAGCCGTGGCACTCATGGGGGTGCCACAGCTGACCCTATGGATACTGCTAAGGCAAAAATCTTCAGCGTCTGCGCCTATGGGCGCACACACCTAGAATGGAATCGACATAAGCAAGCACTCGAAGAAGAACAAAGGGCTGCTTGTTCTTACATAGGATTAAGGGGTTAAGGATGGGAAAGATCTATTTAGGTTTAGTCTTTGAGACAAGGACTGTCTAGTACTCCGTGTTTGTACAGTGCCTGGCACAACAGGGCCCCATTGTTGGTTGGCTCTTAGGCACTGCCATAACAAACATGATTATTACTAATAACAAAATCTCCCTGCAAGGGGAAGCTATTAGTCTCCAGAAAGGGGACATTTCAGATAGTAAACCAAGAAGACAACATTTGATCTTAGCCAAGAGGCCAAATTATGGGCTACAGAAAATAATTATTATTGAATAATGACAAAATAGAGGCATTGCTGTCGGGTTCTTCAATGCAGCTGTCACTTAGAATTTCCTTTCTTTCTTTCTCTTTAGTCACCATGGCTGTAAAACACCAACCCTCCTTTGGGAACCTGGGTAAAATGTCTGAAAATCCATTTACTCTTTGAAGCTTGTATTAGAATAGCTCTTAAACACAGTTAGAATTTACAAAGTTTATCAAAAACATATTTCTTTTTTCAAGCACTACTGGATGTTTCATACACTTTAGAATGAAGTACACTTCTACCCCGATATAATGCAACCCGATATAACACGAATTCAGATATAACGCGGTAAAGCAGTGCTCTGGGCGGGGGGGAGAGGGCTGTGCAATCCGACGGATCAAAGCAAGTTCGATATAACGCGGTTTCACCTATAACGCGGTAAGATTTTTTGGCTCCTGAGGACAGCATTATATCAGGGTACAGGTATATTTTAATTCTTAATAGATTTTCCTAACGCACTGATCAGAACAACTATACTTAATTCAAACCTCCATTGCTAGATCTTGAAATTGCATTAAAGACCTTTTGTTGTTGTTTTTTTATGGTACAATAAAATTTAGTTTTAATTTGTTTTGTATTAGCATTTATTTTTTCTCTCAGATTTTGCTATAATATTTCTATTTTGATATGCTGTAGAGCTTAATTATATTAATAATATTATATATTCAAACTGTGAGGAAAAGTAATTCAAAGTGGTAAGGATGATGTCAGAGAATCTTGCATTTTAAACAATAATAAACCATACCAAAGTCAAAAGCTTGTATGAGCAACCTAGAAGCATGAGAGTTCTCACCCATTTCTGTGAAATTTAATTAGCATAAAGTGGCCTATTCCACACGCTCATATTAAGCACAAACATGTTTACAAAACATATTCAAAGTTCAATTTTCAGCAACTACCCTAGATACCAAAATTGGTAGTTTTACTTTCTGGATATTTAATCCATTCAAGTTATATACAACCAATTTCTGTTCACTGGTTGACTTAAATATGTGGTCTTAATGTGACTAATTAAATAAAACTACTTAGCTAAGTATACCAGAGCCAGACACACAGTCAGTTTAAGTTTGATCTGCATTTTTTGGGCAAAGGAAACAATGCACAACATATTTTCCTATCCTACTGCTAGATAAATTTTACTTGTTTGCAAATGCATCATTACATTTTTCTCTGTGCTTCAGCTACCATCTGCCATTTATGCAACACAAGGGTAAACTGGATGACATAACTCCCAAAGGAACAGTGTGAGCACTGTCCGTTATATGTGCATTAATGAAGAGGAGAAAGTATAAAAATTTTCCAGAAACAAAGGCCAAGGAGAGAGCAATCAGACCAACAATTTATGGCAGGATTTCCACTTCCATTTCCACCATTATTTCAACAACTAATTGCAAAATACACATGAGCACAAGACATATCCCATTTTTCTAATGTTGCCTGTGAGGTACGGTACAATAAACCACTAAAGAGGAAACACAAAATCAAAACCTGATGTTCAACAAGACTCCCATGCAACATTTTCCATCCATTTCTTACCTGCTCCATTTCCAAGCAATGGCTCATTCTGTCCTTGATTCTGGAAGTCCCTGCATGATGCACATGGTTGTTATGCTGCCGTGTAAGTGTGACTGGATGCTAAGCATGGGCGTAAGGCTAAACACTAACCATAGTTAGATACGTTTCAAGCGTGCTCCACAGCCACTCAACTATGCAGGATAACAAAGCAGTGGGGTACAGGGACAGAGAATGGGTGTGTCTGAAGGGACATGAAGTGAAATCAATGTGAGTTAGGTCATTGATCTCAGCGGGGCCAGGATTTGATCCATGGTTTTAAGCACTGTCGTCTATCTTGGGTTGCATATATACTCTTACTGCTAGGTAGAAGTAACCTGGGGGTTGATCTCATTAATGCAGGGGTGGGTTCCCCTGTATTCTTTGTTCTGCTCATCACCTAGTGCCTGGATGCAGTGTTGCACACCAGCACTGTGCAGGATCAAGCTTTGAGATTAATTTTTATGTAAAATTACATTGCTATGAGAACATGAACAACTTTACAGTAAGTCAAACTACCAAGCCACAAATCAACCAAAGAAAGAACTCCTTCTGCCACACAACATCCCGCACTATGCTGGCACTCTCCCTCAGTCAAAACCCCAAGCAATAATTGAGCCTTTCAAGCATACCCTAAACTTCAAACTGACTCTGTTGGACCAAAAGTTGGAACAAACTCTAGGACTTCAGTTCCCTAAGCTTCTTACCAACCCCCCTCAGATAGAGAGTCCCAGATAGATAGAATGTCCCAGTTGAACTCAACTGCCAGGATGGTGCATATGGAGTGAGGCTAATTTTAATGTGGTGAAGACTCAAACCATACCTGCCTTTTTAGACCAAAACCAACTTTCTGAATTGCTTCTGGAAGTGCACTGGTAGCTATACATGCAAACATGCCTACTAGACTTGTTAATTACACATTTCATTCTTGCTAGAACCTTGTGTATTGCAATTCAAATTCTCACTACCCCATTTTGAACCTTGTTAATTAAAAAAAGGAAAGAGGGAAATTAGATTTCCTCTTGCTGGGGTTCTTAGCCCTGGGTGTGTCATGGAAACAGCTTATTTTATCTAATGGGTTGATACATATATCTAGAGCATTCTTTCAGATCATTCTTCTCTTGGTACTGGTGATTAATAACATTCTTTGAACACAGAAGCCGTAAGTTGTGTTCGGATGCCATTACAGTGATGTTTCATAAAGAACATTCTGTGAATAACAGAGATCAGAAAATACTTTTTAGGGAGTGCTCTGCAGGATGATGGTGCTGGTGAGGAATCCACCCCAATGGAACAATCTGGGGCAAATCCCCAAGAAGAGAATCTTGCAGAGATTTCCTCTCCTTTAGTCCCCGCCCCATGGGTTTCCAGCAGAGGAGAACTGGGGCACAGCATGGCAACTGACTCCTATATTTTGAAGATATTACTTAGAATGAATTGTTTTGACTGACATAGTTGAGTTGGGCTAAATGAACAAAAGGTCAAATATCAGGTAATGCTCATAGTGGCATACAGAATAAAAGCAAAGTTTAATTTACATACTAATGTCTGACCTCAATACATTAATTTCTGTAATTCTGCAGCTCATGACAGATCTCTCTTTAGAAAGGATCAACAGTGGAGAAAATATTAACTAAATCTTAAAAAAAGAATTTCAATTTTAATAAAGCTTATGGAAATGACATCTAAGACTACTTATCTTTTATACATGATTACTAATTTATTAATGTATTTTTCCCTGTCTATGTTATATCCTCTTCATTCTTACTGGCCTTAATCTTTATGCAAATACAAGTTGCTGAGGGACAAACAAATTTGCAATTACTAATTAAAGGTTTCAAGATTCACAACATTGTGTATACCAGTCTCTAAAATGTAGCTGTCAAGTTCAGAGTCAAATTAGGAAGGAGTTGCTATATTAATATATCCAAGAATGCTCACTTGGTGAATTTCACATTTGGGGCATTGCTAGAAGTTAAGATTAAGCAATTTTTGCATCAGCTGACTGTTACTTACCTAATAAAAGGAAATGCAGTGTTCTGGATTCTTATGCTTTAATTATTCCCTCAGTTGAGCCTCTATTCTCAAAGCAATGGATATACTAATATAGCTCAAAAATGCTGGAGATTTTGCATGACAAATGTATGTACACTCTAACATATTGTTGTAGTATTTGAGCACCTCCCAAGAACTGAAAACAAACAATAGTATCTGTGTCTCCCATATCAGTAGCTAGGAATCTGTTACCAGACAGAGAAAGAGACAGTGAGTGTGAGTGTGAGTTTTTTGCATTTAGTCCCAGATGCAGTGAGATTTGGGGTCATTCTCATCTTTGGGGGGAGTAAGTTCCATAGTTTAGGTTCAGTTCATGTGAAAATGTTGTCTCCTTTACTCAAGACTCTTCCCCCATTTGTCCACATTTCATGGTACCAGCAGAAACAGCTCTTGAAGGAGGCCATGGTCACAGAGGCCACTCTTACTAAAGGAATATCGGGCTCATAGAAACCATCCTCAAACCACTCACCGCACTAAGGGCCAGTTTCCTCCAGGACACAATTGACTTCCTCCAGAAACTGCACGTTAACAACCTCCCTCAAAACACCATATCTGCCACCCTGGATGTCACCTCCCTAGACATCAACATCCCTCACAACTATGGCAGTTCTGCCTGTCTCAAATATCTACAAGACAATGGACAATACTCAGATCTCCACCCCAAACACATCACCAAGCTCATCCATTTCATCCTCACCCATAACAACTTTACTTTCAACAACAAACACTTTGAGCAAACCATGGGAACTGCTATGGGTACTAGGATGGCTTCCCAATATGCCAATCTCTTCATGGGCCACCTCGAGGAAACATTGCTAGACAAATGCAGCACAAAACCAAATGATATAACTGAGATACAATGATGGTGTTTTCATCCTCTGAACAGACAACCTAAACTGCCTCAGATTGCCATCACAACTCTAATCACCACCACCACCCATCCATTAATTCTCTCTAGAACACTCCCACACCAGCATCAACTTCCGGGACAATATAATCAGCTTCAACAGTAGAACACTACAGACAACTCTATAAAAGAAACCTAAGCATACTTATTTTCACAGATCTGGTAACCACCCCAAACACACCAAGAAATCTGGTGTCTACAGCCACACACTCATATACCACTGAATATGTTCCAAGGGGAAAGTCCAGGATATGCATCTTAACACACTTTAAACTGCCTTCACCAAACAAGGATACACCATCAGAGAAGCAGATCGCATAATGGAATGGGCCACCCAACTACCCCAAGTGAATCTGCTTCAATACAGGAGAAAAAAAAAAGAAATCTCCAACCGCACACCTCTTGTTGCCATCTGTCATCCCAAATTGGAACCCATACAGGGTACCATTAGACAATTACAACCCATACTCCATGGGGACCACACCCTGAAATAAATCTTTCCCAAACCCTCTCTTCTGGCCTCCAAACACACCCGCCCCAACCTCACCAAGCTCATCAGCATTAGCAAGCTCCCCACAGACCATGACATACCAGCTCAAAGCAGCACCATGCCCTGCCAGAACAACAGATAAAAAACCTGCAGACACATCTTCACTGCGACGATGATACACCCCACAACATACCTTTCAGGATCCATGGCTCCTATACATGCCTATCACAACACATGGTGTACATTATCCAATGTGCTAAATGCCCCAATAACAACTATGTGGGTGAAGCGAGACGATCAGAACACTCTCATATGAATTCACACAGGAAAATGATAAAAGATAAAAACACCATTTCACCTGTGAGTGAACACTTTCCACTAAACAATCACTCCATACCTGACCTCTCAGTCCTCATCCTCAAGAGAGACCTGCATAACACCTTCAAAAGACGAGTTTGGGAGCTTAAATTCATAACTTTGCTAGACACTAAAAATCTTGGACTCTAATTAAAACACTGGATTTATGACTCAATAGAACAATCCATAACCCACTAACCCTCTTTTGTCCTATGACTGCAGAGATGTTACCTGCCCACTTCACATTTAATGGTCTCTTGCAACACGTGTTAACACCTTAAGCTTACCAATCTGTTCCACCTTATACAGTATTTAGTTGTGACACTCTGAGTACCTTTCCCAGACCTGAAGAAGAGCTCTGTGTATGCTTGGAAGCTTGTCTCTCTAACCAACAAAAGTCCGTCCAATAAAAAATAGTACCTCACCCACCTTGTCTCTCTAATATCCTGGGACTAACATGGCTACAAAAACCCTGCAAATAACCAATGTTATTATGTTGGGAGTGACATTTGATGTTAAATGGAAGAGGATATTACTGTTAGTATGTATTATTTGTTAAGCACCTAGGAGAGCATACAAAAGACAACATGGTCCCTATCTCTAGGAGCCGAGTTAAATCATACATTACAATCATGGCATTGTTGACACCCAACTAGCTCCAAATTAGAGCCAGCACTCTGAAGCAATTTTATAATAATAGAGCATTTTCAGAGATAACAGAATGTCATTAATTGGCTCTCCATTATTAATTTAAATCCAAGTCATTACATACATTTTCATATAGCATTTATCTTCTGCGTTTAAGACATTTTACATCAACCGAAAATCTTAATTTTTTTCTCTGTGATATTTCACATAGTCTATGCACTGGCATGTCCACAAAGTATTTCAGCTGTATTCAGTCTATTAGTAAATGCATCTACTGCTGGTAATTGATAAAAATAAATAGCAAAGGTCTAAGAACAGAACATTACAGTCTCATTAAAATGACAAGTTCCCTGCCATGTTTACTGATTGGAGCATCTAGTTAAAATAATTATACCATTGTACACCACAGAGGACAGACTTAAGGTACAGGAGTATTTGTTCAATGAGAAAACAATTTCACTGGTAACATTTTATAAATGAACACTTTGTCAGTTTGTTTTGAAATCCAGATTATCTGTCAAAATTTAATTTATTCAGGATTTGCTGGTATATTTACATTTCTGTAAGTTTGGGGAAATGGCTTATTTGTTTGGAATCAGAAATTCTTCAGGCTATTTACAGCTTACATAGAAGATTGTCATTTATTTGCAGCATCCACCACTGTAGCATCTGGGTACCTTACGTTAAGTACCATGGGGCAGACCTCAAAGACACACAGGGTTATGGTTCAGGGTCAAATTGGCCGCAATGTTTGTTAATAATGAATTGAATTGATTTGAACCTAATCTCAACCTGGAAATCTTTGCTAAATGTGATCCCAGGCCAACGCTCTGCACCAGAAACATACATGTGCTATACCCCTGAACTCTCAGGATGGCAGTAACCCACTCCTGGGCAGCCACATTTGGGTGAAAAAATTAAAGGGAAATTTTTCCCTTCCTTATGCCTGTAGCAGTTGCTTTAAACCCAGGGAACTTCTTTGGGAAAAAACCTTCCAGGCTACGTGATGAGACACGAGGCATGAAGAGGATCTTCACAACGGTGTTCACCTTAGGGTGACCAGACAACAAGTGTGAAAAATCGGGACAGCGGGTGTGGGGTAATAGGAGACTATATAAGAAAAAGACCCAAAAGTCAGGACTGTCCCTATAAAATCGGGACATCTGGTCACCCTAGTTCACCTCTGGGCATGCAATAAAGGCAACTAGGACATGGAAACAAACTTGGAGGTGGAAGGAATAGACAGGAAACGCCTGTTCCACTTGAGGGATTTTGCTATACATCCTGCATGCATATTTTATGTCTGTGCTAGTGCTGAAGGACAATGCAGCAGGCCAACACATATGTTAATGGTGAATCCTGCATAGGAGATGTTATGAAGCTTACTCATGCCTTTAGCGCCTCTAGATTGTATAACTGTAATGCACAGATTCATGGTTCACCAAGCAGAATGATTACTAAGCTTCAGCTTGTGCAATCTTCCACTGCTAGCCAATGCATCTTTTACAAATAGGCAGACAAATAGGCATCTTGGAATTAGTTACATCTATTTATAAGACACAGGGTTGGTTTAAATGTAATTCACGTTTATATAGCACCTTTCATCTGAGGGTCTGAGAGCACTTCATAAATATTAACTAAGCCAACACCACCCTTTTGAAGCAAGTAATGATTATCACCTTTATGGAGTACTAGGGAGGCTAATAGTTTGATTTTCAGAGATGCTGACCATTGATTCAGCTTCCATTGATATCAGGAAAAGTTATAAGGTGCTCAGCCCCTCTGAAAACCAGGCCCTTAGTAACTTGCCTTAGGTCACAGAGTGAGTCAATGGCAGAGCTATGAATGGAACCCAGTGTCATATTTTTAAATATAGTTCAGTTTTTTCCATTACCATTAACTTCAATGCACATCAGAGTCTTAATTGTACGAAGTTCCAACTGTTGAAACTAGGAATGCTGACAACTTTACAGAGTGTTTACAAATTATTTTTTCTACTTCAAAGCGGGTACAAAAAGTGAAATCACTCTTAATAGGTATTTAGCTTTTCAAATTAAAGAGCCAAATACAAACATTAGGACTTCAGTGGGACAGTGTGTAGGAGCTAAGTTTCACTCTCATGAATCAAGCAGAATAGGGTAAATTTAACAAAACTGAAAACAATTTTGAGCCAAATCAGCTGGGAAGAAGAATTTAATCCGAATAATGTGAATGATCATTGGGAATCATTTAAGAAGAGAGGCCCCAAAAGCCACTATCCCACAATCATGAAAGAAGACTGTACTGGTTAAAAAACTGTCCTAATTTAGAAGGGAAGTGAAAGCAGCCATTAAAAATTAATAAAATAATATATAAAAATGGAACAAAGGAGAAGTTGATAGCAATGAATATGTACAAGAAGCAAGGAACTGTAGAAAATTGATAAGGGAAGCAATGGGACAAGGAGAAATCTATGGCTAGCAGAATAAAGTACAAGAGAAAGTGTTTTTTTAAATATATTAGGAACAAAAAGAATTCTGAGAATGGTATTGGTCCATTACCAGATGGAAATGATAGAATTATCAATAATAATGCAGAAAAGTCAGAAGATGATGTTTTTCTAAAAGATCTCCTCTAGGAATTATTTTGGGGAAGTTCTATGGGCCTGTGTCATACAGGAGGTCAGACTAGATTATCACAATGGTCCCTTCTGGCCTTGGAATGTATGACTATGGAGGTCTCAAGTGGTGTTCCACAGGAATCTGTTTTAGCTCTGGTGTTATTTAATATCTTTATTAATGACCTGGAAGTAGGCATAGAGAGCATACTGATCAAATTTTCAGATGACACAAAGCTGGGGGAAAGGGGGTGTTGCAAACACTTTGGAGGATAGAGCTAAAATTCAAAGGGATCTTGATAAATTGGAGAACTGGGGTATAGATAATAAAATGAAATTCTGCAAAGACAAAATGTAAGGTGCTACACTTAGGGAAGAAAAAACAAAAGCAAAAATACAGAATGGGGGATAACTGGCTTGGCAGCAGCACTGCTAAGAAGGATCTGGGAGTTGTGGTGGATCACAACCTGTCAACATGAGTCATCAATGCACTGCTATTGCAAAAAAGGCAAATGCAATTTTAGATTGCATCAACAGAGGCCAATGGGAGTGTGGACCCAGAGCTCGGGGCGGGGCAATGTGTGTAGCCCCGTGGCCCCTCCCGCCTAGGAGCCAGACCTGCTGGCCACTTCCAGAGCACAGCACAGTGCCAGGACAGGTAGGGACTAGCCTGCCTTAGCCTTGCAGCACCACCAACTGGACTTTTAATGGCCCTGTCAGCAGTGCTGATTGGAGCCGCCAAGGTCCCTTTTTGACCGGGTGTTCCGGTTGAAAACTGGCACCTGGTCACCCTAGCGAAGGCAGGATTTGACCCCAAGCTTCTACTCTACAGTATATATTACTATTCAGATGCTGGATAGAGTGTCTATTGATGTGAAAAAAACTCTGACTGCCAGATGCTGGGACTGGATTACAGGGATGGATCACTTGATGACTGCCCTATTCTGTTCATTCCCTTTGAAGAATCTGGCATTGGTCACTGTCGGAAGACAGGATAGTGGGCTAGATGGACCATCGGTCTGACCCAATATGGCCATTCTTATGTGATCATTTCCAATATTCCACAACACAAATGAATAATAATCATGTACATTCCATAAAAGAACAATCTGATCCACAAACTGTAGGCATAAGCACTAGTGAAATACAGCCATCCATGGACTACAATGTGCAAGAGTAAGGAAAGAAAGTTTTGGCCAGGGACAATGGAGCAAATCTCTACTCTCCTGAGCAGGTAAGTTGCTTGGGATCTCTAATGTCTTACTGCGCAGACAGGACCTAATTTTTTTCAAGGTCTCGAAAGACCCACATACAGAAAAATGTTTAGATTCCAATCTTTCTATTTTGGATGCATGAAAGACTCAGTTGGCTCTCCTGAGATTTAAACCAGAAGTTTCAGACAGTTAAAGCATTTCAAGCCCAATGCTTAGAGCATTAAGACTTCCCCAGTGGCACAGGGGACGAGCCTGATTAGATTAGAGTATATCCAAACATTCTGAATGGTTCTGATTATTTAAGAAGTCCCAAGGGAACAACTGTGCATTGGGAAAAAATCAGTACGAGAGCACACCAAGCACAGTGATGAAAGACAGAAAGGTTAAAAGCACAGAGATCAGGGTTCTATTTCCAACTCAGCCACAGAGTGACTGCCTGACTTCAGGTTTCCCCATCTGTATCACTCATCAACCCCACATGATTTCTGAGAGTCTTAATCCATTAATGTATGAAAAGCATTTTGAGATGTTATGTGCTAAAGAAATACAAGATAGTATTGTTGTTACTAAATGACATTAATAATTTTTAATTTTCTTATTTAAAAGATAAATAATAATTAGATTTAAATATAAATGTATTATTCAAATTATTTAAAGAATAATTATAACAAAATTAATATTTAGCTAAAGGCTTATTACTTTAGATGTAACTGATTCTGCTGACAATACTGCCTAGAATATTTTTGGGTGCTGTAAAACCAAAGAAAATACTAACATAATATGGAACCTGAATGTATAACATGCACTGAAAGAGTCTATTGTACTCTAATAAGCATTCAACATAGAACAAAGATGATGAAATTTGGCCCCCAACACTTGCATATTTTCCCTAGAGGTAGATATTATTCATAGTAGATTTAGACCTGCTCAGTTAATACTGTTTCTAATAGTACTTCACTGAGCTCTTAATTATATGCACTATATGCACTTCTATGCTTTCCATCTTTATCTACTCATGCAACCTATTGTTTCTTCACAATATGTTTTGTTTCTGTATTAATTTGTACTTTAAAATCAGAAAACACAAGATATCCCAGAAGGAAATCAATTGTCTTATCAAGCTTTACAATTACAAAAATCTTAAATTAGCCCATCACATGGTTTACAGCACAATAGAGAACACAGTATTTCTTCCCTATGAGGATTATTTGGAGAGCAATCATTTCCATGTTACAACAGAAAAGAAGCTTTATAATGCTCTTCAGTGGAGTGGGAACAATACTGAAATTGCATTTGATCAGTAGTAACCCTGTCACTGAAGAGGATGCACTCTATATACACAAAAATGCTGCCAGTAATCACACTGCTGCAAGTCATGTGGCTTTACACTTTCTTTTTGTGGGGGTTAGGCAGGAAACAGTTTAATTGCTTCCCAATTTTTTCAGGGAATAGAGACCAATTATTACTGAAAAATAAGCCAATCAATCCTTTTGGTAAAGTAACACTAGCAGCAGAAGTTAAATAATATAGTACATGGCTGCCCCCAATACATTAATTTCTGTCACTCTGTCACTATAAAAATTTACAGCAGATATAATCTCTTTGAAGGGGGATCAAGTTGTAGAAAATATGAGCCTAGTTTTAAATAGAATTTTAATTTTAATGAAAGCTTCAGGGAATGCTGTTTATGCTGCTTATCTTTCATACCTGGTGATTAAGTTAATTTATACTTAATGGAAGAGGATATTTCTAATCCCCAAACAGGCTCAACATCTGTCTGTGACTATGTTTTTGGAAGCCTTAAGCTGCTTGTGATGGATGTAATAAAACCAGAATACTGCAGAACTGACACCTGAAGGATATTTGAAAGAGGGAAAATGTTATTTTTCTGTTCAGTGCTTGTGCTTAAATCAAGCCAAAATCCCAAGCACTTAATTTTGCTGTCCCTTAAAATCCTGCTTTGCAGTCCTTTTACATTATTATGTGAATATGAATGGAAAAAGGAAAGTAAACAGTTCCCAGATATGGTTATGGTCTAATATTCATATTCATTATGTGTGGGATCTAAGAATGACTAGCTTTTTGATGGCCTGGAGCTGATGAGAGTAATAAAGTTTTCTGAAGTTGGAGAAATGATCTCTTAATTCCATCTCCAATTCATTTCTCATTTCACATGCATTAAAGGCCAAAGGCTAGCAAAATAAACACTTGCATTTACCACTCAGTTATGACAGAGAGTATAAGTCTCTTGCTAGAACAACAGTACTATATGGCTTTCAAATTTTATCCCAAGAATTCATATAATATTTCTGAAAACTAAAGGAAACCAGAAAATTATGTTAAGAAAAGTGTTCTTTCCAGCTATCATGGACATGCTTAATGATTTAAAGTGAATCCCTTCTTCAGAGTGGAAAAACCCATCAGAGATGATTACTGAAGTAGTTATTCAGTATCCTCGTATACCAAAAAGAGAATTCCAAATGTTCAAAGCAATGCAGGAGTTTTGGCAGAGAGACTTACAGATCCAGTGGAACTCAAGTAGCAAAAAACACTGCATCCTGCTTTCAGAATGGAGAGTTCAGAGACTCAAGTGGGATGTATTTCTAGCAAGGAGAGGATAATGACCAAAATACTGTCCAAAGAAATCTGTTAGAATGACAAGCATTTTCTTGACTGCGAACAATGTTCATGTGTCAAAGGAGTGCAGAAACATTTACCGTCCAAATACCAAATAAAGTGTCTTGGGGTAATGTCTACAGTTTGGAGCTATCATTTCCTCAAGCCTATAAACATCTTATTACCTTAAAAATACACCAGAAAACACTGATTTGCGAGAAGGACCTTGATATTAAATTGGGAGTCTAAGCAGTAGCTTGTTCTTAGCAATCAAACAAATTGAGGGCCATTAATTTTTTTCTTTTCAAGTAGCAGTACTTGTACACTGAGAGTCAGGCCAGTTCTCCCTCCTTGCAGACAAGTTGGTTACGATAACTGTCTATTGAACGCATTGTGGCAAAGAGGATTACCTTGACTGGGAGGAAAGGATGGCAATCCTAGAATAATGTTTTCATTTAAAGCGATTCTTCCAGATCCAGATTCAAAACCATACATGCAATTCCAGCATCCCACTAACAAGTGTATAAAACAAGAAGCACTACACATAAATGAGTCAAAAGTATCTGTTGTATAGTTTTTACAGGTCAGGGACTTGAATTTAAAATTGTCCTTCCCTAACCCTTGTATTAGGTAGGAGTAACAACTTCCACTGGAGGTGTCCATCTGTAAAATTAATTTGTATTCCCAAAGGCGAATTAAGATACTCCTTAATTCATCTTCTTAAAGAAACTTTATCCAGCCATAATTCTGTTTCCTAATTCCCCTTCCATTTCTGTGGGCCCTTAAATTTGTTTCACCTTCCTCTTCCACATTCTTCTCTAAAAGACATCACTTTATAGCTTAGAGTAGGTGATGGTTTAGAGGGTGTTGAGTTTCTCATCTCTCTATCAGTATTCTCTTGAGATGGAAAAAGGTCTTATATCAACTTTTGATGTCTGACTTCGGAGATTCTTGGTTGGAAATACATAATTTAAGTAAGAAAAATCATTGTGTAAGAGACTTAATATCTCAGCAGTTTCCTGGTGTAGTCCTCTACACTTACATTCAGATCTTCTAAGTGTCAAATGGAATTTTTCCAGTGGTCCCAAAAATCTTTAGCCTGATTTTGAACTCTCTTCATTCACAAAGAACCCAAAATGTTATAACATAACCAATTACATTACAGGTCAAATGTCAGTGGGAACAAAGCTTTGAATCTCATAAGTCACTAAAAGATTTCTCACTTTCTCAAAGGATGGTGAAAGAATTCATGGTTGCAAGTGGAGGTCAGCAAAATTAAGGTTATGCAATTGCCTATGGATCGCTACAAGATCCTTACCATTAAGAACATAAGAATGGCCCTACTGGGTCAGACCAAAGGTCCCTCTAGCCCAGTATCCTGTCTTCTGACAGTGGCCAATGCCAGATGCCCCAGAGGGAATGAACAGAACAGGTAATCATCAAGTGATCCATCCCCTGTCGTCCATTCCTGGCTTCTGGCAAACAGAGGCTAGGGACACCATTCCTGCCCGTCCTGGCTAATAGCCACTGATGGACCAATCCTCCATGAATTTATCTAGTTCTTTTTTGAACCCTGTTATGGTCTTGGCCTTCACAACATCCTCTAGCAAGGAGTTCCACAAGTTGACTGTGCATTGTGTGAAGAAATACTTCCTTTTATTTGTTTTAAACCTGCTGCCTATTAATTTCATTTGGTGACCCCTTGTGTTATGAGTAGTAAACAACAATTCCTTATCTGCTTTCTCTACACCAGTCACGGTTTTATAGATCTCAATCATATCTCCCCTTAGCCATCTCTTTTCCAAGCTGAAAAGTCCCAGTCTTATTAATCTCTCCTCATACGGAAGCCGTTCCATACCCCAAATCATTTTTGTTGCCCTTTTCTGAACCTTTTCCAATTCCAATATATCTTTTTTCAGATGGGGCGACCACGGTATTGAAGGTGTGGGCATACCATGGATTTATAGAGAGGCAACATAATATTTTCTGTCCTATTATCTATCACTTTCTTAATTATTCCCAGCTTTCTGTTCGCTTCTTTGACTGCCCCTGCACATTGAGTGGATGTTTTCAGAGAACTATCCACAATGACTCCAAGATCTCTTTCTTGAGTGGTAACAGCTAATTTAGACCCTATCATTTTATATGTATAGTTGGGATTATGCTTTCCAATGTGCATTACTTTGCATTTATCAACATTGAATTTCATCTGCCATTTTGTTGTCCAGTCACCCAGTTTTGAGAGATCCTTTTGTAGCTCTTTGCAGTCTGCCTGGGTCTTTTAGTAATTCTGTATCTTTACCCCTTTTTCCAGATTGTTGCTCATCTCAGAAGCTCTGAAGCATGACAAATCAGCCTGTTTCAAGATTATTCAGAAATATCTTAAAATCATTAAGAAAAAATGCCTCTCTTTCTATTGAAATTTCCAACAACAGCAGAGCTGAGCTGACTTTTAAGATGTCTAGGGCCTTTCCTGAGACATGCAACTGAGCGAATTTACTACATGCTGTAACTGGAGAGAGGGACTATCAGTTACTTCCAGTCAGTCATGAAAAAGATGGAGTGCTCTTTGCTGAGAACTAACAATATCAAAGAATTGGTGTTTACATGTTTCAGAACTGTAAATTAATGGCTTACATCAAAAGAAATGAAAACACATAAATGAACAGTGTTTTTCTTATAACTACATGGGCCAATTATAAAATCATTAATCTCACTCCATAATTCACAACTACCAAGAGTGAAAAATTACTTTGTACCATAATTCACATTCTTAATCCTGATATCGTATTACATTACAAATAACTAATTCTAAGAACACATTTGTATATACAAAAAAAAATTGCTGTGGGAATCACGCACATAATCTATATCCATCCATTAATTTATTCCATGTTATTCTAATATTAATAAAAAGAAGAACAGGAGGACTTGTGGCACCTTAGAGACTAACAAATTTATTAGAGCATAAGCTTTCGTGGACTACAGCATATATGCATCCGAAGAAGTGGGCTGTAGTCCACGAAAGCTTATGCTCTAATAAATTTGTTAGTCTCTAAGGTGCCACAAGTCCTCCTGTTCTTCTTTTTGCGGATACAGACTAACACGGCTGCTACTCTGAAACTTAATATTAATAAGGTAATATCACATAGGCCTATTTCACAGAAATTATTTGTAGCCTTTATTACCATGGAAGGTGATGTATCTGAGCCAGCACCTGGCTGATCTATTCATTATAACTTTGTCCAGATTGCAGCAGTCTTATTTTTAAAATAAGTATGTTTCTGGACTGTGTCATTCTTGAGGGGACAGAAAGTACAAGCTGCAATTCCATAGCCACATTAAGAGTTTTCAAAGCTATTTGCATACCAACAAGCTAGGTCAAAGGCCATACAGACTGTCTCACCCTGCACCCCCATCGAAGTCAGTGTGAATTTTAGGTGAACAAGAAATGCAGAGACAAGCTTTAAGATCTGGTAGGGTTGGGGCCAAAAGGTAAAACATGGCACCCTTTTACAATACAGAATCCTTCTTCTTTTGGTCAAAGGCAATATGCTTTCAAATAATTATTTCTCGCAAACCTTAGCATTAATATCAAAGGAGGCCTCTGATACTCGGTAAATATAGGGATCTTATCTGAAATAGTGGAAAAAGACCACAATAGAGGCTTAAAATGCGGGGATGGAGGGAAACAGAATTTGCAGCTACTGTCACTGCATTACAGGGCCATTACAATGAGTGACGGGAAAAATCTATCAGATCGGAGCCGCTGGGGCCGGGGGTGCTCGGCCGGCGCCGCTCGGCCAGAACTGGGGCCGGTGCCCCGGGGCCCGAGCCGGGCCAGCCTGGAGCCGCTGGGGCCGGCCGGGCCAGAGGTGCTCGGCCGGGGCCGGGGCTGGGTCGGCCGCCCTGGGGCCTGAGCTGGGCCAGAGCCGCTGGGGTCGGGGTCGGCGCACTCGGCCGGAACCGGAGCCGCTGGGGCCGGGGCCGGGCCGGCACGCTCGGCCGGAACTGGGGCCGGTGCCCCGGGGCCCGAACCGGGCCGAGCTGGAGCCGCTGGGGCCGGTCGGGACCGGACTGGGCCGTGTTGTGCCTCCCAGGAGCCCTCCTCCTCGTGTCCCCCCGCCCCAGCTTACCTGCTGCTGCCCGCCTGCCCCTGCTTCTTTTCAGACTTCCCGCGAAGATCTGATTCGTGGGAAGCAGGGGAGGGGGAGGAGCAGGGGGGCGGAGCATTCAGGGGACGGGAGGAGGGGGAAGACAGCTGTGGGGCCCGGGGCGTGCTAAGGGTGCAGGGGATGGGGGAAACCGAGAAGGGGCTTTGGCTGCCGAGCAGCGCCGTTTTTCGATCTATAAATAGCCGACCGGGGGGAAATCCCAGACATTTTTAGATTTTTAGAAATCCCCCCCGGACGGCTATTTATAGATCGAAAAGCCGGACATGTCCGGGGAAATCCGGACATATGGTAGCCCTAAATACTACACACACACAAATTACACTAAAAGAACATTAAGGTTGTTAAGTCAATCACTCAATAGTTAGGAAATGCCAGGTTGCCTATGCAAACTTCATTCATCCCCCTTGTGAACATTCATTATGATACAGTCTTTAATTATATTATCATTTCCAGGGAAAGTCCCACTCAGCCCCAGGCTAAAGCATGCACAGTGTAGACGAAATCTTCAGGGAATTTACCTGTGCAGAGCTCAAAGCAAGTCTCTACTGAGCATGTGTGAACTGCAATTTTTCATAGGCTTAGAACTTGCCCAAATTTGGGCAGATTTTCATGAGGATGCCAAAAGGCATATTCCTGACACAAACGCCACCTCCTTGCCAAATTTCAAGTCCCTGCACCAAAGCATGGAGGCACTTGAATTCCTTAAAGAAAAAGCTGTCAGAATTTTTTAACATGAGCAAAACAATTTATGTTTTCCTAGTCTCATTCTTGGAAACAGCTGAATTGTTTGGCTGAAATTTTCAAAAAGAAATGATGCCTGAGGTGCACTCCTAGCATGGAAAATTTCAGTCTGATTAAAGTTTGGCAAAAAGTTATAAGCAACTGAAAACAGCATCTTATGATGGGAAGTATTGGCAACCTTCATATTAGGTGGAGCCACCAGCCCTGCCTATAACATTATATAATGTTCCTAGGTTGAGAGTCTGTAAACCAACTTTCAACCAAGAACACATTTTATGGTGGAAGTTTATAATGGGAATTGTGGCAGACCCTTAAGCAATAACTGAACTACCTACCAAGGTAGGTATAATGGACCATCCAGATTCTCATCTAGTGTAAATCAGTGTAAATGAAGGGAGTAAGAGTCAAGGAAGCTAAATCCATTTACATCAGCTGAAATCTGACCCAAAGAAACTGAATAATCAGCCTAGAGCTGACTGCAGAATCTAAGATTCATGTTAATGCAGGAACCTTTGGGAGGGAATGGAAAGGAGAAGCAAAGAACTACCAGCCTGAGAGAGATGGCAAGATTAAATTTATTGACACACTGGGGTAAATCTTGCTCACTTTACTCACTTGAGTAATGCCGTGCTAAAGGATGGCAGTACGCCAACTTGTGTGAGTAAAGCAAGCAGGCTTTGGTCCATACTCCAATACTGGATGTCCCAAGACATAAGAAAATATGTATCATTAATTGCAAATGCTGCAGCCTTTTTATGCTGAAAACTAAGGAGTAAATTATGCCAGAACCTGAAAAGAAAGACACAGTATTATCTCTTAAAAATGTATGAAATTAAAAAAAATAAAATAAAAAACGAGCAGCTCCCCAACACCGAAAACATCTGTTCATTTTTCTTCTCCTTTCGGGCACCAGACAGGCCGTGATTAATACATTATGGCTGAGAAAGAGATGAGATGGTATTTGCAGAATGTGAGCCAAGGCATGATTTTTTTTTCTATAGAAGGGACAAAGTACATTTTAATCAAATCAATTTCACAGGCAGAAAGTTACTTTCCTAACTGGCTCCTCAGTGACACTTCAGATTCCTTATAGGGTACACACAATGGGCCCTGTATTAAACTGATATAACTCCACTGCCTTCACTGGGTTTCAAAGCTGTGTCCAGTTTGTCTAGATGTAAATACAAGTTTTAAATCTTCAGCGTTAGTCCAAATTAACACTGTATGGCAAAATGAATTAATACTTTGTGGTAGGACGCCTAGGCTATTGAGGGCATGTCTACACAGCAGCCGGGAGGTCCGATTCCCAGCACGGGAGACAGTGTCGCGCTAGCTCAGCTCTATCTAGTGCACTAAAAATAACAGCGTAGACATTGCTGCATGCGTGTAGCTCAGGCTAGTCCCCTGAGCCGAAGCCCGACCAATCCCCAAGGTCCAAGCTTGCGTGGCCAGCCGGAGCCGTCAGCTGTGCAGCAATGTCCACGCTGCTATTTTCAGCGCACTAGCTCGAGCTGGGTTAGCATGAATCTGGCTACCCAGGCTGGGAATCACATCTCCCAGCTGCAGTACAGACATACCCTGAGGCCGAGAGGCAAGGAAGAGGCAGAGCCACACTGAAAATAAATTAGACATTAAGCCCTTGTTAAATCCAGTAACGTTAACCCCTCTCAGCTTGGAAAGATGCCAGCCTTGAGGTAGCACACCAAGAGTCCGGAATGCTGGAGTTAGACATTTCTCCCGTGGTTTAAATGTCGAAGCCTTCCTTAGTGTGAAAGGAAGATCCACCAGCCTTACGAGTACCCCAATTTTGCCATCTCAGTCCAGTAAAGCACGTATGCACGTGTGTAAGTGCGTGGATGAATCATGGCCTAAATGGTTACTTTTCTTTCATCAGATCCAGGGTAAGAAAGCAAATATCACACGTTCAAATTCGTGATTGTACTTCGTTTAAATTCCCATTTCTTTCAGTGGAAGTTTGCAATCAGTGAGGGCTGAGGCCCTGATTCAGCAAACCATCCCTATTCAGCAAAACACTTGAGCATATGCTGAAGTGCTTTATTGTATTGAGGCCTCTAAAGATGGCAGGGTTGAGCCCATAATGCTGCAAAGCTGGGCAAAGTCAATATTTCTTTATATTGAACTCAAAATGATTATTACCGTTTTGAGAAAAATCCATATGCAATCACAGGACTGTGAAATAAATCCTTTGCATCGGTTAATGATTTCTAAAATGAAAACCAGCTTTAAATGAAAACTATTGGTAGCTTAATTATAAAGACTCTGTAATAGGCTACAATATAATGACTGTCTGTGTAAAAGGAGACATAGCCAATCTGCAACTTTGGCACTTATGATCTTAAATACATTGGTATTTAATATTTATTCAACTCATACCATGTCCTTGCTTTCCAATGCATGTTTGGCAGCAGAAAACGAGCAGCTCATCTTGGTCTGGTTCAACAGAAGTTGGCGCAAGAGTTCATGGAAAACTGGTATCAACACTTTACTTATGGCCTCAGATGCTAAACACCATCCAATACTGCAAACCCTTACTGTCTAGCTTATTATCATGAGGACAGAAATCAACAGGACTGCTTATGCTACTGAGTGCTACACCTAGTTGTAAGAGTTTCCAAGATAGGATCATAAACCAGGGCACAATATTTGACTTGTTTGTATCTCAGTTCACTGTATGCAAAGAGCCATGCTCTGCCCTCATTTATATCCCTGCAGCCCCCCTGACTTTTTATGCTGCTTAGGATGGCTGTTCTCCATTGTCTCCCAGCTTCTTTGACACACCACCATTTTCTGCACAGACCCCTAGGTTACAGAGAATGTTTGTAGCTGGATTACAAGAGACTGAAGGGGTGGGAGGGAGGAATATGAGCACCTTTCCTGCCTATACGGTATAGCCCATAGTTTTGTTCCCGTTGGAGAATCACACGGTGGTAAGGGGAAGCCAAACAGCTTAATAATGATCAACTTAAAATCTAATAATCTGTAAATAGCTATGATTTAATTTTATTTTTCTGATACAGCAGGATGACTAACCTGTTTACACTGTAGGGAAACATGTTTAATTCTGAACAGGTTATATTCTCTAGTTCATTTTCAAAAGCAGAAACTTTTAGTAAGAGAATGAAAAGTAAAAAGAAAGGAAAACAGATGCTAATAAAAATGTAATTAAATTAGCTGCTTCTCAAAACATTATAATTCAACTCTAATTGGACAAACAGGTCTCCCTTCCCAATCTGATCATATAAAAACAGACCGAGGTTAGCACTAGAACTAGGGGCACTGCAGCATACCAATTACTGCAAACGTATGGTACATTTTGGGGCCAATTAATTGCACAGTGCTGAAAACGAAACCTTTTAAAATTCTGCAACTCTCATCAATTCTTGTCCATTAAAATTTTTAAATGAACTGGGCCTGTCATTGTCTTGCTTGCGTGGTATGTTCTAAGCGCTTCCAGCTGTCCCTCAACGTGGGGTCATTTCAGAGATTCAAAATAAAACTGAATTCACTCTCTGTCTAGATGCAGGAGTTAATGTAGTGACTTTAAAAATCAGAAATAAATGTTCAGAACACTGCATATGAATGGATGTACACAGAAAACCTTGAAGAAAAGTGGATCATGGATAGCAGAAGTCTTATGCAGTGGTGAGAATTAAGACCGACAGTCATAATCCTAAATGAATCTGTTGTCAAGCTTGCGGCAATTTAGTGCAACATTTGTGTGAATCTGAGTGACATTTCATTAGACCTCTGACTTCCTAAATAAAGAACAGTCAAAATGAGAATGAAATTGTGAAAACAACCTCACTGCATTTTGTGTGGATAACTTTGAGGAGAAACCCTGTGTTTTATTGTAATGTCAAGATGAAAATGTGCTCAGAATGGTGCTTAAGGTACCGATTTAAGGTGTTGTAAAAATACGTAATGATTACAGGAACGGTGTGCAGTAACTATAGAGCACAAAAGGAGTGGATATAAGGTGCAAATAATCAGTAGCTACTGCTAAGATGGCAAAATGAAAATATGCCTGGGAAGGGTTAGTAGATATCGTTGAGGACATAAGAAGAATGCATAGTCTCACCTTATACTTTCCTTTTTGAAAAATTTTAAGTTTTACTGCAAAACTACTAACACTGTTATTAAAAATTATGAATTACTATCTACATTATAGTAGCACCAAAACTGAGATTGGGCCCCATTCTGCTAGGCACAGTATATAGAGAGGGAGAGGCAATCCCTACCCTGAAAAATTTACAATGTAACCAGACAAGAGAAAGGGTGGAAAGCATTATTATCCCCACCACATACATGTAGAACTGAGGCACAGAGAAATTAAATGATTTGGCCAACATCACATAGGAAGCCTGTGAGAGAGATGGAAATTTAACTTGCATCTCCTGAGTCCAGTCCAATGTCTTAGTCACAAAACCACTCTTTCTCTTTTAAAATTATCTATGATGGTTTGATAGAGGAAAGTATTTATGTGGATTATTGAATATATCAATGCCAGGGATATAATTTATTTATTTCTGAAGACTTAAATCTATTACTGTCCAGATGTATCTAACTGAACTGTAAATTTTTTTCCATTAAAACATGACAGATTAAATGTGAGCTAAATTCCTTTAATAAATAAAACAATCCATATCTCTATTAGCAGATCTCTTCTTCTCCACATTACCTTTGGTTCCAGGGCACATACAAATTATTTGCTGTACTTTTTAATTGAAGACTGCAGTACTTGTTGTAGTAGCCTTTTCCCTTTTCTAAGCTATTGTAAAACAACCCCCTACCACCATGCCCACCACCAGCATCGTCTGCTCTTCCTCCATTTCACAAATTCTTAAACTTGGAAACGTTCATTATAACGGAACTATTTTAAGTCTGTAATTAATCAATGGAAGCCCAGACAAAAAACTCTTGAGACTGAAGGAGGAATAAGAATGGAGAAGCAATACTGGAGAAAGATGGTACCCAGGCATCTACTAGATTTGCTTCACACAGTTTTAAACACAGTAATTCAGGCTTGTACTGCTCAGGCATTAATTGATATAATTTTTAAGTTACCCATCACCCTAGTCTCTGTACAGTACAGAAAGACAAGGTAACAGATTTAACCGTTTTGCTTCAAGACACTTGAGACAAAGGGTCACTTATGAATGTTCCTCTCCATATGGCTAACTCAGAAGCTGACTGAATGGCTAAAGGAAACAGAGAAGGAATGATACTGAAGTTGGCAGATTGACTGATGAAGGGAAAAAACAAACCATGTAGGGAGGAGAAAGGGTCTGCTCAGTGTACCCTAGAAAGCATATGCCAGAGAGCTCCTGAACAGAAAACTGGGTCACATTTAGATGCATGTAGGAAAACAATAAGACGTTAAAATTAAAGGGCTTAGAGAGTCCAATGTCAAAAGAGTAATGTGGATGTGCTTTGTCCAGTTCAAAGCAGAAATATGGCTTGGAATGGAGAACTGGAGGGTAGAAGTTACTTGAGAAGCACTTGAGTAGCTAGAAACTTGACTAGACTTATAAAGAAGTACAAGAGAACAAAGATTTCTGTAAAAAACAACGAGGAGTCCGGTGGCACCTTAAAGAGTAACAGATTTATTTGGGCATAAGCTTTCGGCTTCTGCTTCAGCCCCAGGTGACAGGGCTCGGGGCCCCGGGCCCCATGCTTCAGCCCCTTGCAGTGGGACTTCATATTTTCTGCCCTGGGCCCCAGCAAGTCTAACACTGGTCCTGCTTGGTGGACCCCCTGAAACTTGCTTGCATCCCCCCAGGGGGCCCCGGACCGCTGGTTGAAAACCACTGTGCTAAAGGTTCTAAACAGAATATAGACATGATGACTCTTTAATTGCTTCCAGTACCATAGCTAAGAATATGAGTTCTGAAAGTAGAAAAGGGGAATCTAACATCAGCAACAAAAATGCCAAAATTTTCTGAGTGGTAAAAGAAGAACAGAAGAATGAATGATAATGTAGTAAATGGATAGTAACAATAAGAAAAAGGAAGTAGCAGCTAAGTATGTATGGCTGCAAAGGTGAGCACAGTGCAAAGCAAGGATTGCACAAGGACATGAAGCAATGCACTTATCTATCAGGAATTGTCTTGATGAGCTACAAAACCACCCTTGAGGAAACTCACATGTAGTGGAATGTGAAAGAGCATGCTCCTGTATAGTTCTATAACTCCTGACCTTCATGGACGCAGAAGAACCAAAGGATGAAAATTCAATGGTCTGTTGTAGTAATGCAGGCTGGCTATCAAGCAGCACAGTATTCAATGGCCATCAACTCACAGAGTAGTACAGAATTTTATAACAGGGCACTTACACTAAGTATTAGCTGAAGAGATGAGCAACATGGAAAACCAAACTGAGATGGACTGAATCTGAGGGTGGAGGGAGTCAGAATGCAGCATATGGAAGCAAAGTCTTTTTTGATCTATAACATAGTTTTACTTCAGCAGTGTTTGTCTAATGCAGCAACAAGCCAGGACAGGGTATAACGTAATGGGTGTAGGGATTATTTCTGTGACCTTCAGTGATGAAGTCTTATCCACTGAACTATTGGGAGCTAGTGCAAATCTATGACATCAAAGGCACAGCTGCTCAGAATGTAACTTCAGACAATCAATCCAAATCTCTTGTTAGGTCAATGCAACTACTGTATAGCTCTTCCTTTATTAAGCTGGGTGCATTCCGGTAACTTGCTTGAAACAATTTGTCTCTGATAATGGGCCCAAAATATACAATTTATGCCAGAAAAGCTTTTTTTGTGTACGGCATGCAAATTCAGCCCTTTCTCCAGTTAATGAAGAAGCAAAAAAACTGAAAAGAAATGTACCAACATTGGTTTAATTTTGTATCATGCTACACTGTAAATAGGCCAATTAATAGTAGCAAAATAATAATATACCTTTTACAATTTTCATTTCTTTAACTCAGCAACACACCAGAATTAATGCCATTACTTTATCTGTCAAAAACTGATGTTCGAATATTATAATTAAAGATAAATCAAACTATGGTATAGATGTAAGCTAACCTAGAGTTTAATTTTGAGAACTCTTATAAACATATCAGGAAGTCTTAAACCTCCCCCTTAAATCATACTGAATATTTAAAGATCTGCCAATTAGCATAATAAGCTCCCATAAGATGGATCCTAACATCAGGACTTCTACTTTTTGAACACTAGGTTAATTCACCACTGTGTTGCTCCAGTTCTAATGGAATCACACCAGCACAGAAATGAAATAACGCAGTGGTGAATCAGGCCCATTATTTTTTAATTTATGCCTTTACTTCCCTATTTAACATTGATCCAAAACATTAAATTTGTATTACCTCTATTTTTTAATTCCAGCACAACACTAGGGTCTAACAGGAGGTACTAGCACACCATGATATCACACTACACGCTCAAGGGGATTTTAGTTTTAAATTATCTCAGCTGTATACAGTGACTGCTAATTTTCTCTCTCTTATTTCATTCCATTGTGTTCACAGCATGGTTTTCATATCCTGGCCAGTTCCCTAACTGTAAAATCCATTTATACTGGCAGGGTTATTTTCTTTGGAGATGAGGTGGAGTATTCCTTGAAGGGAGAAAAACTAATTATTAACAGGAGTTAAAAAAAAACAGCTCAGGCAGCAGTAAAGAGTAGCTTGTTGGCTTTATGAAACCTGTAGTAGATGAGTTCAATCTTCAACAAACAGTGCTGTATGTAGGAATAGAGAGAATGCCTTTAAGTAGTGGGTTTGACTGAGTGACCCTCCAAGCCAAGTATACAAAACCACAAACCAGATCTGTGCCACAGATTTTGGTCTACATAAGATTCTGCTACACCAGTCCCGTTGTAGACTGATTCACTAGCTACTATTGTAATGGTTCTAGAAGATGTGGTCTGCTAGAGGGGGAGGACAGAGGAACATGTCAAGAGCACAAATGAAAAACTGGAGGTTGCAGCTAAAAGAGCAGACGGGGGTTCTAGAGCATACATGTAAAGTTAAAGCCAGATGTGGCCTGAGAGAACCAGGCTATGAACATCAGACTTGTGCACTTGGTTCATGGCCTCTCTGTGGAAAAATAACTTAGCATTCAAATGAAAATGAAAATTAAGCAATGTGCACTTGTCTAAGGTTATACCGTCTCAGACAAGTACAGCTGTTCTTATAGCTTGACAGCAGCGCATTTGTTTGTGCATGCTGGAGGCCTGTGCTGTATTCCCACTAATGACTTCTCCCCATAAATTAATTTATTGAGTGTGCATCTTGTGATGTCTGTACAGAGATTTGTGACAGCTTCCAGTTGTGTAGATGTAAAAACAGTTACATTTTAGAAAGTTGGCTGCTGTGATAACAGCACAGGTTTTAAATTAATTCAGTTTCCACTTTCCTTCCTGACTGGTAGATTGTCCTCTGAAAAAGCTACAGAAATGACTACAGAAATGCAGCAGTATTAATTGGAATGGACAAAATGCATCCTTTGGTGACAAAAGCCAACATGTTTAAATGAATCTTTAAAAATGAAAGAGGAGGTGAGTTTGGCAGGGAGATGAGTAAGTTTACAAGCATTTCACCTCTGAAGGCCTTAGCTTAAATTAGGAATAAATGAGAATGGGCTGTGAGAATTTCTGCTTAGTCCCTTTTTATGAACATCACAAAATCACAACATAATCCAACTTCCTCTGCACTGGAGAAGTCTAGGACTAGAAGAGGAAGTGTTGCATGTCAGGATTCAAGGCTCTCAGAGTTGGGGGAGAACTCTGATTGGAATCACAGGAACTGCAGTAGGTCAGGCTTTGCGTGCACTGGAATAACAGGAGAGGAAAAACTGCCTGTTCAGATTCAGATGCACTAGCAGTGGTGTTGATTGGGAAAGTTTAAGATCCTACCCCTCACACACACACCATGCCTGCCTCTAGGCAGTGTTATGCCTTTATTTTTGTGAGCACCAAAAAGACTCCAAAATAAAATATATGGAAAGGAATACACTGGCAATTGTAAAGATAAAATCACTGCAGACAATCATTCAGTTACTTGCATAAGCAGACACTAATGGTTCTAGAAGAAACTAAAATAAACAAATTTACAACTGAATTGCAGAACAAATAAGGTCACAGAGTTTCTCATCGGTGAGAGCTGTAAAAGCAGTATTCTATCATCACCTTCTCCACACATTTATGCACTGAGACTCTGATCTATTAAACCTGCCCAGGTCACTCTTGTCACAGGCCCCATGATTGAAACAGGCCCAGCTCCTCAGTGCCAGAGCTGGTGCTCCCAGCTGAGCCAATTAAAGGGGTGGACCTGCAGCTGGGCTATAAAGGGTCACAGGAGAGGGAGTTCAGTGACAGCAGGGCTAGAAGGGGAACAGCAGAGTGGAGCTGCAGGGAGAGAGGCCTCCTTGAAGAAGGGAACTGGGGTTGGGTAAGAAGACCCAGCTGAACGTTTTTTTTTTCTTCTTTGGAAGACGGCAAAGAAGGCGGGCCCAACCTAGCATCTTCTCCAGCTGCTCAGGCAACCGGAAGAGACAGTACCTCAGGGAGGAGAGGCTGTGCCCGGCTTAAGGCTGAGTGGAAGGTTCGGCTTTGTGGTTGCTTTTTGGAAATTTGTGTTAATAAAGAAACCAGACCCCAAGAATGGCTGTGATTGAATAATCAAAACTGTGTGGAGTTTTGTTTAAGGATCCCAGAAGAAGGAGAAAAAAGAGGCAGGGTATCTCTGACCAGGAGGGGGCATCGGGTGGTGGCCATACTGTTATAATCATAATCTCAGAAATACGTACAATGAGATAAATCAGTAGTCAATGGCAAGAATGATTGATTTTATTTTCATAAATATTTAGAGACACCGTTACACAATCCATATTTCTGTATTCTCTTTAAACAGGACTTGGGAGCATTGGGGAAGCGAAGGTTGTGAAACTGACTAAAAAGCATCTGGAAAATAAACCAAACGCAGCAGTCTAGGTGATTTTGCATTTTTTTTAAAATGTAAATGCAAATACCAGAGGCCTATTTGATTCTCAGCATCTAGGTATTAGCAGCAATAGTAAGAAATGGGACCATGTAGTAGGAAGGTTCACAGCTCTCTTATAATGGCTTTACAGCTCAGCTGGCAGAATTAGACCAATCACTGGCAGAGAATAGGAGCAAGAACATAAGAACGGCCCTACTGGGTCAGATCAAAGGTCCGTCTAGCCCAGTATCCTGTCTTCCACCAGTGGCCAATGCCAGGTCCCCCAGAGGGAATGAACAGAACAGGTAATCATCAAGTGATCCACCCCGTCGCCCATTCCCAGCTTCTGGCAAACAGAAGCTAGGGACACCATCCTTGCTCATCCTGGCTAATAGCCATTGATGGACCAATCCTCCAGGAACTTATCTAGTTCTTTTTTTTAACCCTGTTATTGTCTTGGCCTTCACAACATCCTCTGGCAAGGAGTTCCACAGGTTGACTGTGCGTTGTGTGAAAAAATACTTCCTTTTGTTTGTTTTAAACCGGCTGCTATTAATTTCATTTGATGACCCCTAGTTCTTGTGTTATGAGAAGGAGTAAATAACAACACTTCCTTATTTACTTTCTCCACACCAGTAATGATTTTATAGACTAAGAATATTTCATTCTTTCATACTCATCATTGCAGAATATCATGGTCTCCCCAACCCACAGCCCACTATTTTTGCCCCATATCAGCAGAAGTTGCCAGAGTGAGGCAGGTGTGTGACCTTTCCACTGGAAAAAAAGAAAACCAATTACTAGTTTTCTTATTTTTCTGTGCAAGAGTCTCTGCAAGTACTTAACTGAAGTGTCCTTCCTAGCTACACAGTTAAAATAAACCCTGATACAAATTGAAATTACAGTTGGTCTCTCAGAACAGTGTGGTATCAACTAATGCTTGCACACTAATCTTGTAAAAATTTGTGGACCTTCCTGAACAGAAGAATAGTTAGTTAATCTAGGGTTACCATACATCCTCTTTTTCCCGGACATGTCCGGCTTTTCGGCACTCAAACCCCCGTCTGGGGGTAATTGCCAAAAAGCCAAACATGTCCGGGAAAATGCCGCCCAGGCACTTCCCCTCCCGCGGCGGCTCTGCTCCTCCCCTGACTCTTCGGCTCTGTTTAAGAGCCGAGCTGCCCGAGTGCTATGGGTTTCAGGCAGCCCCCTTGCCTCCGGACCCCAGCTGCCGGCCGGGCAATTCCCCTCCCGGGCTTCGGCGGCGCAGGGTCCGGAGGCATGGGGGATGCCCGAAGCCGGTAGCGCTGGGGCAGCTTGGCTCTTAAACAGAGCCGAAGAGTCAGGGGAGGAGCAGAGCCTCCAGCCGCGGCGACTCTGCTCCTCCCTGACTCTTCGGCTCTGTTTAAGAGCCGAGCGCTACCAGCTTCGGGCAGCCCCCATGCCTCCGGACCCTGCGCCGCCGGAGCCCGGGAGGGGAAGTGCCCGGCTGGGGGCGCAGGGTCCGGAGGCAAGGGGGCTGCCCGAAGCCCAAGCGCTACCGGCTTCACGGTTTGCCGGGCAGCCTCCAGACCCTGCGCCCCCGGCTGGGCGCTTCCCCTCCCGGGCTCCAGCTGCGCTGGGGAAGCACCGGCCGGGGGCTCAGGGTCTGCCCGGAAAACCGTGAAGCCGGTAGTGCTGGGGCAGCCCTTTCCGCGTGGCTGGGAGTGGGAGGGAGGAGTGGGCGGAGTTAGGGCGGGGAAGGGGTGGAGTTGGGGCGGGGCTGGATGGGGAAATGGGCGGGGCCAGGGCCCGTGGAGGGTCCTCTTTTTTTATTGGTTAGATATGGTAACCCTAGTTAATCTCATCTGTCACTTGATAGAGCCACATAGCCAAAGAGTGGGAACTGAGCATATAGCACCAGGTATCTTGCAAGAAAGTAAATCAACCACAATAAACACAAATAAATTTCAAGGCTGAACTCAAAACTGAAAAGCCCTGGAGTTGTCTGTTCTGTCAATGACCACTTAAGAAGCAATACAGATGAACAGTACAACAGCAAGATCACACCAGTTAATGAACACCTGTTTTTGCAAACATGATGAACTGATCATTTTTGTAAAAGCCATAGATTCAATTCCACTTGGTTTGTAAAATGTTTCTTTTCTGTTATGACTGGGGACTTCAGTGCAGAATAAAAGGCGTATATTACTTGTGGATTTGCACCTCCATCTTTTTTATTAGGTGAGAAGTAGGTATTATTCCATGACCAACTGATATCTTTAGCAATAATAAATATGTAATATTTGTGAAAATGCACTGCTAAATACCCATGTCCTGGTACATTTTGCATGTTTTCTATGTCAGAAGTAGAGAATGCTTAGAGTATATCTTGAGCCACGTAGGAAACATTCAGCTTATTCCAAGATAAACATGTAAATCCAAATGATCATAATGGGACCCATAATAAGCACCAAGATTTAAACAATAACTATAACAATGGGTTACTATAACTGCAACTATTTTCTGAAAAATAATTCTCTTATTTTCTCCAGGCTAATTAGCATTAATAAGCCAAGACTCAAATATTTCCTTTCAGCACAACAGGGAAGCAAATCATCAGTGCTGGAAGGAAGAAGCTAAGATAATATGAATGATTTTCAAAATATATTTAGAGTATACACACTCTAAATGATATACATGGCTACCAATTAAACACCAGTCAAACTATCTGCATCTAACATCCAATTGTGAATATGCAGAGTGTGCTATCCACATTTAAGTTTAAGTCTGCTAAGGAATACACTCTCCTCCTTAAATCCAAAACTTTTCTGAAGAGGAATAAATTGATTACAGTTAAGAAATGGCTATTAACCATTTTAATTTAAATCCTTTATTATTGCTACTACAAATGCTTAAAATTAGGTACCAAAAAAGAAAAAGTTTTGCGAAACCTTTTGAAACAGATTTTCAATTGGAGGCACAATCTAAACAATGATTTGCTTCAGTGATTATCTTAATTAAACTGCTGTTTACGTGAGCAAAGTTGATTTATTTCAGTATTGCTTAGCATCATTACACCATCCATTTAATTGTGCAAATTTCCTTTAGATCAAATCACACACTCCACCTCAAAAAGTTATGAAATGCCTGTGAACCACAAAGAGCAAACTCAGAGCAAATGTATCTGTAGGAAACATTGTAATATAGTAGGACGTGTTTTACAACACAAGCTATAAAAGACTAATACTATATCACAAGGCTATCGGTCTAGACGATGCCTCTATAAGCTAATCATGACCACCAAGAAGGACATGCGTCTTTTTATTTTACAATCAACGCCCCATTCATCTTGATAAGAAAATACACACATGATCTGATGGTAGAATACTGGCTATTAATGGTGCTGAGATGAAGGTTTTCAGCATATCTTAAGTTTGGCAACAAAATAACTACAGTTGCTGGTTAATAAATGAAACCTGGAAAAAACACTACTTTATAATGTAGTTCTGAAATCGGAAGTGCATAAAGGTTCAAATCAGAAATTAGGAGGACAGTGCATTTATTGTTGGCCATTCATTCCAAGTTTTCAATAATGTTATTCAACAGATTTGTCGAGAGTTCCAAATACAGGCTCTCCAAGGAACAAACTTGGTCCCAAGTTATTGGGCTTGATGCCAAAATTACTGAGCAAAATTCTATGGCTGATGTTCTGCAGCAGATCAGACTAGATGATCATAATGGTCCTTTCAAGCCTTAATATCTATGAAAAAAATACTACAGCACAAAATTAAACTCACTGGATAGTGGCTTCGTTAATGTTTTATTTATTTCCTTTTACTGACTGTGAGTGATCCTCCAGTTCTGAATTAAGAATCCCTAAAGAAAGGAGAATTAGTCCTGGAGAAGAAAGCTACACAAGAAGAAAACCTGAATTTTGGCTCGTGGGAATTTATTTGATAATGTCTAAAAAGAGGATTTTTCTGTAGCCTTTAACAATGCATTTTTTTCAGTTGGACCCTTTTTTAAAAATGAGGAGAGCAAAAAGGAAACAAGCAATGAAAACATGTGTTTGGTTAGTTGCCTTTTGCTTTAGCTCTCATAAGAGTGATACTAATCTCTTATCTGTAAACTACTGAGCAAAAAAACTGCATATACTGGCTAGAGTTATAGGGTATGTTGTAGGAAACTTCCCAGATAAACCTAATGGAGTTGGCTCTGAATTCCCTCTGCGGGATACGGAGAGGTTTTGTCTCCAGGCAAGAGGCATAGAGTCCCAAACCTGAAGAGATTGGGGATTCAAAGGAGATAGGAAGTTCCAACCTTGTAGATTCTGCACCCCCAGACCAGTATACCTCTCTCGCCCAAACAGATCTCTCTCAGGAAATTTTGCTATGATTGGTTCCTCTGCAGGCAACTGGCCCTTAACAAAGAATACAGACACAAGGAGGAAGTTAATGCAGCAAAGAAGAGCATTAACTTGTACAAGGTTATCTGCCAGTGCTAGGCAGGAACATACTGCAGACAGTGGGAATCTCATGCCTCCTTTCCAGCTCAGGACATACCTCAAAAATACTCATATCAACATGGTTTTGATATGAATGAAGGGGCTTCCATGGGCTTAGGGGAAGGAAGGGAGAATGCCATGTTGGTTCTGCTCTTCCCTCCCACTCTGTTTTGCCCCTTTGAACCATCAAAATTAGACAGATGCATAAGTATTTGCAGGGTCAGGGCTAACACTGTAAAGGGCTATAATACTAAGCAAATGCCAAATTCAGTACACATAGCAAATACATAGTCCACAGATGCATTTAGTGGTCCTCATTGAGCTGGTCTGTATCGCTGTAAATTTTCAATTACGTCTTATTGGCATTGCCAAAATAATTATTGGCTCTTAGTGAATCTGAAGGCTCTGAATGTTGTTAGAGAAAATCAGATGTACAGCATAATAAATGCACTGCTTTGATTTTGCTTAACTCGCACTTTCGATGTAATATATCACTTCATAGGGGGAAAAAATCAAAGCTCCATAAAGAGTAAAAACTAAAGAAAAAAATTTAACTACAGAATATATATGACCTATTAATTTTGCCTGATAATGAAGTGTTTTTGGATGATTTCTAAAACTCACTTTCATTTTGATGCTTCATTTATTTTAATCTAGGATATAATTAGAGGGAAATCAAATCCATCCCCAAAGCAGAATAGTCACCTGTCTAAGATGCCATTCATTTGCAGCTTGCCATTTCTTTCTAAATTTTTTCCCCCAGGTGTTCAAACTGAGTGTTACATACACTGCCAAATTTTATTTAAATCAATGTCCATTAACAACGTATCACTAAAAATAAAGTGGAGGATGTTTGATGCATGGCTGGTTTTCAAAACATGACTTCTTTATGTTATTTTTCTGGTCTTAATGGGCCTGATTCAGTTATAACCATACAGCCAATAAGAACTGGAATAGCAATAATATTACAATGGATGCATATAATATTTTGCTTAGTCCTCTGCGTCTTTAGCTGGTTATTTAGCTATAATCTTTAAACGGGACCCTTACAAAGAAGGAATGTGTGTGGAAAGGGGAAACAGAGGCACATTTTAACACTCATTGAAATCCAACTGAAACAGGTGAGAGAAGAGAGGCACAAAATGAAAACGCTTTAAAACATTTTCTAAGAAAACAACCCAGAGGTAGTTGGTGCTTGAGTCCTATCACATTCTGCACCAGCCCAATGTTGTTACACTAGTATAAAATTGGTACAGGATAATAGAATCCGACCCTTGAACCTTTGCATATAGTGAAGTTTGCACTACGGCCCACATCAACCACCTTAAAGTCCCCTGAAGGTTTTGAGTACAATTCAGTTCCACCTTTAATTGACTACCCATTCCCCACTAGGCAACTGATTTTTTTTCGGACATACGAGCACATGACTCCAAAAGCTTTTGTAGACTTTAAACAAAATTAACCCTTGTTGCACATTTTCAGTGAGAGTCAACCCTTGAGTGACTCCTCCTGGAAGAGACACAGGGGGCAGGCCATCGTCAGTACATGAGTCGGTATTTACAAAGAGGAGGAATAAATCGTATCTTGATGCAAGGAGAGCTGTCGCACCTGAATTGCTATCTAGCCAGATGAAAATATAACACATACTAAGAATGCAGCTCAGACATCGGAAAAACCTCCCTGAGAAGCAATGAACAAGACGGTCTTGTGCTGATGATACCAAGATACCCAGTAACAAGATCATCTGTAACCAGATTATCTTGAGAAAAGCTATGTCACTGATGAATTCATGCTGTGATGAGACAGTGGTTTATCTCATCACAGGATAATCCTATTATAACTTATTTTGCAGAGAAAACATGCCATAAAAGATGCTCAATGGGTGAGCATTCCAAGCACATACTGGAGTGCTTCACTAACTTCCTTATTTGTTACCATATGCTGCACCTTGCATCCCATACTTAAATATAGTTAATGAATGCATCGGATAATGGCTGAATAAATATAAAGGAGATATAGCTTAATTACAGAACTAGAGAATAAGATCCATTTTGCAGTTCTCAGTGTTGAAGTTCTCTTACTAAGGGTTACAATTAAATATAGTTAAGATCAGAGAACGATTGCTAGGTAATCAGGCAGCATGTATACTGGCTGCTGCAACAAATAAATGTAAAAACACTGCATTTGAAAAAATGTAGCTGATTTTGTCAAAAATCATGCCTTGAGTGCATGCTCCTTAGCAAGCAGAAGATAAAACTTTCCAACTGTATATAAAAAAACCCTACATATACACAATTCTACTTTTCCTGCTCTTTCTTTCAATACAAGGATAGCAAAATTGTCCTTGAACTCATCATAGAATACGAATAACCAATTTAAGCTTTCTGCTAAGTGACAAGAGAAGAAAGGCAGACATTTTAGAGACAGACTCATAGGGAAAGGCTCCTTAGTGAAACACCATTTCCCCCTTTCTTGGCTGCAAGAGATTGTTTAAAAACAAGGTGTTTCATTAAAACAGAAGGTTTCAGAGTAGCAGCCGTGTTAGTCTGTATCCGCAAAAAGAAGAACAGGAGGACTTGTGGCACCTTAGAGACTAACAAATTTATTAGAGCATAAGCTTTCGTGGACTATAGCCCACTTCTTCGGATGCATATAGAATGGAACATATATTGAGGAGATATATATACACACATACAGAGAGCATAAACAGGTGGGAGTTGTCTTACCACCTCTGAGAGGCCAATTAATTAAGAGAAAAAAACTTTTGAAGTGATAATCAAGCTAGCCCAGCACAGACAGACAGTTAGATAACAAGTGTGAGAATACTTACAAGGGGAGATAGATTTCAATGTTTGTAATGGCCCAACCATTCCCAGTCCTTATTTAAACCGGAGTTGATTGTGTCTAGTTTGCATATCAATTCTAGCTCAGCAGTTTCTCGTTGGAGTCTGTTTTTGAAGTTTAACTTCAAACTTCAAAAACAGACTCCAACGAGAAACTGCTGAGCTAGAATTGATATGCAAACTAGACACAATCAACTCCGGTTTAAATAAGGACTGGGAATGGTTGGGCCATTACAAACATTGAAATCTATCTCCCCTTGTAAGTATTCTCACACTTGTTATCTAACTGTCTGTCTGTGCTGGGCTAGCTTGATTATCACTTCAAAAGTTTTTTTCTCTTAATTAATTGGCCTCTCAGAGGTGGTAAGACAACTCCCACCTGTTTATGCTCTCTGTATGTGTGTATATATATCTCCTCAATATATGTTCCATTCTATATGCATCCGAAGAAGTGGGCTATAGTCCACGAAAGCTTATGCTCTAATAAATTTGTTAGTCTCTAAGGTGCCACAAGTCCTCCTGTTCTTCTTTTTTCATTAAAACAGAAAGCATTTCTGCTTTCTCTTCTTCATCTTGTCCCACCACTGTCACTTCTGTGCAGGCTGTATTACTGTTCCTGCAATGTAAGTCCCATTCCCAGATTAGCTCCAACTTTAAAATAGTAACTATTACTAGTTACTGACTATTTGTGCTTTAGAATTATTATGTTTATTGCCACCGAACAAGGAAACAATGTTTACATGCAATTTCTACCTATTTCAGCTCAGATGGGGGCAAGTCATTCCTCAGCAGAGCTCTGTGTGACTTTCAAAACAAATGAATATACAAATCTGCATTTCCAGACTTTGTGAGTCAAAAATGATGCTTGAGAACCAAAACTTATAAGACAGTAAGCATGGATTACTAGTTCATTGGCACTAATGTTGGATCCAGTTATTAGAATAAAAGTGCTCAAAAACTATTAGGATGAGTATGCAATAAGGGGTTATGCACTGGTAGTTAGAGCTGGTCTCACTAGATCACATTGTAGTTCTTTAGAAAAGCATGAACAATTCTGAAAGCAAGGTTTTAAAACCCAAAAGCTTTTGAGGATTACTTTTAGGATTATTGGTGGGCACTACTGACAAACAGAAGTCAAGTCAATAAACTTACTGATTATCTTTTTTCTTCTTTTTGTACGGGTCCATTAGACGAAGGGTATCTCTGATGACAGCTACTTTTATTTCTTCATCAACGGGGCTTGGGACATTTTCAAACACTCCTGGAGAAAGCTTTAATTTGTAAAGGATACAATTATTCAGTGTAGAACTGCTGCTTATTTATTACGTAGCTGCTCAAGTCTTATTCCTATCCCTTAGGTCATAAATACACAATGACAGAGCATAGAACACTACAGTAAAGATCTGTAATGATCTGTTAACATATGCAAAATGATACTAGGGAAATTTTAGTCAAGTCACCTAAATACATTGAAAAAAAGATCTTCACCATCAATGTTACCAGTTATATACACAAACATGAAAAATGGTTAATATTCACCCAAATATAATTAACTCAACTGCCAGGATGTTGAATAAGAGCATTTCTGACAAAGATGATGGAGAGCTTTCACAATTCCAATAAGTCATGTTTCAAGAGCATCAGATTAGCAATGATTGCAAAGCCAAATATTACAAAAAGCCTTACAGGTTTCATATTAGCCGACAGCTTCCATCTTTCAAAAATGCAAAAAGACCAAAAAAACCAACCCCTAAACAATTACATTCTAATATCATGTCAGGCTGGAAGGTCTTACCTCTTGCTCATGTTCTATTCTCATGCTGGGGTTTGCATTTACTTCAAGTAACACAGGCTTCAAATTTTTCATTAGGAGAATGTCAAATCCTAAAATCTGTGCATAACGCAACACAACATTACTTTCACTCGCTGCGATTTCTTTTAGAGAATTGCACATATCATTACATAGACAAGTTATCCATCTAACTAAAGGAACTTCTCTCCCAATCTACCCATGGAACTGGAGAGCTCAACAGGATTATCTAAATTCTTCGTTTTCCCCCCATCGTTGGGGAAGCACTTCCCCAGAGTAGGGACATGCAAAATTCCATTCCCACAAAACATTTTAATAATCATCTTTTAAACCTCTTCCTTCATGAACAGACTGTTATGCCATCATGTTGTAATAAGAAGGGGAATGGTTAAAGTATTTAAGTGGGATTCAGGAGATCTGGGTTAAGTTCTTAGTTCTGCCACAGTCATCCTGCATGGCTTTAGGCAAATCACTTAAGTTCTTCAGGTCTCACTTCCCCACCTATACAACAAAGCAAATATTTCCTGTCTCCTGCACTTTATCTGCCTGGTCTGTTTAGACTGTAAACTCTTTGGGACAGGGACCGTCTCTTCTTATGTGTTTGTATGGCATTTAGTGCAATGGGGCCTTGAGTTCTACCAGGATTTCCTTGGTGTGGTCATCTTTCCTTGCTGAGCCCTCTGAGTCTTCTCTGTAGCATACCAAACACAGTGTCTGCTCAGCCTGCGAAAGTCCTGCTGAAGACACTACATGCTTGCCTTCAGCCAGTTAATGCAATTGTGAGATTTTTGCAGATCTTGTTTAAAGAAAAGTGACCATCCTTTCCTCCAATTTCTCCAATTCATTCCAGTATCTTAGCTCTACACTCAACCTGCCATTCCTCACAAAAAAACGAAGTCTGATTTCACAAAACCTCTTTTACTAGGACAGTTTTTTTCTCAGCCGATCTGGTGGTTTGTACAGTGCACTGCAGCATGGACTTCTCCCTTCCTGAGGCTTCTAGCACACTATAGAGGCCATTAGGGTAGGCGAAAACCCACCACTCTCCTGCAGTGGAAACCAATTTACTGTGGACTCATCTAGTTGTTGTGTGTGGCCAGAATACAGATTTGCCACTACTTACAGGCTCTTTGTTGTGGAGAGAGAAATAAAAAACGTCTGAAGTGTAGTAATCAGTAGAGCATTTTATTGTGGATTTAGACACTAATTGGTAAATTGCTGCTTCAGTGGTCATCTACACTTTAATGATAGAGTTTGTTAATATAATCATAGCCTGTCACGGTTTTCTGGTGAGACCTGCCTGAATTACAGTTCTGCAAAGGTCATTTGTGATGCTGGACATTTCATGACTCATCTTTCTTCCTGTCCTCTCTTACAAAAAAACCCCAGAAAAAATACCACACGGATGGACGAAATTTTTCCTGGTTTAGTGAGTTGGTTCATAGTACACATAAACCATTTAAACTCACTGGGCCAGTTAGAAACCACAATGTGACAGACCACCTAACTTATCAAAGTGGCAATAATCTGAACTGGTCTTTTATGTGGAGAATACAGATGGCCATCCAGATGCCAACATTTGGAAGGTAGAGGTAAAAGGGAATGAGAGGGACGGTAGGGGATTTGGAAATGTGCTAAGTGCTCAGCATTTCCCTTATGTACTGCCAGTGGCGACCTTCATCACGCTATTTATACTACACTCATCACTATCTGAGCATCTATGATTATTATGATTTGGAGTTTTCAACATTGCCATCTGGAAGCTTCAAAGGGGAGTGTCTGGATGTGATTGAAAACCCACAGAAACTATGAGGATGTGTTTAAGGGTGGTTGTAAGGTGGCTTCAGTGACACTGATGAGGGTCTGCAAGCCAAAAAATGTGGTGAAGAGAAAATAAATTGTGAACTTGCACAGGACATTGCCCAGTTTTCAACTACTATCCCCACTAGTGATCAACAAAAAGAAAAGAGAAAACTTTTGGGGAAATGAATTAAACATACAAGCTTAATCTATGCATAAAAAATAACTTCACTCCAATATTGTTACAGGAAGGGCTCTAGCAATGATGAGGTTATATTTCAGGGAGGGCACCCCTTACATAAAAATTCCTGACCTACCTGGAAGCAAGTTGGCCCAGGCTTTCCAGCTGGTATATCAGATTGGTAATAAACTTTCAGCTCTGGAGTCAGTGCAATAACAGTCTTAATCACCAATGAAATTATATCCGACCACAGTTTCTTGATGTCAACCCCTTTGGAAGACAGTCTGTAGAGAACGCTTGAAAAAGTCCTTTTGCTGCCGGTGTTTACATTGTCAGAATGGATGAAGTTCCCACTGTGAATATTCAGTGAATAGTTGGTTAAGTGCATAAATACCTGGTGCAAGTTTTTCAGGGTGGGTTCTTGATACGGCTCTGTACAAAATCTAGAGAGTCCATCTTTGGCTATATAAATCTCTAATGGTTCTAAAGATTTCAGTAAGACATATAGACGAATATCAAATTTCAGTTTGTCAATCAGCAGCGGTTTGCTGATATATTCCTGGACTACAGCTGGCCGGCTCTGTAGATTTCCTGCTAGTCTAATGTCGCTGGGGTCTTTAATGAGGTAGATTCCATCCCCTTGACACCCACCATCAGGTTTCACAATGAAAGTGGGCTTCCAGGGTGGATCGCTCTCTTTCATCATGCGAACCTAGAAGGAAAGAAGGATCATTAGATCAAAGAAGGACATGAATACAGGGAAAACACCTTGCTTATTTCTGAAGGAAAAGCTTTAATGCTACGACAACATGTGAAAGGAAATTCCATGTACAAGTAAAATACACAGCACTGCAGAAGTAAACATCATGCAAGAGTGGAAAATACACAGTGGTGTTGACAAGAACACAAAAATCAGAGCAAAAAATGTGGGAGAGGAGTTACCAATGTAGAGGAATTGCAGTTTATATAGCATCCCATCATGTAAATGGTCCAAGGAACCTCCTTTTAATGCAGTGTGACAATATACAGCCTGAAACATTTCTTGTTCTTGAAGGCCTCAACCAGTGGGAATGCAGAACGACTCACTAATGTAAACCGAGTTGTGAGACTAAGCCTTTTGAACACTTTCTTAAAGAAAATCATGAAACTTGAAAAAAAAGCAGCCTTATTTTTTCAAGTTTAAATTTAGGCAAACAACACTGAGGAGAGGGAAGATAGAGCAGTAACTTGACATGACCCTGTTATTCATTTGTGGTTAATGTCTCTAAAATGGTTTGAAATAATATCCTAAACCTTGGTGGCCCTGTCCTGAAGACACGGCATCTACCACTATCCAGCTATGACAAAATAGCTGCATCTTCCCAACCAGTAAGTCTTCCAATCTGAAATTCACATTTCACTGTGTCCTTGTCACAATGGTATGGAATAAACTAAGGGCTTGTCTATATGGGGAAAGAGCCTGAAGTAGCTGGTGCACACTAGCTTCCCCGCACTAACTCCCGATGTGAACACTCTTACTCTGCACCAAGACTGCCTTTGTGCAGCTTAGCTTAAACGGCACAAAGGGAATAGCTAAAGCGCTTGAAATTCACATCCTAGCTTACTCCTCATGTAGACAAGCCCTTAGAAGATGCTCTTTTCTCCAGTTAACCAAATCCAGAACTTAACTTCAACATGAATAGCACAAATGTTTGTGGTGCCTTTTACTTAATAAAGCTTTTGCAAACCAAGGTTTTATTCCAGCAGGGAGAAGGCAGTGGGGAAAGGAGCTCCTGGAGCCTTTCCCCACTTCCAGAGCCTTTCATTGCAATGGGGAAAGGCTCTGGCAGCAGGACACTACAATGCTACAAACAGCTGTGTAGAAGTGGGAGGCACAGCTTGGGCATGCCGAGAACTGTGTACTATACCCTGGGGTTCCGGGCACGTAGGAACTCTATTCTAATTGCCTAAGCTGTGCCTTACTGTCTGCTGCTGTTTATCCCCACACTACCTTTGTGAGCAGGTAAAAAGAGAATTAACAATGAAAGAACATTCAGTGCCATAAGAAAAGGCTAACTCCAATTATTTTCCCTTGTAAGCATTACAACGAAGTCCATTCATTTCCACCAGTCTAAGATGATTTCTTAAAGCAACATTTCCAGGCTGACTAGGGGGACAAACAGATCTCTGAATTTTTCTCCAATTTCAATTTTCATTCAAAGTATCTAGCTATCATGGTTGCAAAGAAACACTTGTTTCATGTTTTGAAGGTTAACAGATGCAGAAACAGCAACCTGATTTTGCAGAGAGCATGAAACCAAAGATCTGAGGTGTAAATTGCCCCATTCATTTCCAGAGGCACTAACTCATATGTTAGTTTGGTTCTTTAATAACATGGCAGGGTTGTAGGCATGTGCAATTGGTTTTGTTTTCCTGAAAAGGGGTTCAGCTTCCTCAAGTGTGGGAAATTCAGCTTTAAGAGGTAAATATTGAAAATTATACTCCGTTTTATACTGAAATGTATATAGAGCAAGAAACAGGGCCAGTTCAGACTGGCTGGCAGGGATGTAAACTGCAGGGAGCCCTAGCTCAGGAGGGACCCACCTCACTAGACACAGATCACAGTGTTAGTGTGAGGTTTATTGTGGATGCTCCAGGGTCATGCAGAGTGGAGTATACACATCTACAGCAGGAGGCCTCTCCCTATATGTCTCTCTTCTTCATGAATTACAAGAACCCTACCCCAGCAACCCAAATATACATCAAGCCAGGTCCTATTTCCGTATCCTCCCTTCCTCCCCCAGTCCAGCAGGACTAAATCTCTTCAGTTGTATGACGCGCAGTTTATGGCAAATCCATGGGATTATTGCACATAAACTCTTGAGCCTTGAAATCAGCACCCCTCCAGACATACACACCCCGTTAGATGTGTGGCAAGCACAACTTTGCTGGAACCAGATCTGTCAAGAAATGAGAAATGTTCATTTTCCATCAATGTGTGGTTTTCACCAAAGAGATAGGTTGTGTTAGAGAAACTAGGGCATGCTAACAATACAATGCATCACAACAAAAATATTTGCCCCCATTGAATAGCATATTCTATACATGCCTCTAGTGGCCACTGCTCTTCAGTTTATAACTGAATATTTCCTGTAAATTACACCATTGGTATATTCAGGCCTGGAGCTCAACTACTAATTTTCTGATCAAAAGGAGCAAAAAATTCTGTCCACCATGATCACAGCAACTTCTAGAAGTGGTTTTGCGTCACATTAGGGAAATCTGTTCCTAGTGGATAACAATTTGTCTAGACACACAGGATGAAATAAGAAAGTGAGGAAAGTTAGTCCAGAGAGTTTGATGGTATTTAATATTGTAGCTAAACCTTTGGTTGGATCTGAAATGCATGACATGCCTACCCTTGTATCCTTTCCAACTTAGCACACTTCTGAGATTTTCAATTTGCCTGTGTTAGTTCCCCTCTATTATATTAGTTTTGCATGAAGTGTATTGCCCCCTAGTGGACGACTGAGTAAACAACAATTAGTTATTTGAAACAAAAACATTAAACAAAGATTTAAATGTGAAAAATCTGTTTAGGGAAATCACCACACTAAATAAGTGTTAGTTGTTTTACAGATAACTTTATGTGCCTAGATAAATCCTTTTAAATTTGCATTTTCATACTGTGGATTTCTCAAGAATTGAGTCAAGTGTTTTTTTATTGTTACTGGGTGATAATGTATATTTCAGCATGTTTTATTTGCAGAAATGCATATTGGCTATTGACTTGGGGTTGGACTGAGGTGGGTGGAGGGAGATGTCCTTACTAGAAGAGAAATTACTGGGTAAGAAATACTCCATTCTATCCTATATCATCCCCTAATGTGCATACAAATGGAAAGCAGCTAGTCTCAGAAGTAGAGAGGGAAGGATAGGAAAATAGGACTAAGATGTCCCTTATAAAGCACATACATTTAGTTCATTTTGGTATCACTGCTCACAGCACCTTCCTACAAAAGATGTCTCTGTTGATGAAAGAAAATTGACTTTGTCGTGCTTACTAAGGCCATGTCTACATGAGGACACTCAGGAAAATTAAGCTGAATCAGGGTGTAACGTGAGAATGCACATAAAGTGCATTTAACTGTCCTGCCACTCTCACTCCCCATGTGGATGCTCTCATCCAAGGAGAATTAAGTTACAGCAAATGAAGGTGACTTTGCTCCTGAATGAGACCATCCACATGGGGTTAACATGCTTTAATTGATGCACATTGACTTCCAGAGGGACCCTATGTAGACATGGCATAGGAGCATTGCTGGTAGACAGGAGGCCTCTTTGCAGATTCCTCCCAGTGTAGCAATGTCCTTTCTGCTTACAGTACAGAGTAGGCACGTAACATGAGTCTCGATTACTTCTGACACTTGTTTGACTGATACCTAGGCCTCCATGATGTGTAATGCAAGCCATCATGCCAGGGAAATGTTTAACTCTGTAATACAGTCTGTATCCTAGATCCTTGGGGTGAATAGAGGGCATGATTAACACCAAATCCCTATGTAACATGGTCAGCCACCTCCCAAAAGCCCCCTCATGGCTGCGGTGGCTCTACAGCACTCTGCCTCAGTTTCCCTCTCTCATGAGACTTCTCAATAACTCACCCAGTCCACAGCATTCTAAAACATTCCCCTTCTGGAGCAGGATCAATGTAATTACCTCAGACACACATTAATACTTCATGCCAGCTTCATTCAGCTGGCCACTGGTTCCACAGGTCCAATAGTTCTCTCTCTTTGATACAGGAGCCCCAGCCCTGCTTCCCTGCACTGGATTCAGTTCCAACTGTCCCTTTACTCCTTGCAGCACTCACCTACAGCTACTCTTCTTCAGTCAGCTGCAGTTCCCCACGCTTCTGGCATACTGCCACTCCCAGACGGAGTATTAGGGGCTCAGGTGGGAGCCTTGCTCCAGGGACTGCTCCAGGAAGTCTGTCCCTTCCTCCCTTATACTCTCAGCCTGGCCTCTTCATTTATTATTAACCACCCAAGGAGGTGAGCTGATCTTGTCACAGGTGGGCTAAGGCCCCATTTCCCTTTAAAAAGACCAGTCACCCTGTGATACCCCATCTCTGCTATCATTAGCTGTGGAGTATTGGTGCTCTTGTTGGAGCCCAAAACCCCCTACCAAACTCCAGAGGTGACCTATAAAGCTCAAAAGCATGAACAAAGCAGGTAGAAAGAGCAGGTCAGTTATGCAGCAGAAAGCTTCCATTTACACACAAGTGTAGAACAGCAGTAATGACAGTTAATGGGAGTTACAAAGTTCAGATCTGGACCCAAATGCCCCCAAAGTTTGAAGTCATATAGATTTGGAGTTTTTGCCTGGTCCTCTGTAATTTCCACACATCAGTATCAGCAGGCTTTTAACTTTGGTTGCACTAACAATACTGGCGGTAATAACAGAAGATGGTAAACACAGACTGCTATGGTAACTAATAACTTCTTGGACCAGCATCAATAAATGTCTTTTTACATGTCAGCATGAGGTCCATCCAGAAGCAAAAAAACATCCTGGCCAGTTTTTCTTTCCTAAAGAACCAGTGATCTCATCCGTAAGAAAATCAGATGACCCCTCTTAGAAGAGATTGTGGTATGCTGGCAGGACCTAATAGAATTATTTTTAATAGGGTTAGTTGGCCTTTGAACACCACATGTTAGTTGATACGTTCATTTAGTAAGTAGTGTTTGGAGGCTAACAACATTCCCAATTGGATGCAATGAATCAGAATTTAACAGAATACTTATAACTAATCGCTGGGCTTAAGATCTGCCCATTCATAAACTGCACCTCTTCTGTCAATTCTTTCAAAGACAATATAATTAAGTTATTTTCCCCTTAGAACAATCATGACATCATAAATTGCCTACTAAGTTATTACATTTCGAAGAAAAAATAAAACCTCAAACTTCAACTTTTTATTTAAGAGACAAACCAGAAAAGTTGTAACTAGGTCACTGGGAGGACCTGACAATATCAGCTGGGTCTATAGATCCCTCATGGTGCATCAATTATTCCTACTATCTAACTTTTATTTTCGCCATACAGAGCAATAAAATCAAACGAGAGAGACTGCCAGGTCTCAAGAAGGACAACGAAAGTTGTGATAGAGGCACAGGAAAGCTTCAGAGCAATCTAAAATAAAAAGCATTCAAAAATATAGCATGCTTTACAACATGTTACAAGGAAAGGAAGGAGCACAGTCATATTTTTAAGTTAGTGAAGTTGACAGGATTCAGAATTCATGAGCATGCCGAGGATAAATCAAACTCTTTCGCGTGTACATAAGCCGTTCAAATCCCGCCAATGTCAATGATGCCCAATGGCTGCTACTATCACAATTGTTTGGGATTGTAAATACACTTAACGGTTGGGTCCTTACTGTACATCTCAAGAATGGTATAAAATCCCAAGAGCTGGCTCTAATCGGCAACCTTGTTGACAGTCTCAGCAGAAAGGCCAAGGACTGAGTGAGACTGAACTACTCTCTCACCTTTTAAAAGGTGGTTCCTGCAGTTTAGGGTTGAGGTTCAGTGGCAGGGCCAACGTGAGAAACTTGCCCTGATTCTGTCAGTGCCACATATGATCTGCTGATAGTGCTACAGTCCACAGGGCTGGATTTCCAGCCAGTCTCAGGAGCCTGACATTCACAAATATTTTACATTTAAAAAGTGTTAAAGCACATTCCGTGTTTTCCAGTTCAACAACAACCACCACCCAACAAAATCCAAGTTCCCATGGAAAGAGAATGATAGGTAGGAGACCATGAAATTCAGAACAACGCAGGCAAGGGAGCCCCAAACAACCAGGGGCAGCCAAGGTAAATGCAGGATGTATTGCAGTGAGCCATATTGTCTACTACACAGGAGATCCTGTGGTTCATGTCTTCAAGAGACTTTTTAAAAACCATCTTCTCTCTCCAAAGCAGGGGGAAGCTACGCTAGTTTCTTGAATACCAGGAATAGTGTTGGTACACTCTGTTCTTTTCTTGAATTCATACATCACCAAATAAAGACAAACAAAAAAATAAAATGAAAGAGGCAGAATTAAATTGCCATACTAAACTAATCTAGCTCTACGCAGGAAGTGGCTGGTGCTGTTGTTTTACATGTGTTCACAGCAGTAGTCTGCCTTCTCTCTGACACTGCTCTAAGGCCTTGTCTACACTACGAGAGTAGTTCGATTTTACTTGCATCGAATTTTTGTAATCGATATTGCAAAGTCGAACGTGTGTGTCCACACTAAGGACAGTAATTCGACTTTGTGCGTCCACACTAACGGTGATAGCGTCGACATTCGAAGCGGTGCACTGTGGTCAGCTATCCCACAGTTCCCGCAGTCCCCTCTGCCCATTGGAATTCTGGGTGTAGCCGGCAATGCCTTCTGGGTAACAAAATGAGTCGAGGGTGCTTTTGGGAAACTGTCGTCATCCGTCCATCACTCCCGCCCTCCCTCCCTGAAAGCGCCGGCGGGAAAACAGTTCGCGCGCTTTTCCAGTCATTGACAGCGCGGACGCCACTGTACTCCGAGCATGGAGCCCGCTGCGACCATCGCTGCAGTTGTGGCCGCTCTCAACGTCTCGCAGCTTATCATAAAGGTTTCCCTGAGGCAGATGCAGAAAAGTCAGGCAAGGAGGCTACGGCACCGCGGTGATGTCCTGAAGTCTGAGAGTAGCACAGACCTGTCAGAAAGCAGGCGACCCAGCGCCGAGGACATCACAGTGGCAATGGGTCATGTTGATGCCGTGGAACGGCGATTCTGGGCACGGGAGACAAGCACTGAGTGGTGGGACCGCATAGTGCTGCAGGTCTGGGATGAATCCCAGTGGCTGCGAAACTTTCGCATGCGGAAGGGAACTTTCCTGGAACTTTGTGAGTTGCTGTCCCCTGCCCTGAAGCGCAGTGACACCCGGTTGCGAGCTGCACTGAGTGTACAGAAGCGAGTGGCCATAGCCCTGTGGAAGCTTGCAACGCCAGACAGCTACCGGTCAGTCGCGAACCAGTTTGGGGTGGGCAAATCTACCGTGGGGGTTGTTGTGATGCAAGTAGCGAAGGCAATCGTTGATGTACTGCTGCCAAAGGTAGTGACCCTGGGAAACGTGGAGGCGATCATAGATGGCTTCGCAGCGATGGGATTCCCAAACTGCGGTGGGGCCATAGATGGAACTCACATCCCTATCCTGGCACCGGACCACCAGGCCACCCAGTACATTAACCGAAAGGGATACTTTTCCATGGTGCTGCAAGCACTGGTGGACCACAGGGGACGTTTTACCAACATCTACGTGGGATGGCCGGGCAAGGTTCATGACGCTCGTGTTTTCAGGAACTCTGGTCTGTTTAGACGGCTGCAACAAGGTATTTACTTCCCGGACCACAAAATAACTGTTGGGGATGTGGAGATGCCTATAGTCATCCTCGGGGACCCAGCCTACCCGCTAATGCCCTGGCTCATGAAGCCCTATACTGGCGCCCTGGACACTGAAAAAGAACTCTTCAACTACCGGCTGAGCAAGTGCAGAATGGTGGTGGAGTGTGCTTTTGGCCGTCTCAAGGGGAGATGGAGAAGCTTACTGACTCGCTGTGATCTCAGCGAAACCAATATCCCCATTGTTATAGCAGCTTGCTGTGTGCTCCACAATCTCTGTGAGAGCAAGGGGGAGACCTTTATGGCGGGGTGGGAGGTTGAGGAAAATAGCCTGGCTGGTGATTACTCACAGCCAGACAGCCGGGCGATTAGAAGAGACCAGCGGGAAGCGCTGTGCATCCGGGAGGCTTTGAAAGCAAAGTTCCTGAGTGAGCAGGGTAACCTGTGATTTTATAGTTTGTGTACTGAGAAGCTAAACCTGCCCCCGTTTCTTTACCCAGGTAATGTTGACTATCCTATCCAGTTACATACCCCCTTCACCCCCCCTCCAACACACGTGTCGAAATAAAAATAGTTCTACTTTGTTAAAGCACACCGTTTTCTTTAATACTGTTTTAGCGGGAATTTTTTAAAACTGGGACGCAGACTGTGGTGCGGGGCGGGTCTAGTGTTGTGATGCGAATGCAGCTTCTAAACTCAAGGATTGACAGGCTCCGCTGCGGTGGGATGCTTGTTTCAACGGAGCCTGTCACCCCTCCTGATCGGGACTGTGTGTATGGGAGGTCTATTTGACTTTGTGGCAGGGGGAGGACGGTTACAGATCCCATGCTGTGTGGCTCTGTGATCCTGTCTAAGGACCGGCGCTTAAGATCTGTAACTGCCCTCCCCCGCCACAAAGTCACAGAGCAACCCACCCCCCCCAACATTACATCAAAACAACCTCCCAGACTAACCGGGGCAACTAGTCACTGCATCACTGCACTGTGTATGTGCCCTGCTGCTGTGCCTGCCCCCGACTATGTACCCTGCCAAAGGAGACTGTCCTGTCCAATTTCCAACCCCCTTTCCCCTCCTCCTCCAAAAGAACATGATTGAAACAGTAGTTAACAGAAACGAATTTTTTATTATCAACTACACATGGCATTGGGAGGTGAAACTTGGACGTGGGCTTGTGTCAGGCGGGAAGGAAAGAACTTTTCAAATTTTGGGAAATGAGAGCCTTCTGCTACTAGAGCTCTCTGCAGGGGTGGAGTGAGAGTTAGCAGGGACTCTGCCGCCTCTCCTTCTTTGCACTTTGGGTGAGGTGGGTATGGGACTTGGTGGCGGGGGAGGGCGGTTAGAGATGGACTGCAGCGGGGCTCTGTCCTCCTGCCTCCGTTCCTGCAGAACATCCACAAGGCGCCGGAGCGTGTCCGTTTGCTCCCTCAGTAGTCCAAGCAGCGTTTGAGTCGCCTGCTGGTCTTCCTGCCGCCACCTCTCCTCCCGATCCATGTTGGCTTGGTGCATTCGGGTCAAGTTCTCCCGCCACTGGGTCTGCTGTGCTGCCTGGGCTTGGGAAGAGGCCATAAGCTCAGAGAACATGTCCTCCCGTGTCCTCTTCTTCCTACGCCTAATCCGCGCTAGCCTCTGGGAGTGTGATTCCAGGCTAGGTTGTGAGACAGTCGCAGACGGGGCTGTGGAAATGGGAAAAAGGGAGTGAATTCCTCTGAAAGATAAATGTAGTTGTGAACAAAGAACATAGTCTTTCTCTGTGAACAAGACCATGCACAGCACCTTTCACATGCGCACTCAGCACAAGGTCGAATTCTCGGCCTTCGCATTCTGTGCCTGGGGTCTTGAACAGCACATTTGAGAAGCGAGGCAGCACAACGGAATTTCTGTTGCAGGCAGACATGGTAAGCCGTACACTTGTGGCAGTTTAAAACTTTTATATTACCACTGGCCTCATTTCACATTTAAATCAATGTCAGTCCCTGCTGCCAGCAATCCGGCAAGCGGGAACTCTGCCCCTGTCCCACCCCCTCGCGGCTGTCCCCGGGAATGATCCCTTTCGGCTGCCCCTCTCCCGCCTCCACCGCGTGGCTGCAAACCAGCGGTGACAGTTCTGTAAAGGAACGGGAAAGCAGTCCCAACACTAACATTCCCCTACCTAATTAAAAGCAGGTCACCATGGCCGACATCACCCTGATGAGGATCTCCGAGAGCGACAAAGAGAGAATGCTCCAGGAAAGCCTCCAAAGACCAGGGCCGTATGCCGCCCTGCTGTGCAGAGCAATGATCCCCGAGTACCTGATAATCTCGTGGCGCGGCAACGTGTCGTACTTCGGAGGACCCAATAAGGCCGCTCTCCCCAAGAACCTCATGCAACGGCTTTCAAGTTACCTCCAGGAGAGCTTCATCGAGATGTCCCAGGAGGATTACTGCTCTATCCCCGCACATATAGACCGCATTTTACTGTAGCTGCAGTAGCAGGGAATACACAGTAGAGCGGCTTGTGCAGGACAATCACTGAAAACCGGACATTGCTAGATTTCTTTTCAAAACTTGCACTGCCCCTTACTAAACCGTTAAGCGCCTAGGGCACACTAATCATGAACAACCCATTCTTTTAATTGTTAATATTCCTGTTTTGTTAAAAATAAATGTTTAGATGTTTACAACACTTACTGGCTGATCCTTCACCAGATTCTGTGTCCGGGGTAATGGCTGGGGACGCTTCGTAGGGGATCTCTGTAAGGGTGATGAAGAGATCCTGGCTGTCGGGGAAATCAGCGTTGTGAGAGCTGCCAACTGCCTCGCCCTCCTCATCTCCTTCCTCATCTTCCCCGTCCCCTAACATGTCTGAGGAACCGGCCGTGGACAGTATCCCATCCTCAGAGTCCACGGTCACTGGTGGGGTAGTGGTGGCGGCAGCACCGAGGATGGAATGCAGTGCCTCGTAGAAACGGGATGTCTGGGGATGGGATCCGGAGCGTCCGTTTGCCTCTTTGGTCTTCTGGTAGCCTTGTCTCAGCTCCTTGATTTTCACGCGGCACTGCGTTGCATCCCGGCTGTATCCTCTCTCTGCCATGTCTTTAGAGATCTTCTCGTAGATCTTTGCATTCCTTCTTTTGGATCGCAGCTCGGAAAGCACGGACTCATCGCCCCACACAGCGATGAGATCCAAGACTTCACGATCAGTCCATGCTGGGGCTCTCTTTCTATTCCCAGACTGCACGGCCATCACTGCTGGAGAGCTCTGCATCGTTGCCAGTGCTGCTGTGCTCGCCACGATGTCCAGACAGGAAATGAGATTCAAACTGGCCAGACAGGAAAAGGAATTCAAATTCAAATTTTCCCGGGGCTTTTCCTGTGTGGCTGGTCAGAGCATCCGAGCTCGCACTGCTGTCCAGAGCGTCAACAGAGTGGTGCACTGTGGGATAGCTCCCGGAGCTATTAGCGTCGATTTCCATCCACACCTAGCCTAATTCGACATGGCCATGTCGAATTTAGCGCTACTCCCCTCGTCGGGGAGGAGTACAGAAGTCGAATTAAAGAGACCTCTATGTCGAACTAAATAGCATCGCAGTGTGGACGGGTGCAGGGTTAATTCGATTTAACGGCGCTAACTTCGACATAAACGCCTAGTGTAGACCAGGCCTAAGATTATTTTTCTTTGTTAGTTGGTATCCTGAGGCACCAGCAAAGTCGATCCATTTCCACAACCTGTCCTGGTACTGCAGGGGAAAGAAAAATTGTGACATAGCAGAAGGCTGGCTACCACTAGGAAAGTCATGGAATTTCAGGAGTGATTGTCCATTTCTAGTGGCTTCATTAGCTAATCCATCCACACTACTTAGTTCTCTTATACCACCCCTCAATTTTCAGGGGATAGTGCAGAAGTTTTTTCACAAGACTCATTTACTTTATTGGGAACCACACCACTCTTCCTTCTCACTATTGTGTGAATTCAAATCTAATTATTTAAACTAGGGATTTTCTCAGGGTCAATTAATCTTAATGGAATGGAAGTCCTTTATCAGAATAGATGGTCACTTCAAGGGATAGGGAGGCAATAGGCATCAGATATTTTCCCATGTTTTCTACATACAGCGAAATCCAATGAGATCAATGGGACTAGCTGGGATGGGAGAATAAGGAAAGCAGAATTTGGCCTCTAATGGTTCTATCCACAAGGGAATAACTGTCTTCTCAATTATGTTTAACTACAGAATAGAGCTTTCCATAAGAATATTCCAGTTTTTTATTCACTATTAGAAAGTTAATGTCACAAAAGGGGTATTTGGTCAGGCTTATATATTAAACTCCCTGCTATAATTTTACACACACACACACACACACACACACACACACACACACTTTTGTTCCATTAGAAGGACAGAGGCAATCTATCTCCCATTCCCCATTTCTGCTGCTCCTGCCTCAGGCTTTTTCTGCTCTGCTGCACGGGCTCTCTATTGAAGAGGAAAGTGCTTTTTGGGAACCACTATGTTGAGGATACAGTGGCAACCTGCTTGTTCCATATTGTATTTTAAACAGTCATTTCAACTGCTATTCAAGTTCAGAACAAAACACCTGTTTCCTTCAGACAGAGGAAAATATTTTGTATCAGCAGTAATAAACCAGGTGCTCCAAACCTGCTATCTTCAAAGGGCTCAAGCAAGGAGCTTCCATCCTGTATGCTCCAACATCAAACATGACAGTAACTCATTTCTCTGACCAAAGAAAAAATGAGCAGTGTCTCAGACTAAAGTCTGTCTAGACAAAACACCAATGAATCACACTTCAATCCATGCTGGCTGAAGAGAGATGCAGCACACTCAGCCTCATAAAAAAATGGCAGCGTTGGTTTATATGTTACATTTAAGACAAAGCTGGTTACTGAAAATATCAGGGAGAGAATGCAAAATGCAAGAATGAGAAAGGAATCCCACACACACAGTCAGGGTAGCCCATCAAAGGAAATTCAGAACCCAAGACTAAAATTATTAGTTACAGCAAAGTTGCTAATTCAAAGCCCCTATTTGTGTTATTAATGAAGATCAACCTTCCTTTACTGAACTTCTTCCACAATCCATCCATTTCCACCAGAAAGGGCATCATTTTTCAACTTTTGCAGACATTTGGGTAAATCCATTGAAACTGACAGATGTCTGGATTTTATCTATATACTTTTCTTAGTCATTTGTATTTCAAGACCAGTAATAAAGCACAAAGGCATTTCCCTACATTTCCAGGTGAGGTGAAAACCCTGTTCCTGTCCTGGAAACTATTCACTGCTCTCCTTAAGCCTTCCAGTCCATCATATCTTACATACACCAATCAACAAGAACAAGGAGTAAAGAGAGGAGAGAATCTGGGAATGGATCAATCTACCTTCTAGGAGATTGACTAGCCTCAAGGAAATAGAATTCTTGGTCTTGAAGGCAACTCTTGAAAGTCTTCTTTATAACCAGCAGAAGCCTCCAAATACTTTATTTGAACAGTCATGGTTTGTATAGACTGGAAAAATAAGTCATGTTGGAAAAAGAGTTAACTAACAATTTTAAGCACAACTTTGCACTTAAGGCATGTTGTATTTTGAAAAATGTTAGCTGGTCATGGTCAACACTGGGAAGAGGGAAGGGGCCTAAGATTGACCATGACCATATAATACATTTTCAGCATGACTGACCTCATCCACATCTTGTGCAAAGTTGTGTTTTTGACTAACACAACTTTAATATCTTCAGACATGCCTTATTTCCCCCATTTAGACAAACCCAAGGGGAGTGAAGAGTACAGTAAAGGAATAAACCTTGGATGATGACATCCAATTTGGACTTCAAGCAAAGTTCATACGTTTTTACAGAAGAGCTGAGGAGATCTAGAACACAAAATAGGTCTTTTTGGCAGGCAATAAGCCACTACAATGATATTTGCCCACTAGCTTCCAATTCTGTTTGACACTTAGATTCTTAACAAGGGAACACCAAGATAAATAAAATGAAGAATTCTTAGACTTAATAGGACAAACTGCCAAGAGTGAATACCCTTGAGATATTTCCAGATCTGCTAAGTAAGCTGGATTTCAAATCGTCTTCCATCACTATATCTGATGTGATGAAAAAATGTACCAAATTGCACCAAATGGTCAAGATGGCAGTTCTCTTGCCAATTATTATTTTTTAAATCAGGGAAGATGTTACTGAAGTGGTTGCAGTATTCTCTGACTGGGAGTAGGTTGGGGAAGGACAGAAATGGGAAAAAATGGACACCACTTGGGTGGTCCAGTTATTTATACAGATGCACAATATGACCATACAGTCTTGTCCATAGAATCTGTGGAATGTTAAAATATATAACAGGCAATTTTATTTTGGCAAGTTGTGGGGGCTCAGCAGAAAGAAGCAGGGAGATCTGAGAGCTCAGGGAATTGTTAATGATATAGCAACTTTAGGTTGCCTGTTCAAATACAGACAAATCTTATAGCTGTTTGGTGTCTGAGTCTAGTTCCAAGAGAAAATATCTCACATCACAAGGCCACAAACATGGATAACACTGAATATCCTCTCACACTTGGAGGTCATCTTGCCACATCAGTGGGAGAACAATGTGGGGAAAGTTGTGCAGATGTTGCCCATTCTGTATAGTACCCGTCTGGATAAACAGAAGACTTCAGTCTCCAGGGGTTGCCAATCCAACAACTCCTCACCAGCACTAAATTCCCACAACAATTAAAACAATGGAAAAAGCAAAGTTTGGAGAGTTCCTGTTGGGAATGGCCTCACTAATCTACAAGTGACATGTTCTCCATGCTCATCCCAATCATTTATGGTTTATGATACAGAGTTTTATTCATTTTTTACATTGCAAACATTTTGTTAAGTAGAACATAAACTCTTACAGCATAAACTATATTGTTTGATAACAAAAATGATACTTTTCTCAAACACAGATGGAAGAACACATGCAAGGGAAACGCCAAGCAATGTTTTATTGGACATCTGCTCTTCTTGGAATGGAAACCAAAAATCGTCTTCACATTGATGAGCGCTTACACAGAGAGAAATATTTGTTTATCTGCAGTGCCACCTGCTGACAGCTTAAAGGTACTGTCCTTATAAATTGCTCTATGGTATGATGCATTTGCAGCACTGCCCAAATAATCAGTGCATAATAACTAGGAGTTAGCATGACTCTCACAGGAATCAGTTACAACCCAGTGTACTACTTGGAAAGTTTACTCCCAAATTGTCTTCACTCAAATGCTTGCAATATCTAATCGGATTGCAATTTACACCTCCTTTTACAAATCTGTTTTACATCGACAGCTGAGGATACTATAGGATTCTTGCTCATTTTTACTGTCATTAGTACAGTGTCAGAAAGATGACCCAGCACACTGGAAGAGTACACATTAGAAGATTATCATGAATTTAACTTGACTGCTGATAAAAGTATCATATTAAAAAGTGACAGAGTGTAGAGGTCTAATAAAATTTATACGTTTTTCTGCTCACTTTTCCAAGCAGAGGATACTGTAGAATGCAAGAATGCACTGGGTGAGTCAGACAGGGTTAACATAAAAACATACAATATTTTTAAATACTAGCAGCAACAGAACAATACATTTTGAACCTTTAAACAACGCATTCAAACACCCATTAAACACAGAGGAATATGCAAGTACATGTAAACACCGAACACATTAGGAGAGACAGCTTGGAAGGATTCATATAAAACACACAGGATATACTAAAAAGACTTCAGTGAAAATGACATTGGTGAGATGTCACATTCCACAGAGTCCAGTCTCAGAACATCCTGCTACTCACTCTTTCTAAGCTCAGTAAAATATGCTGGGGAAAAGAGTTTAAATTTCTGCTGTGTTTAACATTCAAATACCCTTTTTGGTGGTGAGGAGGTGGCACAGTTGTTTTGATATTAATTCTAGAGCATAACAAGTAAGAGCAGCTCAATTAAACTATGTCTGATCTGAGGCAAACTGAAAAGAATGTATAGATTCCATGGAATACAAATGTAGTTTTAAATAGTCTAACCAATATGAAAGTAAAGTAAGTGAAGAATGACATGGTCACAAATATCTTACTGGCAGCATTGTTCAGAGAATATGGAGAAAATTGATCTACCTCAGCAACAAAGAGGGGAAACTCTTCTGGCAGAATCCATGAACGGGGATAGAAGTTGTACTCTTCGGGAAATAGATCCTGCATTGTTCGCACTGCCCGACTCAGGGTAATTTTACGCACCATTTCTGTCATGCCTGGAGAAAATAAAGAAGTGTTTGGAAGTGTTCAAGATTATTCACTGTGCAGCAAGGTAAAGTAAGCCTGTGTGTTGGTACTTACCATATGTTTGTGCTCTGGCCATTGTTTTCAATATATAACTAAATATTTGAAGCTACTAGTGATACTGAGTGATTTGTAGCTTTTTATTTGGGTATTTATTTATACTGCACTTACCACCATATCACATGGTTTGGGAAAGCTTTAAGGTAGTTGACCAAATATAACTAGGAATCAAGGAATAAGAATTTTTGGTCCAAAAGTTAACTGACTCTTTGCTCCAGTCTGGAATTTTTACCTTATTTTGCCAGTGTTGCAGAGAAGGAACAGGAGACATCAATTGCTTCAGACAATTAGAATTGTACCTTCCTAAACTATTTACCCTTATTTAAACCATTACAGTATGTCAAAGAAAAGAATCTTTCTTTCCATATAAAACAACTGTTAGGTCTAGTCTTTCAGTGGCCCAATTCTGCCAAGAGCCCTCAATTCTCATGGAAGTAAATGGGAGGTGGAAATGTTGAATACCTCACAGGAGGTGCTCAGCAGATCATGGGATCAGGCCCCATTAACATTCCTGGAAGTTAAAAGTGCATTGTGAAGGGACTTCAGGATCTCGCTAACCTGTTTTTGTCAACTCTGCATCCTTCTTGCTCACCACATGGGAGGCAGGGGACAGCTCGGGTAAATATCATACATATGGCATGAGATTTAAACAACCAGAAAATTATAGAGCTTTACCAATATAGGTGCATTGTCTGCTTTTGTTCACAAGCAGACAAAAGTCAGTAAGTGGAGCAAAAAGTTCTATATATGGGGTTTCTTACTCACACAGCATACTAACAGCAGCAATATATCTGAAGTGAAGGGCTTAGATAAGTCAATACCTAAGCTCTTAGTTCTTATTCAGCGGAATCTATACTGGAATTGAATGAGAAATAAGGGATCTTAAAAAAGTTAAATAATCATAATAAGATGAAAGTTGACATGAACTCTTCAATATTAAAAAATCCATTTAAGGAACTGTGCTTTGAGATTTTCCCAGAAACAAGCCAGAGCTCAATACAAAATAGATTTTTTTTTTTAAGTAGAAACAAATCCTTTAAGAAGGAGCATTTTTACTGATGTTACAAGACACACAAGAATTGTTTAAATTATTTTAATTTAATTACAACCTAAAGATCAGGTTTCTCTGAATTAATGTTCTATATATGTACATCCTTAGTGTTCCGTTATACTCTCAATCCATAAAGATCTTGAATTACCCATTCTGGTATTCATACCATGTCTTAACTAAATCTCTAATTATTATTGATTCATAAAACATGTCCAATAACAGGAGTCCGAGTGATCCAATTTGAACGTCTTTTTTCAATACAGAACTACTCACAAATGAAGAATATGGTATACTGTGAATCAAATAGTCTACTGATCAACACAATAGGAAATTTGCCATTCATTTCAATGGGACCATGATTTGATCTGATAGATTTTTATCTGGACATCTGGAGTCCACGCCCAATATAAGAAGCTATGAAGCCCGGTTTCATTTCATATTTATCTTCTTTTTAATGAAGGCTTTCAGTAGCATCCAAAAGATCCTTTCACTTTACTTAACTACCGGTTCATTTTAGCATCCCTTTTACTTCATCAAAACCTCAGGATCCAAATCTACTGTACTGTAAAAGACTTCTACCAATTATCATGATAGTGTCTGAGAATTTAGATATTTGATAACTGCAGAAAGCTATCAATAGGAGAGCGCAAAAGACTGAATACAATGTAGACGAAAGGTCCAAGGAAGATCCAAGGTAACAAAAGATGGCACCATTTGTTTAAGACTTTGTTATTGCAACTGTAATCACCACGATGCAAGCGGCAAACACTCTCCTTGATGGTGAAACAGATAATCAGGCATTTACTTGCATCAGGATGAGAACACCAGACTTTTGATCAAAATAAGATGAAACCTTTCATATTTTGCAGACTGTTACAAGTGGTAACTGCCCAGCATATTACCAACAAGGTGCGTGAATATTCAGACAGCATTTCTTTAACTTCAAGCACAAGATTAATTACCTGGAAACTTGTTGACTTGACCTGAGAATATGTCATTATCATGAAATGATACCCCATGCCAATAGATATCACAGGGCAAGCGCCGACCAAATGGAAACTGGAAAAAAGATATAATACAGATTTTGAAAGAGATTGGCTACATCTACAAGTTTCTTATCTTTGTAGAAGTTCAAATAAAAATATAAGCCCTTCAGAGAACAGCTTTCTGGACATCAGTAAAGTCCACGCTTCATATCTAATGCCCAACTTCAATGGGAAGAGCTTATTGTAAGATATCAAAGTTGGGGCCTCTGCTAGTGCGTGAAGTAAAAGCTATTTAAAAAAAAGTATTCAACTTTCTTTCTCTCAATAAATACAAGAGAAAGATGTGGCTTCTTTGCCACTACTCTTTTGTAAATAATTACTGTTCAAATTTAATGTACTAAGTTAACTCTGGACACACATAAATTAATAATAATTTAAATTTGCAGTCTTTAAAGTATTACTTTTTCCAAATGTTGACTGCAGCTTTTCAACCAAACTGAATCATATGCTTGAGCTCAGGCTCAAACTTCAAACTGAGCGCTCAGAACAGGATATTTAAATTTAAATACAGTAGCTTTACATTGTTTTAAAACTTCTCATTGGAAACAAGGAAAAAAATCAAACAATACCAGCAGGGCTGGCCTTAGGGGTGGGCCACCAGGGCAACCTCACAGGGGCGCCATGGTCAAGGGGGCATGTTGCCAGTGTAGAGTCAGAAACTGGGCAGGCGGTGGGGGGTGTGTGTACAGGTTTCTCCCTGCTTCCTCCCAGCATAGAAGCATGGGGTTGGGGAGCGGTGATGCACAGATACTGCTTGTCTCCTGTAACGTTCCTCCACACCCCCTAGGGGGCTGTGAAGGGAGAGCAAGGAGTGTCACTTTTCCAACCTGGGCTGTGAGGCGAGCATCAGAAACTGCTGCTCTCCTGCCCTGCTAGGTGACCAGATGTCCCGCTCTAATAGGGACAGTCCAGATTTTTGGGTCTTTTTCTTATATAGGCTCCTATTACTCCTATTACTCCCCCCACCCCGTCCCGATTTTTCACATTTGCTGTCTGGTCACCCTATGCCCTGCCCTTACGCAGGGAGCCCTGACATCCCTCCTCGCTCCCCCCCAGGGCCGGCTCTAGGATTTTTGCCGCCCCAAGTAAAAATAATTTGTTTTTTTCTTATCCCACCCCCGGCCCCGCCTCAACTCCGCCCCTTCCCCAAATCCCCAGCCCTGCCTCCTCCCCCCAGGCTCTCAAGCATAGGAGGGAGGGAGGGAGAGGGAGAAGCAGCACGTGCGCCACGGCCACTCGGGGTCTCCCCCTCCCTCCCAGGTTCTCAAACCCGAATCAGCTGTTTCGCGCCGCGGCCGCTCGGGATCTCCCCTTCCCTCCCGGGTTTGAGAGCCTGGGAGGGAGGGCGAGCAGTGGTGCGCGAGCGGCAGCAGCGGAGGTGAGTTAAGGCGGCTGGGGCACATTTTTAGGGGCGGCATGGCCCCTAAATGCCGCCCCTAAAAATGTGCCGCCCCAAGCACCAGCTTGTTTTGTTGGTGCCTAGAGCCAGCCCTGCTCCCCCCCCCCAGCCCTCTAGGGTGCATGGAGGAGCAATGCTCAAGGGGGGCAGCGAGCAGCAATGCCAGCTGCTCTATGCATCCAGGTTAGTTTCCCCACAGCCCTGGGCTCAGGAGGGGGGTGCAGGAGCAAAGTGCAGGGGTTGGGGCACAGGAGGGAGGTGCAGAGGTTAGGGGTGAAGGGGGCACAGTGCAGAAATTAGGGGTGCAGGGGTTAGGGGCACAGGAGGGAGTGCAGGGATTGGGACAAAGGGAGCACAGTGCAGGGGTTAGGGGCAAAGGGGAGCCTGGGGATCCCACGGAGGCCAGGGACAATGCGGGGGCACCACACCCACAGGGGCCAGGGATGCCAAAATACAAGTTCGCCCAGGGTGCCATTTTCCCTAAGGCCGGCCCTGTTACCAGATTTTAATAAATAACATATATTTCTAAAATACAAAGTGAAGCAGATGTACTATACTTTTCAGTATCAACCAGGTGCCAACTATAATTTATGCTTAGGGCCCTATCAAATTCATAGCTGTGAAAAAACATATCATGGACCCTGAAATAAGTCCTCCCCCATGAAATCTAGCTATTGGAGGGGAGAAGAAGGGGCAGGGCTGAGGGCACCCCATCTGGGGGCTCTATGGTTCCCGGGGCTCCAACTGCTAGTCCCCAGGCTGGGGAGGGATGGGATTTACTCTTCCCCTGCACAGCTGTTCTCAGTGGGGGAATCAGACCCACCTCTGGGTACCTCCCCCTGCCACAGGAAGCTCCATGGCAGCAGTTCTGAAGGCAGCAACAGTTACAACACCATGACATTTCAAATGTAAACCTCTGAAAATGTGAAATTGACTAATTTTCAAATCCTAGGGCCATGAAATTGACCAAAATGGACCTAAATTTGGTAGGGCCCTATTTATACTATTTTGTTCATTTTATTAGCAGCAAATGGACAGCTTTTTAGCTTTGTGATAGGAGTACAGAAAGAAGGAATGAGAAATCCATATTTGTCATTTTCTCCTGGATATTAGTATTATTTTTAAAGAAAAGAAAAATAATAACTGAAGTTAAAACAAACAAGCAAGCTTGCAAACAGACCAATCATAGGCGAAATGTTTATTTGAATTTATGAGCTGGAGCAGAGAAATTATCCCTACAGCATTAGCCACTCGCACATGTGAAAGGGTAATTTTACCATAATTACATATACCACACTGTTGCATCCTATTGTCAAAAGCTAGGTCGTTCAAAAAATTAAACAGTGCATTAAAACAGTGTAAAGCCTCTCAACTTCAACCAGTCAACCCTAGCAGGAAAGGCTATATTCATGAGGTCAATTTCCCAAATACACAATATGTAACCCATAAAACAAAATATTGTTTGGTCAAAATGTATACATTAATTTTCTCTAAATCACACCTCTAGGGCTATTCTCCTGAAAAATGGACTACATGGTCATTCCTACCTGTTCAAAATTATCATTTTTTCCTCCTGCGAATCTGTGTAGGTGCCATTAATTAAATATGTCATATAGAGAATTATTCGCAAGAAGATATTGTATTAGGAGATTAAATCACTTCAAGACAAACATGTTATACTTCCACTTACAGTCATAGTACTTTTAGGATCCTATCCTGTGAAAATTTAGCATCAACGCCCACTGACAAACAATTTCACTATTAAAAACAAACTCTAACAGAAGAACAGGAGTACTTGTGGCACCTTAGAGACTAACAAATTTATTAGAGCATAAGCTTTCGTGGACTACAGCCCATCTTATGCATCCGAAGAAGTGGGCTGTAGTCCATGAAAGCTTATGCTCTAATAAATTTGTTAGTCTCTAAGGTGCCACAAGTACTCCTGTTCTTCTTTTTGCGGATACAGACTAACACGGCTGCTACTCTGAAACTCTAACAGCACGTTGAGCCCTTACTAAACTCAATATACACTACAGCAATTTTTCTGGCTGTTTATGATTAAGTTTAATTTCCCTCCATGAAAGAAATCCTTATTAGCACTAACTTATATTAGGCAAAAGAAAGAAAATTTTAAAAAAAAGTTAGAAACTTTTCTAGTGAATCTGTTCCTTTATTTGCAACTTCAATTAAAAATTCAGTTTATTTACTAAATAACTTTGAAAAAATAATCAAAACACTAATTTAGCAATGCATTCCTTTCGCCACTTCCTAATTCATAGGAGTAACATGCACAACATAACCGAGCTAGAAAGCTCTGGTCTCATTTCATTATTATTCAGGCTGCAAAGAGAAAAAAAATGTGGTTTTGTGTATGTGAAAATTAATTCCGTTAGGCTCTGAAAGACAATCAGTGGCCTTAACCCTTTGCTCCACAGGTATATTCAGAATAAAAATTCTGTGCTGGTTCTCAGACTGCCCTTCCCACTAAAAACTTGAGCAATTTATTTATTTATTAAATGAAATTGAATTGAAGTGAATGAAATTTGCATTTATATAGCACCTTTCATCTACAGAGGATATCAAAGCACTTTACAAACACTGCACAGAAACCATTTCACAATGGATGAAGTGTAGGCACGTCAGGGCTGGAACATGGCTGCATTTTGCACCAGAACGTTACCCAACAGTTTGAAGGGGAAAGGGACTTCCCCACTCTGAGCAATTCAAGTGAGTATTTACGCAAATCAAATTCTGGATTTACCCAAAAGTAGGACTAGCATCCTGACTCTTCTGAAATGCCACGGGTTCTTCAGTGTCTAAACCATGATTTAAACTTCAGAATATAGTTTATAAACAAACAGGTCAGCATCTTGGGCCTACTCTGGCAGCTAAACCCATCTTAAATTATCCCTTTGAGGAGTATCTCTATGTTGGGGAATACATACGTAGAACAAACCTGTTTTAACGGTTCTTTTTCCATGCCCACTTGATGCAGATGGAAAAGGGGACATTATTAAGGCATCCCTTGTACCCTAATAATACCGACATCTATGGTTAGCTGGTATAAGCAGCCTCAGGTCTCTAATTTATGCCAGGCACTGGGCAAATGCACAACAGCCACAGGATTTGGGAACCATAAAAGTGGCTAAAGACACCTTTCTCCCCTTCTTTGCAGTCTTGTGCAGAGATGACAAGAGAATCTGGTCCCTGGAGCTTTCAGTACAAAACAACTTGGGACTGTGCCTGTAAACAATTAATCTTAACTCTTCAAGCCATTTATTTAATGCCCTCCAAGTCTGAACAAAAAAGATCTTTGAACAAAACCAGAAGAGAGAGCATCAAAATGAACTGATTTGTTTTCACAACTCTGACCCAATTAATAATCAATCATAGTCAAACTGCTCTGACAAGGCTTTTCTAGCTCTTGATAGGAAGCCAATAATTTAAACTGTGTCCCACAGGTCACATCAGTCTGTTCCATCATGTTACGGACAAGCTAAGTGACTCTTGGCTTCTTGTCAGCTTTTGCGACCATAGAATTTCAAACGGTTTCTCTGCTGCTGTGCCTCTACTGAATATATAGACAAAAGGAACATTTAATGCTAGGACATTTGAGGTCTCAGCCATATGCTTCTTCCATTTTCCTGTTTGTGTCTAGCTGAAGGATTAATTTACTGAGACATGAATAAATTCAAGGCGCAAGCTTAATTTATGCCCATTATTTTATTCGGCATATCATGTCCATTTCAAGAATCTGACACACTCAGTCAGATAGTCCGCTCTAGAGGCATTAATAATTGCTTCAGTGGTATGCACATTACAATTCTACAACGCATGTTGTGAGCTCCACCCCTGTGCATCAGCCAAGACACAGCTCTTGCTGTTGTAATTTTATTCAAAATTCCCACACCTGAAAGTTATATTGTTTTCCTATTTGTTGCTTTTGATAGCAGAATTTGAACCTGTCAATTTCCCTCCTCAGAATCTTTCCCATCTTCTTGATATACCAATGTTAGCATATATAATTCATTCTCCACTCAGCTTTAATGTTACTGCTCTCTATGGTATATTTAAACAATTTGGCTTCATTTATTCAACCAACTTTGACCAAGCTGATTGTCAATCACAGCTGAAAATGGTAGACAGGGCCCTCTCTGATTACTAGCTAACAAGGCAATCACATTATCTCTCACAGATCATATTGGCATGGCCCATCACTGCAAGTTAAAGCAAAGCACTTCACCCTTTGGCTTTTAGTCATGTTCCTAGCTACAGAATTTCAACTAATTCCTCTGCCCTTTTTTATTACTTCATATACCAGAATATGACACACAATGTCATTTGCAGTGTTGGTCCCAGGATATTAGAGAGGCAAGGTGGGTGAGATAATATATTTTATTGAACCAACTTATGCTGCTGAAAGAGACAAACTTTCAAGCTTATACAGAGCTTACCTCACCTATCTTGTCTCTATACAATGTAATGATCTTCTGGAAATCACTGAAGAGTAAAAGTTATTCCCAAACAAAATGTTTACGTAAAAAAAAAAAAAAGTTATAACGTTAAGGTTGACAGTGTTTCAGTGAAGTCCAGCCAACCTTCCTCTGCTATACCCCACTGAGACAAGGTAGCATCCTGAGCACTGAGGTTGCTACAGTACTGAGAAGACTGGAGATTTAATTAAAGTCAATTAACCCATTTCTGTACTGACACTTGGGTGGCAGCAATTGGCTCAGTACTGAAATTGGGAGGACATATATTTGGGAAGAAAAAGAATTAAAAGGGACTTAGAGGAGGAGCGTGGAAGGCAATCACCTCCTGCCGTATACCTGTGGTTCTTTATGTTTTAAAACTGAAGATTAAATGCACACAGATTTGTAATTAGGAGACACAAGAAAAGGCTAGACAGCAGTACTCACAGAGCAGGTGAAGGGATGCCTTGTGACAGTCACGCAAAAAGTTATACTTTCTTTCTAAAAACTCTACACGTCTTTGAAGAAAAAAATTAAATGATAAAAAATTAACAGTTAAAGGACCCAGTCAATTCCACACTGCCATACAATCATTCACTAATACCCCCAACCAATTTCCAACACTCACCTAAATTAAAGACTGTCACCATATTTGTTCTGTAATGGAAATATGCTGTTGAATGCATACTGATTACTGTTATATGTTTATTGAATGTATAGTTAAGACTTTGAAAGGAATATAGTCCCAGGGGACACTATAGCTGAATTCAATAATTCTCATCATGTAGTATGTTGGAGTAGAGGACTACATTTCATTAATAGAATTGGAATATCAATTTGGTGTAGTGAAATGCAATTGACTATATGGTGATGTATTTGGAGAGAAGTTAGGATTTGAGTTTAAAGACAGGCTTATAATGAAAAGCTTGCTTCAACCTTAACTATGGAGCAGCAGCACAGGAACGGGCTAGTTCTTTATGTCCACATTTGAAGAACACCAAAATGAGATGAAAAGCAGTGACTATATTTCAGAGTAGCAGCCGTGTTAGTCTGTATCCACAAAAAGAACAGGAGTACTTGTGGCACCTTACAGACTAACAAATTTATTAGAGCATAAGTTTTCGAAGAAGTGGGCAGTAGCCCACGAAAGCTTATGCTCTAATAAATTTGTTAGTCTCTAAGGTGCCACAAGTACTCCTGTTCTTTTAGTGACTATATTGACATTCAGCATGACAAGTCAAGTTATCCCTGCTACAAAACAATACAAGAACTGACAAAGAAGCCTATAACAGAAATGGGAGTGCAAGAAAATTCTGTTCTTTGAGCCACAAAGGAGAATACCATCTGCAACATGCGAAATACAACTTTAGCTTTGGTAGATATAAGGAAGGAGTCATTTGGCTTTAGAACATATTTGCTTTAGAATATATTCATTTGTTCTTCTAATACATACAGTTATTGAGATCTTAAACTCAGTTTTATCTTCCCTTTAAGGAAAGCATTTCAACTCACCTTTAAATCTACATCAAACATCTAACAAAAAATATATTTGGAGAAGATTGAGAATGATTGACAGAGATGTCTGTGAAAGAAATCCTTATAATTTCACCCAGAGGAAATAATGATCTTCCTTGAAATATCCTTGCAGAAGTGGAAAATTAATTTCTAAAATTCCAAATGAAAAATCTCTTAAAGATGTGAACTTAGGAGTCATTATGGGCATACTGTCTATGCTTTTTCTAATTCTCACTGTTTTAAAAGCACCCCTTATTGTTTAGGCTTCTATTCCTTATCTCATGCTAAATCCAGGATAATGTGGGTTTCCTAAAAAAATTCATAGAAAACTTCATAGCATTAGACTGATGCAGTTTAGCTGTTTGTATAATGGTGCAGCAATATTGCTGAAACAAAGCCATTCTGAAATGCCAGGGTAACTATGGCAACCAGTGTTCAGAATGTAAGAATCCAACTAGAAACAGCATATGTCGCACTGTAATATTGCTCACTATTAGGAATGGAAATTATCAGTAAGTGGATGCCTACTTTATGAGAACAGAGTCTAGCAGTGCCTCCTGCTAGTCATTTAAGCAAACACAACTCAGCCTGAATCAAATATTATAAATAGGAGCAAAATAAAAGGATGGAATAGGCTAGAATAAAAATATGTATAAAGCCGAGAGTAAAAGGTAGGGACGGGGGAGAAGGGGACATAAGAAGTTAAAGCCCAACATCTGGCAATCCTAAAAGGTATTTAATCTGGAGCAGGAGAAGGGGAAAACCTCCAAATCGTTAGCTTGCAATATATGATTTTCACTCTTATTGCCCAGAAGTTTTAAGAAGTTGCATTATTTTTTTTTGTTTAGGTTTTTTTCCTTTTTTTTTTTTTTTTTTTTTTTTTTATGGTGGTGTGGTGGCTGCAGGGCTCCCACAAGAAACAGTTTGTGGTCCCTCTGCTGGGTCTGTATTAGAAGTTAAACACTATTCCCAGAGCTGTACTCGCATCAGTGATACAAGTGTACAAAGAAGAAGGCAGTACTATTGTGAATATCTAATACAGATAGTGTAGCCTTGCTTAAAAGTAATTTGTTTCTTGTATCATTAGATTTTAGTGTTGCTCATTTTTATTTTCTGTTCCATATTTCTTGTCTTTTCTAACCCATATACATGTATCAGCTAAACAATAGATTTCACTTTCTTCACTCTCCTCCATTGTACCAAAACAGAATATTCAGCTCTTATTAGTATAAAATCTTAATTTACATTTTTCTTGTTCCTTCTTTATATAATATATACTTATTATTTCATAAGAGGAATCAAATTCAAATCTGATGGCATGGCACCAGACTTTGAAGGTGAAAATATATGTTCAGAATTTAGTATTCAATATACAACAATTCTAATGAAATAAAATCATTCCAGAATTCCATTGTGACAATGGTATCATACATTCAATGTCCTTCAACTGACATACTACTATAATTGAAGGAAAATGTGTCCCTGGAGTATGCATTTACAGTACAGAACTCCCTTCCTAACATCCTTATGGAGAAACTAGTCCTTTGTGTCTTGTACTCAGTCAGGATACAAATGGTCAGCCAGTTCAAAGTGATTAAATACCTCCAAGTGCTTTGTAATGGAATTTAAAATGGGACTTTTTTTGTAAACAATACTACCATTTTATTTTCCTTTTGTGTGTCTATTTTCCTGGCCTTAGAGACAGTATGTAATGAACTCCCACTAATATTAAAGTGAGCTTCAAAGCCACATGAGAGCATTAAAAAAAAAAAAGAGAGAGAGAGAGAGAGAATCTCTCTGAAACTAGCCAAAAGCCGCATGTGTTTGAGATTTATCGAATAGCCACAACTGGCCCTACCATAAATGAAGCCTTTAAAACATGTAGGAATTATCATGGTATTTTTAGTTTGAAATTTCTTAATCATGATGAACAGCACTATTTAAAAGTTGTTAGAACTTTTAAAAGAAAAATAAATTGTCATATCAGAGGAAGATGGAAAATGAGTGACTAATTTACAACAAATAGTCTTTCTGAATACAGAAGTCACAATATCTACACAACATATTGGATACATGTGATTCTCTGGTGGCTGCCCTCTATCTAATCAGCATCTGAAAATGCACAGCTGTACAGCAAACAGATAAACAAAACTGAATCAAAGACATCAGTCTAGAATTCCGTAGATTGATTACATACAGCAAAGGAAGACAAAGCATTCAGCAAACAGCAATTATTTCTGAATTAGGTAAATGTTGCTGAAAATAAAAACAGCTTCAAAAGACTGAGCAGAAGCAGAATACATTTAACAGGATCCCTCAACATGTGTTAAATCATTTTATTTTATACATAGTAATATATATTAATAATTATGCACACTTTTTGTAAGGTCCTGGCCTCTAAAGCTTCCACCACTCTCTCTTGTCTCAATATTGTACTAAAATCAATGGCTCTTAAAGAAAATAATATGATCTCATTTGTGGAAGTCTCTAGCTTTAGGTTTTCTCGATGTTTATTAGGCTGGGCACTCCCTTGGACTTGGCTCCTGAAGGCTAGCAGTGTTATGGAGTTTCATACCAAGGCTATGCCTACTTAGAAAACTTATAGCGGCACAGCTGTACTGATGCAGCTGTGCCGCTGTACGATCGCTTGGGTAGCCGCTCTATGCCGACAGAAGAGAGCTCTCCCGTAAACATAATTGAACCATCCCCAACGAGCGGTGGTAGCTCTCCCGCTGACATAGAACTGTGCACACTACCACTTAGGCTGACAAAATTTATGTCACACAAGGTTGTGGTTTTTCACTCCCCTGAGCAGCATAACTTTTGCCGGCATAAGTGGTAGTGCAGACCTGGTGTAAATGTTAGTTAAGATACGTGAAAAGTCTTACATGATTAATCCCCCCTCAGCCAGTGGTGCTGACAGCTTGTGAAGTGCAATGAAGCCATACTGGAGCATTGTTGGGGCAGTTAGAAGGGGTAAAATGCTGTGGGGACCTTTATGGGCAGCCCCAAGCAATTAAAAAAATCCCAAAATCATACAGATACCAAATGATACAATTTATAACGTGCAAAAAGACAAGAAAGAAATAACAGAAGAATTGTCATCTGGAGCAGCCCAATGGCTCCTCCTATTGGCATTCAAATTCCATAAGCAAACCTTTTTTTTTTTAATCAATTCATCTTTAACCCACTTGCTAAATACTCCCTTGTAAACAAACATAAACATCAGATGTCAAAACAGGCCAAGAAACATTTTGCTACATTCCTCTGTATTATTTTTAGATGTTAGTAACAGCATATTTAAAGGAAGTGAAAATACCCCCTAAAGAAGTGAATCCGCTGGAAGGAGAAGGGGAAGAAAATGAGGTTTGTTTGGGACTGGATGGGAGGGTTCTTTTTTAAACAGATTCAGAAATAAAAGTCTCCTGGAAAATCAAACTTTTTACATTTTCAAAATTAATCTGTCATTGTAAAGGTAACAATCCTGCATAAAACATTTATTTATATATGGAAGTATAAATTAACAGAGCTTCAATAAGTGAAGAGTCCATATTTCTACAAGTGTTTTATTAATGTAAAATGCAGTGCTTCAGTGTTTTTGTATGACAGTCGTTGTTTCCAGTTATAAATACAGAGTATTGCTTTTAGATTCCTATTCTCGTTAGAAGCCTTTAATATTACTACATGAATGACAAATTAATATTGATATTTCAGAAAGATATTGTGCTTGATTCTCCGTGGTCCTGTACTCTGTGTAGTAATTTACACCAGTGGATATAAATTGCTACTGTGGATATATCCACAGTAAAGTGGATATAAATTGCTACCCACTTTGCCCTGGTGTAAATGGTGCAGGGTAACAGACAATTGGGCCTATTGTTTACCACTAAAGTTTCAGACATCAACACTAAAACTGTCCATTAAGTTAGGTTAGACATCTCAGCTATTTTCAGTATAAAATCATTATATTGAAATAGCTCCTTTGATCCCAAAGGATTCTAAAGCACTTTAAAAGCTATCTATAGAAATCATTGTACTCACTATTGAGCTGTAGCCACCTCTAGGATGAAACATGGTAATGGGCACACACAAGCAACAGTACAGAACAGTTTAGGACCAGAAGTGAAGAATGCTGCAACGCAGCAAGAGAGGCATGTCTGACTGATTCCTGATACAGCCAGAGAAAAGATGCAGGAGCCACTGCAGGGAAGATGTTGAGTGAATAGATCACAGAGACAATATGAGGAGCTTGGACATGCTAAGGAATTTGGAGGCCTTCAAAAGATCAGAAGAATGTTCAGGGTAACAAAAACAGAGAACATAGAGAGGGAGGTTACAAGAAAACAGGAGAGCAGTGGTCAAAGGAAGGCAAGGGTGAAAGAAATCAGGGAGGGATAAGGGACAGAACCCCTTATGTGGTGGGGCTACAAGGGGTCAGGTCAGAAAGGAGCTCTAATCCCATCTTGCCCCAGGCACTATGAATCCTTCTAAAACCCATACAAGTCAGTAAATCAGCATTGGCATCCCTATTTAATAATAAGCTGGTTTCTATCCAAGTTACTGTAGTTTTCTTTGCTCAGATTTGTTTGTTTATCCTCATGTTTATTTTATCATCACTCCTGCCTTTATACAGATAGTGCTGGCGCTTAGCTAAATGGACAGATAACTCACTAGTTTCACTATAGCCTCTGTGAACACTTCTATATGCTTGGCTGAAATGCTCTTGGGTAACTCTTACAGCAACACTCCGTGAACAACATATCCTTGAATCAAAACTCTTTGGAGGACAATTTTTCCTCTCTCCATTGGTGACAATCTACTACTGTCAAAAAAGCTCTGCTGCTTCAGGCATTTGTCCTCTATATCACTTAATGTGGCAGACCTAAAAATTGCTTATAAATGAAGAGAAAGCTGCCAGGAATTGAGTGTAAGTGGAGCGTGTCATACTGCAGAAGGTAAATATGGGTCACAGTGAATGGTATTTTCCACTAATTAGCAAAAATGGCAAATCTTTTGGACGGCAAAAGAATATTACTAATGCAAAGTAAGTGTTGCAAAAATAAGGTTTCCTATCTTGTAGTTGTAAACACTTTTGTCTCTTTAACATGCACTTGCTATTACACCAGAGACATTAGATCACTAGTTTGTATTACACTCCATTACTCTTTAAGGAGAAATGTCACCATCAAGATGGACCAAGAACAGAGCACTAGAAAGCTTCTTCATGGCTGATTACACAAGAGATCAGAAACACATACGCTACACCCGTTTCTTACAAAAACTGACAGTTCATGCTTAAGATAAAACCTAACACTGCTATTAACTGCTGTCACTTAATTCTCTGTACTTTGTAGAGTTCCATTAAATATAGTGCAATCAATACTAAAGTCAGTGAACTAATATTAGTGTCAGTATAGTAAAAAAAGTAACACAGGAGTTAACGAACGAATTTCACTATGCTATGGACCAGTTTTTAAACTGCCCAGCAACTGCCTGTAAAAGAACAAGTCTTCGAAGACATTCAGTGAACATCACTACATATTTAGAGGATAGAATCTGACCCTTAATGAGGTAACAGTTAGACCTAATCTAAATATGCTATTTAAAAGCCCACCCCCCTCCCAAATAACTGGTTTGCTACTCCAGGTGTTATCATAGCAGCTGCTTGCCAGTTGCTCCGTAGTTCAGGCAGCAGGCAGTTTGTTGTCATAAATCTCATTTTCAGCTTCCCCAAAACCAAATCAACTTCCCTGCAATTCCACAGGCAACATCTTGTTGTTTGATTGGGGGTAGGAGAGAATTTGGTGGAAATCAAGACATGAATTTTACAAGCTTGAATTTTTTTCTTTTTTCAGAATTTTCCTGAAGTTTCTTTGCCATCCCATATCTGACAAGTAAAGACACTTTACTTATACAAGTGCATTTTCATAATTTTACATCGCCACTAGGTGATGGGAAAGGCAATTTGCATGTTCCCTCTGCAAACAGGCAAGGGAATCTGACCTATTCTGTCTATTCAGTGACAGTGTACAATAACGATAGTTTCAGAGTAGCAGCCGTGTTAGTCTGTATCCGCAAAAAGAAGAACAGGAGGACTTGTGGCACCTTAGAGACATCAGGAATCAAAATACTCAAAAACCAGTGGGAGAACACTTTAACCTGTCTGGTCATTCAGTGACAGACCTGCGGGTGGCTATATTACAACAGAAAAACTTCAAAAACAGACTCCAACGAGAAACTGCTGAGCTAGAATTGATATGCAAACTAGACACGATCAACTCCGGTTTGAATAAGGACTGGGAATGGCTGAGCCATTACAAACATTGAATCTATCTCCCCTTGTAAGTATTCTCACACTTGTTATCTAACTGTCTGTACTGAGCTAGCTTGATTATCACTTCAAAAGTTTGTTTTCTCTTAATTAATTGGCCTCTCAGAGGTGGTAAGACAACTCCCACCTGTTTATGCTCTCTGTATGTGTGTATATATATCTCCTCAATATATGTTCCATTCTATATGCATCCGAAGAAGTGGGCTGTAGTCCACGAAAGCTTATGCTCTAATAAATTTGTTAGTCTCTAAGGTGCCACAAGTCCTCCTGTTCTTCTAATAACGATAGTATGGTTGGTCTGAGTGACCAGAGTGCAGCCTGAGTATATGGTCCCTATGAGCCTGCACTGCACATAAGATTCAGCCGCTGCCCAATGGGAAAAAGGTGCCTTAATCTGGGATCTAAGAGGAAGCAAAAGGCTTACAAAAATAACCCCCTGGTCAGATGCCACAGCAAGATGAAACTGCCTCCTATTTTGACTAACTATCCTGCTCAGACACCCTGTTTACCTTCACCAGGCCTGAAGAGCTCTGTGAAGCTCAAGAGCTTATCCATTCCACCTACAAGAGTTGGTCCAATAAAAGATATTACCTCACCAACCTTGTCTCGCTCTTTATGGTATATCATGTCACTTAAACTACCTGATAACCAGGGATCCTAGTTTTCCCATGATTCAAAAAACCAAAATTCATCAATAAAAAAAAACATAAAAATCCAAGTTTTTCCACAATTAAAATGAAATGCTGAACTTTAGTTTCCCTACCCACAATATATATAGGCATCCATTGAGCACATTTTACTGATACATTTACAATTTTTAAGCTGACAGCCTAAGCCCCGCCCATTCTCTGCATTTTTGATTATCTGATCTGGCCCCGGTCCCAATTAGATCAGATAATTGGGGTTCCACTGTAGATGTTTTTATTTTTTCACAAAATGTAAAAACTAAAGATTCTCTGTAAAAACATAAATTCTGCATTTTCCACATCCTTCTGTGACAAATGGATCCCTGTCAATAACTGAATATTAAAATTTTTGGTGTGCAGATAAATGAAAAAACTAGAAGGGCTTGTTTTAAAACGGTAAACTTAGCATGTATGACCTGGATAAGGGTGGGGATGGGTGTGTTAATCAAAATCTATTCCAATCCAGCCTTTAATTTGGGGATTACGCATATTTTAATTAAATGCTGTCCCTGATCGTCCTCAGATAATGACCACTCCACTTAATCACACAATAGTTGACATTCTAAGGCTACGGCTACACTACACTGCGTCGCTGTAGCACTGCTAGTGCAGATGCTCTAAGAGAGAGCTTTCCCATGAACTTAATTACTCCAGCCCCTGCAAGCGGCGGTAGCTATGTGGGTGGGAGAAGCTCTCCCGCCTGCATTGCGCTATCCACACCGGTGCGTAGGTTGGTGTACCTTACATCACTCAGGGAGTGGCTTATTCACACCCCTGAGTGACATAATTTATACCGACATAGCCTAAACTGTCACCACTATTCCTCATTCAACCCCCTCTTCTACCTGAAATTTTGTGTTTGTCACACATTAACATTTGTTCACATTTTTGGGGCATACACTTCATTTCTTATCATGTTTCTATTACTTTGAGGGAGGACTGATCCTTTTATTGTGATAAAGTTCCTACTACAGAAACTTAAGATCACAAACACCTCCAGCTAATCTACTGAATATTTAACATCCCTTGTCTTTCTACCTGAGCTTTAGGCTCACAAATTTCAGTCAGTCTTGCAGAGGTAACAGAATCTGAGAGATAAAGCAAAATTTTATAAGTATGCCATTCAAAACAGGCACAGATCATCTCTGATGAACTAGAGAAAAGACACTTGAAGGTATCTAACCCTCTTTACTATAGTGGGTTGCAAACCTATACACATTTATTATGAGGACTTGTTTGGGCAGAATGAATTATGACTGATTGTAAGTGGTATAGCCAAATGCCTTAAGAGTCACTATTTTGGCTGAAAAGCCATTATTAAGAAGAATGGAAAAGAGGTCAGAGGGAAAAGCAAGGCAGACTAAATAAAAAATACTGACTGAATTAATGGGTGGAGGAGAAAGGATATTTGTTTATTGTCTCCATCAATAAAGATTAAGCAAAGCCAAAGTGATTGCTACTGTGGGATAAAGAGCTGGAAGGAGAATGCTGATAATACAATGTACATGTTCAAGAGAAGAACAATAGGGTGTGCATAGTTCTGTTTCTGGGACAGAATTCATAATACTGAGCAATCTGGGGAATCAGATGCTCAAAACAGCTCAAACATAAGGGACATAAATTTAGTCCTGTGGATTACATTGATACTCAGCCAAGTTTATCAGTTAATTTTAATATTTATCAGACTTTCAGAAGCACTCATTACAGTAATATGTGAGTGAGTCTTGTCTGCTGTAGGGTTAAAGTTTAGACAAATTAAATGGTAGAACACCCCTGTTCTGCACTTTACCTACAAAAAGACTGGAGAGAAGCTGCAGGTGGACACTCAACAGGTGCACCTATGTATCAGTGTAACAAGGAGCAAATCTATCAGGTTATAATTTCACACCATTGATTTTTGTTCCTATTTTGTAGTGTGTACATAAGAAGAAGATTTGAGCTTTTATGCAAGGGAAGATTGACTTTCTGCAACAAGATTTAAAAAATAAAAGGCTGAAATACAACATATTCTGTTTCCATAATGTTTTAAGTATACATATATCAAATAATAGGAAACAGGAGCAGGGATGTATTTAAAAATATTGTATGAAATTCATCTTGGTTTACAAACTCTGTTGTCCAGTGCCATGAGTCAAACCTAATAATGATAAAAGGAGTTTCCAGCACCCACTGACTAGACCAGGGATCGGCAACCTTTGGCACACAGCTCGCCAGGGTAAGCACCCTGGCTGGCCAGGCAGGTTTGTTTACTTGCCGCGTCCGCAGGTTCGGCCGATCGCGGCTCCCACTGGCCGAGGTTCGCCACTCCAGGCCAATGGGGGCTGCCCGAAGCCATGGCCAGCACATCCCTCGGCCCGTGCCACTTCCCGCAGCCCCCATTGGCCTGGAGCGGAGAACCGCGGCAAGTGGGAGCCGCGATTGGCCAAACCTGCAGATGTGGCAGGTAAACAAACCTGGCTTACCCTGGCGAGACACATGCCAAAGGTTGTCGATCCCTGGATTAGACAGTTTTCTTTTTCCCCAATCAACTTCACATGCTGGATCAGTTAATTAGTGTTTGTAATCTATCACTGTACGTATAATATATGGGCTGAAATCCTGGCTCCGCAGACCGTCAATACAAAACTCCCACTGATTTAAGAGTGTTACGATTTCACCTACAGACCTGATCACTGCGGTGTCAGAAAGTCCATGTGGTTTAACATGAACTCTACAGGATTCTGTTTATACTTTAAGATGAGTGCATTATTTCATCATCTACTTCCCATTGCAAAAATCAGATTTTGAATCTGCAAATACTGAAAAGTTTTTCTAATTAGTGTTATCACACGTACTAGTCAGAGTACTACTACAACAATGATTATATTGCAGTGTTACTAAATATAAAAGCAGTCACTGAAATTGTTGGCAGTCGTAACAAATCTATGCAATGCAGTGTTACCTTATAGAAATGTACAGAATAAGAATTAATGAAGAAATACTTCTCAGTTTTCAATTTATAAGTAACTCACACAAGAAACTGAGGAAAAGTAAAGTTATCAGAGGTGTTCAGTCCTATTCTACCTAATAGGCCATCATGCAATGTCATTACTTGATAATTGATGCTACCTACAACTGTCTAACAATACAATACACGAGCACAAAGCAAAAGTTAGACTGGAGAAAACAACTGATTCTAATGTTATATGCACATGTTATTAGAGTAAGTAATATCCAAGTTCTTCATGGCAGGGAATGTGTTGTAGGGCACCTATGACATTCTGAATATTATAAAGGAACAGGAGAGGCAGATTTACTCTGCACCAATCCTCCAGAAAATAGTTTTTTGGGGTTACAAATGTCCAGTTCTGTTAGGTGTAGTATGGACTGGATTGCAACCCTCAGATCTATACAGGGAGGGCCTCCTCTATGCAAAGTTCTCTCCTTCCCACATGGAAGAGGGGGCAGCTACCTCCATGGAGCTATGGGATCACCTGTGGGATGAAGGGGAGGAGGGGATCATAAAGAAGCTGGCATGTCAAAGGCAGCAATGAAGTGGGGAAGATGTGCCATGTAACATTCCCTCCCCCCTCAAACTCTGTAGGGCTCCAGGTGAAAAGAGAATGCATTCCCAGGCCTTATTACATCTCTGTGCTCCCAACCCCACTAGAGAGATGCTGGGGGAAGTGGCCAGCTACAAGAGACCTATCAGCACAGCTCCATGGAGACATGCAGCCACTGCAGGTGAGAAGTCTTTAGAGTCTGAGAACTGTTTAACATTTTGCAATTGGGGAATATTTCTGAAATATTTCAGTGTTTATCATGTGAAGGTTTAAATATTATCTTTACTCTGTCCCCCATACAACCCTTTCAAGGAAGTTCCTATCCTTTTCAGATTTAGTCATTTTAAAAAGCCAAAGACAGTTATTTTGTTAAACTGTTTAAAATTGTCATTTTGTTATTAGTACAAAATGTTCTTTATCTTGATTTCAAGCTCACCTATATCTGATTCTACTTTTACAACATAACAGAGGATTTGCCATATCAGATGAGATCCCTGGTCCATCAAGGCCTCATTTTCTATAGATGGCAGTGACCTATATTTAATATTTCTTTGGGGAGGGAAACAAAATGCACCAGGCAATTGTATACAAGTGGTAGGTTTCCTTCTTGCCCCTTACAATGATCAATTTAACCCATGAAGCATGAAATCCAATTACCCTATTTTAGCATGCATAATTACAGATGGTATTAATAGTCACAAAATTACCAAGTCCTTTTAAAAGCCAGCCACGTGGTCTGACATCTAATTGTACAATACAAGAAACGTCAAAACAGCAGCCGGAAGAGTCCAAATGGATGCTAACCTTTGCTACTGAGCCCGTTTTTGCACAAGCGCCATCCCTGGACTGGATGACAGAACTACTGGGGGGAAATGGGGTGGGAGAGGCAGCTGCTGGAGCCGGGCTTACAGAGCACTAGTGGGCGAGCAGAGAATAGATCCGGGGGCTGACAGAGGAATGCTGCAGCGGGCAGAAGGAAAGTGGCTGGGGCAGAGAGGAGTCCCGGGGGCTCTGAGGGGCCCACGCAGGGCTATGGGGAGCACAGAGCTCGGGGAAGGCTCGGAGCAGCCCGACGGGAGAGCCGGGGCGCGGGGAGGAAGAGCCGCTGGGGAGCCCGGGCCGGGGAGCTGTGCGCCGCGAAGGGCCAGGCAGGTAGGGGCTGCGGGGAGGAGGCCTGGGAAGAGGGCGCGGGTCCCTCACCTCTCTCCAGCGGAGCTGCCGCAAGCTGATCTTCAGCGCCTCCAGCGAGGTCTTGGCCTTGGAGCTGTCCACGGTGACATGGGCCCGCCGGGCGGGCCGGCCTCCCTCCTCCCCGGCACGGCGGGTCGAGCCCCGCTTGCCCCAGCCCCCCTTCCCCGCCCCGCCCCGCTTGGCCTGTCCCTTCGAGCCCGGGCCGCTGGGCCTCCTGCCCTGAGCAACCGGGGCCGGCGAGGGGACCCCTTCAGCCGCCTGCTGGGGCTCCGGGGCGGCCTCGCTCCGCTCCGGCTCCTCGGCGGGGAGGGCCGGGGACCCTGTCGGCTCCTGGGCCGGGGGGCAGCTCTCGGGCTCGGTCCCGGCCGACTCCATTACCAGGCGGCAGAGCTCCCCCGGGCCCCTCCAGCCGCTGTCATTGCCGCGTCCCTCCGGGCGGCGCCGGTTGCCATGATCGCTCAGACGGTTGGCAACGGCCGAGACAGGTACCGCAAAGGACCAATCACCGTCAAAGGCAATCTCGCCTCCCCTGGGGAAATCACAGATGCGAGGGGCGGGGCGTATCCCTTGGCTATGGCCACGTGACTGTGGCTCAGGCCACCATCTTTGCAATGGGCAGAAAGCTATTCACCAGTAGGACTGAAGCTAGGAAGGAGGCCATTTTGGAAGTAGGAGGCAAGCTCTGAGCCAATAGACCTGAAGCTATCAAGGGAGCCATCTTGGAAGTGGGAAAAAAAGAAAAGGACTGCAGCCACCCCTTGTCCTGGGTGCCAAACACTAAGGAATCCCTCCAGTAGGGAATTAGTTTGGGGGGACAGGGGAAGAAGGGCTAATAGGTTGAACCACAATAATAGCGGGAGACATAATGTACTACAGCCACATGAACTGTAGCATCTTAAGGGGCAAGCTGCACTTGCTCACAGCTTGGAATCCCCAGGTGTTCCAGTCACAGGCTAAAAATCCCTTTAGCCTGAGTTCAGCACTTCCCCCAGTTCAGTCTTTGTTTCTCGGGTGTTTCCAGGAGTCTTCTGGTGTGGGGAGCGAAGAACACCACATGATGTCACTCCCCACCTTATATAGCTTTTGCATATGGCGGGAGCCCTTTGTTTCCAAGCTTGGTTCCCAGTCCCGTCTGTGGAAAAACACTGACATCGCAGGATGGCGTCTAGAGACATGTGGTCTCATCACATGTCCTTGCGGAGTCATAGCAGCCATTACTGGAGGCTGTCTGTAATGTTCTCAGGAAGGCTTCCCAGGTGGGAGATAAGCTTCTCCTGCGGCCTATTGTTTTCCTAATGGCCCATTCCCTATCTACTGTCTAGACTAGAATGAAAATATCTTGTCTAGTGGGCGTTCCCCAGGTATAACTACATTTGAAATACAGAGACATAGTCAATATTCATAACTTCAGATACAAAAATGATACATGCATACAAATAGGATAATCATATTCAGCAAATCATAACATTTTCAGTGACATGTCACAACTTATCTTGCATAAAATACATCATAACTATGTCATAATCATATTATAATAATATGACTGAAGAATATGGGGTGCAGTGTCACAGAAGGCTTTCATGGGAGGACTTACTGGGGGCAATGTTTGGCATGGTGTGCAGGGACTGAGGCCTGCAAATTAATCCCTTTACGATTAGCAGGGAGCATATGCATCCTCCCCCCAGCAAATGTTGTGGAAGTTACACTGTGTAGGGGTCTTTGTCTCTCTCCATTGCAGCAAACACTTTCAGTGACGGAAGGGATGACCTCTCCACAAAAATCCCAGGCCAGCCAAGGAAAATTCACCCTTAGACAAGGATTATCAAATCTCTGTCTTTAGTTTCAGGATACGTTTTAAAAATTTAATACAGCCCAGAAGACACATAGTCTGACCTCCCCCTTTCCCAACCCTCCTGCACAGTCTGGCTTTTACAGCTGGGCCATGTAAAATAGGAGAGGTAGATGGGAAGAGTAAAGTGGTGTGATTTCTTATTAGCCACTCTAGTTTGGGCTTGACGAGATTCATCACAGGCACAGTTCCATTAACCAAAGCCAGTACAATGTTCTGCAGCAGTGACTGAAGCTCTTCATCTTCATGGTAGATTTCCTTTCCCTTTCTCTGAAATGACTCGTGCTGAGATTAGATGTGTGCACTGGAATAACAACATCTCCTTGGAGTCAGACATGTCCTTTGCTTGCCTAAAAATAATAATTCAAGAAGGTGCAAAATCAGAGAGCAGCCCAGGAAACCACCATTCCTGTGTTTGCAGAATGACAGTATCCTACATTAACCTTGTACTAAAACAGAACTGTCCGTTCAGGAATCTTGATCTTGGAGGGCACTTGTGTTCCTAAACCCTTTATATCTCCTTCAAAATACACACACTCCAAAATCAGCCTGGTCTTTCTTAGTAACGTACATATTAATTGTTGCTGAAAAGGAATTGCTGGACTTGGCTTTCTTGATGGATGGCTTGGTAGCATAATAAATAAATAAAATAATAGTAATAATAATAAGTAATAATTAATACAATAAAGGCTGTTCACAGTCCAACGTAAAATGGGTTGGATATAGTCTAGCTCAGGACCTAAAATCATCCCCAAAATCACCATCATTTATTGGCCCCCTTGTTCGCAGGATCAACAGAGGGACGATGCACTGAACGGGCTTCAGAGAATGAATTTGCTGGCAGAGGTAAGACCCTTTGGCAAAGCAATGTGGGGAAATTTACAGGCTCATGGCTTGGCTATATCTGTTCTGCCATTAGAGAACAACCATTTCCAGCTTTGCCAAACTGACATCTTTCATCAGAAAATACCTAAATCATTTACTGTAAGATTGATATAAACAAGGACAGAACTTAAGGAGGTCCAATTTCAAAGTGTGAATCTAGTTTGTAAGAAAATTTTTAATGAAGCTACTAATCCGACATACCTAATTTAGCTGATACAGAGCTGGCCAATCCGGCCCTTTGTCACTTTGAGACTAGAGGATTGAAATGCTTTGCATACTGAGACCACTCGGAAACTGAAGCTACTACAGAACGCAGCAATACTCTTGGTAAAGTGAATTTCATTACACCAGTGCTCTGGGATCTGCACTGATTGCCAGTAAGTTTATAGATGAGATTCAAGACATTGAACTCCCCAAACAAAAGAACTGCCCAAGTTATTTTAATGGATCAGATGGGTAGCATGAGAATAAATAATAGAGGCATTTTTCAGTGAAAACAATTGCTCTTATAGATATATAAAATAAGCAAAAATAATAATTTGTTTTATGCACAATTAAATCAAATCTATTAAAATATTAATTCAGGAAAGACAATTAATCTGAAAACTCCTGGGGGAACCTGAAGAATAGTTTTTAAAATAACAGAAGTATGTCTTCTTTTTGGGATTAGTAAAGTTAAATAGAAAACAAAAAATCCTGGATGACATGTTTTCACTTAGCCTGTAGGTGGCACTGCAATCTGCTGTGAAATTTATTTGTTACCCCAGAAAGTGCACCACAGTATTCTGTTACAAAAAATTAAAATATTCTGTGTGAGAAAGAAGGATCTCTAGAACTAATTAGAATTCAGGACAAGATGGTAGCTCAGACCATGCTATCAGTCACTGGAATCATGTTATTTATGTGGCAAAGGGGACAGGGCTGAATGGGAGGTGAGGAGAAATCACTTTAATAAAATATATATATATATATTTTTTAAAGGGACATCTAGACAATGGTGGGAAGTAGAAAGGAAATGTCAGGAAAATTAAAATGCTACCTGTGGAATTCTAAGTACAGAAGATAGGATTCCAGGAGTTACCAGAGTATGTCAGATTTTAGGAACAAGTCTGTGTCTAAAGACTGGTATCCCATCTTCATCCGCCATCACCACCTCCTATTTCACAGAAAAGGGGGGAATAGAAAACAATGTACCTGGCTAATTGTATGATTCTGCTGAAGTAGGAACAGGGGTGACTCTTTCCCACAGGTGAACAGCGACTCAGCGCACATCACAAAGCATGAAGTTTAATCAGCCTGATGACATCTTATTACAGCAGCCTGCATAGCCTCACCTGAGATCATAAAATTAGCCACATCTTTTTAAAATCCAATTGCAGTATCTATCCTTCTACATCTACTCCCTGCAGGGCACTGAGAGATTAATTAGGGAACGACTCTACCTAAGAAAGTGTCAGTCATCGCCAGGTGGCTATTAAATGTAGTGCCTTGGCTGCTTGATAGCTGTACAGATTCTTAATGAAAAACTCTGGAGATTCCCTGAGAGCATGACTTTTATGCTAAAGCCCTGAGGAGGACTCTATGCAGAGCTATACCAGGAGGAAATTGTGCCTCAGGCAGGTACACTCTCCAGATGTTGTTTCTTATGCATGTGTCCTTTTAAGATTAGTGATGGGCTCTTCATATCAGGAAGAATCTTTGTAGTGTGTGAATATAGAACTGCTGATTTCACAGACCCAGAGGCTGAAGTTTTCTATCCATCAGATACAGCACAGACCATGGTAATGTCCCACACTAACCAGCGTACATCTAAGCCCTTTTCTGAAGGGACCACCTCTGGGAGGAAAAGAGGAGTCTCTTTTCTCATCGTTCATTCAGTCTTTGGTGTCTCTGTTGAGACTGCCTAATAGGGTGCCAATTCTAGTGGTGGTTTTAGTGATGACAGCTGTTCACCAACACCTCCCACACCACAATTATGATTCACCAACTCATGTCACACGGATCACCAAACAGCTACCAGATGGTAGCAACTGCTGGTGACTGCCAGCTAGGGTGGGATTTAGACTGGTGACCTAAAAGTGAAAGGCTCCTTATCCTATTATCAGCCTCCTGATCCATCTAGCCCCCTGGGACAATGCTTTGTAATGTATGTTAGAGCTTTTTCATCACAGATGTCAGAAATGCTGAAGGAAAACCATGGATTTAGCTGACATGGGCCAGAACATTGACTAGCTTTTTGAGCACTGGAAATGTCCCGAAGATGCCAAACAAAATGACTGCATAGGAGTACTTTTATATAAAATTTTGATAGAGCCATATTTCTAAAAGGTTAATAATTCACTACCTACTTCTACCTAGTCATTCACCAGATAACTGGTTTGCTTTATGCTACATGCATAAAACCTTCATTTCCTGTTGAGATAAATGGGGATGGTATGTACTGTATGGCATGAAGTCAGACTGTATGTAGTATTCCTGTACTGCAAGGTAAGGGAGTAAAGTATAGGTTGAGTAGTAATGAGGTAGCAATGGCACAGCAGAAGGAGCATGTATCATGCTGTATATTGCAGGTTAGATCTAGTGGCAGGGAACAAACAAGCATGAATTTTTAAATTCCCTCTCTCTTGTAAGGTCAAGGGAAATTGAAAGTTACTGTGTGCTGCTAAACACAGATTTATATCCTAGAGAGCCCCTCATCCAGAGATATTTGCTCAAGCAATCCTTGTGTAATAAAGCTCAGACACATATTCCCTGTAGAAGCTATAGACCCATTAGTTCATATGTAGAATTATGCTGGGAAAAAATATTTATGAAGTGTTTTTACCTGAAGAAACTCTTACATCTAGCAGTAGCCATGTCAGCTTTGGTAGGCCTGACAATACAGGGGCCACCATGATACCACAAATCAGATGAGGTCTGACATTTTGCCATCTGAGGGCACAGTGGTGCTCTCATACACATTAGCCAATACATTATCCAGTCCCAGTACTGTACCTGATAATGGAGTAATCTAGCCAGTAAGAGACCTGGATTTGAGTCCTACTTTAATGGCCTTTGTAACTGTATTACTGTAAGACAGGGCTATCAAGTCTCACCCCGCAGGGAGGTAGCAGGCAGGCTGTGAGTTCAGATTGTACTGTACTCTATCTATCTCCTAGCCAAAAGCCTTGCTCATCCCTGTGCTGATTCATACTTTATTGGGTCATGTGTAGCATGGTATATTACATGCGTGTACGTGCCTTCCCAAAAGGTTAGTATGTAACAACTGCTCAGTACTGGATAGATATCAGGTCTACTCCTGTGTGATCATATTGTCATTGAATGGCTGCAGCCCACTAAAGGTAGAAGCCTTAATAGTACTATATAAGCACAAACATTTCACTGACTAATGCTAAATGACTATTTTTGATTCGTAAACATCTGAGAACCTGATTCTACAAGTTATGATTGCGCAGTCAGGAAACTGATGTGTACCATATGACGTGTCCAATCAAAACAACACATTAGGAATATCAACAGCATTGCAAGCTCTAAGCATGCAAAACTCATGAGTCAGCCTTCAAAGAATATCAGGAGATTATCTTAAAATTCATGGGAATTTTGTGAATAATAAATTTGGGGATCTTTTTATTTTCCCTCTGGTTTCTAAGTCTTTACAGTGAACTTGGGTCACAGTTTCATGCTTTTTCCTGTAGCCATGAAGATTAGCAACTTACTTCTTTTAAAAAATGAAAGCTGAGATTCTCATGTAATCACAGGACTCCAGAATCCAGGTATTTAGGATCAACATCAAATATCATGAGACTTGTGATTTACAAAAAAAAAGTCACAACTTTTGTATCAGCACCAACACCAAACTGGTCTCCTGCAAGCTGCAGAACAAGAATTATTTGCAGATATTATTCAGCAAATCATTTTGAGTAAGGAATAAATTTGAGAAAACCTATGGTGCATTCATGGACAATTCACAAGCAGACACAAGGAAAAGTTAATCAAATAAGTTATCCATAGGAACTATCCACTCTGCTCTATAGTAAGCGGTTCCTTCTGTAACCATGGTGGGAGGTTTTTTTTATAATTGTGCCTTTACTGGTCAACAGGAAAACAATGTTTTAAAAATGAAAAAGTCAGGAGAAAACATGTCTGGTAAACACAGTCTCTCTTTGGGAAATGTCTCTGTTGTAATTATACTTCCCAGGCTGGGTTTAAATTAGTTTACATAAGCATATGCTCACAATGTTTATGTTAGACCACCGAAGATTTGTGGTTGACCTACATATGCAAACAAAACAATGGCTGCATACTTTGGAAAAAATTTGCATGATAGAAGATGATGAAAATATGCATAATAGTAGATGACATTTCTCATTCTTGAATCCTCTTGTACACAACTTAGGAACTGGCCATGCATGAAAGAGGCTTGCAGTTGTAATGGAGAGATTTTCTGGCTACACTACAAATCTGAACCTTCAACACATTAGGCTTCTGTTTCTCCCTGAACACCACAAATCTGTATAACCATCTAACCAAACAGAACGTCCACCAGCCAAGCAGCTATGTGACACTGAGAGAGAAGGACTGACAGTGATGAAACAATGACAGCGCTACCCAGCCTGATCCACATGTCTCTTCTTGATTTGGTTCATGTGGTACCTCAAGAGACTCACTGCAAGATTCTGCCCAGGAGTTTGCCCTATTTTCATCTAAACCCCACTGCAGCTGAGGGTAATACCAACTAATTTCAACCCATAGAACCTTATTTATCTAACCTGCTCCTTTGGATTTAATCAAACGTTAGCATTTACAGACATGTGAGGGTGTCTCCAGGTATTTTTGGCTAACCAGGGTTCTAGTGTATCACTTTATTGTCCTGAATAACAAAGAAGGGAACTACCTGATGTGGAACATACAAGAGGAATCCAGGGTCAAAATCTTCAGCCAGCTGTGAACTAATTCATCCATCTTTATTTTATGCAGAAAAGCTCAGCTCAGGTTCAGCACGTGGTTAATGTTCCTGCTTTGTTACCAATTTTCTGTGTTAAATTAAAGCACAAAGTCAGTTTTTTTTATCAAGGTCGGACACTGCCTTACTCAGGAACAGAAACACAGCCCGCTCCTTGTTTCCAAGTTTGCTCCAACTACTAGAAAGCATCAGCTTCTAGGGCAACGGAGAAGTGGAGCATGTATGGGGTCTTCTGGCTTTACAGTGAAACCCATGGCGGCATGTCAAGGCTGAAGAGAATTCCTGAGATGTGTGAAGAGCTGGCTGGTAATGCCAGTTCATGTTCCTTTTTCATCCTTCTTGATTCTGTGAGCCTTGCTTGCAGACATCAAGTGAAACTGACAGATTTTTCTGTCTTAACAACAATGCTTATTTCTGATTCTCTGTGTTCTGAGGGTAAAGTAAATTATTGGATGGAAAACAACCAAAAAACCCTCACCGTGAAGTACCGAATGTCTCAAGCTTTGGAAATACAATCAGAGCTTGCATTTTATTTATTTTGTTAAATGTGCAGTCTTAAAATGTTAATCCCATTATGATGGTGTCCTGTCTCCCCTCCCCTACATTCTTCAGAGCATCTTGCTTTGCGGTGGGAAGGCAGGCGGGCTTTTGGAATTGGTTCTGGGCTTGTTATGCAAAAAAAAATCCACCCCAACATTTAAATAAATATTAAAGTCCTGATCCAGAATCCATTGAAGTCAATGAAATTCCAGCCCCAGATGCTTCATTTTTATTTACCTCTCTCCAGGAATGAAGCCAGAGTTGTTGTCCCCCCCCCCCCCCCCCAGCATGCATGTTTTAGATGTAGCAGCCTTTAAACGAATGTCTCAAAGACACATCAAAACTACCGGATTTTGATCCCCAATTTCACATCTGTCCCAGATCCCCTCTTCATCGTACAAACCTCACCTCAACACCCACTGGCTTTCAATATCCTGAAAGTGAGGGAACACTGTCTGTTTCCGTGTTCTTAGTAAACATACACAGCAAGACTCTGCTTTGCAAACAAACTCCCATTTCATAATTAGCGGTAAGTGAATTAACCTTTTAAATCTTATAAGGCTGTCTGCCAGAACACTGGAGGACCTATCTTTAAGACCTCACCTGCCCATGGTACTCTTGCTACCCCACTAGCTGGTGGCGGAGGTACTGCTAAAACTGGTGTGACAAAAAGTTAGAAGAGATCAAATATACTGAGCTGGGAGTAAAGTGCATAGGGCTTTCCGGGCTTGCTAGTAGGCTCTGAAAGTGTTTCCTGTAATAAAGGTTTTCACTAGCATTACCCTAGGTCTGGCTTGTTGTTTTTGCTAAGCCATGTTATTTATTGTTTTAATCAGCATAGCTCAGCACTGCAGAAACAAGTCATCCTTGCAAGTATAAAAACATTAACAGAAAAGGGGGAAATAATCTGCGACGTCAAAACCAGGCTTTTTGGTCTGTTAAATGTATGTAATCAGAGAGCTCTACACCTAAAACTTAGGTTGATCTAGCTACTTTGCTCAGGGGTATGAAAAAAAGTCATGCCTCTGAGAGATATAGTTAAGCCAACCTAAGCCCAAGTGTAGACAGCACTAGGTCGACAGGAGAACTTTTCTGTCAACTTAGCTATTGCCTCTCGGAGAGGTGGATTTACTACAGTGACCGAAGCACCCTTTGGTCACTGTAGGAAGTGCCAATACTGCAGGAGTGGAGCTGCAGCAATGCATCTGTGCCGCTGTAGCGTTTCTAGTGTAGACATACTCTCAGCTTAATAAAGTCACTAGGGGTATGGCTTGACTAGCAACGTTAGAGTGCTGCTGCAGCAGTGCTTTTATGTGGCTGTGTAGTCGCGGCTCCCAGCGCTGGTGCACTGTCTACACTGCCACTTTACAGCGCTGAAACTTGCAGCGCTCAGGGGGGTGTTTTTTCACACCCCTGAACGAGAATGTTGCAGCGCTGTAAAGTGGTAGTATAGACAAGGCCTGGGAGTTGTAATGATGCTCACTCTGTTATATGGCAACACCCTGTTAAACAGAGAGCTCTGATGATGTTCCTAGCGTCTGTTTGCCAGAAGCTGGGAATGAGCGACAGGGGATGGATCACTTGATGATCAACTGTTCTGTTCATTCCCTCTGGGACACCTGGCACTGGCCACTGTCAGAAGACAGGATACTGGGCTAGATGGACCTTTGGTCTGACCCAGTAGGGCTGTTCTTATGTACTGTTACTGTATAATGTCTCTTTAAACAAAAGCTCACTGTTGTTTTGTTTCTGATATTTACATCTCAAGGATTTGTAAACCTGTGAACACTTCCTAAATAAATAAATAGTTTTTTTTTAAAGGCTTCCTTTAAAGGTTGCAGTGTCTGTGTAAGGTGTGAGAGGTAAACCCCTTATCCCAATTGTTGGGCTGGCTGGGAGCTGAAAGAAACTTTTTTGAAGCAGGTGGGTGTGGCAGCCGCCTTCCAGTCAGGCTAAAGGAAGAAACAGTTAAATAAGCCTCTGTTTAGAGATAGCTGAAACAACAGCAGCCACCACCCAAAACACGGGCCTCAGGAATCTGAGCGATGTGGGAGGAGGGACTTCACTGTGGGCTTTTAACCAGCATGTTGTCTAACTTGGCCTATTGGGCTCCCAGGGTTGCTACCATTAGAAAACCTGAACACAACATCCTCTGCCAGCAGCGTAGGCGCTGAATGATTGCACCCGTCCCACTATGCTCAGCACAGCTCCCTGCAGCAAGTCTATAATGTCTATGGTTTATAATGTCTACGGTTTGGAACTACACCTCCCACGGCTTTCCACTGAGACTGGGGGCAGGGGTTGGGACATAGTGGCTAGCTTTGTGTACAGCAGGGACAATCCAAGTGGTAGTGGGAAACTTGAGCACCATGGATAGCAATTGTGACTAGAAATGTGGGGTGAAATCCTGTCCCCAGTGAAATCAATGGGAGTTTTGCCTTTGACTTAAATGAAGCCAGGGTTTTACCCGTGCTGTGTTACAGGCATGCTGGGTTAGCACACTAACTGGGTAGTGTAGACAATGCCTAGATGCACGGCCTCCCATTCAATGAACAAGAGTCAAAGGGGTCGCTCACATATACCAAACAGCAACAGCAGCAGTGCTAGCATGCAGTTTTAAATGAGAGGTTGGGATAATGGCCATTCTCTTCTGTTTTATGGAAACCAAACAATTTCACCGTACCCCATTAGCTCAGGCTGGTTGGATTTTATTTCCATATTTTATTAAATTGAGACTCCTGAAAATATAAATAAAAAAGCGCCAAACATCCTGAGCATTCAGCCCACAAGTGAGCATAAAAAGTTATCGCCTAAAGAGAGCTCATGAATCTGCAGGTGCAATGCAGAATCTGAAGAGTGGCACATTGGCTAGCAAAAACAGATTCATTTAATTGCATATGTAAAATGAAACCTATATTGGGGTACTCTGAACAAATGAAGGATTAGCATAAATCTGTGTGCATTTAAATGGGAAATGTGATATTATATTATAGCCAGGGAAAAAAGAAGCCTGGAGACAAGACAGACAGAAGAGCATAGCAAAGAAGAGGCTACATGAAGGACCTGTCATTGCTGACTCAACCCTGAGTGATGCCCACAATATCAGGAAGATCTGCTAGCAACCATGGTATTCCTGAATGCATGGACTCCAACCAATGGGACATAGAAACAGTACTCGTTCTTCAGGCTGCCCCTCCCTCCCTTAATGATGAGGTTCTGTAATTGGCCAGAGTTTGTGGCTGCTGCCTTCCCTCCCATTGACTTGTGCGTGCTCAAACCTGCCAAGTCACTTGGGCCAATCGCAATCATGGGAGTGAGGCTTGGAGCAGCACAGCCTCCACTGTGGCATAAAGTGTGCATAACTGAATGGGAGGAGGTAGGTCCAGGCTGGCAAAGCAAAGGACTGTTGTCGTAACTCTTGTAATAATATAGGTGTCTGGGCAGAGGATCTGAGACCAGAATACCAAGAACAACCACTTGGCAATGCATATCGTTTGATTTATCAGCTAGCCGGCACACTTGCAGTATCAGTCCCAAGGTTACAGTTCAGTAATGGGAACCCCACATCCTCTGTGGTTTTGGAACGAGATACCCTATTATGATATCGCTGATCAAGCTCCATATCTTGAATTCTACTCATTAAAAAACAACAACAAATCTCTCTTGTTAAAATAGATATCACAGAGAGTACAGTGTGTGATCATATTTAAGCATGCGTGGTGATATTATTTGTATGATAAAAGGTTATAGTCACTCACTTCATAAACAAGGGCCCAGATTAATTCCTGGTGCAGCCCTACTGAAATCAATAGAGTTACCCCAGGGATAAGCATGTCTCTGACTTTTAGGCTCTATTCAACTTACACCTTTCAAACCCGATTTTGCAACTGGTTAGTGACAGGATTGCCTTAGAAAGTTGCACATTAAATGGTTCAGCTTTTCTGTCATCATCACAACCATGCTTGTGCATCTACTGTTTGCATAAGTTCATCCTGGGAAATTTGGACAGCTACCCCACACTGCGTCAGCCAGGGATAGGCCACTACAGAGCAACATCAGCAAGGTGTGACACAATACACCATGGGATGCCCTACCTCAGTTCAGAAAAGGCTGGAAGGAAAGAGGACCAGCCAAACTGGTTGCACAAAGATGGCAAGGATGCTTCACTGGAAGAACCTGTAACTGGTTCGGCACCTGTGGGAAGTCCGCCATGTGACACTATGCTTCTGGCGGGGTGCTACACTGCTGCGGTTATTAACAGAGCCTTAACCATATTGTGAATTGATAGGAAACATGGTTAGAACCTGCCATATCTGGTTACAACCTTGGCTAGAAGTTGTAGTGTGGATATGGCCTTAGACGGTATCATTTGTTGCATAGTTGTACACAGTAGGGAAAAGGCACACACTAAAACCAGGGTTAAAATAACAGATGTATGGCTTAAAACAGAAAAAAGACAGACACATCCGTTACAGTGGATATTCCATCCTTAACTCATCCTGCCACGTCTCTACCACTGTAGCTCACAGGATAGGCAACTTCACCCACTGTTTTACGGTGCCCTGGGAGAAATCGCCCCATGATGTAAACTTCACTTCCACCATAAGGTGAGCTAACAAGTCAGTCTCAGGCGCCTTGTGTGTTTTTTCAGTCAGAGCCTTACTGTCCTGGTCAGTCATGTGGTTGTATTTAAAGGGACGCTCTCAGGCCAGCATAGCCCTCAGTGCAGAGTTTGCAAGACAAGATTCCATAAGACTAAACTCCAATAGCAATGGTCCCATGACCGGTTTCCCAGATGGGCGCAGAACGCCTGTTTGCAAAGGGGTAACGTGTCCCACTGGCTCTAGCAGCGCCTGCTAATGCAGGAAAGGAGAAAGTGAAACGGCTCCGAACTGACTCTAAAGCAGAGCGAAGCCGATCAGCGCCAGGTTCCATCCTGCCTGCTGGGGGGCGGGGGGATGCGGGACGCCGGGCGGGCCAGGGTCGGGCCGAGCCTGTCCGCGGCAGGGACCTGAGAGGGCAGCAGATGCGATGGGCAGGTGCCTGCATGTATGTCCCCTCCGGGCCGGGCTCAGGAACGGAACCAGAAGGGAGCGGGCTGGGGAAATGGCCAGGCCAGGGGTGGGGGCCGGGCAGCTGGGCAGGGCCATATCCCCGTCCGTCCGCCCGCCCGCGGTCACTGCAGGAGCCAGCCCCCCCACTCTGGGCAGCCCCCCCCCAGCACCGCCCCCGCCCGTCACGTGAGGGAACTTGGGGCCAATGGGCGGGAGGCGCCGCGGGCAGCCGGGGGAATCTCATTCAAAACGCGGCCGGAGCCGCCGCCTGGCACCGGGGCTGCGCGGCGCTGGCTCGGGGCCCTCGCAGCGCGGAGCCGAGGGGCCGGCAGCGGGCGATGCCCCGGGGCTGGGCGCGGGGAGGCTGGTGCCGGGGCGGCGCCTGAGCGCCCGGGAAGATGCCGGTGAAGAACAGGTACAACCTGGTGGACGATGGCTGCGACTCGCGGGTCCCCCTGCACAACGAAGACGCCTTCCAGCACGGGATCCACTTCCAGGCCAAGGTGAGCCGGGCGGGGCCCGGGCTGGTGCCTGCTGGGGAGTGGAGGGGGCCCCCCCGGGCCAGGACGGTGCAGGCCAGCCCCCCACCCCCCGCCCGGGGACCGGGTTGGCCGCCTGCTGCCAGTGTCCGACACGCGTGTCCCCGGGGCATGTCCAGCGCCAGCTAATCCCCTCTGGGCACGGGCGGCCCCGACCCCTTCCCCTGGGGCAGGGTGACCGTGCCGAGCCGGGCTTTGGTGCCCCCGGGATAAACGTGCCAGGGGAGAGCAGCCCTCCCGGGCTGCTCGCTGGGGTGGGGAGGGCCGAGCCGGCTTTGCAAAGCAATGGGGCAGGAGTGCGGACAACATTGTGCTCCAAGAGGCGGCAGCGGGGGAGGGAGTTCTGGGGCCGGAGCAGGGAAGGGGAGCCGTATAATCCTACCGCGGGAGCTGTGCTGGAAATCTGGGCGGACTCTCTACTCTGGAACAAGTGACTCTATTCCCTTATCGTTACAGGAGTATAGTTCTGCTGGTCAATTTCCCCCAGCCCCTAGTGGGGTACAGTTTGGGTTACGTAAGAGTGGCTGGACTAAGTGAGACCAATGGTCCATCTAGCCCCGTATCCTGCCTCCTGACAAGGGCCAATGGCAGATGTTTCAAAGGGAATCAACAGAACAGGGCAATTATCAAGTGATCCATCCCCTGTCATCCAGTCTCAGCTTCTGGTAGTCAGAGGCTTAGGACAGCCAGACCCTGGGATTGGATCCCTGACCATCTTGGCTAATAGCCATGGCTGGATTTATCCTGCATGAACGTATTTAATTCCTTTTTGAACCCAGTTATAGTTTTGGCCTTCACGACATCCCGTGGCAACAAGTTCCACAGGTTGACTGGGCGTTGTGTGAGGAAATATTTCTTTTTGTTTGGTTTAAACCTGCTAATTTCATTGGGTAACTGCTGGTTATTGTGTTATGAGGAGTAAATAACACTTCCCTGTTCACTTTCTCCACACCATTTGTGATTTTATAATCATCTTTCATCTCTCTCCTTAGTCATCTTTTTCCCAAGCTGAACAGTCCCAGTCTTTTTAATGTCTCCTCATATGGAAGCTGTTTGATGCCTGTCAATTTTTGCTGGCCTTCTCTGTACCTTTTCCAATTCCAATATATCTTATTTGAGATGGGGCAACCAGAACTGCACCCAGTATTTAAGGTATGGGTGTACCATGGATTTATGTTGTGGCATTATGATCTTTTTTGTCAGTTTGTAGAGGGTTCCTTGTTCACCATGAGCAGCTGCATCCTCTGCTTGTGTTGCCAGATTATCAATATAATGCCGTTTGTCTGCTCTCACAAAGACCTCCTGCTATGCCTTGCTATGCTGCTCGTGGTATTTGTCCTTTAGCTTTTGGGATTTTGTGTCTAAAACTTTTTTCTTCAGGGCTCATCTGGTTTCTATGGCATTCCATGAGCTGGGTGTAATCTGCTCCTTCCTTCTCTTCTGCCTGTAGCGTAGACAGGCTTCACTGCTCTGTTTATACATTGATGTTACTTTGTCCCACTTCTTGTTGATCTCCTCATCTACATTCCCCTCCTCTTCATCAAGGTCTGCAGCTACTTGAAACCTGTTCTTTAACTGCAGAACGAAGGCTTTCTGCACTTTTATCTGTGCCAAGCAAAGTATTATGTAAGATCCTAGTCCGGCGTATATCAGAGGAAGTTGATAGCGTTCTCAGAAAAGTGGAAGCTGGTTTTTGGAAAGGGCGTGGATGCACAGACCACATCTTCATTCTACAAAACATAAACAACAGCAACGCTACCTAAATTCCGTAGACTTTGAGCAGGCTTTTGATTGCATTCACAAGACCAGCTTATTGCGCATTCTGCAGGCATATGGAATTCCTTTCCATGTAATCAATGTCATCAAAAGCTTCTATTTCAACTTTACATGCAGTGATGATCACAGTGAGCTCAGTTTTGAAGTCAAAAGAGGAGTATGTCCAGGGAGTGTCATCTTTGTAATCCTCTTCAACATTGCTATCGCCCGGGTACTGCGGCATACGACAGAAGACATGCCAAGAGGCATTGAATGGACACTCTTCTCATCCCTTGAAGACCTGGACTTCGCAGATGATGTCACTCTCCTACCACATACCCAACACTATATACAAGAAAAAACTTGACTCAATGCATTCAGCCAGCAAATTGGACTGAAAATCAACCACAATAAGACCGATATCATGATCTTTAATATTGCTTCACTCACCAGTACAGACAGAGGATTATGTTCTCACCAATGTAGAAAAATTCACATACTTGGGCAGCACCATCAGCCAGGACATCCGGAACAAAATCAGTAAAGCCAGGAACACCTTCAGGAGCTTAAATACAGTCTGGAAATCATCAAAATACAACACCAAAACCAAATTCAAGATTTATCAGAGCTGCGTACTTTCTCATTCCCCAGCATTCTGCACTATAAAGTAGTGTTGAAAGTATGATATGTCCAAACTGTCTTCATTCCATACAACCTGCCTCAGAAAAATCCTCCATATCTTTCTGGCCCCGTACAATCTCAAACCAAGATCTATTGACACAGTGCAGCCAAGAGGATCTGAGCACCACAATTTCTAGGAGGTGTTGGAGATGGATCAGTCATGTGCTTTGGATGGAAACTGATTCCATCACCAGAGTAGCAATAAGATGGACACCTGAAGGCAAGCGAAAATGAGGCTGCCCGAAAACAACATGGCGAAGAGCTGTGGAAGCTGAGCTGAAAAACCTGGGGCACAGCTGGGGAACCATTGCAAGGCTTGCCAGAAACAGACAGGAGTGGAAGAGCTTTGTCACTGCCCTAAACGCCAGAGGCGTAATAGGAACATTATGATGATTACTGTCTTATTGTAATCAGATAATGGGCAGGCTCCTATTGAAGTCCCTTAACACATGGTGTGCAGAAAAGAATGGACTTGATCAGGCAGGGCTTGGTTGGGAAGAGAAGCTGTCACTGACATGGCTGCTGGTACTCAAGAGCAGCACAAGGCATCTACCGTCCTGTAGCTCAAGGAGGCATTCGGCTAAAACATGTAACATGGAAGTGCAGAGTGGAGCCAGGTACAAACTGAACAGCCAGGGAGTGAGTTGCAGGAGGCCCAAGGCTCAGGAGATGTCAGTTCACTGGGGTCTTCAGCCCCCTTGCCCGTTAAAACATCGAGGCCAATACTTTCAGAAGTGTGCACTGACTTTAGGTGCCTTGGATGTTGGGTGCCTAGCTTCAGGACCTTGCTGTCCTAGAGGTGCTGGGACATGGCTGCCTCCCAACCTTGGACTTTTGAGTGGCCTTGCACTCTTACTATCGGGCCCACGATCAATAGACACTTCAGCATTTTTGGCCAACGGGCTTTAATTTGGAGCTGCAGGTGGGTGCTGGTACTAAATGGCCGTAACTGGAGTTCTCATGCACTTACATGGCTAGTAAAGTCACATGTGTTAGTGTTGGTGTCACGGGTAATAAACCATGAACAAGGCCTAAAAGGCTCTCTGACTGTCTGTCTTTCCTTAGTGTTCTGAACCTGCTGTTCCCACGCTAGTTTCAGCCCCACTCAAAATATGTTTCTCTCTGCAAGTGGGCTTTTTAAAAAAAAAAAAAAAAAACCAAAGGAACTTCAAAACATGCCAACAAAACGTATTCCTTATAGTGCTTTTGAGCAGAGGAAGTGTGGAGGGAAAAATAGCAAAAGGTCACCGAGGCTGTGCAGTTATGCTCAGATTAAACTGGTTTGCGCTAGATTTGTGTGTAGCTGTTTTTGGAAGTCTAGCGTCTTTTAAAGCTTGGAAACTTTCCTGTACAGTTCACTTGGGAACTGATCTGGAAAGGCTCCTGTTGACTGCACTGGACTTTGCATCATGTCCTTAATACTTTTTTATGGCAAGTGCCAGTGGGTGCTGCGTGGTAGTGGTGGCCTGTGCTGTACCAGGAGGTCAGACTAGATTATTTAATGGTCCCTTCTGGCCTTGAACTCTAGTACTATGATTCTAATAGTATTTGTGTCATGGGCATTTGTACTCAGGCTCCACTTGGACTAGGGAATTGTTCAGACACACAAGGGTACACCAACCCTGCCTCAAGGAGCTTAATAGTTAGAAAAAAAACTTCCCTGGATACCAACATAGTAATGGCCATTGTGCTAAATTCCGTGTTAGCATCTTGGCCCATTTGACCCACTGTGCTGCAGGAAAAGCTATAGAAGGCCAAGTGTTAAATAGAAGTAATCTTGGGGCTGGATTTGAAGAACTACTGATTACCATTGTCAGGGAGTTTATATTGATCATGAAAAATGTCCAGGCATGAGTACATCTGCCTTTGAGTAAATGACTTCATTGTAACTGACTTTCTGTAGTCAGTGCAGGGGGAATGAGTTTATAATTTAGCTGACAAAATGAATTGCAGGAGTAATTCTAGTTTGTTTGCAGGTGGCCTGACAGATTAGAAATGGAATTCATTTCTCCCCTCCCCCGAGCTGTAAGGAAAAGGAATGCATTCAAATCTTTACAAATGTTGATGTTGTGCAATTCAGTTTTCCTGCTGAAGGAGCTGTAGATTAAAGAGGATGTGGGGGAGAGATCTGTTTAAATTCTCAATTGCTTGTATAAAAATCTAGCTTTGCTGGACAGGGAGATACAGTATTTTGAATGCTTAAAACATAACAGCTGCTATACTGGATACCACCTTGACAGGCGAAAAGCTGTTACATTAAGGAACTCTTAAAAAGTTCCTATGAAATGAATTTGCACTTCTAATGGGTAGGATAGCCACCTGCAGTCCGCCAGCTTTAGGACTGCCATGCTATTGAGAGAGTAGATCGCGCCATATGTATCCAGCTACTCGCCCAACTCTCCTCTTCAAGTTGTAATGGGCTGGCTCCTCTTCCACCCTGACAGATGACGTTTGTATTACCTCAGGAACATGCTTGTTTAGTCCTACTAGAGGGTCTGTCTCTTCCAATTAACAGTCTCTCACTGCAGGTATCAGTCTGGCTGTGCCTCTTAAAATGACCAGCTTATTAATTATCTAGCTTGCTTTTGTGCAAGACATTTGTTTATTGGTAGTGTTTCTCATCTCTAATTCTTCCCAGGTGGTAAGTACCAGGCCACATTGCATTATATTAGTGAGTTTATATTTCAGATCTTTAGGGATGAACTCCCAATGTGCACACTTGGCCATGTAAGAACCTGACACTACAAGCTCCAGGTGAGCAGCCTTTCACTTGGGTGGAGTCCCCGGTGAACTCTAAGGGGATCTTCAAAGGCAAACATAGAATCATGGAAGATTAGGGTTGGAAGAGACCTCAGGAAGTTATCTAGTCCAATCCCTAACCCCAACTAAATCATCCCAGCCAGGCCTTTGTCAAGCCGGGCTTTAAAAACCTCTAAGGATGGAGATTCCTTGCAGGAGTGGGACCCCGATGCAGGGTCTGAGAGCAAAGCCACTAGAAGTGTTCTTAGCCGGGGGCTCTCTCCCCATTGCCTACTGATAGCAAGATCGCAAAGTGCCAGCCTACTGCATTACATTGAACTTTTTCATGTGACTCCCTATAGACCATGGCCCTTTGTGAATGGGGCAAACCAAACAGATCCCATTCTGGGATGTTAATGTACCTCTGCCACTATAGAAGGGGGGAGGAAAAGCTAGTCCCTTCCCTCCCCACAGACCCTAAGTACTCATGCTCTGGGACCTGGATCTCTCTTGTGGCTCACCGAGGGGTTGCTGTAAGTAGTTACAAAATGGCATGTGGAGCCGTTTACAGATGGTGTAGGGAAATGAGATGGCCTTTCAAGATGCCTGCAGTGCTTATTTCTAGGCAGCTGAAAGAGCAGTAAATACTGAGCTAAGACGGCCAGTCTGTGTGGAGAGCTCTTCATTGAATGCAAGCTTGCAAAGTAAAACCCTACAAGCCGTTGGGTCTTGCATCAGTGATCTCAAAACCCCATCAAGATGTCAGCACGCCCAGTGAGAGCCATGGGCTGCTCTTTAGGAAGAGTAGGAGCTGCCTTCCAAGCTTCCATGGGGGCTTCCCTGACTTGCTGGCCACAAAACTTCCTCTAGACTCACAAGCCAAACCCTCTTATACATGGAGGCTGAGCTTCTCAGCACCAGCGCCCCTGATGAATGTGTGTGTGTGTGTGGGGGGGGGAGGCAGACTGCCTGCCATGGCTGTGTACGAGGGGAGAGGGGCTGCATGTTCCACCCATGAGAGAATGCTAATGCTGACGCATTGGACTGGCTTTTGGAATCGGACTCCCTCGCTCCAGCTGTCAGACTTCCACAGCATATGGTGGGAGGACAGCAACCCGCGCTCCCTGGCGCTGACAGGATGCTGATCACCCACTCGGTTCTGCTTCTGTTTACTGGCTGACTCGGGCTATTCTCCCTTCGCTCCCCCCTTCCAGTCAGCTCGGCTGCAGATGAGCCAGAGGCCCCGTGGAGCGTTCACTACCCTTTGCACCACACGCAAACTGCTCTGTCTGGGGGATGTTTGGGATTTCCCCCACTCTGCTCTTCTGCATATTCGTCCCACCCTGTGTGCCAGCCTGAGTACCCCCTGTCCTGCAGCCGAGTCCTCCCAGCAGAGCAGTTTCTTCCTGTCACTGTTCAGATAACTTCACTTGGCTGGGTTGGCACACAAGTGTGGGCAGGTTGGGACTGAGCATAAGGTAGCAGTGCTGTCACCACAGGGGACACTGCGGTGGGAGGGTGGCTCCTGCTCTATCAGGTAAGCTGTCAAGCTACCTTTTGTCCAAAGCAAGCGTATGACCAACATATATGGTCCCGATGCCATCCAAACCCATGGGCACGACTACAGGTAGCCAGGATACAGAAGGCTGCGTTTGTTAATTGGTAGAGGGCAGGTTTCCATGCTGGACCTGGAACTTGCCATCTGCCTTGAGCTTCAGGAGCCCTTGTTCAGCAGACGGAGGTGCGATCGCTGCAAAGGTAAGTTTTGCATGTCCTGTTACAGGATGCTGGGCAACTTGCTGTTTCCGGTGGAAACGTAGGGCTGCAGCTCCCATGAGCTCCTAGTTATTGACAGGCTGGGCCAGCCCAGAATACCAATTCTGGCACGTTTTCCAGGATCAGCTAGAGAATTCTGCTAGGCCAAGCAAGCAAAAAGGCAACTGATGTCCAGAGAGGCGCAGCGGAGACAACGGAGGGTGTTGACCAGGGATAGAGACACACTGCTCCTCATCAAAGCCAGTTGCCACAGAGCCATGCACTAGCCCCAATCCTTGGGGATGCCTGGCATTCTGAGGTTTTCAAGAAGCTTTTCTTGGTGAGGGGAAAGAAGAAGATAGGGACCAAAATTGGGTGAGATGCGGTGTGTGTAGTGACTTAGCTAGCAGCTGTCCCTCTGGTTGTGGTTGCCAGCAGTAATCTCCTTGCTCTAGTGCAAAGTATTAGGTGCTCTAATGGAGTCCAGCAAACTGGATCGTGCTTCCAGGAAAGGGGCTAGCTTTTAGTGGGATGATGCAAATTTAATGTCTACTGTATCTACGGGCATTTCTAGAACTGGAAGAGCTCAAGGGCTTAAACCTGACATTAAGGATCCATTGATACCTGCCAGGGATCCTCCTTCTAGGTGCTGACAGAAATGGTTGACATGAGTTAGAGGTGTCTGACTGCCCAGCCACTCATGGGTTAGTTATCAGTCAAAGATGCTGTTCATTTTGAAGACGTTGTGACTCCTTCACTGCAAGTTTTTAAAGACCATCTCACCACTGTTCTGTCTTTCAGTACATCGGTAGTCTGGATGTGCCGAGACCCAACAGCCGTGTGGAGATTGTAGCAGCCATGAGACGGATTCGGGTGAGTCTGACTGGGAGCGCTGGTACACTGCTCATAGCAGGTTACCTTGAATGGAAGTATGCAGGTGTGGTTGCTCTGTGCTGCCCTTCTCCAGACCCCTCTGCCTCTAACAGCTGGAATTTGAGCAATTTGACTGCTTTCCTTGTATAGCTTTGTAGCCACGCTCCTGAGACATACAAGGACTAGATCCAGCACCCTGTCCTCTCCAAAGCAGAGAGGAAACCCGCTCTGCCTCCATTGAGTTACATAATGTTTTTGTTTTCCTCTCTGGTCCTCACACACCCCACATTTCCCTTTTGCAAATTCTTATTTTAACAAAGACTTGGCAAGATTCCACTTTTCTTCCTCTACCCTCTTATTCATCAGAAGGGCTTATGAATGGGCATTAGAATTAACCAACAAAGTTATTAGAATATCTGTCTCAAACCAGTTTTGACGTTTCTCAAGTGCAGGTTTATTTTCTCAAAGCCTCCATCCAAGAAGTAGCACTGATGGCTGCTCCAACAGTCTCCATGTTTGTTATGTTCATACCCATCTGAAATACTGGGGTGTTTTTTAATTAATCCAGAGACTGTTCATAAATGTCTCAAACTTCAGCTGAAGTAGGTTTGGAATTGTGCATTTGAAGCCTTCAGAAGGGATTATCCTGGTTTTCTTTTGGTGTTTAAAAATCTAATGTAATTTAAAATGGCTTTAAAAAAAAAAAGCTTTGCCCGTAACCAGCTGGAGAGTTGATTTATTCCTCTCCAGCCAAGTGCAGAAATGAGATTCCCTGCCTCCTGCCTGCCCAGAGACTATGAACATCGCTCCTGCTCATAAAGGACACCGTGCAGTGGCAATCTAAATTGCCAGATTATTTATCTTAAAAGTGGAAGTTAATAGCAAAGAGGCAACGGATGGGGGCCAGTGGGGCAGTTCGGATGCTGCAGTGAACAGTAGTATATCTTGGGCTGCATCATATTTTTGGCCTATCCGATTTAAAATTGCACTGCGAAAGAGGTTCATTTCTGATCCTTCAGTGGCTATTTTTAAAAAATAAAATTAAGGTGTTTAATTCCTGTTCCCAGCAACTGTGGACAGCCGCTGATTGAGCACCTGCTATCGGCATGATGAATGGCTTAATATCTATCCGGGAATTCAGGCAGTGCAGCAACACGCTTGGCTGTTGGGAAGCACGTAACAATGCCCCTCTGCTCTCGTGGATGCAACTGATTAATCTGGTGACTGAGTTGCAGCTTTACTGCACTGTCGTTTAAAGCAGCTATTCTGTATGGGGGTTTTAACCTCAGCCCATTGTTTGAAGGCAGGGCTTCCCTTTTCCCTCGTGTGTACGCTGTACAGCAGGACCTTAGTCAGACATGACCGAGCTGCGTGGAGCAGAGGATGCTCTCTACTGAAAAGTTGACTGGCACTGATCTCTCAATGGAGGATAAGGAACAGGGTGTTTGAGAAGGATACTCAGACAGCATAATAGGAATGCTGAAGAAAGGTAGTGGCTATTTCGTGCTAACTTGCATACAGAGGCCTGGTCTACACCCGAATTCTTTAGCTCTCCTGCCAGTGCAACTGTCCTGGTGGAAGGAACCATGGTACAGTGACAGGCCATTTGTGACTATTACTCTTTAAACTGCGGTCTCCTGGAATGCCAGCATCCTGTCAGTGCTGCCACCAGCACGGCTGCACTGCTGGGAGCAACGCTGGGAAACTCTAAGACGTCCTACCCTGTCCTTGGCAGGTTGCAATCTATGCAGACAGGGCATCTGGGACATCAAAGGCCATTAAGGAAAAATGGATACATACAAAACTAGTGCTTGTGAGAGGCTCTGGAGTGACGAGACCGGAGATTGGCGTTGTCTAGCCATAAGACGGGGTATACAATGCAAGCCTCCTCATGCCACCCAGTATGCCTCCCCTGTGACCTGAAGGGGCCACCTCTAGGAGTGAGGGCACTTCCACCAAGATTGGCCACGGAGCAAGCCAGCTGGGATGTGGGTGCTTGCCCAGTGGCTCTGACCAGAGGCCACAAACTCATGTAGGCTGCTGCCACCCTGAGTTGGCACCAGTCATCCGTATGAGAAGCTCAGTGTCCCAATCCCGAGTCAGTCAGCCCCACCCCTCTTTTTATTTTTCCAGGCTCTGGTAGAGCTGGTTAGTCTAGTCACTCATTTCTGGAAAAAATTGTATATGGGGTTTGAAACTGAATCCCTGCTCCATGTCTATGGCCAATCCTGGCTCTCCAGCCAGGGGCGAAATGCTAGCTTGCTATGGGGGGGAAAAAAAACCAACAACACAGGCTACTTATCACACGCTAAACTCAATGGCGTCATCCCACCTAGAGTTGCATGGAGACGTAGAACGAGGGAGACAGCAATTCATGCATCTAACTGCTCAGAAAGTCTCCACTCCTTCCCGCCTCATTATACCATGCCACATTCTGCATATGGCTGCTGCAGACTTGCTGCTAAAGCCGCAAATGAAATATGCGAGAGAGACCCAGTGACACTAATCCGTTGGTGTGCTTTTCCAGCTCAGCAGACCAGTCTGTCTGCAGAGTTTAGGATACACACAATATTGTTATTGTGCGCAATAAGTCAGTTAGCAACTGCCCAGGATTTATGGCTATCTGAGATTCTCATTCATGAATCTAACATTGGTCTGCTAAAACCACAAGCTGTTCTTTTGAGGCAGAGGCTTTTTATACAACTTTAAGTGGTAAAAATTAAATCCATATTTCTCACTGAACAGATCCTATCACCGAGTTCTTGGCATTCCTTTTGTTTGTACTCCTGGAACTAGATTCCATTTGCAAGACAAACTGAAAAACCTCGTTGCAGCTCATGTTTCCTCAGTTAGAGGAACCGCAGGCAAATACAGTAGGTAAGAGCAGGGGGAACTGCCATTTTCTCTGCTTAGTTTTTCATTATGCAGCGCTAGTCATACATCTAAAATTTCCTAATCCTCTCCCTGGATTATTAGCGGCATACAGTTGCCATGTTATTATATGATCCTCTGGGTTCAAGCTAATCCCCTGCCCCCTCCTACACTGACAAAGAAGGTGATGAAATTCGTTTAGTATCTGAATAATAAGTAGGACCAGAAGTATGATGCACTGACAGGCATATCAAGTTCCAACCGCTGCTTGGTCAGAATCTAGTTCTTAGTGCAGCTTTAGCCATTCCGTCCAGGAGAGAGTGCTTCTAGTGGTGACGCTGCATCGAACCTGTGTCACCCAATAGCTGGGGAACTAGTGTCACCCAACAGCTGCATAACTTTTGCTCCATTGCCTGAGGCACTCCAGGGCTAAGGCTTTGTCTACACTAGCCCTTTCGTCAGCAAAACTTTTGTTTGGTCAGGGAGGTGGGGAAAAAACCCCAAACCCTGACATAAGTTTCAGCAACAAAAGCACCAGTGTGGACATGGTTTAATTATGCGGGCAGGAGAGCTCTTTCCCACCGGCACAGAGCAGCTACACAGGAGATCTTACAGCTGCAGCGGTACAGCTATGCCGCTGTAAGGCCCATAGTGTAGACATCGCCTAAGAGCCTGCAACATTTTCTCTCTTGCTCTCTTTCAAGCCCTTGCCACATGCAGAGGCTGTAATGTATTCGGAGAGCGTTGGCGTTGATTGATCTGCATGAGAACTGCAGGTGACATGACAGTCTTGGAGTTCCAGAAAGCCAGGGTGCGACTGCAACCTTTTCTTTCTGTGTGAGTCAAAGGAAAATTGATTCTCATGAGCCAGAATAAATCCAAGTGATGCAGAAAATCTCTTGGGGGCGGGTGTATCTGTCATCCCTGCTCCCTTTATGCCTTCTAGGGAGAAACTAATGGGCAAGGTTCTGCCCTTGTGCAAAGGGGAGGCTCTCCCTGAAGTCCTTGGGAGTAGAGTGCAGGTCTCAGGGCAGACCTGGGCCTGCTGTTTGTAAGAAGGTAGTTGTGGGGAAACTATGGCTGGGGAAGGGGTATTTGAACTCTAGGAATGCTAGCTCAAAGATCATGGGACCTACGATATGCAAAACTGAGTCTTCCCACCCACGGGAGTGGGCGCGTATGGATGGTATGAATGGGCAAAGCGGCATCTCCTTCCAATGCGGAGCGGTCTCTCCCTCTGCAGGCTGCCTGTAGGCCTAGGAACAGCTATTGGTCCCTTCTTAGGGCAGTGGGATTTAAGATTTAAAGAGCATCATAATTGACAGCTGATGCGTCACTGGCTTGCTCTCTGTGGCTTGGGGGTGGGGCATAGACTTAGCCGATGGCAGCACTCTGGAGCCTAGAAGTGCAAAGAGCATAACCCAGGCGTGGGCAAACTTTTTGGCCCGAGGGCCACATCTGGACATGGAAATTGTAGGCGGGCCATGAATGTTCATGAAATTGGGGTTGGGGTGCAGGAGGGGGTGAGGGCTCCGGCTGGGGGTGCAGGCTCTGGGGTGGGGCCAGAAATGAGGAGTTCAGGGTGTGGGAGGGGACTCCAGGCTGGGGCAGGGGGTTGGGGAGCGGTGGGGGGGGGTGAGGGCTCTGGCTGGAGGTGCGGGCTCTGGGGTGGGGTTGGGGATGAGGATTTAGGGTGTAGGAGGGTGATCCAGGCTGGGACTGAGGGGTTTGGAGAGTGGGAGGGGGATCAGGGCTGGGGCAGGAGTTTGGGGTGCGAGAGGGGCTCGGGTACAGGTTCCAGGCAGCGCTTACCTCAAGCAGCTCCTGGAAGCAGCGGCATGCCCCGCTCTGGCTCCTACACGGAGGAACAGCCAGGCGGCTGTACATGCTGCCCCATCCTCAGGCGCTGCCCCTGCAGCTCCCATTGGCTGCAGTTCTCGGCCAATGGGAGCTGTGGGGGTGGTGCGCGGAGCCCCCTGGCTGCCCCTAAATGTAGGAGCTGAAGGGGGGGACATGCTGCTGCTTCCGGGAGCCGCACAGAGCTGTGGCACGCACACGTGTGGAGCGGCCCCTGACCCCGCTCCCCAGCAGGAGCTCGAGGGCCAGATGTGGCCAGCGGCCTGTAGTTTGCTCACTCCTGGCATAACCCCTGTCCTTTTCTCCTGCCTCCAGTAGATCCTGGAGTTTCTGAACATTACCAATTATGTATAGACACATCAAGTCATCTACATTTTTTGAGATGCCAAAGTACTTTAGACTGATACAGAATTACTAAAATGCAGCCACCTTTTTGGGATGAAGAGTGGCCTAGGAACACAAGTGCAAACTCCTCTTATGAGTAGCATCGTAGGATCTGCCATATACTTACGGAGCAGACCTCCAACAACTCCCATTCAGCTGTGTGGCTCTCCAGTTATCTGCCAGGTAGTCTAGAGATTTCAAACTTGATACGTAGACCCCTGTGGCTTTTGTAGTTCTAAGCAAGTTTGTCTCAACATCTAGAAAGAAGCCATAACACCAGTATTGGAGGCTTAACATAAAGCCTCTTATTTGTAAAGGCAGCAATTTACTGACACTGCTTCCATCGTGCATTATTAATGTCCAAACAAAAAGTGAAACCTCCAAACTGGCATATTCCTCCTCCTGTTTCCTTCTGATAACTCTAGGCTTCTCAGGATAGGCGGTTAAGTCTTTAACAACTGAAACTGCAAAGATACAGGCACACACTTACAAATCCTCAGAAGATACACTGAATAGATTCCTGAGGTTGGTTTGAGGTTTTGTTTTGTTTTTTGCTTGGAATTACAACACAAGAAATCCCAATCTGGTTTATCACTGCCAGTTTGCTAATACTAGCTCTGTTTCCATGTTTTTAGCAAGTGTCTTGAAACCTGGCATTAAAATGCAAGAATTATTCCTGCCTGAAGTATTAACCTGCCTTTACTTAGTCTAAACCAGCTCTCATGGATTGACTGGGCAAGCCTGCAAATAGCCCCACTGAGTGGCAGGACTCTGAGCTGGACAGAACCAGTTCAGAGCGGTGTGGTGGGGTTTTTTAGTAATACTCTGTCTCAGAATTTCAGTAAAACTCCAGTAAAATTGTCATGGATAGTCTCAAAGCTTCTTAGTTTAATTTTAGCTTGGCAAATAGAACATCTATGGGGAGGAGAGTGTTTGTTTTGCTGTTGCACAGATGCTTCCAAAAATCTCATTTTATGGCTCCAAGAGACTCCTTCCTGAGTTATGCTTGGAGCTAGGTTGGATTTCCCTGCCAGCTTTGCATTGTTTACAGCTTGCAGCCCTGTAGCTCAAACCAAACCTGGGATTCCTTGATTGGTCTTTGCAGCCTGTTCAGCTTCCTCATTGTAGTGACACAGCTGGTTCCGTGGTGGTCGGAGTTCACACTTGAAGTGTGTGAAACTTCTCTTGTGTGGAGCATTCAGGGCACTTGCACCTGTACAAGACTATGCAGCTGCATGACAGGCGCTGTTGTTGTGTTGCCAAAAGCTGCTTTTGGGGGTTTCCCTTTTACCTCCCCGAAAAGAGGAGGGTGACGAATTGTTCCCCTTAACCACCGAGGTCAGGACAAGAAGAAATGGGCTTAAATTGCAGCCAGGGAGATTTAGGTCGGACGTTAGGAAAAACTTTCTATCAGGGTAGTTAAACTCTGGAACAAATTCCCTAGGGAGGTTATGGAATCTGTCATTGGAGGTGTTTAAGGACAGGTTAGACAAACACCTGTCAGGGATGGTCTTTATCAGCATTTCTCAATGACTGCCCCATGGACCAGCGCCGGTCCCTGTGATCTCCCTGATCCAGTTTAGGAAGGCAGCAAGATGGTCCCTGGTGTCAAAAAAGGTTGAGAAACACTAGTCTAGATAATACTTAAAGCTGCCTCAGTGCAGGGGACTGGATTAGATGACCTAGCAAGTTCTATGAAGAGAAGCCAAAATCCTCAGGTAATGCCTCAGAGGCAGAAGGGGACAGGCACACTGCATTAGTGTGAGTTATTTCAGCAGTTCTCAGATTGACAGCATGGCCCGTACTAACAATCTTTGTTGACACCTCCCTTCCCATTTACAAGCTGGCAATACCCCTGCGGCAACTCCAGCCATTGCTGACACAGGACAAGAATTAAAAGGTACAGTGACTAGAGTGAAATCCCTGCAAGCTGCATGGACACTTTTCAAAGACAGCATAATAGAGGCCCAACTTAAATGTATACCCCAAATTAAAAAAAACACAGTAAAAACTAAAAAAAGAGCCACCGTGGCTTAACCATGTAAAAGAAGCAGAGAAAGATAAAAAGGCATCAAAAGGAAGTCAAATCCTAGTGAGGTAAATAGAAAGGAACATAAACACTGCCAAATTAAGTGTAAACATGTAATAAGAAAAGCCAAAAAGGAGTTCGAAGAACAGCTAGCCAAAAACTCAAAAGGTAATAACAAAATGTTTTTTTAAGTATATCAGCAGCAGGAAGCCTGCTAAACAACCAGTGGGTTGCTAAACAACCCTGGATGATCAAGATACAAAAGGCGCACTTAAAGACGATAAAGGCATTGCGGAGAAACTCAATTAATTCTTTGCTTCAGTCTTCACGGCTGAGGATGTTAGGGAGATTCCCAAACCAGAGCTGTCCTTTGTAGGTGACAAATCTCAGGAACTGTCACAGGTTGAAGTGTCACTAGAGGAGGTTTTGGAATTAACTGATAAACTTAACAGTAACAAGTCACCGGGACCAGATGGCATTCACCCAAGAGTTCTGAAAGAACTCAAATGTGAAATTGCGGAACCACTAACTATGGTTTGTAACCTGTCCTTTAAATCAGCTTCTGAACCCAATGACTGGAAGATAGCTAATGTAACACTAATATTTAAAAAGGGCTCTAGAGGTAATCCCGGCAATTACAGACCGGTAAGTCTAACGCCTGTAGACTGGGCAAATTAGTTGAAACAATAGTAAAGAATAAAATTGTCAGACACATAGAAGAACTTAAATTGTTGGGCAAAAGTTAACATGGTTTCTGTAAAGGGAAATCATGTCTTACTAATCTATTAGAGTTCTTTGAAGAGATCAACGAACATGTGGACAAGGGGGATCCAGTGGATCTCGTGTACTTAATTTACATAAGAGCCTTTGGTGAGGGGACCTTGTCAAAGGCTTTCTGGAAATCTAAATTGTCATAGGATGAGGGAAGATCCTTTCATGGATTGAGAACTGGTTAAAAGACAGGGAACAAAGGGTAGGAATAAATGGTAAATTCTCAGAATGGAGAGGGGTAACTATTGATGTTCCCCAAGGGTTAGTCCTAGGACCAATCCTATTCATAAATGATCTGGAGAAAGGGGTAAACAGTGAGGTGGAAAAGTTTGCAGATGATACTAAACTGCTCAAGATAGTTAAGACCAAAGCAGACTGAAGAACTTCAAAAAGATCTCACAAAACTAAGTGATTGGGCAACAAAATGGCAAATGAAATTTCATGTGGATAAATGTAAAGTAATGCACATTGGAAAAAATAACCCCAACTATACATACAATATGATGGGGGCTAATTTAGCTACAACTAATCAGGAAAGAGATCCTGGAGTCATCGTGGATAGTTCTCTGAAGACATCCATGCAGTGTGCAGCGGCAGTCAAAAAAGCAAACAGAATGTTAGGAATCATTAAAAAAGGGATCGAGAATAAGATGGCGAATATCTTACTGCCCTTATATAAATCCATGATACGCCCACATCTTGAATACTGCATACAGATGTGGTCTCCTCATCTCAAAAAAGATGTACTGGCATTAGAAAAGGTTCAGAGAAGGGCAACTAAAATAAGGGGTTTGGAACGGGTCCAATATGAGGAGAGATTAAAGAGGCTAGGACTTTTCAGCTTGGAAAAGAGGAGACTAAGGGGGGATATGATAGAGGTATATAAGATCATGAGTGGAGAAAATGAATAAGGTAAAGTTATTTACTTGTTTCCATAATATAAGAACTAGGGGCCACCAAATTAAATTAATGGGCAGCAGGTTTAAAACAAACCAAAGGAAGTATTTCTTCACACAGCACACAATCAACCTGTGGAACTCCTTGCCTGAGGAGGTTGTGAAGGCTAGGACTATAACAGGGTTTAAAAGAGAACTGGATAAATTCATGGAGGTTAAGTCCATTAATGGCTATTAGCCAGGATGGGTAAGGAATGGTGTCCCTAGCCTCTGTTTGTCAGAGGGTGGAGATGGATGGCAGGAGAGAGATCACTTGATCATTACCTGTTAGGTTCACTCCCTCCGGGGCACCTGGCATTGGCCACTGTCAGTAGACAGGATACGGGAATGGATGGACCTTTGGTTTGACCCAGTATGGCCGTTCTTATGCGGGGGGAGGGATAACTCAGTGGTTTGAGCATTGGCCCGCTAAACCCAGGGTTGTGAGCTCAATCCTTAAGGGGGCCATTTAGGGATCTGGGGCAAAAAATTGGTCCTGCTAGTGAAGGCAGGGGACTGGACTCGATGACCTTTCAAGGTCCCTTCCAGTTCTATGAGATAGAACTATCTCCATATATTTAAAAAAAAAAAAGTCTTAATACATCGTAGGGCTGGAAAGCAGCATTAGCATCATGTGACATCCATCTCTCTCGGGCCATCAGTACATGCTTGGCAGGCCATGCTGAGAACCACTGCTTGTCTTCTGCAGGGAGGATAACCCAGACTGGTGTGTTTGTACTGGCAGCCCATGAAGGCCCAACCAAGACCTGGGGTCCCATCACGTTGGGTGCTGTACAGACCGAGGAGGAGACAGGGCCCTGAGAATGAGTCCATTGATAATTACTGGTGTCAGACTCTGTTTCTGCGGCACCTCCTTGAACGTGGAAAAAGGGACAGTACTGGAGCAGATGGGCACCTTGGCTGCTGTAGTTCTCGATCCGCATTCAAATTTACAGCGGCAAGATGTGCAGGCAGAGAAAGCAGGTCTGTAATGGGAGGTGAGGCAAGTGCTTCAGGAGGGACCAGACACTGATCACCACTCACTGACCTGTGTGTTCAGTTTTTCTACACTGCTCCACTATAAACTAACCCAAAAGCCCCAGCTGCCTATGTGTGGAAACCACTGCCTGAGACCTGTGCCTTGTGTGGCGAGGTCAGGGGAGACCAGTGTGGTTTCCCAGATTAGAACAGGAAACCACAAGTTTCCCTGAGTGAGAGCAAAAATGCACAGTTCTAAGAACCAAGCCCTCACATCATGCCCAGAACATAAGACTCTTGTTAAGGCTCCTGGTCAGCTTTTAGAAGGGTTATGCTGACTTTTTGGTCCCTAGCTCTGTATCCATCATAGGGTAGTAGCTGCAGACATGCGGGGAAGGGTGGGGGGGTCTTTTGGGAACCAAGAGCTCTTAGAGAAATAGAAGAGTCTCCCTTCTCCCAGGAGAGTGCAGGACAGAGACCATGTTGCTGTGTCAAAGTACTGCAGAGTCTTCTCCCCCCCCCACCCCCAAAATCTGGAAAGGCTGTTTCATTTTGTTCTACTTTTAAGCCAGACCTCCTAATAAAATATTCAGATTGAAAGACTAGAACCGATCGAACATTACCTTGCATTTGTCTTACTGTAGGGTGCTGTACAAAAGAGGTAGGAAGAAATGTGCATGGCACTTTAGGCACTGGCCTGAATCTTCAGAGGGGACTAGTAATTTTGGGGTACTTCCATTTTGGGGTGTCCAGCTTGAGACACTCGTAGGAACCCAAAGTGCTGAATTCCCACCCTTTAGAGATCAGGCCTTTTAAGATGTCTCAAGTTGGGGTTCCCATAATAAATGTAGCAGTTTTAGTATCTACTAACATGCTTCACTCTGAAGTCTCCAGCATTGAGACCCCAGACTAGATGAGATTACAATATCCTTTCTCATCTGTGGCTCTTCTGCCATTTCTTGTAGATCACTTTCTCCCCAGAGAGACCTCCCCAGTTCCCTGGCAGGCACAGAGGTGGTGGACACCAAATTGATGGTCTCCTGAGTTATGTAGATTGGTGGGTAGGACCTCACACTCACATTCCTCCCGCCCCTCCGCTCCATCGGAGCACTGGCTCGTACCTCGGACCCAGATCCTGCCCTTCTATGAGAGGGGGCAGGTCAAGGAGCAAACTCAAAGTCCACTTGAGAATTTTTTTCCCCAAATTCTTGTTGGAAGCACAATTCAGCCCTATAGATGCACTGATTGTAGGAATGGGCCCAAGGGTAAAGAGGAGGAATGGAGCCAGGGGGTGAAGGAAGCACATACCTAGCTGTGGAATACTAAATAAAGCAAGGGTTCTCAAACTGGGGGTCAGGACCCCTGAGGGGGTCGTGAGATTATTACATGGGGGGGTCGCAAGCTGTCAGGCTCCACCCCAAACCCTGCTTTGCCTTCAGTATGTATAATGGTGTTAAATATATTTAAAAGTGTTTTTAATTTATGGGAGGGGGGGTCACACTCAGAGGCTTGCTATGTGAAAGGGGTCACCAGTACAAACGTTTGAAAACCACTGGAATAAAGGCACCTGAGTGCCCGATGCTTCTGCTTGTAAGGGGTGTGTCAGACTCTGGTCACTTCTGAAAACAAAGGCCTCGGATCCCAGATCCTAAGTCAAGAAGACTCTGTAATGAGGGATGGGAACAAACATTAGGAGGACAGGAGGACATGGGTAACTGGCACTATGCTGTTAGTTAGGTTAACTACATATGTCATTTGGACGGGGGATTCTGACATCAATTGGACTCCTTTTCTCCTCCTGTCTCCCTTCACTTCTTATAGGAGGCTTTATCCTCCATCTCATCTCTCCTCCAGCTGCACTGACACGCCTTCCCTGATGCCTTTTGTCCCTTTGTCCCCAGCCCCCGTGGACAGCGCACCTCGGCCTGGTGTGTTGTTTGCCATCTGCTCTGTCTCATGGATATATTGATGAGCACTATCAAAATCAATATCCCACTAGATGAAGCAAAGCTGCAGCACTAGAAAAGGACAATTAGTCACCCAGACTAACAGGCGGGGGGAGCAGAAGTGACATCCTGGAATCAGAGCCCAACAGCACAGAGCAGGCTGACTTGATGCAGGGTGTTGCTCTGCAGCGTATGCTTCTCTATTGCAGCTAAAAGAACCGTCACCCAGTTCCCTGTCCAGTAGGTCTGACCCTGGTACCCATCTGCTGGCCTTGTGAGTCACTCAGGCTAGCATGCTGAAGATCTCTGCAGCCTCAAATGGTGTAAAGAATCAGTAACACCTCACAGGGACATGCAAGGTCCTATCAGATGCAGAGTGACAGGATTTAATGCAGTTTAAAGGGTTCTGTCACATATGATTAGGCTAATCTGTTACACTTTTAAGGGACCTGACCAATACAGTGACTGGGTTTTTTTTAGGCTATTAAATGTTAATTGCAGCTAAATTTAGCTTAGATCCCTCAGTCCAGATTTAGTTTTCCTTTAGTCGTTGCAGCTACGGCTCCTGAGGCTCCCACATGGCACCATGATTGCTGGCAGTAGAGTTGCTGGAATCCTGGCAGAATGGCCTTTGCATTTTCAAAGCCTGTGTGGATGGGGGTATCCTGCATGAAACCCTGGAGTCCATTAAGATTATCAACAGGCCCTGAAGGGAATCCTAGCTAGCTCTTCATGCCCAGAGGGATGGTACCCCAATGGGGCAACAGATTCTAGTTACCATACAGATAGGCTTGGAAGGATTAGATTTTTATTGGTAAATGTTGATAAACATCACTTTTGTCTGTGTCCAGTGAAATAATTTCAATCAATAATAACTGACATTTACAGGCACATTCTGTATGTCTAGGCAAAGTAAGAAATGCTGCCTGAGAACTTAGAGGCAAAAATCCAGTGATTTAGACTTTTGAATTAGGCTTGTTACAGGAGTAGTGAAGGAACAGTAAGAACAGGTTTGATCTGTTGATTTAAGGATATTTACTTTGTATATTTTGACATGTGATATTGACAATTTGTGTGTTAACAGTTTGTAAGCTTTAACTCTGAGACTCAGCCTCTACTTTTGTTAAATAATTGTCTGACTCCCCTAGAATTTCTCACAGACTCCTAGATGTTAAGACCAGAAGAGACCATTATGATCATCTAGTCTGACCTCCTGCACATGGCAGGCCACAGAACCCTACCCACCCAATCCTGTAGTGGGCCCATAACTTCTGTCCGAGTTACTGAAGTCCTTGAATCCAGATTTAAAGACTTCAAGTTACAGAGATTCCATCAATTACTCTAGTTCAAACCAGCAAGCGACTTGGGCCCCATGCTGCAGAGGAAGGTGGAAAACCCCCCAAGGTCTCTGTTTATCTGACCTGGAAGAAAATTCCTTCCCAGCCCCAACTATGGCAGTCAGTTAGCCCCTGAGCATGTGGGCGAAACCCACCAGACACACACCTGGACAAGAATTCTCTGTATTACTCAGAGCCTGCAACTGTGAAAATTTAAAATGGATACTCTCAAAAATTGCTTAAGAATAAACAGACATTTATCTATCAAAATTATTAAAAAAATAAAATCAAGTTCTGCTAAGCCTTCACCTAGACAAGTCTGCATGAGAGATTGTAGCATTGGTGCCTGGAGATGTACATGCCCACACCCACGTCCACACTTAATAACCTACAGGCTGCCTTGTTGTTTCCCTGGGCCTGTGTCTCATTTCACTAGAGCCACAGCAGCAACTCTTCCTACTTTATTCTGTGGCCCTCCCTTGTCAAGATGCATTAGATGCTAGAGTGAGTTGAATATCCACGTTGAACGTGTAGGCTACTATCTTTTTCCAACGTCCTGCTCTATAGAGACAGGTACTTTTCTGAATATCTGTTGTGCCACAGACATGTTTTGTTTGTCAGGGAACAGAAGTAACAGTCCCAGCTCCCGTGGGCTTCCATACGCTATATTAGAGAGAAACCCCGCTGTCGCAGGCGCTTACCTTTCTGCAAGGAGCTTGCTGCCTCAGTCGCGAGCTGTAGCTGATCTCCCTCTTGCCACAGCGTTGTCTAGGGTGTTCCTTTGTGATGGAATAACATGGCTCTCTAGCCAGACTAGAGATTCCTCCCCTTCCAGAACAAGCAAGAGTCCCAAACAACCAATATCCATTCTGCAGCCCCCTGAGGCAGGAGTGTGCAATAATCCTTCAACCCTTTGCGTGCTTAGCTTTCCCCCTCGATGCAGGGCTCAGGTCAGAGTCAGCTTCTTCACCCTTCCACAACTAACAGCTTGATAGTCCTTTTCCCACCGAGGTCTCTCTAAGGGAGGCAGACTGAGCTGATGGTGTGACTTCCTCCCTCCATTGGTCCAGCCTGGGGCCTCTAAACAAAGACAGGTGCTAACACCAGGCTTCAGATCCTCACCATTACTGTGGTCCCCAGGCCTCTTCCTTCACTCCACTGTTATATCTTGCCCCTGTGGGACTTGTACAGTTTGTCCTCCTTTACATCCCCTCCTAGCTACTCCTCCCACTGTCTAGAGAGAACACCCCTCTCCTATGCTCTCTCAGCAACTCCAGCTCCCTGCCAGTCTTTTTTGACTGAGCCACAGGCCACTTTATATAGCATTACCTACTCTTACCCAGCATGCCTTGAAGCAGCCTACTATACCCAGGGTCCTTCTTGGGACTACATCTCCCAGAATTCCCATAAAGGCCAAGCGCCAGGACTAGTGGCAGCTGCTCTTAAAGGGTCCAACATGTTCTATTACACTCCTGCTGAAGACTTCCTTGTTGTTAAGCTGGTAGCCCATTATGCACATGGATTGACTGGAGTGTATTTCAGATACGAGCTTCCTAACTAGTTTTATGGTGACATTTTCATTTCTAAGCTGAATGCAGAAAAAGTTTTAGAAACCTGGAAGGTATCTCTGAAACCATTTGGAACTGCCTGGGCCATATCTCAGACTAAACCTAGAGCAGCTTATGCAACTATTGCTTTTGAGAGGTAGTTAAGATACCATCATATTGTCATAAGGCAAAGGGAACAGGCTTTTAATTAAACTTGCATCTGCAGAGTACACCCAGTCTTATATAGCTGCCAAAGAGAAACTATTCCCAGCTCCTAAATCATGATGGGGGAGGGGAAGGAAATAGACTGCTTTTGTATACGACATCAGGAATCCACGAGAAAATACAATCTTCTGTCCACCCTTTGGGGACATTTAATTATGGTATGACACTGAGGTACAAGTGAAAAGTTGCCCCTGCAGTTTTCACGTCCACTGGTCACCTCACTGACTGTTTTCTTTTGTCCCTTAGGAGCACTTACACATTTCTATCCTAAAAAAAAACAACAAAAACCCTACAACCTTTTGATGGAGAATAGTAACTGACATTCTTTTTAAACACTTAGGCTTGTAATTTTGAAATCATTGAGCCTAATTCTGCTCTTAGATACACCGCTTTACTTCTGATCTTTTGCCGCTGTAACAGAAAAGAACTTGGACCCTTTGCTGTAGCGCCATTCTGTGGCCTAATTTTTCAAAAGTGACTAGTGATTTTTGGATGCCTTAATTTTTAGATCATGTTCAAAGAGGATGCTAAGTATGACTGATAACAGATGGATGGAGGCATCAGTAAATGAAATGTGTAATCTCTAAACGAGTGACCTTTTAATGCCTTCCTTGGATTGCCAAAAACTGGTTGGCTTCTCAAATGTGGGGGATGGAAATAGACATGTTAACATAGTTTTGCATGGGAGTCATGCTAGACTGGGATTAGTTTAGAGCAGTAGTTCTTAATCTGGGGTGCTTGCACCCCCTGGGGATACGAGATGCCCTTTCTGGGGCTGTGAGACATGCCAGATTTTTTTAGAAGGTAAATCATCGAAAACACAAATTAAGCACAGGCACGTAAATACAACTACTTTGTTTAATCAAACCTATGTATTTATTAACATTATACATTTTTATCGATTACTGTAATATACAGACAAAATATATCTAGGTTTAAGGGGTGCACGAACATATTTTGATTTTGGTAAGGGGTGCGAGAACATATTTTGAGAACCAAAGGGGTGCAGACTGCAGTAAAGGTTAAGAACCACTGCTTTAGAGGCTAATAAAAGGAGCAGTTAAACAGATAAAAGTTAAATTGAACTGTTAATACCAAACTGAGTAAGAGAGAGCTCTTTAACTGGCAGTGCTACAAAGCAGGTGCCTTTTTATTCTAAAGCAAAGTGGTTTTAACAGTACAATCATTTTATTACACCATGTACTAGCACTTGGATTCATTCAGTAAAATATTGCTGGATAAGATCTCTACAAGGACTTTTAGCTGGTTTGAAATAAAGTGGCTTTTTCAACAAATTATATTACTGGGTAGTAGAGACGTGTAGAGATGAAATATAATGGCCTTCAAATTACATTACTGTGTAGAACTATCAGCCCTGCCTTAGATCTTTTTCTATCTGGGTGTCTGAAAAAGTGTAATTGAGATGGCAACCAGAGAGAGAGCAAGCACATTCGATTAACTCATTAATGAGAAGATACCTTAATCCAAGTGACAATTGTACTGGGAGACTGTCCAGGTTAACCAGGTCTGACTGGTTGTTTAGCGAATGCCTCAGCTGTATTTCTGTAAAGCGGTGTGGCCCTTGCTTGTAGACCAGATCTGAGCTTACTAGCTGGTTTCTTCTATAAGAATTATTGCCCAAGGCATGTTACCACCACAGCAACTTGACACAATCCAGAGATGGTAACAAAATAAAATGGTCCATGAAAACACGCAAACATAAACCTGCCTCTTTGGTGAGGCTTATAGAAATGAAGGGGGAATTTTTTTCATTGTTTTTTTTTTTTTTCTGCACTCAACATGAAATTCTTGCTTCTCTAAGCCAGCTACTAGTCTTAGTGCAAACTACTGCCTAGACACCCCCTCCCTTTCTGTCTGTTAAAGTCACATTGGCTCTTCTCCTTACACACGGGAAGTGCTAGTCCTGATGATGTGGGGATGGGGACCTTTATAGATTAGTTACTGTTGTTATCTGTATGTCCGTGGTACCTTCGAGCCCCAGTTGTGGCCCACAACCCCGCTGTGCTAGGTGCTGTGCAAAGCCAGTCCCTGTCCCAGAGGTTGTGCTGGTTTCTGTTTAGGCTCCTATATCTCACCTGGCACCATGGCACCTGAGTCCCTTATACTTTACAGGGCCCTGTTAGTTCTGGGGGGTTCTCTGGGGCCACAAAGCCGTCTGGTGGTTAACCAAATATGTGACTCGCCAACCAAGGCTTTGTTCCACACTTACATTCTTCACTTGGCATTTGGTCGGTACTAAATGAGGCCTGAAGGCAAATGGAATTCATGCTGGTTTTAACCAGATGATTATGATTAACATAATCATCGGACAAGCTACTTCATGTTTTGACCAAATAACTCTGTGATAAATCTACACAATAAAAATTCCTAATGGATCCCTGGAGGAGGGGAATGCTTTGGCAGGGGAGCAGTGAGTCTTAAAAGGCTTTAAATTAGTTTTCTTCCTCTTCTGCTATGATTATTAGACACTCTAAATAGCCTTTCCTTAGGCCAGATGGGCTCTTTGGACTAATTGGCAACTGCTTGGCTGTTTTCAGAACACCTGAGTCACTTCCCCTCCCCCCTTTTCTCATTCCATCACCGTTGGTGACTAACTACCAGCCGCGCTGTGGGAGTCGTAGAGAATGTGGACTGACCCACATTGCAAACTGAGCCATAATCCTAGGGGATCTCTGTATCGTTGCCCAGTCTGCAGGGCTGGGTAGAAAATGCATCCAGGGGACCAAGCTGAACTCTGTCGCTGGGCTTCTGGCTTTGTTGTGTTGTAGCTCTTGGCTTCAGGACAAGCCTTCTACAAATAAATGTGTCTTTCTTTTTTGTCATGGGGTGAGAGAGTGGTGAGATTTGTAGGGCTAAATTGTACTCTGTGTGCTCGCTGGAAGAAGCTCTGTAGTGGAGGAGGAGGTGTTGGGTAGCTGGGGACTTCTGCTCTGAGGTTGGGAACACCTCACCACAGCTAAGGGGCACTGGGCATGCCCTTCACTTCATGTTGCTGCCTCCGCCGGGCAGCACCAGTCTCGGGCTAGTCCCTGCAGCCCAGGTTGTGAGGCGCCACAGTCTTGTGGCAGGGAAGCACCGTGTAAAGTTAAGTATTCGTGGGTAACTGGACGTGCTGCCAACACAGGCCATTAGCATCTTCAGCTTTGTCTCCCTGTAAGAAATGATAGTAGGAACTCTGGGCCAGATTTTTCAAGGCATTTAGGTGCCTGAAGATTCAGACAGGCAGTTTTGAAAATCCAACTAGGTGCTTACCTCCCACTAATGTCAATGGGAGTTGCTTGGTGCTTTTACCAGTCTAGCCCTCTGTGCTTATTGTGCTGAAGAGGTGGCACCTAGCAGCAGTCCGGGGCAAAGGGAGCCAACTGTTTGCTAAAGGAAGGGCATTGTAATGCGGGCATTCCAGGGACTCTGGTAAAGCTGCCGAACTCCATCTGGGAGTGCTGGGAACCAGTGGCTTGATCTAGTCTGTTGCACCATCAATATCGAAAGATGTGCACACCCATAGGCATTTCCATCCTTTGCAATGCTTGGGGCCACAGCTAAGTTTGACTTTCCAGGCCTTCTAAGGTTGTGGTAAATGTTCTCTCCAGTGGAAATACTCTTATGTAACGGATACAGATTGACAGTGTTAAAAGCAGCTGAAGATGGTTCTCTTGCCTGGGAATAAATGAAATGGTTCTGTGTCAAGGTGCACCAGCCCTGATCTGACTGAGACCAGGTAGGTGTTGGGTTTGTTTGCGAAGGCTGCTGGCTTAGGAATTGAATGGTTCAGCTGTACCCAGGGTTGGAGTTAGCAAAGGGCATTCTGCCATGAAATCAGAGAATGAAGCCTAATAGCACAGAGTCAACGGGGCATGAAACGCAGTGTGAACATTGTCATGTGTCGAGTGCCTCAGCACCTCTGGTGGCTCTTGCGGGTTGTATCTGTCAGCTGAATGCTGGGTTATGACTGGAGATGGAGTCAGGCTCTTCAGTGCTAACCTGCTCTCGTCTGAGTTATCTCCACCAACCCTCTGCTTGGAGGCAGAGAGACAGATGCCTTCGCCTGGCTTCAGACCTCCCCCGGTGGCCTAGTTAGTCTTCATTGCATTCTGCATCGCAGGTTGAGTAATGTGTTTTGCTCGCAGTTGGAGCGCTGGGTGTGGACGCTTGGCAGTTTGCAGGCTGAAGCTCTGTCGCTTGGGGAACTCGATCGACCTTGTTTTCTTGTTTCTGACCGTTGCTTTTTCGGTCTAACTATTTTCGTGCCTAAACGTCGCTACACTGCTCAGCTCCTGGGAGCGCAGCTCGATGCGTCTGGCAGCTAGCCAAGCCACTGGCTCCTCCCTCCTCTAGGGCTCCTGCCTTCAGATTGCATTGATTGAAATCAACCGTTTCCTTAGAGAAAAGAGCTTGAGAGTGGGAGAGGAGGGCCCTGACCTTCTTGCCACGTCACCCCCCACGGAGACTGAGCCCAGACTGGCCTGTAGAGGGAAACTCCTCGAGTCAGCTGGGCCGTGTCGTATCTCACTCCCTTGTGCCGACTTCCTTGCCTCGCCACCTCCCCTTCCATACAAGGAAGATATGTGCGACTTCCGCTGTTCTGGGAGTGGGAAGCCCCCTGGGGCTTATATCTTCTCCCGGGAGCTAATTAATGTCAGATTAATTGTGTTAAACCACTCTAGCCAAACACAGCTCTTTCCAGAATGTAACGCAGGCTGATTATCCGTCCCGCCCAACCAGCACTTCAGATGGCTGCGGTACTTTGCTCCTCCACTTCTGTGGCTAGCAGCACGGACACTCTGCTGTAACGTCAGAGGGGACAGTCCACTGGGGGTGAGAAGAAGGCACAGAGCACTTCTCCCCACTTGTAGGTGCAGGTAACAAATACTGCTCTGAGGGAAAGGGACGTGGGGAGGCGGTAGCTGAATGGAACTTAATATGGGAGGTAGAAGGGGCTGAACAAAAGCCTAGAAAACATGGGATGAGCTTATCTCAGAGTGCAGATACTTCTCAGAACGTCTGAAGTCTGCAACATGGGGATGGGGGAGTCAGGAGTGCAGACCTGCAGGCTTTAGCAGTTTGTAAACACGGCCCTGAATCGGATTTTGCTTACACCAGCATGAGACCCGAATCCAGGCCGTGTGGCATTGCCCTCTGTTAGGATGGGCGAGTGTTTCTATTTGTATACGTTTTGCCCTTCCAGCCCTTTGGGGGTGTATCATGTATGCCGAGAAAGAGGTGCTTCTCTCTCTTGCAGAGGGTCTCTCCTGTCTGTGTGCTGCTGGCTAGGGGTTCTTGTTCCCTACGCAGAGCGTGCTGGCAGAACAGTGACAGACATGCTGCTGGAGTCCCTGGGCTGATAGCATTTGTTTCTGGAAATTATTCTATCGTGCACTCTCAGGGTTCCTGAATCCACATGGGAACACGGCCCCACCAGGCCTAAAACCTGGCAAGCTCCATGCCGTCATATTTCACATCTTGCCTCCTCTGCGCTCTACTGTCATTGCAATGGGAATTCTGGTGGGGGTGGTTGGGGAGAGTGATGTCTGAGATAAACTTGTCCTAGGATGAGATCATAGTAGAACTTACAGCTCAGGAACAGGCACCCGTGAAAGCTCCTTATGTGGTATTGCCCCAAAACTTCTTTCATTCTCCGCTCTCTGGTGAAAGCATCAAGGGTCACATCATCTTCAGAGACAGGATTCTCTTCCCACAAGCATAGCAAAGCAGAGAGACGCCACAGACCTGCCGACTGCTAATGCAGAAATTCACCCCGACTACAGATGAAAACCGTGAGATGTCCATGCCTGCACTACTTCATCTAGCACCCAACCCGCACAAGGCACTTCAGAGCAAATAAAAAGCCATGCCATGTCCTTGCCCTAAAGAGCTTAAAAAATAAGTGGGTTTGTTCTTAGGGTGGTAGGAGCATCACCAGCATGAGATGAGCCTTGCAAACAAGCCAGGCTCTGCTTTTCCTTTGGGTAAATAGCTTTGCTCCTAGTGGATCTGGGATTGGACCTTCTCCAACACACCAAATTCACATGCTGCAAGAAGGAGGTTGCAGCAGTGTGGAGGGGGTGCTGGCAGCCTGGGCCCTCTGCCCGTGAAGGGCCCTTTTACCTTAGGGCTTCAGCTTTATTTCTTCACACTAAAGCCATTCCACACACAAGCCCAGTCATTCCCCCTGCCCAGGGTCTTCATTTCCCGCTGTACCAGCCACTTGTCTGAGAGATGCCACCTGTTCCCTCTCTCTCTCCACATCAGCTGAGCTCTTTCAGCCTTGAATAGGAATCAGGGCTCATTAGGCAATCCCCTGAACCCTTCCCAGCTGGATCTGAGGAGCACCTCTAACAGGGTTCTGAAAGGGACTCTGCATAACCACAGGGCTGGCTGGCCCCAGGTCCCCTGACCGCCCGTTACATAGGGACCTCCGAGCATCCTAGAAGTTAGATCTGGAAAAGAACTCTTAGATGATGCAATGTGTCCCCCTGTGAAAGCAGGGTGTAGTTCCAGGGCAGCTAAACTCCTGATCTGATCAGAAAGGCCACGGCCCCTCTGGCTTGCATATTCTTTAGTGTCACTCTCCATCTCGCGCCGTTTGCAGCAACAGACACATTGGCCTCCTGGCACCTGGGTTGGATGGAGTCTGCCGTGTAGCCCAGTGACTCTGCGTACCTCCTACGTGTCACACTCAGTCCTGCCTGGAGAGCACGAGGTCAGAGCTTTCTCTCTGGCTGCTCTGGTTTGCCAGAGGAATAAAAGTTGTGAGTTCTCATTTTGAATATATGGCCTAAAATAGCACCATTACATAAATGTACAGGGAAGTGCTGCAGTATTTAGTGTTCTGAAATCCCAACGCCCGCCCTCCCTCAGAACCATCGCATCAGGAATTCTCACTGTATCTGTGTCAGCGTGCTCATTAAATACCCCCGAGCGTAATGAGCTCGGCCTCAGCCACCCTCCACTCGTACGCTGCTGCTCTCGCCATCCCTGAAAGCATCCAGATAGGAGCAGACATGGCAGGGCCCTACCCACTCCCACATTAATACCGACTGCTTAAAGTCTAAATAATGACACACCTCTCTGCAGGATCAGTGACATGAACATTCCCGTGAAGAGCCAGAGAAGAATTAAAAACGTCTCTTAATTTATATTCTGTCTTTCCAAACAAGTCCTACCGTGTACAAGCAATAAACTCTGTCTCCCTCAGGGATAGGGATGACACAGTCCCATTAATCACCGCTGTGTCCTTCCCTCCCACCTCCCTTTCCCCTGTGCAAGCCACAGCTCCTCTCTGCTGCCAGAGGGAGTAGCTGCCAAGCATAGCCATTGTACTGGCCAGTGAGGAATTCAGCCAGGAGCCTCCCAGAGGCTCCCACATCTTGCCTAGTGTGTCGCCCTGTGACTAGGCTTGTAGGGCACAACGTGAGAGGGCAGAGGAACTGACTGGACAGAGAGCTTTGGAAGGAGTAACAGGAACCCAGGGCCAGCGGCACTGTACAAACACACAGCGCGGGACAGTCTGGGATCTAACACAATAAACAGACAAGACCGAGAGTTATCCTCACTCTTCAGATGGGGAACTGAGCTGCAGAGAGATCAGGGGACTTGCCCAAGGACACCCAGGGAGGCTAGAGCCCCCGAGTCCTAACACAATGCCCTAACCACAAGCCCATCCTCCTCCCACGTGTGCCAGTGCGGAGCGTGGCCCTCTTGCCTGAGCTTTGCCATGGATCTGTCCCATCCTGTGGCGGCGAATCGGGCATATTCTTATCCTTTAGGCTTTTGTTGTTTGAACATTTAGGGTTAAAGTTGCAAGAGCATCAAACTCGACGTCTCACCATTTGTGCAACGCGCGGTGCCAAAGGAGACACCGCAGGCTGAAAGGGGAGGGAGAGCGTGAAGTGCCCCGTGTCCAGAAAGCGGCACAGGGATGAGCTGTGCTCCCTGCCTGGGTGCCGCTGGGTCCCTGTTCACAGAGAAACGCCGGGACGGGCTGGCATCCCAGCCTACAAACGGCAGCATCCGTTCAAGGGGCTGGGTCAGGTGAACCTGATCTGCTTCTCCTCAGATTAGCATCTCTTGCCATGTCTTTAGCGTGTATCAGCTCTTTGAGACAGGGACGGTCTCCAGTTATGTGTGTGCACTACAGTGGGGCCCAGACCCCTGACTGGGGCCTCGAGCCACAACCTCAGTACAAGTACCAATGAATGCTCCTGGCTGTCCCCGTCCACCCTCTGAACAGCTCTCCTGGGGGCATGAGTCCACACAAACCGCCTGGGTCTCCACTCGCTGAAACCAGCAGGCATTGTGAATCCGCGGAAGCGGATGCAGTATATAAATCCGGAACAGCTTGGTACTCAGACTGCAATGACAGCTAGCCAGGTCTAGTGTTTGACCGATGGGGCACAGTGCAAGAGATTGAAAGTCTAATTCCAGTACAGAGAGAGCAAAGTGGTGTTTCCAAACTCCGGTCCTTCAGCGCTCGCCACCGGTCTGGAACGTAGCGATTGCTGCACATGTACGGGCCCGGCGTGGATTCTCTACCCACAGGAGAAGCTGCTGAGTTCACGTTTGGCCGAGAACTAGCCTGTTTTGCTTTGATGCCAAAGATGCCAATCGATCCACAAGCTGCTCTGGCACCGCAGGACAATCTAACGCCGCCTTTGCAGCCCTGCTCTCCAGCCCACCCGACGTGCATGCACCGGGTAGGGTGAGTATCGACGTTGTAGCAGCCTCGCCGAGCTCCCTGCACTTTCCCCCCAGTACTCGTCTCTCGTCGCCAGCCCGGCCCTGGTGAAAGGTCCCATGAGGATGGCTCTGGAGCACAAAGGCCTCTCTTCATCCCCTGAGCAGGCACAGCGCTGGGAGCAGGAGGGCAGCTTCCCCGCCACGGGCCTCCCTCCGGACTGGGTCAGGATGCTCTTTTGTGGGCAGAGGGTAGTTGAGTCTTCATGGGCCCGTCACACCGTGGCCATCTCAGCTGGGAAGCCAGGAAAGGGGTGGGTCTGGGATAAACACGTGTCCACTGGGAACTAGACATAGGCCAGATTCATTCACCGGCCACTGGAGGGTAACTTTTGGCCCCTGGGCTGGATTGAACTGGGGCTCTAGAGGTGACGGGCTCATTGGCTTTCACCCCCTGTCTTCGGCCCGGCTGTCCCCAGCGAAAGGAAGGCAGGGCCAGGATAGCACGGCACCCAGGAAGGGTGCCCTTGTTCCCGTTCAGTGAGTGAATGGCGCTGGGCTGCCCTGGTGAATTGGGCCTGGTCCACCCCAGCAACAGAGCAGCTGGGTGTGGGAAAGTTCTCTGTTTAACCTGGGCATGCTGGGGGGTTCCTGGAGATGACAGTACATAATGGTGCCTTTGTTGGAGAGGCCCCAAAGGGCAGATGATGTCACCTTGCACTGGGCTGTGCGGCCGCTCGGGTTGCTGGGGGAGAGCTGCTGAATCTCTTTGGCAACGAGGCAGCCAGGAAAAGGCTGCTTTTCTCCCGTCCCTTTCTAAAGCGGGTGACGGGGTTTTGTTCCCGAACAGCACACGTCATTAGGAACGGAAACCTCCAATCGGAGCTGTCGCCCCCGCCCCCTTGTGTGCCCTTGGCAGCTCCCTGCACTGGGAGCACCCACTGCCCACGTCCTTTGGACCGCCACGAAGCAAGGGTTTGGGCTCCAGACACATCTTTTGCCTTCGCTAGCCCCCCTTCCAGGTGGACGGGGTTGGTGGTAGTGGGGGCCATCTGCATGAAACGCCCAGAGGGCAGGAGTTTTCTTAACACCAGATCAAAAGAAAGAGTTTGCAGTGCGTGCCCATCCGAATGCTCTTCAGAGCCCAGACAGGCAGGCTCCCCTCAGCCTCGGTACAGAGAAGAAAGGAAGGTCTAGTGTGCCTGGAAATAGTTCTCTTCTCTGACACCCCCCCCCCCCCCGCCAGGTCAGACTGACAACCCCCCCCCCCCCTCCCCCCCCCCCCCCGTCACCAGAGAGCTCATCTCGGTGCGCCTCGCTATTAACCCCCTCAGTCCAGGGCAGGACCTCCTCCTGTTTTCCCAAACTGTTTGCCTACAGTGTTTGCCTTTTCCAGGAGACTGTCGAGGGAGGGGAAGGAAGTTCTTTAAAGGAGAAATAATTGTTGCCTTTCAGATGCTTAAAGACTGAACTCAAGGACAGGCTGTCGCAGTTCATCTGGTCTGGCTATCTCCAGTTTCTTCAGCCCCCTTTTTAAAAACCATCTATCAGTTTTCTCTTACCATGAAATGTAAATGATTGACAATCCCCCTCTCCCAGGAGCACCAGCCTGAACTCCACCCAGGGGAGCGGACCTAGGGGGAGACTCACTTACATGTCTCCTGCTTTTAATTTAATCTCAAATATCTGACCCACTGGCTTTTCCTTCCTCCCTGTAAGGAGCAGCTGAGCCTCTCTCCAGATCGGTCTGAGGCTTTGCATGGGCTCTTAGTCAGGGCACACATCAATTGAGATGCCATGCAGCCCTGATTACCCCAGGGTGCTGGGCATTGGACATCACAGGGAATCGTTAATGTAGTTAAATGACAGACATTGGAGGATGGGATTCTTCTGGGGAATAGCAAGTTTGCACACACTGTACAAGAGAGCAGTGTGATCCTAACCACGTGAGCAGGAGCCAGGAACTCCCAACTCCTAGTCCCAGCTCTGCCATGACTTGCTAAGCGGGCCTTTGGCAAGCCACTGTGTTGTGGTTTGCAAAACCGTGAAATGGGGCAACGTTTCCCTGTCTCGGAGAGGTGCCGCGAGGATCCGTGTTTGCAAATGACGGAAAACCTCTGTTTCAGCAGGAAGTATTTGGCTCAGTCACTTTCCGGTTGCTTTTGGATTCTGAGGTGGTGTGTGTGTGAAAGCAGGAGATGCTCAGGATCTTGGAGGGATTCTGCTGAGCTGTGCAGAGCAGTGTTCCTGCAGGATCGGTTTTCAGACCTAAAGCCTCACTTAGGCACTAGCCAATGGGAAGGCTTTGGCAGTAACACGGGACGACGTTTTCTGGAATGGATTTTGGAGGTTCCTTTAGCTATTTGGGCTGAAACCAGCTGGCAGTGCAGTTTCAGCAGCAAAGCGGGAGAACGGAGGGCGTGTATTCTGGAAAGCCCCGGCCCACAACTTGGCCTCCTGCTGTCCACGAACTGTGCTTGGTTGTGGCTTTCAGAATTGTACAGCGAGGGAGGGGGTCGGTCTGTACTGCGGTGCAGGAGAATTTTGCAAAACTCTGGGAGCTGTATTCTGGCTTCACACACCTGCACGTGTGCACCCCATCAGGAGGCTGGTTTGTCTCTGAGGCCAAAATATGAATGAACAGGAAGCGGCCGGGGTGGATTTCACCCCAAATGTGCCCAATGTACCTACTATAGCTGCTGGCAGAAGCTTTTCTGTCCCCTGCAGAATGCCCCTAAGGGAGACAGAAAATCCCTGTGACTCTGCGAGGATCTGAAGTACGGCAAAAGGCTGAATTAAGAGGAGCTGTACTGAGCTGTTGCTTCCTTTTACAGGCAACTTTCAAGAAGCTGGTCTCAGAGCTGCATTCACAAGCTGAGCACATGAACCGCCTACGCCTGGCCAACATGACCTGCTCATTTAAGGGTCACTGGGCTCCGGGCCAAGAAAACCTGAGGGTCAGATCAATTAGAAACAAAATGTTGCTGGGAACGCCAAGCTGGAGGCTTTAGGAAAGGCAAAAGGTTCTACCGGCTTAATCCCCGGATTTTGCAACACTGGGCCCCTCAGAGTGAATCAGGCAAGCCCAGTCTGCAATGTCCCTTGCAGCTTTGGGTTCAGCGGGTATTGGCTTGAACCAAAACACTCCAGCCCAGTAATCATTAATTTAACTCTCCAATGCTCCAAGGTGATTGATTGTACGTGCTGCAAGCCAGTCTCCTCCTCACATATGTTTCCATGCAATAGGATGTCCCTTTGGTCATAATATACACAAGCTGTGCAGGATTGGATGGCTTGTGAGTGAGTAATGGGCTGCTAAGGCTCTCTCTCACCTGCTCAGATACCCGTGCGTATCAGTTCGTAGCCCATGTGAAAAGAGCTGGTGCTCGCAGCCCAGTTCCTCGTGGACGGACATCTGCAGAGAGACTCTGCTCAGCGCCTTGGTGACAGGCTTGGCAGTGAGGCTAAGGGTGGAGGGCTGGCTGCTGGCTCGAGCAAGGGACTGGAACTCAGGTTTCCTGGGTTCCCTTCCCAGCTGTTTGACTGTCTTGCTGTTAGATCCAGAGCTGGTAAGTGGAAGTATCTACACTTCTATTTCCCCATCTCTCAAAGGGGGTAACCGCTGCCTACCTCACAGAAGCATGGTGAAGCCGCCTATTTAAAGAGCTCTGAGACCCGTAGGTGACATGGGCCAGAGGATTTCTGGGCTCCGAGTCCAGATTCCCTCTCACTCCTGAGGCTGTGTCTGCACTCAGGCTCCCACACCATTGCTCTAACACTACCGCTGCTCCCCTAGTGTTAGCATCGGCAGGGTTCTGGCTCTGGGCAGCTCTAGGTGACACAGGTCAAAATGCTCCTCCTGATCAGGGCCGGTGCAACCATTGAGGTGACTTAGGCAGTCGCCTAGGGCACTAGGATTTGGGGGGCGCCATTTTCTTCGGCAGCGACCGCAGCGGCCGGATCTTCGGCCGCCCTGGTCGCCGCCGGCATTTAGGCGGAGGGAGCTGGGGCAGTGGAGCGCGGGGAGGGCCACCTGCAGCAAGGGGGGGGCGGCACACAGGGGAACTCCCCGCCCCAGCTCCCCCTGCCCCACCTCCTCCCCGAGCACGCCGTCGCTGCTTCACTTCTCCCGCCTCCCAGGCTTGCGGTGCCTAAGCTGATTGGCCTAAGCTGATCGGTGCCGCAAGCCTGGGAGGCGGGAGAAGTGAAGTAGCCACAGCAGCTCGGGGAGGAGGTGGGGGGAGGGGTGAGCTGGGATGGGGGGGGTGCCTCAGGGTGGGGGGATGGGGCGGGGGGGGCGCCTCAGGGTGGAGGGTGGGAGCTGCCGCGGGGGGGGGGGGCCTCAGGGCAGGGGAACGGGAGGGGGGCGCAAGGTGGAAGTTTCACCTAGGGCGCGAAACATCCTTCCACCGGCCCTGCTCCTGATACTAGCAGCAGTGGGAAAGCTGGAGACGCCAAGGCCCCAGAGCGAGTCCCGGCAGACCAGGGCTGTGGCGGGTGAAGCTTCCGCCCATGCTGGGCTTGATCTGGGCATAAACATGAGGCTGTTTAGTGGGTCCAAGCCTAGCTGTGAATTTTGGTTGGAAGTGGAATTCCCGGTAAAGGGGATGGAGTTACGGCACGTGGGGATCCCACGCCTGACCCAGAAAACCACCCGCCTGCTGCTCGTCTGCCCACACAACATATTTCCACGAGCTGACTGCACAGAGCAAAAGGCTGGTTGTAGGACCGGCTGCTTCCATTGAACTAGCAAGAAGTGCAGAGGAATTAGACCTTCCTTAAGGGGGGCAAGAGGCTCCTGTTTGTTCTCCCCGTATGGGGCATATGGATTTGGAGGTGCTCTGTCATCATTTGTTAATACTGTATGTTGTCTGTTTATTGGGATGTTTATGGTAGATGGGGTTAACTCAACAGAGGGCTGGCTGGGAAAACAGGCCGGAAGGAAAAGAATGGCTCCGGATAGTCACCTCTCAGCAAACACTGAGGAGTCGTTAAGGGACAATGCCAGAACTAGTAGCTTTGATGGTTTTACCTCCTCTCCAGCCAGCCTACAGAACTAGTTCTGGCCAGGACAGGAAAAGGCCTGGAACGTAGAAGAACAAAGGAACTGTGGCAGGATTTATAGGGGCCCTCTGAAGAGAGGTCGAGTACTCATGGGAAATGAGGCTGAGATCCAGCGCCCCATTGGGGTGCTCTGGAGAAGCCATCACAGGATGGTAGGCCTTCAGGGACGATAGACGTGCATGTAGACTGTTGGACCCTTTGGTTTGAGACGGCTGTCTGAGCACGGTATTTGTCATTAGTCGTAGATGGCTGACGCAAAGAACCCCAGGTCAGCCCTGCAGGGTAAGCACAGTGGATACCTGGGGCCCGGTGTGAGAACGGGAGGATTGCGAAATTCCGCCCCAGGAGCGGTAAAGGCACAAGGTCTGACACCCGGCTGGTGCCTTCTGAGAGGGCAGCTAGCCCTGCACTGTGACATACGCCCCAGGGGGCAGCTATCCAGGCAGAGCAGGGGTAGGTCTGCCAGAGAGCTTTGTGTGGGGAATGTGATAAGTCAGAGGGCGGAATAAGCTAACTTAAATTAGAAAAAAAGCGTATTCAGGATATTTTGCCAACCTTGTCCAGTGTATTTCCTGCTCGTTTTCTGCTTTCCAGTGGCCACTTTTATGTTTCTAAGGATCATAAATCCTCATTTTTCCACTGGACGGGAGGTCCGACAGTCTAATCAACAGCGATCTGTGTAGTATTGTTTACATGTTGCCCCGTTACCGGGAGCACAGGCCCAGCTGTGCTCAGCTACATTCGAACATGCCAACTTCCTGCGAATGTTTGACCCCTCTGGCGGCTGCTCGCAGTACACGGGGCTGGGACAGTCGTATGCTGTGAAAAGGGAAGAACCAAAGCCCTTCCTTCCCCCTCCGCACCCACCCACCCCTTTGCAGGTCTGGTGCACTGGTAACGCTCCAAGTCGGTGCTAGCTAAGATGCTGAGAGGGAAACTCATGGGATATTTAAAAATAAAAAAGTAGAGTTTAATTTTCTAATCCCATCAGTTTCAAAGGTCGGCGCTTCTAATAGCAATACTGAGATGAATAAAGAGAGCGCGAACGTGGCCTCCATGGGTGAGGGAGGCAAATTTGGTTTGAAACAAGGAATGTTCCGTCCATTTAAAATATTCACCCTCCCTCCATTATTACTGCTGACAGAGCCACTCTCCCGGCTTCAGAAGCTCCAGCCTGCAAGTGCGGTGGGAGGGACAGGTACCTCATTAGGTTGCTTAGATCAGCTACTTGCTGCAGCCAGTTTAGGAGCAGGGGCTGTCCCGCAAGCCATGCAAGTGGGAGACTGTGACTACCCGTTCTGTCCGGGGAACAGAACTGGTCAGAGTTCCATCTACTTCCTGAGTCTGTTACTTCCCCTGCAATCTCGAGTAAGGTGTGTTTTGAGGAAGGAGGTGGAGCTATTTATTTTTCTAGAACATAAGGGTTCAGAAACAGCACATTGACAGTTGGGAAGTAGTGGACACACGCCACGGTATTAACTTTATATTTACATTCTAGCTCCCTGCACCCCGGTTCTTTGAAAGCTAAATCTGCAGCTAGACCGGCCTCAGTTGGGATCTTGATCTCTAGGAGCTAGATAAGATCAGTCCTGCTACTGTTTGGATAGGAAATCCCCCAGGAAAATCCTGGTTATTCAACGGGGTGGGGGGAGGGGACTTTGCTCAGCCGTAAAACTATATCCAAACCATTTCCCTCTTTAGTGTCAGTGGGACACTGCAGCTGGAAATACTGTCTTTCACCTGACATCTAAAATGGAGGTCCTGGTCATATTAAAAATCCTGTGGCATTTCCCCCCCCCCCCCATTCACTGTCCGGGCTGAATTCCCATTTGGGTAATTACAGCCTGCCTCCGTAGACTCCTCTGCAGTGTTATCTGGACAGAGGGTTCTTCTAGACTTCTTTCCTGAACTGTTCTGTGCTCTTTTCAAAGGATGCTACAACACAGTGGTAGTGATTGTATGAGATTAGATTGTAAACTCTTTGGGGGAAGGCCCTTGCCTGACCTTTGGTGCAGGGCCCAGCCCAGCATTCCTGATTGGGCCTTTTGGGGTTACCACCCTGTCAATGATAATACAGAGTTTGTCCAACGTTTGGATTTTTGGCTCTGAAATTGGTCAGACAGGGACAATTCTCTCAAATTGAGGTGCAGAGGCACAACCGCTGCAGTCCAGTAGCTAGCTGCAGTCCTTGTAACGGACAGTGAATGAGAGAGACATTCACGGCTGCAGTGCCTTGGACCGATCATTCAGAACATGCTGGAGTTTCTGGCTCAGAACAAGTGCTATGATCTGGTCTCTGTGGAGAGGCATTTTCAGGCTCTCGTGTATTCCTGCTCCAAAGAGCCCAAGCATCTCTGCTTCAGAAACATTTTTCTCTTGATGTGACAGGATGACAAACCCTCAGGTGTTATGTCAGTGATCCTGGCCATTCCTGGCTCTGGGGGTTCTCTTCTGCCTGCTCTTTACTAACGGAGAGGCTGCATCTCGCGGAGACCAAGTCAATTTCAAAGCCCCACAAACCTTTCCATTTTACCGTGGGTTTTCATTTACATAATAAAGGCCCCAATACCTGGAGTAATTAAGGCACGTTAAGAATTGCTTTCTCGAATAATTCTCCATACGTGCAAGTTGTTCCTAGCTCTGGATACTGCAAGTGATTTCAAATGTGCATTAACCAGTCTCTTTCATCAGCAGATGGAAGCCAGGATCTGCATATGTAATTTAGATCTACTTGAGTGGAATTAGCAGATGAAATATGCATTACACGGCTCCATTAACATTTTTTGCTCATACAGCTTTTAGCTCTTGGTAAGTTAATATTACACACCAAGAGTGTGCAGGCCCTTATGCAAAGCAAGGAGTTGCACACAGGGATTTAAAGCAGTTACAGAATGTATTCCAGATCAGGCAGGTTTGACTGTCTCTAAATAGAATAAAATGTAGCTGCTAAATTACAAGAAAGCAGGCCGGAAAGAGGCATTGCCTCTTCTTTGCAGCATCGTATGTAGGTTCTTTAGATCAGACAGACCTTTGTCTGTGCAGTCTCCCCCTTGAATCTTCCAAACCTAGGGGCATCTTCAGAATCATTAATATCCAAAAGTATTTCTACCCCACCCTGCATGATTATCAAAAGACTAACTATTGAAACCTGGAAGTTGGCCAAAAAAACACCATGTTGCTGAATAGAATTTGATCCTCGGTACCCCTGGCAAATCTGGGGGGTAGGGGAGGAAACAAAATGAATAAATAAAATTAAATAAAAAAAATGCAAGGAACATGGACCCCTTTCTTAGAAGCCAATGTAAGGATAACCGATGAACCATCTGCGTTCTTCTCGGTTAGTTTACACACTAAGCATTTCGTCTTTGCTAGCTTATAAAATCTACTCGTTTGAGTGCAGCTTGGGGATTTTTTTGCATTTGCTTTTTCCTCCAAAAAATATAAATGGTTATTTAAAATATAACCCCATTGATTCTTACTGGAAAGGAAGTGATTACATGACTGCAATTGGATCCCATCTGCCACTTGTGCTGAGAGATTGAAAGAGAAGTATTGACAAGAGCTGGTGCGTGGCTTTTTAAGGGGATAGTAATGACCTCTCCTAGGCGTGCCCGTTGCAGTGATGATCTCTCTTACCCAGCTGGCGTAGCTACTCCAGATGCGAAGTGGCCCAAAATGGCAGTGCCATCCTACTGCCTCCTGGGCTTTGAAGGATTTCATTTCTTGGAGATGCACTTCAAGGCCCCATGAGTTTTAATGACTTTGAAGCCAGGCTAATGCCTGTCGCTGGAGACCTATTGCCTCCCCTGTGCGAGAGGTAGATTGTGCACTAACCCGTTAGAGGTGATCCAGCAGGAAGGCTGTAGCCAGGTGGGAACAGGAATGGCCAAAGCCAGTGTGAGGAAACTGGTACTAGCTAACACACACGCCAACACATGGTAGATTCACAGCCAGAGAGCCCAATCTGGGTCCGGTGAGTGAAGCCCGAACAGGACTTTGCTGCCCGAATTACGACTCACCCCAGGGCTTTCGTCCCTCATCTCTGCGACCATTAACGTTCACTCTTCCATTTAAACACAAACGCCTCTCTTGTACGTTTAGCTCCTGCTTCGCACGCTATGGCGCGACAGCTCGATTTTTAAACAGCTTGTCTCAGAGTAATAATGCATGGAGAGATCAAAAGGGTACAGCTTATCCGGGGTTTGCCTGCCATAAACAGTGTGAAGTGCTGGAATTTTATGAGCAGCAGCAGAAGCCTGATAGACAGGAAGGCCACCTAATGTTTCTGGCTGCGAGGCTGATGTGGGGTGTAATGGGTTTCGGAGGCTCCTTTTCTGCAATAGGTGCTCAGAGACCGCACTGCTCGGAGCCATATGTGAATCTAGGTACCACATGCACATGTCGATGCAAGGTGTCCACACTCCAGGGAAGGTGTTTAGCTGGCCCCATCCGAGCACCTCACGCTCGTTAAGGGACTTCGCCTGGCAGTGACAAAGGGGATCTGTGGCAGAGCAGGCCATTGAACCTGGGATCCCCACTCCCAGCTAATGCTCTAAGCACTGCACCCGCCTGCCGTGAGATGTAGGCTTCTCGTGGGCCTTTCCTGGGCAGCTGCAGCTCCCTTTCAGGAGGTTCCAGCACAGGAAAAAGTGGTTTTCACCAGGGGTTCTCTCACCACTTGTGGCACCTCAGTAAGGGAACTGCCTGGCTCCTCCACCCTGTCTGCTCTTGCAGATCAGGGGCTCTCAGCCTTTCCAGATGACTGTCCCCCTTTCAGGGGTCTGATTTGTCTCGCGTACCCAACTTACACCTTGCTTAAAAACAACTTGCTTACACAACCAGACATACACATACAGAAGTGTCACAGCACACTGTTACGGACAAATTGCTGACTTTCGCATTTTTACCATGTATTTATGGAATAGATCTATTGGAATATAAATATTACTTAATGTTTCATTGTATAGAGCAGTATAAACAAGTCATGGTATGAAATTTTAGTTTGTACTGACTTCACTAGTGCTTTTTATGTCGCCTGTTATAAACCTAGGCAAATCTCTGGATTAGTTGATGTACCTCCTGGAAGACCTCTGCATACCCCCAGGGTACACGTACCCCTGGTTGGGAAGCACTGTTGTAGATCATAGTTAGACTCAGACCCACAGTTAGGAGGCAACATTCTCTGGGGGCAGGTTATCCCAGGGCTGCCTACTGTGTCTGGCCTTGAATAAATAAATAAATTAATGGAGATATCCCATCTCCTAGAACTGGAAGGGACCTTGAAAGGTCATTGAGTCCAGCCCCCTGCCTTCACTAGCAGGACCAAGTACTGATTTTGCCCCAGATCCCCAAGTGGCCCCCTCAAGGATTGAACTCACAACCCTGGGTTTAGCAGGCCAATGCTCAAACCACTGAGCTATCCCTCCCCCCGTAGTATGACAGCCCCTTTGCGCCTAGAATACGTGTGTTCAAAACTGACCCTCTGGACCAGGAGACAATGGGGATGGCAGCCCAGGAATCCTTCTAGCAAAGTAATCGATTGAAAGAGAAGTATTGACAAGTGCCTGTTATTTTAGAATTCCATGAACTATGCTGCAGAATCCCTCTGGGAGCCCGTTGGCAGTTCGTTCTGGCTGTGGGAAGGGGCTCCACCACTCTCTGCCCTGGGGCTGAGTCTAAGCAACATGTGGCCTACCAGAGTGCCCAGAACTACCCGAGCGAGGGCTAACCCCTCTCCACTGGTGGCGACAGAGCAACTGATGGGGCATGCCAGGACTGCCCCTCCCAGCTGCAGAAACTACCTCTGCCCAGCCAGGTGCTTGGGGTAGCAGGCTGGCCCAGGAGGTGACCATGATGTGTCCCTGCCCAGGGCCTGGTTCTGCCTGCACTGCGACCAAGGGCCTTCTGGGATCACCCTAGTCTGTATTTTAAGAAAAATGAGAAACAAACCAACCCTGATCTTGCAATTTCAGAAACAACAATGTCCAGACTGACCCACTGCGGCAATCTCACCGTACCCCATGCAGGGAACGAACAAATCTAGCCCTCAGGCCCAGGTCATGTGTCTCTTGCTATTTTTAGTTGCAAATTAGCAGCAATTAGGTGTGAGTTCTTTTTTTTTTTTTTATAAAGGAAAAGTTTTAAATCTCGTCCTCTTGAAAAGGAAAATGGAGTAGGCCATGTAAGGAGGGGAGGGACGTCCCCTTTGGAGATGGGAAGAGCTGTGGGGGTAGCAGCGCTGCCTTGGAGTGCATTGCCAGCATCTGGATACCCCCCAGGATTGAGACAGATGCGCCTGCATCGGGGCCTCCATGGCTCCTGCAGGATCTCGTGCAATTTTGAAGTGTCTGTAACACTAATGTTCCCAGGCTCACGGCTGCTGTTTACCGGGCTATGGCTGTCCGGCGATCCGTGCAATGACTCCCCTGATGATTTCACCAGCTCCGTTACAGCTGAGTTGATGTTATTAGACTATTAAAACAAGGATTTATTCTCACTGCTGTCAAGCAACAGTAATTCTTACACCAAGTGAATCCAGAGTACTCTTTTAAATAGATGCACATGGCCAGATTGTCAGCTGGCGTAAATCACTGAAGCGACACTGACTTCAATGGAGCTGGGTTGGTTTACAGCAGTTGAGGGTCTGGCCCAGGCATGGAGTCCATTGTTCACACGGGGCCAGCTAAATCCTGTGTAAAAATATCAGCAGCTCAGAACGAAGCCCAGAATGGGGGCATAAGGACTGGGTCTGTAATGTAAGTGTCTGGCTGCTGCCCCCCTCTCTGACAACAGTGCCTCCCCCTGACTTTATCCAGACTGCGTGTGCTGTGTCCTCTCCCTGCATTGAAAGCCCATTTATGTCACTTGCCACTTAACTAGTCATTAGCATCAGCAAAACCCATCCACCATGTGCTTCCCTCCCCCACCCTCCACTGGCACGGTCTCTCGGGCTTGGCAATCACATGCAAGTGAGAGTCTACTTGTCAATTCGAGATTTGACTTGGGTAGATGCCAACGCTCATGTTCCAGCCACAGGCCTCAAGAACATGGCATTTGTGGCCAGACTTTCAGTGCTCAACTCCCGTTAAGAGCTGGGGAAACTGTGGGCTTTGAAAATAGCCCACCAAAGTCAAGCTCAGTTTGTCTCCTCTACAAGGGTCATTTTTAATTCTCTCTCTCTCTCTCACACACACACACACACACACACACACACACACACACACACCCCTTTGCCAGTGTGCCTTTTGAACACGCTCCCCTCAGTGGCACAAAATGGCTCCTCCTTTAGCTAGAACTAGGCTAACAAACAGATTTTTTAAAATACAATTTAGGCTAAAATTGCCTGTTTTGTCTAAGTCCATCCCAGCTGCTAACTATTGACCTGAAATCTCTTCTAACTTGGGTTTCTTTCCCCTTCTCCCCTTAGTATGAATTCAAAGCAAAGAACATCAAGAAGAAGAAAGTGAGCATCATCGTTTCTGTGGACGGGGTGAAGGTGATTCTGCGCAAGAAGCAGAAGGTGAGACTTCACACTGAACGTGTCTAAGAGATTAGCCACGGCTGGATCAGAACCCAAAGTCCAGCAAGCCCAGTGTCCTGTCAGACAGTGGCCAGGATCAACTGCTTCAGAGAAAGCTGTAAGAACCTCACAGTCACCAGATGTGGGATACTCCATCTCCCACATTAGATCTCATCCGAATCTCTAGTGGTTAGAGATAGGTTTAAATGCCAAAGCACGAGATTTAATATCCCTGCCAAAATCTGTGTAATTATGGAAACTGAGGACGCTCTGCTGTCCATATAAATATCCAGTCCTCTTTGACTCTTGTGAAGTTGTGGCCTCATTTGGCTGACATCAGTAGGTTTGCTTCCTACAAAGGAGCTTTTTGTATGTGGTGTGAAGATAGTCAGGGAAGTGAGTGAGAGGGCGGAAGGAGGGGTTTGCACTGCCTGGAGTTGGCAGTTAGCTGCTTGGTGGGAAATTCTGACAAGAGTGAAGGATTCTGTGAGACCAAATCAGATTAATTTTGCATACCGGGTTTTCTGTGGTACCAGTGCTGTGTCCAAGTGCTGGAGCTGCTCACAATAGTTCTGGGGGAGCAGAATTTTGATGAAAAATTACTGTTCTGGAAAGAATTTTCAACCAAAAAAATTGTTTTCTAAATTTTCCATCAAAAACAATTGTTTGAAAAACGGTTTTGACAGTTGAAACTTGGGTGGTGGAGAGGGGTGTGTGTTTTGTTTTGTTTTTTCTTTTACTAAAAAAACAAAGAATTCTCACAGGAAGTTTCAACAACAATTATTTTTTAAAAATTTCCCATAAAAAATAATTAGCGGGTTTTTGACCAGCTCCACTAAGCGCCTCACGTACATTAATACCTTAATGGGCTAATCCTCCACACCCTGGGAGGGCAGGAATTACCATTATCTCTATTTCACAGATGGGGAATTGAGATGAAATGATTTCGCCATAATCACACATGAACTTTGAGGTAGAGCTGGGAATTGTACCCAAATCTGCTACGTCCTAGTCAGTCCAGTGCCTTCAATGCCAAACCTGCCCTTCCTTTGTCTGCGTGATAACCAAGTTCTATCTCATGACCATTTTTCAAGCTTGAGGGACGGCTAAATGATCCGAAGTGTGCACTTACATCCGAGGCACCAGCTTTTCTTCAGCCAAATGACTGTCAATAAAATATTCAAATCCTGGTCTAGATCCTGGTGAGGTAAAACCCACTGTTCTCCTTGGGTTTGCATTACAAACAGTTCATCAGGCAGAGCAGTGTGGCTTCAGCTCCTGAGGTGTGTCTTATTCCTTTTTTCTCTTCCCTGCTTACAGAGAAAAGAATGGACCTGGGACGAGAGTAAGATGTTAGTGATGCACGATCCTGTCTACAGGTAGGGTGCGGAGGACTGCACTAGCTAGCTCTAGAGGCAACTGATAAAATGTAATAGGATGCATTCAGCATGGCTCCGGTGTGCCGAATTATTGCCTGGCGACGGCGGTGCTTCCCAAAGGCCTGTGTTAAATTAACAAGGTGGCTGCATTACTTAAGAAAGGAACTCTGATTCCTTACATTTTTGGAGAATTCCTCCGCCATTTAGGAATATATTAGTTTAAAATAGATACGTATTATTTGTGTTAGAAGAGGAGGATGACTGAAAACCATTGTTCTTAGGTGCTGAGAACAGTCAGTTGCGACACAGACTGAATTAAGGAAAAATCCACCCCATTCCGCCTTCTAATCTAGCCTCGGTGCTCTCTGCCGCATGCTCCCAAAGACAGCGTTCGTTAATCGTCCTTCTAGCATGGACAGGAATAGGGTGAGGAACCGGACCCATACAGAGCCCAGTATGATAACAGTGCCTTTCCCTACAGTCTATCCCAAGATCTCCAAGCCTTTGCAGGCAGGAATCTCTCCCAGGAGGCAGGTGTTCTCCACGCTTTACAGATGGGGGGCGGGGACTTCAGTGATTTACCCCTCCCCCCACAGCAAGTCAGCGGGAGAGCTGGGATTAGAAACCAGTGCCCTGTCTGCTAGGTGGCTGTTCTAACCATGGCACCACAATGGTCCGTCGGGTCTGGGCATGTGGCCACGGCCAGATACAGTCACATGATTTTAAAGCCAGTGGGATTCTTTGGTCTATGAAGAATGGGTGGGTGGGTGCAGGCTGCCTTTTGGCTACAGATGCGTCAGCAAGAGGCAGGGAAGACTGAAGGGAGAGACCGGGGGGCTGGAGCAGCCCCTTTGTCCATTAGTTCTTTGTGACCGCAGCCTAGGCTGTGCCTGGCTCTGAGAGGTTGAACAAGCGGAGCCCCTGCTGGAGGGTTTCCATCCCAGTGGATAAAGAGTTAATGCTGGGTGGGATGAGCCCCCCAGCTAAGAGCAGACCCTTTCTGTACAATGAGAGGAGAAGAGATGACTGGTGAATCCACGTCTTGCTGTCGGGCTGGGGAAGAGCCTGCAGGTGCTGTCTACACTCACTGCCTAGCGGGCGTACAACGTACAACGGAAACCTTCCCGTTGTCATAGAGCTTTGGGCCATTGTGCTTGGCACGAGAGCAGCATTTCTTCCCCAGGAGCCGAACGTGGTCCAGTTCTCGATCCCTAGCGAGAGCTACAACACAACACCTGGGCAGTCATTCAACGCCGGGGATTGGAACACACGGGGAAAGTGGGTGTCCTTTAATTGCTTCTGACACTGGTAACTGAATCTCAGGTTAATCTCTTGAAAGGACTAAAACCAATCACTTGCCATCCCCCCGTCCCACATGTCAAGTGGGCAGACTAGACTCGATAATGAACATCTCTGAATTCTGGTGTGTGAGCTGTCTCTCGATTCTGGCTGCCTTAGGACATATGGTCCTGGAATTCCTTCCTTACCTAGCATCATTATGGCTGCAGGGGATCTATAAAACTAACTTTCTAAAGGCCCTAAATTGGTCCAGGCTGTTAAATCTGTTAAGCCAGTAATTGCATCGTTAGAGCAAAGCTCACAGCACTAGGAGCCAAGATACCTACATTTTACATCCAGCGAATGGTGGGGAAGAGTTTCCAAGACACACGATTGATATTTGTCTTATTCTTGTCCCTCTCCCTTCTGGCATTCTTAAAGGAGACGGGTCTGTGTGCCAAAGGGAGAGGGTAATTTCAATAGACTCTCTAGAAAGGAGCTTGATTGTTACTAAAATAATCTTCAAAGAAGACAACTTGCTTATTACAGGGCCGGGTCGGTGTTCTTGATAATTGTCCTGATTGCGAATTCAAGGCAGAATTCAAAGGCAGAGAACTGGAGGGGAAAGGAGAAACGCGTGCCTGTCTCCCTCGTTTCCTCTGCATTCACAGCTGAAATCACTCAGTGCATTTTTACCCAACGAAATATCTGTGGGGAATAAAATGGACAAAAATTTGAGTGGAAAAAACTTAACATGGTCTGTGGATATGGATTTTGTCAGGTGGAGGAGGGGAAGGATCCAGGACTAATGGGGGCAAAGGGGGGGCTGAAAATCCCTTGAGTTGGGAATGGGGTGGAGAGTGAATTCAGCATCCTTTGCAGAAGCATCAGAAGGAAGCTGGCTTTTGTATTGTACCCTCTGTCTGTCATTAGTGATAATGGGCCTCTGTTACCTCTTGCTGCCTTGTAAGCTAGGACAAACGAGCTAGCGGCTTTTGACGTCGCTCATTGCTGAGTGTTTTCCCCAAACTGTGGTGATTTCCTGGACTTGGGAACCCCTGCCCCGAATCTGCCCCTGTCAGGCAGGTGATCATCGGTGGTCCCTTCAGTCGTCCTTGACACTGGGTAGCCTGGATCTTTCCTCTCTGGTTGAAAGGGTTCCGGTTCCTTGTCCGCTGCGTGGCAGAGCTCACTTAGCTGGCGAGGGCTGAGGTAGAACAGGCGAACACCTGGAGGCTAATGGCTGAAGGTTAGACGAGGAAGGGCTATTTCTGCTGCCATAGGAGAGCAAAATGCAGACTGCTCCTGTTCCCTTTGATGCGACAGGAAGGGACTTCCTAGCCCAGCTGTCACTGGGTTGAATGAGTGCTAGGCACAATGTGATTTTAGCTGTTAGAACAGCATGGCTGGTTCTCGCTCCCGATGCTGCAGCAGGAGACTAGATTCACTGTCAGGAGCTAGGGATATGCTTGGTCTCTAATAGTAGCTTTTTAGCTGCTTCACAGAATCTCCTAAGACTTTATACCTGCTTTAGAAACAGGTGATTTGCTCTCTGACATGCAAAGTGCCATCTTACTAGCTGCTTGCTGGCCTTGATCATTGTGGAGGAAAGAAGAATCTCTCTTCCAGAAGGTGCTAGAACCCATGTGATTGTTCCTATTTTCCCTTTGCCCCAGGATCCTTTTGACTGGCCGCTCTGTGCCTGACCCTGACCTTGGATGGTTTGATTCACGTTGCCCGTTTGCTGTACTGGAATCTAGGTTTCTGCCACACTTAGTGCCTCCGATTCACGCTGTGTCTTTTCTAACTAGGATCTTCTACGTGTCGCACGACTCGCAGGACCTCAAGATTTTCAGTTACATTGCAAGGGATGGCGCCAACAACTCGTTCAGATGCAACGTTTTCAAATCCAAAAAGAAGGTGCGGTGGGTCATTCGCCGGGCTAGCTTTTCAGAGGCATGTACCCTTTGTAACGGTCTGGGTTATCCCGGGAGAACCCCCTCATCCCTGACGGGTACTTGGTACAGCAAAGGGGCGAGTGAGTCTTGCTGGGAATTCATCCCGGATTTTACCCGGAGAACTAAGGACATATTGTAGGGTTAATTATCCCATTTATGGCAGACTACTGGGGATGTTGAATGACATCGGTAGGCTCATTAACTTTGGCTTAAACGTATCTGCCTCACGACTAACGCTTCCCAGTGCAGTGGCTGCAGAAGTTAAAGTTGATCCGATTCAGGCTTGCCTGCGCTCCCCCAAACTCTCTCTCGCAGGCAATCGTACAGTGCAGATCTAGGAAGGACACTGCCCCAGCCCCTTCACACAGAGAACTGCCCAGAGCACGCTCCAGTCCTAGCAAACCAAGGAATAAAGTCTGTCAGGGAGCCAGGAGTGAAACTCCCTTGTCTGGGGAGACAATGGCACAAAGGGATGTAGAATTATCTGTGCAGAGAAGTGGGAGCTCCAGCCAGAGGCAGCTGCATTTCAGAATGGGACGTGATTAGCGCTGTTCTAGTCCCCATTATCTGATGCCTCCTAAATGCCGTTGCCCCTGAGCAGCCTTGTGGAGGTTCCTGGGGCCTGCATGCTGATAAGTGGGCCTAGAAGGGGGGAGTTTGGCTCTCCAGGCAGGCCCAGGCTCTGTTTTGGGATGTGGAGGGATGTCCCCCATCCGCAGAGCCGTGGTGGGAGGCAGGGAATAGCAGGGGTCCCCCGGGAATGGTTGGTTTCTGCTCCGTGATGTAACCTATGGCAAAACTCCTGCTCCAAAGGGCTCTAACCTTCTGCTCCCCAGAGCCAGGCCATGCGGGTGGTGCGGACAGTGGGCCAGGCCTTCGAGGTGTGTCACAAGCTGAGCCTGCAGCACGCACTGCAGAACGCGGACGGCCAGGCGGACGGCGCCAGCGACAAGTCTGTGGAAGAGCAGCCTCTAGAAGGTGACTCAGCTCCCCGGGGACACCTGCCCCCTCCCGAGGCAGCTGGCACACTGGGTGCTCTTGGGTGGGCGACAGTCTCTGGCGATGCATCGCCGGCTTGGTGCTAGCCCTGACCGTGGGTTATGTCCGCAGCAGGGCTCGCAGCTCAGAGAACGTGCGTTTTACGGACTCTGCTGCTCCAGCCCCTTCAGTGCAACGACAGCAGAGTGCCTTAAAACATCCAGAGGAGGGAAGGATCACCCGTGTGGACACTGAGCCACTGAGGGGCTAAGGAATTGGCCCAGCGCTGCGCTGACCCTCCAAGGCACGTTTCCTGTCTGTTAACTTGGCTCCAACACATGGAGACAGCTAAAGAAAGCCAAACTATTCTTTAGCTGCTCTCCCTTCTCCTGCCAGCCCAGCCCCGCCGTTCAGTCTCCTTGCTCTGACCCGCTCGCATTTGGGTTCCTTCATTTATTTTACTCTCTCATTTGAAGTTCACCAGCAGGGAGGAGCCAAGATAGTGGACGTTGATGAGGCTGACGTGGACTCCGATGGCATCGGCCTGTCTGACAGGGGGACTGAAGAGTTGCCCTCCCCCATGGGGGAGCTGGGCATCCTGAAATCCGGACAGATCTTAACAGACAAGAGCTGTCAGGTAATAACGGTCGGAGCTGGGGGGAATTGGAGAGTGACGCCCATTCGCTGATAGGACTCATTTTCCTCTGGGGGTTGGAGGCCAGTTCACAGCAACACCAGTCATGGGGTGCTAAACTGCCTTTGTTTCGGCATGTCCCTGGGAGAAAGCCAGCGGGACAGCCCTTTCCTTTGAAAGCTGCAGTAGAGAGGCAGGTCAGGTAGCCACGTGTCCAGGCTTCCCCAGCTCCATCCTCCGCTCTGCAGATCTTGCCTGCAGGACACGCACTGTCTGGCAGATCTGAGGCTCCATTAATGTCTCTAAAGCCTCCTGAGCTCCTCTGATAGAGGACTGTTCCTGTAGGACTTGCTATACAGAATGCAATTCCCCTATGACTCACTGCAGCTGGCCACTGGGAAATGAAGAGGAGCAACAAACAGGGACTGCAGCAACTGCAAACAGCTGGCCTTCCCGTGTGGGCTTGCAGCATTAACCTGTGGAACTTGCTGCCACAAGATATCACCAAGGCCAAGAGCTCAGCAGGATTTTAAAAGGGGTTCGATTTTTGTGTGGCTACAGAGAACACCCACACTGTTAATGTTAAACAGGACCAAAACCAAGGACGATAAACCCTCAGTTTTTAGGCAATAAGATGTCCAACTAATTGATATAATTTAGGAAAAAGCTTCCCCTGTAAGCAGATTATTCTGCGGTTGTCCAGTCTGGTTTTCTTGCACCTTACTCTGAAGCATCAAGTACTGATCACTGGTGGAAAAAGGATCCCAGGCTGGCAGGATGACATCTGATCTGCTATGGGAATTCCTGTGGCCCTTTCCTAGCCCAGTTGCTAAACAGTGGTGTCCAAAGAGGTGCTGGAGCAGCTGTGTCACAGTGTTGAACTCACACAGTGATTACGTTGCTATTAAACCGACATAATGTAGTAATGAAAAACTGAGCCGAAGATTTGTTTGAGTGAGCATTTCCTGGCTGGTTGAAATGCTCGCATCACTTGCTGAGTCCGGCTGAAAGTGACGAGTGAAACAGATGAAAATGGGATGTGTGTCATTGGCTTGGAATCTGGGTATTTCCGAGGGTTTGGCTTCCAAAGGTGCCTGAATGACTGATAACCGGGACTGGCCCTAGTCCAGCTGGGCACTGGAGCACCTGCATCGCGCAAGCCCAGGGAAGGAAATGAGTTTTAAATGCAAATTCTTCGGGCGAGTGGGACTGGTTGGTCGTGGCTCCATGCACTTCCCCAGGACAGAGTGGGTTAGTGGGCACTGATGCAGGCTGACAAGGCTGGCTTTTCTCTGCAGGGAGGTCACTGTTTTCTCCCAGGTGGAATGCGATTTTGTTTTACACCCTTGACTTGCAGGTGTTCCACTAGAGAGGCGCTGCGGAAATCCTTCATAGCCAAGAGAGGAATGGCACCGCCCCCCCGGCTCCCTGAAGGGTACATTAGAGAGCCTGATCCGAACCGGCTCCCACTAGAGAATGCGCAAACACATCGTGTAGCCCAACGCTGTCACTCCCACCCCGCCTGGAAGCTCCTATGCCAGAGCCATGCATTGGCGTGGGCCTCCTCTGTAGTGCCATCGCATCAACCTCCCTCTTGATTGTAGCAGGGTCCCTCCCGGGAGCGCCTGTTCACTGCCATACGTGGCATGTTGGTGGTTTAGCGGCACGTGGCTCGTTCCCCTCCATGGAGAGCATGTGCTGTTTGAGGCATCGCTGTCCGGGGGTACGGCTGCCCACTGAAGACACCCGGGAGCTTTTCACAGGAGTAACGGTGTTAACCTCAGCCCTTGCTAAATGAGGTATTCCCTCTGAGCTACACTCTGTCTCTTTACATTCTTCCTCCACTTTCCCTGGGCTGCGATAGTCACCTCCTGCCTCAGGCTAGCGTGTAGCATTGCTGCGTGCTCGACACCCCGTGGCCATTGCGTAGTCGCTGTGTGTCGTCGGGAGGGCTGTGTGCAGGGCTGGCTTCTTTGCGAAGAGCCTTGGAGCCATGCGGAGCAACGAGGGGACGCCCTGTCTTACCCGGCTGCAAGTTGACAGCTGTGGTTCTCAATCACCAACGAACTTCTCCCCTCTAAATCTGGGTTTCCTTTCAGACGGCGCCCAACGGGCTAAACCTGACAGTGTGTTATTAGTGGGCCGTTTGACTGGGTTAAAAGAGTGACCCTAGAGTGCTGTGTCCAGAGAACCAAGCTTTAATTGATTGCTGATGCTTTGAAGAGTCAGCCACTCCGCAGTGTATTAACAAGGGCTGATTTAGGACGGTTAAGCATGAGAGCATTAATCCTGGGGGCTAGGATTTAAGTGAGAGAGAGCTCCTCTCCTGTGGGCTCGGACACTGCCCAGCACAAGAGAGGGAGAGATTCACCTCCACTCACCTACGAGCCAGAAAGGCAGCTCTGAAATCAGTCAGATTTACTCTCCAGCGTCATTTTAATTTCTAGTGATGTGATGGGGTGGGGGCTTGGGTCTCTGAGGTTTAGTGGAGGGGGAGGAAACCTGCTTTGCTTAATTATTAATGGTGTCTGCCTGCAGTGTTTTAATATGCTAACGGATCTGGCTCAAGTCCATCTGCTATCATTCAAACGTTTCTGGCTGCCAAACAGCAAAATTCCTAGTATCTGTCGGTGATTCTGGGCAGCTGGAACATTTTGGAGACTAGCTCCCATTGGGTGGTTGCTGGGAGATTCGAGCCACTTCCTGCCACTACTTCCCAGTAAGGGAAGGTACCAGGGGAAATAAACCCTGCCTTCCTGTTCTGAGCGCCAGATACACACGTACGCACACAGGGCTATTACTCATTGCAAGTGACGTCAGGGGAGAGCGTGTGCAGGCACCTGTACAGCGCCTAACACCAGGAGCTTGTTCTTGCTTCAGCACTTTGTTCAACATACTGAAGACCTTGTCTACACTAGGGTTTTCAACTGTCAGTAGCCAGGCGCTGGTGCAAACCCCTACTACGGATAGGTAAGACCGTTCTAAGCTGCATAGTACATCAGTGCAGTGCTGCTGGGGTAAGCCACACCCGTGCAGAGCAGCTCTGCCTGCCTACGCTAGGGATCGGTACCAACGACTCTAGCCAGAGCAAACCCTCTGGTAAACAAGGCCTAAGTCTCACCAACAGTGGAGCCGGGAACTGCTCATCTTGTGTCACTAAGCCTGTTTCTTTGTGCCCAGGATGCTGAAAACTGCTCCATCTACCCCTCCGTGTCCCAGCAACTGCTGAGTGCAAGCAGCCCCTCCTCCTCTGCCTCGGCAACCCCGCTGGCATCCCAGCACTGCCTGCAGCTCCTCCAGCACCAGCTACTGCAGCAGCAGCAACAGACACAGGTGGCTGTGGCACAGGTAAGGGGCTCCACGGCCCTGTTTCGGGGGGCGGAAATCACACACATAGACGCCACCTAATGACCTTTGACTGGCAACCACTTCCCCTGCCTTGTACGAGGTTCCTTTTCCTACTGGCCCAGCTGAATTAGCCCTTGGATAACTCAAGCCCTTCACTGCTCCTTGCTGTGTTCCCTGGCTGGGGCCCGTGGGAGTCTTGCACAGCAATCCAAGGTAGAATGTGGCCCTTAGCGTCACATGCCGGTAGAGGCAAAGCAGCAGGATTGCATGATAAAGACTTGGACACAATAACGGCGCTCTGCTCTGGGACAGCATTGGAACTCAAGCACTTTACAGACCTTCGCTTCATTGTCTCCCAAACCTGTTGCCAGAAAGGGAAGGACTCTGAACACTTTACATATAGGGAAACTGAGGCACAGTCACTCCTTCTCCCCCTTCAGCAAAAAAAAGTACTCCATGTCAGAGGTGGGTCTGGAACCCAGAGGTCATAATTAAGGCTACGATTTAGTTAGAGATCATGGCAGTCATGGATTACATGACTTTACCGGACCTCCATGACTTCTTCAGCTTCAGCTGGAGCCGGGGCTATGTTCCCCACATAGCCCTGCGGTGGGGGCCACCACCAGGGCCGTGAGCCCCTGCCCTGCGGCTTGCGGTGGGGGCTGCAGCTGTGCACCTCTGCCGCGGCTTGTATGGTAAGTTTTCGTAAAAGTCACGGGCTCCGTGGATTTTTGTTTGCTGCCTGTGACCTGTCAGTGACTTTTACTAAAAATAACAGTGAGAAAATCTTAGCCTTAGTCATCATCGCCAGCTAGCTGCCGTACCGGGGGGCTGCTCTTTTTTAAACCTATTGTTATTTGGTTAATCCAGCCAGTGCTTGACGGGCACTGACCACCTTCCAGCACCTACTCACCTAAACCAACGTGGTGGGGACCAGGCTCCTCTGGAGCGGCTCTGGCGTGGCCCATAGGGGGAGGAGCTAGATTTAGCTCAGAGGGAAGAGTCCTGGCTCCTGCCTTTGCACCTCTATTCCACGTTGTGTGGCTGTTCCACACCACGTTCCCCAGCCGTCACAGCCACTCGGCCTGACACCACGGCCGCCAGGCGGGGGTCAGTGAGTGTGCCTGGTTTCGGCTGCTGACAGAGAAAGACAGGGCTGGAGCAGCCGCGTCTGCCCTGGTGTGCAAATGTGCATCTCACCGTTAGCCCCGGCGGCGGGTATGTACCTGGAGGGGACAAGGTGTTGCAGAGGGGCTGACTACAGCCTGCAGAAGCTGCCTCTGTGGGGCTGAAGTGCCCCGGAGCCTCTGGAAACCCAGGCCCTCTGACACGTTTCATTGTGGATTTCCTCCCTTTTGTAGGGGGAAGGGAGATGAAACGAGGGATTCCCTGCAGGGGAGCAGCCAGTTCCCGTGGAAGCGTCTCCTGCGATGTGCTCCGTCCCTATAGCACAAGGGGCTTTACAACCTCCGTGCATGCTGCCCCCCGACATGCAGCCGCCTGTGGGGTGGGCCTTAGTTCACGGCACAGCCAGAGGGAGGGGGACGTTTTGGACAAGAGCACGCTCCTGCTTCCAAAGATCCTGCCCTGGGATATTTAGGGGGCAGACCGGGCCCTGGTTTTTAAGCTGGCAGCTGAGCGACCCGTGCTGCATGAAGTGCACAGTGGGAGTATCTGCTCTGAAGGCAGAGCTCACCCGGCTGGGACCGGGCCCGGGGCTGTCAGTGGGGGGAGACCTGAGGAGAAAGAACAAAAGCAAGTTTGGCAAAAAAAAGATCCTAGCCAAGTTACAGGTACTTTCCCACTCTGCAGACTCAGACGGGTTGGGAGAGAGACTCCGACAGAAGGGAGCCAAGGTGCAGGTCTGGGTTGTTGCCGGGCCCCCCTGGAGCTGCGGGCAGCATAGCCGTGGCCTGGCCGCTCCCCAGGAGAAGGTGACGTATCGGCGTCTCCTGACCCTGCAGGTGCAGCTGCTGAAAGACCAGCTGGCTGCCGAAACAGCCGCCCGCATCGAGGCTCAGGCCCGGGTGCGCCAGCTGCTGCTGACCAACCGCGACCTGCTGCAGCACGTCTCTCTGCTGGTGAAGCAGCTGAAGGAGCTGGAGATCAAGGTGCAACACAGGCAGCCAGGTGAGGGGTGCGTGGGGGGTGATGTTCTTACAGAGCCGCCCCACAGGGGTGGTGCTGAGAGGCCAGGACATTTCTCCAGCCCACAGCCAGGGGGAGCTGCTGAGAACAACCCAACTCGACTCCTACAGGCAGATGCTGAGAGTGAAGGAGAGGACAGCGCTCTCGTTGGGGGCACCGGGCACAGAGCCCTCCCCAGCCCACATGCTCATCCGGCCCAGAGCCCCAGCATTCCCCTGAGTCAGCCTGGGAAGCACACGCCGCTGGGACCGAGCTGGCTCCAGCCAAGCATTGCTCTAACCCAGCACCCTCCCCGCCACGCTGGCTCTGCCCTGCCCCAGCATGTGCGGCAGCACGGCATAGCACCCAATCAGGGCAGAGGGCTCTTTGCCGGCTCCCTGCCAGGGCCCAGTTAGGCCCAGGAGTCTGAGCAGCGACGGCACTGGTGACGCTTTGGCCTGGATGAGTATTTCCTCCTTGTCGGTGGGGAAACATCTGCTCCCATTTCCAGCCCCTGCAGATGGGGCTGCGGCTCTCGGGGGGGACTGGACGGTGCTGCAGGCAGCCTCTGGTAACCCCCTTCCTTCCCTGCCAGGCCAGGAATACCCCTGTCCCAGGCGGGGTGGCAGCCTGCTATGGAGAATCCCCACCTCCATCCCTCGTGAGGTGCTGAGCAAGGCAGGGAGGCCGCTCCGAGCTCCAGCCAGCCTTTGTGCTCTCAGCTGGGACACAGGCAGGGGAGTGCTAACATGGGAGATGAAAGGTGCCCCCCTGCACTGCAGTATGGGTACGCTGATCCCCGCTGGAGCGGGGAAGATCTGACCTCGTTTCGTAGATGGGGAACGGAGGGAGTCAGCTCAGACCTTAGGATGGGAACCAAACGCGAGACCTCAGCCTCACCGTCCTGGGTCTAGCCCCAGGGTCGTTCCAAGGCCAATTCCACTGAGGCCTGAGACGACCATGGGCCTTGTGAGCGGCACTGGGCTGGCAGTTCTGGAGACTGCTGGCCTCTGTCCACAGAGCAGAGCAAGCTCCCCTGTCTGCCCTGCCCGCGCACCCCATCCCGACCCCGAGGGCAGGGCAGCCTGCACGTCCTCCAGCCAGGGGACAGGCAGCCCCCACACCCTATAGCTGATTGTGGGTTTGTTTTCTTATGCTGCAGACGGATGGCTGCTGCGAACTGAGACCCAACACAACTCAGCTCATAGAGCCTCTGACCGGCCCCAGAGGGCGACTGGCAGAGCGCAGGGGGGAAACACGCAAAGCCCACTCTGGCCCCAGGCAGCCATCCTCTTCCCCCTCTCCCCATGCCGGAGGAGGGGAGTGGGCCTGGCTAGCTGGGGCTGGGGCCTGTGTTGGCTTTGTACCATCGCTGCCCTCATCACCCTGCTGCAGCTCTAACCAAGAGCCGCGAAGTCCAGCTCACACTGGTTCTGGCTGCTGTCCCAGCTGTGCCAGCAGAGGCCCAGGCCTTCACTGCTAGGAGCCCGGACCCCCAAACCCCCTCTCTCCCCTCCCTGCCTTTGCTGGGCCTGCTCTGAACATCGCAGGGCCCTGACCAGGCTCTGAGGGGCGCGGCTGGGCCTGGGGGAAGCGCTGCTGCGCGGGGCCGGGAGCACTTCACCCAGGCTGCTTCTCTTTGCCTTGGCAGTTGACAGATCCTTGCAGAACCTGTCCCTGGCTCAGTCCCTGTCTCTGAACCTGAAGAACCATTACAGCCTGGAAATCAACCTGCCCTCCACCTCCACCCCAGCCAGTGTCCTGGGCAGCCCACTGGCCCCTGGCTCGCTGGCTCTGCTGAGCACCAGCGCCTCCTACCTCAACCTCCTGAGTCTGGAGAAAGGTGGCAGGGGCCCTGTCGCCACGGATGGGGACGAGCGCCTGGTGGTGCTGGAGGGGCAGGATGGTCTGTACCGGCGGGTGGAGGGCTCCGAGGTCAGCGACCAGGCTCTGCTCAATGGCGGCGGCAGGCAGAAGGCAGGCGACCCGAGCAGCAGAGCAGAGGACGAGAGGTAGGTTGGTCTCCCCATTCCCCCCCGCTGGTTAACAGCCACCGGCACTTAGTGTGAGGCAGCGGGAGGAGCAGGGACCCTCCCCTACTTGCTGGCTGGTCTGTTCAGCGCGGAGGCTGGGTCAGTGGCCGTGGCAGGCCGGGGGGGTGCACACAGCCGCTGGGCCAGGCCGCGCTCCCCAGTAGCCTGCAGCCCACAATGGAGAAAGGCAGGTGAGTCTTGCCCATGGGCCAGGCAGCTGTGACCACCCCCGAGCGCTGCGGGCTGCAGAGCACAAATTACACCAAAAAGGAACAGTAAGAAGACAGGGTGAGCGCATTCCTGGCTCCACACCGGGCCCTGTGGGCGCAGCTGGAGCTTCCCTGTCTGCCCAGAGCTGGGGCTCGGTCCCCAGCCTGCTTCCCCTTCACACTGTCCCCAAGGGCCCAGGAGTGACCAGGGGGCTGGACGGGAGGTGCTGCAGGTCCTCCCCACCCATGTAGCTGCCACAGGGTTGCGAGAAGGCAGCTGGCCTCTGAGATCTCTGAGCTGAGCCCAGAGTCTCAGCAGACTTGCTTAGACACGGACGTCTCTTTGCTCTGTGCTCTCAAGGTCGCAGCAGCCCATCCCCAAGCTCAACCCGCCTCCACCCATCCTGCGGAAGAGGTCGAGCAAGACGTCCCCGAACCTGGAGGTGGAACCCAAGCCTGAGAACGCTGCTCCCACGACGCTGCCCAGCCCCAACGCGTCCAGTCTCACCAATGTCACCACCCGCTCGCTCGCCAGCTCGGAGTTCGAGTCGGACGCCAGGACTCCTGCCCCGGGCACAGAGCTCTTCCCCAACCAGGGGGCCCGGCCGGCATGGGGCGAGAACAGCCATGCAACCCCCATGTCTGGCACCTACCGTCCTTCGGAAGGGGCCCCTGCACCTGGCGAGATGGCTAGCAAGAACCCAGCGAGACACCCGGCAGGCACAGCCTGCACCATGGACAGCACCTTGCCGTTCTCCTCCGCGGGCACCGAAACCTGCTTGCACATCAGCTTCTCGGAGGATGAGCTGCTGGAGAACGAGGTGGATGAGGCCAGGGGACTCAGCAGGGTCCCTGCTTAGCCCCCAGTTAACTGGCAAGCTGTGCCGGTGCCATCATTACCCGGTGTTAGAATTTAAATTGGCACAGACTGCGGGGTAACTAGAGTTCTTAGTACTTAGCCCAGGAAGCAGGTTGCTTCCCCTGGCTTCTCTGCAACACGTAGCAGGCAGGCTGGTTTCGTAACGCCCTCCCCAACAGGCTGCTGGGTGCTACAGGACGAGGCCAGGTTAGTCCGAGCCCCTCAAACCGTCACAGGCTGTGGGCTGCAGACCCCACTGTGCAACAGACATTGGCTTGGAGAGCAGATGGTAGAGTGCTGCTCCAACCGTCCTCCAAACCCCCAGGTGGCCGAGGGCCTCTCCTCGTCCTGCTCCGTGCACAGTCCAGTGACACACGCAGCAGGGTGCCTCTCGGAAACACTGCCCCGCTGCTCTGGGAGGGTGGTGCTCATTCACTGCCATGACTCACTGCCCCAGTCATGGTCGGCTGCGGTGTCTGCCAGACAGCGCCATCCTCCACCCAGTGAGCGCCACACCCCACCCTGCCATTCCCACGGCTCTCCGGCTGGGCTGCTGCACTGCTGAACGTGCCTGAATGGCTGTGTGGCCAGTGCAGGTGACTCGTGTTTACCCCGGCCAGAGGAGGCAAGTCCGTTCCAGTCCGTGTTTGCTCCTTTGCTGCTGGGGCCCAGGTCTAACCTCCCCCCCTTCCCCAGCAGTGGGGCCTGACTTGTGACAAGCGTTCCCCAATGCTGTGCAGTGCGAGTCTCTTGGCTACGGGTATTAGATCCTGCCTAGCGAGCCCCAAACAGAACAGGGGCCCAAGTGCAAATCCTCAGATGCTCCACTCCTGACCCCTTGGGAATGGAATCAGCTTTAATATGTATTAGCTGCTGGAAGAGGAAACTGCATCGCTAGGGCTGGGAGCAAGCAGAGCGGGACGGGGTGCTGGCAGGCTCTTTGAAACGCCCAAGGCAGCCCCAGCTGCGAAGCGGGAGGCTAGGCTGGAGAATACCACTGAAAGCTGTCCGGGCAGGGGTGGGCAGAGCACAAGGACCCTGGGTTGATTAACAAGCCAAGTCCACCGGTCTCCCCGCTCCGCAAAGCACTCTGCATCTGACGGGGACAGCCGGGTCCAGGATGTGGCCCTGTTACGCTGGTTCCAGGCATCTGTTCCCTTCTCATACTGATCCCCCTTGGCTAATGGGACAGGAAGAACAGCCACCATTTGGTAGGGGGATAAATAGCTGGGTACAGACTAGTTCAGACGCCTTTCCCAAGGCTTGAGAGTTCACGGTATCCCCCCAGCAGAGACTGGGACCATCCGGTCACTTCTCTGGCTTCAGGACCCATCTAAGGGTTTGCTTGGGAGTGGTGCTGATGCTAAAAATCCATTGCCCTTCCCCCATGCCCAGGCCCTCCTGGGAATGGAGGAGCAGGAGGCACCTGGCTTCATGTGTATTTGGCCACCAGACCCTCCCAACCTTGCAGCCCAGCTTGTATGCACCCTGGGGAGTCTGCTCCGAGCACCTCACCATGCAGCGTTGGCTTCCAGCTTCCCCAGTGCACACTGTGGAAGCAACTCCTACTCATTGAGTTCGGCCATGTTCCCACTGGTTGCTACATGGGAGGAGCTCAGTGCGGTGTGACTCTGCTCTCTCTAGTGCCCAGGCCAGGCCAGCTCGGAAGTGGGGGGCGCTCACCCAGGAAGATCAGTGGTGGTTCGTTACTCTCCCCAGACGCGTTCAGGAGAAGATCACAGCAGCTGGGTAGTCTCGGCTTTCCCTACCCCGCCCGCTCCTCTTCTGCCCAAGCTGTGCTCTTATGCGCAAACTGCTGCACGTTCTGACCGGGGGGGGGGGGAGGGATTGGTCCAAGGTTTGTGCGATTTACCAGGTTATGGATCAGGTTTTAGGAGTAATGAAATGGGGGGGCGGGGGTTGGGGGCTGCCCGTAATGTTAATGCTGCAAACGGGTACCCTAGGCCCAGGGCCGGGTTAGGTGCAGTTTAGACAAGGTGGGGTGAAGCAAATGTACCCCTGCCCCCGAATGAGTGGTGAAAGCTTCTGCAGGTTGGGGTAAGGGAAGTGAGCAGGCTGGTGTGTTGCAGATGGATGGGCCGTGCAGCGCGGGGCAGAGGAGTTAGGGCAAGGCTTAGCTACCACTTCATGCTCCCAAGGGCTAGGCACCGCAGGGGCCCTCCTTTAGGCTGGAGGGAGACTCACGCAGTGCCCAGCCTTGTGCGGTCTGTGCCCAGGGTGACGCTGCCCTGGCTGAGTGCGTGCAGGTGCTTGAGGAGGGGTGTGTGCGGGTGATCAGCAGAGGGGAGGACGAAGCGTGGCAGCTGTTAGATCCAGGGGATGGATCGGCCCGCACAGCTCTGGTGACGTGTGGACTCTACAGCTGGGATGTATTTCAGTCTGCTAGGAAACACACTGACCTTGTGCTGAGAAAACAGGCGTGTAGGTGCAGTTTGTTACTGGACTTCGAAGGAAATAAAGGCTGCGTCCTGCTCTCCTGGGGCCGTGGGATTTCCACGCCGTGCCCTGTGGCCGGACAAGCGGCCGGGAGCCGGCGCTGTAATTACAGATTTGTTTTCCACGGGTGCGTGTGCCTGGTGTGTTTATTTATTTTAAATACCACAGCCCTGAAAGCCCCTCGTTCCACGCTGGGGACAGGGGATCTGCCCGCTGGGACTCTGGCCCCTAGAAGCAACGACAGAGCCTCCCATCCCCATGTCAACCTGCGGCGTCACTGAGGCCGTGTCTACACGGGGAGCGCTACCCCAGCAGAGCTGCACTTCATAGCAGTGTAGTAATATCCCGACCCCTGCCAGCCTGGGACAAACTCCGCTGTGCCAGCGTGTGGGGGCTACAGCAGGGATGGCGGCCAGCACAGCCGTGGGGTCGGGTCACCTCTCTCCCCCTCGCCCAGCACAGCAGTGGCAGCAGAAGGCTGTAGCGTAAACCTGGCCCTGAATTGCTTAGGCCTGAGTCGCCCTTGGGGCACGTCCAGTGTAGACGCTGCAGGGAGCATGGTCCATTGCCTCTAGCGTGGTACAGCCTCGGGGTGCTGGGCGTGCAAAGGGCAGGCCTGGTGCGTCACCTCGTGGTGACAATTGGTATTACACTCAGCAAAGACCCCGGGCCCTGCGCTGCTCAGGGATCGGTCCTCAGAGCACGGCTCAGCAGGCCGGGGGTAGCTTAGACAGGGCTGGTGGCAGCATGCAGTGGGCTGAACAGCTGGGGAGCAGCAGCTGCTCTCCCTGACATCAACGGACCCACAACGAGCCCCGGGGGGTGAACGCAGATGGTCGTGGAACCAAATCCTGCAGGTTAAAGCCAGCCCATTTTCCACCCTATCCGTCTCCGCCGACTCCACGCTGCTTCCTGCTCCTGGCTTGAGCGGGCCATAAAGCTGCTGCTCCTGGCTAGGCCCATGCCCTGCCTAGAGCAGGTGTCGTGCAGGCTCTCTCTAGTGATGCTGCTACGTTTTTGTTATTGGTACCTTGGCGACCTACCTTTGGGGAGCCTGAGCATTGGCACACAGTCCATGGCGCAAGCAAAGAGGTCAATATGGGGCAGGATGTGCAGTGAGGTGACCTGCCTCCGCCCAGGGAGGTGCATGGCCAGAAACGAAGAGCCAGCCGGGTCCACAACCGTCCCACCCTCAGCACTACACCCTTGCTCTCCGCACAGCAGAGAGGGGGCTACAGCAGCCTGCCAGTCCCTCCGAGCGAGCCCAGCTCTGTCCTGCAGCATGGCCTGACCCCAAGCACTTCCCAGGCCAGTGTCAGCCGGAGTGAACTATCCGCTCTACTTCAGCAGGCGTCACCTCGGCTCTGAATTCATCCGACGTCCACTCAATGGGCAACGCCTGGAGACCTGCTATGGCCCATTGTTAGGGAATCACAGGCCCATGTGTAGGCCTCATTTTGACACGTCAGTAGTTTGTGGTGAGCCAGGGTAGGAGGCTCACACGTCCTAAGGGGCATAAGTGCACCGAACTCTTACATGCTGTTGACAACCTGCCTCCCACCCTCCCCGTAAAGGGCCAGTGGCCCCCGGCTCCACCCCTTCCAAGAGCTGTTTTTGGCAATAAAAATGAAGTGGAAGTTTGTCAGATTCACTCTGGCTCCTGTCTCGTCCACGTTCGTTTCCGCAGCCGGAAGAGCCGGCACCAGCACAAGGCTGCCTGTTGATCTGCTCCCAAACGCGGAACAGCCCGTGAGATCTGGGCACAAAAACCCTGTCACCCTGGTACGTTCCCTCCTGGGCAACAGGTACCGGTTATCCTTAGCAATGGCGCATAGTCAGGCAAGTGGTCCCGGGCTGCCTTGCCGGGGTAATTTCCTCCTGCAAGTAGCCTGAAGGGGGAGGGACTTTATGCCACTGTCTGTTCCCCACATTCGGATGCCCCTCTCCAAACACCAGCGGATTCAAAGCGAGTCCCTGCAGCAGGGAGGGGGCAGGTTGCTAACTGCCTTACCTGGCCACAATGCCGCCGCAGTCCCACCTGGTCAGGGACAGAGAGGAGTGGGTTTTCCCCACAAGACCACTAGGGGTCAGCCAAACTTCATTTTCCTCCACTCCCTCTCCCCAGAGCTGCAGCCAGGCTCTGTCTGGCCAAGGTTCGGAGTCGCACGAGCAGTGCCCCCAGGCTCGTCTGTGCTGGGGTGTGCATGAGCCAGCTCCCTGTACAGACGTGCTGCCTGGCCCCGGAGCTAAGCCACCAGCCTAGCAATAAACCGCGGGTGCCACCGACCCACCCAGGGCAGAGCAGGCCTAGGAACGAATAATGCACGTAGGCTCTTCCTGCCCCACCAACCCTAACCCCGCAAGGGCTGCTGCGTTAGGTTACTGTTCTCTAGGCCGCTGCAGTCCGGAGTCCTCCCCATGCCCCGAGCTGGTTCCCCAGAACCTCTCCCTGTCAGGGACGCTGCCCGTAAGGCCTGGGCCGTGGAGGATGAGACTGACCGGGGAACAGAGTCGGGCTGCACACAGCGCGGGGAGGCCTGCTGGAGCCCAGGCCCAAGTGGCCCACGTGGCCTGCTCAGTGAAGGGACGAGGCCGAGCACCCGTCACGGAGGTCTCAGAGGCCACGGCGGTGCAGTGGGGAGCTGGCTGGGCTGTGCAAGGGGGGCAGGCTGGAGAACGGAGAACAGCAATGCCCGCGTGTTAAGCAAATGGCGTTCTCATACTGCACCCAGCGCGGGGCTCGCCCAGGACAGTCTCACCACCTCACCCCTCCTTGGCTACAGCTACCTGGCCGGGGTGCCCAGGCCTGTCCCCCAACCCCGGCACGGTGCCTGCTGCTCAGAGGGGATAGGGCAGGAGCAGCAGGTGGGTTGGGAGTTTGCTCAGCCTGAAGAGCGGCAGCCACTCGCCCAGCTGGACCCCGAGTTCCGCGGGGCGGGGCTCTGCCTCGTGGGCTTGGCAAGTGCCGGCCCCCGCCTAGATCTTCACACTGTGCCCATCACCGTGGGCTCTGGGTGCCTCAATCTCGCCTGCCCCAGCTGGTGCTTCCAAGGGGAGCCACGTTCCCCACAGCCCGTTCCAAAGCCCCATCCCAGGCTAGAAACCAGCCACGAAGCTGACAGGTTATGGGGGCGACAGAGCCAGCAGCAGGGACAGGGCCATCACCCCCTGGGCCTGGGGGGCAGCCGAGGAAGCCAGGGAGACAGCTGGAGCCACATTGCCAGCAGCACAGCAAAGAAGCCTCCAGCCTCCCGGTGCTGCCCGTAGAGGCCACGCTCGGCAGGGACCCGGCAGGGGGCTGGGTGATACAGCTCAACTGCTCTCCAGCGTGTCGTGCTAGCTAAGCGATGGATTATGTCCAAGAGTTTCCTAAACCACACATGGTCCTTACAAGCCCTGCACCTCCATGGACGACCCATGTCCCCTGGCCAGTCAGCGCAGGGTGGGGGGTGCCCTTTGAATGATGGGTGTCTGGACAGCATCTCTGTCCCTGCCATCTCTCCCAGCTGCTGCGCTAGTCCCAGATTGCAGGCGTTCAACATGCCCCTAATCGCACACTGGCCTGGGGTCCAACGGGTCCAGATGATGCCCAAACCTCAAGGCATCTCTGCCACCCCCTGCCACCCCCACACAGCCCACTGGTACAGCTACAGCTCTTGGGACCAGCCTGTCGGTTTTAGATATCAGCTTCACCCCCTGGTGCTCACTCATTCAAATTGCAGCTGGGAAAATTTGGCCTGCTCTGGCTCATAAGACCCTTGGCAGAATGGGGGGGATGCAGGTTAGGGGGCTGGAGCGCTGAGGCGCTGGGGGTGGAGGGGAGGTAGCCCACAGCTGGCACCACATCAAACAAGCCTACCCGGACCCATGGGCCCAGAAATGAATACGGTGTCTTTGGGCGTGGGGGTTTGCTCACCCAAGCTGCCACAGCAGTATCAGAAGGGCCACCGGGGAGTGGGATGGGATGGAAAATGACAGCAAACCCCGGTGACAGACAAGAGGAGGGGGGCGGGGTGAAGGAAGTGGGATTGTTATGGGGGAACGGCCGCACGGGTGAAAAAACCCCGAGTGATTTCAGTAGAGAAACCACGACTAACTAGGGAAGTTTTATCCTAACTAATGGCATGTCAGAACTCCAGCCCTGACCCACAAGGCAGCAGGCTCCAAATGCTGCAGACTGGGTCCCCTCCCTCGCTATTCAATACAGCTTTCTCTAGCACCTAGTCGGTTTCATCCCCTATACAGTTCTGTAGGGGTGCTGCACTGGCATTAGGGAGACTTGGCGATCTCGGGTCTCCCTAGCACAGCAAGGTCGGTAGGTGACACTCAGCAGTCAGTGGGAACAAGTGGCTCCATGGGCAGGTGGGGAGTGGGGCGTTTATTTTTTAACTTCCTGTTCAGTACATAGGGCCTGACCCAAAGCTCAGGGAAGTCAGAGGGCATCTTTCCATTGACTTCAATGGGCTTTGGATCAAGCCCCTAAGGCAGCGTTTCTCAAACTGGGGTCTGCAGGCCCCTGGCCATCCACGAGGGTACTCCAGGGGGTCCCTGGGCCCTGCCAAATAACTCCTCCCCCTCCCTCCCTCAACTCCTCCCACTCTCTCCCAGCACTTCCTGCACGCTGGGGAACGGCTGTTCAGCTCTGTGCAGGAGGTGCTGGGAGGGAAGGGGCAGAGGGGATATGGGGACGCTCAGGGGAGGGGGCAGAAAGAAAGAGGTGGAGTGGGGGCAGGATTTGGGGGTGAGCAGGGTGCTTGCGGTCCACAAAATTTTGTAAATCAAAATGGGGGTCATCGGTTTGCTAAAGTTTGAGAATCACTGCCCTAAAGCATAAAACATGCAATCGCTCTGCCTTTAATCGCTCTCCCCCGCTTTCCCAGGTACAAGACTAGACTAGGTTAGGCATTAGTTAAAGCACTTCGCATCTTTTGGCTGCTCAGTGGCTAATAGGAAATGGTCCCCGTCCAGTTCATAAGAACGGCCACAGGGTCAGACCAAGGGTCCATCTCTCCCAGTATCCTGTCTCGGACAGTGGCCAGTGCCAGGTGCTTCGGATGGAATGAACAGAACAGGGCAATTTCAAGTGATCCACCCCTGTCATCCACTCCTAGGTTCTGGCAGTTGGAGGTTTAAAGACCCTCGGAGCATGGGGTTGCATCTCTGACCATCTCGGCTAATAGCCATTGATGGACCTGTCCTCCAGGAACTTACCTAGTTCTCTTTTGAACCCTGTTATACCTTTGGCCTTTACAACAGTCCCTGGCAATGAGTCTCACAGGTGGACTGTGCGTTGTGGGAAGTGCTGCCTTTTGTTTGTTTTAAACCTGCTGCCTGTTAATTTCATTGGGTGAGCCCTAGTTCTTGTGATATGTGCAGGGGTAAACAACACTTCTCCATTCACTTTCCCCACACCGTGCGGAGTTCTATAGACCTCTCATATCCCCCTAGACTGAACAGTCCCAGGCTTTTTAACCTGTCCTCGTAAGGAAGCAGTTCCATACCCCTGATAATTTTCATTGCCCTTTTCTGCACCTTTTCCAATTCTAATACGTTTTTTTGAGATGGGGAGACCAGAACTGCAGTATTCAAGGTGTGGGCGTACCATGGATTTACATAGTGGCACTATGATATTTTCTGTTTTATCATCTCTCTCTTTCCTAATGGTTCCTTATATTCTGTTAGTGTTCAGTGGCCAAAAAAAAAAAAGCGGAGTGGATGTTTTCAGGGAACTATCCACAATGACTCCAAGATCTTTCTTGAGTGGTAAGAGCTAATTTAGACCCCATCACTTTATATGTATAGTTGGGATTATGTTTCCAACGTACATTACTTTGCATGTATCAACACCATTGAATTTCATCTGCCATTTTGTCGCCCAGTCACCCTTTGTAACTTTTCACAGTCATTTTTGGACTTAGCTATCTTGAATAATTTAGTATAATCTGCAAACTTTGCCACCTCACTGTTCATCTTTTTCCAGATTATTTATGAGTATGTTGAACAACACTGGTTCCAGTACAGACCCCTGGGAGACCCACACTATTTACCTTTCTCCACAGTGAAAACTGACCATTTATTCCTCCCCTTTGTTTCCTGTCTTAACCAGTTACTGATCCATGAGAGGACCTTCCCTCTTATCCCATGACTGCTTACTTTGCTTAAGAGCCTTTGGTGAGGGACCTTGTCAAAGGCTTTCTGAAAGTCCAAGTACACTAAATCCATTGAATGACCCTTGTCCACGGGCTTGTTGACTTCCTTAAAGAATTCTAATCGATTGGTGAGGCATGATTTCCCTTTACAAACGCAATGTTGACTCTTCCCCAACACATCATGTTTATTATCTGTGTCTGATAATTTTGTCCTTTACTGTAGTTTCAACCAATTTGCCTGGTACTGAAGTTAGGCTTACCATCCTCTAATTGCCAGATCGCCTCTGGAGTCTTTTTTAAAAATAGGCATTACATTAGCTATCCTCCAGTCATTTGGTACAGAGGCTGATATAAACTGTAGGTTACATTTACCACAGTTAATAGTTCTGCAGTTTCATATCTGAATTCCTTCACAACCCTTGGGTGAATACCATCTGGTCCTGCTGACTTATTACTGTTTAATGTATCAATTTGCCCCAAAATCTCCTCTATTGACACTTCAATCTGGGGCAGTTCCTCAGATGTGTCACCCAAAAAGAATGGCTCAGGTATGGGGCTCTCCCGCACATCCTCTGCAGTGAAGACTGACGCAAAGAATTAATTTAGCTTCTCTGCAACAACTTTGTCTTCCTTGAGGGCTCCTTTAGCACCTCGATCATCCAATGGCCCCAATGACTGTTTCTGATAGACTTAAACAGCAAAAAAAAAAAATTTAATTGTTTTTGTGTCTTTAGCTAGGTGCTCTTCAAAATTCTTTCTTGGCCTACCTTATACTTTTACACTTGACATACCAGAGTTTATGCTCCTTTCTACTTTCCTCACTAGAATTTGACTTTCAATTTCTAACGGATGCCTTTTCGCCTCGAACTGCCTCTCTTATTCTGCTATGGTCAGGGCCGCCGAGAGCGGGTTCGAGCCCCGGTGAAAAAAATTTTTCGGGCCCCCCAGCAAGGGCCGAGGGGAGGGGGGGGCCGGGCCCTGGGCCCCCTTCCGGACTGCCAGGCCTCGGTAATTTATACCGGCTTCCCCCCCCCCCCTCGTCGGCCCTGGCTATGGTGGCATTTTTTTTGGTTCTCTTACTGTTTTTTTTTATTTGGGGGTTTACATTTAGTATGAGCCTCTATTATGGTGTTTTTAAATAAATATTCTCCATGCAATTTGCCGGGATTTCAACCCTGTGGCTGTTCCTTTTCGTTTCTATTTTTGTGTAGCTCCCCTTGGCATTTTTCCACCCACAAGGATATTACATTTAATGACATTAGGATTGCTATTACCAAGAAGTTCTGCTATATTTCAACTCTTGGACCAGATCCTGTGCTCCACTTAGGACTAAATCAAGAATTGCTTCTCCCTATGTGGGTTCCAGGACAAGCTGCTCCAAGGAGCAGTCATTTATGGTGTCTAGAAATTCTCTCTGCATCACATCCTGAGATGACATACACCCGGTCAACATGAGGATAGTTGAAACCCCCCATTTTTATAGTGTTTTCTGCGTTTGTAGCCTCTCTACTCTCCCTGTGCATTTCACAATCACCATCCTGGTCAGGTGGGCAGTAGTATATTCCTACTGCTACACTCATTGTTCAAGCATTGAATTTCTATCCAGAGAGAAATTTCTATCTATCTAGGGGGCAGTTTAATTCATTTAAGATTTTACTGTATTTGACGCAATGCTTTCTTTCACATATAGTGCCACTCCCCCACCAGCACAACCTACCCTGTCATTCCTATATATTTTGTACCCTGGTATTACTGTGTCCCATAGATTATCCTCATTTCACCAAGTTTCTGTGATACCTGTTCCTCTAATGCCAGGCACTCTAGTTCACCCATCTAGTATTTAGACTCCTGGCAGTCACATATGAGCACTTGTACATTTTGTCAGGGGTCCTCATCTCAACTAGCACTTATGGGCAATTTTGCTGGCAGTCTCAGGAGAGAGCTACCCAAGGGCTATATGGGGCTGGGAAACTGAACTCTTTCTGCTCTAGAGCTGGTCCCCTCCAGTGCTGGGCCGGGCACACTGGCAGGGCAGTGTGGTGAAGCTGGCCCTCTTACCACCTACATCCTATGCACAGACCAGGGGCCCCAGACCCCTGGAATAACAGGTCAGCGCTTTCCCCACCAGTACAGTCACAGAGAAACATTTGGAAATGCTTTAAAATCTATTCCGTGATCCATACTTTGCAGACTAAGCCATGCCAGTACAACTCCGTTCTCATGCAGAGCCTTCCAGGGGGCCTTTTCAGTGATTAACAACGTCCAACTATTATTATAATTACAGCGCACCAGGATGGAAGCTCTCGGATGAGATGGACTATTTGTCTGATCCAACAGAGCGACAGGCGAGAGGCTGGACTAGATGGGCTGTTGGTCTAGTCTGGTCAACATCTCTCTCGTTCATATTCTAGGAACACTTGAGCTATTCTTTAATCACACTGCACCTATAGGAAAATCCTATGGAATGTAATAGGGATTAAACCGACTAGGTTCTATGGAGGTCACGCTGAAAGTGTATTGACATTAATCGGTTATCTCGATATAGGGTGACCAGACAGCAAGTGTGAAAAATTGGGACGGGGTGAGGGGTAATAGGTGCCTATATAAGACAAAGCCCTGAATATTGGGACTGTCCCTATAAAATCAGGACATCTGGCACCCTATCTTGATACCTTTTCAATAGGATTTCTATACCATGCCGTATATCTCCATAGTAGGGACACGGTTCTCTATTATTCAAGCATCCTATGGAAAAAGTGCATTGTTTTCTATTGCCGTATGTAGAAGACCTATAGAATATAAGTTCTATACCATCCAGAAGACACCTGGCTGTAGGGGACACATTGCAAAAATGAACTATTTGGTGGGGAGAAGAGGAGGAAGAGACACTATGACTATTTAACATTTTTATTATGCTTCCTTCATAGGAAGAAACTTTTCCCCCCTCTTTGCTGTCTGGTGAGCTGCTAGCAATCATCAGGCAGACAGGTGGTAAAGATTCATACCCATCAAACAATGCCATTTAGTTTGTAACCTGTGACTAAATCTGGTGTTAGCTTTAATTTCAGTCTGCTTTAGGGCTCGCTTGTTAATCTCTATGCAAAGCAGATGAAATGAATATGCAGCATTTTGGATGTAATTGTACAGCTTCAATTCAGCACTATAATTTTCCAAACAGGATCTTGCAATCAAGCTTCTATTCATTAGTGTATAAACAATTTAGTTTCTCAGCTCTCCAGTATGCCAATCATTTCAATGGAGTGAGCATCTCTGACAAAAAAGGAGGAAAGTTTCCTTTGTGTAACAGAGGTAAAAGTTGCTGGGTAACTTTAGCCCACTTCACACAAGAGAGAGACTCTGGCGGTTTTTAAAGAACCCCTTTGTTTTCCTGTGCCTGGCAAACTGGTTCTGAAGGACTGAGTGGCATTTTCCCCCTAGGTGAGAGCCCCCCAAATCTGGCCAATAACGAGCCCTTTCATGACTAGACACAACACCAAGGTCCTGACCACATGTGACCATTAAAGAGCCTCTGACAGCTTTTGAAAATGGGGTCCTGAGCCCCAAGAACAATTTCCCCTTAGATCATGTTATCCTGCGGATCTTCCTTCCTCCTGGCATTTCGATCAAAGGATTTTCTCCTTCACGTCCTGTCCTAAATCATCACGTAGCATTGCTGCTCTTTATTAAAACAGCGGTCACATTTCACCCCAGAGGTGGCTGCATGTCAGTGGTGGAAGCGATCCTTCTGTACAGGTGGTCTACGGCATTCTGTAGAGTAGGTCTGGATTTCTGCTGGCTAAGCCTGCTTGGCTCTCTCTGATGGGATTCCCGTGCCAGTGTCAGATGCTGACTGTAGTAGGACCATACCGAGTTTATCCTGGGAACTCATCGGGGTAGATCCTCCCTGCGGCGTGACTGTCCCAATGCAGAGACAGAGCAAGGCAATGCAGAGCTGCCCAACCTAAGCATCCCTGTGAAGCCTTCATTCAGCAGCCCCCTCCCCCACCCACATGCACAGCACCTCCCTGGGACATTCGGGTCTGAAAGAAAAGATTCTTGTCCCCTCTGAGAGGGGCTCAAAATGCCCTCCCCCGCTCTGAGGCCAGAATTGTGTCTCCCCTGCAGCCCGCTTTCTCGGTCACAGTTAATAGCAGCACTCCCTCCTTCCATGTTCTCCTCCGGCTCCTGCAACTTCTCCTTCCTGTCATTTCCCCACTGCCCCCTCCAACCCCACCCCCTTCCCTCACTCCATGCATGGGACAGAAGGGGCAAGCAACTTGGTGACACATTTCTCTGCCTCTCCACCCCCTGGTCAGCAGGGCCATCTCCCAGACTGCACTGCTTTGCTTGCCCTCCTGGAGGGGCTCCGGGTGCCCAAAGGGAACTGGGCCAGCACCCTGGGCTGGAGGGTACTTTTAAATGTCATGCCTCTAAAATCTCACATCAGCGACGCCGGAGGTTTCCACCCCCTGGCTTTGGGCTCGCCAATAAGATAGAGCCTGAGTTCATGACGTTTGAGAAAGAGGAATCATTTAATTTAGGAACGTGTTAGCTTCTGGGGGCTGGATGGCCTTCATCACTACGGCACCAATTCAAATCCAGCCCCGGGGCAGTACTGGACAAACATCCTCCCATGGGTGGCGCGTGAACTGCCGGCTGGGGAAGGCTAGCCCTCAGCCCTGCCCCTTCTGCCTGAGGCCCCCCCATGCGGGAGCCCAGAGCCCCCCACTGCGGCCGCAGAGCCCGCCCCAGGTTAGTGCCCCAGCCCTGGAGCTCTGGGAGGGCAGGTGACGGGGCCCCAGTCCAAGCTGGGGCCATGGCACAAGGGGAGCTGCAGAGCAGGAGGAGGACTGGGGGTGGAGCATGGGTGGGGAGGCACAGCCGATGATACCTGCTGCCCATGCATCCTTCCCTTCAGATGGCTGTTCGCTAGGCTACGTGAAGTGGGCTTGGGGGCGCTCAGGCAGCTCCTAGCAGACAGCTGCCAATAGCAGACGCACAACACCAAGACTAAGGGTTGAATGGACTAGTGAGAAGGCAGGATGGCCCAGTGGTTAGGGGCTTATCCTAGGAATCGGGAGACCTGGGTTCAATTCCTTACAATACCACTGGCTTCCTGTGTGAGCATGGGCAAGTCACTCAGCATCTCTGTGCCTCAGTTCCCCTCTGTACAATGGGGATAACAGCCTTGCCTCGCGGGGCTATTGGGACGATAAATACATTGAATATGGTAATTGATAGGTAATCGTTCGTTCTATCTCCCCAGGCCTGGCTGGAACACACTGAGGGGTGTAGCCTACACAAGTCCTGCACTCCAGGCCCCTGTTCTGGAGGTAAAACATTTCCGGCTCCAGGGCTGTTAATCCACCCAGCTAGGTGAATTTTGTGTTTAAATGTTGTCGGGCTCTGTGGGTGTTTTATCTACTTCAATCCATGCGCCAAGCATGCGTGGCGATCGACCGCATGGGAAACAGACAAATCCCACGCAAGCGGGGCCAGACCTCGCCATCAGCTGGACGGATGAATATGAACTCCTGGCCACACACTGTGGTGCTCCCCATTCAAGCTCTGCGGCGACCTGACCAACACTGCTAGCCTCCTTTTCACTTACAGCAAGCTAGGGCTCGCATGGCCCAGGCATTGCTGAGAACAGCCACGAATGGCAGCACCGTCAGCAGCCACGCTTAGCGTAGTCTCCATTTCCAAGTGACTATCGACAGGTCTAATTACAGACTATCACGCAGACAGCTTGTTCGCTTGTCACACAAAAACCAGTACTGAACCTTAAGCCATAGTATTCACAGAACGCAGCAAGACACTGCTGAGACCGCACAGGGAACTAGGCAGGCAAACCACCTCCAGCAAAACTAATTACTTCCTGATTGTCTCAGGCCACCCACTGGGTATAATAGTATAGACTAAATTCAGCATATACATAACTAAGTACTTGGCACCAATTTGGAATACAATAATCATCCTCTGCGTTGCATAATTAAAATCTGATCACTTGGAAGAATTATTTCCTAGTCCAAGGATTGGGTAAGGATTGCATAATGCGGTGTAAGAGAGGAATGCAGTCTAGCAGTGACACGCTCCAGTACTAACGGTATTCAATCACTCACTGGCTTTCCAAAAAGGCAGGTTTAAACTTGGTGCAGGGTGAAATGACAGGGGAGGGGGAGGGTTGTGCGCAGACAGGAAGGTTTATGAGCCTAGTTTTAGCAACCGGTCTGATGTCATCTCAGGTTTCAGCAGAGATGCTGCAATGCCCGGCCAGCAGCATTTGATACAGTACAAGGGACCTGCAACAACCTTAACTCTGCCCTTTTCTGTGTGTGCAGCACAACAGGCTGGGCCCTTCTACACATTGGCAGCTTCCGACACTGGCCACCTGACAAAGAGCAGTGTGCAAGCCAGCGTATTCCTCAATCTCCCGGGAAAGCGGAGAAGAAAAGCTGTTACTGATCAACCCATTTTGGCTTCTTTTGTAACAACACAGCAGAACCACATCACTTCCTTATGGAGGCCACTGGACACCAGGCCGCTTTCACTCCAAGCCACGCCGGAGTTGCTGGAGCATGGGAAAGGTAACAGGGGAGAGGTCAATGAGTTTAAAAAGAATACCCCGAGAATGCAAAATTGGAGAATATTCCTTGGCGTGCTGGGCTGTAGCAAGAGCCACGCGCACGGCGAAGATCCAGTGGGGAAGTGATTAGAAGCCACTGGAAATAAAGGTTTAGAACTGGCCCCACGAAAGCACTGGGGGAAAATAACTCCCCGGGAGTGTTTCACAAATGTTGGTTCCCATTTATAAGTGAATTCACTTTGGCCATGTTTTCTTGCATTTCTTTTTCATGCACACGTCGCCCTTGCTAGCTTTCCGTGCAAGCATCAGGGCTAACGGCAAGCTCACCCGCTCACGTACCCCCCACCCTGAGCCTTGCAGTAGATGCTCCCTTGGCATCACCGGGGAGCTTTGGGGCCTGTCACACTGGTGTAAGTCTGGAGTAATACCACTGAAGGCAGTGGGGTTACTGCAGCAGCAAAGAGCAGATTTTTTTCCGTTCACTTCATCCCACTGGATCATACGCTGGCCATGCAAGCAGGGGTGGGGCTGCTCGGCTGCTCCCAAAGCACGCGCACATTCCTTCGCATTGACCCTTTGCAAGCAGAGAGTTGACCTCTATACCTGCAAAGCAATGAGGCTTCATGGCCGGGTCTATTGTGATTGTGCGGCTGCTAAAGGCGTTTGGAAGGGCACAGTAATAAGAAATAAAAGAAAACGGAACGTGTGTGTCTGATCCATCAGCTTCCCTTTGAGGCCCCCTGGAGACTCAGCAAGAATACATGGATATTGCATGAGCCCTGGCATTTGACAGCAGGCCAGCCCTTCGGTTGGCCGCTGCCATGGCTTGCACTGTCCAAGCTCGTAAATCACCCGCCGTGACATCCTTTTCACAACTCGATTCCCAGCCAGGATATTCCTATTCCTGCTGATTACACATCAGTGCGCTCGGGGGAAGTTGTATCTCCCATTTCCAGGAAGGGAGGCACCGCAAGGAAAACGCATTGATAAAAAGGAGAATGAAATCAGCTTTGTTCATGCTGCGAATCCTCTATTGTTCCTGCTGAAATCGTCAGCCATCACTGGAGAAAGTATTTCCTAAGCGATAAATCTCCTGGGCTCCTCTGCAGCCTTTGCCTTGGCACAAGCGCCTTCTTGGGTTGTTTTGAAAGAAAAGCGGCCTTCGCCGCAAGGCTGCCTTTGCGAGATACAGACTTTATTTGATTAACACTTTCACCTTCCACCCCTGACCCTTTGTTGGGGCTACACCTCTGCAGGACGGATGCCAAGCACTTTGAGAGCCCCTGAGTGCTCCTGGGATGGAGGTGCTTAGGTCTTCAGGGCCGGACTTGCGCTGGCCTGTAGCTATGCCACATTGCGTCCATCAGAACTCACAAGGCAAGTGGGGCCAGGCCAGAGACCCCAAAGGGGCACCTAGAATAGCAGGAGGTGGAGTTGGCAATTGCGTAGGTCAGCTCCTTAGCCAGCGCCTCGCTGTGATGCTAGGAGCCACCAGGCTGCTGGTGCTGTGTCTGCACAACAGCAAAAAACCAGAGCGTGTAGATGTTAGGCCCAGAAGGGATCCTTATTACCACCTAGTCTGAGCCCCTGCGAAGCACAGGCCAGAGAACTGCACCCAGGGATTCCTGCATCGAGCTCATAACTTCTAGATGAGAGCGGTTAGAAGGAGACATCCGATTCTGGGGCCACTGAGAACACATGGCACTCTTTGCAAGATCAGGGCTGCTGACCATGCTGTTCTGCTTTCTTAAATTCACCAGGCAAATCCAATTAGTGACAGCATTCTTCCGGTCTCATCCTAGACCACAGCATTGTGTTGCTGCACACAGATGGAACAGCTACTGCGTTTCAACCCACAGGAGGCCGACTCAGTAGTGGGGGAGGAAATGGCTGCATGGAGGAGTGTGGCAGCATGATCCAAGTGTGGTGTCATCAAGTGTTCTGGGTTCTGTCCCAGGCTGTGTCACAGACTTGTATCAGATGGACAAGTTGCTTTGCCTCAGTTTCCTCCCATCTGTAAAACGGGATTAATAATACTCACCTGCTTTCATGAAGGGATGTTTGTAAGTGCTTTGGGATCCTTGTTAGCTCTATGCTACTGAGCTGGTTTTCCAAAATTTCAGAGGAAACACTTAAGTTAAAGTAGTTTCTCACTGACATTATAAAGTCACCCATAAAACATGTCTATCCACTTAGCTGCTTGTAAAGCCTGTTCTTTAGACCTCTTGGGGCTGGCTGTGTCCCTTGAACAAAACATCCCCCTTGGCCAGTGCCCAAAGCTAATGCGATCCTGGTATGCATGAAGCGGGGAATCTCGAGAAGGAGCAGAGAGGTTATTTTACCTCTGTATCTGGCACTGGTGCGACCGCTGCTGGAATGCTGTGCCCAGGTGTGGTGTCCATGATCCAAAAAGGATGTTGATAAATTAGAGAAGGTTCTGAAAAGAGGCACAAAAATGATAAGAAAAACCTGCCTTATAGTGATAGACTGAACTCTTTGAGCCTAGTCTATTTAGCTTAAAGTTAAGAGGTGACTTAATGATCATCTAGAAGTGTGTGGGGGGGAAAACATTTGAGAGTGGACTCTTCAGTCTAGCAAAGAAAGGACTGACACAATCCAATGGCTGAAAGTTGAAACTAGACAAATTCCCATGGAAAATAAGGCCTGAATTCGTAACACAGGGTAATTCCCCACTGGAACATTTCACCATGGGTGCTGGTGACTTCTCTATCACTGACAATGTTTAAATCAACAATGGCGGTTTTTCTAGAAGATCTTCACTGGGAATGACCAGGGGAAGCTCTCTGGCCTGCGTTCTACAGCTCCGTCTGGATGATCAGAATGGTCTCATCTTGCCTCTGATGAAAGCCTTGGGTTTGGCAATTCCATTGACCTGGTGTCCTATTTATAAAGCTCCAGGGTAAGGCTTGCTAAAGCACCCAAGTGACTTAGACAGGCCCGCCGGAGCCTATCCCTGGCCTGTTTTCTTCATGTGGACACAGAGTTTCCAAAGAGCTCAACACCCAGCATGGTCACTTATTTGGGGGCCTAAAAGGGAGCCGAGGTCCCTCAAATCTGGCCCCATGTGGGTGGAACTTTGAAAATTCTGGCCACTGAGCTGCTCTGCATCGTCAGGACTGAAAGGACCATGGTCCAGCGGGTTCAAAGGCAGAAGCTTCCAGCTCGGTACCAATGTGGTTGGCTAAATACAGGTGTTAGGTGACCTCCCACGAGGCCACGGAAAGCGTCTCTCAATGCATCAGGCTCCCCCTTGCTGGCGGGTGGCAGTGGTGGAGGAAATAATCACTTAATTTGACAGCTGATATTTTGGTAATTAAGATAATCATCTCTGAGACCAAAGCAATGAAACCAGAACCGTTCCGCACTCCCCTGGGGAGAGGAGCACTGTGAAATTCACATTGTAAGAATTCAGACACTGAACCTTTCCAACAATCTGGAATTAGGAGCATATTATCCAGGCATGCACAGGAAACGCTCTGTTAGGCCCCAGCTTTGCAGCCTCTCCGTGGTCCGATCTCCCTTTGATTCCTACGGCGTTCCACAGGCAGAGTGGGTACGGAACTGAGCCCTTGGTATGCTAGAATGGGCTAAATTATTCAATATCCCAGTTTTTCTGCAATTCTTCCTGTTAAACACTTATTCCTGGCACGCGACACATTACAGGAGAACATCCGCCTGGTTTAGCCTAGGGGATACTCTAATGCAGGAGTAGGCAACCTATGGCACGTGTGCCGAAGTCGGCACGCAAGCTGATCTTCAGTGGCACTCATACTACCCAGATCCTGGCCACCGGTCCGGGGACTCTGCATTTTAATTTAATTTTAAATGAAGCTTCTTAAACATTTTAAAAACTTTACTTACTTTTACATACAATAATAGTTTAGTTATATATTATAGACTTGTAGAAAGAGACCTTCTAAAACGTTAAAATGTATTACTGGTTCGCGAAACCTTAAATTAGAGTGAATAAATGAAGACTCGGCACCCCACTTCTGAAAGGTTGCCGACCCCTGTTGTTACAACACGGGTCTTACTGTAAACTAGCAGTCCAACACTGGGATTGCATCAGAGGCTCAGTGGGAGTGGTCGACAGTGGGAAGCCCTCGTACAAAGAAATTGTTCTGACATGAACCCAAATACGCAGCCCTGTGCCCTTTGGAATTAAACTAGGCTCACAATACAAAGAGCTGCATTTCACCTAGATTCCTCACATTATCTGATTACAGGTAAGGATCAGTCATCACCAGAGATAAGCAAACCACAACCATCACCCACTGAATCCAAAGAAGAGACCATGCTAATCCATCTTTTCTGGTACTCTCAGAGCTGACATAAATATCGTTTGCTATGGCCAAGTATTTAAAATGCAGGAGTCAGGTTGATAGTTGTACAAGAAAAATAGATCAAGTTTTAAAATAAATACAAGCAAAATGATCTGATTTTCATCAGCATCATCAGCTGCCTTTCAGGAAGCCACAGTCATCCCCCTGTTCTTCATTTCTGGTTTACAAACTACTTCATTCCTTGTTGCTTTGGAAACCATTACAAAGACCCTCTGCATCACCCGAAATAACTAGCAACAGATGCTGCTTTGACCTTAGCAACTTCCTGGAAACATACATTTGTCAAAATGAAAATAAAAAGATTAATGTGAGGGAGGCGCTTGAAGTTACAAGGAAATAGCGACACACAAGCCCAGACATGGGAGCCTGCCATTTGTAATGGCAATGCAACGCTTGACCAAGCAAAGGACAAACAGGCTCCAGACTCCAGCTGACTGATGTTGTGTCACCCCCATCCCCACATGGCACGCGCTGGGCGGCTCGCCCACGTTGGTGAGGTGACCATACAAAGCTTCTGGGAGTTTTAGGGCCCGATCCTAGGAGATGCTGAGCACCGGTTGGAAGGTAATGAATGCCCTTAAATGTCACGATACAGGGAATCATGGATTCTCCGGGTATGGTTATGCTAGAAATGCTGCAGTGCTGTGATGTAGAACGGAAGGGGTACTTCCTTCACTGCAGTAAATCCACCTCTCCGAGAGGCATGGGTAGATTGATAGGAGAATTCTCCTGGCAATCTAGTGGTGTCTATACTGGAGCTTACATTGGCTTAGTTATAGGGCTTAGTTTTCATAGCCCTGAGCGATGTAGTTGAGCCGCCCTAACTTTGTAGTGTGGACCTGCCCCTCAGCTCCTATTAACCAGGAGGCACCTATTATGCAAAGCTATGCACCAGGCAAACAGGCTTCTACACACAGTGCCACCTGGGTCTGCCTTTGTTTACCAGGACCACCCCCGTCTGAATCGCCAACAGAGCACACAGTGACATCTAGTGGCTGCATGATGTTACTATAAGAAAACAGGACATTACGCGTACTGGCTTCAATGGGAGTTGCAGGAGATGCTCAGTGGCACCTCCTGCAAGGAAGACCCACCTCAGGAGTACAGGCCAGTTCTTGAGTATTCATGACCAGCCCAGGAAGGGGTGATGGCTCAGACTCCAGCGTTATAAATCTGGCATTTTCCATGTTCTCTCACCTCACTTGAGAAGAGAGACACCAGCCACCTGTTTGAGCTTCATATTTACCATCTTTATCCAACATGGCACAGGAAACAGAGTAGGAAATGGCCATCTAGTCTAGCTCCATAGCAATGCAGGAGAGCTCCCGGGGGTACGTTTACTAGTGCTTTGTGCAGCCTGATTTTACATGTCCCAGGTCATGGAGCTTCCAACACTTTCTTTAGAAAACTATTTCACAGCTTCATATATGTCGCACTCAGGATTTTGTTATCACTCAGTGTCCCACATCATCATGCTGCGTTACTGTGCAACTGTTAAAGAGCTGCCACATTCCACCCCAGAGGTAGCTGCATTTTAGGGGTGGGTCAATCATATCCTTGCTCCAGCTTTATATAAATGTACGAGATGCACTGAAAATAAGTGTTAAACAATAATAGAATGAAAAATTCTTTAGCAATATGTTTATCAATAGCATTTAATAGAAAGACTACCCGTGTCAGGCTTATTCTTTGCTGAATACTGTAAAAAAAAATTATGAGACAAGGTGGATGAAGCAATATCTTTCATTGTCTCTTTCACCAACAGACATTTGGCCAATGAAAGATAGTATCTCACCCACCTTCTCTCTCTCTAATATCCTGGGACCAACAAGGCTACAACACCACAATCAATCAATAAATCAGTAATGATTGCATTTAGCCTGGGTTCTCATTCTAAATGCCCTGTGATATTTATAGGTTTATTTATGAATATCTTCCTTTGCATTGCTTCAAAACTGCATTGTGTAGATAAGATTGAGACTGAAGCAGCATAATTATGTATAAATCATGACGTTTTTATTTTAGGGTGCTTACAAAACTATGGTGTTAGCTTAGAGAATGTTTTTTGAACCTGTCTATAGCACAACAGTCTCTTTCAATTGCTCTGCAGTTGTCATCTCCTCTCTTTTTGGTTACTCTCTTGCCTTTTCTTTCCTACAATATGCAGAAGACTCCATTTTGGGAGGAGGAAGAAGCGGTGCTACTAACCATGGTTTCTGTGTTACCACCACCACACACTAGCTAAGTGTTCTACATCCACAGGGGATAAGAGCTTATTACTGACACCAACTAATGGAGTTACTCCTGTATCTCAGGTGCTTAGAGGCCCAGACTTTTAGTGTTGAAGGCTGTAGGGTCAACCCCCCTTAATAACTTTGTAAGAGGTGGGGGCTTTGTTAATGAACAAATTGAAGTGTTATTTATGAAGCCCTTGCACCCCACTAGAGTGCTCAGGATTAGGCACATCACAATCACATGACTGACGCTAGAACTAGTCCAGAAGTAAACACATCCTGAGACTCTGGGAAACTCTGGAGCCAGATCAGAACTTCCTGGCTCTGGCCCATCCTCAAGGAGGACGAGGAGCGCTCAGATATAGCAGGCACCTTTGCAGTTAAGATCTTAAAAAACAATCCCTCTGATCATTCTCTGTGAATTACAAAGCTCACGCAAAGGCCCCCCCACAAACTATCTACAATAGGAGCCAAAAGCACTCACCAACTAGAAGGGAAGGAGACAGTCTGCTGCAGCCAGATAACAACTTTGAACATCCACCCTCCAAGCAGAAGACCTTGTCTCTCCTTGAGTTACAAGGGCAGCCAGCAGATGAGCATGCTGGGAAAGGCTCCTGCTAAAAGAGAGTGAGCCCAGAGTGAAGTGAGAACTGGACTGTTGCTGAGAAACATTCCCAGGGTAGGGGCAGAATTAAAGGCATGGGGAGAGGAAACGTTTCAGGGCTGGAGATAGTTCTGGCCTTTAATTTCCCTTGGATAGCATGTTTCCATAATACGGCACCTGGCTGTGAGCTGCTTCTTGGCTGGAAGGGCCTCACCACTGCATCACAAGGACTAGTATTTCCTTTTGTATTTAAAGAGAAAGTGCATGAAGGAAGCGGTGTGTTCTTGCCCCTTTGGGGGCTTCTGTATGGCATATCTAGAATACCAGGAAGGGATTCGCTTTCCTAACAAGATGAGTAAGGGTTTTTTCCTGCCTATTTTTCACCTTTCAAAGATCAGGTGTGTCAAGTGTGTGCTCCTCCTCCTGGAGCAGTTAGAAGCAGGGCAGCCATCTCTTGTGATTAGTGGTGTTTTTCTTAAAGCCCCAGCTCCTGGAGTCATGTGATATGTGAAAATCTGTTTTCATTTTTTCAAAAATGTAAGTTTCCAGCACTGATAGAGAAAATCTTGATAATGTGACCCTGAAAGGCTCAAAAGGCAAATAACATCCACCACCTCCAAAAAACAAAACTCAACCCCCCCCAAACCCTTATGGTTTTTAAAAGCTCTTGATTTAGGGCCTGACTCACAATTTTTGACCACTTGGCAATACTGCAGATATGTGAACTTGGAGCTTTCACAGCCATTCATGGAAGGAGTGGTGGGATAGCTCAGTGGGTTGAGCATTGGTCTGCTAAACCCATGGTTGTAAGTTCAATCCTTGAGGGGGCCACTTAGGGATCTGGGGCAAAAGCCAGTACTTGGTCCTGCTCGTGAAGGCAGGGGGCTGGACTTGATGACCTTTCAAGGTCCCTTCCAGGTCTAGGAGATAGGTATCTCACCATATTATTATTAAGGAGTGGGGTGGGCATTCTCGCTGGGAGGAAACAGCTTTTCTCCTCGGTATGCAAGTTAATAAGTGTTAACAAAAATAACCGAGCATGCTAATCAGTCTGAATCCAACTATCTCCCCTCCTGGGGTCAACCCTATTTGTGGGGGTACTGAGAGCCATTGAACCAAACTGTAAATCCTGTATATAATGGAAACCACTTGAAGGCGGGAGGGGGGCTCCAGCACCTATGCCTATTCATTCTCTGGTTGTCCAAGGGGGCATGCAGGGCAGGCAAGAGCTGGAATTCAAGCTTTTATAAAAGAATCAAGAAAGGGACACAGACCCATTTGTTTTGCCCTCTGCAGGTCACTGTTAAACCATGTCATTGGTCTCTGCCCCGGCGGGCGGCCAGATTTCTCCCCACTCTCCCTTTCAAAGCTGATGCTCACTCCACAGTTGTAGCTGTGTGAGGGGCCTGCTGATCCACCGCCCAGACTCACACAGTCCCTCTGTCTACACGTTGCCAACGAGCTGGCTGGCTTTAGAACTGTTGCGGGTAAGTCAGTCAGAGCCAGAGTGTAGACCAGATGAAGGCAGCCGGACCCAGTCAGGTGCCTTAAGCCCTCTAAAAACTGGGTCTTTGCCATGACTAGAACCAATCTGAAAAGGGGTTAGACAATGCCCCAGGCCCATAGCCAGAACCCAGCCACCCCTAGCCCTGTCTCTGGGTTTTCTTATTTGAGGGCATTTGAAGCTGCTTGTTGGGTCTGAACGTCTCTTCCTTTGGTGGGTCGAACGGTTGGGTCATTAACGCTCTACCAATAACTCTCTCTAGGGCACATCATTTGTTTGGTTCAGTGGTGGAGACAGTGGTTAGATAGTGCTGATGAGCCAGATCTGTTACTCAGAGCACGTTACTCAGGGGCTGTTCTCCAGGCACCCCAGGAACTAATGAATATTGAACGCTGGCAGCCAGCAGCTCCTGCCAATAGCTCCGAAGTCATTCTGCAAACTCCCATCAGCAGCAGCTAGCACAAACCCTCAATTCACTGGGCTTTGCTAGCGAGTTCGACCGTCGCTGTTTATTCCTGGCTGTTTATTCTGCTCTGATCCTTGCCAGAGCTTGGCCCGCAGGCCCCCAGGTCTCACACTGACTTCATCCCGCCAGAATGCGTTTCAAAATAACGTCCAGTCAAAGTGTTTGATTGTTCTCAGGGCCTGTTGGGAAGGTTCCAGAGCATCGCAGTCTGAACAAGAGCGTTGCTGAGAATGACGCTTGTTCCGTTACACCAAGGCCTTCGCTGCCGATTGATCGACGCTAATCCCTCCCCTCTCCAGGACACGAACCCTTCCTGTATTGCAGACACTGTATCCTGCGCTGGCAGGGAGACGGACTTATGATCTTAGTGGGGCTTTTCCATCTCCACAGCTCCAGCAAAGGAATTCACCCCCTTCAGCTACACCTCCTGCCTCACGGGCTCTGACTCAGGCCCTTCCTAGCAGTACTAACGGCTGCATTGTGACTGTTGTCTTAGCCCTGCAAACACTTCCACGTGCGCTTAGCTTTAAGCGTGCGAGTCGTCTCCTTGATTTCAATGGAGTTCAGACGGTGTGTAAGCGTTCGCAGAAGTGAGGCTGGGGGTGGGATGAAGGGGGTGTTCAAACAGATGCAGATGACAGGAATGCTCACATTTTCACAGAGTTCAAGGAACTCTGTTCCTCTTAAGGGACGGGTAGTTTTTAACCTCAGGGAAGCTAAGATCAGCCCTATGCCCCCCACCAGGGGTTGACCTCAACTAGCTACAATGAGGTAAAGGCTCCACTAGGATTTTAGAGTGTGATGTAAAGGCACCGCTTTGTGCAGGGAAGACAGAGCCTCGGCTCGCTCTTCCCAGGAGCAGAACGTGCTCTTGTAGCAAGTCAGGATTTCTGGGTCCTGAGCCCAGTTCTCCCCCTTGTTCCCTCTGTGACTTTGGACAAGTAATATCCCCACTTTGTGCCTCAGTGCTGCTGAGTACGAGCGTTGATGTTTTTATGCTGGGAACTGTTGCTCTGACAGCTTGGCATGACACTGACCTATTCGGATGCTCTTCCCTGACACATCAGCCAGAAGGTGCTGTCTAGTGCAAGGTCTTATGTGTTATTATTCAGTGTCACCCTGTGCTGCTACTGGGCCTAGCGTCCCTTCATCAATCTGACAATAAAGAATTAGTGCTGTCAGCTCATAGGTGCGTCAGATGAATGAAGATGTGTTGGGGGGGGGAGGGGAGAGGTTCTCCCTGCTGCAAAGTCCTAGGGACGTGATTGCAAATTTGGGGGACATCAAAGCCAGAGCTGCTGTCTCCAGTTTCATGTAAGCAGTTTAGTGGCACTTGACCAAAAAAAAGGAGGGAGGGGGAGGATTTCTGTGATTACTGATTGTAACTCCGCCTGGCAGCTTCATCTGGGAGCAAAGCAATTGTCACAAATGCAAATCCTGACCCTGCTGGAATTTTTTGCCGTTTCCAATATGCTGGAACACTAGCTGTCATCCAGGAAGTAACTATGGCAACTGACATATACATTTACATATTCTTCCAGTTAATCACAGGGCCATCCAAGGCAACTATCTTTGCTGGGTTTTTTTTTTTTTAAACACAATGTATTGTTTTCATTTTGCTAAACAAGCGCCATAATCCAGGACCCTTCCCAGTTACATTATCTGCAGGTTACTCATCTAGAGTCACTCACCAGTTTAAATCAAATTCTTCTCTATCAAAATACCTTAGATTCATCTCTAACCAAGGGAGCCAGGTAAGGAGCCTAACATGGGCAAAACTTTCCAGGCCCCACCCCCAAAGCTAAGCCTTCAGACTGATCAGTATTGAATCAGACACACACGCTGATCATCGGAGCCATGGGCGCATGGGACCCCATTAACAAGCGAGTGTTGAGAGAATGCGGAATCGGTCAGCGTGACACTCAGCTGATGCAGCAACTCAGGGTGTCGGTCGCTATCAGGTGGTCAAGGGACATCTACATAGAACACATCACTGGACATGGGCAATACCAGGCGGGATGAGCTGGAGTGCTGATGAGAAGTGCAGTGGGGAAAGTAACTGAAATACTTTCCCCATGGCCTGTATTTTCCAAATGGACAACCTACCCTAAATTCTCAATTAGTGAGGGACAATCTTCACTTGTTGCTATATTTGCTTTCCACAACCAACTCTCTGTATAACTTTTCTTGAGTGACGGACCCGAATACTTGGATGCTAATATCTAAACTGTAGTCTTAAATTTATTCCCCTAAATTGGGGTTATTGCTGATAAAGCCATAAGATACATATAGTGCATAAAAAACAAACTTTATATTTCTGGATAATCTAAGCACTATACCCAGATGTACAGACACGCTTTTCTTAAACTGCGTATTATATACTTTTTTAATATTAGCTTTAATACATTTTTACATCCCCCTCACGCAGGGCTGTATGCGTGCAGTAGAAACACACTGATCTAATAGGGCTTTGCCAACTTTTCAGCTAGGTTTTGGCACTTCAGGCTGAAACACTGGGACAGCGCATGAATCTCTCTAGGAGCCTTCATGTGCTTCCACTGACAAAGAAGCAATAGACATGGAATTTTACACCAGTCAGTGGCATAGCCAGCATTAGAACCCAGGAGTCGTGACCTCTAGTCCCCTGATCTAGCTATTAAACCACAGTCTTTTCCAGAGCTGGGAATAGACCCAGGAGTCCTGACTGCCAGTCTCCCCTGCTCTAACCACAAGATTACCCGTTCTCCTTTCCTTGGGGAGGTGTGCGGAACTTGGATAACAAAACCAGGTGGCAAAAAACCTGGTTCTGGTTTTTGTTATAAACCCTCGACTTGGGCCAGGTTTCTTGGTCGGGGGGTTCCTGGAGAACCTGGGAATATGTATGTGTGAGGCTGGGGGCTCATTTATAGTCTGGGTGGATACTATGTATCACGCTCTCTCTCTAGATACTTAAGTGACTCCCCCCCCCATCAGTCTTGTGCCTGAGTACCTAAAAGCTGGTGGTTTTAAACAAGTTTTACTTAGTGCTTGTGCTTCAGTCGAACCTGAAACTTGGGGCAGGAGAGTACAAACCCCAGATGAACTGAAGCAAAGCAAAGGGCTCCCCAGAGACGGTCGCAAGTGAAAGTGCTGAGTTTCCCACAGCTCTGTTGAGTGTGCGGGTTTCCCAGTTCCCAGCCTGGAAGGAGCAGGAGTTGTATGCTGTGATGTGTGTGAAATGGTTCTGGGGTGACACTGCTCCAACTGCTTTGCTTTAAAAAATAACCTGGGGAAAGCAATTAAAAACTGATGAGATCCAGAGTTTACAAAAACGCTGCAGCCCAACGGGCTGGGAGCTGACCTCTCCGGCCTTGTTTTTTAACCTGTCAGGGAAGAGCGGGGGCTGGGTGGGCATGGGGGTGGTTTGCTTTTTCATGATCTTGCTTCGGTTTTTTTACATGAAATTAAATGATCCATTTTATTGTTGTTTATTGCAGCGCCGTCATTGCTCACGGATGGCAGAGACAAAGGCCACTTAGACAAAAACTCCACAGGGCTCAGAGGGGATCATACGTAGCAGTATCCTATTTTAAGCAGAGCCATGGCCCTAAATCAACCTGTGACTTGCCTGGATTTCTACTGCAGGCCAATGCTCAGTTCTCCTCCAGTGCACCATAGACCAAATCCTGGTTACCAGATGCACATTGGCTCTCACCAGAATATCTCTGCATAATCAAGGAGTGTGCAAGGCATGGGTTTTCCATGCAAATTTCAGAATGTTCTGCAGGCTCTCCATGATGGGAGGTGAAGAGGGGTGGGAGTCTAGGCATCGTAGGGCATGTATTTGTATGTGCACCCTAATTACTGTAAACCCTGCAGACTGTCTGTGCTCCAGCAGGTACACTGTGCAGGGAGAGGAGGACTGTACACAGGGCTGCTGTTAGCCAGAATAGAGCTGCATGTTAATCCCACTTTTGCAGTGCAGCCTGCATCTATATTCAGGGGCATTTAAACACAGGATTGGAATTTGGCCCCATCGATGAAAATCTGTGATAGGCAGTTGGTCATGAACCACCATCCCACGCTGTCTCCTACAGCTGTTGGACAGCACGGGTGGGGCCCGTCACTTTGATTAGGGCAGCAGGCCAGTTGGGGCAGTAAGTAGGCGTGGGATCCTTTCCAGGGCACAGGAGGGTGGTGAGCCTGAGGTTTCTCTGAGCACCTTCTGCACAAAATCTGCAAACAGGCTCTGAGCAGCCACCCAACTCCTGCTGCTCCCCCCGCCTTAAAGATTTAAGACCCACCAGCTTCCTCTGCCCTCGCTACTGAACCAAGCATCAGAAAGTTTTATAAACTCAAGGAAACACGAGTCAAAGCAAACGGAGCTCAAAGCTGAGCCAAATTGTGACCTCAGCAACCTCTTCTCTTTGTCTCGGCTGGGACCTCATTATTATCTGTCATCATTTGCTGAGGCTCCTCCTTCAGAAGAGACAGCCAGGCCCTTCCTGGGGAGCAGGGCCTTGCCGCAGCTTGAAGCTGATTTAATGAATGTGTTATCTCTGTCATTTCCATCTCCACTTCCCTTCAGCCAGCAGGGTTAGTGCCCTATTGTACCCTGCAATCTCAAGGGGAGCTGAGACCCCAGCCCACTCCTACCTCAGAACCTGCTTCACGGAATGGATTCTTGCCCTGGACTTCGTTGGCCTTTGGATCAGGCCCTGACTGCTGGGCCCCAGTAGCTGAATGTGGCTTTCCTGGAATGGAATGGTGTAAAGAGAAAGGGGGGGGGTTACAAAGCGCTTACAAGCCAAGCCTAAGGCAAGGGCATCAGGTGGGTATAGCCAGGCAGGGGCGCGTAAGGAAACAAAGAGACAGTGCTGATGAGTACGACAGGCGGAGGTCACAGGACACCCGCTGGCTAACACGGACGGGTGTTGTGTTGGCATCACGGCCGAGGAGAGGTTTGAGAAGGGATCTGAAGAAGGACAATGAGATGCTTTGCCGAGGTTTAGCTTGTCCCATTTAGCAGCCGTGGTGGGAGGAAACACCAAGGGGCTTGTGGGGAAATTTAACAAAGGATTGACAAGGGCTGGCATCATGGGCTGATGGGAGACTTCTGCACTCACTCCCCGCTTCTGCCATTGGCCAAGAACGGGGCCTGCCTTTGTTTGTAACCCCCTAAGCATGGGCTGTGAGGGACTAATTCTGCCCTGGTGTAACGCCCGTGGTGCTGCCCCTGCGTGACTGTGTGGCAAGACTGTCGATTCGGTTACTCCTTCCCCCTTTCCTGAGCAGGGAAGAACACTGCTTGTCACTGAGCGGGGCACTTCCCAGAATCCCTCCAGCCAGCGCTGTTACAGGTTGCTGAGTCCCACCCACCCAAAGGTGCAGCCCTGTGAAAGTCCGTTGAGAGGGGACACCCCCGCCCCCCCCGCATCACACACACACTGAATGCTTGGAATGAAGGAGCCACGCGATGGGGAAACTAGCAGAGCGAAGGGCTTGTTTGCTTAGATAATTTTTAGTTTTAACTAATTTTTGGCAGCTCTGCAATCAGTTTAGTCCCGGAGATTAAATGGGTTGAGCTAGAATTTTACCCCAGCAAATCCAGCCATGTGAACATTAACTACACGACCCAGTAGATAATCTCCTGGAGACCTTCTCTTTGGGCCAACTCCTGTAGTTCTTACTCAGGCCAAACTGCCACTGACTTCAAACACAGGATCAGGCCCTTCGTAGGTAACAGAAGAGAAGCAACAAAGGCAGTTTAGGCAGTATCCTCTACCAATGTCCTTATGCAGTGTCCTATGTCAAACCCTCTCTGCCACTTACCGATTCAGAGTCAAAAAGCCACCGTCTCCCTGCTGTCTTGGGACACAGAAGGTGCTAAACTGTGGAGTCAGTCACCAGAGTGGCACCCTGAGAGGCAGGGGGACAGTTTGTAGGGACATGTGCCCCTGCAAAGATAAATCAGAGGAATGGTTGGAGCTTTGCAACACTGGGTCGAGAGCCACAATTACCCATAGGTCCTGCCTCTCCATTACGGATGGCTGAGAAAGGAGCTAATACTAAAGGAGGCAGAGAGCATCATGTACAACAGAGGCTAAAGAAAGGCGGAGCATAATTTTATGTTGGAAGAATCAACAACTTGCCCCTCCAAGCACAAGCAGCTTTGTGACAGGCAGGGAGTGTTTGGTACAAAGGAAGGAAATGGAAGAATTACATCTATAGAACTTCCCAGCCTTTGTTCCCCTTCTTGCCCCTTCTCTGGTCTTCAGTTCTTTGCTCTCCTTCTTGGATGTATATGGCTTGATATTACCCAAGCAGGCTGAAAATGGGGTATATCAGCTGAAAGCAATTTACTTTGAAATCCAGCTGCCAGATTTTCCTTCATTCGTTTACTTTTAAATGCTTTTTTAAAAGCCAAAATATACAAGGCAGCCAAATTGCTGACATGTGTGCTGGGCCAGTACCCCAGCAAACGCTGCATTCTTTCATGTCCTCCTGGACTCAAATCCACGCTTGTTTATTTAAAATACATAGAACACTTCAGCACTATTAAGGAACACGTTTTATAGTAAATGGAAAAAGGTTTCCTTGCAGGCAAAGTAGGGGGGGAGGGAGGGAATCACTTTGATTCATTTTTGTTCCTAGAATAGTTTGCCTGCCACATAATGACACAGCCACCCACATCTCCCTTCATCAAAGTCTACTTGCAAATGGGGTGGGCCCAAAAAGCCCATTAGCCAGTAATTCACCAGGGCTTCACCAGCACACAAGGGGTCTTGGTATTTCCCTTCCATGTATCCTGGTGGAAAGTTGCCCTGACAAGGTTGAGTGACACTCCAAGGCTGAGCTCTGGAGCAGATAGCAAGGCACTCTGCTACTTCTGACTCTCATGAGAGAGAGAGAGACTCAGAGGGACCTCCATCAGCTTGTTTGAAATCTGGCCCCCAATCCTCTCTTTTCTCCCTTTCCTATGACTATTAATTTCCCTCTCCACCTGTTACAGTCTCATACATTATATATAACTGACCGTACTCGATACTTCTGTAACAACACTTGACGCTTTTATAGTGCGTGACCCAATGCACATTGACTCCAGGGGCACTGGATCAGGTCCACAAAGCCTTCTACCCAAGGAAATCAATGTGCTTTGGAATCAAATCATTTAGCCTCATTGCACCCCTTGGCATCATTATCCCCATTTTACAGATTAAGAAATTGAGGCCTGGAGAGATTAAAAGGCTGATTTTGAGTAGCAGTCTCCATTTCGGTGGGTACAATTTTGAACCCGCAAATTGTGGATTCCAAAGCTACCAAGTAGACAGCAAATTACCTGACTGCACCTGCACACGGGGATTTAATTTTACTGTAGATGCAAAACTGCACCCTCTAAAATGGAGAGCGGCTGAAGTCTTTTTAAAAGTCAGGCATGTCCTAAGTGACCCACTTAAAGTCAGACAATGACTGCAGATAGCCCCAGGTCTCCTGACTCCCACTCACACCTTAATCTCACAACCACCCGCCCAGTCCTGCCACTACAGTATCAGTTCAGTACGGCATTGGTGATTAGCTTGCATAACAAAGGATATGTACATTCTTTCTATTGTTGGTCATTTTATAACTTTTCCAAATCAATTGGAGGAACTGAGCTAATAACAGAGCGATGGATAGGTAGCCAGGTACACAGCTGCAGAAGAGACCTGACAAGGTAGGCATGCATACAAACACTGAGTAAGAAAATATGGATTCATTGTTCCATGCAACATCAACCTTTCAACAAACAAACAAAACAACGCCACCACCAATAAAAGAAGTAGAAAATACTAAAAGGATGCTAAATAAAGTCATGACATAAATAAAGCAAACAGTAGGTAAAGAGGCAACAAAGAAGTTTAGACTCAAATGTAGTATTTGTAGAAATAGCGTCCACAAAATCCCTTTCATGAATTTTTTATACTTAAATCATCCTTCGGCAACAGATGCAACCCAAACATTACAACACTGTGCTAAATAACACCTGCCCCACTAAGTGAAATTAACTATAAACAAAAGTGAAATTCTACTTTTACTGCCCAAGCTTTCAGAAGTGCATAAAAGTAACCATGCAGCATAAAAGATTAAAAGTGAATATTTTTAAAATCCTGTCATTTTAACTGTATAATATATTAACAACACCGGGAGGAATAACTGTTTTGTTAAAAATATTATTTTTAAACTGTCAGTATCCCTTTACCAAACCCTCTTTCTAAATGAAAACTCTGCTGGCTTTGCTAGAATTGGTCTGGTTTCTTTCATAGCAGAAAGTACGTGGGAATCATGAATCTCCACTTAATAACTGTTAATCATGTAGACTGCATCACCATCTCATCATTTTATTTTGATTAATTAGCTGGAGTATTAAATCTTCCAAAGCTTCTCAGATGGAATTTAGAAGCCAACGCTGCATCGTTCCAAACTCAGATTATGTCATAGATTGATCACAAAAATCCCACAACTGGTTTCACTCATTCCTAGCAGCACCAAAGACGCTGTCCAAGTGATAATAGGAGAGCAGAGCAGTCTGCAAGCCAAGCACTTTGCACGAGCTGTACATTGGCCTTTGGGGACTTTCTCTTCTGTTAACTGACTCCATAGCTCTTTGGTGCCCTGCACCTCATAGTAAACAGTGTCTCCAGTATGAGCTGAGACTCATCGAGTGGCTCCAAAAGCAGGATTTTGCCTTTGCTGGCTATACACAGACAGCAGTGATTTTAGGGTTATGGCTTCAGTGCAGCACTCTCTGGAGACCCAAACCACAACGCTTCCTGGCCAGAGCACCATCCTCTCTTCCCATGCGCATTCCCTCAGACATTAAGGTCTCTAGCTGCCTTCCTTCCTGAGTTCTCTGTCTGCCTGGGGCTCACCAGAGCTGTGGGGAGGCAGCTGGGAAAGTTGCTCAAGGAGTGCCCATGGCTGGAGGGACCCTGTCATAGATGGAGGGAATCATCATGTGTCATTTCTCGTTGGCCCGCTCTACTCGCACCGTCTCTGGACACAGCTCCTACCATTCAGGGTGGCAGGGCACAGGGAACAAGAAGTGCTTCTGCTTGGGACAGTTTAGGCTGTAACTGTTCTAGGATTGTGGGTAAGTGCATGGCCAGGGCTCAGGCTGCAACCACTCCAGGGTGCAGTTGTTTCTAAGATCAAAGCAGCTAAATATTACCAGGGTTCACCTCTGTCTGTAGTAGGATTCTGGGAGTGCTGTATGGGGAGGGGGATGTCGCACTGACAATATTTAACAAGGGGGAAACTGAGGCACAGAAGGACAATGACTCTCCCAAGGCCACAAAGCAAGTCAATGGCAGAGGCTGGAAAGGGAAGTCAGGTCTCCTAACTCTATCCATTGAGCTACACTGCCCCCGTTCTTCTCTGTTTGCTGCTCTGCAACATGCTGGGGTGAAGGTAGAAAGCAAACCCGTGAATGCCTGAGACAATGAATAACCCAGCAAACGATCATATCGGCTCCTTGGCTGTCGGGAGCCAAGTGCTACTTAGAGGGACCTGGATCGGAGCTGAGCCTCCCTCCCTCCTTGCATTGTATTCCTTTCCTTCGCCAAAATGTGCTTCCTGAGACTTGGGCAGAGCTCACCGCCGCTGACCCTCACCTTCCTCTGTTTAGCCTGGAGCGCAGGCTTGCCACGAGCCCTGAGATTGCACCTTGGGGCAGACACCATCCCCCGCTGCGTGCACATTGCCAGGGTCAGGCCTGCCTGTCAGTGGCTTCCTGAAAATGAAAGCCAAGTAGGGCCACACCTGGCTCTGTCCCCGGGGAGCACTGGCTGGACTGCTCGCACTTTAGGAGGCTAAAGTGTGTGTGTGTTTAGCACTGATTTGATACCAACCTAGGGCTCTATTCAATCCTCCTTAGACACGCAAAACTTGGGCCAAACCCTGCTGTCCCCTGCACAGCCATAAATCTGAAGTTACTGACAGCGGAACAGAGGTCAGCCTGCGCTTTGTCTGAGTGAGTAGGGAGCACGCAGCGGGGCTGTTAAACGGTAGCTCCTGTTTGCACGGAGGAAAAAAAGCGACACCACTGATAAATAGATGAATCAGCCTCATGGCCATCAGAGCAGCCCTAAATGTTGCTTTTAAAAATGAAGGGTGGCAATGCTTTAAAATCCCTGATTGAGCCACACTGGAGCAAAATCTCAGAAACAAGGAGAGTTGGAGCCTTCGCTCTTTTATAAAGCTCCCTTTCTCCTGTGTCGTATTGCCAGTCACAGTGCCAGAAATGGGCCAGAGCTGGGCTTCGCAGAGCACCAGGCATGACCTTGCTGCTCACTGTACTCATTTCCCACCTCTCAAGGCGCCTGTGGGGGCAATCAACTTGAACCCCGCTGCAGCGAGTGGAAAGTGATGGTTGCTGCGGCTTAGATGAATGAAAAATTAACTTCGATCATCTAAGTTGGCCAATCGAGGCAAGAGCACACAAACACGCAGCTTTGGAATCCCTTCGTTTGGGGTGTTCCACAGACAACTGCAGATGTGAAAGGCTCTTTCAAACGTGGGGCTCCAAGCAACACTTCGGAGATACTTTGGGGAGTGGAGCAGTGGAAAAGGAGATGGGACAGAGGCTCTCACTCACTCACTCATTTCATTAAATGCTCTCTGATTTCCGCTTAGGGCCAGACTCTTCACTGGGTCCAGCTGGGTGCAACTCCCTGATTCTCTGCCCCAGCCCTAATGCAGCCATAAACCATGTGGGGAGAGCCCAAGGGCACTGAACTGGAGTTATCTACACTCCAATTAGCCTAGCTCGAGAGAGAGAGCAGCCCACTGGAGCCACACACCCTCATGTGTAGGACTGACACAGCCTATGGTTCTTTGCACTGCACTAAACTGGTCTATGAATTCTTTCCCAGGGAACTGGGAGAACTTGTCTGTGTTTTCTCAGCAAACAGGGGCAGTGTGGAAAGACTTGAAGGGGCACCACCCTGCGTCCACACTGCAGAGTGGTCATGTTAGCAGCCACCAAACTGTGCTCACTCAAGCTCTAGCCTACATCCCCGACAAGCCAACCAACTTGAGATGAAAGGGTTCTTGTGTGTGGACAGGACTCAAGGTAGGGGCAACACTTGAGTTATAATTCGAATTAACTCTGTCATGAAGAGAAGTGCTGAGTCTGATTTCCCTCTACTAGTAACACTGTTTAGCCTCGGGATTGCCACCCTGGAAAAACTTCACTCAGGTGTCCTAGTGGTGCTTAAAACAGCCACAAGAGGGAGTCTTCATCTGCTACTGCATTCTGATTTCAAAAACCTTAACAGCTTCTATACTGTAGGAGCTTACAGTGTTTTGAAAAGGATAAAAAAAAACCTGACTAATTATTTTGGATTCCCAATTCCCTCTGTGGCCTTGTGCAAATCAGTTACCTCCTGTGCTTTGCTTCCTTTCCCCTTTCCCCCACCTCCCAGGGGTGCTGGGAGGATGTAGTTAATGTTGCACAAGCACTCTGAAGGTTAAAAGCTCTGCAAATGCTGGTAATTATTAAATAACCCTTTAAACCAAGATGCAGAGCCAGTGCCTTTCACCTGTAGACAGTCATAAAAATGCACCTCACCTTTTTCTGCCAGCTCCTATAGAACATGTTATACTGGGGGGGTGGGGGAGAGTGGTAACAGCAACCAACACAATAAGTAAGTTATATTCCACTCATGGAGAAGGGGCCATAGTGATATTGTGCTTCAGGTTAGGGCAGAGGTGCTCTCTCGTATCTATGCCCCTGCAGCTAAACCAGTGGCCACATCTCAACCCACGCTGCAGCTGGCTGAAGAGGAAGATGTATGAAAGGAGATGGTCTTGACAAATCATGGTTTTCCAACATTTCACAGACCTGCTCTACCTAGCCCCCAGATCTCCCTCTCTCTCTCATCTAATTTCGTCCCACTCCAGATAATTCCTGCCTTGGCTAATGGACATCTACACAGCTAAGGGAGACAATGTTATTTCCAGCACTTGCTCAGACAGGCAGCGTCCCTCCTTCCTAACCACGGCCTTTGTAAGTGGAATGAATGATGTCCAGATGCTCACCTTCTTGGTCTGTCTGTAACGAATGCTTTCTAGCCCCTCTTCCAGAGTCTCGGGAGGCACATTAACAGTATTGCTTCAGACTGATGAAAATCAAGTTGCAAACATTTTGAAGGTATAAAATCAGAAGGCCTTGAGGAGGATGCTATTTCTAACTGCTGTGCTAGTGCACACTAGTGTAGCTGCACCTGAAATGATCTCTTCTCCTAGAGCACCAAGAGTAGAAGTTGCCGTACAATTTTACTTCTCCTATGCCAAGGTCTGAAAGAGTGCAGCAGCTTCTGCTTAATCCAGCATGTAGTGTGGCAAGCACCCATGACACTGGCTTGCAATTTTCTAACACTAATTGTTCATTTCATGCATATGATTATGAGCCCTGGCAAAGCTTACAGCCCACATTATATAACAAATAAGGCTTCTCACATTGCCAGCAGCAGAACTCTGTGCTGAATCTGCACACGTCTGCTAACTGCCAAAGAAATGTCAGGATACGTCTCTGGAAGATGGTTTTATGGTCTTAACTCAGTCTTGTTATTCAGCTGTTCCACATTTTCCAAGGAAACATTACAGCTACATGATGGTACTGGTGCTCGACTAGAGCAATGCAATATTATTGACCAGATGCTGCTACAAACAGAACATTAATCCTGCAAGGTGGTAGAGTGGGGCAGGGGGTTCCGAGGAAAAGATACAGAGCCTTTCATTTCTAGCTCCTGCAGCACATCCAGCCCGTGTACATAGTGACCAAAGGTAGCTATCACTCATCAACTTATTTGAAATGAGTTAATGGTCTCAGTCCAGCTCCTTGTGTCATGGAATCCACATCGTGCATCTCCGCAACAACTAACATCCCTCTTTGCACAAGCAGTCTGGAAGCTCAGGATTAAATCGGCATGGAGACTACACTATTCTCCCTCACCCAGAGTGGAACTCTCAAAGTTCAGGCACAATCACCCCAGCTAATTCCAAACAGAATGATAAAACAAGCTGGGTTTCAAAAGAGCCAGTGTCCTAATTATGGAAAACAAATTGTGCTCATCAGCAATTCTTAGTTTTATTGGGGGAATACTCTTAGGAAAGGCTGCCTTACTAAAATTCCCCCTCAGCTTCTGCAGACTCCTGCAAATTGGCAGTGAAGTAAGGTCCTGCAGTACTTGGTAGCTTATCAAACTACATCATACACAGGTGTCTCCCTTTGTTGAGCCTTGCCTTTTCAGGTAGAGAGCAAGCCGCATACAAGAGCCAACCAAAAAAAAATAATTATGAAAATATGGGATATGAATTTATAAAGATACTTTAAGAACAGAAAGGAAATGAAGCATCTTAAATATTCCATTGGAAGTAAGTCACTCTTCTATCAAGATGATGTGCAAATTAAGAATTTTTAGTGATGATCTGAATACATTTTAAACATTCAAAAGTGTTTAAAGTTATTCAAATCAAATGTAGTAGAAGTCATGCTGTAGTTCCAGCTCATAATACCAAATCAACTTCCATTTTTTACATTTTTCCTTTCAGCTCAAAACCTTTGCACCGTAAAAGAGCTGAATTCATTAAGCAAGCCATACAAAAATGGCATGCATGGATCATTTGCATTAAACTATTAAATTAAAAAGGATCACATCTTGTAATTATATTTCCTTTGACTATACCCTAATCTGACCCCATCATTATTATTCCGAACAATTCTTGCACAACAGTTTCTGAATACCAACAGTACTGGAGGACAGAGATGGACAAGTTTTAGTCTTTTCATTTAAGAGATGAACTATGGACCTGAAGTTGTTCAAACTTGCTAATTGCTGGTTTTAAAATAGGGTCGTCTTGAAATTCAGCTCCAAATTGGTCAACAATATAGTTGGCCAAAAGTTGATGCTCAATTTTGTCCTAATACTTTTGCTACCACCTTTTCAAAGCAGAATAGTTAAGGAGGCACGGCTTATGCCCCAAGGTATACGAAGCACGACTAGCCTAGCCATTCCTCTGTCCTCATGGCCTTTTTGAATGACGGGCCAGGAAAGCTCTGCTGAATTCCTGTTGATTTAGTCACTTCATTTCCCTTCTTCCCTTGGACCTTCTAAAAAGGAAGATTGCAGAGATGTCATGGAGGTACACCACAGCTCAGTAACACATCCAATGGGCTTCAAAAAATAGGGTGATGTGAATAATAGGATGAAAACATGTATGGCATGTTTCCCCTGGGTACCAGTCAACCTACCCAGGTTCATAGGCTGTACTGTATATAAACTATTTGCAGGCGAAGATCTACAAAAAGTTCCCGTAGCTTGTCCTGGTATGAGTCCCCCCTCGAATTCTCACATGTATTGGGATAAGGATATACGCCTTTAACAGGATTTTGAAGCAAACTTATTTTTAAACTGGTTAGGTCCCACAGGTGCCAGCTAGCTTTTTGCATTTACCAAGTGCAACTTCATCCAGATAAACCATTCAGAAACTCTGTCCTCTGCATCATGGTCGTCTTGAGCTGGCTCCTGTTGAGGTATCCCACACACTACAGAAATAGTAGCCCAAGTTCTCCTCTCAGAACAGAAGGCCTAATTCTGTCCTCAAGCACATCACTGTAAATATGGAGTAAATCCATTAAGTGACTGGAGTTATTCCCAGTTTACATAGGTAGACCTGTAATCAGTCACTAAAGATAGGACCAGATTCTGAAGGATGCACTCAAAGAATCTCTCTCATATCGAGGAGAATTACGGTATCACATACATTAAGCAGCAGAGGAAATCTAGGTTTTTGTTTAGCAGAGGAAGGCTAGTATTAGTCCAGAGTTTCATAAAAAATTTGAAAAAATCTTTATCCAATTATTCAAGACCTACATTATATAATGTATCCAAAAGTGGCAGTGTCTATTCACATCTGTAGAATGTGCTATTTCCCCCCCCCCGCAAACAAACAGAAGATAAAGAAAGCCAATTTGTAAAAGCTATAATCAGTTTTTCTTTCCAATACAATATTGATATAAAAATTGGCAGATTCTGAGGCTTGGAAAGAATCCTTACGTAAGTGAATAAACCCATGCTTTACCCAAGCTCTCAATGAATAAGGGCAAGATCATAGCCTATCCTGCACAAGGAAGTAGGGGGATGCAAGGTGCCTCTTACTCCCTTGTACTGGAGTTCTGTACCAACGCTTCCTGTGGGCCTGGGAAAGCAGGCAATACATTCCTCCCCACACATGCAGATGGGCAGAAAGGGCAGGAGTGGCCAGTCTTGACTTCACCTCACCAACATACTAGAGCAGCAAGGAGCATGTGCGGCACCTGTATAGACTCACTGCAGCTTAATCCCTCCACAAATGAGACTGTCACTTCAATTCACAGTCCCCCAATCTCCCTCCCAGTCTGCTCCAGCACCCTACCACCCTAGCCTTTTCCATGGGCTAGATTTCAAAATGACAATCTAGCCCTAAATACACAATATGGCCTGAACTGTAGTTCTCTGGCTTTGGTACAGCAAGTTACTTTGATTTTCCTGACCCTCGTGTTGTCACAGTTACCATGTGTCTTGTCCCTTGGATGCTGCAAGATGGAGCAATTAATGACTTTATTATAAGAGTTGGCTGGTGAAAGGAAATGAACAGAGCTTCAGGTGCTGTCACAGTGGGGCTACAGGTAAGTCCTTGAAGTCAGGCTCTCTACATAAAAAGGACTGTTTTGCTATGACACTTAGCACTGGGACGTCTTACGTGAGTAGCCACAGGGACAAAAATGCACTTCAGGAAATAATTTTTGAAGGGTTCAGCTGTATAGCATAGAATTCTCATGTAACAAATACACTCTCCCCAGTGAAAGAGAACTGATGAAGGATGGAAACAGCTAAAATAACATGAGACATGACCAGTCACTTGTGAATTTAAACACACACATCTTAATATCTCAAGTAATATTGCATTTCTAACCAGCATTCTTGGAAGCATGGACTAACTACTTTAAAAAAAAAAAAAAAAAAACCATGCATCAAATCCCAAATTTGAGGTTGAGTTACCAGTTTTTACCTTTGCAGATTAGTCACCTTCATACAAGGTTTGTCGGAACCACAACACAGACACTCATGCAGAGATCATCAGTAGCCTTGGGAATCTAAATTGGTGACCTGCTAGGCTCCGATCTGGCTTGTTTGAACTGGAACCTCATAAGAAAGGAGGTTTGTTGGAAAGAAGATAAATACTTGGAGACACAAGTATATAAGCCACCAATGCAAATGCTGGAAATCTGAACAGTGAAGAACCGGCTCGATTCATTTTGCATTCTACCATTTTTTAATATTTAGTAAGAATGTAACAAAAGAACTGAACCATACTTACATATGCTGTTTGGCAAATCTTGGCTTAAATCTGATATTCTCGTTGCTGAATGACTGACTTTAGAGACAGAACTGACTGTGTTAAGTGGCTAAAAGGACATTATCTTTTAAGGCCATAAGAGTCTAAAAAGCATTTTAAAAGGAAAACACAACAGTATAGGGGACACTGTTCCTAAGCTCCTCTGATGTATATAGAAAAATCTACCACGCCAGGTGAATTATGGGTTTTTTAATCATTAAGGATTGCATCCAATACACACTGGACAAGATAATTTACATTTGCAAAGAACAGAGCTTACTATAGAATTGTCGGTCCCATTTTACCAGTTCCAGAAAAAAAGCCTGCTGCCATATTTAGCAGGCTTCAAATCTCCTTCAATGGGCGGATTTGGCTCTGGTCTTGGTCTGGAATGATAGACATTCTCAGGGATAGGTCGGTCGGTCTGCACTTTTGTGACCTGGAAGGAAAAGTAGTACACTAGAATTTTTCTTGTAGTATTTAATAGACAAAACTACATTAAGCCAACAGCTTGGAGGAGAAACAATACAAGTGGCTTTAATGAGTCATGCAGCAGAAAAAGAAACCATCCATTAGTAGAATTAATCAAATGCTTACTAATTCGGCACATATTGCTTGAAGACTCTGCAAGTATTTAGTAGAACACCTTACAGTTTAGTGGGCCAAAGGACTCATAGTGACAGACTGCCAAAGATACACAGGGCACATTAAGGAAAGGACTCAGACACATTTCTATAATCTAGATTGGGATAAGAAAAGCAGGAAGCAGTGACATCACAGAGTCGTCAGGGAAGAGTAAGATGAAGCAAAAACAGTACAATAATGTGGTCACTTAGGAGAACAACGTGTGTCAAAGGTTACACCTTTTTTTTTTTTTAACTCAATAGCTGAAACACTTCCTTCAAGGCAAGTTTCTAATTTAAAGTCTAGCTCCCATTTACACCCAATACAACCCCCCCTGACTTCAGTGGCGCTCCATGCATGCGAGATAAGAATTGGTCTTGTCAACAGTGGGCCAAAACCTCAGCACCTTTGAAAGCTGCTACTTTGCAAATAAAGTAAAAGTATACACAAGTGTGCAAAAGTATGCACAAGAAGTTCCTGTTTTAGCTGTTTGAGGTTAAGCACCTGAACTGTCTCAAAAATTAAGCACAGAAAAAAACAGATGCTCAGTGTTGCCTAAACTTGTATTTTTGAAGGCAATTCTTAAAGGATTATCCACACAACAAAATTAATATCAAATGTTTAGTAGAAGTGTCCACTTCAAACCCAGCACATCCTTTCCTCCAGTCCAATGTCAAATATACAAAAGAACCAGCATAAGCAAATCAATGGAACAGTAGTGTGCACACTACAGAGAATCATCCCCACCAAACATTTTTCCCACATCTATGGCAGCAATTTATTTTGTGCCATTCTGTTTTTTTAACTTATTAAAAATGTAATCAATTGAAAATTTACTGAGTTCCGCTGTCAGCATTTTGTTTTTAAGCTTACGAGCACTCAAGTATTATTAGTAACAGATCAAGAAAAGAACCTCTCACCAAAGCAAGCACACACGGTAGGAAAAAGAGTTCATAATAAAAGATTCCCCACCCCAGAGTGTGCTTAAAGGGCCTCTACAATTCTGCCACAGACTTCAGCAGAAGGTTGAGAGTTCATCAATAACTTGCCACTTCCATTGCAGTAGAAGTGGTAATTTGAGATGTAGCATGCGAGGGGAACGTTAATAAAACAGCCTGAAGAATCTGGCCATCCGCATAAGGAAGAGCTGAAAGAGTGTCATACAGTACACTGGAACATTTTTCCAATAGACTGAACTGACAAATGGAACACTGGTACATGAGAAAGGAAAGCTGAATTCAAGACAATATGAAAGCTACATAGGGACCTAGAACCGGACATGGCCTCTTGGGGTGTCCAGTCCAGTCCCTTGCTACACCTAGCAAACCTGAAATAAATCCACTGTTATAGTGGAGAAGTTATGAACTCTGCGCTGTATTTATTGCAACCCAACATTCACACAGAGTATCCTAAAATGCTTTACAGAACTAAACATAACAGCTAGTTAAAAATAGTAGATAGAAAAAGATGAGGCATATGCAACAGAAAGATATATTTCAGACTAGAATTGAAATGAGATGGAGAAATACAGGGGGGTTATTCCAGATGACAAGTGCTGAGACTGTGTTAAAGCAACACACATCATCACTTGGAAATCTAGTCAGTTTAAAAACAGTTAAAAGTAGTTTCAGCTATTATGCGTGAAGAGTAACAAGATGCGAGGCAAACTGGAACACGTACACAGGATGCTTTCAAAACCCGGCAGCACAATTCTGAACTAGTTTCTCAAATAGATGAGAAGCAGTAGATGCACTTCAAGACTACAATAAAGGGGACCATATAGGACCTGGCTAGATAAGGTGATGAACTTGTGTGTCTCTGTTAACATCAGAAAGCCAGCAGCACTCTGCACACGCTGGGGAACAGGGACTTTAGGAGGTCAGAGAGAAGGGAGCTGAAATAACCAGTGAGAAAGGAGATGAAGACATGGGGCAGGATTTCCTAATTACCTTCGACAGCTCTCCCAGATCAGGTCTCACCCAGCCCAAGTTCTCCAGCACACAATTATCAAATGCCAGCTGCTGTTTTCGGCAACGACGAAGCTCTTGAAGGTTGGTATAATCAATACAAGTCCAGTACTCAGTAAAAGGTTCTGCACAGTGTGCCTTAATTTTCCTATAAAACAAAGGATTTTAACTGTGTTATTTGGAAAAGACAAGGTAGCTTATAAGAGCTAGATTAGCAAAGCTGGCACTCTCCCATTCACTCCAGCCCAAAACACATGAACCAATTTCCAAATGGTTGCTATTCAGTAGTTATTTACAAAGTTTATTTTCTGGATGGTATTCATAAAATTGCAAAGTCTGGTTATTTTGAAAGTAATAGATAAAAGAAAGATTAGTAATAAATAAAAAAAATGACAACACATATGCATGGCATTTCACAGTACATTTCATACTACTACTCCCTGTCAAGAAGAGCTTACAGTCTAAGCATATGACTTCATAATTCCACACTGATCTCAATACAATGTAACTACAATACAATTATTAATATGATTGTTAAGCTCAGTCAGCTTTCAGACACCATTCTGACCTCTCACTTAGTGCATGCTTATTTTAATTATGTAATGTGAATGCTCTTTTCATGATATTTCACTGCTTCCAACTTTGATTTTTTTTTAAGCTTAGCAAGACACATGCTCTATTATTAAGGTTGCGAGTCTGTCATGGAGGTCACAGATTCTGTGACCTCCGTGACTTTGGCAATGGCTGGTGATGTCTCAGGGGCTGCCCAACCCGGGCAGCCCCTGGGCCAGCAGCAGCAGTTTGGGCGTGTGGGAGGGGGTTAGGGGCAGGGGGTTGGGGAATGTGCTTACCTAGGGATGGGGAGCTCCCCGGGTGGCTCCCACTGGCATGGCCCCCCTTGCAGCTCATAGGCACCCAGGGGGGCTCCGCGTTGCACACTGCCCACGCCCACAGGCCCCATCCCCGCAGCTCCCATTGGCTGCAGTTCCCGGACAATGTGGCAGCCAGCGCTTGTGGCGGGAGCAGCAGAGCCCCTGCTCTGGCCCCTGCCACCTAGTAGCTGCAGGGACACGTTGCTGGGTAGGAAGCCCCTGCCAGCCCGTGGCCCCCCCTCCCCACCAATGCCAGCGGGGGTCCCAAGCCACATCCCCCAGCACCCACGGACTGCGCCCCCCCCTCCCCGAGCACCCATGGCCCCTCACCCAAATTTTAGTCAGGGTGGGTATTTTTAGTAAAAGTCATGGACAGGTCACAGGCCTGTGAATTTTTGTTTACGACCTGTGACCTCTTAATGGTTTTTACTAAAAATACCCATGATTAAAACATAGCCTTATCTATTATTAATATTTATAGTGTAATAGCACCTAAGGGCCTCAATCACGATCAGGCCTCACCTTGCTGGGTGCTATACAAACACATACAAAGAGGTGCTCTGCCTCTAAGACTATGATCCTCCAAACATTTCTATGCACATGATTTCAGTCATGTGAGGAAAGTTTTGTACTTATTTAAATGTTTGCATCATTGTGGCCCAAGATGACAAAGGATGGGGAAAGCAACTCACATAACAAGTCTGACATTTTTAAAAGTATAGTCTCAAGTTACTGAAGCCCAGATACTCCTGATCATCATCTTCAGACTTTCAAACAAAGCCAACTTGCCTTGTGGCTGTGCCCAAGCAATAGAAGGCAATAGAACAGAAAGAGTGTGGGTCACTGTTTTTTTGAACAACTGAAAACTACTGAATAGTTTGCCTTCCAACTAGCAGAGTGTCCACTGACACTCTCCACTGAGGAAGCACTGCCTCCAACCCTCAGAAGTTCAAGTCAAGGGAACAGCAACAACACCTCAACAAAAGTTTAAAAATAGCATGATCAGCTCAGCTATAACTTAAGAAAGTTGTTATTGTAATGCTTGTGTAAAAGGCACCACACCGGTAGAAGCTATGCCGGCTGACACTTCAGGACAGATTCTCTCCTCCTATGTAAATACCTTAAGCAGACAGGTAGCAACATACAGCACATGCTCACTTCATCATCATACTCTTTTGAAACACTAATTAAAAATAAAGTGGGCGTACTGTGTCAAAGTGCTGAAGCATGAAATATATATTTAATTTTAACACTTTAATCTTGGTTTTGATAGGGACTGCATATGCTACAGGCTACGCCCAAGTAAAAATCTCACTGACTTCAATGTGAGTTTTGCCTAAATAAGATCGGCAGGATCCAGCCCTAGAACTGGATTTGTAAAGCCACCTGAGAGTCTTACCTGAAAAATTCCAGTGCACATTGATTGACTTGCTTCCCTTCTTTTAGGCATTTCCGGGGGTCCTTCTCCTCCCAGCGGCACAGCATGAACTCCTTGTTGGGCTTGTCGCACTGCGAGCCATAGTGATGGGCTGCCGCTTTCAGCACCGAGGAGCCGACGCTCACCTGAGGAGTTGGGGGAGGAAGTGTTCGCATCAGTGCGAGTGCACAGCCCAGGGCAGGGCCCATCACTAAGCACCGGGCAGGTGGGACTCGGGCACAGGGTTTCTGGTCCCCTCTGGGTTCGGGGTCTGCTCTCTGCACCCTGCTCGCACCGCTCTAGGGCAAGTGACCCCACCATGAACAACCACAACCTGAGCCTGAGATGGGGGGCGGAGGGGGCGGAGGCAGGGGGCCCTGTCCGGTGCCCGGGCCGGGGGATACAGGGGACCCGGAGCCCGGAGGCAGGGGGCCCGGGGGAGGGGGCGGAGGCAGGGGGCCCTGTCCGGTGCCCGAGACCGGGGGAAGAGAGGGGCGGGCGGAGGCAGGGGGCCCGGGGGAGGGGGCGGAGGCAGGGGGCCCTGTCCGGTGCCCGAGCCCGGCGGGGGAGGGCGGAGGCAGGGGGCCCGGAGCCCGGCGGGGGAGGGGGAGGGCGGAGGCAGGGGGCCCGGAGCCCGGGGGAAGAGAGGGGCGGGCGGAGGCAGGGGCCCGGGGGAGGGGGCGGAGGCAGGGGGCCCTGTCCGGTGCCCGAGCCCGGCGGGGGAGGGGGAGGGCGGAGGCAGGGGGCCCGGAGCCCGGCGGGGGAGGGCGGAGGCAGGGGCCCGGAGCCCGGGGGAAGAGAGGGGCGGGCGGAGGCAGGGGGCCCGGGGTCGCGCCACCAGCCAAGGGGTCCCCGGCCCGGAGGGGAAGACCGCCCGTGGGCACAGCTCTCACCTCCTGCACATCGAGCTCCTCCAGCGGGGGCACCTGCAGCGAGCCCGGCATGGCGCTAGCCCGCGCCCCGGTCTCCTTGAGCTCCCCTTCGGCGCCCTCCCGGCACAGAGGCAGGCCCCGCGCCACTGCGCATGCGCCACCAGGTCTCGCGGGACTAGTGCGCATGCGCCACCTCGAAGCCAACGAGAAGCGGGTCAGCCGCGGGTGCACTACGTGGGGGCGGAGCTTGTTCTCTGTCCCCGCCTGCTCCTCCTCCTCCTCCTCATGCCCCGCCCGCCGTCTTGTTACCATGGTGACAGTTTGCTGCCTAGCTGAGCCCAGGCCAGGCCGCGTCCCGGGCGGGCACCATGGAGGTCACGGGCAGCACCTACCTCGGGGACTATGTGCATGGCAGGTGGGGGCTGGGGTCGAGGGGGGATGGGCAGCCGTGGGGAACGCGGGGGCAGGGCTGGGCCATCACCCCACGGTGCTAGGCCATGACACTGTGTGAAATGCAGGTGTGACAGTCCCCCAGCGTGAACCATCTCTGGGTGTGAAAACCTGCAAGTGGGGAAGCTCCTAGAGGCACTACCCTTGCACGCCTGCTTGCTTGTGCCCGCAGAATTGCAGGAGTGGAAGGACAAGCCCGGGTTGGGACCTCTTTGGCAATTGGGACCTTTTAGTGCGAGAGATGCACAGCACAGGATGGGGAGTGACATAGCTGAGGTCTAATCCTGCTCCTGAAACAGCTTCCAGTGGCCCTGGGCAAGTCACTTAGGGCCAGATTTCTAAAGGTGTTTTGGCACCTAGAGATGCACATAGGTGCCTAGTGGGATCTTCAAAAGTGCCTCATCGTCTGTCTCCCAACTCCCATTGAAATCAATGGCAGTTAGGCATCTAGGTGCTTTTGAAGATCCCACTGGGCACCTGTCTGCATCTTTGGGAGCCTAAATATCTTTGAAAATCTGGGCCTTAACTTCTCTGCATCACTATCTGTAAAATGGGGCTAAAGTTACCATGCTGGGGGATGCGAGGATAAACCGGCTTCGTGTTATTCATCGCTCAACCACACTGCCTTGTTGGAGACACTGGAGAGTGGTAGGAAGAGTCTAGGACATTCCCTATTAATAATTGTAAATAGTGTACAAATGCTGCAGGAAATGATATTGGTGATTCAGTAGGTTAGACGCTTCCGTCCAATGTCACAGCCTGCTGATAGAGGGTGCTTTGCTGCTGTCGTCCTTGTCACATTTTGGATGAGATGTAAACCCGACATCTTATGGTTATTAAAGATTCCATGGCAGGTGGTGTTTATTTTTATTTTTATTTTTTCCAAAGCTAGGCGTGTTTGCCCTATTGTCCTTGCCAAATTCTTAAAGGCTGATTCAGTTTTGTTTCCCTAGCATTCCACTTGTAGTTCCTGTTGCAAAAGGTGTTTTCACATCCTGTCCTAAACTTTTGAATTATGTTGCTGGGACTGTTAACTCCCAAAAATGGCTGTGGTTAAATGGTGGGTACATTGATCCCTGGTTGTAAATCCAGTTTGAAATGCATTTGGTGGGGGTTGTTGGATGAAAGCTGCCTTGTAAATAACAGCCATTATTATCCACCCTTTCTCAGGGTGCTTAAAAATGGTTATCAGTTTTCTACTGTTCATAGCTTCTGATTTATATTAATTACTAGCAATCTCCCCTTTCTTCCATTTGTAAATTTTTAAAATTATTTTTATAGCTGCCTTCCCCTCCAAACCAGGTCATTTTTTTAACCAGTATGGTCTTCTTCGTCAGTTGTGGGGTTTTGCCTTTTTGGACATCTAGTCAAGTGTTCTTAAACAATTCCTGATTATCATTCACAGGATTGAAGGGAAAGGCCGCTACACTCTCCCAACTGAAACCAAATATAATGGCACAATGAAAGATGGAATGTTTCATGGCAAAGGAACCTTGTATTTTCCTAATAGAAGCAAATATGAAGGAATCTGGGACTGCGGAATATCGAAAGAGGTATTATATCAGTAGTCCTTTAGATGTGATGCTGAAGGCTTAGAAACATAGGAATAGAACACGAGGAGGTTGGAAGTTCACCTATGCCAAACCCAGCTGCAGCCATAGGAATCTGATTGGGTTGGGGTATGCCCATCTTATCTAAAAGCTGATCCCTGCTCTGTATCAAAAGAAAGTTAAAACCCCTTTGCTCCCAAAGGTTACTGCCAATATGCTTTAGGGGAAATCTCCCTGGTTCAAAGACTGAACATTCAGAAATGTTTGTATCATGAAATAAGTGGAAGCTTTCAAATCACCTCCTTTCCCATTGGTGGCTTTTTGACTCTCAATGTTGGCTTCCCCTATTGCATGGACAATAGCTATTTCCCACTGAACAGGGAAATGATTTGGTTATGGAATGTGGTTCTTATGGATCTGCAAGCATCATTTCCATCTGCACTTAAATGTGGCGCAAAACTGTATATTATTTATTCTCAGATAACATGCATCCTTGGTAATGGATATAAAAGATTGTTATTCTTCACTCCATTCATCACACTTATTAGTTCGGTACTTGAATTTGTTTTGCAGGGGAAATACACCTTTGCAGATGGTCTTGAATTCAAAGATAAAAAATGGCATTATTGTGATGGCTATGACAGAAGATTTTATACAGAAATCTGTTCCGGCCTAAAACCAGCAGGTACTGTGTTGCATTTGTGTCTGGAAGGATTTAAACCAACAACTATGTTTATTAAGAGAGATTAATTCACCTACATGAGTAACTTGGAGCAGGAATATTCTGGTTTATTTCAGAACTCCATCCACATGACACTAACAAATGTGGTGAATAGTCTCTTCTTGAGTGATCATGTCATGAGGGCAGGACATTTGTTACCTAGCAATTTCTGACATCTAATTAAGCTTTTTATGGGTTTCACATTCACTGCATTCTAGACATATTTTTATTACAGAGAACTGGGACATAAAACAAAAAAAGATATATTATCTTGCACTCATAATTTTGCATAATGTTCTAAAGTACCTGAAAGAGTAACAGAAATCCACAAACAGCATGGTACATGAAATGTGCGGCTTGAAAATGACAAATTTTGAGTGGATATGAAAATATATACTTACTTTATGTCCAGCCTATAAAATTTGTCTGTTAGACACATTTACTAGTTCATCTATGACTAAAAGGTGAAAAAATTATGTGATAATCACTGAATAATATATTGGCATAGTGAACTGCAGGCTTACTATACAACATTTTAACAATGACAAGTCTCTTTAAGACATGGCTAAACTTTCTTGGCCTTTTTTTGGAGTTTTCACTGCATGTTCATAGTATTAGTCTTATGGGCTAAATCACAGGACTGTGAGTAAGGATAACCAAGATCTCTTCCTTTTTATGCCAAACATTTTCAGTTTCTCCGTCTGCAAAATGGTCATAATAATTACCTACCATAGGAAACCTTAATTTAATAAAGTTTATAAAATGCTTTGAGATTTTGTGATGGAAAGTGCTATAGAGATGTAAAATAATATATATTTATTATCATTTTTTATTTTGATAAAAGACTATAGTTGTAAAAAAAATGGGATTTTTTGTTTTTATAATAAATTATACTGTGTCTTTTCAGGTATCTCTCAGCTTACAAATTTAGATCCTCCCAGAACGATTCCACAAGGCTGTTATGACTGTGGTGATGGATTCTATAATACTAATACCAGAGTTGTCACTGACTACAAACTCAGGTTTTTGAGGAATGCAGGTATGTGTTTTATTCATCTTGAAGTACAGTGTAAGTTGACTTTGTTTCACATACATTCTAGCATGCATGATTATAGCTGAAATTTAAAAACCTATATTCAAGTTCTGCAGCTACTGAGCTAAAATATTTCAAACATGGATTGTTTGTATCAATTAGTTAATTCCAAGGAAAGTTGTATAAACCATCCTGCACATTATTTACAAAATTATAAGTGATGTTTTCACAGGCACATATGAATAAATGCACTTGATTCATATTTAATAGCTTTTAAACCCAGACAGACTCATTCTCCATTATGATGCCCAGCAAGAAAGTGTTTTCAAAATAGATATCTATCTTTTCAATGGGCAAGGTGTCAAGCTCTCTGCCCTGATCAATTAAGTATGTGCTTAACTTTAAGCATGGGAATAGTCCTTTTGATTGCAGTGAGACTGCTTACTTGCTTCAAATTAGGGACATATTTAAGTGCCTTGCTGGATTGTGTCAGTGCTTGGGGGAGGGATAGCTCAGTGATTTGAGCATTGGCTTGTTAAACCCAGGGTTGTGAGTTCAATCCTTGAGGGGGCCATTTAGGAAACTGGGGTAAAAATCTGACTGGGGATTAGCCCTACTTTGAGCAGGGGGTTGGACTAGATGACCTCCTGAGGTCTCTTCCAACCCTGATATTCTATGATTCTAACACTTGCAGGATCATGTCTGGATATACTGTTGTGGGAGGGGAAGAGGGGAGACTAAATGAACTGTGGAGGTATCATATACTCTATAGTACTTAGCCTGTTTCATAAACCCTCAATAAATACTGATTTAGATTATTACAAATGGCATTGATCCAAAATACTAGAGTGGGCCTACTGATGAGTAAGATAAGTAAAATGCTTTCCAAAAACACAGGAACCTGCACAGATTAGTATATGCGGGAACGCCTAGGAATTCAATTTATTGTTTTTTAAATGTATGCTTTGAACTCATTGTCCTTAGCTACATTTGTTTCTATAGCCTACAGATTGTATCAATCGATATTCACTAACATGACATCATAGAATGCAGTCTAACAACATAATTATAAGTAGAATATGCAGTAGATTATTCTGATCTCTTTTCTATTAACATTCCTTTGAGAATCCAATACTAGCGTAAAGTTAAATTTGTCAACATGGGTGTGAAGGAGGAATGTATCATGTAGCCATACCCTTCCTCTAAGAACACGAACACAATTGAAAGATCCAGCACTTGTTCGACATCAGAGGAATGTTGACTTCCCCAAGAGAAATAATTCAGGGCACAAGGCCACTGCAGTTAAAAAAAAAAAACAGCTGTAGGCAGAAGAAACTGAGGAAAGAGGTTGGAATGACAGGGAACAGATCCAGAACTATTCCTTTATAGGTTGGTCAGGAAAAAGCAGGAAAACCTCCAGGCTTCTGTCCAAGTCTTGAAAGCATCAAAAGCAGATGGTAGGAAGCATTCAGGAAGCTCTTACAACAGCTTGACAGGTTTAGCCAAATGACACCATCTTCCTCGGGTCTGGGAGTGGGATTTGAGGATACTCCAGCCCCAGCCTTTCACCTTTGTTTGTTGTGAAGCCGCTTGCTTCATTGCTGATTGAGCTAGCAGGGAAAGGAGGCACTCTGCCTTTAGCACTGACACTCCTGCCAAACAATCAATGAATCAAAACATCTTTCTAGCAAGGAAAAGAGAAGGCTCTATTTGAATTTGTTGCAGTTTGCTTTTCTTTAATGCAATGTGTGTACACAGCATATCATAGAGATTCCTGCCTCAGTTAGCAGGACTTCAGTTTCACAAATATCGAGGGCCTGAGGCTCATTTACATTAAGGCCCCCTCACTGCCAAGTGGTGCAACGGGGCCCTAGTGTAGTTGAGACCAGGTCCAGGGTGCATAATGAAAACAATGGTTTCATTTCTCCCAGTGTTACTAGTCAAGGATTTCAATGTTTTAAAAAAGATTTGCAATTATTTCTCAGTTTATAAACCATTTCTTCCCTGGGGGTGTACTGAAAATTCTGTAGTCTGTTCATGTGCTTTTTGGATCTTTTCTTTTTTCCCCAATATTATCTAATACACAAAATTGCAGACATAAAAAGAACATGCAGAAATACCTATTTGTGAGAAGAAATCCTGTTCACATTTTTCAATCAGTCATTTTGGAGTTAGACCCTGCTACTGCCGCTAAAGGAATATAGCCTTTGAGAACTCATACTCCTGACACCATTTTTATTGAGTGGCCAATACAAAGACCTGAAGATGAATATCCAGAGTTTTGCATCTTTCAATGAAAAGCATAAAATATGAGATTTTAGATTTGCTGTCAAATGGAGAGTAAATTCCAGGGTTAAAGGAGAGCTATGGCATTCTGGGAGTGTAGTCACTAGACACCATAGTTTTCAAAGAGAAATTACAGTTAGAAGTAGAAGTCATTCCCTGCTGAGGCGGTGGAGTGAAAGGGAATAACTGAGAGTTACTAGCAGCTCTGCCCCACTGATAACAAAATAAAGATGTTTTTGGTGTAATATGCTTCCCTTCTGCTTCCGTCCTACTGATGCTAACTTAACTGGTGCAATCCCTGCTCCTGCTTCTCCTATTCTGCTTTGCTGCCTGTTCTTCATGCTCCTCCTCTAGGACTTAAATGGTGCATAGGCCTTGGGGTTGGCCCTCTGCATGTGGAATTGCACCTGATGTACCTTTGTCTCTTTATAGAACATTAGAGAGGAGACAGAGACAAATCCTTCTCTCACTTACACCAGTGTAAATCCAGGGTAGGTTCATTGAAATCAGTAGGTTAACTATGGATTCACTCATGTGTAACTAAGAGCGGAATTTGGCCAAGAGACTCAAGACAGGCTATTATTTATTGAAAGGAAAGGTTTTTTTAATGCTGGAGTCACAAAGCAGCCAATAAGATTTCGACAAGCCTAGAATCTTGTGACTTAAAGGAAAAGTCCCAGAGTGCTCAAGTGCAGAGTTTCTAAGTAAATTATTACAACCAGTAGAGGTTAGAAGTCAGGAGTATTATTTTATTCTGTAGTTTAAACAGCTGTATTTTTAGAACATCAAGAGTTTCATTACATGTCACTAATATGACTCTATAGTGAAGGTTGAGATGGTACTTTAATTCTAAGCCTCAATAATCACATGCTTGCAGCTTTCTCCTAACATTACCCTTGGGACTGAAACTTCTCATGCTTGGTCTGAATGAACCTGGAAGTGAATCATCTTGGAAAATTTGAAGAAATTCCATTTATCCCTTCTGGATCATCCAAGGACAAAATCCATTCACTAGAGTGTGGCTATCCCTCCCTGTCGGTATCTGAGGGAGGCCACGCCCCCTCACGTTGGGCCACTGTTCAGGCAAGGTTTACTGGGGAATTAGCAATCTCTCAAGCGCTGGCCCTCTAAGCAGGGCCAGACAGCAAGCCATCTGGGGCTCAGGCTCGGCAGGGCCACAAACAGTCTCGGGGCTCAGGCCCTCAGACAGGGCGGAGCACCAAACAGTCTGACGTCCTACCCCTGGCAGACAGCAGACAAACACAGGCCCCCTTGGTCTAAGAGATGCTATCACCCCAGAGGTGGGGTTGGCAGCAGGAGGTAGGGGGACCCAGGCCCACCCTACTCCACCGGGTGCCAGCCTAGGGCCCTAACAGTGGCAGATGGTTCCATCACTGAGTCAGTGGGGATCCAGTCAAAACATGCTGACCTGGATTCAGGCAACAACACAACTGGACTAAAGTCTGGTGTCCCTGGGCTATTTCCTACACTCCCGTCATTGTGTACCTGTTGCTCGGGGTTGTCCTCCATCTCCCTGGGGTATACAACTAATGGCAGCCCCAAACAGCTCCTTGGCGTCCCTGTCAGCAAGCAGCTCTGGCAGCACCTCTGGGTCCTTGGCGCAGACTAGGTCTCTGTTGGGCTCGTGCCCCAGTGACGGGCAGGAGTTGTCTGTCTCCTCTGGCGGCTCTCGCCCAACTGAGCTGCCTTTTATACTTCCTGTCCTGCCCCTCTGCTTTTGGCAGGTCAGGCATGAGTGTCATGGCTCCACCCACCCAGGGGTAGGCAGGGGTTCCTCCCCATCAGTCTCTGAGGAACGCCGTGCACCCTTCTTGTCTTCAGGGGTTTTGTCTTACAACTAAGATGTGGTGTGTACAGAGTACTCAGTGAGGAATGTGGGCTTTGCTTTGTCTGAAGAAATGTAGTTAAGAAATAAAGCCATAACTATTTGAAAATCATGTGTTATTCATGCACAGTGTATTACTTTCCATACCACTCTTAGCAAGTACCAAATGTGAGCAGATGTTTGTGTACTCAGTCTCTCAGCCACCGGTGACTCTAGCTGACATCAGAATTGGTAGAGGGGCGAGGACTTGGCAATCTTGCAGACCCATGGATCTTTCTAGATATGAGGCAGCAAGTTAAACTTAAAAAATTGTTCTACTGCAGGAAAAGAAGGACTGTACTTGCTGTACATCATTCTCCTCTGTGCTCCTCTGATGTTGCCCATTCTGTTGATGTAGGTAGTGGGTGAATCAGGGCCGGCTCCAGGGTTTTGGCCGCCCCAAGCAGCCAAAACAAACAAACAAACAAACAAACAAAAAAGCCGCGATCATGATCTGCGGCGGCAATTCGGCGGGAGGTCCTTCACTCCCAGGCGGAGTGAGGGACCGTCCGCCAAATTGCCGCCGAATACCTGGACCTGCCGCCTCTCTCCGGAGCGGCCTCCCCAAGCACCTGCTTGAGAAGCTAGTGCCTGGAGCCGGCCCTGGGGTGAATGCTCTGATTCCAGACTACCCCTAGTCATTGCCTAAGAATCTGCGAACTCTTTTGGCAGATGCTTTTTGCAAAGGTATAGGAAAAGGAAAGCCCTTCACCACAAAAAAGAAAATAATATTTTCATTCTTCGACTGAACTTAGCTTCCTAGTGATTTGAATGTCTACTTATAAGACAAGATTATTTAGTAATTTATATATTTGTTTCTTGTTTATTAGATTTAAGATTCTGAATGTAGATGAGCTCTAGCTCCTGTATGTTGAAACTCTTAAAAGCTCTTCAAATAATTGTTCTATGGATACTTGTTAAGCTAAAGAAATCAGTTTTGATCGGCAATAAAAGTTCATGCTATTTCAAGTGCAATGCTACAGCTATTTGCTGTTGTATATTTAATCATTTTGAATTATATGTCGTGTAAAAGATTTTAGCTCTGGGGCATTTGCCAGATGGCTGATTCTGCGTTTCACACAACAAAAGAAATAATGTTTTTGTAAAGCTCTGAAAAATTGTTGGTAATCAGTATATTCTTCAAGGAATGGTATCCAGACCTGTTTAGAGAAAAAAAAAAGCTTTTGCAGAAATTAATTTGAAGTGCTTAGTCTTTACCTCTAGGCTCTGAACAAAACAAATTGTGTCTATTGTTTGTGGATTTTTTTTTATCAATTTGACAAATCCAGTGAATTTTAAATTTTACATATTTTTGTGACGAATGCAGTTTGTTTGCAATTCATTGATCTCTCTGCTTAGGGCTGGCAAACTTACTTCTCCTGAAAAACAAGCGAAGACAGGTGAAGAAAAAGTTGTGCTCAGGTCTGTACATACATATAGGTACAAGCCTATAACTCTTGCTCACACAAGTAATCCTTTTGAACCTGAGTAGCCTATTGCTTTTTTTCCCCAACAGCTAAAACAGTTGTCCTTGTCATCTCCTGCCTTGGCTGCTGCTCATTCCTCTTTCTGAACTATCTGATATTCCTATCATTCCAGTCTAATCCCACCAAAATGCCATAGCAAAAAGTAGTTTACTTGTCCGCCATCTGACCAAGTTGCTCCCATTGCTTCCCTTGACCTCAAGGTCTTGCTTAGTTTTACTTCAAACTGTGTCTTGGATCTTGTCTCCTATTATGTTCCCCAATGTCTCCTTTCTCCACCCTTCTTTTATTCCCACCATTTAGCTTCTTCTGTGCTGCCCCACATTCATGCTAATCTCCAATGTCCCACTCCCCCACCTTCCAAAACCCCCACTTCTGTGAAGGTCCCAGATAGAAAATATGGAAAATATTAGATGAACAAGAGAGACAGAATATTTGTTATTATAAACCCCTTCCTCTGGGTCTCCTAGTTCATCTCATCTTTCTGTGACTGTCTTCTAAACTGTAAGCTTTTGGGGGCAGGGCTTGTCTTAAAGTCTGTCTTGTGCCTAGCTGATACATGGCATTTAACAAATAATGCATATCAATTGACTTTCAGTGGGATTTCATACAGGAGTAAGGGTTGGGGAATACCACAATCACATCTTCTGCAATACTAGCAAGAAACTTACCAAGTACCATGTTTATTTAACTCACTTATTTACCTTAGGAACAAACCGCTCATTTGGGTGGTGAGAAGGAACCCAGACATAGGAGAGCGGGGAGAAGATTGCTGGGATTGATACTGGGGACTGCTGTGGGGCCAGGTCAGGGGAGCTGAATGGGAAGACTGGGGGTGGGAAGGAATTCAGTGTGTTTAACTTAAAGAGAAAATACCCTAATCTCATATAATGAAGTAGCTGTGTGCCTGTCATCACCCCGATCACTTTGGTTGTATCCCTTTGCCCCACCCTTCATTGGCCTTGTCTTTTCAGATTGTATGCTCTGTAGTACAGGGACTGTGTCTTCCCTGTGAAAGCATCTAGCCCATTTTGGACACGACTGCAAAATACATACTTATGTCTTCCTCACAGCAAAAGGCTGTGCAAGCTACAGCTATAATTGAGAGCTCTATGCTAGATAACCTAGAGAGCATTTTTAAAATTAAATCTGGCTTCTAAGTTTTACTAGTTAATTTACCCCATTCAATAAAGCAGTTTATTAACCAGTAGGATTAGCCCTCTCTACTGTAACTAGCATGGCTAACATGGTGTTAATATTAATACATGCATCACATTACTAAATCACTGCAATCATTTAAACAACTGTAGCCTTTGCTGATATATTGTTCATTGTGGTTTCCTGAGCCTAATATAATTGTCGCTTTGAAACTTGTGAAGGTTTAAATTCCAAATAGCAGCATGCCAAGAACAACAACTTTGTTTGTGTGTTAGCCATCCCATTGCGAATCCACTTAGAAAGTTTTGACCCAAACAGTATAGGGGCTTGTGTTCAGCTATACAGTACATGTGAAAACAAGTTTTGTAGGAGATGGAAAGTTCATTTTGAGGCCATTTTGGATTTACGCAATTAAATGGAAATGGAAGGGTGAGAGTTTGCGTGTGGAAGTAAAGGTTAATTGGATACATATTTTCCATTTTCTTGCCAACATTGATGTTGTTGAGATTAGGTGTGGCAAGGAAGGGGGTGCTGGAGATTTTTGGGGAGGGGCAGTAGAGGTGATGGCTGTGATGCTATCACAGATGGCTATAATTGTGGAATGGAAGAACACGATAAACTGCACCATGGGTGATGGGAGGAGTCAGGTATGTGAGACAATGAACAGCTGTTGTTATTTACGGAGCACTGAGAATATGCTTGGCACTAACATAGATTAGAAGAAGACATAGTTTCTGTTCCAAGGAGCAGACAATGCAAAGGCCCTCTTTTGCAACCTTTGCTCAAGGCAAGTAGCTCTTACTTATGCTAGTAGTCACGTTAGCTTCAGCGAGACAGCTCTTGTGGTTAAGGACTGCAGGATCAGGCCCTAACACAGATGCAGACAATCAAGTTCTAACATTTAGTATGTATAAGGGAACAGTGCCTGGCTTTCTCCTTGTAAGAGTCACCAAGTATTAATGCCTTGGGAGATTATAGAAAGATCCAAATAGGGTTAGTAGAGTGGTGGAGGCCTGTTGTTGGCTTGTAGCAGACTGGAAGGTAGAGTATTGCAGTTTGGATCAAAAAATAAAAAGACATAGAAATCATTTAAAAGAATCAAATGATGTATTCCAATGGCTCATCTAACAAGATCTCAGTTTGCCTCAAGACTTCAACTACAGTATATCTCATGCAAATTATTAGATTTCACAACTTTAGAACAACAGAGCATTTATTAAGCAAACTTTGCCTCCTTGGATTTTATCAATGTTTTCATACAAAGCAATTTCCTTTATTTTCAAAATTTGAACATGAAAGTAGCCCATTTTAGCAGAATATATTTTCTGAATGTATATTCTACTGAGGCTGCTGAGGAAAATGGAGAAAGAATAAACTTTTAAAAAGAAATGAGCTGAAATAAAATTCAACACACAATGTGAAGAACCACATACTACCTAATTGTGCCCAGGATGATAATTTACAGTTGATTAAAGAGTTTGTATTTAAAAAAAAAAAATTAAGGAAAATTACTTCTGAAGGTGAAGATGTGCTTAGACAATCATATTAACATATTCAAACAATTGGAATTTGTAAAATAGTAATTACAACAAGCTATCTGGTAGCATTAATCAAACGTCAAGGTTTAATTCCATTTTAAATATTGATGAAATGTGATTCTCCAGTCTAACCCTGGTGTTGCAGGGTTATGGAAGCCGCTAGCGACAGAAAAAGGGGAATGTGTAGTTAACAAGCAGCTGCCACAAAGAAGGATCGGCATCTGTGATTTAAATTGTTAGCTGCACAGTCAGGTAGAGTGTAAAAAGGGTAGTCAAGAGGCTGTTAAGTCCATTGCTGCCAATTATTAACAATCAGGGAGGAGCTTTAAGACTTGTTCAGTACAATAAACCCAGTTTGTCTTGTTTCAGGGGTTACTACTGAAGAGGTTGCAGCTGCACTGATTCAAATAGCCCTAAAACTACAGTAATTATCAACCAGTCTTCTTTAGCGTGGCAAAAGTATGTTTAACCATAGCTTAACTCTTTACGTTCTAATATTTCTCTGCCTCTTTACACATAGCTAATCCCTGGAGCCATTCTGATCTATATTTTTGTGGTTCCTCTAGCTATCCTGAATAGGATCCTTCATTTTCCCTTACCTCAGTCTAAGGAATATTTGTGTGGTGCCCACCAGTTGGATAATAGGCCTGGAGGTTCCAGATATTTTGCTCAAGGTCCTTCATTGTGGATATGGAGTCCCTTGTTCTTTTTTGTGGCTCCCAGTGCATTTTACCCACCTTCCAGGGCTGCAGCCCCATTGAAGACACTGATTAGAAGTCAGTAGGACAGCGAGCGTGAGTGGAAGTTTGCAGACAGCGCCTTGTCAGCTCACTTCCACTTTCTTTTCCACTTGGGTTAGTTCTCAACTCTGTATGCAGTTTTCAGCAAGTTTTTCTCTTTTTAATGCAGCTCAGCTGGGAATAAAATATTAGGAGACATAAGAAAGGGGATGGAAAATAATACTGAAAATATGCCAGCCTCTGATACACCCTCACCCAGAAGAAAATGTTAAGTTCTGGTCGCCCGATCTCAGAAAAGAAAGAGGTGTCGTCCGTGGATGAGTGATGAATAGGATCAGAAATATAGAAAGGTTACAGTGGTTTTGTTTGGAGAAGAGACAAATAAGAGAGGACATGATAGAGGCATACAAAATAACGACGTATAGGTAAAGTAAATCAGTTGCTCCTATATATCCTTTTCCCGCAATGCAAAGCATGGAGACATGCAATGAAAATGCAAGGCCGCCAACTTAAAATATCCAAAGAAATGCTTTTCTACACCATGCCTAGTTAACTGGGTGAACGCATTGCCACAAGATGTTATTGCAGCCAAAAGCTTAGGAGGATTCTAGGCATAAGTCAATCGCTAAATGAGAGTGGGTAGGAAGACGCTTTCCCTGTGTACAGATTATTGCATAATTCTTACTGTGGGGTTTCTGGCGTCTGCCTTGAAGCAGCTGATACCGGCCACGGTCAGAGACCAAAACCTGGATTTGTAAGCTCTTTGGGGCAGAGACCAGCTTTTTGTTCTTTGTTTGTACAACACCTTGCACAATGGGGTCCTGGGCCGTGCCTTGGGTTCCTAGACACCACAGTAATACAGATAATCATAAATGGATCAGCTCCAGTGGGGGTAATTGCTCTATTCCTCTGAATGAAGCAGAGGGTGCCCTAAGGTAGGGCAATGTGCTGTAGTCCCTTCACCAGACAGGCTCTTCTTTCTATTCAAAGTGTAAATTGGTAATAACAAACTCCATTGGGACATCTCCTTACAGTTCAGCCTTTGTGAAAACCGTATGGAGTCTTTCTCAATGCTTATTTGCTGATACTTACTGTGCATAGAATCAGATCCCTGCACGAGCTGAGCTATGGTGGTGTTAGGCCTGGATCAGAGACTAAAATCCTTAGAAGAAAAGGCTTAGGTGCATGTCGTCTATTGAAAAATGTTTCTTTCTGCATCAAGCTGGATGGACCAGGCTCCTGTTGAAAACTCATGAACTGAAGTCAAAAACATCTTGTACCTTTCATATTGGTCAGCTGAGCACCAGAATTCCATGACCAATGCAGATTCGTTACCAGGAAGGCAGTTTGCTCACTTCATGGAACTCACCTGAGCAATACGATCCTTATCAAAGGAAGAAATGGATACAGGTGGTGTTTAGCACGTGGAGTTTTTGATTGATTACCTCATTTTGACAGAAACAGACAATTTAATTTTCTTGCAATTATTAGAAGTACAGAGTAACAACTCTTACATCGAGAAGGTACATAATCACATAGACACTAACAGTCTGGACACTATCTAGCTCATCTAGATACTTCATGGCCTCATCTCCGTAATATCGGAGCATCTGGAGTGCAGAAATAGAACTTGACATGCAAAATAATCACAGCTTGCACGTGATTTATTGATACTCCCTGTCCTGGGCTCTGGGACCCTCCCCCCTTGCAGGGTCTCACAGCTTCAACTCCAGCATGAACCCAAACATCTACACTGCAGTTTTATAGCCCCAGAGTCCGAGCCCTGCAAACCCAAGTCAGCTGACCTGGGCCAGCCATAGGTGTTTTATTGCAGTATAGACATACCATACGGGCCAACTTTGCAGTCCTACTACAGCTTTCAGTGGGATGTGTCTACCTAAGGACTTCAGTGTCAGACCTTAAACAAATTCAGTGTTTTTTCTCTTCTTTTTAGTCATCCTTTTAAAAAAGTTATTCCAGTGGTGCTTATTTTCTCCTGGCTTATTTCCTTTGAGACAGAAAGAAAACACTGTAATTGTGTGTTTTATTAATGTCGCACTCATGCCAAGGAATAGAGCACAAGATGTATCCTGTACCTGCTGAGGTGGACAAAAAAGAAATATATCCACTTGGGGAATTTTATCAAAATGACATCAGTGGATCATGCGTTACAGCAGTTAAAGCACATCTACAGGCTAAACTAATGAAAGATCATGGGCAATACAGCCGTCTTTTCCACAGCCCCGTTCATAGCAGTAAGCTTTTACAAAACATCATCCCTGAGTGTGGAATTGTGAGGGAGGTGACAAGCACAAATAACTGCTGTGCATATAATTAGTAACTGTGTGTGGAAGAGTAACACACAGTAGCGTGCTCTTGGGGGAAACCTCCTCCGATTCACAAGCATCTCTGACTGCTGTTTGTAAAGGGGGTTGTGACAAGTGCCACCCTTTCGACTTGGGACAGAAGCCTGGGCACGTGCGTTGGTTAAGTCTACATTCAGCAGTGCTCTAGCAGGGCTCAGCCGTGAGTGCCTGCACTTGTGTCACTTGACCATGAATTAAAAAAGATGCTAAGATGGGAAAAAAGGAAAGGGAAACAGAGAAAGGAAAAGACAAGAGCAGATAGGGTTTGAGCCAAAGCCCACTGAAGTCAATGGGACTTAAGAACAAACCTAAGATTTTAGTGAAGGGGCACCTCTTTGCCTTACACCCTTTGTTTGCTTCTCTCCTTAGACCAGCACAGCTGCATTTTTATGACTTTTTAAACTTAAATGTTGCTATATAACCATAATAAAGGCCCAACTCATAAGCAGACGTGTCCCTTCAGAAGCTGATTCCTCACTAGCGACGTTTCTTTTTTTTTTAAATCTATAATTGACAAGGTCAGTGTTTTTTACTTTCAGGTAAGCATTGCTGATTACATTGCTACAAAATCCTTGACAGTTGGACCCAGGTTGGTTAGAAGCACAAATTGCAAACATGGATCAGAGTTTGTAAAGATGACAGTAAACAGAAGCAGCTCTGCTACAGTATGTTTCATTTGAATACGAAACTAGATCCTGGTACTGTTTAAAGCAATATCATTCATATTTTTATCTGATCATCTACAGATTTTTTTCAATCACCAACACAAGTAAAAGCCTATCAAACAGGTTTTTCAGACAGGCTGTTTTAGTCCCTTCAACGGAAAGACCCTAACTACTACTGTTTATCAAGTTATAATTTTCTGTAATTATTCAAAATATTTCTATTCACGCTTTGCTGGATAGGTGTTTTCTCCAAATTGCCTGTTTGGTTTTCACTTTACACATTGTCTCTGTGCTCGGAGAGATGACAACGTGACAGACATTGAATAATTGTGGGAGATGCAGAAGATTGTCTAAAGTACTTCCATCAGCTGGTACGTCAGCTTGTTGCTATCGGTTATAAGGTGGCATTTTTGTATCATTATATTGGAAGAAGAGCTGTAAAAAAAATCCAGATGAACTGGGGCTTTGACTCTGGACGTTTCACCAATTGCAATTTTCATAAACTGACACCAACATCAATAAAGTTTTACGTCCTCATTTAGGTCATTTACGGGTATCTACTGTAAATGACCATGAGACCAGAAATTATACTATATACAAGGAAGTGTTACAATTTTTTGCACAAGTTCCAAACAGTTAATTTGATCAAGTGGCCTAATGATCAGATCTATTACCATAAACCCTGTATCGCGTCCTTCTGTTATATATGTTTGAATCTTGGCAAATGCCAACAAAACTGTACACAGGATCTGTTGGCTAAGCAAGAAGTATTTTAAAAATGCATTTATTCCTCAAAGAAAATACCCTTTCTGATCTGGACTCCTCTATGCAAAGAGCAGATCTGAATCTGTAACATTTGACAATTTCTTTTTCTCTCTTTCAGACGATGATGAACATGAATGGATCATTCGCACCTGTCGGAAAGGCTGGGATGAAATAACTGGATTTAAACCTAAACAGTGAACACAGCTTTAGCTTCTACCCTGATTTTGGAAAACATCATTTGATTCATCCTTAAGTCTGAATGTCTTGGTGGATTTAGATCAGCCCCTACCATTATGTGAATGTAGTTTTATAGCCTTTGTTAGCATAATAAAACTGGAACCATCATTTAATCAACTACGTTCACATGAAGCCATGGAAATAAGCTTACTATGCTTATCCTAATATTCCTGAGAGGTGTGCAGTGTAGTAGGATCAATATATACACGTGACATTATTAAGCCTCAACATACAAAACATACAAACAATTTACTAAAGAGACTGCCTCAAATTCAGTGCTGAATGCATTCAGCTCCATTTTAGCATTTTTCCCCAGGTCCCAGTTATCTGTCTGGGTGTGTTTCTTTACCCTCCTTTTGCTAGTACTTTGATATTGACTGATCATTGTAATAATGTACACCAGTTATTCTTTAATGACTAGTTTGCTAACTAGGAAATTATATCCATTTACCAGGAACATTTGTTGAACTCTCCTTTGACAAAATAATAAAAGAGAAAAACTGGGTGGGTTGCTGTTTCATTCGTAAGCCAGAAAATATTTTAAGATCAAATAAAATGGAATTACATCATTTTCTTGATGTAAGTGCCAGCACTTCTACTTGCATGAACTTTATTTATTACACAAATCAGACATTTACAAAGCACAACATTAAAAGTATGTAACAAAACAGACATTGGTTTTACAAAAAAAGTGCTTACAATTTAGTTTTTGTTTTTTCAATAAATACTAGTCTTGACTGTCCACTCATTCAAAAGGATTTTTTTAACCATTGTAGCCAAGACATGTGTAATTGCAACATGCTACAACAAAATGATCTGCTTTCGAAATAAAATTCTGAGAAGTGTTTATAGTTGGCCTCAGATTACAAGGTCTGAATAGATCAGTGACAGCAGTAGTGCAGGATTTAGCCCCCGCCCCGAGCATTACGTTGTGTAAGCATCATTAGCTAGGGCATTGGGGTTAACCAACATGAGCCAAAAATCAAGAATGTTTTGGGAATAAAATTTTAAACCACTCCATTTTCAGTCCCTCCCCCATCAGATTTATTTATCATATTAAATTCTAGTGGAAAGTTCATCTTTCACTGGCTAACCTCACTGGGTTTAGTCTATAACATTTTTTGTAAATAGCCATTGGAATACTGTAAGACACAGAATCTGCAGTACTGCACCATAACCCATTTGGCAATTACTGAATAACCTAAGTAAATGCAAAGGATTTAAAAAAAAAAACAAAAATCTGCAGAGAGGAGATGAATGCGAATGACCTGAGATAAGGTTTTGTTCAATGGCAACAGTCAATGTGAAATGCATTGTGAAACAAAGTATTGAATAAATTAGAGGATTTCTTACATTCTTGGTACAGTTGAGTATTTTCCATACACAATAGTTTAGCTCTAAAACTGCACAAGCTGAATTGCTTCCAGTTCTTCCAAACAATTTGGGCTTAATACATCAGAGTCTGATTTCTGCAAAGCTGCTGTGGCTACTTACTGAAGAGATCTTCCTTGAGCATGAGTTGTACAGTGCAATACTCTCTACACGGCTAGTGGTGACTCCACTTACACTATATATATTTGGTCAGAAATGTCTACACATTAGCCCTGTGCTTTGCATTCTGATCCTGTCAGTGGTAACAGTTAAAATAACTTTGATGTACAGTACATATTACAAGTCAAATTTGATCAGTAACTAAGTAGTTGTTTAGCAGACATATTCCGCAGTCTCCCGCGCATAAAGCTGCTGAGACAGAAGAGAAATGCATCAAACCTTTGTCTCCCTCAATAAAACTGGGTTGTGGAAATCTCCGTTACCATGGCGTGTGGGGTCAAGTTACAGTCTGGAGTCTCATCCTCACAGTCTTAAACTGAACATCTACCCATTACTGTATTACACTAGTTCCACAACAAAACAGTCATTAGAATGAGCAAGCAGAGATGGGGGAGAAAGTGGCCCTTCCAAGCAGCATGTCACCATCAATGCCATTTCATGTGGACACAGACCAATTCACTACAACCTTGCTGTAACACATACCAACAATCTGAATGCTCAGCTACAGCAAACAAAAGGCTTGCCGTTCTCTCGCTCATGGTTACATACAAAAAGAAAAAAAAATCCGGCTTATCATGGACTGAAAACAGATGCAAATTTCTACCAGTCACCTCCTCAAAGGAGCAATAATACTGAGTTCTGGAAAAACATTAACCAATCGGATCACAGATGCAGATGGGCAGACACCAGTCTCATGATGGTTGAATTCAATGGAAACTATTATTAATCTTTCAGGAGGTGAATAATAGTATTTTATGGACTTCTAACTTCATCTGCCCTTTCAAATGTTCATTTAAAGTGTGGATAAAACTTCTAGCTGTTGGGTACACTTGGCCTAGCTGAATTATCAAAACAATGAATATATGCAACGAGACATATTGACTTGTTATTTCAGCAAATCTCAAGATGTGTTTTTGCTCAGTTACTTCTCCGGCCAATAGATCTTGATGTTCACCTCAACAGAAGTCCATAGCTGCTCATTATGCAATTTACTTTGCGAAGTTACTTGGGTGAACACCTCCTCGCAGTGAGCTAGCCCCACATGCCCAGAAAGCTTTGCCCTAGCAAGATAATGGGGTACAACTAGGGAAAGTGCTGCAGTGCTGGAAATACTCACTGCCTAATGGTAGTGTGATGGCGGCCATCTGGACTGAAACTGGAGATTGGACCAGGGACCTCCAGAGCTAAAAGCAAGAGTCTCTGCAGCTTGAGCTATAAAGCCAGGTTGTCTAGCTGGTGGACTCAGCCTCTGCAGATCAGGCACAGAGAGGGACAGGTCTCACACACTGATGGGTCACATTAGGACCTCACATTCTTGGAAAAGCTGCCTTCAAATATCACCAGCAAGGTTGGCTGGAGCACTCACAGGAGAGGGAGATTTTGTTAGGGACCAACTACTAATTTCAAATCTTGTTTACCTTTTCTTATTACTATCTAAGAAGGATCTTTGCAGTGTTTCTTTCCTGGCTCGGGACCAGGTGGTTGAGCCCTTACTCAGTGGTTGCAAGGAGACTGCTCGTGAGAGTAAGCACTCACCAGAATGGGCGAGCGCTCCACAGCCTGGCCCTTTCTGAGCTGTCATTTTGAATTGTGTCTTAGAGCATTGGGCTCTCACCTCAGTGAGCATTAGCCAGGAGTAGCTGGGAAACACCGGAAATGGGGCACAACATAAAGACCGAGGTAATCATAAAAAAGAAGCTGCCAGATTTATTAGCGTGGCCTTTATCACACGCTGTCCTTGCCTGCTGCGTGAGCTCAGCCGTCGCTTGTTCCTACTGGCCCCGTGTGTGCAGTTTAAACTAGTTAGTTTCACTAACTATATAAAGTGATCTCTTAAAAGTTACAGGCTTGATTTATGCACCACTGGGGCAGGGAAGCAGGAACTGAACCCCTGGGGCCAGCAGAGGCTGAGGAGCGCTGGGGGCTGATTCACAGGAATCCCTCCATCAGGAATTCCACCAAGTAGGGACAGCTTTGACTAGCTGCTGGGCCACCAGAGGAGTCCAGCTAGGGATATGCTGAGTCCTACCCATTCTCCTGTTGGACAGTGCCCGTTTCTGTTTGGATGTAGGCTAGCTACACCCCCAGTGGAGCACTGGTGTACAGAGACCTTGTGACCGTTCTCACTGGCTAAACTTTTGCTGCTAGGGTCTGTGTCAGAGTGACTCAAGTCCTATGTATTTAAGACACAACTTTCATTTGGAATTTTAGTAGCGAAATGTATCGTTTCCCAACCCCAGTGGGCGCAGTGGCCAGCAGTCTGGTGCAGATACGCTCCTGGGATCACTCATTCAGGAGTGAGAAATGACTCCAAGCAAAAGGCTGCCAGGAAACAAAGATGTGGCTGATGGTCCTTGGGATGGAGGTGTGTCTAGCACGCTGAGGGCAGGAATAACAGTCAGGAACCTCTGAGCACTAAGCATGGCCGTGACACCCACTCCCTTTGTGAGCTTGGGCAAGTCATCAGCTTCTGTCTCAGTTTTCCCACCTGTAAATTGGGGAGAAGGAGATTTACTTACCTACCTCATGGGGAGAGTTAATGGATTAGTGGTTCTAAATCTCTTTAAAGATGAAGGGCCATATTTCTGGCTGTTATAACTCTATTAGCTTCAGTAGAGTTACAACAAGCAGTCAATCTGGCTCAATGAGTGCTAAGTGGCTGACCTAATGGGCCTGATCCAGATCCCATTTACACTAATGTACATCAGGTAGAACCTAACGGAATCAACAGTGTTACACTGGGGCAAGTCAGAATCAGGCCCAAGTACTTTGCTCCCTTCTTTCTTTGTATTGTTAGGTAACAATCAATACCACCTCTGGCTCAGCATGTAATGATCTTTTCCTGTTCCATGATGCTGGAAGCAACGATGAAAGTGCAGTAGGATCACTAACTTGGGCTGTGCATGGCAATGCCTTAGGGACTCATTGTCATTCTGCAGGTCCACAAGAAACAAGCAAAAACCATGACTGTTGGCAGTGCTGCTGGGAGGCAAGAACATTGGCTATCAGATGCTGTCGGTGCGAATAACAGAATGCTGAATTGAGTTTCTCCTGCATGACTATCAGAGTTGCCTTCGATTGAACACCATGTTTCAGCGACTGAGGGGCAGCGGTGGTGGGAACGCTATGGACAGATGAGGAAGAGTTCGCGCCGTCAATATTGAAATAGGATGACCTAGCGGGAAAAAGGTTAATGGAGAGTTAGCTACTTACAAAGACAAGCCAACGCCTCAAGAGAAACATGTTTTCAGGGAGCAGTGGCTGTCGTGTTTCCCAGCTGGAAACCAGAGGCTTGCTCAATCAAGGATTTTCCCCATCAACCAACTTTAAAAAAAAATAAAAAACATGGTTTGAACTTAAGCTTTAGTGACCCTTTCTACAGAATAAAGCCACTTCTTGAAAGAAGAGTTGTCTTGTGTAGATCAGTGTCGGGAACAGGAGATTATGGGAATATGTTAATAGCAGCCTTCATTTAAATGAGCTTTACACCAAGGGCAGATCTTTAGCTGTTCAATCATAGTACACCTTATGCAAACTTTATGTCAGGGGTTATTTTGTTTGCTCTATGGAAGCCTCTCACACAGCCAGTCACTGGGGTGTTTTGTTTTTGAAGAATAAGATCAGGACTTTAACCAATTTATTTTTGTCTATCTACTCAAAACAACAGAGCAGCCTGGCCCAACAGTACAATCTGAGTGTGTGCACACATGCTCCTCTTCACTGCAAATGGAACCAGGGCCCTAGGTTTATTTGTGTAGGGTCCTCCATCATTTTTAATTGTCAGTTGAATCCTATTACAAATCACATATTTGGAAAGAGACATCACTTTAAAGTGATAAGGTGGGGGAGGTAATATCTTTTATTGGACCAACTTAAAAAGATATTACCTCACCGACCTGGTCTTTCTAATATCCTGGGACTAACAGGGCTACATCACTTCAGAGTGACTGTTTTAAAAAGGCAAGTATAGAGGGGACAACCCTGTACCCTCAGCGTCTGATCCTGAGACATTTCTTAAGCAAAAAGCAACAGAGAGTCCTGTGGCACCTTATAGACTAACAGATGTATTGGAACATGAGCTTTCGTGGGTGAATACCCACTTCGTCAGACGCATGCAAGTAAGTTTAAGTGGCAAGTAGTTTAATTGAAACCAGTTGCACTACCGGTACGAGTAGAGTTTGCGTGTGTAAGGGCATCAGAACTGTTTATCAAAGAGTTTGATAATCCAGGGTTGCCAAACAAAATACTGAACACTTAGAAAGGACAGAGCTCCATGTCTTCAGGAATGGGTGCTGAAAGCTGAAACCAACGGGAGCTGAATGCCCCAGGCTTCTGAAAATCAACCCACCATTGAATTGCCTAAATAAAGCTTAGAAGCCTAACTTTAGACACACATTTTTGAAAGTCTTGGCAGGAGGTAAAATGTTTATTTGAACAGTAAGCCACACACCAGACATGGTCAGTGTTCAGTTGAACCATACTGGTTCATATCCAGTAGTTTTCTGTTATTGTTTCAAGACGCAGTAGACAAGTATTTAGGGTTGGAGTTTTTTGGTTTTTTTTTTTAAGTGATGCCAGAGTCTCCAGGAGAGTTTCTCTTTCACGTTAACTCATGGAAAACTGAAAGGTCAGTGGATAGCAAAGGCCCTCTCTACTCAGAGTCAATGTGAATGCCCCTTCACCACAAACCACATGGAAAGCTGAGTAATGAAGCATGAGAAAATGCTCATTACTACATGGAAAGGGGAGAGACCAAACAAATGGGTGATGGTGGATCAGGCAGGACTAATCAAAAGACTTCAATAACTCTAAGTGCAACAACCCAACACATCACAAGAACACCAGGTGCTGAAAGGTGTATGGACGACAGATATTTTGTCAGTGGTTGGTGAGTAAATCCAGGGTCACCAGCCATGGGGACAGTAGGGATGAGTTGGTAGCAGCTGGGGAGATATTTGGATGAAGCAGGGATGTTTGGTGGCGCCAGGGAACAGCTTTCATCTAACAACAGGCAGCACAAGGCTGTGGCAATGATATTAGACACAACTTTACTACAATTAATGCTTGGACTCCAAGCCTGGAACAGGGACTACATTTACCTTCTCACCCCTATTAGATAGTGGTCCTTCCATGTCTGCTTTGAGGTGCACTGGTGGAGCAGTGTAGGGAAGTCTACAGTGCACTTGCCCACACTGTACCTGACCTGTGAATGAGAAGAGGGCTTCAGCCTCCGTGACCTTCAATCAATTATTCTTTGTGCCAGAACTCAATTAACTGCCATTACGCTATAAATAACACCCTCCCTCTAGGCTAGGCAGCCAGGATACTGAGCAAGAAATTGGTCGGGACTGAGCAATAAGAGGAAGGTAAAGGAAGCGTAACTTGTACATCCTCACTTTGTTTCCATCATGCTGATGCTTAAAAATTAGCTTCTACCAAGATGCATATGGATCGGGGGGGGGGGGGGGAGAACCTTCAGATTTTCTTAAAAGCAAAATGATCCAGTGTAGTCATTGTACCCACCTTAGCAGCCCATTAATGAAGTGGGTGTTCTGGGACCCACCATTCACAAATGATTAATCAGCACTTAGAATGATAGGAAGAAAACTGCTGATCCCAGTCATGGGAACAAGACCACTCAATCTCCAAATTAAGTAATAGCTACACGGTCATTAGCCATCATCCCGATTTACAAGGAAAATGGAACGAGGAATAATGACCAACAACGTAAAGCCAATACGATGACCTGAGCTGAGGATGAGGGATTCTATCGAAAGAGACCATAACTATGACTTCTCCTTTATCCATTCCCTTCTCCACCTCTCTGATTCTCTCCACCACAGCTGGCATTAAGCTCTTTGATCTGCTTGGCTGAATAGATTCTTCAGAAAGCCCCAAAGGCCAGAGTTTTTTCAGGGGCCTGTTCTCTATAGGGAATCAGGACCTCCCCAACCATGGTCCACAATTAATAAGACGTCAGACCCTGCAGAGAAGAGTATCCGCACCATTTGTGCGCTGTACATTCACAAGGAAGTTCTTGATAGCGGGTATCTATGCAACGGCACCATTAACTTCTTTGAACAGAGCTTCTCTTGCTACAAAGCCCTTACTTTCCCCAGCGGTTGCATTGCCAACTTTCTACTCGCCCAAAACCAAACACCCTTGCCCTGCCCCTGCCCCACCCCTTCTCTAAGGTCCCGCCCCCACTCACTCCATTCCCCCCCCTTTGTTGCTCACTCTCCCTACCCTCACTCACTCGCTCACTCATTTTCACTGTGCTGGCTCAGGGGGTTGGAGTGCAGAAGGGGGTGAGGGCTCTAACTGGGGGGGTGGGCTCCAGGTTGGGGCCAGAAATGAAGAGTTCAGGGTGCAAGAGGGGGCTCCAGGCTGAGATAGGGGGTTGGGATGCAGGACGGGGTGAGGGCTCTGGCTGTGGGGCCAGGGATGAGGGGTTTGGAGTGCAGGAGGGGGTCCGGGCTGGGACTGGGGGTTGGGGTGTGTGGGGGGGTGAGGGCTCCAGCTGGGGGTGCAGGCTCTGTGGTGGGGCCAAGGATGAGAAGTTTGGGGTTCAAGAGGGAGCTCCGGATTTGGGGCGCTGAGGGTTGGGGCACAGGCTTACCTTGGGTGGCTCCCAGGCAGCAGTGCAACAGGGCTAAGGCAGGCTCCTTGCCTGTCCTGGCTCCCCCTGGAAGCGGCCAGCAGCAGGTCCAGATCCTAGGCAAGCGGGGGGTGGGCCATGAGACTCCGTGTGCTGCTCTCACCCGCAGGCACCGCCCCCAGCTCCCATTGGCCACGGTTTCTGGCCAATGGGAGTGCGGAGCCGGTGCTTGGGGCAGAGGCAGCGCGTGGAGCCCTGTGGACCCCGCCCTCCACCTAGGAGCTGGACCTGCTGGCCACTTCCAGGGTGCAGCACGGTGCCAGGACAGTTAGGGACTAGCCTGTCTTAGATCCTCAGCACCACCAACCGGACTTGTAACAGCCTGGTTAGCGGTGCTGATCAGCGCCACCAGGATCCCTTTTCAACTGGGCGTTCCGGTCACAAACCAGACACCGGGCAACCCTACCCAGCGGGCCCGGCTCCCTTTCTGCCCGTCACGTACACTACACCACAGGGTGTAGTTGACACTTACTTTCTATGTATCCGTGCAGGGTTACCATCCTGGCCCTCTCAGGGCTGCTAAAGGGAGAGTAGTGGATGTCATCAGAGAGCGACGAAGGGATCCGGGACTGGGGGGCTCCAGAAGGCGGCACCGTGTGCTGAGGCGTGTGCTTTTTATGGCGCGCTCTGCAGTTTTGAAACCAAACCTGCGACGCCAACAGAAACCAAACCATTTGGGTCAAGCGAGATCAGAACTGAGATTTGATCGATCACAGAGACCTCAACAGAATTGGGACTTCCTTAGACTCCTTTGCATTGGGAAATCTTCCTACCACCCCACTGTGCTGGCCTCGATGGCTTTATTTTTATATGTTAGAGCAGAAGTTTCAACTCCATGAAGCATGACCATCAGGGCTCTTTGGCTGCATTTTTACTATTCATTTGCCTTGACTAATAAAATGACACCATCCAACTTTAATGCAACGATGAACCTGTTGGGCCTGATGCAGGAATCGGTGGGGGAAATTCCTTGGCCTGTGTTATACAGGAGGTCAGACTAGATGATCATAAAAGGTCTTCTCTGGCCTTAAAATCTATCCGTTTTTAATGGAGTGCTACCAACTGTTATCTTGGTCTTTCAGTGCTCAGAACCAAGCTCAGTGGAAGCACTTGGTAGCAATATTGTAACATCTTGAGAAGTTCCCCTTCTATGTTCCTGACCAGGACTTTGGAACAATCAAATAAAAAGACCTTCCCCTTTGCCAAGGATCTGGGGAGGGATAGCTCAGTGGTTTGAGCATTGGCCTGCTAAACCCAGGGTTGTGAGTTCAATCCTTGAGGGGGCCATTTGGGGATTTGTCCTGCTTTGAGCAGGGGGTTGGAATAGATGACCTCCTGAGGTCCCTTCCAACCCTGATAGTCTATGAATCTATGATCCCGGGTTTCACACCAGTGCATGCTGAGACAGGATGTTGGATTTGTCTTCACTACAGAGTGAACGTGAGTGACTGGCACAAAAATCTGAGCCCCCAGGTTAGCCTAGCCCTGCCTGAGTTTAGTGTCCTCACTGGCGCTGCATTCACCTGTGTATGTCACTAGAACTTCTGGGGGCATATCCCAGGGTCCTTTGTGCTGCAGCAAGCTGAGCCACTCCATGAATCCTCCCCAGTGAGTCGGGGAAAAACCTGTCTTCTTGTGGGAAGGCTTTGGAGGACTATCAATCCTTGAGTGCTTCACTGCAAAGCAAGTGGGTTACCATTGTGACTCAGGCTCTAGGTCTGTGTGTGGGTGGGGCGTTAGGGGCAATGCCTGGGTTAACTCTGCAGTGGAAACAGACCCATACTGTACAGCCGGACAGTACAGACCTGTTCAATGAAGCCAAATGGTGTGTATCTCATTGCTTGGATTAAAGGAATACCCAGTAACCAATGGCTGTAGTTAGGATGCGGAATCCTGCTTTTTCTGCTAGAGTAAGATGCACATAAATGGCCATTTTTTAAAAAGTGCTAAAGTATGGATTTTATTTCTTGCTTTTAAATTTTTTTCAGAGGTAGGTCAGAGTACAAATGTTCCATAACTTCGAGAAACCCTCTCTCTTTGGTGGAGAACATGGATACTGGATCTCAGAGAAGGAAACAGCCATAAGTGTTTCACACAGGATTATACCTGACAAATTGTTTCCTGATGAAAGGTCCTTTTTTAGAAAAAAAAAAATCCTCACATGGAATCGCCCAATGTATAGTCCACTTGGTCTTGGGCTTATTAAAGAGCCTTGTAACTGAGGTTTGAGCTGGATTTCGTCCTACTAGATATTTACATTTGCCTTTGGCCGAGCAAACATGGATGAAAGTTGCAGGTTTGTTTTAGACTTTCAGATCTCAAAGTGTTTTATAAAGGATGTCAATGCAATTATCCCCAGTTTACAGATGGGAAAACTGAATCAGAGAGAGGAAGTGACTTGCTCAAGGTCACCCATCAGGCCAGTAGCACAGCCAGGAACAGAATCAAGTCCCTGTGCGCTATGCACTGGGCAGCATTTCTATCTTACTCTCAATCGGTATTACCTTCACTGCCTTGTTGAACAATATACACAACACACCCTTCACTGTGATGTCTTTTGCAATTTCCTTCGGTATTTTCTTCATGGCTGTTGAAGTCCCTGACACGTTTAAAAACCTCACCCTTAATATTTTCCAATGTTTCACTTGGGCTGCTCCTTGCTATCATTCTATTGAATGAAATTCATTGAACAGCTAAAGTTTCTTTGTATTGAGGAGTGTTTGTTCTTGGGGAAGGGTGCTCGGTTGTCTGGACTGATTTTCAATGACAAGGTAAAGTGGTTGGAGACAGCATTAAAAGCATCTTTTTTCCCCCTTTAATGTATTTGCATTGGCTTGGAGTTAGATTTCTTTGATTACACAAATTTGAAAAGAAAAAAGAAAAGAAGGGAATGGGGGGGGAGGAGTGGAAAATGGAAAAAAACAAAACCAGTGCTGGTATAATGAATGGACTCCGCAATCAAACATATGCACCTGGGAACGGGCACTTGCTAGATCCAGCTAATCCAGCATGGCAGTTCCCAGCAGTGACTCAGTGATGGTCACTCCTACCAGTCATAAGAAGACTGTGGCGATTTAGACTAGTGATTCCAATGAATCTCAATGTGGCAAAATCCCCAGTACAGCATGGCAGTAAGTGACACTGCAAGGCATCAGAATAGCAGAGCTTCTCCCCTGACTCTTACCTGAATGACTCTCCTACTAAGTCCGGTCATATCTGCCAGTTTCTGAAGGGTCTGTGCATCTGGGTTGTTATCCTGAGCAAATTGTGCCTGCATGACCTAGGGCAGATGGACACAGGGAGAACAATCACCTTGACTCTCATCCAGCAATGTAACCCCCCTCCAGGCAGAACCCCACGCCCAGGCCACTTTACCTGCAGCTGCTCCGCAGTGAAGGACGTCCGCGCTCTCTTTGCGGGCTTGGGTTGGCTGTCTTGCTCAGACGGGACCGCTCCTTCTAGTGTGATCCCATTGCCTACAGGGAGAGGGAACAGTTCTGAGCACACATCGCTATGGTTTGAGGCTTAGTCTTTGTTTGCACACGTGGTTCCTGTATACGGTGGAATGCCAATTAGAGCCCGCTCACGGGAACCCAGAACCAGTCATCTAAGGGAAGGAGATTTTCTCGTACAGCCGGAGCACAATTAACCCCCTCCCCATATGACTGTCTGGGGAGGTCAGTGAAAACAGGAGCTTGCCCAGTAAGAGAGAGTTCTGTGTTGACGGGATTTGGGCTACTAGTTATTTTAGGTTATGAAAAGTGACTCAAACCCCCGGGACCTGACCCGGTGCCCCATTATTCAAGCCAGCTCCCATTGCAGAGAATAGGAGTTTGGCCTGACTGCAGGATCAGGCCCTGACCTCAATGCACAGCCCAAGCTGGGGAATTCAGGAGAGGAGGGTGGGAAAGAGAAAGCATCAGGGCTGGAGCAGTCACTTCACCTCTAGATCTGCCCCAAGCAACACAGACCCTGCAGCCCAGCTTCGTGGGTTCCCTGGCATACCAGGGATGTGCACTTCCTGCCCTCTCCCATGTCCCCCACACTGGGTTGTGGCTCCCCTGCAAGGCCTCACAAGGGGACAGGATTCGCCCCCGGGGGCGTTTAAAATGTGCAGAAGTCACGTGCATGTAAAGCTAAGTCCTGCGTTAGCTACTGATCCTGGCTGGCAATTAGCACAAGCACCAGCTGCAATCTCCAGCCAGGGGGAGACATTTCCCTTCCAACAGCTGCAGGCAGAATTCCTCAAAAGGAAACAAAGTTCTGTGGTTCAAACAGGTCTCGAAGCAGTATCCTGCCCAGGGGCCTTTAGCAACGCACGTCCTCTCCTCACACAGGAGTGAAGAATTGCTGTCTAACATCTCTCGGAAACGTGGCTCTATTGCTAAACACCTGCCAGGGCTGTTGTCCCCACCATACAGACGGGGATGGAGGGCACAGAGCCACGAAGGTACTTGCCCAAGGTCACTCCCACACTGTGGAGGAGGAGGGAACTGAACCTCAGTCCCCTAAGAACATAAGAATGGCCATTCTGGGTCAGACCAATGATCCGTCTAGCCCAGTATCCGGTCTTCCGACAGTGGCCAATGCCAGATGCCCCAGAGGGAATGAACAGAGCAGGGAAAAAATCCCGTTGTCCAGTCCCAGCATGTGGCAGTCAGAGGCTTAAGGACACCCCGAGCATGGGGTTGTGTCGCTGACCATCTCGGCTAATAGCTAGTGATAGATCTATCCTCCATGAACTTACCTAGTTCCTTTTTGAACCCGGTTATACTTTTGGCCTTCACAACAGCCCCTGGCAATGAGTTCCACAGGTTGTGTGAAGAAATACTTGCTTATTTTTGTTTTAAACCTGCTGCCTATTAATTTTATCAGGTGACTCCCTGGTTCTTGTGTTATATGCAGGGGTAAATAACGCTTCCTGTTTCACTTTCTCCACACTGCCCATGATTTTATAGACCTCTGTCATATCCTGTCACGTAGTCAGCCGACAACATCAACGTTGGCACTAAATAGTTTGAATAACTCCTACACCAGCTTTGTATGGGCTGGCAAGGTCCTAACAGAGCAACAGCACTTAGCATTGACAATCTCAACTCGGCACGGAGCAGGCATCTTTGCACCGTCTCCCCTGGCTCCAGGTACAGGTATGATTTATATAAGGCTAGTGCCTAGGAACCCCAATCAGGATCCGTTGTGCTAGGTGCTGTACAAACGCAATGTAAAAGGCAGTTCCTGCCCTAAAGAGACCCCAGTCTGATTAAGACGCAGCACAAGTAGGTGTATCAGGTAACTGGAAGGAAGGGGGAAATGCAGGACAAGGGGAACAGGAACAAAGACAAGCATTTAGCTACCATACCAGCCGGTATCAGTAGGCACAGCAGAATTAGGTCTCTCCCTTCTGAAACTCTTGACTCTGAGCACTGAATCCAGGCCCCACTGAAGTCATTCAGGGATTAACCTGGGCTGGCCCCAGACGTTTTGCTTCCTTGCAGTACCTATAGCAACTGTTCCCGCCTGGCCCAGGTAATGGCACTTTTACCTCTGGGATAAACTATGGGGGATTCAAATCCAGAACCAAGCCTCAAACGCATGCTCAGTGGTGACCCTGCAGTGCCGTACTCGAGAAGTGCTCCCTGACTACAGCTGCTGTCCTTCAGATGAGACGCTCCAGCAAGGGCCATTCCGCTCCTCCCGCTGACTGTCCAGCAGGACGATAAAGGTCTCATGGCACTTTCTGAAAGAGGATAAACCCTGCATCCTGGGCAACATCCCCTCCATCAGGGAGCAGGTTCTAGTACTCCTGGCTGTTGCTTAAGGTAGAACTGTTACCCCACTGCAGTTATATCCACGGTCAGTGTCTACTGTAACTTTTGAGTTTGCAAAGTCCTTTGGAATCACTTTGCTTTAGAAAACCTAGTTCTGCTCTATTGATTAAGGTGGGACCCACCGCAACAAGAAGGCTCAGTGGGGAGAAAAAAAAGTTGGGATCAGAAAAGCCTCTTTGTTAGCTCTCCTGAAAACCTGAACATTGTTAACGAGTTAAGCGAGTGCCGAGAAACACTTGGGGCGTGTCTCGTGAAGGAGATGTGGCTTTACTGACAGGTAGCCAAGTCCTCAGCTACACAGCAGAGGAGTCCCTGTTTGGGGTCTCTCAGGGTGAAATTCCCGGCTTAATAAAGCTTAAACACCACTCAAGTCCCACTAAGCATAAAGGGGATGGGGGTGGAGGAAGTTCACCCTGCCAGCACGCAGGAATCGCACCATCCATTACCCCTGCCCTGCACTAGCTCTCTGGTTAAAACTAGTCGTTTCTGTGGCCTTATCTCTGCCATGTAAGTAGCTTGAGGGGGTCTTTCCAGCTACTTCTGCCCCCCAAATCCTCCTCCCACCAGAGGAACGTAAACCCCTCAATCCTGGAGCCTGGATCTAGGACTCCTACAAACGAGCAGTGAATAAGACCTGTGGTGTAGGGCATCTGGGTTCCCTGTCCTCCCCGGCCATTGCGGGGTGCTTCCCTGTGGTGTATTTCCCAGGACATATGCAGCTAAACCACTGCAATGGGGAAAACAGGCGAGGAAAAGGATATTGTGCATTTGATTCATGCGCATTCAGCCCAAATCAGTTTCCATCTGAAACGCAGAACCAGGCCGTGCCTTGCCGGCGCCCACCCGGACGCCCTGAAGAGCTTTAGGGAGCGGGGCTGGGGTGCAAGGTCAGGTCAGGCCCCCTGGGAATATTAAAACCTTCATCTTCCACAAAGTCATGGAAATGGCACCCACTATAATCACTGCTTCCACCGAGTGATTCCTAAGCGCAGGGCTCCCTCCAGGATCCTCGGGCACACGAGGGCTGACCACGGCCGGACTGGCTGGTGAAATGCTGGTGAGTACCCACTAAGGGTGGGGGCCTGAAGCAGGGCTCAGCAGCTCCCCCTTCCCTGCCCCAGGAGCTGTTTGCTTTGTAGGCTGCACCAGGCTGTGATTGTCTTGGCCCACATTGAAGGGCTCTCTCAGCCAGTTTGACTTGTTCCTGTAGGATGATGAATGGGATTCAGGCTTCAGCAACATCTGTTTATTTTTCTTATACATAAAACCTCATGTGCAGAAGAAATTGCTTTGTAATTACTGGGGCGGGGGGGGGGGGGGAAAATGTGTGACCCTCTGCAATTCTCCAGACATTGCTCCTCTCCACACCCTTCCCATCCTCTCCTCAGAGCAGACCGTGCTCGGGAGGTGAGCTTTCAGAGGCAAGGTTTCCTTGTTTGGTTCTAGTGCAGGAAATGCTGCCCTTAAGGTGCAGAATCATGTGGCACAAGCACTCCACCCAGCTGCCACTGGACTTCCTCCTGCTGCTTGCCCTGCACAGCTGGTGTGGTCTCCACCCTGTGCCTAAGCGGCAGGAGAGAGACACAGCATCTCAACTGGGGTAAACTGGGGAAGCTCCAACCACTCCAACAGAGCAATGCCCACTTACACTAGCCAGAGCGCCGACCCACTCCCACCAGCTGGGGGTCTGGCTCACAACATTCACTAGCTGCACGTCAGGACAAGTCCTAGCAGCAATACACCCGCATCGTTCAGAGCAGCACTGGACCCCAGGCATCGGTCTGCCATATGGACGGACGTCCAGCAAACAAGCATCCCAGAGTCAGGACCCTCCCAGGCTGATTTGACATTTTGTTTTCATCTCGTTGCTTAAACCTTGTAAACACACTCTGATTATTTGCATGTCATTTTGGATAATCGTTTCCACATGCAGCCGAGGATGGTGCATCACATTTACGTCCCTCAACAGCACATCCGCCCAAGTTAAACACACCCCGGCCTCCCCAGCAAACCAACAATACTTAGCACTTGGGCAGAGCTTTCATCTGCAGAGAGCTCGGATGTTAATTAGAGGGTAATAAATGGCAGGGGAAGGCACTGGGGACAAGACTAGCTCCCCCATGTGAAATTCTCTTATTTAACTTCTCTTCCCCCCTCCCCCTTCCTCCTCAGCCTCGTCTGTGCTCCAAGAGTTTGGTGGAAAGATACAAGAGTCCATGATCTAGGCAAGAAACAAGCACCCTGTGATCTCTCCTGATCACTCCTATTCCAGTCTAGTAACGATCCTTGCGCGCAGCTCTCCCACAGTCGCTCTGTTAGCATTAGCCCTTTGGCCTCCTGCCTAACTGCAGCCCACAGAATAGCCTTCGTTTCTGCTGCTCTGGGCGGGCCCCAAGGTTCTGCCCATGCCAGGAGAAACCGTCACCCTAGGAGAAAGTTGCGCTTCATTCAAAACCACTATAGCACAATGCAGTCTGGATCCCGTGACTGAGCTAAATGAATCGGCTTTGATAAGCCGGCGAGAACTCCAACACCATCCCTCAGAAAAACAGGCCAGCTGCATGAGGTGACATGTGGAAACAGGAGCACGGGTAGGCCGTGATTCCCGACTCATCCACCTGCACTGTCCCGTGGGAAGGGTTCCTCCCAAAAGGGTCTATTAAACGTTTACCTATGCAGACAAACCCAAGTGTGTCTCTCCGTCTCAGTACAGAGATAGCAGCCAAGGCTGGAGGAGACCTACCAGACTGAGCCAGCACAGGACCCAGCAGATACGACACCCGGAGCCAGACCCTCTACTGGAGTCAGTCTCCACTGAAGCGGTGGGCCTGCTGCTCTGCCTTGTGAGACTGACCAACTTGCTTTCACAGCCAGCTTTGATCACAACCATCTGTGTCCTGGGGCACTTGACACCCTGGAAGGGCTCAGGCAGGGTTTTGAAAGCCTTCACATGCCTCCTTGCACCCGACAGCACCTCCTCTGAGCCATTCGTATGGGAATAATGTTCTGTCAGCCTCATGGCAGGGGTTTAGCTTCAAACGAGCATTTAGACCACAAAGCAATTCCTGCCCCCTGCTGATTCCTGGGACCGCTCCTTCTCCCCTTTCAGAAGGCCATCTTCATAGGTATAGGTTTTCTCCAGTGATAATTTCGCTGGCAACACAATGATTCTGCAGGCGTCTACACCTCACTCCATACGAGCAGTCAAATAACAAAAGCAAACATCCAGCATGCACCAGGCCCCATCTCAGTTTGCAGAGACAGACACTCCGCTCTCAGGCTGGGACAAGAGGAGACGGCAGTCCCAGATTCAGCGTCAGGGGAGGCAGTTGTTGGGATTGGCCATGGCTCCCTGGGGGCACTAGGGCCCTGGTAGAGATGCTGCCACTGGTGCTGCTGACCCCCTGCCATTCGTCTTGACTAAAGATAAATCCCTTGTAATGGCATGAGCACTCATTCACCTCCACCCATTCTACTGGCCAGGGACACCGTGAGGCTCACATTTGGGGCCTCACATCTAGCTAGCTTTCCCAGGGCATTTCCGCCTGCCTTTCTGCATCCAGGCCATTGCATTACACATGGCTTCTGTCTGACCTTGGCTGTGAGAATATTCCTGGCTTATCTGTGATAACTGCAATGTGTAGCACCACCTGAAGACAATGCTGTGGGCAATTCTCCCCAGCCATCTGAGTGGGACGGTGTTCTTTGTCTCGCTGTATAAATGCTCACTATTATATGTCCGCATTTTCTCCCATAGCTACATTATCGCCTAACCCTGGATATGCCACATAGATCCAGAATGTCCGAGACTGGGTTTTTCGCACATGTAATGTACGTATCTGTCAGCCGTGCACCAGCAAAGCACAGCTCAGCCTCTTCCACTCCGAAATGCCCAGCCATGGAACAGTGCATCAGCTCTTATTGAGTTGGGCAGCTGAGGAAAAAAGCAGGACAGTGCGAGGAGCTCTCTGGCGTTGTGAGCTCGCTTAGATTACTTAATCAACACTAGGTTTAATGGCAATAACCTGTAAAATTGCTAAAGGTTCAGGGACACAGACAGTAAAATTGCTAAAGGTTCAGGGACACAGACAGTGTCCCTGCACCTGACACGCGGCCAGCTTCAGCAACGAAGCTCACGCCCACGGCGCACAATGCAGCATCTCACAAGACTTGCTGACGTCAAGGTGAACTCACCAGGGACCCAAATCCTAAAGCTGAACTTCGTCAGACTCCAAACATCCCAAGTCACCCACCGACCATCTGTGCGTCATGCACGAGAGCTAGGAACGGTGCTCAAACAATCCAACATTTCAACCCTTGGGCCTTTCATTTGACTCCCCACATCCTTCATGCCTAACTTCACCATTCCCACGAGAGCCTCTTCCACCCCAGCCCCCGGCATCTCATAGGCCAGCTGCCTTGTTCATTTCCAGCAGTGAGTTCTTATTGTATTTTATTGGTATATAAAATATAAACACCAGCACTCTCCAGCCCTGAGTGCGGTTCAGCCCCCCACTGCCCTGTCTGTGATTAGCTCAGCCATTCGGGTTCTCTCTGTGGCCATTTGAATGTTGCCACTCAGGAAGAGGGAGCTGGAATTAGTTCAAGGGGAAGGGAGCTGCTCCGTTTTGCATTTGACCTCTGCTGCTCCCTGAGAGGTGTGGGGCTTGATTGAGAAACCAGATCCTTGCTGTCTCGCTCTCCAATTGTGCTTACAGTAAGGGGAAGGCCAGTGTGCAGCCCAGCACAACTGGGAAGTGGCGGGATCCATGGGAGGGCAGGGCCGGGCCAGTGGAAAATGAGGGGAATGTTTGGTCTGCCTGCCAGGTTTCCCACCTTCTAGATTTATGACTCACGGACTCAGAATCCCTACTGCTTCCTGCCCCGCATGCTACAACGGGAGACCAGCAAACCCAAGCAACAACGCATCCAATCAAAGCCAAGACTGGGGCCTCCATTTCCTCGAGAGAGAACTAGCGGTGCCCAGGCCCTCCCGCGCGTTTGGGGGCAGCAGGGACGAGAGAATGACAGTACCACCCCTTCCCCCCGCCTAGCTCTACCGTGAGCTCTTGGCCAGATCAGGCCCCTTGAGGCTCTTCCAGGACCTCAGTCATCACTTTGGATCCTGCGGGGATCCTGGTAACCCAGCAGCTCTGGGGAAACATCTGCCTCGGGTCTCCTCTAGGAGGGCCAGGGAGGAGGAGAATAAAAGGCTTGTTTTGTTCCCAGGAGGTACCTAAACATGCCACCTACACAGATAGAGCCACAGGGCAGTTGGGAAAAGCAGCACCAGCGTGAGGCTCCGAGGCAGGAGAAGAGGCAGCAGACAGCATGGGACGGCTGTTAGCTGATGGGGGGGGGGGGCACTTCTCACCAGGGGCAGCAGCTGCATGGAGCTCAGTGCTGCCGGCAGTACAGAGACTAGCAAGGCTAGTGGGAAACAAATAGTTTTGGCCACACCACCCCAGTGGGAGGTTTAACCCTTTGGAGAATGTGGGCACGTCCCTGCAGTATCTGGAAAACACCAGGGCTCTAAATCAAAGGCTCAAACTCTGCCCTGGGGCACGCACAGACCCCTGTCCACTCTGGACGCATCTGAGGGTAGAATTTTGCCCACAAAGAACTTGCCCACCAGGGATGATGAGGTTGGTGTTTGCTGCCATCTGGACTGCCCAGCCTTCTAGGTAAGCATCGTCCAGTCGGGGGGGCTGGAACAATTTGTACAGTGGGGGCGCTGAGAGCTATTGAACCAAACTGCAAACCCTGTATATGATGGAAACCACTTCAAGCCAGGGGGTCCAGCAGCACCCCCAGCTCCCAGGGGGTCCAGCAGCGGGCTGTTTGAACTGGCCCTAGCACCAATGCACAAAGAGACGGGCTAGCACTATGGCTTAGTTACCTAGTAAAGGAACAGGAGGGGAAGGTGGGGAAAATCCGCTTATTCGGCCATTCTACTAACATGGAGGGTGACATTCTCAGGAGAGCGCGGTGCCAGCGAGTATCCCGGAGGGTCTGCATACCATTTTCAGCTGCTCGCTTGAGGTTCTCTATCATTGTGTCATAGTGAATCCGGCACAGCACTTTCTCTTCCACCAGGCCAAACTCCTCGCCAGTAGACAGCTGCCTTTTACAGGAGAAGCAGGCAAAGCAGGCAAGATGGTAGGCATTGCCACGGGCTCTCCTTACCCAGTCGCTGGCATAGATCTGCCTGCCGCAGCGAGCACACTTTGTACCAAATCGACTGGAAAAAAAAAAGACACACAGAGAGAAAAGGTGAGAACGAAGACAGGCTGCTGCACTGTGATTGTCATTCATCCGTACCAGTGCTACACGCCGCACAGACACAGCGTCCGAGACAGTCCTTCCCTCAGAGAGCCCCCGCTCTAAACAAACCAGACAAAGGGTGGGAGGGGAAAGCGATGCCCAGCGAGGCCAGCTGACTTGCACACAGGAGGTTAGCGGCATGGCTCTTGACTTCTGGTCACTGTCTTACCGCCTCCCATCATTCTTGTGAAGGGATGGCTCTAAATACAGGCCAGCCTCACCCAGACTGGAGTGAGCACCACTTACCTAGTTGTATTCAGTGTCATTGTCACCGTGACAGTCCCAGGACATTAGAGAGACAATGTCGGGGAGAGAATATCTGTTATTGAACCAACTTCTGTGCGGGAGAGAGACAAGCCTTCGAGCTTACCCAGGTCAGAAGAAGAGCTCTGTGTAGCTCGAAGGCTTGTCTCTCTCCCCCACAGAAGTTGGTCCAATAACAGATATTCCCTTCCTCACATTGTCTCACCACTGACCTAAACCTTATCGCCGGCTCAGCACTGTGCCACTGGAGTGCCCAGATGTCACGGGCAATGCAGTAAGAGAATCTTGAGCTAAGAACAGTTCATGCTGCATTAAGCCAACCAACCAAAGCAGAGGTCCAGAAGTTAGATTTGGTATGGGGTCCCACAGCCATTAGTAGAGATGAGAGAACCCCACCTGTATTAATCTGTTAAGAATTAACGAGAAATCTCAGCCCCCTCCCGAAGGAGACGGGGTCCAGGCCAGAAATCTACCATGGACACTGGCCATCTCAGCTGAGAGGCCAGGGATGGGCCATGGAGACTCAATTCTCCCCTCTACCCCCTCCCCCCCCCCCCCCCCGTCAGGGTTTAGGTGCACTGCCAGAGAGGGGCAGCATTTATGGTACTACCTGGGCCACCCCTGTTCTGGGTCCTTTATTCCCCCAGGCTGCCAAGCCAACACGTTTCACCATGTTCACTGCAAAGAACCCGAGAAGCACATCAGAAGCTAGAGAAGGTGGAATGTCAGAGGCACTGAGAGCCCTGTCCCGGGGGATTGAGTAGGACAAGTGCATCTGGCATTCAGAATAGGCTGTGCCACCAGCTGGGGGCGGGGGATTCCCAACGCACTTGGTGTTGGCCTGACTCTGCTCTCATTGAAATCAATGGGAGTAAAGCAGAGTGTTTTGGAAAACACCTTCCCTCCCACGGTGAAATGCTGACCCTGTGGAAGTCACGGGGGGTTGCCCCTGGCTCCAGTTGATGTCACCCATCCTGCACACTATCACACAGGGCTCTGGCGAGAGTCAGTCTCAGGAAACACTTAGAATTATTAGATCCAAACAGTTTAGTGAGATTTAGAAAGTTCCAGCCCTTTGAAAGCCAAGCAAAAGGGCCAGGCACGGTAGTGACCTCAGTAGGTTTCTTGGGGTCAGCAACTCAGAGGCAGAATCATAGAACTGGAAGAGACCTCGAGAAGTCATCTAGTCCAGTCCCCTGCACTCATGGCAGGACTAAGTATATCTAGACCATCCCATTGTCGAACCTGCTCTTTAAAATCCCCAATGATGGAGATTCCACAACCTCCCTAGGCAATTTATTCCAGTGCTTAACCACCCTGACAGTTTGGAAGTTTTTCCTAATGTCCAACCTAAACCATCCTTGCTGCAATTTAAGCCCATTGCTTCTTGTCCTGTCCTCACAGGTTAAGAAGAACAATTTTTCTCAGAAGGAGAAATAGCATTAAAAGGTCTGATCCAAAGCCCACTGAAATCAACTGAAAGATCCACCCCTGGTTTTGGATAAGAGCTGTAACGCCCGTCTGTGGCAATTGCCTAATGGATGATAAATTCATAAACAAGTGGTTGAGGTAACGTGGTTCAATGAATCATCTTTCAACTCTGTGCGCTTTTTATTTTGGTCTTGGTCAATGTAACATTAAGATGGGAAATGTGTAAAGCTGGTCAAAAAATAGTTGACAAAACTTTTTTCCTTCGAAATAAACCGGATTTATTGAAACTGAAATGTTTCAAAAAAATGTATCCGTTTTGGTGAAAATTTCCTTGGGGAGGTTTCCCAGGTCCAAGATGGAATTCCTGTGGAGGGGAGTGGGGAGAAAGAGAGCCCAGAATAGTCATATTGCCTAGTGGTCATGACACTCATCTGGGGTGTGGGAGACTTAAACCTGGTCTCCCACATCCTGATTGAGTGCTCCAATTACTGGCTCTTCTGGAGTCTGTCTCTCTTGAAAAACTTCAGAAGGTCTGCACTGAAACAACATTTTGAAATCTCAAAAATTGTATCTACATGGAATTATTGTTTTCCAGCCAGCCCTAGAAATTTGTTAGAGGCGTTTTCCCCATTCCAGTGAACTGGACCATGTTATTTTCAAATATTATGTACATCATTTGTTTTTGTTTTTTTTTAAATGTATAAATAAAAGTCTTTTCACTGATAGAGGAAGAAAGTCGGTTGATTAATTTATGCCAAAAATGTCATTTCATGTTATGTCCTTGAAAAGGCAACAAAAGTTCCCAAAGCGCCCTGTGTTCTGTGCTGTACGTCTAGGACTATTCTTAGGTTTATGCAGAACCCAGAACGTCCATTGACGTCCATAATGCCTGATTCTTGCAAGTCTCTGTCTGTTGCTTGTAAAGGGTTCTATAGTTTACAAGAGAGAATCAATGTGAAATCCTTAATATACAAATGTCCCATTCACCTCCGCAGAGAATGGGAGCCTTTTGGGGGACCATTAAATCCAGCTCAGTGAAGTCTAGTTTGCATTTTCCTTGTGATTTTTTTTCTTTTAAATGTATATTTATTGTTCTTTAACAAAGTAAAAAAAACAACAACAACCCAGCAGCAAAGAAGCAATGGAACAGACCATTTTCTTTTCTTTGTGACAACAGAGGTAATGTCAGTCCTGAAATTATTCTAATATCAGATAATGTTTCCTTCACATGCAGTCTAGAGATATTATTGGGGTGAGATTTGATGCCTTTGTCTAAAGCATCAGCAGGAGACAAAGGATACAAGACAGATGGGCCATCTAAATCCCTGTATTATAACCCCAGTGGCAATCTGGGATCAGATGAACTGCTTGTGTGTTCTGGTTTTGCTGTTCCCATTTTTCAATATTTAAATGTGGCAGGTTGGCCATGACCGAGCCCAGCCAACCTCTTTTGCCACTGGTCTACCAGCTAGAAAGGGCCAAGAAGGTACAGAATACAGTGCTTCATGTGTATGTCAATTCAGTCTCTTACGTCTGCATAGCTCAAACTTCCTTTCAGTTTTGTTCAACACTCTGAAAGCATCGGCTCAGCGTACAGTGGCCATCAAGAAAGCAAACAGCATGTCAGGAATGATTAGGAAAGGGACAGATAATAAACCAGAAAATATCATGCCACCTTGAAAACAGTGTGCAGGTCTGGTCACCCCATCTCAAAAGAGATATATTAGAATTGGAAAAAGTACAGAGAAGGGCAACAAAAAATGATTGGGGGTATGGAACAGCTTCTACATGAGGAGAGATTAAAAGATGGATACTGTTCATTTTAGAAAAGAGATGACAAGGTGGGATATGATAGCAGTCTCTAAAACCATGAATGTTGTGGCAAAAGTGAATAGGGAAGTGTTATTTACCCATTCAAATAACAAAAAAACCATGGGTCACCTGATGAAATTAATAGGCAGCAGATTTAAAACAAACATAAGGAAATATTTTTTCACACAACGCACAACCTGTGAAACTCATTGCCAGGGGATGTTGTGAAGGCCAAAAGTATAACAGGGTTCAAAAACGAATTAGATAAGTTCATGGAGGATAGGTCCATCAATGGTTATTAGCAAGATGGTCAGGGATCCAACCTCACGTTTTGGGTGTCCCTAAGCCTCTGACTGTCAAAGGCTGAGTCTGGACAACAGGGGATGGATCACTCGAAATTCATAGATTCTAGGACTGGAAGGGACCTCGAGAGGTCATCGAGTCCAGTCCCCTGCCCGCATGGCAGGACCAAATACTGTCTAGACCATCCCTGATAGACATTTATCTAACCTACTCTTAAATATCTCCAGAGATGGAGATTCCACAACCTCCCTAGGCAATTTATTCCAGTGTTTAACCACCCTGACAGGAACTTTTTCCTAATGTCCAACCTGGACCTCCCTTGCTGCAGTTTAACCCCATTGCTTCTTGTTCTATCCTTAGAGGCTAAGGTGAACAAGTTTTCTCCCTCCTCCTCATGACACCCTTTTAGATACCTGAAAACTGCTATCATGTCCCCTTTCAGTCTTCTCTTTTCCAAACGAAACAATTGCCCTGCTCTGTTCATTCTCTCTGAAGCATCTGGCACTGCCCAAAGTTGGAAGACAGGACACTGGTCTAGATGGACCATTGGGCTGACCCAGTATGGCCACTCATGTTCTTAATCTGAGATTTTTTTTATTACTGGATCAATTTTAATTCCCAAAGATTTTTGAAAAACAAAAACCATAAGACACTTGCAAATCCTTCATGTTTCCAGACTCATCTTATGGCTCAAAGCCATTTCAACCATTTCAGCCATACGATATAAACCAACTGTTAATTTAACTACAAACCCCACAGAGCTACCCCAGACTCACCACTCCTCACCTGAGCATTGCAAAACTAACCCTGCCTAAGCAACCTTCCACACTCTGTGCCACCTAGCGCATTGTTTCCAAGTCTTCTAATGGCCCACATGCTCATCTCACTCCCTGGAGCGACTCCACCCACTTCAACAGAGTTCGTTCCAATTTACACCAGCATTAGTAAAAGGAGACGCAGGCTCTCAGCGAACGAATCCTCGCAGAGCTAGTGTTGAGACACTGGTACAGTTAGATGGGGCACGACTGGCATCTATTCAAATGATTAATTACACAACTATAGGGGAGGAATAAAAATGTCTGAATTTCTGAGTCTGACCATAGCTGACCAGGGGAAAAAAAAAAAAAGTAGGCTGCAAAGGGAGGACATTTTTGCACTGAAGTTACACAGAGATCTAGCTAATGTACTTCAGATGGGAACATTGTAAACTGACTTCTTGCTAGTCCGTTTATATAAAAGCACAAACAAAAGAACTGTATTCATTTTTTTTTTATTTAGAACTAAACATCATTCCTGCAACTTGGATTACTTGGAACAATGTGATACGTAAACAAGCTTACACACTGAACTGTAGAGAAATAAGGGGAAGGGTCAAGCTTAAGCCAATTAATAACACCCTGTAATGCCACAAGGTTTAGCACATCTCATCACACTTCTCCTCCAGAGCACTCAAAGCACTTCCTAAAGCCAGGAGAGTTTCGCGACCCCATTTCACACATGGGAAACTGAGACAAGGGGTGCGAAAGGAACTTGCTCCAGGCCAGTGACAGAGCCTGAATTCCCTATGCATTGGGAGGCGCTGCCATTTGAAATTCAGGCAACTACCCAATCAGTGACCTCCCCTGCTCTGCCCAGCTGCTGAAGCTTAAAGACCACCTGGTGGAATGGTGCAACCCTGGGAAACTGCAGCTGAGAGAAGAAAACCTAAGGCTCACCCCTGCTCCCACTAAACTCAAGGAGAGTTTGCCACTGATTTCGGGGCCGTTAGGCTTTTCCACGGATCTGCTGGCTTTTTCTGACCCCCAGTCATAATTTAGGAGAGGTTTGATTGTGACATTCCTTTCTCACCACACCCCTGCTTCTCCTCATCCCACCTTCATACTAACTGGACAAAAGCAAACTTGATACTGGGTACAAAAGTGGGGGGTCAGAAATGTCCAGTTGTTATTTACCCACCAGGCTCATGCAACCGTTCAGTGATTTAATGCAGTCTGCAGGCCCAACCCTGTTCCCACCAAGACTGATGAGGTAGCATCCCTTTGTATGGTTTGTGAGCCCTCAGTGGTGCTCACTATGTTCTAGGTTTGTTTACAAGCCTGCCAGAGCTGCAGTGTGTACAGCTAATCGCCATGATTATTTGGAGCCCACGCGTTCCCTCGCGTTATGTTTGTCATGTAAAGTGACAACAGATGGCAAAACTCCCAGGCACTTCAGTGGTGAGGGAACAGGGTCTGGAAGTTTAACTGAATTTTCCATACTGGACTCCAGTGCTCCGCCAGGCACTCAGCTATTGGGGAGTAATGGGACTGCTCAACAGATGGACAGACCCTCACACCTTCAAAGGGCTGGCTACTTACAGTCCCTTCTTCCCATGCACTTACGTCAAGGAGTGCCAAATTCATATACCAGCATACCCCTCTGCAAAGGCCATGCAGCTACGGTTCTAAATCACATCAGAGCCTTAAAAAAAAAACCCACACACACAGCGTTTCCCCCCAAAATACTGAGAGAGGGATGTTTACATCGTGCACCACAGCCCCAGTAAAAATCCCTAACCTTGGGGAAGCTGCATTCCTGGAACATTAATGGGAAAAATGGTTTGGGTTTCTTTTGTCTGCTATTAGAAATCCAACACCCTTGGGAACTGAATGGCTCTGGAAATTAGTAATGGGATAGGAAGCCTTTCACCTCCAAGTCACCAGTCCTGGCTGTGGTCAGCAGTAACCAGAAATGACTGACGTTCGGTTGCCTAAGTGGAATGAGTTGGCAGTTTCAGTCTAGCTCCCAACAAACGGGCCCACACCACCCAGCACGTCCCCACGGGGCAGCCTCAGCAGGAAGGGGCAGGATGGAGTGAGCCGTGGAGGCCGCATTCCCCTCCTCCACCTTGAGCTGGGTCGCCTGAGAACAGGGCTGTCGCATGATGGCAGGAGGAGGGAGAGGAAAGTTGCACTGTCACTCTCTGTGCGGTACCTGGTCTGTGGATACCGGGCTGTGAGTCACACCAGCACCAAGGGGTGTGTGTGTGTGCGCGTGTGTGTGTGCGCGCACGTGTGAGACACACACACACACACAGAATAACCCCTTGCTGGGGTTGAGGCCAAATCACCAACTCTCACTCAGAGTGGATTGTAACAGCCAGCCCAACGGGCTGCTATGGGAAATGCCAGCAGGCCTGTACCTCTGGTGCTGCGGCAGCCCCAAGGACAAGGTCCTGTCTGATCTTCTCTACCAGATCCTTGCCGAAACAGTGGAATGAAAATAAAATAGAACAAAATCCTCTGGGCATTGTCTTGTTACCGCCTGGGTTCCGGGAGAGCCAGAAAAGGGGACTTGGCTGTAATCTCTGCTCCAGGAACTTCCCGTCCAGCATGTACCGTAAGGCGGAGAATGCCAAGCATTATATAACTGCTGCTGCATGGGATTTGAGCCAGCCACTTGGAGAGGAGACGGGCAGCCATGGACATGCTATAAGAGGAGATAAAGATACAAAGCCGGACGCTTTCCCAGACAAAAGCTCATATTCTTCGGATTACAGGCTCAGTCCTGCATCTCCTCACCCCCCGCCATGTAGCAGCACTGGCTTTGATGGTCTCTTACTGTGCACAAGAGCTGCCGAATTGGGTCCAGCAGCGCGTGGCTTGTGGCTGGCTGACCGACAGCTGCATGCACTCCATCCCAGCTAACAGATGGACAGATTCCCAAAGCTCATCTTGCGCTTTGCAAAGGTGGATGTAACATCTGGCAATGGAAAAGTGCAAACTCCACTAAGAACCTCCTTTTAGCAGCAGGCTCTCTGCACTCTGTTACACAACCCTGCCATGCTTTAAGATGCTGGCACCGTGCTCCTTAGGAAGGCAGGCTGGCACCTGCAGCAGGGCCTATCCAGCATCGCTGAGTGTGTATAAAATCCCGGCCAATGGACTCAGGCCCATGCCCAGGCATCATGCCCTCACAGAACAGAACATTCTGCTCAATGCTGTCAACGTCCTGAAGAATTAGCCCCCGGGTCACTAAATGCAATTAATTGACAAGACACAGGAAGAGGCAACGATTTTGCAGGGAAATGCGCGCAAGGCAGCCTGTGCATTGCTCACAGCGAGGAAATGGGCCATCTTGCCGCATGTGTCCTCACCTAAGTGAGGAAAGGGGAGGCTGGGGGTGACCAGAACACGTCATCTGAACGTGATCTCTCTTTACTGTAACAGGGACGTCCCAGGAAGAAGAGAAGCTCGTCCCCTCTCTCGCTAGGTATTTACAGGCCACACTCACCAAAGTAGCTGCACTCTCTCCAAGTGTTTACACTGCACCTCTCACTGTTAGCCGAGGGCCTGCTTAGCTCTCTGCCTTTGGGCAAAAGGATGCATTACTCTGCAGAGCTGGGAATTACCCGCTGGCATTTCTGCAGGTGCCTGTTTACCATTATTCCAACAGCGGGGCTGGCCACACAAAGGGCAGGCCAGGTTCAAATCAACGTGTGCAGTTGAAATGATACATTCAGCCTGTGGAAACCTGGGGGGGGCAGGGAGCACGTCCTCCCACCCTAGCAAAAGGGAGCTGCATCCAGCCTGGAGCCAGAGACTGAGCGTGGCTAAACCAACAAACAAAGCCGGTTTGTGTCTCCCTCTGTTTCGCTCCTACGGGAATTGCTTCTAGTTTGATTCCCCAGGCCATTGCTCATCTGCCTTGGCTTCAAAATAAATGCTTCACCTGGAGCAAATGAGGAGAATATTAAATGCAAAACCCTGTGTTTAAAGGAGACATGCAATGGGGAGATCCTGCTGTCCTGAGCTCACACCCCTGTGCAGAGCAGTGTGCAATCTGACATGTCATCTCTGCACAGAGCCTCCCCGGGACAGGGCTGCCCACAGCCAGCTAAGCTATTTTAAAGGGTGGCAAACACTGGGGTGCAAAATGGGGTTTAAAATGTGCCAGCTGAGAGGTTTTACCACCACCACATAGTCTCCTACTCTAGAAAGACCCAGGCTAGATCACTAGCCCTCGTTTGGGTGGTAAAATAAGGTCAGGAAAAAATTAAACTATTGAAATGAAATTTTTAAAAAAGCTACTAATACAGTAATTTTGCTAAGTGAGAATATAGGAGGGGGTCAGAGGCCCCAAACTCCCCAGAGTTACTGGTCAAACTGTAACAAAGAGATTTGTCTGTTAATGAGACCTGGGGCTGCAATTTCCCAGCAAGTCACCCAAAGCCTGGCTCTTGGCTTGGGAACGTTCACCCAAGCCAAAACAACAACAATTATTAATTATAATTTATTAAATTAATTCTATACTATATCTTTGTTGATGTTTCAGCTTTTGGGGGCACTAGTGCTCTTTGATTGGAAGAAGCGACTGCCAGTGGACACACACACACTGCACACACACTGCACGCACGCACTGTGCCTATACACTCTTTGCCTATACACACGAAGAAATACAGTCTTAAAATACTAACCCCCTGGGAATCATTATTTGTGTGTTAAAACCTCCCCATCAACAGAAAACTCCTGTTTAATAAGGTAATTCTCGCCTCTGGTAAAAGATCGTGGATTATTATTTATCTGACTGTTTCAAATAACCGTGGAGCGGACTATCCAAAGCTCTAGGCAACCTCACACACACTCACAATACAATTGACATCTCAGCAGCGTTAAAACGATTAATTCAGCAGGTGCTCAACCTCCTACAGAAACCCTGTTCCGCCCCTTCCTGGCGTACGAAGCCCTCGCCAACAGCCTGACAAACAGCCCGGGAGAACCGCACACTCGGGTCCTTTCCTTTCGTTTGCACCCCGGTTCCGGGCTGTTGTGCGCCTCGCACTCGGCGTGGACAAAACCGGATCGGGTTTGATCACTTTCACTTTGGTCTTTTCAGTTTCTGGTTCTCAAGCCTGCGGCTAGTTGGGGTCAGAACGGTACCGGGAACTGGCTACAGAAATAGACGAGAACTTTGCCTTCCTTAATAAACCAAACCCAGACCCAGAGCCATGCTAAAACCTCCCTCTGAATATTGCATTTCGTAAAGCCAGCAAACCTTTCGCTAGAGCTCGTGGAAACCGTTTGACTCAAAATTCGCAGAGTGTTTTCAATCGAAAACAAATGTATTGTGAACAAAATATTTCTACCAAAATAGTCTGGTTCTTGTAAAAAAAAAACTGTTTTTTGTTTGTTTGTGTTTTGTTTTTTGAGGGGTTTCAGCAACCGGAAACCAAACTTGTTCATTCAACATTTTAAAAACTTTTGGTTTTAAAAATTAAAAAACGTTTCCGTTTTCGGTCGCCAATAAACAGATGTTTTTAGTTTTCAACAAAATCCAACATTTGTCAAAGCTTCTTTTTTTTTAAATGAAACTGACACTTTTACAACAAAAAATTACATTCGAAAAGCACCAGCCGGCTCCCTCTTCCCCTCCCGCCTCCCGTTGTATTTATTGATTGTTACCAAGAGAACTAGTCTACGTGCTTGGCCTGAATCGGGGTCCTGTTGATTTTCTTTTTTAAATAAAGGAAAAGGAGTTGGGAGTTGTAAGGAGCCCTAATGACTCCCGAAGTGATGCCTGCTCGTCTGCTGGGCACCTGCTTGTGAACAAGCGTGTGATCACCAAAGTGCACCAGCTCGCACGCCCGTGCCAAAGCCCTGCTGAAAGCACCGCAGGGACACTGCAGAGTCCCCCAGAAACTCAAGTCTCGGAGCCACCGTCTAGCACATCAAACAAGCGGCGGTTTTTCCAGCCCCGGGACTCCAGGAATTGAATCTCCACCATTGTCCGTTTCCTCTTCGCTGAATTGTCATTTTAATCCCGCAAAGCCGGGAACTCTGCTCGCACCAGTACTGCCATTGACTTCCCACGGGATGAGAGCAGGGTCCACCCGCGCCTGGCCTGAGGCGAGGCGCGCACCCAGCCACGGGCTGAGAGAAGCGGAGTGAACCAGGCCGGCTCTCAGCGCGGTGTGAACGGGGGCAGGAATCTGCAGCAAACGCCCGTGCGGCTCCCGCAGCGGGACTGCTCGGAGTGTAAACGCCTCATGCCCCTGGGCCGGGGTGACACGCCCGGGGCAGCTGCACTGGCACGAGGCATGTCCGACCAGGGGCCACATAAAAACGCGCCTCTTGTCGAGTCATTGGCGCGGGTATTCGCAATAGCAAACCCTGGCACCATGGAAGTCCCGGTGCGCGGCGCGGCTGGCCGGACACACTCGGGTGCTCCTGGGAGGGGCCGGGAAATGGGCTGTGTGTTGAAGGTGTTTCCCAACACCCGCCGTGACCTGCCCTGACCCGGCTAGACCCTGGCGAGGGGCGCTGCCCGCTCTCGGCTGGGTCTAGCCAGGCTACCGAGAGCCGCCCCGCGAATAGCCCCGCAGGCGCCAAAGCTGAACACCAGCGGGACCCGCTTCTCCCCCAGGGAAGGGGCGCAGGGGTGCGCTCCCCACAGTGCCCGGGAGGCCCGGCTCGGCCCTGACACGAGAAACCAGCCGGGCTGGCACATGCCCGGGCACCCAGCGGGAGTTCGGCCTGCCAATGGAGCCAAGATTTCCCCGTCTGCTGGGCCAGACCGGCGCAGGGGCTGCGCTTCGCGGCCTGGCAGCGGGTCGGAGCCGGGACCAGAGAGCAGCCGGGCGCGCTGAGAAGGGCTGATCCCAGCGGCAAGGCTGGGCCGTGTCCGGGGCGCTGTTCACGGAGCTCAGGTGCTGCGCCCGGCCCGGCACGGAGCGATGCGCAGCTTGATGGCCTGGGGGGGGGTTGCTTTGTTGGGGTCACTCGACCCTGGCTCTAATTGCTGCCACGTTTGCAACTGGCCCGGGGATGTGCGGGGAGCAGCCGGGAAGCGCGCTCCAGCTCGGCTCCCTGTCCACACTACAAAGAATCCGGCGCAGGGAACCCAGCGCGGAGCAGCGGCCCTACACCGGGTCCGGGCATAGCCCCGCTGGGGACTTCCAGCGACCGGCCGGTGAAAGGCTTCGAACGGGCCGTCTATCGCCAGGGTCTGTCTACAGCCCGCCCCCCCGTGTGTACCCGCCCTTCCCCCTCCCTGTGTATGGACACACCCAGGCAGAAGGGGCTCTGAGTGCCACACACACACACACAGGTAATGACACATAACACGCGTGTGTGTGTGTGGGTCTCTCGCACAAACATACACAGCACGTGTGCAGAACAAACGTGGCTGAGAAATACACCCACCACCGACTGAAATACAAATCTATGGGGAATCACCCGCCCCCAATTTTAATTATACAATTAATGTCTAAGTAGAGCGGTTGGGTGTGTGAAATAACATAGGCACGTTCACATTAAATCCAGGTAAGTGGCACACACCACACGCACTGAAACACGTTACACACGCGTGCTACATACGTACCAACAGGAATATTGATTCTCTCAATAGCGCCAGGTCCCGTCCCCCCCACCCCGCAGACACACACACACACACACACAATTCGCTGTTAATCGTCTCCTCCTCGGGCCAACGAAGCGTGAGGGGAACCAACTTCCTGCCAAGCCCCAGACTGGGCGCGGGGACCAACTCAGCCAGGCAACCCGCGCAACGAACCTCCCTGGCCCCGGGGCTGGGCTGGCACCAACCCGCTCCCCGGCTCGCCCGGGTTTTCCTTCTGCCCAGCGAGGCCCCCGGGGACCCTCTGAACGCGCCTTGGCCGGAGGCAAGAGCCGGCCCCACACGCCACAGCCCCTCTCCCGTGGCGCGGCGGCCGCGCAGCAAAGGGGGCTTGGCAGTTTGCACAAAACCCATCGCTCCTCTCCCGGGGCCCCACTGCCCCAGCCACCCGCCTCCCCAAAGCGAGCCAAGGTGCGGAAGTACATTTCCCCCCGCTGGCTAACCCGCCAACCAGAGCAAAGGGGCTGAGGGCCGGCAGGCAGAAAAACCAACCGCGCCCTATCACTGAAGGGGGAAAGAGAGCGAAGCATTCACACCGCACGGTGACCGGGGCAGGCGGAAAGGGAGTGACTGCGGCGTCACCTGAGAAGTGGCTTGTTTAGTCACCCCCTTTTCACCATGGCACCCAAACCGCCAAACAATCAAACAACAACATCTGGGCACCAGCATGAGATTTGCCCGCAATTTGCACTGTCCCGTCTGCTTCCCTGTTACTTCCTCGCCCCTTTGTCTGTCTGGTCTACTCGCACGGTCAACTCTTCAGGACCGAAATTAGATCTCTAAAAACTGAGGGTCGTACTGGGGCCCTGATCTGGGTGGAGGTCGCCAGGCTGTGCGCGCGCGCACACCCCCCCCCCCTCGGGTCCCTCTCCAGAGGCCCTGGCTGCGGACTAGAAAGGCCTCTGAACGCCCAATTCTCGCTCCCCGCACTGGCACCACACGTTTGTAAGACATCCTCGGAGGAACCAACGAGGTTTGACTGCAAGAATCAGCGGATCTCCTGGATTTAGGATCTTCCTCCCCATCCGCTCACCTCCCACACGCCGTCTTTGGCGCCCAGTCTAGTTTGGATAGCAAGTTCTGGTTAACTGATTGGCCTGCGCAGCGCCGTGCACACGACTCGTGCCCCCCTCCGGCTCCCGCACAGTCCCGCGAACCCCCTTCTGCTCTCAGCCCCTCACTGAAAGGAACAGAACCAAACGAAACCTCATGAAGCCAGGCAGCCCAAGTGTCAACAAACCCTGCCACCTGCTGCGGTCCAGCCCATGGTCTGGTTATCTGAGCCGACCTCCCCCGGCCCCCTGGGGCAGCCCAGTTTCAAAGAGCTGCTCCCGCCGCTGTCTGCTCAATACCGAACTGGGCATACCCCAGCCAATGCCCTTTGTAACCTGCCCCTGCCCGTGCGCTAAAAGCTACAGCCAGTGCGCGGTCCCCTGTGCCGCTCCTGGCACCTGGACCAACGGACCTTCCCCTCCTCAGGTCTCAGACACTCTCCGCAGCGGGATACCCGGAGCTTGTTCGGGGCATTCCGCCTGGAGGGCGGATACTATCCGGGAATTCTCTAGCGCCCATCATCCCCTGCCAGCCAAGGATCCCAAAGCGCGCCTCGCCCAGGGCAGGCTCCGGCGTCTGACAGCAAGTAGCTACACGCCCTGGCCGTCGGGGCAGAGGGCTGCACTCCGCATCCAGCGGCGGGGGGAATCGAGGCACGAGGGCTGGAGTGATGCGAGCCGGGATGTGGCCAGGACGCACCAGGCAGAATTCCCGCCCCGGGTTGACTGCGAGCGGCCAGGGCCTGGGCTTTGCAGCTCCCCTGGCAGGCCGGGGCAGGGACCCTCTGCTGCGGGGGGAGAAGCCCGCCCGGAACCGAATCATTCACCACCTCCCGCGCCACCCAAGCAAGGACCGGTTCTGAACCGCGCTGGGTGCAAGGGGGGGGGGGCAGGCGCGGGAGAGAGGCTGTTTTGAAAGCAGGCGGCGATTACTTTATATGGCCTCGGAACCGGCCTCAAGCAGCCAGCGAGGGTCCGAGCAGCTGGAGCAGCGTTACGCTCAGGCGAGTAGGGCAGGCTCCGAAAATTGGGGTGGGGGGGCGCTATGCTGAGAGTCCTGCAGTGCCTCTCTCGTTTGGGGGAGCCGGTGCAAAACAGCACATGGCCCACATCCCTCTGCCCTGACTCCGATCCGGAGGGATCCCCCAGCACTTTACAATCCTGGGCGGATATAAATAAACCCTAGGCAGGGGCACTTTCTTCCCCAGTGAAATGCAGCTTCCCAGCTGCTCGGAATTACACCCCGGCCCGGACAGGAAAGGGAGCGGAGCGCCTCATCCACGTGACACTTGGGGGGCATGTGGGGAGGTGAAATGTGATTCTCGGAGCTGGGGCTTGGCCGGGACGCCACGGCTAATACTCCCCCGTACACAGCTCCTCCTGGAGAGAGACCGCAACTCAGGCCTGGTCTACACTACGACTTTAATTCACGAGCGGGGGTATGATAGATTTCAGGGGACAGCACGATCAACTCCTCCTAGCCCGGTAACCTCCGCCAGAGACTCGCCGCGGGCGGTGGGAGTCACCTCTGGGGAAACGGGACAGGGTGGGCTCTGCAGGTTGGGCTGGGATTTCCCCACGTGCTCGCGGGTGACCTAGTTCTGCTCCCACTGCAGCCAAGGGACGCTTTGCCATGGCCTGTCATGCGAGCGGAGTCAGCCTTCGGCAATCCCACTCTCCTGTCAGTGCTCCGGCAACGTGTGGCCCAGAGCACCGGAACCACGTTTAGAGTGGCGGTGCTGAGAGCCCTTGACCCAAACTCCATACGGGGTTTACAGTGGAAACCACTTCAAGCCAGGGAGCACCTGGGGCCTTGTTCAGAGTAATGTGACTACTGTTAAATGCCTTTAGTTCTCAGCAAATCTCTCTCAGTCAGCAGAGCTGCGCGCACACACCCCGCAACAGAGGCCCAGCCTGGGTTTTTTTTACATGAACTCTCTGGAATGGTCGGTGTTAAATAAAAGCGCATCTGAACATTAGTTCATCAGAAACAGCGAAGCGGATCTTCCACACCCTGCCCGGAACCATTCACCTGGGGCTGGGAGGAATTCCAGCCCAATCCCCGAAGGGCAGCAGTTAGGGTGACCAGACAGTAAATGTGAAAAATCAGAAGGGGGGGGGGTAATAGGAGCCTATATAAGAAAAAGACCCCAAAATCGGGACTGTCCCTATAACATTGGGACATCTGGTCACCCTAGCAGCAGTGTCCTGACTAGACAGGGCTGGGAATGAAGGGGCCCTCAGGATCAGCCCAGGGTAAAGCCACAGACACGTGATGCCAGGCACACGTTTGCAGAGTGTCCAGACTAGCCTGTACAAACGTGTTAGCTTCCTCCACTGAACTGTCAAACCAAGGAGCTGGAGGGGGGGGGGGACTCTAGCTGCAATCAACCCCTGAGCCATAACTGTTGCTGCAGCAGCGCTAGGAGCCTGAATGAAACCAGACTCACCCTAGACATGAAGAAAATGAAAGTTTGGAAGATTCATGGTTAAAGCTCCCTCCCATCTCTGGAGCCCCCTGCCTTCTACCCAGAGAGGGTCACACGAGTCATGCCGCCCGAGAAAGGGGTTCCGAATCAGAGCCAGTATTCCCAAGGGGAATAAAAACCACACACCGCGCTGTGCCAGACACTGTCCCCGCGGTCTCTGTCACGTGTAAGTCACACAAAGGGAGAGCAGGCGTCCAGACCTGCCCAGACAGCAGCTCTACCAGAATCCGAGAAACAATTAGCTACAGGTTACTCCAGACACCCCGGTGCTACCAACGCTCCTCTATGGTCCACATAATCATGGGAGGAAAGTACATGAAAAACACAAATGCCAAAATAACTTGTTTTCTTGCTTTCTCCATCTACCCCCGGACACCTTTCAGAGACCTGACAAATTGAGGGGGGGGGGGCTTGATTTGGACATTAAGCAGCCCAGGCAGGCACTCGTCATAAGAGAAAGATCTCGCTCAGGTTTCAGGCCACAACTTCTCCTCCCACCGTTGCCATTCAGTATGTTGGTTATCACCCGGCTGCCAGCCGGCTCCCCAGAGGGGGCTGCGCGCATGTAGATCAGTAATCCCACTGATTTCCAAGGAACATCTCACGCGGGTAAAGTTCATCACACCCACCCACGAGAGTTTGCGGGATCGGGGCCACAGTTTAGGACATTCTTTGAGACCATTGGAATAAAAAGCACGGTGGGCATGTAAAATATCGCCACGTGTCATTGTTTTCCCCAGAGCCAGCCCTGTTACAAGACCCTTTGCCATCAGTTGTATCCCCAGCCCAGCTCCCAGCTCCCACCCCTAAGGTACAAATCACCAGCCCTCTCCCAACACGCGAGGATGCGGTGACTGTTTTGCGTGCAGCTCTTGTACAAGCCTTGGGTGTCCCCGTCCTCCTGGGGGCAGACGGCAGTGGGCTGGCCAAGCTGGGGGGGGGGGGGAGATGCAGAGCCAGGGGCTTTCACCCAGACTCCAAACCCAGCTGTGGGTCTGGACATGCTCACTGATCGGACTAAGGACCCCCGTCCTCACTCTTCACGTGTTGGGTGCCTTCACTCGCTGGTGCGCTTCGATTCAATTCTACTGTAAAAATGCCCCTCTCGCTGTTCCGGGTCTCACTCCTTGTAAGCGGAGTCGAGAGTGTTTTCCTCAAACAGGTCGGGCTTGAAGCCCCGATCCGCCGGCTGTGGGTTTGGTTTTGTTTTTTTTAAACGTACCATCAGAGATGTTGCAAGATGTTTGAGGGCTGGAACACAGAACTTAGGGATGCCTTAAACACGGAGTCTACTTAACTACTGTAGTTACTGAACTCTGCAATTTACATTCTTTTGCAAGAGCGGGGATAGTAAATACCGTCCTGACACATTTCACACCACAGACGAGAAAAGAGGCAGCATGAATCCAGCTAACGCCTTTAAGTTTTGTTGTTGTTTAAATATCTCCCTATGCAACTCCAGTTCATACAACGAAAGAAACAGAAGCCAGTGGAAATCAACCTGCGCAAATACCTGGGGCTGGGGGGGGGGGTCTCTGACTGCTTGTGATAGGTGCAGCGAAGGAACGAGAGTTTCTTCCTAAGGTAGAAGTTTGGGTTTCTGATGATTTGCTGCTAGCAGGGCCCTGGGCGCTAAACATGTATGGGGGGAGAGAGAGATCCCGACTGTGTCCCGGGGTGAGGGCAGCCCCTTCCAGGGTGCCAGGGGAGGCTGCAAAGATCCACCCCCAGGCCGAGGAAGTGGGGTGGGAGTGAGAGGGGCGCGCAGGTTGCGAGGGGAGGAAGGCCCAGGAAGGGAGAGAGACGGAGACAGGTCTAGCAGGGACCGGAGATCCGTGCGCCCCAACAGTCCCCACCACGACTCAGGTGATCGCGATGCGGTTTTAGGTTCAGGAACCGCAGCTACAGACCTCCCCAGGAGCGCAGCGCGCTTCCCCGGAGCCGGCTCCCCCGGGAGCACTGTCCGCGCTGGGCATGTCCTGCTCCGCGTGAGAGGCTAAGGGCGGGTTGAATTTACCCCTTGTCTGCCCTGCAGCCGGGGTCACGGGCGGGTTAGTGCGGGCCAGTTCCCCGCAGGTCTGACGGCCCGGAGAGGCGGCGGCGGCATGAAACCATCGCTACCCCCGGGCTGCAGGGCAGCGATCCCGGAGCCAGCCACACGAATGAATAGGCGGGAGCCTCCAGCATGACAGGGCTCTACCCCTCCCGCCCCAAGGCGCCGGGTCCGGCCTGGCCCTGCTCTTCCGCCGCTTCCTCTCGCTGTATTCGTTTAAGCGAAGTCGGGGTCCCGTCCATTTCCAGCTACCGCGCAGCTGCGCCAGCGCCCGATTCCCCGGGCTCAGGCTGCTGCTTTGGGGAAATCCTGCGCAACCCCCAAGGGTGCGCGCTGGGCCCCAGCCCTGCCCCCCCCAACACCCCTGCGCGGGGTTTGGGCAGCTCTCTGCGCTCCGCGGACCCGCCGCTGGTAGTGCCCAAAGCCGGGCTAGCCCCTGCTGCCCGGGCGAGCCCAGGGGCTCTCCTGCTGCCCGGGCGAGCCCAGGGGCTCTCCTGCTGCCCGGGCGAGCCCAGGGGGCGCGTGGCAATGTCCCCCAGGCGCAGGAAGGCACCAGGCTTTGGAGAGGCTGGTTCTAGCCAAGGGACGGTGCCTCTCTCCCCAGCGGAGGCGGGTTCCCTGCAGGGGGCAGATCCCCCAGACAGCTCGGCTACCCGCTCCCGTTCTGTGCTGGATTCACCTGCCCGGAGCCGGGCGGCCTAGTTCTCAGAGGCCCGGGACACCCCGCTTGTCGCGGCGGCTGGTGGGTAACGCGCCTGACCTTGGGAGCCACAAGTCCTAGCGCTTCGATTGCGCAGCGAGGCAGCGTTTACACGGGTCGGCGGGGGGAGGGGGTCGAACTGTCTTTATACACCCGCCTCGTCCATCCATTCCTGGGACACTCGGGGACAAGCCCCTGCCAGGCGGCTGGGTGCTTCGCCCTGCTGCTAACAGGCCGAGCCGCCCCGCGGGGCCTACAGGGGCCAGCCTGGGTGTCATGAAACCCCACACACCCGCCAGCAATTTAGCTAAAGGGAGCCGATGCCCTGGTCTCTTCCTTAGAGTACACTTGTGCCGCTACCTTGGGGTTTTAGGTAATTAGCGCAGGCCCCTCCTTGCTCCTGGAGAAAAATCCCCTTCCGGACAAGTCCGGAGTCTGCTGGGAGTTCAGGAGTAGTAACTAATTTCCATGGCCTGGCAGGAGAGGGGGCCACCCACGGGGACAGTCGTCCCCCCCACCCGGCCCAGTGTCTCTGGGAGCTGCAGGGTGCCTCGGGCCCACTGACTGGCCCTGCAGTTATAGGTTTGGGTTGCAGGTGAAAATGTCCCAGCAACACGCCCCTGAGGCCAGTCATGCAGCTGAAGCATGGAGGAGAGCAGCACTCCGGGCTCGTTCACACCAGGGGGAATCCGGAGTCACTGGAGCGATTTTAGCAGAGTCACTCCGGATTTACTCCGGTGGCACCGAGACCAGAATCTGCCGCTTCTCCCTCTTAAAACGAACGTCCTGCGCTAGTGACAGTGGGCCACAACCCTACAACTCCGGACTCAAGCGGGGCTTGTCCCAACCAAGTCTTCATCCTCCCGCTAGGCTGGTCCCAGGAGCCTCGCCCAGCGGGTGGGAGCGCCCGGGCTGCCGCTCCCTTTAAAATGTGCAGCGATGGCAGATCAGAAGAAGGTACCTTTTAACCTAGCGTAGCCGGGGAGTGCGCCTAGCAGGGACAAGACCTGCGCCCGAGGGAGGGAGCCGAGCGCTGGCCAGCCTGCCTTCCAGGGAAACACACACAAGTCCTGGACCGGGCCCTTTGCTACTCCGGATAAGGACAAACCGGCCCTACGCACCAGGCCCCGTTTACACAGCGAGTTTGCAAACCGAATCTGCCCTGTAAAGGCACAAACTCCCGAAGGGAGCCAGATCCCTGGATTCAGAGCTGGAGTCGGAGATCCCCGCCAGCCCGGCTCGGCGGCAGAGCAGGTCTCCTACCTGAAATAATCCATTTTACAGAAGATCTCCTTGTTCTTGATGTAGCAGCTGTTCTGCTGGCGCAGGGAGGTCCGGCACACCGAGCACTCCAGGCAGCGCACGTGCCAGATCAGGTTGTTTACCTGGGACAGACAAGGGGCCTCTGTGAGCTGGGCTTGGGGCCAGGCATGGACCCTCCTGCTCCTCCCCAGCAAGTCCCCCCGGCCACCCACCGAACTGGTCCCCGCTCCCCAAGGCAGGGCCCCCAAACCGGCCCGTCTTAGCTGGGCCCCATCCCGCCCTGCGCGGCGCTCACCTTGAGGAGGTACCTGTCCAGGATCTCCAGGCCGCAGCTGGAGCAGACGTTCTTGCCGGCGGAGGGGATGGAGGAAGAGGAGGAGGAGGAAGGCGGGGAGCAGACGGACGGGGTGGACGGGGTGCTGGGAGCCGAGCGGACATCTTCCTTATCCAGGGTGCTGGGCAGCGTCTCTCCGTCAGACTGGGACTGCGGAGAAAGCACCCCGAAGCGGTCAGCCAGGGAGTCCCCAGCGCCCCTCGAGGGGGGTCCCATTCCTCCCCTGCGTGGGGCTCCTGCCGGGATCTAGCAGGACCGAGCAGCAGAATCCCAGAGCCACCCCCTGCCCTGTGATTAATACCCCCAAAGCCCGGCTCTGGAAGAGAGAGCCGCCCCATCTCCCTGCCCTCCGCAGGGCCAGTCCCGTGGGGCCAGGGTTAAAACCCAGGGCCCGGGCCAAAGGAGTGGGAACAGCGCGCACCGGAGCCCGCTCCTCTGGAAGTCAGCGGCAAAGCTTCCATGGGAGCCGGATGAAGCCCTACGTGCCACCGGGGAGCTGGGGCAGCGGGTTGGCCGGTGCGCCCTGGCTGGCCGCTGCGCTCAGACCTTCGCCAGGTCCCGGGGCGCGCCGGCGGTTCTGCGGAGCCCGGCGCTGACAGCTCGCTCTCCTTTGGAGAGTTGCCGTCCGCTGTAGGTGAAGCCCCAGCTGCCCCATGACAGGGGTAGGTGCCTGCGCGCCCCAGCTATCCTGGCTCCCAGGAACTCGCTACCTCCCACCCAGCTGCCCTGCAGCCTTACCATGATCTGGGGGTGTTTGCTGTCCAGGCAGCGGGAGCTTCCCTTGGAGAGGGGGCCGTCCTGGGCCATCACCTTGAAGGAGAGAGCGGGAGAGATTGGCTGGGGTTCTGCCCGCCTGGGCTTCATGGCACCCTATATAAACCAGCTCAAAACAATAAATAAGAACTTTCTAGTGGCCATTTAAATCCTTTGCAACAAAAGCTGCGTCTCTTTAATGAAGCAATTTGAATGTGGATTGAATTCTCTCCCTGCCTGCACTTAACCCGGGCCTCTTGAAGTAATCGCTCGGTTCCCATGCGAGCCAAGGCGCTGAAAAAACACAAACTACCTGCAATTAGAAATTGCCGTAAATGCCCAAGATAAGAGGTATCCAGAGTGTCAATTCCAGCTGTCAATCAGGGAATCCATCAGGCCACCCAAAGAATTGCAAATTTGATTTTTTTAATGGTAGTAATTAAAAATCGAAATTCTTCCCCCCGCGCTCTGAAACGCAGAATGCAGCAGAAAGCGCCTGGATTGAAAATCCTCCCCATTCAAGTGAGGGGAAAAAACAAACACACTTTCTGCTTCCAGGTCTGGGCTTTAAAAACCAGCCCGTCTGCAGCTGATATTTAAAGCGCACAGAGGGCAGCAATTTTTGGATTCCTCGCCTCTCGTCTCCCCCCCAAGCCCGGCCCATTTGCGGTTATTAAGCCCCTATTCAGGCAGACAATGCCCAGCGCTTCCTCCTGATTTGCCTCTGTCTTTGCTAAATCGCTTTTTTTCGAAATTCCTGAGCCATTTGCATAAACGTGCGGGGCTCGGCGGGTCGGTGCAGGCGCCGTCTCCTCGCCCGGCGCTCACCTTCCAGCCCCCGGGCACGGAGCCACTCGCAGCTCCTCCGAAGCCGGGCGGGGAGAGCAAACGAATAGAAGCCAGGATCAGCCCCCCGGGCCCCAGGCTCCCCTGCCCCGCTCCTCGCTCACCTTCCCCGCTGGGGCGCCGGCGGCCAGGGGCTGGCTGCCCGGGCGGAGCGGGGCCACCGGCTCATTCTTCCAGTACATGAACAGGGCGGCGCGGCCAGAGAGACGCGTCCCGCTCGGAGCAGGGACTCGGCGGGTCCAGCACTCGGCTCTTCCTCCTCCCGCTGCGCTCGCCCCGGGAGCTCAGGGGGTCCAGGGCCCTGCCCCGCCGGGGAAGGCCGGAGGCGGGCGCGGGGCTGGAGGCGGCGGCGCTGGCTGGGCTGGAGCTGCCGGGAGAAGTTTCTCCAAATTCTTCCTTCCACTGTCCCCGGCGGGCAAGACGCGCGGCCGGGCAAGAGCAGGGTCCGCCCCGCGCCTTCTCCAGGGCAGCCCGGCGGGGGGTGAGCGGGACCCCGGCGCCGGGGCAGGAGGCCGCGGGCAGCGCTAGGCAGCCGGGGAGCCTTGACCCCCAGGGCCCGTTAGACTCCCCCGGCCAGGCAGCGCTGCGAGCCGTCTGGAGCTCCCGGCAGTCCGCCGAGGGGCCGCCGAGCCGGGCGCTAGCCCCACCTTCGCTCGCCCTCTGCGCCCTGGGCGGGGCGGCCACCTGCAGGGGCAGCGGGCCGGGCACAGACACGTGGCGCCGGCTCAGGCGCGGGGGCTGGCCCTGGCGGGGGCTGGGGGCTACTCGCTAAGCCTTGGTCCCATAGAAGCTGCCGCCCTGACGGGCTCCGGCCCGGGGCCCGCTCAGCCAGCAGCCAGCCGGCGGGCACCGCCGCCCTTGGGAGACCGGAGAGGACTGCGCGCTCCCGCGCGTCTCCCCAGCATTATAGGAGGCGAGGGCTGGAGGTGACGGGGAGGGGCCCGGAGGGTTCTGCTCCTCTCTCCTCCTAGCTCGTAGGGAGCCAGCGCAGAGGCGGGGGAGTGACCTTACCTCTGTTCCCAGGGCCTGGGGGCTACCGCCGCCCCCTTCTGGGGCCTTGCGCAAGGCCCTGCGCTCCCAGCAGCCAGCCCGGCCCTGCGGGGAGGCCGGTTCATTTCTAGGGAGCTGCACCAGAGAGGAATTTGGCTCTTCAGTCCTGACCCCCCTGGAAAGCAGCGAGAGGCCCGCTCAAGAGAGAGGTGCAGTGTGGCTACCTCGCCAAGGGGGGGATAGGCCTGAAGGGAGCCGGACAAAGAGAAATTACCCCCCACACCTCGTCAGCGGTTCTGTTTCAAGAGGTTCCCAAACCGCCCCGGGGCGCGGGCTGTAAAAAGGCGCCCTAAGGAGAGACCGTGAGCTCGCCGGTACTGAACGGGAAACAACTCCCTGTGCAGCCGGCCTGCAGCTAGGTGCCCGTGGGCCCGGCTAAGGGCCCGTTTAAAAGGGGGCTCCTGGGTATTGCCGAGTCTCACTTCTTTCAGAGCAACTGGCTCAATCGTGATTAATGCTGTTGCGGAAGCAGTTAGTCTGTTCATTAGATGATGCTAAATAAGTGAGCAACAACCTCTCACACTCTTCATTAAATTGTGGTGTTAGTTTCCAACAAGGATTTACTGAAGGACCTGTAGCCTTTTCCGTGCACAAACATTGCAGCAGTTTAACTACACAATTGGTCTGTCATTTGATTCAGTTTAACCAGTGCAAATCCCCGGCGTGAACGCGCTTACATCAATTTACCCGATACAACTACATGAGTTTGCGGCACCTGCAGACCAAAGGAAGAGCATCTAGGCAAGGTGGTCGCAGCAACGTAACAATAAATCCCCCTCACACTTACTTTTAATGACACCGGTAGAATTCTCCTGTGTAGACAAGGCCCCGGGAGTTACTCATTTAACCCAACCTTTCCAAACTTGGGGGCTGGAGGGCTACGGTCAGACACCTGCAGCTTGATTAGAGCCTGAGCGCCACCCCATTGAACTGAAACGGGTTTGAAACCAATTTGGTTAAACAGGTGCTAGTCCACGTGCACACACTCCTTTTGGTTTAAGTGGTTTACTGCAGCTTAATTTAAACCAATTCCTTTATACAGGGATGTGAAACTGCCGTGCGCCTGGTTTAAATCACAAGAAGCGGGGGCACGCAGGGGCTGGCAGCAGTGTAATGACACTGGTTTAAAAATCACACCTTTAGTGAACCTCCTGCAACTTTCTTGTGTAGACAATGCCTACAACTCCCCAATAAGGGGCCTGCTTTTCAAAGGCACTGAAGTTTTCACTGAACTTTAAGAGACTTTTCTAATAATAGGCTAATAGCATGTCTCCATATCTGCTTCAATGGCAGCTCCCCCCTGAACAAATATGGGGACATAAGCCCCACTCCTTCAAAACACTTAATCTTCCCTATATAGAACATTCAGCATTCAAGCATCACCACTGCCCTACTTTACTGCTTTGTGGAGAGGGTTTATTTTGCTACTTTACTATCTGCTTAGTTACCTAACTTCGGGCGCCCCCGTTTGAAGCTGGTGGATTTTGTTGATTTCTGCTAGGAGAACATTCACATTGGAAAGGAGACAGCCCCAGCCTGGCAGCACACCAGTGAGCTTTTCCACTGCAGTTGTATCTAGCAATCTTGGTTTAAAAGGGTTTCATTAGTAACATGATAATTCTAGAGCAGAGAACCAGCAGCGGTTCCACCATGAAGTAATTCTAGGAAAGTAACATGAGATGATGAAAGCTAGAGATGGATACTCGTGGTTATTAATTTTGACAGCTAAATTGGTAAGCAAGAGGGAAATCAGATGAAAGTCATTTTAGAGTAAATACAAGACATTACATTTAAACATTCGGGTTGTGACAAAAACTGAGGGGAACCAAGAAAATTCAAACGTAAGATTAATAGTCCACCCTTCCCTCAGCCCTTTGGGCCTCTCCACAATGACCTGACAGAAGGATAAAGTGGCAGCAGGAGCAGAGACAAGTGCAAAGGAACCAGCGCTGGAAAGAACAACTTAAGCCACTTCTCCATACTTACTGGTTCTGAATTAGCTGGGAATTCTTCAGAAAAGGAATGAGAAAATGTGGAGAAAATAAAGAAACTGTCTGCTCAGGACACAGCAATGAGCCATGGGGTTGTATAAAGGAGATAAAGAATAATGCCGTATTAGAATGGCCATAACATAAAAACAATGGCTACCTGGAGTTTTTTCTGTATTCGCTGTTGCTGTCTATGGAAATCAGGAGTGGACTCAGCGCAGAGATCGGAGCTCTCCAGTTTAAGCCTGGTTTACACTACAAAGTCAGGTCAATGTAAATCACCTGCATCAGCCTAGGTATGCAGGTGTCTACACTCAACTATGCCTCCCACTGTTGTAAGTGTCCTATTAGGGCAACGCAGTAACGCTACCTCCTTGAACGGTGTTGAACTGTAGTCAATGGGCTGTGATCAATGCAGTGCGAGTGTAGATACCGTGTGACCCAGGTCAACCCCAACAGTCCTCCTGCAGCTGTCCCACAATGCCTGACAGTGGCTGCTCTGTGACAGTGACAATTGTGAACCCCACTGCCCAGGGGTCATGGAAACCAGGCGCCACCCTCCTCCCTAGAAACTTCCCCGGGTATTTTTGAAATGCCTTTTCCTGATCGTTCACCTTGGTGAGCACATCTAACAGCTCTCCCTTATTGTATGCAACTGCCCAACCAACCAGAACAGCTGCACGCTCCAGGTGGGCTCCTGCCTGGAGCAGACATGAGATATTGGATCTCCTGGACCCGTGGAGAGAAGAGGCTGTGGAGGCACAGCTACAGACCAGCTGTAGAAACTGGACATCTATGAAAAGATTGCACAGGGCATGCAGGAGAAGGGGTAGCACAGGGATCAGCAGCAGTGCTGCAGGAAAGCAAAGGAACTGAGGCAGGCATACCAGCGGGTCCAGAGAAGAGCAACAAGAATGATTAAAGGTCTTGAGAACATGACCTATGAAGGAAGGCTGAAAGAATTGGGTTTGTTTAGTTTGGAAAAGAGGACTGAGAGGGGACATGATAGCAGTTTTCAGGTATTTAAAAGGGTGTCATAAGGAGGAGGGAGAAAACTTGTTCACCTTAGCCTCTAAGGATAGAACCAGAAGCAATGGGTTTAAACTGCAGCAAGGGAGGTCTAGGTTGGACATTAGGAAAAAGTTCCTAACTGTCAGGGTGGTTAAACACTGGAATAAATTGCCTAGGGAGGTTGTGGAATCTCCATCTCTGGAGATATTTAAGAGTAGGTTAGATAAATGTCTATCAGGGATGGTCTAGACAGTATTTGGTCCTGCCATGCGGGCAGGGGACTGGACTCGATGACCTCTCGAGGTCCCTTCCAGTCCTAGAATCTATGAATCTATAAGTCCAGGGAGACCAACAGTCAATCTGGTGCTGCGCTGCAGACCTACCGCTTTCACAATGAGCTGCATGCCATGCTTGGTGGAGACTCCGCCAGCACCTTGCAAACCACCATAGATACCTCTGAGGAGCTTGAGAGACAGACCCTGCCCTGAGCAGTGAGAAGGCAGAGGAGGATGAGGGACCTGTGGCAGGGGGCTCCAGCTACGCAGTGAGCCAGGGTCTTTTGGAGATTCCACCGCAGTATAGCCAGTCCCACCAGCCAAGAATGGATGAGACCAATGAAGAGGAAAGAACCTTGGGTAAGTGTGTGTGTGCATGCTCGCTCACAGTGTTTCAACAGGACGATGACGTCTGGCCCATCCCCCAGTTAGCAGGACGCAGGTATCTGCTTGTCATTGCTTTACTTGTATGAGAAGAGGTGGAGGTAGAACAAAAGGTAGTTACCTGCTTTTCATTCCCCTGTAGGGTTAGGCGGGGCATGTGAAGTAGATTGTTTACATACATAGGGATGTCCCTTGTATCCTCCTGAGAGGTTTTGATGAATCTTTCCTAGAGATACTCTGCAGTCTTCTCCCAAAGGTTTCTAGGGATGGCTGCCTTATTTCTTCTTCCACAGTAAGACGCTTTCCCATGTCACTCCGTTATTAGTTTGGCAGGCACCACTGCAGGAAACAGTCTAGTGGAAAATGGTTAGCAGCCACTCTGGGGCACCAGCACAGTTCTTTGTGCCTTTGGAGTGAGGTAGTAGCTAAAATCACCACTGTCATGGATCCACTGGGTCAGTGTTATGGAACAGTCTCTGGGAGGAACCTTTTCAGTGTGCCAGCCCCATTAGGGGTCTCACTCTTCCTCCAGGGTGAGCCACTGGACCTTTGGTCCTTCAGCACCCAGGCTTCACACCAGGAGATCCATTCAGCGCATCCAATTGAAACAGACCCCTGAAGGAGACTTGTACAATCGTAGGGAGCAATGCACCTCTTCTGTCAGCATCTGCAGTGACACCCAGCCAGACTGGTCAAACAGTCCACTGGAACACAGCACAGGAAGTCCTTGGTTAGCACAGAGTACAGTGGAGTTGCCTCATAGGCACATTTAACTTACGCAATTTTAACTATACGCACTTGGCAAAACTAAAAAAAAAAGAGAAAAATAATTTAAATACTGTACCTGTAGTGCAGGCGATTCCGCCCGCCATTCCACTCAATGAGCGTTTGACTATACGCAATTTTTGCCTACGTGCTGACCTCAGAACCTAACCCCCGCGTAAGATGTGACTCCCCTATAAAGAAAATTACAGCATAGCCCATCCTGGTCGGCACAGAACCCAAAGCCCTGTCCCTCTGATCTCTCTTTTCCCAATGCAGGTGTACCCCTAGAAGCCCTTAGCAGCCAACCTTACCCCCCCCCCAGCACCTCCTCAGTCCTTTGTTCCCCATCTGGACAAACACTGCTGGGCTTTCTGCTTAGAGGTGGGCCATCCATGGTCAGTGGTTGCTAAGTATCAGAGTCATGGTGATTGGATTTGTCATAATCTTCTCAGATGCTCCGTTGATTTGGGATCTAAGTTCCAGACAGCTAGGAGCCATTCACACCTGTGTCTCTGAGCCTCTGCACAGGGCAAATGATCCTTTCTACCCCCTAGGTAACCCTGGAACACATAGGGGAAACTGAGGCACAATGGATTAATTAAAACAATTACAGAAAATCCCACTCCATCACAACCACTGCCTGTGGAGAATAGTGACACGCTCAGACCCATTGCCCTGTACTTGGACCCATGGAAATAAGGGCTGGATTTTATTGTTTTATGCAACCAAACAATTATGGCCTCATTTATCTGCTCCTCACCCTCTTGGCAAGCCATACTGACCACCGCGGTGACAGTACAGTGATGCTGTGCAGAGGTGCTTCAAAGTTGAAGTGGCAATAAGCATGTCTTATTTAAAACTCTAATGAGCCTAAGGGTAGGGAGTTCTGAAAATTATCTTTTGCCTTCCACTGCGACTGTAAATCCAATGATAGATCTGGGTTATCCATAGGTGCTGCCACTTCAACCAGGTGGGGTGGCCCCTCTACACCGATGGAATGCCTGACCCTGACGTGGAGGAGAAAGCAGCAGACTAGGGAGGACATGTTCTTAGAGACCCTGCAGGTCAGTGCGGCATCAGCCCCGAGGGTGTGGAAAGTAGATACCAGACAGCCTGGAGCGGGAGAGCGGGAGAGGAGAAAGGCCCAGGTTCTCAGCAGAAAAAGAACAGGGAGATGCACCAGGAGAAAAAGAGGCTTCTCAGGAGCAAATGCAGAAGCTGCAGACTCTTGCTGACCTACAGGTCCAACAGTCACAGGCTGGCCTCTCTTTGCAGTCAATGGAGAACTCCATGCCAGCACCTCCCTATACCACCACCCCCCATATCTCCCATGGCGTCATAGGCCACATCCCTACCCCTACTGCCGCAGGCTGGGGGGACAGCAAGGAAAACCACAGCGTCACATCCACTGACCCGTGAGAACCATGGTTGGTCTATGCAGGGCACAAAAGGACACACGTTTTCTCTCATTCTATTGTTAAAGTTTTGGTCCGTTAATTTATTTGATGTCTTGTTTTTTAACTGCGCATTATTATTTGGCCCTGTTTTTGGTACTCTGATGTTTCATTTTTGGAAATGAATTTCATCTTTAGTACTAGCAGAATGCCTAGTGCTACTCGAAGCACACCGTTTCTTGTAACAGAACAGGACCCCAGAGCACACACAGTCAGTAAATGTACAGCAAGCCCTGCATAATTCAGAGGTTCATTAGAAGGCAGTGAGATTCACAGACAACTCCTAACCAACCCCCCCAGAACTTCAGGGCCAGGCAACGCACTGACCTACACAACATAGTACTGTGGTTGATAAAGTGCTTTTCCAAGGCCTCCCTCAGCGGCATGGCTCTGGGTCAAGCTCTTCTAACGGCCCTTCTGTCGGGCTGTTCACAGGGAGCCAACAGCCGCTCCGTCTCCACCCCAGCAGCAACTTCTCCCCTTTTGCTTCACAGATTTTATGCAGGCTGCAATGGACAGCTGTAACTAGTGGGATATTTTTCTCACTGTGACCTAATGTAGTTAGTAAACTCCACCAGCATCCCTTCAATCTACCAAAAATGTATTTAACTGTTACGCTGCACCTGCTGAGCTGGTAGTTGAATCTTTCCTTGGAGCCATCAAGGTATACGTATACCAGGGTACAGCTTCATGAGCCAGGGAAGCAAGGGGTAGACCCGCCTCCCCCACCCGCCAATCACTATTGGCTTTGCCAATGGTAATCCACCGATCAGGGGAAAAAGGCCTTTCTTGCAAGTTTCCTAACAGTTCTGGGTTCTTAAAGATGCAAGCGTCATGCACCGTTCCTGACCAGCCCACACTGGTATCAGTGCAACATCCTCAGTGACCCACCAAAGCTTGCATACCTATAGAAAATTAGCCCCTTCTATTGATGTATGGTGTGGTGAGTTGGTCAGGGCCAAAATAGGGATGTGCATGCTACCTATCAGGAACCCCATAGCTGTAAATCCATCCATAATGCCCTGCACAGTGCCAAGAGTCACAATCCCATGGCAACAGGAGGAGGAGGGAGAGAACTTGTTCACCTTAGCGTCTAAGGATAGAACCAGAAACAATGGGTTTAAACTGCAGCAAGGGAGGTCTAGGTTGGACATTAGGAAAAAGTTCCTAACTGTCAGGGTGGTTAAACACTGGAACAAATTGCCTAGGGAGGTTGTGGAATCTCCGTCTCTGGAGATATTTAAGAGTAGGTTAGATAAATGTCTATCAGGGATGGTCTAGACAGTATTTGGTCCTGCCATGCGGGCAGGGGACTGGACTCGATGACCTCTCTAGGTCCCTTCCAGTCCTAGAATCTATGATTCTATGAACAGCCCCCATGGTGGATTTGCCAACTCCAAAATGATTTCCCACTGATCAGTAGCAATCTGGGGTTGCAAGCTTCCACAGAGCAATCACCACTCGCTTCTCTGCTGTCAGTGCAGCTCTCATTTTGGTGTCAATGTGCTGGAGCGCTGGCATCAGCTCATCCCACCAATCCAGGAATGTGGCCTTTCAAAGCTGAAAGTTCTGCAGCCGCTGCTCATTGTCCCAAACCTGATCCCAACAGTCAGTGCTCAGTTCTTAGGCCCAGACGACGCGCTCCACCAGCTGCAGCTGGTCTGTGCCAACCACCACCTTGAATTTTTTTTCACTACGTCCCTTAGCAATCTATCCTCAAAGAAATCATATCCCCCGGGTTTGTGGGACTTCCTGCGGCTCTGCAAACATGAGAGGGTCGTTTGATCTGTGTTTGTAATAGTCATGACAACAGTGCAGAGCTGCACAGGCTCTCTGCTTCTGTCAGAGATGGCAGACAACGACAAGTGCTGCATGTTTGAGAGATTTTTAAAAAACATGAAAATTATGGGATGGGGAAAATTGCACAATGGGAACTTAACCCCTCGGTCCCAGCCCCCTCTGTGCAACTCGTGCATGCCCCCAAAACATTGTGAAAATTCCCCAAAGGTATCGTGCCAGAGGGTAGCATGCTGCACAGTGGGATACCTACCCATGGTGCACCACACTTTGTGTCGATAAAAGCACTCCTGGTGAGTACACGAAGCACCGACCCAAGCAGCCAAACACGTATGCACACAAGCAATATACTAACCCTGGTGGCTTTACACTGACTAACTTGCATCGACCAACATTTGTAGCATAGACAGGGCCCGAATCTCTGTCATAACCTTAATCTGTGACCTTGGGACCAAACCTTCATTCCTTGGACACCCAAACTCCAGCTGTTGCTTAATCAAATTCAACCTGGGATCAGGGGGTGGATCTCCTCTGAAGGCTGAGTTACACACGTACCAAAAAGTGGCACTATTTACCTATGGCTGGTGAGGAATAATAAAGGTCTGCCCAGTGCTTTGGGAATGCAAAGCAGTAATTGTCAAATATTAGTAACTTTACTTCCTTTCTTCCGTGCGGTAAGAAAATCTAAGTTGGATCAGCTGTGATAGCGGTAAGAGCTGATTGTGTCACTCAGCACAGTAGCTAATATTGTGTGAAATTTCTAGAGTAACAAGGTAGATGAGATAATATCCTTTACTGGACCAACACCTGTTGGTGAGAGAGACAAGCTTTGAGCCACACAGAGCTTTTCTTCAGGTCTGGGAAAAGAACTCCCAGCATCACAGCAAAATGCAAGGCGGAACAGATTGTTTAACTGAAGTAAGGTGTCTTGTGCAGTCTCGTGGATTCTCTTTCACAAAAGGATAGTGGCTCATGAGTTATATATATAACTAACCTTTCCCATAAGTATGCAGAGTCGTGGGGAGGTACTCTTACTTGTTGGAAATATACCAACAAATACAAATTCTGAGAGTTGAAAGACAACAAAAGTTAAATCCCAGCCCCTTTGCATATGACATTCATTCTTGGTCACCCCATCTCTAAAAGGGCAACCTAGAAGCAGTACATTGATGCAGGATGAGATCCCTGAAGAGGCAACATTACAGAGCTCTAGAGATGAAAAAATAATGGACACTAGCTTCACTGATTTCAGAACAAAGTGCAAAAGCCAGTCCTTTTCTTCACAATACCATCAGTGCCATGGATTCAACCCTCCAAGCCTCTAAGGTTATGTCTGCGGTGGATTTTTTTATATCCGATAGCTAACATAAAATGCTAGTGGAGACAACAGGTTGATCTCACCACCAAAAGGGAACTATTATCTTCAGTATAAAGCGTGCTTATGACACTATATGATCCATAAAGTTCTGTAGTGCTCACTTCTATAGAAAATGTCAGGTAAATCATCTCTATCTCCCTACCAAGCAATGCCACTAAATATTAGCAATCCCTTGTCTGAAAAAAACCCAAAATATTAATTTGAAATAGTTTAAGTATGAGGTAAAAAAACTCAAACTTACATTATTTTTGCTTTTGTAGAGTTTATAAACTTCTTGATTCTATTCCAAATGGCAGGCGAGGGCCAGCACCTCAGAATTAGAAATCCACTAAAATAATTGTAATGGAAGCACACAGACACGCTTACCAGTATATTCTTCTATCAGCCTTGAATTGTGGCAGAGAATCAAAATATCCATGGGCACTGTGAAAGGCGTCACGTTTATCATTTAAAAATAAATGTTAGTTGGAGATTTGTTAGTCTGAAAGCGACTATATTCATTTGATTAACTGTTGAATCGTAAATCTATAAATGCTGAGCGCCAACTTCCCTTCAGCTTGTAGGGGAGGGGATTTACTGCAAACAAAGCACTCACGCCTGTCAAGATGCACCACCAGGAGTCCTACTGAAGTCTATTGAGGCTACTCCTGGTAGTCAGCCCTATTCCAAGTATGTGTTTGCAGGATTGGTCCCTAAAAAGCTAGTTAGAAGTAACAAGAAAGAGAGACAAGGTAATTTCTTCCCCTTATCCCATCATCTGGAGTTGGGTCGTCATACTAGCATCCACCATCTTCATCTGTGAGGCAAAACTAAGGTCCGCCTGCTTACCAAGGGTAAGGTAAGGTAAGACTCCTGGCATACTGAAGGGTGTCAATCGATAACTGAATTATCATACAAAGCTTTTTTCTACCAATAGTGAAAACAGTTCCATTTACAACATCAGCAGAGCCCACCAACTGAGAGGTCCATTTACTCCAGTCATTCACCGTCCTAGGTTACTGGTTCTAGTAAAGAACAAATACACAGTTTAGACTTCTATTTATTCACAAAGAGCTGTAAGAGCCTCAGCAAATGACCGTATTTTAAATACAAATAAATATCACAGTAGCTTTCGAAAGGGAACACAACAGCACGCCTGATTCAAATGTAGCTATTTCTAAATTCATATTCAAAATAGAATTGACCAGCTTGTTTTAAATAATGAGTCTAAATCCTCTGAGGACTGCAAGTGTGAGACCATATCACATAAGTGTAAAAACCTAAAACAAAACAAAGATCCAGTCTGCACATTTTTTTAGCAGACAGCATTGCCATTCAGAGGGGTGCTAAACCTGAAAGGAGGCTCACTTTCTTCAGATACCTGGGTAACAAGAAAAGTTAGAAATCAAACAATCACTAAAGACCTACTTTTAAACAATGATCCATTTCAGGCTTTGCAAACAGTGCATCTCTCATACAAGTGAGAAACTATGGTCTAGATAGATAGTTTAGAGGCTTTAAGGACATTTTATACAGAACTGTAATTATAAATTGCATTGTAAAATAGGTGAACAGTTTTAAGCATACAAACCTTAGTTTGCCATAAAAATGAGAAACATTTGGTCTAGAAACCCTGGGCAGTTTAGAGATAATTATCTCTTGTTTGGAAATGTAATGGTTATCAGTCTGGGTAAACCATTCAGGCCTGACTGGCAAGGCAGAAAACTATATTACGGTTATAAGAACTTGCAGGGAGAGATTGGACACCGTGGCAAAACAGAAGTACATCTACTGTACCAGTGCATGAAGCTGTCTCCATCATAACTCCCACTTGTCACGCATATCCAACACTATATTGTACACATAAAGGAACTAAAAGTTTGCAGTTTTATGGATCTTTTCTCAGATCTTTTGGTGTCGCAGAGAATGTTTAGGGAACAGGCTGCGCTGTGTGCTGTTTTAAGTGAAATGCCAGTCCATTAGAGATAAATTAAACACTTTCTAAAGCAAAGATAATCCCGACAATACAGTAGCACCGCTATGCCACAGATCCCTGTCACTCACATTTTCCTAACAGTCATAACCAAGCATCTTTGCTAACCAATCAAAAAAGGAATTGGCCTAGTTTGGGTGGATTTCTGAGGTAGTGTTTCTGACAGATATCTCTGGGGCAGCAACATTACAGTGTCACACTGTCACGTCTGGTTTATGGAGAATAATTTCTTCGGGGGATTACATTTATGCATGCTAGATATGCTACTGTAAAAACTTTAAACAGCATTGTCACACACAAAATTCTACTGTTTTGCATGAGATTTCCAGATACATATTTTAAGTGTTGCTATTTTAGAAGCAGAGTAAAATTCAATTATGTATAATAAATTAATAATTCCAATGCACTGAGAGAAACACTTGGATTTCTACAACTGTTCTGAAATATTAACATTTAAAATCCTTTTGCTGTCCCATGGCTAGATCTGGCTTTAATTTAACAAATCGAGGTGCAAAACAGATTTGCTGCCTTGTGTATAAATATTGCATGTATATTTGCTAAAGACATTGAAAAACCCATTTAAAGTTAGTTGTATGGAAGTTGTACTTTTTATGGTAACTAGTGAATGTTTATCAAAACTCAGTGTTTTCCCTCTGCTTGGTTTCCCTAAACCAAGTGGAACATGTTTGAAGGGGGAAAAAAAAAAAAGGTACTTTCTTAAATTTAACACTCAGAATTAAAATGGAACATTCCTTGTTTTTGCTTTTCTATCTGCATACTGGCTAATGTTTCTGGTCTTACTAATGAAACCAGACTAGCAACATGGATTGTCTAAATGTTAGTCACAAGTTTTGGATAGAACCTTATTTTTTCTGGACAGCATTCAATTCTGTGCATACACTGACAGTTATCAGAAAATTTAAAATGTTATGTTATAAAACACTGTAGCGTATACAGTGAGATTGGGAAGGACAGTGCCAGCTGAGCACAATCTACAAAGTACAAAAGCACTGGAGGATTTCAAAAGTGTATAAAACAGTCTTTCTTGCTACCATTATCCATTCATAATCATCATCTTCTAAGTTTCCAGGCAGTTCTGGAGTAAGGAGTAATCCTTTTTTTATCGGGTGGTTTGAAGTAGGAATAAGCTGGTGGTGCTGGATATTCCGCATCTGGATTCTCTGCCATCATTTTCAGCTTGGCTTCAATGGCTTTTATTTTTGCACTGACACTAGAAAGGGGAAAAAAAGTGGAAGAGATAAAGTCTAGTTTGTCTTTTACCAAAGACTGAACAATGTTCTCAAATAATTCAATATCTCTTGCATCAGAATATTCAGATGTGTCAGGAGTAGTTAGAAGGTGGCTAATGTTACTGTCAGAAAGGGGGTAAAGGTGATAACCAAGAATCTACCAGCATAAGGATTGATGTACAATTGCATTTTGAATGCTTTGCACGTTTTTGCTAGTGGAAGATCTGAACTGCAATACTGCAAACAAAATAAGGATCCCCCCCAGCAAACAGATGTTCTCTTGTTCGCTTTGAACCAGGAAAGCATGCCTAAAGTCTTCTCACTACATGCAAGTAATGCTACTTTACAACTGGTCTAAGCAAGTTGTCATACCCCCCTGGAGTCAGTCTCATACAAAGCCACTGGAAGTCACAGGGAAAAATGCAAGCCAGGCACTTCCTTCAACCTCAGAGTCAATGGAATTTTCCAGTCCTGGGTTCCAGCACAACTGTGCTGCCATTAATATGGAGAGACTGTTTTTCCAGCTTTGTCAGAGCTCCTTGCAAAGGAAGAAAACGCCTCTGCCCCATCCCAAACTCCCAGAGCCCTCTGGCACCAACACCCTCCTACTAGGTAGGGCCAGGACAGCATCCCTTCCTCAACTCTCGTCAATGCAGCTCCTCAATCACAGCACTGGGTGTTTACTACAACTCCTACGTTCAGCCAGTGAAAACAGTCCCACATGACAGTGACCAGCAGAAAATGGCTAGTACTAGTGCAAATTTCTATAAGGTGCACATTTCTATAAATTTCAGCCTAGTTTTCTTTACTTACTGGCAATCCAGTTATACCCAGTCCTAATCCCCATATAATGCTTCATTTATAGAGTGCAGAATAATTATACACATTTATATAAAACATTTAATTCAAGGGTCATAAAGTGCTTTAAAAATATTAAACCTCACAGCTTCCCTGTGTAATAGGTAAACAGTAGTTTCAATTATATGGTTTCTCTTAGTGGACTACAGAGTGACCTCTTTTCTCACTTCTTTATATGGAGTCTTCCCTCTTGAATCTGCTCTTTTAGATCCAATCTTTTGCAACCATGATTCAGAACTGTTATCTGATGAACAGAGCATAAAGTTATCTGCCTGTTTATTCCTTTGGAGATGTTTAACTTGTAAATCATCAAGGAAACTCATCTTAAGAGATCAGGCTAAATCAAAATTAAGTAAGGAAGCATCTAGGTGTGTAGTTTTCCCATTGGACTACACGCCTAGATGCATAACAAAGGGAAGTTCAATGGGATTAACGCTCTTTCCTGACTTCCAATCAAGAAAAACATGCACAAGTCTAAAAGGACAAGCTCTATACTGAGGAAGAAATAGATAGGTGGGGAATTCAAAGATCTGTAACAGCTCCCCTCCCGCCCCCAATACTTTCTGGCACTGAATGTGATGCACAGTCCTCTATTTCTCTTCAAGACCAGCGCTCTATCATAACGAGAAGTGTTCAGTATTTTTCTAATCCAGCATTTTCACTTTCATTTTGGAGATGACAGGGAAACTGAAACATGTTTTTCTCATCTAGAATGTTCTTCTAGAGTCATAAGTGAGAGAGGCTGGAACAGTTTCTAGGGCAGCTGAAATTTCAGTATTCAGAATATTGCATGGTGCACACACTAATAAAACAGTGTTCCTATTGTGGCTACCAGGAACTGAGAGAGACAAATGGCTATTACTGAAATACATCTGAAAAACGTGGGCATCTTTGGCCAGGTGTGGTCATGTGACTGTGATGAATTACTTTTTTTAAGTGTATCAGGGGTTTCATGTATCAATAAAGAGAAAAGTTAAGTGTCAAAATTGCTCTGCATCAGATCAGTTATTTTGCAGCCTGACCCGCATTCAATAAGTCACAGTAGTTATAGTAACTGTTTTAGTTAGGATCCAGAAAACAAAACACAAAAACAAAAAACCCCAATTATGGGCCCATTTCTGCTTCCATTGAAGTCAAAGGGAGTTTTGCCCCTGGACTGACTGATCTGGCCACATTTTAATTATGTAGGTTCCTACCTTAGGTGAGACTGGGTTGGCTCAGTGCTGGAAGACGGTTCAAGACTGATTGGAAGAATTTTTTCATTTTTATTATGATCATATCTCTGCGGGTGAGAAAAGAGACTTTTAGTAATGATATTGCTAAGTGAACTTGGATTGAAGACAAAGGCTCAGAAACACCAGGTTTCCCAACGGACACACTTCCAGTCTGGATTAATCTCACTTTATGTTCTGCTGGCAGAGTCTGTACAACTTTTACAAAATAGCCTTTAGATTGAGCCACACAGTAAAATGTAATGGTCCTAACGAATGTATTTGTTTTATTTGAAAATGTTTCTGTTTGGCGTTCACATATAGCTAGGATGCTGTATGATTATCATGTACACTTGATTTTGGATCATTAAGGCTTATCCTACCGCCATTTAACATGCTTAGAGTTGCTTCTTATGAGCATGATGTGTGGTGGTGGGGAAATATCTGAAGTGCGGCATGTAACAAATAGAGCCATTGGCCCAAGGCAGGGGTTCCCAAACTTGGTTTGCGGCTTATTCAGGGTAAACCCCTAGCAGGCTGCGAGACGCTTTGTTTACCTGAGAGTCCGCAGGTACGGCTGCTTGCAGTTCCCAGTGGCCGTGGTTCACGGTTCCCGGCCAATGGGAGCTGTGGGAAGTGGCGCGGACCGGGCCACCGCTTCCCAGAGCTTCCACTGGCTGGGATCGGTGAACTGCGGCCCCTGGGAGCTGCGAGCGGCCGTACTTGCAGACGCTCAGGTAAACAAAGCGTCTCATGGCCTGCCAGGGGCTTACCCTGAACCAATTTTGGGAACCCCTGGTCCAAGGTAAGCCTACCATAGGGTACTAATAGATATGACCTTTGTAGAAGCACAGCGTAGAACTAAAAGGGAACACAGAACACTTGTTTCCTGTACGAATGCAGTCATATGGAATTCCCCTGTGGAAAAGTAATGCATTCAACAACAGTTCAGAACCAGCCCCCTTCAGCAGAAGGCAGTTTGTGAGCCTCTCTTTTCTGACAGCAATGGGCCTCCTGAAATATTTTCAGTGTGTTCTGCTTCCGTCTTTCGCTTGGCACAAATTCAGGTTTGTTTTTCTGTAGAACTGCTCAAAACGACGGCATCTAGTAAGGTTTTTTTCTTTTTAAAGCCTTGGCGGTTCATCCTAAAACTAAGTAGCATGGTGCTGGTATTATCTAAAATAAACACTTGTCACAATAGGCAAAAGCCTCCTGCAGTTAAGTCTTTCCATTCAGAGAATTGCAAATGCTGTTGCAAACTGAACTAAGGTATTTTGCACATTATTTGCGATACTCCCACACTGCTTGTGCATTAGGTTTTTCTGCAGAATTCCTCTCTAAGCAAACATTTGCTGTATTGACAAATTCCATTTATGGTCTGACCATTTTTCATGTCTTCTGACAGTGGCCAATGCCAGGTGCTTCAGAGGGAATGAATAGAACATGGCAATTATTCAGAGATCCATCCCTTGTCATCCACTCCCAGCTTCTGGCCATCAGAGACTAGGCTGTGGTTCTCATCCTGCGGGCCACTTGCGGGCCAATCAGTACAGAGCTGCGGCCCATGTGACATCCTCGGGACCATACAGGTAGTATTGGATGTGGCAATGGTAAATAGGTTGAGAACCACTGGGCTAGAGACACCCAAAGCATGGGGTTACATCCCTGGCCATCTTGGCTAACAACCATTGATGGACCTATCCTTCATGAACTTATCTAATTCACTTTTGAACCCAGTTATACTTTTGGCCTTCACAACATCCCCTAACAAAGAGTTCCACAGGTTGGTTGCGCAGAACGTGAAGAACTTCCTTCGGTTTGTTTTAACCTGCTATTAATTTAATTGGGTAACCCCTGGTTCTGGTGTTATGTGAAGGGGTAAATAACACTTCCTGATTCACTTTCCCCTGACCATCCATGATTTTAATAGACCTCTATCATATCCCCCCTTAGTCATCTCTTTTCCAAGCTGAAAAGTCCCAGTCTTTTTAATCTCTCCTCATGTGGAAGTTGCTCCATACCCTTCATCATTTTTGTTGCCCTTTTCTGTACCTTTTCCAATTCTAATATATCTTTTTTAAGATGGGACGACCAGAACTGCATCCAGTATTCAAGGTGTGGGCGTACCATGGATTTATAGTGTGGCATTTACCGTCTTCTTGTATAGAGGTGCCGACTTCCCCAATTCCTGGGGGATGCTAGACCCCCACTCTGCCCCAGGCCCTCCCCCCACTCCACTCCTTCCCCCAAACTCCCACTCTCTCCCCGCCCTGTTCGCCCCCCTCACCTCTTCCTGCCACCACTCCTCCCCCTTCACCCAGTGCTTCCTGAATGCTGCTGAACAGCTGACCCATGGCAGGCAGGAGGTGATGGGAGGGAGGGAGAGGGGCTGATCAGCGGGGCCGCCAGCAGGAGGGCTGGTGGGGGGAGGAGAGGATCCGCGGGGCTGCTGGATCAACTATTTTTTTCCCCAGGGGTGCTCCAGCCCCAGAGCATCCACAGAATGGTTCCTAATATTCTGTTTGCTTTTTTGACTGTTGCTGCACATTGAGCAGATGTTTTCAGAGATCAACTATGACTCCAAGATCTCTTTCTTGAGTGATCTCCTTCAAGAGCTCTTGCTAATTTAGATCCCATCATTTTGTATCTATCGTGGGGATTACATTTTCCAATGTGCATTACTTTGCATTTATCAGCACGGATCAATCAAACTTTGCAAGTAGTTCTTACTACAGCACCTCTCAGAGCAAAACCAACAGGTGTCAAAATGAAAGGTAAAGGTGATTTGTTTTTAATAAGAAATGTGTTGCTTTATAAATCAGAAGTAAAAGAATCTACCACCTGCAGGGCTTTAGGAAGCAGAACAGAAAAACTAGGAAATGCAGAATCAGTGACATACCCTGTCCAAAAAACAGTACTGGGGAAGGAGTGATCGATATCCTCAGCTTCAGGACATAAGCCCACCACTAGCTGATCTCTTGTGGGCAAGTTATTATGGAGATTCTAAGACCTTCTAGAGTACTTGGCGAGAATTGTAGACAGGACGCTGGCTTTGATGGATCACTGGTGTATTCCTGTGTGCCAGTTCCCATGTTCCTAAATTTTACTGGGATTATATCAATACAATTGATAAAAATCTGATCCTTAATATTTAGCACGTACAACTGATTGTGACAAAAGACAAGCAGTCTGCAGAAAACATTCAGTACACAATTTCTAAAGGGTCAAAATATTGAAGGAATAAGATGGGCAGCAACATTCGTATACCAGGATACGAACAAAGTAAAAGCTGAAAATAAGATCACACAAGAAGCTTACACGAGTTCTGAATGCTGAAGTGAAAAGTTAAGAGTACAGAGGACAATTATGCAACTCTCCCTGCTTTTGATCTAGCACAGAGAGAAGATTTTTGTTTCAAATTATGCATCCTCATAAGGCTGTTGAGGTTTGCAGTCAAACGCTTACCTTTACCTGCGCGTGTGCCCATCGCACCACCAGCTTCTTGGAGAGGGCCAGCTTACCATTGAGACACTGGATTGCTTGTTCTGCTTCCTGCGCCGGAAGACAGTTCAGAAAAGTCAGTTCGTTTATTTATTATCAAAACCTGTCCAAGGACCCTTTCTTCCATGTACAAGGCTGATTTTCAGGGACCGCTGACAAACATCATACAAACAATCTATGCTAGTGTTCAGTTAGTGCTTCTGGGAATCCCAAACACCCATGCACGCTACAAAGCCCTCAAACCATTTCAGAGATTACTCACAAGGAAAACTCCTTTACTCAGATCAAAACAAAAGCATCACAGAAACTTCCAATGAGCCTGATGTAAGAACATTGGAACAGTGTTTCAAGGTTTAAAATTGCTCTGTTTCCTATGGGAAACACCTGCAATTCACTATTTGTATTTCACTCATTATTGCTCGCCTAAACTACTGACTTTACACCTGGACTCTGTTCAGTATCAGGATTAGAAGGATTTGAGAAGGAGACAAAGAGATAGAATATGAAGGTCAACCACAGACCACACAATCCATCACGGATTTCCTGAATCCTTCATATTAACCGGCTGATCCAGACCCGACCCTACTGGACCCTGCTATTTCTTCCTATCCAGCTTATTTGTCTGTAGCTACCTCTGAAAAATGAGCTTCAATTCAAGTCATCCTTGCTTGCTAAAAATGGCAGAAAATGGGCGTGGGGGGAAGACGATAGTCATCAGTATGTTGTTTGCTTTAACTTTGAGTTAATTTCTTGCTCATTACTTTAAAAAGCATGAAAGTTAGAATTACAACAGCATCTTTCACTTCTTTTGCTGCCTCAAAGTGCTTCTATGCAGTGATCCCGCTACTGTTAGCAACCTTCATTGCAGTATTATTTTCCCCAGTTCCTCCCTTCCATGCATCAGTGCTCCAATGTTACTTCCTGAGCCACAAGGGAGTGATATTGAGCTGTATGTTGTGGCTTTACCCCACCTCCTTATTGGTGATACAGCAACAAAGGAGGAAGGCTGCACCAAACGAACACACTTTACTTGTGCAGCTCACAGCGAGACCCAATCCTAGTTGAACTGTGACAACGTTTGTGACTATGATACTACAGGTAACTGAAATTTCAACCCATGCTTTATAATGCAAGATAAACCCCACAGAGATCAGAAGGGAGTACACACTCCCAACAGGTGCACAGCATTACACAGGTGGAGAATTGTACGAGGGCGGGGGTTTGTGAAGCATCAGGGGCTGGAAGAGTAAAATATAGGGAGGAAACAGCAGCAGTAGTCCTAGGTTTAGTATGCTACACAATTTGAAACGAAGAATTTATATGGGTTATCAACAAGCACCGTAGTACCCTACTAGACTACCATCCAATAAATCTAATGGCTTGCCCATTAGAGTTAGTGTCAAAAAGCTTTAATAAAACAGCCCCAGAGAGGTGGTGGGGGAACCATCACTGTTACTTCTAGGCACTGCACCATATGGGTGTGGTGGGTATGCAGAAGAGTTTATGTATTGCAAGGCACTTGGGCACCTCCTTTTTCCCTTCATTATTGTCTTCCATCTCATCTTTCAGTTGATGTAGTTAATTTAGACAGTAAAGGTAATCAGCCAGTCACAAGGATCAAATGTTAAGAGAAAAAAAGCCAACATACCTGCTTGGTTTCAAAATTCACAAAACAGTATCCTCTGGGCTGCCCCTCCAATGCACCTGACTTATGGAACAGAAAGTCAAATTGCTTTACTTTGCCAAATTTCTGAAGGAGTTTGAGGAGATGGTATCTGAAAAGAACAAACACCACAGACATTTATAGGCAACCTTGCACAGGAGGTTACAACAAGGAAATTTAAAAAGCGTGAAGAAGTCACCACATATAATTCAGTGACTTAAATCCTGTCTCATGTGTGTTCTCTTAAGAGTATGCACCCACTTCCATATATTTGCCAACCAGTCTAGTATACAACATCCCTCTGATAGTCATATCTCAGAGGTACCCAATGTCATCAGTGACTGTTTTGTCAATTATGGCACAAAAGCCTTAGAACTCAATCCATCCCCAGCGGTGCCATCGGAAGGGTTTGCAATCTGGGCTAAGTTGTGAGTCACTCACATTTGCCTGACACCCAAATCAGAGAATCTGCAACATACTGGAGGACAAAACTCCATAAAGTGACTGAGAAGTGACAAAAGACCAGATAGAAGCTGGTCAAATTTTGCTTTTATGTCAGCCCAGTGAGACCTAGTGATAGGTTTCTGGTTGAGGCATATAACCATTGACATGTGCTAACCATTTAATTTTAACTATGGACATGAAGGTTACAGGCACGTCGCTTTAACATTATCTTGTACTATTAAATGTGTTTTGTTAAGCAAAGTATAAAAACCAGCCACACAACTGCACATACTGCTAAGATTTTGCACTTGATTTGTCTGCTTTGCAAGCTAGTGCACTAGACACACAAAATAAGGACTAATATTGTTGGTTGAGTTAAAGCTATTTCTGCAAGTTCTCTGAACTTTTGTTGTTTCCTTCCACCACAGTCTCTGGATGATGGCAGCTGATTTGACAAGAAAATAACTGGACCACACTTCACCTGGCTAGACGTCTTCCTCCATAACAGGAAGTATTACCTAGGAGTTACAGCAGGGAACTGAATCAGGACTCTTGGGAGCCAGTGCAGTCTCTGTACAGGATTAGCAAGTCACCTGACCTCTCTGTGCCTGTTTCCCACTATGTTAAATGGGGAGAATAGTTGCCTCTCTACCGCACACTTAATGTTTGCAAAACACTGAGATTCTTGAATGTAAGTAAAAAAATAAATAAAAACCAGCATATGCACAAACTCAAATTCAGTGGTTGACCCACAACTGCCAGCATGTCAAGGACCTTCAGCAAGACACATGAATCGCAAGAGCGCACAGACATTTTCCCTAATTAAAGCCTGTTTCAAACATTTTTTCAGACTACAGGCAAGAAAGTTCCAGGAATCTGAGTAAGCTTCCAGGACTGGACAAAGTGGACATGCAGGATGTGTGGTGTTAGAGCAGGGGTTCTCAAACAAGGTTATTACATGGGGGTCGCGGGCGGTCAGCCTCCACCCCCAAGCCCCGCTTTGCCTCCAGCATTTATAGTAGTGTTAAATACAAAAAAAGTGTTTTTAATTTATAAGGCGGGGTCGCACTCACAGGTTTGCTGTGTGAAAGGGGTCAGCAGTACAAAAGTTTGACAAACACTGTGTTAGAGGGTGATGGTGCAGCAAATCTTCAGGCCAGTGGTGGATGTGGAAGTTGTTTCAGATTGGATTAAGCAGATTTTATTTGATTGCACAGATGAAATACTGATGTGATATTTCCTACACTATGTTCTTCCAAAAGACCTGTAAACACTCAATCGCTGCTTAGGGGAATATGAACATAATAGACATCAGAAAAGATATTGAAAAAGTCTAAGCAAAAATGGAGGAATTAACAAGATGCTGGCAAACTTCACCACTCCCTCCCTTCCTGTTGCATCCAAGGCTACCCAACCAACAAATCCAGACACAATTTAACATCCATTTCTAGGATGTGGTCTCCAGAGGTGCTAAATTCCTCAAGATATGGAGACCATTCCTTGTTGCGTCCTCCAGACCCAGAAAACATTTTGAAATTCCAGGGCCTTTTGAAAGCCATTTTCACGTAATTAAGTAATGTTTTATTAACTATTTTTAGGAGTATGAAAATAGAGCCCTGACCAAACTGTTCTTTCCCCAAATATTGTTTCAAAGTAGAAGGAAACAATGTTTCTGACCACATTTTGTTCAGAAACAAAAACACCCCTAACTTATATAGCTACCTTGCCAAAGGGAACAGAGTTTGTTTTTCTTGTTGGAGCCCACACATCCAAATAGTGACTATTTATTTTTACTTTCTTGGCAGCAGAGTGGTAGTTTGTAACTGTCCTAAAAATACAATAATCTGGAAGATATCTCCATCAGATTATATTTAGGTCACATTTGACACAAACACCCTTTATCATCAAGCCACAATTAGCCAAATTTCTACAAATGCTGGCTAAATCTATTCTAGATGAACTAACCAGAATTGCAGGCTTGTATGAGTAAAAAATGGCAGGCTCTGTAGATGCCTTTTAGCTATTGATACTTTTAGATCATTAATAATAATCAAAAGTTTAGCCAATGGGGTTTACAAGTAAAATGAAATTTAGAAGTGAAGGAAGACCTGGCAAGGAAGTATGTAGTCTGAAAAAAGTGGTCTGTTGTAAAAACTCCATGCTTGAAAACTTTATTAGACCAATCACTTGGGCTACATGGAGCTTTGAGCTAGGCACACAGATGTGGCCCCCTCAGATTGCTGCAGCCAACCTCAATTTCCACTTCCTGTCATCTGATGTAAATGTGAGACAAACCAGCAGCTCTCCCATTTCCTTTTCCTTTGGCCTTCCTCCTGGCACCCTGAGCGCTATTCAAACACACTCAAGGCTTCCTCTGAACAATGCTATCCCAAGGATACTGAAAAGGTACCGGGCCACATGCTAAATCTATTATTACTGGGAATTTTCCCCCATAGGGAGCCAGTAAATGTCTGTAACAACAACTTATGTACACATTGTTTTCTAGGTAAAACTCATCAGGTTGGAATCTTAGACAAGTAGCTGCACAGTGAAGGAAGGAGAAAAACATACTCTAGAAGCTTACACACAGAGCCATTCGATGGCCACTAAGAAAATGGAAGTCATACGTGTGTAAGTGGGTAACAAAGTGTAACATTGTAAATACAATATTTGCCTTTCCACAATATTCTTCAAGTAATAACCTCAGAATGCTTTGCAGACAATAAGTCTCAACTGCTGTGAGGAAGGCAACTGTTACACCCATTTTACAGATGAGTAAACTAAGACACAGCAAGATGAAGTATCACATCACAGCAGGTTAGTGGCAGAGAGCAGAATCCAGATGTCTTAACACCCAGGACTTCACTTTAACTCCTAGAATAAAAGTTCCCAAACTGCAGTCTGTTAACAATGGGTGGTCTCCAGAAGACTTGCTGATAGTCATAGACAGATGTCTGGTCACGTGACAGGATGGAGGAAAAAAATAGGATTTAAAAAAAAATCAGATTTGTTTTAAATTAAATACTTTTTCTTTTAAAAATAAACTAATTTAAAATTAATGTTGAAGTTATGACAGCCTGTATTAAAGGCCTAAATTTACTATAATCTATTAAAATCATTTAAATAAAAATAATGTTCAAGCAGTACATTTGTTGCCAAAGTTTAAAGAAAGTCAAATCACTGAACTGTTGGAAGTCACTGGCTAAGCACCTACAACCAGAGTTTGTTGAAGTGCTAAACTTGCTTTTGACAGCAGTATATTCATCTGCAGGTGCAGAATATTTGTTTAATTTCAGTTTATTTTACTAGTTCACTTCAATGACTGGCCATTTAAAGTTGAGAAACCGATTGTGAGCTGAAAAAGCAGGAAATCTGGTTTTCCTCTTCCACTCTATGAATAAAAATGAGGTGAGAGGATGAGAGCTACTAGTTCTATCGTCTAGACATGGTGACTAGAAACAATCAGTTCAGTTCATTAATTACAGATTCTTCCTTTGCTTAATAAATCAATTAGTTTTTAAAACAAAACATGTTTTGCTGATTTTTTTCTTATGTATGCATCAAAATTGAGATAGCATTTTAAAATGATATTTTTTAGTTAAAACTCTTAGTTCATTTTAACTGAATTCCAATTTCCATCCAAATATAGCTTGATACAAATCATAAGTAAAAAAATCATACTCTAGTAAATAAAAAATGTCATTCTCCTTTTGTTAACAAAAGTTGTGGAGAATTCAGAATCTGAATAAATGCATGTGAAAATATATAATTGCTTAAATAAATGTGGATAGTTATAGTGTATCCTCCTGGTTAGCAAACAGAATCACCAAATTTGGCATAAAGACTACATTTAACTGCAAGTCAACATGATTTCATGGTTACCAGCCAGTCAGAATCAACCTCCTTTAGGAACACTCAACCCACTCTACCACATGATGCTGGTTTACCCTCTTTCCAGCTGCTACGCTGCATTAGACACTTTCCTAATACTATTTTTTCATGTAAACAATTGCTGTAGTTGCCACTGAGATATTATGAAGGAGAGGTTGTGCAAGTATGACTGGGAGAGGATATGTCCATGGGAATCTCACGATTAAGATGCAGTACAGACCATGAAAAAAAGAGAAATTCTGTGCGAGTCCCCTAATAGAATCATGGCCATGGTATTTGCCATGCGATTCATTTTTGCCTGGGCAATAGTCTCCTGAACTCCACATACTGGTGATCAGTAAACTGTGGGAAGCAACACTCCCTATGCTTAATTTACAACTTTTTAATATTCATAATTGTACTGAGATTTGTGCTCAAACATACACATTTTCTACTGTCTTTACAGCACCCAATTTGTGGCTATGGGTTGCTCTTTAAAGGGCTTCATGACTGTAAGTACTCAGTGTTGGGACCTCCATTTAAATAAATACATTTAAACCCAGTTCTTGAGGAATAACACCCGCTATTGGCATCAAGATGGTTTTACTCAATTTACAAAAAGATGCAACATACAAATTCCAGTGGGCAATTCCCTGAAAAAACAGGGATCGGCTGCAAACAAGGACTGACATTTAGTTTTTACATGTACTTCTCCTCCTGATTGGCAACACAACCAGGATCCCTATGAAGGGCCAGTAAAAGCACATGTCAGACTGTGAAGAGATCTTTTCTTATATGTAAACTTTTACTGACGTGACATGAAAGATTCAGTTTCTTTACTCAGCACTGATAGTTCAAAGTGAAAAGGGCGCTGCACAGAAGTAAATTGAAAGTTTTTTTTAAGCCCTGTAAAGGATTTTGTCCTCTGCTGAAATGATTTTTAACTGTACAGTATTACTCAGCAAAAGACTAGCAATCCCTGTGTTTCCTACAGCAACAGTACCCTGGGTTACAGGAGGAACTACAGTACTTCTTTCACTGTTAGTGAAAATAGAATACTCCCACAAAACTGTGACTCAGACCTTTGTTACGCGAACACTAAAATACCCATAGGTCTTAACCCAGAATTACAAAACTTTACACAAATACAGTTCATTTAAAAACAGACGTTGCCAATAATGTGCAATTTTTTTTAGTGACTATTTTAGTGCTGGGAAAAAAACTCCTCAGCACAGGAGGAGTAGCTGTGCAAGAGTCACCCACAACTACTCACCAATATGTTTCAATTCTGTTATAGAGGGCCCACCTCCGAGGGTGCAATTGGAATTCAGCCCTCTGCCTCAGCTGAGACTACCAACAAGTGGACCAATTAATGCAAAAGTAACAGTGCTCTTTTTTTTTTTTTAAATGAACATCTGATCACCAGAAGGAAGTGGTCTGAGACACACCAAACTAATTTCACACAGGTCACCTAAGAGCTGCCAGATGGTAACAACGTTCAGCCATTATTGATCTGGGCTGGATTTGAAGTGATGATCTACAGTAAGAGGCTCTAACAAAAGGTCTTAAAACAAGATGTAAGAACATCGCAGGAAGGAATGCCAGAGGAAGTTATACAGCCAATCTATTTAACAAGCATATTATACTCCTTCCCTCACACTGACCCTGCATCCTAAATCCCCAAGGACTTCACAAACAAATATTTCCAAGGGGCCATATATCTAATCATATCATCTTGTGCAATTACTGAATGCAGACAAACCAAAGAAAAACAAATGTGGGGCAAAAAATGGTAATTAATGCAAAAGAGGTGGCAGTAGCCCAGAGCTGAACGACTGAAGAGGACATTACATTAATGATGGACTCCACTTAGAGACACGATTAGAACACTGCTCCCTTAAAAGGAACTGCACTTAGAACAAAAACGTAGCACTTGCAAAAACATAAGGAGCAGAACAAAAATTGGTTCCATGACTGACACACATAAAATAGTCTAGGAAAAAAAAACCTATTTTCTTGAAGTGTGTAAACCCTTGATTGTTCTATAAAAACTCCTAAGATTTTTAGTGAACCACACAACTAGAGTCTAATATTTTTACAGCAATCCACCTACCTCCCTGAGATTTTAACCATACACTTCAAATGTTCAGATATGTGACCACAACATTTAATTTGCATTTAATCATTCCAAGGCCACGGAAATGTGATGCTTACACATTTATTATAGACAGAAAATCTTGAGATTAGGGTCATGTTATATTCTGTATAGCAGCTGTTCAGTTACTATGTTAGTTAATTCCCTGTTTAGTCCACACCCAACTGCTGACAAGGACAAGATAGCAAAATAACCACCTCCTGCAAAGTGTCCCAACAAGTCTAAAGTTCCTGAACACATTTTTAGAAAAATAAAAGGATTCTTTTCATCTCCAGATTTCCCACCTCAGAAGTGGCTCTGGGAAACTTCACGTCAAATGCACTGACAGTGTGGTTACATGAACTCTCTCACAGGACAACCGTGCAGCAGGAGCTGTACTCTAGATCTGCTGTCCATCCCTGGAGCCCTTTCTTACTATTTCACGCCTCTCCCTAGGAGGTACTGAATCATGGTGGTACCCGAGTACTACCCTGGCACCCAGTGAGATCCAAATGAAAACAAGTCAGCAATTCAGGCTAAGCACACTGTTGCGCTAACTCAATGGTTTTCATCCTGGGGTCTGCAGACCATGTCTATGATTTCCAAAGGGGGCCACACCTTCACTTGAAACTTTTTGGGGGTCCGCAAATGAAAAAGGTTGAAAACCATTGCTTTAACTCATTAATATTATCTTCTAGATCACTTATGTTATCAAATCAGAAAATAGAGAAGGGCGCTATTAAACTATTTAAGATACCATCCTGATGGGATGTCATAAATGTCAACTTTTTAGTATCCTTCTCTTCCATAAAAGGGCCAGGATGACTTATCCACTGTACATTTGTAAATCTTCAATGTTGTTTTCAGATATCTCAGTTACTTCTTTAATGTCACTTGGAACTAATTTTAACACTTCAGTATACAGTAGGTAGTGCTAGGTAAAAACAACTGGGAGTCAGATCGATACCAGCCAGCCCTTTCACTGGATGGTCTGTCTCTGATTTGCATTAGGTCACTAGATACTACCCAGCACTCTTGGTTTACCGCATCCCAAGGGAAGCGGAATGAGCACTTGTTTGGGGGCAATTAAATTGGGACTGGGCAAAGCATACAAAACTGCCAAACTCTGATGGCAAGAAAAGTCTGACTTCATCTGTTAGGTGCTTTAGAGCTGGTTTCTAAAGTATCCTTAAGCAAGTCTTCAGCAGCAGCTGGAAACTTCTAATCTAACTTTTAGCAATATGGTGGGAATCGAGGAAAGAATCAAGGGTCAGGAAACAGGCAATGTTTTAAGCACAGTATATTCACTTCTTTATCCACGAACTCTTTGCGAAGGTACCACACAAGGCTCTGAAGGATGAACAGCTCCTAAATATTCCAGATACCTCCAGAAATAATTCATCTGCCATACGTTATTGAATGCTGCTGATTGTAACGGATAGCAGAGGAACAGGTGCAGCAGCAGTCAGAGCCGAGAACTTCAAAAGTCAACAAATTAAGACTTAAAATGCCCCCGGGTTATCAGCGCTGTGATGTGTGGACGTTAAAGCAGTTCAGACTCACTCCGTTATCTTCGGATCCAAGTTCCCGATCCACAGCCGATGGCCCTCCTGCAGAGAGCCCTCGGAGAGGATGGACGCGTTCTCCAAAGGCAGGGTTTTGATTTCCGCCGCCATCAATCTCTGCAGACGAGAAGTGAAAGACGGACCCATTCCGTGACTGCTGAGACAGCCCGGGGGGCAGGAACGCCGCTCCCGGGGGGGGCCCGGTGACCCACCCAGAGACAGACCCGGACTCGTAGGGGGCACGGGGGGGCGATGGGACGCGGCGGTGGGGGTACAGAGAAAGGCTGGGGTCGCAGAAGGGTTTACGGGAGGGTCAGGAGGCCGGGGGGGGGGCTGGACACGGTGCGGGGGGGGGGGACATGAGGCGGGGGGGGCAGCAGGGGGCAGGCGGGGCGAGGCCGGGGGCTGTTGCCATGGTCAGGCCGGGGGTGACACGGGCAGGCCTGGCAGGAGTAGGCCGGGCCGGGCCGGGGTCACAGGGCGGGGTGAGAGGAGAGGATAGGCCGGGCCAGGCCGCAGGCCGCACTCACCATGGGTCCGGCACTCCGGACCGGCGCAGCCAGTGGCGGCGGCCTCCACTCACTTAGGCCCCGCCCCCTCCCCTAGGGTGGGGACACGCCACGCAAACGTCTGACGCAAGGACGTGTCGCAGGTGGGTGACGTTGGCGCAGCGTGCGGTGCGCCCCTTCGCGGGGCTGAGCGGCGAGTGGGAGCGCGGGGCCCAACTACGGGAACCGGGAGAGCGAGCAACGGCAACCAGAGCAGTGGGCGGGGCTTCAGGTCCGGAGTGGGGGAGGGACTGTTGGCCTCGTGAGTGCAAGGGCACCTGGGGGCGGGGCTCGGGAGCAGTGGGTGGAGCTGTGGGGCAGAGCTCCGGAGTAGGGGGTGGGGCTAGGGTTAAGGGGCGGGGCTTGCATAATGGGGCAGGGCTGGTAGTGGGTGGGGCTATGGAGCACGGGGCAGAGCTCCAGTAGCAGGGGGCGGGGCGAGAGGCGGGGCTTGGGGAGCAGGGGCGGGGCATGGTTAAGTGGTGGGCAGGGGAGGTTCTTGGCCTAGGTTTCTGACATAGGGCTTCATAAGGGGTGTGTAAGGGTCACGGAGGTGGGGGAGTCTGTTGTGCTTGAGGTGCCTAGGGTGATCTGTAAAACCCAGCCCCTGGGAACCTGTGGCTGGTAAAGATCCCAAGGCATTGATATCATCTTGTGAACTCCTCCCCAGAGCCCAAAACAGGAAACTATCTTCTGCCTCCCTAATTTCCTATTGCTGTTTTTAGCTGGGTGTGGTATTCCTCACTTCCTGTCCTAAACCGCAGGGCAGCATTGCTGTGTGGTTACTAACCTGCCACCACATCCTACTCTGTCTTTCCGTCTTCAGTGTTGCCAGTTCTCACAATTGTTCGGTTTTGCAATAGGTGTTATTTTTACATAAGTCTCAGCTCCTGGATTCGTGTGAATACAGGAGAATCCCAGCTGTCATTTAATTTTTTTTAAAAAGGATCATGGCCCTCCTGGTTGCAGAAAAATGCTTGAAAATTTGACCTATCTGTACCCTAGAGGTTCAAAAGCAAGGCGGCAAATAAAAGGAACCCCACATTTATTATTTATAAAAAAATCATATTTTTAAGACAATCTCATAATATTCAAATGCGTGGGGTTGGCAGTAGTGTATTATTATTATTCACTTGTTTTGTGGGAGCTCGGACAAATGGTCCCTGTTGTATTGTGTGCTGTAAAGACAAGACAACAAGTAACAGAGAAAACAGTCCTGCTCCCAGAGAACTTAGAATCCAAATGTCACAGAGGATGCAGAAGTTGGACAAAAGAAACATAAAAACAGCCATAGTGGGTCAGACCAATGGTCCATGTAGCCCAGTATCCTGTCTCTGACAGTGGCCAGTGCTAGAGTTTCAGGGAGAGTGTACAGAACAGGGCAATTATAGAGTGATCCACTCCCAGTTCCTGGCAGTCAGAGGTTTAGTGTTGCCCTGAGCATGGGTTTGCATCCCTGACCAGCGTGGCTAATAGCCATTGATGGACCTACCCTCCGTGATTTATCTAATTGTTTTTTAAACCCAGTTATACATTTGACCTTCACAACATCCCCTGGCAATGAGTTCCACAAGTTGGCTGTGTGTTATGTGAAGAAGTACTTCCTTTTGTTTGTTTTAAACCTGCCTAATATAAGGGGTGTGGGTGCGTGGGAGGATGAGGTAACAAAAGCAGTTTAATGCTTGCCATTTGTCTAAGCAGTGCCAGATGGTCATGATTTGTACACTTTACAGCAGAGGTAGGGTTTATTTAAGGATTTTTAAAAGGCTAAGGAGGCAGCTTATAAGGGCTACATCACCTGAGTATCTGAGCATCTCAGAGGTGGCTGCATTTCAGTGGTGGGTGAAATGATTCCTGTGTATAGGGGTGAATAAGATACCACTGCCCGTCATGTTGAACAATATTGTTTCTTTGCTCCACCATCTGTCTATATCCACCTGTTGTCTCATCTTATATTTAGATTGCAAACTCTTTGGGGCAGGGTCTTGTTCTGTTTATACGGTGCCTAGCACAATAAGGCCCTGGCCTAAGTGCTACTGCCATGCAAATAATAAATAGTCATTATTTTAAAAACAGGAAGGAGACCAAGGGATTCTAGAGTCTCAAATTTTGTGCCACCGAATTTTGTGTTTAAATCTGTATTCAATTGACATATAAATAGAGCATCTTGTCAAAAATGTGGTTTCATACCTGCGTTTAGAGTTTCCTTCTTAACGCAGCCTCCACATCTCCTTGGCAGATGTCGATATTAATGCTATACGAGTATATTGGATCCAGTCATCCTGCCATTGAAATCAGCAGCAAAACTGACTTGATTCATTAGGACCAGAAGCAGGCCTGTTGTCCTCTGATCATTATCATGGACTGACAGTTTGATACTAAACTTGAAACCATTTTTATACGATGATTGTGGAGGATTGTTCTTGTATCTCCTATTTTTCCTCTTTGCCAGGCGAATGAAAGAGTAGATGTATGCCATGGCCATGGCATTAAGGTGTCTCCGTCAGCTACCTCCCCTGCTTCATAATTCTCTCTCAGGACTAGTAAGGCCACCCCTGCAAGTACCTTTGAGGCATACAGCTCTGATGCTGAATGGCTGCAGGCAGTGCGTGGTCCACCAGACAATGCTGACCAGACATCTAGCTACCAAGAAAGCCAAAGGTAAAGAAAAAAGCCTTTTTACTAGAATTTGCCACTTCCTAATTATGTATCCCCTTCCACCTCGTTTTCTCTGGGAAGTACCTTTATTTTGGTAACCAGAACATTTTATTTTCTTCAAAACTCTCTAATATTTTTAGTCCTTGCGCGGACTATTTGCACGAGTAAGGCCATTAATCCCTGATCCTGAAAGGAATCCCACAAGAGTCCACACCTGTAGAGATCTTTGCAGGATCAGGTCATTAATTAGCAATCTTCATGTTCCCCATTGGAATTAGTGTTACAAAACACACAGAGCATGATGTGCAAATACATTTCGGATCACAGGCTCATCATTTACCATCTTAAAAATATATTTCAATTTATGCTAAACTCCAGTTACTAATCTGAAATAGTTGCAATAGCACTATTTTGTTTTCTAATGTGATTACTCAGTAAAAGACCATGGTATTGTCAGTGGTATAGAAATTAATTGTGTGTTAAATTTTCAGCTAAAAGTAAAGGGGAGACCCAAGCCAGAGTGAATATCAATGCTGCCTTAGTTGAAGATATTATCAGTCTAGGGGAGGTAAATGGTGAAATGCAGGCAGTGGTGGAAGTCCTTAAGGAAGAATTTGGGAAAAATCTCAATATAAGAACCTCACCAGGTCAGTAACTTGCTTGTATAATTCTTTACTGTATATAAATAAATCCGCTGAGCCTTTCCAGCCCAGATCTGTGTCTTTCATTTTCTGCAAGTTGATTTTCTTTTTATTGAGTTACTCACTGAGCACCCAATTACTGCAACCTTGAGATCCCCAACTAAAGACTTTCTTCACCCTGAGCTTGACCAGGAAGAATCCATTTTTGTTAATAACTTCCTGAAAATGGCTTTTGTAAGTGGGTGATGTCAAAAATGTCTAACTGAACTGTTTGCAGATGTGATGAAGAAGCAAGTTGTCAGCTAATGGTGCAGTAGGGCAGGAAAAATCCAATTGCCATTAAATTAGCCTTTTGGAAATTGCCATCAGGCTGGTGTCTGGCATATACAGACTTCTTCTGCAATGCATATTTGTGGTTAGTGACCTTTACAAACCCTATTCACTTAGTGAATTTTGTGTTCATAAAGAAACGTGAATATATTTGACCAAGCTACAGTTACTCTAGCACACTGGATACACACATTTGTAATGCGTATCCAGTTTCAGGGAGAAAACTTAACATTAAACAATGGCCAAATACGGATCATTCACCACCCCTAACTCAGTCTCTAATGGAGTTAGAATGTGCAGCTCAATTGCTTAACTATTTATTTTAACCTCAGTTATTTTTTTTTAAATCATACTGATAAAGTGCCCCGTCTCCCTTGTGCTTTCTGGCCTGTTAACATTTTGCAGCAGAAACTACAAAGCAGATTAAGGGGATCTTAGAGTGAAATAAAATACTTTAAATTAGACAGTGAACTGCACCTCCTGTGGGGACTTAGTAAAGAATCTGGGGGCATAGAGGAACACCACCACTTTAAAAATCATATAAAATCTCCTTTACTTGTGTTATAAGAACTTAGATAATTTATATTGCAAGAATTTTAAATACATAATTTCCACTTTACTATTTATGTTCGTTGTTTACCTTTTTCATTCTGGCAATGAAAAATGAACTAGTGAGTTTCACTTTCTGGTTTTCATGAACTAGCATAATCCTATGAAGTTTGGATTGCAAGGATGTATAAATACGAATAGGACTGCTTGTTCTGCAAGGGAAGAACAGACCTATTTTAAAAATATATTGTCTTTTCTTCTAATGTCTGTATGCATAATATGAAGAAGTAGGAGTATGAATGCATATTGTAATTGCAATGCTGTTCAGTTTTTTTAAACATAAAAGTGCTGTGTAATATTGACATACTATTGTTATTTTGGTTTATTTTTAAGGTGCTCTTGATCATATAACCGTGACAACAAAAGATGGAAAGTTTCCATTAAACCAGCTTGGACAAATCTCGCTGAAATCTCCTCAGCTCATTGTAGTAAATATGGCTAGTTTTCCAGAGGTACGTGGACATGATTGAAGGGATATGCAGATCCAAATGGAAGGAAAAGGGGACTGAGCAGCTCAGAGGCATAAGCTTTTTATCTCCTTTCAAAACCAAAAGGAGTATAATTACTGCAGGAATAATAAGATGAAACTGAGCAAAGGAAAATGTAGACTGAATGGGCAAATTCCACTCCAGTAGAATTAGCACAATTCTTATTGACTTCATTCTGCATCAGCGTCACTTCCTGATCTGACAGTAACAGAACTAAATGTTTCACTACTGAGTGTATGTGTTGACTTTCCTGTGCTGTCCTGTGTTTTGGGTACCTCACCTTTGAAGCAGCACTGGAATGTTGCCATTGCTACATGATGCTTAGATTGAATTTGGCACAGTATCGGGGAAAAAATCCTGAGAGAGCTCTTTTAGCCTTGTGGAATAGTCTCCTATCACTTGAGTCATTTAAAACTGGCCTGAATAAAGCTAGAGATAATATAATATGGAGGAAAATTCTGCTTTGCCATGGCCTAAAAGGTCTTTCCCTCTCCAGTATCTGTGTCACATACAGCACTCTTTGCACACATATAAACCTCCCATTGACTCGGGAATTATGCATACAGTAAGAATGCTAGAACTTATCCTGCTATTTATGCCAGCCCAGCTCCTGATGAAGACTAGTCTATATCATGAAACCATTACATGGTGGTAGAGGACTGGAACGCCTATGAAAGTTATTTGTCTTTCACTTGTGTCAATGTCAGCCTCTGAAAGTTTGTGGCAAAAGTAGCATATCCACTTCTGAATAGATTGTGCCACTCCCATAGTGGAGCAAAGTTGGGCATTTAATTTCCACCATTATCAGTGCCACAGAGAGGGCTTTTGCTCAGAAAAGTGACTGTAAAGTGTCTCATTGACCTCTATAGATCCTTGTTAGTATTAGCGGGCACAGGGTCAGCCATTGCCCCAGCTCTAGAACTGGATGATTGCCAACATTTATCTATCTTTATTTTTCAAAGGCTTCTCCCAATTAATTAAGCCAGCAAAGTCTCCAAGGAGGTCGTTATAGGGCACTTGATGCCACAGGGCTTCTTAAAACGTATCCAGTGCATGATAACTTTCAAGAATTCTGGGTCCAATCCTGTGAGCTGTTCAGATCTAGGTCCCACTAGAGCTGAACCCCTAAAGTGTACAGATGAGAAGGTTTGAATAAGTCATTGTGGGACTCAGCCTATCTGCAGTGAGGAAGTGAGAATGGCTTTGAACCAAATGCCTAGAAATGGAATATCGTTCTCTGTATCATCGCCCCAAATCTAGTTATTCCCCAAACCAGGTACCACTTAACTCTTGACTATACACTTCTCCAGCTGAGGTTGTTATGTAATCTGTTTGATAGAAATAACCTGGGGCTACTGCTTGGATGTAGGAGGATGGGTAATACCAAGATAACTTCATGCATGTATTGACCTGGATGTATTGTTTACAGCATCTGTCTGGTGCTTGCATTGTATCAAACAAAGAATAAACATTATGTCAAAAGAGCATGTGAGAGAAAAGCACAGTGGAAGTGGACCCCCTGGGCCAAACCCCGTTTGCCTTAGTCACGTGCAAGGTTTAGAAAAAACAGAAAAACAAAAAACTCACAAAACATCTAACAGGAATAGTTCATTTGCTGGAACAGGGTGGGGGTAATATTGTATTTTTCCCCTTCCTCTGTCTCAGCCAATGTATATGTTAAACAATATTGCTTTAACTGAGCATTTCCTTCCCATAGCCCAGACACTGGTTTATAACATCACATGTTTATGGCTTTAAAATGCTGCGCTAATCTACTAGAGGTTTTCTCTGTTCTCAATGTCTTTAGCATTTCTTAACTTTTAAGTCCGCTTAAATGCTAGCGATTGTGTTTTACACCAAGTTGACACAATGTTCGTTTGCATGCAAATACAACACAGTTTCAAGGAGTGCCTTGATGGATAAATGATGCACATTGTAACTACAATCTATTGTAGTAGCCTGCAGCTAAAGTTAATGATAGGAAAAGAGGAACAGAAACAGCAGCACTATTTTAAGAAAACTTAATACTGTTAGAAAAAAAATCAAGGCTAGTTTTCTTCTGTTATTGCCTATGTTAAAGAATGAAATAAATTGACAGGGCATGATGGAAGTTTGCTAACAAAATGTCAGATAAAATGACATTTTACATAATTACGGCCGTACTGGATCAGACCACAGGTCCATCCAGCCCAGTATCCTGTCTACCGACAGTGGCCAATGCCAGGTGCCCCCGAGGGAGTGAACCTAACAGGTAATGATCAAGTGATCTCTCTCCTGCCATCCATCTCCACCCTCTGACAAACAGAGGCTAGGGACACCATTCCTTACCCATCCTGGCTAATAGCCATTAATGGACTTAACCTCCATGAATTTATCCAATTCTCTTTTAAACGCTGTTATAGTCCTAGCCTTCACAACCTCCTCAGGTAAGGAGTTCCACAAGTTGACTGCGCTGTGTGAAGAAGGACTTCCTTTTATTTGTTTTAAACCTGCTGCCTATTAATTTCATTTGATAACCCCTAGTTCTTGTATTATGGGAATAAGTAAATAACTTTTCCTTATCTACTTTCTCCACATCACTCATGATTTTATATACCTCTATCATATCCCCCCTTAGTCTCCTCTTTTCCAAGCTGAAAAGTCCTAGCCTCTTTAATCTCTCCTCATATGGGATCCGTTCCAAATCCCTAATCAATTTAGTTGCCCTTCTCTGAACCTTTTCTAGTGCCAGTATATCTTTTTTGAGATGAGACGACCACATCTGTACGCAGTATTCAAAATGTGGGTGTACCATCAATTTGTATAAGGGCAATAATATATTCTCCTTATTCTCTATCCCCTTTTTAATGATTCCTAACATCCTGTTTGCTTTTTTGACCGCCTGTGCACACTGCATGGACGTCTTCAGAGAACTATCCACGATGATTCCAAGATCTTTTTCCTGATTCGTTGTAGCTAAATTAGCCCCCATCATATTGTATGTATAGTTGGGGTTATTTTTTCCAATGTGCATTACTTTACATTTATCCACATTAAATTTCATTTGCCATTTTGTTGCCCAATCATTTAGTTTTGTGAGATCTTTTTGAAGTTCTTCACAGTCTGCTTTGGTCTTAACTATCTTGAGCAGCTTAGTATCATCTGCAAACTTTGCCACCTCACTTTTTACCCCTTTCTCCAGATCATTTATGAATAAGTTGAATAGGATTGGTCCTAGGACCATCCCTTGGGGAACACCACTAGTTACCCCTTTCCATTCTGAGAATTTACCATTAATTCCTACCCTTTGTTCCCTGTCTTTTAACCAGTTCTCAATCCATGAGAGGACCTTCCCTCTTATCCCATGACAACTTAAGAGCCTTTAGTGAGGGACCTTGTCAAAGGCTTTCTGGAAATCTAAGTACACTATGTCCACTGGATCCCCCTTGTCCACATGTTTGTTGACCTCTAATAGATTAGTAAGACACAATTTCCCTTTACAGAAACCATGTTGACTTTTGCCCAACAATTTTATGTTCTTCTATGTGTCTGACAATTTTATTCTTTACTATTGTTTCGACTAATTTTAGCTATAACATGACCATAGTGTTTGACTATATGATCAGAAATCGCTGAACACTGGAACCCAACAAAAGTCCAGTTTGGGATTGATCGGGTTGCTTTCAAATGGGACAGTTAATGCTTGCTGTTTCTGAATATGAGACACACTCTTTGAATCCTTCCTCTATAACATCAGATCTCCAAATGCTATACTAAAAAAGAACGGATTATATGCTTCCCAAGATGCTACACCACATCTCATGGGATAGAGAGGATTGTAACCAAACCTTGCATTTGAAAGGGATAATTTTTGTTAAGAGGCAGGTTTGTCTTTCATGGATCATACAGAGATAAAATGAAGCAAAAGATGTATGCATTTGAGAATAACCTGTGTAGAAGGGGATCTGTGCTCTGATGAGGCCAGGCAGGTCCCTTTAACATTATAGTGGGTCCCTCAAGGAGTTCTCTTACTGGTGAATTTTAATAAGGGAAGTGGCTATTACATATAGTGTCTAAAGCCCTGATTTAGCAGAGCATTTAAGCACATGCTTAGCTTCAAGCACCTGAGTGCTTGGGTCCATTCTCAGTGTTTTTCTCTTGTGCTCTTTTGACTTGACTTTATTTTGCATTCGAGACAATACTAGTACACCTCTACCCTGATAAAACGCGACCCAATAGAACGCGGTAAAGCAGTGCTTCGGGGGGGCGGGGCTGCGCACTCCGGCGGATCAAAGCAAGTTCGATATAACGCGGTTTCACCTATAACGCAGTAAGATTTTTTTTGCCTCCCGAGGACAGTGTTATATCAGGGTAGAGGTGTATCAGACAGATGCTATAAAACAACACAAACAGGTCAGTGAGTCCATAATACTTAAATGCTTAAGTACTCTGCTGAATCAGGATCTAAATGGATTGTTAAGCCCTGTGTGCCAAATTCAGCTCTGGTGTTGAACCGTTGAAGACAACTGGATTCATCCCCATCAGCCCAGTTTCTTTAGGTAACATATTAACCCTGTTTGTCTTTACTCTAATAATATGTGACATGGAAGCTGTTGGGTAGGTTTGGATCACTTTGCTGTTTACCAAGCGTACCTGTTGTATTGGGCCAAGTGACTTTCCAGCACTGTTCTGTGTACAGGTACCTTGCCTTCAAAGCAGTACTGGAACGTTGGCATTGCCACATGATGCTCGAACGCAGCAACTATCAGGGAAAGAGTTATAATAAGTAAAAATAATAAATTATGAGACACTTAAATAAATACAACTGAGCCTGGTTGTAAAAGCACTGGTTGCATTCCTCAGCCACAAACTAATGTCTGGATTTAACCCAACTTGATTGTAGTGCTGCATGAGTTAAATTAGTAACTTTTCTAAATTGGCAGTATGCAATTTCTAGTGTAAAACATTCAACTGGAATTTTTAAAGGCAGGGAATCTTTCATCTCCCCTTTCCCCAGTCCAGGCTCTCCTTTGGGGATTCATTGTGGTTTTGATCTGCATTGCCTCAAACCATTCAAATAGTTTCAAAGAAGCAAAACTGTTTTCTTTTGTTGTTGCTTTCTCCCCCTCCCCGCCCCCTAATACCCTGGTACCAAGAATGGACGTAGTTTGCAATTCCATTTGATCAAAGCACTCTGCACCAATGTAACTTCCTGATCGTACTGGTAACAGAACTAAATGTTTCCATGTTCTGGTGAGATGGATTGCCAGCTATCGACAGAGTTCTGGCATCTGGTAATAATTATTTACTAATTCCTTTTACCTTTTGATCTGGTTTACAGAATACAGCTGCAGCTATCAAGGCTATAAGGGAGAGTGGAATGAACCTGAACCCGGAAGTAGATGGGATAATAATTCGGGTGCCAGTTCCTAAGTAAGTAATTATAATGACTGTCTGTCTAAATTCATGGTTATGTGAGATGATGTAATGGGCTGCAGTGGATTTCATTTGTGATCCTGGTGCATATACTCCGGAGGATACGAATGCATGGTTACTGTAAGGTCTTGACACAGTCGCTTTCCATATTGCTACATCTGGGGTTTAAAAAAACCCAAGCCTTTAAGAAATATCTGATGGAACCTCTTCCAAGTGTCAAGCCAGAGGTTTCTGCGAATTCTCCAGCATTGCAGTATCCATTCTTTTGATACATGGGGCTCCGCCTTGCTGTTTTCCAGTTCCCCCTGCGCAGAAGGGAGCTGGGCAGTGGGTGGCCGCTGCATTTAGGAAGGCATGAGAGGCAGTGGCCAGGCACCTTAAAGTCTAACTTTTCTAAGAGAGCTGAATTGAGTATCCAGTTCACGGCCTGATTCACCACTGCCTTACTGTAAATAACTGGAGTTACGCCAGAATATAACCACATTGATGCAATGATGAATCAGTAACATGGAGATGAACCATCATCCAGCTGCCGAAGGAGTGGCAGGAGGGAGTGATGGCCAAGGAGGCAGGGAGGGAACTTGTAATTGTCTGCTTCTTTCACTATTTCCATTAAACTGCTATGCAGTATTGTGGTGCAGCTGTTAAACAGCCGCCAAGTTCTACCCCAGAGGCAGCTGCATTACAGTGGTGGCTGAAACAGTTCCTGTATTTATAGCCGTACGAATCCAGAGCAAGTCCATTAACTTCTGGATACAAACCAATGTACTGGAGTGTGAACATAAGAATAGCCACACTGGGTCAGATCAAAGGTCCATCTAGACCAGTATCCTGTCTGCCAACAGTGACCAATGCCAGGTGACCCAGAGGGAATGAACAGAACAGGTAATCATCAAGTGATCCATCCCGTCGCCCATTCCCAGCTTCTGACAAAACATCTGTCATTGTTATGGGCAGATATCCATTGTGTACCTGAGATGAATTAGGGTCTGATCCATCTCCCATTGAAGTCCACAGTCACAGAAGAGCTGATGCTGGGAGGGGCGGACATCAGTGTATGTTACGGCCTCAGCCTGTCAGGATGCTCTGAAGATTAGTGATGTATCTCCGTTCTATTGGGGATTTAATTATGCAGATTACATCACAAAAAACCCAACAGGCCAATCAGAGCATGGCTTTATTTTTATTCATTCTGACTTCCATAAAATGCTTCTCCACAGATCTAGATACGTGGTTAGGTCATTAACCTAGTACTTGGGAGACCTGGGTTCAAATTTCTGCTCCGCCACAAACTTCGTGGGACCTTGGGCAAGTCCCTTAGCCTCTCTGTGTCCTCATCTGTACAATGGGGATAACAGCCCTGCCTCACAAGAGTGCAGTAAGGATTATAAATTAAAGATTGTGAGGCACCACTGTCCTATGGAATGGGGGCCAGATAGGTACGTAAGATAGATCTAAACATTGCAAAAATACAGACAATTGGCATTCCAAGCCCAGTGAATTAGGGCCCACATCTCTGAGAATGGTCTGGAACAGCTTGCATAAGGGCCTCTGATGGAATCTTACCGTATATTATGTATATTTCCAAGTAGGTGACTTTTGATAAGAATAGACAAACTAAAGTTTGCTCGTGTTACAGATCTGCTTAAAGAAATTACATTGCGTTTCAAGTATTTCAATCAGAGAAGTCTCTAATTGCTGCTTTGAGGGAAGCTGAATGGAATTTTCATTCCATTTGCTGGTTCTCTTTTTTTCATATGCTCTCTCCCCTTCCCCCTTTCCTCAGGGGTGGCAGGGCAGAAGAGGAGGGCACTATTATCTTCATAATTGCTTAGGATCTTGGGTTGCCACACAGTAATTTGATTGTTAATGGGCACTCAGGTCACCCTTGACTATGAATTACAGGGGAGGAGAAATCCAGAAATCAGTAAATCCTTTAAAAAAAAAAAAAGTGTTGTCAAACAAGTGTGTATGTTCTGTCGCTTTCTTTTGTGGTGCTGCAGATGAGGACTGCAGTCGTGTTGCCTGCCTACGCATACGGTCAGCACTAGGAAATCTGTCCTGCTTATTTCATCGTCCCCTCTGGGGTATCACTGCTGTCATTCTTAGTTTCATTTTTCCTGGGTGTTTGGCAGGTCAGGGAGTCCCAGCTTAACAGAACACAGTCTCTCTCTCTCTCTCTCTCTCAGTCTCAGTCTCAGTTCTAACTGAGGACAGATGACCAGCAAGTCGCCACATTAGTTCAGATTCAATGCTGTTTCCCACCTGTTCTCTTAGCAGGTTCAACTAGCTTTTAAAAAGACAGTGTTAACTTGATTAGTTTCAAAACAATTACTTTTTTAAAGAATCCAGTTTTTGATAAAGGTACCTTTTTAAATAGTATGCCCTGGATTTTTTAAAATTCTTTAAGTTTTTATACAAAATTTTCTGTTTCCTGATATTTACAAAGGAAAAACTCACTGACTAGTCAAGAGAAACAGCAGCGAAATTGACTATGCAAAAGTGATGTCAAATGTGCATAGTAAAAAACCCAAGATATTTTCCTTTTATCTTTCTTCAGAAAGAGCTATTTTAGTGTTGTTTGTACCTATAGTAAATACACCACTTTTCACACAGAAATGTGATTGATCATGTTTGACAGTGTCCCTTTAAAGTGATGTTATTGGGCTATGAATCATTTTTAATAAAAATCCAACTACTCTGAAATGTTAGGTGGTGTTGATAACACACCGCGGTAATTTCAGTCCTGATCCAGCAACCAGATACATGTGGGTCAAACTTTGCATCCACATCAATCCAGTTGCAAGATCACGGCCTGCAATTATTATAACAGAGAAAAGTAAATTAGATTGTGGAACTGTTCCATGTATTCTATTTGTTTTGTTTTTGCATTTCTCTCAGCTTAGACAATAAATAGAGACTAGTCAACTTTATTTTTGTCTACTTTCACTTTCATGTCAATTTCCCTTTTAGGGCCTCTGGCACAAGCCTGCTTCAGTGTTTGTGTTGCAGACTCTGCCTGGGCAATGTTTATTTGTATTAAAAAAAGTTTCTGTTCAAGTTTAAAAAAAAAACATGAGAAAATTTCTATCAGTTTGATTTCTCAGCCAAATCTGCCCTGACATTGTGCCCTTTGTGGTATTGCCTCATGGCTAGGGCCATCTCTTTTTAGATCTATTGTGAGAGACTAGATGTTGTTTACAAATTAGTAATATTTTTACACACACTGGACTGAAAGTCCAGTGAGTCATTTGAAAGTTCAGTGACTCTGCGTTAATTCTTTTCTTTAAGAAGTAGCCACAGTCCCCAGTATGGGGCAGATGGGCTCATGAAATGTCATTTGAAAAAACAAAGTGTTTTGGAATCTTGTACTCCAGTTCTTTCATCATAACAAGAGTATGTCATTCTCACCTAGTCCTGGGTAATTCATCTTGCACATTAACTTTCAGCATGTATCTCAAATCATACAAGCAGAGTATCCAGTTGCGCCTGTGTACCTCTGTCTGATCCCTCTCGCTCACAGGAAATACCTAGCATTTATGATACAAAACCATTCTTACCAATGTAAATGTCTTTCAACGGAGATCAGAAGTGGCCCGCGTTGTTTTTCCCTCTGTGTTTGTGCATGTGCCTCACGCTCATAAGAGAGCATCGAAATGCGGCCGCGTTTGGATAACTGGCTACTGATGGAAAGAGACACAGAGGAGACATCACTAGCAATCTGAGCCCTGTGCACTTAAAAAAAATACTGGGTTTAAATAGCCAGGGTTTGGTCCTGGTTATCTGCTCGCAGCTCCATGTTGGGGGTGATGTGAAGCGGCACCACCCCAGCAGGAGCCTCCTGGAGTTCTAAGGGTGGGGAGTGTCCACACCCCAGCACAGAGCCGGTTCTGTGGGCTGGTGTGAAAGGGAGATGGAGAAGGCGCAGACACCTTGACTCTTTTCCCCACTTCTGATTAGACACCTCATGCTTCCCCTGCAGCACTTCGCTTTAAAGAGGAGACAGGGACAACAGTTCCTATGTCCAAAACAAAATGTGCCTAGATCAACGGTGAGGTTAGCAGAGCTGGTGCCAGAATCGCCACGTTCAAGGGGATGGATGGCCTTTAAAACCAGCAGCCTCGCATTGATGGATTCCTTAGCAGGAGCAGCAGCTGCCTGAAAGCAATAGATATTTTTGTAGCATTATTGGTGGTAGGAGCTCAGAATCTACATATAATCTCAGTGGAATGTAAAACCCACAAAGAAAGCTCTATGTCACTATGCATTGATAAACAGAAATGGGCATTAATAAAGACAGACAAGGAGATGTGTGACCTTGTGCCAAGAAGCATAGGAAATCTGGCAGCACTGCATAAACAAACATTTCCTTAAAGGTTCAGCAGCCCTGAGCAGCCGAGTGATACCCTCAGCACGATCCACAAAACATTCACACATGTGGGGAGGTGAGCAGCAAATAGCAAACTGGATCTACCACACGTGGGGAGCTCTAGCCACAGACCAACACACCCTCTGCCTAGCAGGGAAGTAAGTGAAAAGAGTCATGTAGAGATTTCCAATGCCCAGAGATGCTCCCCTGAAAATGCTGTCTGGGAATCTGACCTCATTTACCCCTATTTCTGAACAGTATCACTAGGTAAATTCATGGAGGAGAGGTCCATCAAAGGCTATTAGCCAAGATGGTCAGGGATGCAACCCCAGACTCTGGGTGTCCCTAAACCTCCAACGGTAAGAAGATGGGACTGGACAACAGAGGATGGATCACTTGTCTTAAGCTCCTGGCATTGGCCACTGTTGGAAGACACAGTCCTGGGCTAGATGGACCATTGATCAGCCCCGTATGGCCATTCTTATGAACAGACTGTGCTGTTTTGGTATGTGGCTGTTTTCACAGGCCACAAGACTTCTGGTTCATAATGTTCAGAAGAGAAGCCCTGAAAGGATTGGTGTTCTGATTCATAGTTTCTCACTCCTAGGTCAATGGCTCAAATGCAGGCTCAGGTCTAAGATGACAGATGTTTGCCCTGTGTGAAATAAACTGGTCACCATCCAGGCATCTCCATCACCAGACTTATGGCCACAGTCACCCTTCCCATGGACACAGCTCAGCAGAGGAGACAAAGGGCTATGGAGACAAAACACCTGCCTCCAGACCACAGCTGCAGCACGTTCACAGAGCAGTGCAGTCATGACGCTAGCACTGCCACTGTCTGCACTGGATCTGGCCTGGACTATGGTCTCCGGGTCTGTCAAATCCTGCACTTTCTACAGACACTGAATTCATTCCTAATAATAATTTAATAATCAGCTCTGGAAAGTCCTTATTCCCTCCTGCCAACCTGGGGTAGAAATAAATGAGTGAGCCTGTGATTGGTCAGGGCCTCTCAAACATCTGCCTTGAGCAACTCGGCTGCTGAGCGAAGAAATCAAAGGGAATGTGACTTATCAGACAGGGAGCAAGCTAGGAAAGGATTCAGAAACTGCCGGGTAATGAAAGACTCTTTGTAATTAATACCCGCAAAGAGGCAGAGCTAACATTGCTGTGGGAACCCTAACTCCCCATTTCCTGATTTCCGTGCAGGAAGAGCCTTGTCTTTAATGTTGCAGTGACCTAGCCTGTTGCAGTCAATTTCTAAGCACTCCTGTGAAATGTTTATTGTGCAATATCTCCCCCTAGCAGACAGGCATTCTCTTGCTAATGATATGTAGTGCTTGCAACAGGCTTTTAATCTTCAAGGCACTTGGAAAACATTAGCTAAATAATTAATCCTCACAATAGGTGCTGTCAGAGCCCCGTTTTCCACACCGGGAGAGTGAGGCATCGGGAGATTAAATGACTTGACCAGGGCCTCTGAGGGTGGCAGTGTCTCTGCAGCTCCAATGTCCCATTCTTATGCTCAGGAACCTAGCTGCTTCTCCTTTCTGATCTAGAAAGTGAAGCTACCGGGGAATCATGGGAGTTTTCCCTGTGTTTGACTGCAGCGCCTGACCCACTGTGAGGAGCGGAGTTTGAAATCTCGGTCTGCTAGAGTTGGATACAAATAAATTGAAATCATTCTTTTAGAAAATGTTGCAGTATTGGTCTCTTCTCAACCAGCATGTTAAATACAGTGGAAATACCAGTCTGGTTCCCGCCTGCTAGTGATGACTGGAAAACGGGTGAATAAAGAGATTCACCCTGTAAGCTGTCTAGCTCCCAGATCTATTTTTCAGACTATTGCAGTTGCAAGGAGAGGAGAGGGGGTTTCCTCCTGCCCCTTCACAGCTTTACAGCAGGATTACACTTTTCAGCTCAGCGTCTCAAGTTTTGAGGTTGATATTCCCTCTTCACTCTTGCAGATGCCTTGGCAGCACAAAAAAGAAAAGCCTAAACATTTCAGCATGGTTTTCAGGCACTGCACAGAAAACCATAAACGTAATAAGATCTGACCCAAATCCCTAAGCTACTGCCATGCCTGTTGCCTTCCACTCCAGCCCTGAGACTTACATGACTTAGTTTGAAAGGTGTCGGTCCCAGACCCAGGAGGAACTGTTTGAAAGAGGCCAGCGTGGACAGGATCAGTGGATTGTACTTCCTCAGCTTGCCGGTTTATCCTGCACACGCATAACATCACAAGGAACAGATCAGGTCCCTGCTACCCCTAACGCCCTTTACTTCTCCCTGATTAGGGTAACAAGAGAACACCGTGAAAACCTGGCCAAACTCGCCAAACAGCTTACGAACAAGGCTAAGGACTCCTTGCGAAAGGTCCGGAGTAACGCTGTGAACCACGTGAAGAAGGCCAAGAGCACAGTATCTGAAGACACCATTAAGCTGGTAGAAAAGCAGGTATTTTTTCTCCCTAGGAGTAAAACCGCAGATTTCAGGAACCCCTTGTTAGGAGCTGGGTTGGAGGGGAGCCTGGGGCTGGGTTGGGCATGGCCCTTTTTGTGTGTTCTTTTTTTAACAAGTCATAACTGCTGCTCCCTCTGCCTTCTGCGGAGCGATTTTGGATTTGTTCAAACCTGAAACTCAGAGTCAACTTTGGGGCACGAACCCGTGCAAATTGAAGGGGGAGGGGGTAGTAAAGGTCCCCACAAACCTTCAGTAGCCTGACAAGCCTGTTGCAGCAGGATGGCCAGAGTCCAACCCTGCTGCTTGAATCTTCAGGGGCAGTTTTATCATCGTCATTGATGCAATGCCAGAAGTGCACATGGACTTTGCAGAGCACATAGGGCCAGATCCTCAGCTGGTGGGAGTCGACATTGCTCCATTGACTACAGTGAAATGAACACTAATCAAATGTTAGTAACCTTGAACTCTGCTATGGCTTTGTGGCTAGGTTCACCAAGACACTCAAGCATATGCCTAACTTTAAGCATATGGGCAGTCTCACTGAAGTCAGTTATTCATGCTTAAAATGAGGCACATGCCTAAGTACCCTGCTGAATTAAGGCCTCGTTTGTTAGCAGTAAGCACTAGGAATATAGCAGAGAGCACTCCTTTGCATGCTCGCTGCTGGTAGACGTTAACTTTAGTTACGTCTACACTGTGAGCGAGGGGTGTGATTTCCCTGCTAGGGCCAGCGCGAGAATAAACAGCAGTGCCGTCGTGGGACACAGGCCGTGGTGCTGGAGGCACGGCTAAGCCATGGGGAATTGTACGTGACAGAGCTCCACTGTGCTACTTGCATTTGCTCTGCTATCTCTACTCGCACTGGTTCCATGAGAGCTAGTGAGAGCACGTGAATCCCGTCCCTAGCTCCTGGGGTAGACAAAGCCATGGTAGCATTAGCTCTCGCGGTGGAGGGGATGCTTTGGGGTTAAACAGGAATTATCTTTTGAATGTGTCCGTGTACCCGAAAGCTGGTGCTGTGGACACCTTTGATAAACACTTCCTGGCATAAAAGTTTGTGCAAGCAAAAAGAGGTGGCATGTTATAAACAAACCCCAGTTCTTCCAGAGCAGTCAGGTGGCTTCTTGTATTTGTGGGATAGTGTCCAAGGCTGGCTCCAGGCACCAGCCTGGCAAGCAGGTGCGTAGGGTGGCCGCTCCGGAGAGGGGCGGCACGTCCAGCTATTCGGCGGCAATTCGGCGGACGGTCCCTCACTCCCGCTCGGAGCGAAGGACCTCCCGCCGAATAGCCGCCGGCTTTTTTTTTTTTTTTTTTTTTTGGGGGGGGGCTGCTTGGGGCGGCCAAAACCCTGGAGCCGGCCCTGGTAGTGTCTCAGCTCAGATTTTGCTTGTGCCAGGGATTTTCAACATAAGGCAAGTTCACCTCCCACGTACCTGGGATCCTAAAAAACTGGGGGCCAAATTGATACTAGACCCTTCTGAATAGGCCCTGTAAGATTGGAGCATGCAGACCCTAAATTTGCACATAACTAGCGCTGGTATATGCCCAACAATCATCTCTACCTGTATTGCACATGCAAATTCCCATCGCACACTTACACATGGCTTTGCACCCAAATAGGTGCATGCACAACTCTGGCCAGCACAATTTAGGAGGTTCCTTTGAAATGTTGGCCTGTCTCCGGTCTTATTACCGTGATCCTGGAGCACCGGGCTGGGCTTTGGGAATAGTGCTGTGTTCCCCGTGACAGAGCGGAGTAAATCTGTCTGGTACTTGATCTGCAACTAAAAACAAAAGCTTCCACTAGCAGACTCTGGCTGCTGCTGCACAATTCATTACAACAGCAGGAAGACTACGGTGAGTAAGGAGACGAGTCCTTTACCGGCAGTCTGTCCCACCACGTTAGGTCTATTAAATAAGGACTTGGCAGAGCAACTGGTCAGTCTCAGCCAAGAGCTTTTCACTAGGAGCCATTCAGAGACCGGAATGGATTGTACGGAGAGTAGGTTAAATGCTGCGTGGGTGTGGGAGATTCAGCCACTGACGGGATCTGGCTAAGGGGGAACTGGATGCTGATGGAGGAGTCACACAGGTCACTGGACATACCGTCATTTTACAGCTGGGGAAATGGAGGCACAGAGAAGTGACTTGCCCAAGGCTGCAGCAGGAAATAGTGTCAGAGCTAGGATTAGAAATCAGGAGAGCCTATTTCCGAGACACACGTGCTCGGACCATTCCTCGTGCAACTGTTACTGTGTTGGTGGGAACATGCATCTGTCAGGGGTTTTGACAGCTTGTGAAATGTATTTCCGATCTTCCACACACAGTCACTTGGCTTCCCGTCTCAGTTACTCCAAGAACAAGAACATTCCACTGACTTCAGATTTACACTGAGAACAGAATTTTGCCTGCGGGGTTACTTTGAGCTTCCTTTGCGTTAGGAATTGCCTGTGTCCCACCTTTACAGGGATCTAACTTGTTATGTTGTTACAGATCCAGCAAATGGCAGACGACACTGCAGCAGAGATGGACAAGCTCCTGGCAGGGAAAACCAAGGAGCTCCTCGGCTGAGTGCAGCTTGGACAGACACACAGTCAGCAGTGACTATGGACTGAGACACCCGCAGACCAAATGTTCCATGCTTGGCCGTAGCAGCTTAGTGTGACTGGCAGGGCGGACTGGATCCTACCTCACGAGTAGAGTTATGCTGTGATTACTCAGGGAATTGGCCCATGATCAGTGTTGGGGGTGGGGGAATCTAGTCTGTATTTCATTGATTCAAGCAATGACAACTGAATTTGGATAAAATAAGGTTAAGAGGAACTGAGGAATGGCTCTTAGTTGTCAACCTTCACCATGGCAGCAGCCTCTCTCTGCCAATGGCATTAAAGCACTGAGCGGTGGGGTGCTCAGATTAGTGAATGTTTGTCCCCTTTGCAGATCTCTTTCTTACACTTCCTGCCATGAAATTCCCACTTAGGGCCTGTCTACACGAGAGTCAGTTTCTCTGGTGTAACTATATCAGTGTTGCTAACCAGGTATAGACGGGGCCTTCAAGTCAATAGCAGCAAACAGGGCCACCCGGCCATTCTGCAGGTGTCTCCCCCTGGCGGCTTGGCTGAAACTCATGCATTGGACAAGGGCACTGCATAGATTTGTCCCAATGGAACAGGAGTGCTCAAAAAACAGGGCTTTCACTAGCTAGAGTCCAGCCACCCTGAGCAGAAGGTTGGTCTCGCAGGATCCTCCTTTCAGAGAAGGCCCCGTGTACCTCTCAATTCTGAAGGCTCTGCCTAGAGCCTTCCCAGGGTTTCCAGCTACCCCTAACCATAATGCTGGGGGAAGAAAGGGAAGCGATCAAGGGGAACTCACATGTTCATTGCCCTGCTGTGAACCAGGTCATTTGTTTTCAGCTAAAATAAAATCAAACAGATGTTAAAAAACAGACCAGGCAGTTCCCTGTCACTCCATCCCCTTCCCTTTGCAGGAGAGTTTACGTACCGCTTGCCTGCAGCCTGGCCCCTGTTCACGCAAAGGCTCCCAGCACGGTGTGTCAGACGGGTTGCAGCACACCTGGCAGAGCAGCCCAAATCTAGTGGCCGAATGAGGCTGCGGTTACGTCTAGCAAAACCACAACGCTCAGTTGCTTGCGTGAGGCACGTTGATGGGCTCAGGCCAGTCCGCAGTGGACCATCAGGTGCAGGTTGCGGGGGGAACAGCGTGGTGAGCCTCATGTTTGTTGGCACCCTTAGCAGAGAGGCCAAGGAGACTGGATGACTCTGTACCCGTTCAGGCGTAGAGAGAGCCACGCTGGGAGGGGTGGGGCAGGGAGGATGGTATTTCTGTTGCCCAGGCTGTAGCAGTTTCGTGGATACAGAGAAGATTTGAAACTCCCGAGCTGTCAATCCAGCAGCTTTGGCCAGCACTAAACTCACCTAACGAGAACTCGAAAGCGCAGCGCTAGACGCCTCCTGAAAGCCACATTCTGCCCCCCCCCCCCCCCCCCGACTGCAGGGTCTCAGTTTCCAATGGGAATCATGTGCACGGTTTGGGGCACCGGGGGAGCAGAACTTGCTCTAAGTGCTGGATGCTTTGTAGCAGCTTCCTGCCCCTCATTATCGGCAGGTACGTCCCAAGAACACAGTTTATCTTCATAAACAGAGGAAATGATGAATTGGGGAGTAACCCTGCTCCAAAGGCCGGTCGGTTCTGAGCAGCGCCGAGTTCTCTGTAGTCTTTAAATAAACAACCCAAAAAAAAAAAAAAAAAGGAAAGTTATTTTGTGCACAGAGCAGGGGGCGGGGGCGGGAATGAAAGATTTTCTATACTTGGGCCCCACATGTCAACAATTTCTCTGCTTTGTGTATTTTGGCCGAAAGCGTCTATCATGATAAATGAATAAAGGAAAATGGTAAGCCCAAGGCGGTTACACGGCTCAGCAAATTGCTTTCAGCTGATTACTTTATTTCTTTTGACATTTATCAAATAGTTTTTTGGGGGGTTTTTTTTGCCCGTCGTCAAGGCTGCTGGGCTGCACCACCAGAAGAGCTCCCCTCGTACCTGCATAGAGATGACTGTGGGGAACGATGCCCGCGCTCTTAGATCCATCTTTATGTGGAGCAGACATGAGAGTTCAGAAGCACTTGCACTAATTGCAGCACAACCAAACCTAGCCTGACATTCGAACGACTCTCACCTACTTCAGGGCTGGCTGTGCACACCTCATCTACTGTCATGCTTAGAGGAAACCTGTGGGGAGAGAAAGGCATTGTGGGGTCAGTCGTGGGCTCCTGCTGCTGCCCCCCACATACCTCCCGAGGCCATTGATGGAGCTCCAGACACTGCCTGTTGTTTCTGGGAGCATTAGGTGGAGATATTCCCTAGAACATTTACAGCTGGACCAGCCCCATTACCATAGCATCTAGCTCCACCTCATTAACTAAATCCATGACACCAAACAATACCAGACAGGCTGGGCATGGTTCTGCAATGGCCAGTGCATCTTGAGCCACTTGAAGAGTGAATCCCTGAGTCTATGCACCTTACGGTGGGTCCTGAAGGCTGCCGGCCTCTGGCCAAGAATAGAGGAAATGGGTTTTATCAGCAAGGACGCAGACATGTCCAACCTCCGCTGGATGGATTCTCTTCCATCAAACCGGACGTTTAGGCAGAGTCAATCAATCAGCTAATGAATTTACTAAGCCCCAGGCAGTTATTTTCAGATCATGGCAAAGCAGGGCGGTGCCAGAGATTGGGGAGGGGGCGCGAAGGGAGGGGAAAGCAGATGTGGAGGCCAATCTTTAAAAACAGGAAAAAAAGAGCACTGGCTATGCAAGTTAGGGTAGCCAGCCCTTCGGAAAAGAACGGCCCCAGTAGTAAGAAGAAATAGATAAGCACTGAGAGCTAAAATCTGCTTGAATTCTCCCCATGTAACTCCCTTGTGGTCACTGCAATTAGTGCCCAGCAGAATGGTCACAGCAGGACAAGTGTGAACAACGTACACCTATAAGGAACACATCGTGGCAGGCAATGCGGATCACCCTTCCGTTCACACAGCCAACGCGGAACGCCAGTTGGTGTCACCCCTTCGGACTGCAGGAAAGCCTCTGACGCAGCACTTCGCAAGCAGCCCTGGAAACCTGGATTCGCACAGGCACTTGTGTGGAGAACTGGCTGGAGGGGGTAAACGAGTGGAAACGTTCAGAGGCCGACTTGTGAAGAGAAGGCCTTGGAGGTGCAACAGAAATCACTGTTCTGGCTGGTTTTCAGAACCCTCGTAATCATGGGGCAGAGGCAATAAAGAGCAAATTAATTACACGCGTTGCACTATGGAATTTGGGCAACACTGTGAGGGCCTCATTTGGGCTGAATCTGCCTTCCCCTTTCCTGGGCGTAAATCTGGAGTAACTCCAGGGGAGAATGGAGAGTACAGTCAGACCCTCCATGGCCCTGCGTGCAAAGTGCAAAGTGAACATGAGACGCTACCCTGGTGGTGTGGCAGCACTTTGTGCCCATTTCTATGGGAATGACTGCACAAGGCACAGGGCAATACCCAGTCTGGTCCCCCACAGTTCCTCCTCAGGATTAGGCTCTTAGTGAGGTGCTGCAAGCAGCAGCAAAGACAGAAATAATAGAGGGTGTTGGAAAGACGGGGGGGAATCCTGGCCCCATTAACGTTAATGGGAAATGGACTTCCCTGGAGCCAGGATTTCACCCCCAGTCAGGCAATAACAAAAGGCAACTGAGCACATGCAAATGCCAGCAGATAAACGTTGGGAAAAGTTTCAGAGTAGCAGCCGTATTAGTCTGTATCCGCAAAAAGAACAGGAGTACTTGTGGCACCTTAGAGACTAACAAATTTATTAGAGCATAAGCTTTCGTGGGCTACAGCCCACTTCTTCGGATGCATCCAAAGCTTATGCTCTAATAAATTTGTTAGTCTCTAAGGTGCCACAAGTACTCTTGTTCTTGTTGGGAAAAGATCATCCCAGCCACGCTAGGAGTACTGGGAAATCAGCAATGCCATGAGGGTCGTAGGGCCAAACAGACTGAGTGTAAGAGAACGACACCATTGACTGCATTGGGCTGCCAGGGCTGTCCCCCGGGTCTGATTGGTCATTTAGTCGCAAATGACAGTGGGCAGCCAGCTAGCTATGAGATCGCAGTAGAAAATAGCATGTAAAAGAGGAAAGGAGCTGCCTCTTTATCTTAGCAAACCCAACATCTCCAACAGCCCAACATTGCACTATTCAAACTCTATTTTGTTGTGTTCCCATCCTGGCCACTTACGTGTCTGATCCCTTTCCCTTACCTGCCTGTCTGACGTTTAGAGTGTAAACTCAGAAGCAAGGTCTGTGCCTTCCTATCTGCTTGGAAAGCACCTATATTGGGCTCCACCAGAAACAGCTCCGCGATCACTCGAAGGCCATTGTGCAGAGGCTGCTGCGTCTGCCCCACAGCACTGTGAGATGGCACCTGCTCCGGCTTTGCTTGGCTGCGGAAAGGAAAGCCAGGGCATTGATTTTAAATAACCTGGGAGGGATCTTTCCCATTCGAGTTAATAAAAAAAGACTAAAGGTAAAATTCACCCCTCTGCAGAGGGCCAGCATAAGGCCTGGGGGCTCGCGTAGTTTAGTGACGGGTGCAATATAAGACCCTCACTAGACCAGGACAGAAATGCCTCAGACGAGAACGGGGACTGAGGTGGGACAGACGAGTGACGCAGAGGCCTCATGTTGTGTCCATGCATGAGGGGTTTTCACCCCACAGAGGGACATCGGCGGTCTTGCTTACTGAGAATCCCTTGGTTAGATCTGTGCTAGTGAATTTGTAATTGTGGTGGGAGGATGGCCATGGGTTTTGGAACGAGGACCAGGGGAAATTCCAACCCCCTTTTAAAAGAAAAACCCACCGTGGAGACAAAATGCAAACTGGAAACAAAAGGAAGGAAAAACTCTGAGGAATCTGCAAGCTCTCAACATAGTTAAAAACCAACACTGCTCTTCAAAATAGATGTGATTGCGCTCCTTATGAGTCATCGAGCAGAGCCACCAAGATTGCTTCGCACCGAGGACGAGCCTGGGCTCTGATTGTGTGCTTCCTGGATTTGTATCAAACAGAACATGGATGGCATGTCAGAGTTTACAACTTGCATACATTTTCGACAGTGAGCTTTGCAAAATGTATCAGTGTAATCTCTGCCACCTATATTCAGTGTTGATTAGACACGATTTCTGGCTGGATTTTCAGAAAGCTCAAGTGCTTTTTTAATCACTACAGAAGCTCATTACTGTTTTCCAGTGACTCTTATGTCCTTCAGTTCTCCTTTCAGATTAGAGTCTATAGTCAGATGAATATTGGATGATTTCATTACATACAAATGCAATCAACAGTTTTGCATAAATTTCTCCTCTTTTCTTGAGTTTCAATTGACCTCAGCACCCGTGGAGGCCAGTGCAATACACATGTAAATGAGCTGGAGTTGCTGCAAAGCCCGGGATGCAGAGAAACAAAATCAACTGTGGGATAATATTTGAGCTTTTAAGAGAGACCAGAATATTTCCTACTTGTCCAACCCAGCAAAATGGCATCTTTAGCTGACTGGGAGTTAGGGTCTGCTGGGTTTAGTTTCTGGCTATGGACGAAGTTCCAGGAGAGGGAAATACCCAGCTCCTGGGGCTAAAGGATTAAGTAGGAAGAATCCAACTAAAAGACAGTTTGGGTGAATAGGGGTAACATGGGTGGGGGGGGTTAGTTTAATAAGAAAACCACATTTCATAACTACAATGGCATGTAAGTAAGGGGTCAGCAGGCGTAGATCTGAGCAATGGAAGCAAAATAATGTCAGCGTTTTTCTAGGGAGCAGGCTGATATCTGGTTGCTTTATGGAATTCCTACAGAACCCTAGGTTAGGATCTTACTCTTCTGGAAGGTGATTTGGTCCTGCTACCTGTCTAGTGTGCTGCAGGCATGGTCATCTTGGAAATGCCCATTTCACCAGGCATTGGGACCAAGAAAGGGAAGGAATGTCTAAAACCTGGACTTTTAGAAAGAGGGACAGCAATAAAAATGCAGGTGCCTGAACTAGCAACGTGCTCTCGTTCCCGGGATTCACAGCTGCGCTGAGCGTGTGGCCGAGCACACTGATCTCTGCTGGAGAGAACGAAGCCAGCTCCAGGGCTGGCATGGATTTGTCGCAACGTCACCCCTTTAATGGCTGAGGCCTGGAAAGAAAATGTCACCCCTTTTCCCCCGACCACTCCAGCACCGCAGTCCCCTGGGCAGGAGGCCGGTGTTTGGAGCAATGTTTCTCACGCTGCAGGTACACCATGAGGGCTGCTGACACTGCTGCAGGGGTGGATTGTAGTCGCCCGAAGGCAGGGGCGGTCTTTTTGCTACAAGCTTATGCAGTGCCTAGCGCAGTGGGGCTGGCCGGGGGCTCTAGATGCTACCATGACACAAGTCCTCAATAAGCCTAATGTGTGCACAGTGGGGTTACCACCCGGCTGGTATTTGACCTGCCAGGCCCATTTTTTTTTATGGATTTTCCAGTTGCTGGAAAAATATGTAATCTGCAGGTTTTTTTACCTGGGTCTAAAGATTTGCATTATTCTCACACTACACTGGGATATCGAATGGTAAAAGTTTCTGTGCCCAGCTAAAGATGCTGCAGTGTTCCCACTTCTGCAGTTTAAGCAACAACAGATCAAAACTGTCGAAAATACATCAGCTGTCCGCCCACCAATACGCAAGCGCGCCGTGCGAGTGTGAAAGAGGGCTTGAGTCCCGCGAGAGGGAGGAGACACGTGAGATCAGGGCGATGGTGCAAGTGATCCTACTACACCTCCAGAAAAAAAAGCTCACGTCAGAAACTTCACATTCAAGGACAACTGGTGAAAGGAAACAGACTACAAAGACTGGCTGGCAAAATGTGCTGATAAAACAAACACTGGTTTGTTATCAGTGATGTTACCAATCTTATCTAGAGGGGTTCTTTCTCTAGATACTATAAGTGGCTGATTAAGGGGGCGGGGGATCAGGGTTGTGGCCAACTTGCCTTGTGGGGTGGGTGGTTTTTTTGCATTTCAAAGGTGGTAACCTAGTGCACAGATGCTTACAGAATCCTCCCTGCCAAGGAAGGCAGGCTCTCAGCTCCCTCCAAGCGACAACTGGTGCCTTCCCTTTGGATAGCATCGTTCATTCTTCCACGTTAGCAGTGTCCCCAAAGGCTCCATGGAGCACAAATCACAGAGATTAGTAATGAGAGAGAGAGAGAGAGAGAGAGGCCAGTGAGACTGGGGAAACAGTGAAGGATGGCGCAGTCTGGAGAGGGACGAGGAGGAAATTATCACTTGTAATTTAGGAGGCAGGAACAAAATGTGGGGGGCAGGGGATTGAGACATGAAGCCCTGGCAGGTTTGACAGTGGGGCTGGCTGGGGTAGGGGAAGGGGCAGGAAACATTTGCAGTTCTTGCTCCTCTAGTGTTTGTTTTTTTTAATGCAGTTCCCAGTGCATGCCCAGCCAGCACGATCCAGCTAAGTTCATGGTCAGACTCGGATGCTGGGTCCATGGTTCAAAGATCTATATTGCTCCTGGAGAAGGAAACTCAACATTCCACTTCTGTACGCTTGTGACTGGGGAGAGAGGCTGGATTGCTTGGGAAGTGTCAGTCTTCAGGGGCGAGTGGCTGATTTCAAGCAGAACTCCTGGGCTCTCTCCAGACATCAGTGATCTCAGTTCCATTTGGGAAGAGCCCCCCGGCCATACTACTCCCAGAAATGCAAGTCTGTTATTCCCACAGGTCAGCAGAAGGATCAGATTCACACAAACCATCACTCTTCCTTGGCACAGATCCTCATTATTGCTTGGGACAACGGGCCTACAATAAATCTGAGCCGCCAGGGGAAAGTGAAAACGCCTCTTCCAGGGAGAGCCACAAATGAACTTCCTCCACTGGAGCGTCCTAGAGCCCTGTAGAGATTGGTCTGGCTGCCCTGCTCTGACTGGGGACCCCAGTTAATTTCCCAGAAGCCCCCACTTCCTCCTGGACAGCAAAGCAGTTTTGAAGGGCTGAGTTCTTTACTGATGTGGATCCCATAACCCAAGCCAATCTTTCTATTGTGTTACAGAACTCAGATATCATTGACCCTGCTCAAATTCAAGACAAAAATCCTTCTCCGTGCGTTGAGTCCTTACCCCACTTCAGCAGCAGCCAACTTCGGAAAGTGAGCTGTTTGCAGAAGATCAGGGTGAAAAATTCCTTCGCTTTGGCTCAGCTGAGCAGTGCTGCAGTTGGCCCTGATGGAGCTCGTGTCTGTTGGTTGTGGTGGCGACCAGAGTGGGCAGAAAAAGTCAATTATTTTTTGTGGAAATTTTTGAAAACTTGACTTCCCTCCCCTTCCCCCTTTTTATCAAAATCTCCTGCCAACTTCTTTTTTCATTTTTTAAAAAATGAACAGAAACTAACTTGATGAAAACATTTCCTCCAGCTCCGCTAGCTCCATCCTTGAAATCCAGCTCTGAAATGAACAGTCAGCCAATAAGCACTGGAGCAAAGTAACAGACACATTGTTGAACTTTGAGGGGGTCAACAAGCACGTGGACCAAGGGGAATCCAGTGGATAGAGTATACTTAGATTTTCAGAAAGATCCCTCACCAAAGGCGCTTACGCAAAGTAAGCTGTCACGGGATAAGAGGGAAGATCCTCTCATGGATTGGTAACTGGGGTTAAAAGATAGGAAACAAAGGGTAGGTATAAATGGTCAGTTTTCAGAATGGAGAGAGGTAAATAGTGGTGTCCCGCAGGGGTCTGTTCTGGGACCAGTCCTGTTCAACATAGTCATAAATGATCTGGAAAAGGGGGTAAACAGTAAGATTGCAAAATCTGCAGATGATACAAAATTCCTTAAGATAGTTAAGACCCAGGCAGATTGTGAAGAGCTACAAAAGGATCTCTCAAAACTGGGGGACTGGGCAACAAAATGGCAGATGAAATTTAATGTTGATAAATGCAAAGTAATGTACATTGGAAAAAATTATACCAACTATACATATAAAATGATGGGGTCTAAATTAGCTTTTACCACTCAAGAAAGATCTTGAAGTCATTGTGGATAGTTCTCTGAAAACATCCACTCAATGTGCAGTGGCAGTCAAAAAAGCGAACAGAATGCTGGGAATAATTAAGAAAGGGATAGATAATAGAACAGAAAATATTATATTGCCTATCTGTAAATCCATGGTACGCCCACATCTTGAATACTGTGTGCAGATGTGGTCACCCCATCTCAAAAAAGATATATTGGAATTGGAAAAGGTTCAGAAAAGGGCAACAAAAATGATTAGGGGTATGGAACGGCTTCCGTATGAGGAGAGATTAATAAGACTGGGACTTTTCAGCTTGGAAAAGAGACGTCTAAGGGGAGATATGATTGAGGTCCATAAAATCATGACTGGTGGAGAGAAAGTAGATAAGGAAGTGTTGTTTACTACTTCTCATAACACAAGAACTAAGAGTCACCAAATGAAATTAATAGGCAGCAGATTTAAAACAAATAAAAGGAAGTATTTCTTCACACAACGCATAGTCAACCTGTGGAACTCCTTGCCAGAGGATGTTGTGAAGGTCAAGACTATAACAGGGTTAAAAAAAGAACTAGATAAATTCATGGAGGATAGGTCCATTAATGGCTATTAGCCAGGATGGACAAGGATGGTGTCCCTAGCCTCTGTTTGCCAGAAACTGGGAATCAGTGACGGGGTGGATCACTTGATGATTACCTGTTCTGTTCATTCCCTCTGGGGCACCTGGCACTGGCCACTGTTGGTAGACAGGATACTGGGTTAGATGGACCTTTGGTCTGACCCAGTAGGGCCGTTCTAATGTAGTTATAGTGCACTAAAGGCGCGTGTGCCATAAGTCCCCACCCACACAGGATATCAGGTTGGTACAGTCCTAGCTACGCAGCCTGGCTCTTTAGCTCACGCTGTAGCAGCTCATGCTTTTAGATCTGGAGGGCCCTGGTTCCATCCCCAGTGCGTCAGCCATCATGCAGCGATCTGCGACATGGAAGACGTCAGTGAGAACATCAGAGTAACCATTGCTTGTCCAGGGAGGGAATCGCTGAGGGGCTGCAGCCAATTCACAATCACTATTGCACAAAATTAGTGCTGAGAGAAGGGCACCCGAGCAGCAGGCTGGTCTTGGCCTCTCCACCAGGGGTACAGCACCAGCTTTCTCCACACTGCCCTGCCTCTGCCAGGGCTCAGAGAACAGTTCAGGCTCTGGCCCGTTCACTCCTAGTCTCTGCTGTTACTCCTAGCTGCGGTGGGTTTTCAGCCAGACTGAAGCCACCCAAAGTTCACCACGCAGGCCACAGGTATTGTGTGCATTACCATAGGGCCCAGGAGCTGCAGCCATGGACCAGGAGCCTGCTGTGCTAGGCGCTGTACAGACACAGCAACAAGACGGTGCCTGCCCAAGAGCTTGCAATCTAGGTACAAGACAAGGGAGTCCAAGCAAACAACAAGCATCATGGCAGATGTGGGCTCAGCCCACTGGCATCCTGCCTGACCATTGTCAAGTAGGCCTCATGGCATAGGCGGCGGGAACAACTTTTGGGTGCTCCTGATGGCGGCTGGTTCTGAGCGGGTGACTGAGTGGGGAAAGGCCCCACGTGGCCCACCAAGCCTCTCAAGCCGTCCAGCCCCAAACACAGAATGAATCGACCGCAGGGGGAAGCACCTTTACGAAGGCCACAAAGCCTGTTTGGGATGGTAACTTTCCTCCCCTTCAGCTCAGGGGAGGCACATGGGAACAAGACAGCTCAAATGTATTTTAAGCGGACACTCCACACTAACAATCAGGACTAATTTAAACAAACTATAATTAAACTCAAAGGACCTATTGGTAGGGGCGTGGGGGACTTGTCAGCACGTTTGCAGTGGGTAGTTACTTTGGCTATGAAGCCCTTACCTTTAGTGGAATAATTTCAGTAATAATGCATGTGAGCTGGCATGCCTACGCTCATGCTTGGGGGTGGGGGCAGGAGGGGAAAGAAATTCTTGGGTTTCTTTTGATGCCTTTACACGCTAATCGTCTTAACAGATTTTTAATTAATGGGAATGGAGCGCTTTGCCACGGTGAACTATATTGGTATAATTGACTGGTGGATTAGTTCCATTATACACACAAATCACTTGTCTCCAGGCTTCCCGGCCCCCCCGGGAGCTCCCCTCACTGGACATGCCGAGCAGCCCCATTCTGAAGCAATTTTTATAAAATAAACTCTCTAATCAGGTAAATAATTCCATAAGGTAAATTGTTCCCTTCCCGCAGCTCCCCTCCCCCGCCGGGAACCTGTCTAGTTTCAGGGGAATGAAACGTGCCTCCAATTACAGGCAAATCTCAGACTTGAAAACCAGTTTGGGAGAAGCCTGCAGCACAGAGGACCCCTTGAAATGCAGCATCGCAAGAATTAAAGCATTTAAGCTGTCAGTCGGAATATGGGAGAACCCCTGATTACCTGGGGTGGAAATACACTGTATTTAGGTTTGTGTCTGTTGCAATTTCCTGGCCCCCAGCATTGATCCTGAATGACTTGTGCTTATGTCAGGTTTCTGCACAGGGTCCCTCAGACACGTGGTCTCACGGATACTGACCTTTGGGCCATTAAGGATGTCCAGAGTGTAATGAAGCTGGAGAAGTGGAAACGTGCAGTTGCCTGGGGTAGGTGACTCTCCACTGCTAAGCACATACGTTCTGGCCCAGCACAGCATTCACTGATGTTTTAAGAAGGGGGGATCGTCGTCTTGTGGTTAAAGCGGAGGGCTGTGCACCAGGACTCCTGGGTTCCATTCCTGACTCTGTCACTGACTCACTTTGGGAACTTGAGCATGTCACATGTTAAGCTCTGCTGGGCTTCAGTTTTCCCATCTCTGGACCCTTATTCAGGTAGTGGCCTTCTGACTCTGGAGCCACGAGGTCTCTAACCAGCGCTCCTGTGCGTTACGCTTGTTACAGGCTCCATCACTGGCCCCAGGCTACTGCCTGCAGTGACAGAAGGTCCCTCAGAGCTGGGGGCATGCATCAGGTCAGTGCAGGCTACCTGCAAGCCTTGCTCTGCCAGACGATGCATGAGGCTGATCCCTCTGGAGCACCAGAGAACCCGCAGCAGCAGGAATTACTTAAATTAGGGGGGAGGGGGTGAATGCCATCTCTAGTGCAGGTGCCCCCATGGGTGCATGGTAGTCCCCTTGTACCTCCCCCCATACTCACAGGATGGCTCGAGCCCAGCACATGCAAAGCTGGGAGAAATCTCACTGGTTTTGCTTGCAGTGGGTATGGAGATAGCCATGGACTGCAGATCTCTAGGGGCTGGACTGGGCCCTGCCTTTACACAACAGTGCTGGGGAGTACAAGTACCTGGCCCTTTGCCTGGCACACACGAGGGCCAGCCACAATTGCAGCCCTGGTGCCTGTGGAGAGCACTGGGGATGCATCCAAGGGGCTTTTCCATGGGCCAACTGCACAGACGGGGTGGGGGCAGAGGGCAGGGAAAGCCCTGGCTTTACTGACCTCACCTGCTGGCCACCAGAGTTGGCCATGCTGGGAGGAGGGGGAGGATACACTGCACCCTTAGAAGCAGCACAATGAATTATTCCAGGGGCCCCGGCTCTCTTGACACTCCATGTTCAAAGCACGATCTAGCCGAGCCGTGTGATAAGTTTCAGTGCATCAGCATCCATAACAGAGCAGCGATCTGCTATCTCAGCAAACTCTGCTCTGCCATCGTGCATGCTGCCAAACTGCTCACAGGCCAGGAAAAACAGCAAGGAGATGAACCACATATTGCCTATGGGAGCCAGATACTCAAAACACAAATCACACCGCCATTGGGGTACAATAATTCCTGATGGTCTGGCCTGGGAGTATGAGGAGCACAGAAAGGTTTACAGACAGCCTCCCACATGCCCCGCTGGATTATAAATGGCTCAGCATTCATCACTGCAAGAGGTTCCAGAGCTGCTCAAACAGGCCGAGTTTAGTCTGTCACATGCAAGAAGCTTGCTCATACTTTCTAATCATCTTCTCAAACAAACCCCACTCTGTATATTGGAGTCATTCATAATGTTCCTGCTCAGAGAGATCTTAGGAGCAGAGCCAGAGCCGTAATTAGCCCCATGGGCCATTCTTGTCAAGCAGACAAGATTTCCCATCACGTCTTTGCTCTGTGCCTCAAACCCACCCCCAGGGGTCAGTGCAGCCTGTTCCATGATCCTGTCCTCTTCTCCGTCCCCTGCAAATGGAGGTTGGACACTCCACATAGCGACAAGTGTCCCAAAGACCTCCAGCAGAGTGCCCACTGGGAATTCACCCAGTTGCAGCCACAAATGGACACGCCCTTGCAGTTGGGCCACATGCACAGCTGGGTGCATTACAAATATCGCAAACACGTTTTCTGAGGCCCTTTAACAATGTGACATGTATATGGAACGGTGCTTGCCAATGCTTAGGTCAATTAATACCATCCCAAAGGTGAGAGGGGAGTAGTGAGAACAACCTACATTTCTATTGCACATCCTCCTACATCCACGGACAACTAAATATAAACCCTGATCCGACCCTGCAGGCAATTCCCCCTGCTCTCGCTGAGTGTCAGCGTGCGCAGGGTAAAAACCTCACGTGGCAGGGAGCCTTCGTCAATTCAGGCCCTACAACAATTGGAAACATGCTCACTCAGAGCAATTCCTATGGCTGAAAGCCCAGCACATGGAACACAATGCCACTTTTTGCCTGGTTATTATAAACATCGAACAGAAATGTTTTTTTAGAAAGGCAGGAGAGCTGAAATTACTGTAAGGTGGGTGCACAACTGATTGAAATACAGCACTCAAGGAGTAATTCTCAGTGGTTCACTGTCAAACTGGGGGGATATAGCTAGTGGGGTCAATCCTGGGTCCGGTACTATTCCATGTTTTCATTGATGACTTTGCTAATGGAGTGGAGAGTATGCTTACAAAATCTTTAAGGTGCCACCAGACTCCTTCTTGTTTTTGCTTACAAAATGTGCAGATGACACCAAGCTGGGAGGCGTTGCAGGCACTCTGGAGGACAGGATTAGAATGGAAAACGACCTTGACAAATTGGAGAATTGATCTGAAATCAACAAGATGAAATTCAATAAAGACAAGTGCAAAGTACTTCACTTAGGAAGGAAAATTCAAATGCACAATTACAAAATGGGGAATAACTGGTTAGGTGGTCGTACCGCTGAAAAGGATCTGGGATTATAGTGGGTCACAGATTGAATATGGTCAATAATCTAATGCAGCTGCGAAAAAGGCCGATATTCTGGGGTGTATTAACAGAAGTGTCATATGTAAGACACGGGAGGTAACTCTCCTCTTTTACTCAGCACTGGTGAGGCCTCAGCTGAAGGGCTGTGTCCAGTTTCAGGCACCACACACACTATAGGGAAGATGTGGACAAACTGGAGAGAGTCGACAGGAGAGCAACACAAAGTATCAAAGGTTTAGAAACCTGATCTATGAGGAAAGGGTAAAAATATTGGGCATGTTTAGCCTTGAACAAAGCAGAGTGAGGGGGGACCTGATAAGTCTTCAGATATGTTGAGGGCTGTTATAGCGAGGAGTTCTCCATGTCCACTGAGGGCAGGACAAGAAGCAGTGAGTTTAATCTGCAGCAAGGGAGATTAGGTTCGATATTAGGAAAAAACTTGCTAACGCTAAGGCTAGTTAAGCTGTGGAGTCCCCATCAATGGAGGTTTTTAAGACCAGGCTGGATAAACACCTGTCAGGGGTGATCTAGGTTTACTTGGTCCTGCCTCAGCACAGAGGGCTGGACTAGCTGACTTCCTGAGGTTCCCATCCAGCCCCAGTTCTATGAGTCTGTGCTGTTCACTGGGGACAGGGCTGCACTTCGCTGGGGATTTCCTGATTTCACCTGGGGGACACACACAGCCCAAGAACCACCCAGAGATCAGAGATGGACCCACAGGGACAGACTGCAAAGGGCCAGCCCCTCAGCGGTGCTCATTGGCATTGACTTCAGTGGCAGGGCCGGCTCCAGGGACCAGCAAAGGAAGCAGGTGCTTGGGGCGGCCAATGGAAAGGGGCGGCACGTCTGGGTCTTCGGCAGCGGGTCCCTCAGTCCCTGACGGAGGGAAGGACCCGCCGCCGAATTGCCACCGAAGAATGAAGCGGCGTGGTAGAGCTGCCGCTGAAGTGCTGCCGATCGCGGCTTTATCTTTCTTTTTTTTGGCTTTGCCGCTTGGGGCAGCAAAAAAGCTGGAGCCGGCCCTGTTCAGTGGAGCTGTGGGGATTGACTCTGGAGTGCAGTTTTTATTTTCATCCAGCACAAGCCTATTAGCAATAACCCCAATCCTGGGTTTAACGAAAACCCTGTTCTACAACGCTCCCATGTCCTTGTGCACGGTGCAAGCGCAGGAAGGGAGCAGCCCTGCCTCTTCCATGCAGCAACAACGTACCTGCCTAGGCCAGGATTAGCGCGGGGATCGATACCATCCTGCTGCACGGTGGTTCCAGCCCTCTGGCTTTAGACTCAAAGGCCCAGATCCCCTGTAGTTCTTGGTCCGAGAGGGGCTGGATAGAACGTCGGCCGCTTACAGGTGCCAGGGCGCACGCTGTATGTGTTCGCCTGTTACAGTGGTGCTGCAGCAATGGGCATCGTGAGAACTAGGTCCTTGGGTAAGGTGCTGTGCACCCTGCACCGCCATTGACTTCAGTGGGAATTCAGGGCACTCCGTGCCAGGCAGAATCAGACCAGGATGGAGGCGTGCGCTCTCTCTCTCTCGCTCTCTCTCTCTCTCTGCAGTGACATAACTTCCTCCAAAAATAAACAGTCACCCTCTGCTTCAAGCTCAGCCCTTCAGGGTATTTGTACAGGTGGAGACGTGTAAGGAACCCCCTGCTTCCCTTGGGCTTGGACTGAGCAGAGAGAGCTTTTACCAAGGTTTGCGAGGTTCCCGAACCCCAGCTTCCTGGCACTGGTGTGTTCACGAACTGGGCGAACGACACTTCCAGCGAATAGCATCATTCCCCTCCCTGATCCCTCTCTCCACTCCGGCTGCTCTCCCTCTCCAACACACAGGGAAGGGAGCCCAAGCATTGGTTAGGCCCATGGGGTATTTGTAGGTAGCGACACAGAAAAAACCAGCCATGGTGGCGGAGGTTGGGTTTGGTTCAGATAAGCACCCAGAACTTCAGTGGCTTCTCCAGAGCATATCTGAATCTCTAGGGCTGCTGCTTTGCCCCAGCGGGACATTTTCTGGGAGCTTCCCAGGGCTGACTTCCTGGCTTGTAGGAGTTAGAGGTGGAAGAGATCCGGTAAGTCTGCCATGGTGTAGCGGATCTCACCAGCAGCAGGATAGTCACCTCAAAACATTCCCCTTTCTTACATTTCACCGCATGAGTGTGTATGGTGCTCCTGGCACTGACGCTTCCCACCCCAGCCAGAAACCCCAGGAGAATCACCTCTCCATGTGTGCCATGCTAGTTCCAGAGAGGACTAGAGAATAAATGTGGAGGCCAGGTCAGATCAGCTGTGCAGAGGCAGCTGCAACAAAGACCAGTGTGGAGCGAGGCGGTTGAGAAATGGCCCCTGAGCTCTGCCATGGCAGAGACCTCGCCATATCCTGTTTGTTACCGCGCTGTCCTTGGCAACAAGCAGCCCGGGGAATCCTACACCACGGGAGTAATTGACATCAGATGCTTCTTTGACCTACAATATCTACCAGAGAACCTGGAAGCATTTATTTGTCTGAAAATATAAATCTCTCCCCCTCTGTAGGAAGGCTTGGAGCTGGGCTCCGTGAGGGTAATGAGTCCGAGCTGCAAGCCCATGATGAATATGATTGCTGAAAGCATTTTCCTGAGTTCTTCTTTCCTGGGTATCGAGTTACAAGTTACCAGACTTCCTGTCCAGCCCATGCTTTTCATTTCTTATTTGTAGCCTTCTAAACACTGTCTGTCAACTCCCAGCGTCGGCGGAAACGGCTCCATCCCTTCCCTACCCACCACAATAGGAGGGCCCAAGAACCTCAGCCCCGCAGCTGTTACCAACTCCGGGCTGGGGTGGGGTTGGAGATTATAACTCGGCCCACCTACCAAGGCTACAGACTGAAATTGGGCCAAGAAGCCCCAGAGGGATTTGGTTTTATCTTTAGCACATTTCAGTCATTTCCACCATGTAGGAGTTGGGCAAGTTCTGCTTTATTGGTGCTTCCAAACTGGCGCGTTGCTTTCCCAGCAAGTGCAAAAGTATTTAAATACGGAGCCACAAAGTAACCTGCAGGATCCGGTGGAAGGGCAGTGGGCCAGGGACGCAGGCGACCTTCAGTCCGGTCCTGCTCCTGCCAGATAACTTTGGGCAAGTCATTTCTCCTCCCCCGCAGCGCTGTCTGTAAATGAGCCACTTTGTGAAGTGCTTGGAGATCCATAGATGAAACGCCAGCTGAGCCAGACCAGGGTCTTGTTTCAAGCTGCCTTGCCTAGGGCACTTGCTCCTACAATCCATAGGTTTGCCAGAGGTCAGCATAAAGCGTTTCTCGTCTGGCCTGGCCAGGGCTGCCCATTGTGGCCTCCCTCCTTTACCTGCTCTTCCCTTACTCACTCTTTTCTTTGGTCTGATTCTCCCCCTCGGTGGCTTTTATCCACCCCTACTCACTGGGGTATCTCAGCAGAGCATTCCCCTTCCTTCCTGGCTCTGGGGACACACCTCCCCCCAAGACACTGCTGCTGAGTCAGTGTCTAAGTCCCCATCCCCCTAAATGGATCCAGCAGCAGATAACCACCGTCTGAGTCAGAGATGTTACACCCTTCGATCAGGCGTCTAAAGCATTGTGCAAAGGCAGATGCACCGAACAGACTAAGGGGGCCCAAGGAGAATTAAGCCCCCCCAGAGAGCTTTCCACCCAGACAGGGACTAAGCCTTGTGGATGCTGCACAGGGGGAGCAGGGAAGGAGGTTAGATGTTATCCTCCCTCGTCCATTTCCCACGGGGAAACTGAGCCGCAGGGTGGGTAAGTGACTCAACAGCGGAGCTGGGAATAGTCTCCAGCTCCCTGATTCCCAGCGCTGGGCGTTAGCCACCTGGGGATGGTTGCTGCTCCCCCAGCTCATGCCAGGGCCTGTGTGTGTGGAGAGACTGTGGGCCCATTGCTCTGGGGATCATCCCAATCTGCAGGAGGCTAGGTGGAGTTAATGCAGCACAAACTTCAGGCCAGTCTCTCCTTACACACAGATAGGAAGTTGGGGTGTCCGTTTTCTGTCAATGCCAGCGAACCTCACAGCAGTCACTGAGGCGCGGGGCCCCATTTCCCCCCTGAAAACCTGAGGCGGATCTACTCAGCTGTCTTTAAGGCTCAAGGACTCAGATGCACACAGGGCTGCGTGAGATTCAATAGCCCCCAAAATACATCCTCTGGGCCGGACCCCACCAGCCTCGACCCACCACTGCAGCCTCCATGGGTGATTCCCACTGCAGACAAAGGGGCCGCAGGACTAGCTGCTGCATTAGCACAGGGGTGGGAGCAAAGTCAGCCCTGGCACAAGCCACCAGCTGCTGGCATTTGGCCCATGGAGCTGAGTTCCAAGCCGCAGCAAGTTGCCTTGGGATCAGGTCCACCTCTGGTTACTAGATAACCAGGTAGGAAAAACAGCCCATCGTAGTGAGCAATTAGCCGGCATCTGGAGCTGTGTGCACACACACGTGGGAAGGAGGAGCCCACCGCTGCCCAGCCCAGCTTCCCCGTGGTTTGAATCCGACTGGGGAGGTCACGGGGAGGCAGTTTGGTGCTGTCAATAGAGGGATGCTCGAGGGGATTTCAGCCTCTGCCTCCCTCAGCCAGGACTCATCTGCCCCAGGCTCGTGAGGCCTGGAATCCAGCCCCAGACCTACGGCCAGGCAGGGCTCACGCAGGTTCGCCCTGCAAGAATCGCCGGGCTTGTCCTGGGTTTGAGGGAATCCCACCCCAGAGCCTCGTCCTGCCTGAAACACCCTCCAGAAACTCCCGCCGTGTGTGTTCCTGGGGGGGGGCAGGGCGCGCTAGTCTGCCAGGTGCTGGAGCAGGGAGCCACGTCTGCAGGGCAGGAAGTGAGAGCTGCTCCCTGGGCCAGGACCCAGGGCATTTGGCACAAGCAGGTGGCTGCTGCCAGAGTTGTGGAGAGGAGGAGGCAGAATGGAGGGAAGGATGGGGGCAGTGCAGGGTGGGGAGGGCAGGCTGCAAGCGCTGGAGAAAGCCCAGGAGGGTGGGGTTTGAACAGCACATCTGAGAGCTGTGCCAGACACAGCAGGGTGGGGAGGCAGAAGAGAAGGGACGATGGGGCAAGGGGGAGCAGAGGGTTATTCGGCCAGAAAGGCCCCCCCTCAAATCATCCTGCCTAGGGACTCCCAGACACGATGAGTGTGAGATCCTCTCTGGCCACAGGCAGCCGCTGGCACTGAACCGGCCCAGCTGCTGGTGCCACCCAGCTAAGGGCTTTGCTAAAGCCAATGGGAGATTTGCCTGAATACGGACCGGCAAGAAAGGCCAAGACCAGGTCAAGGCAACAGGGAGAGCCCAGGGAGCAAATTCCCTTCCTCCTCCCCTGCCCTCCGTCAGGGAGGCCCGACCCTGGCAGCCTCTTGCCCCAGCTCGGAGCACGGGGAGGGCCAAAGCTAACGGCTGGATTGAGCCCGTGTCTAGAGAGGATTTCCAGGGAGAAGGCTTCTGTGTAGCTGGAAGAAGGGGCTCGAATGGCCCAAATGACCAGCCATCAGGCCCATGGCTGTCACTGCCAGAAATCCCCCTGCCCTTTGGCTTTGAATCCCTGAGTTCAGCGCAACCAGCGACGGGGTCTGAGACGCCAACAGCAGCTTGGGTGATGAGACCCCAGAGAGGAGGACAAGGATCAGAGTGTCTCACACACACGCACACTCCAGGGAGCCGCAGAAGAGGCTGGAGCCAATGACAGTAATACTGAGCACTTTACAAATAATCCCATCATAGCCCTTGAAGACGCAAGTAAATTTCAGCCCCATTTACTCAGAGAGGTAAAGTGACTTGGCCAAGGCCACAGAGGGAGTCAATGTCGGAGCCGAGATTAGACCCTACAACTTCCTGGCTCCCAGTCCTATGCGCACTAGAGTTTACATGACCAATCAGGTCTTCTCCAGCTCTGATTCCTGGGAAAAATTCCTAACGAACATCATTTATTTTTCTAAGCTTGCCCATTTGCTGAGCCCATCAATTCAGTCTCAGGCTCTCAGTTCCCTCAGTGACTCCACTTCCCTTGGCCCCATCGGAGCCTCAGGTCTAAACCCTTCCCAGGATCAGTCGGGTTGGGTTGCTGTGAATGCCCATTCCAAAGATCAGGCTTAAACACCTGCTCCCTCCCCTCCACGCTCCTCGGCAACTGACGCCTTCTGCACACTAAGCCAATGCAACGGCTCTGACCTCCAGCACCATTCACGCCGTCCCCGCCACCGCACAGGAGAACAGCACAGGAGCCCCATGCCGGGGTCCTGCCGGGAGTGATCAGAGCTCCCCAGGTGGGCAGCAAGCACAGGATTCTCCTCTGTAACGTGTGAAACACAGCAGAGGGGACAGAACTGTGTTCGCTTCGTTACAATCCCAGGGAGTAAGCAGTTGGCCCCATGCCATAGCATCCCCTCTCTGGGCATGGAGGCTGTCCCCAGGCTCTGACTGACCAGATGGCCATAGGGGTCGGAAGTGCCTTCACGGCTAATCAAGATGGGCATGAATCAAGCTTTGGGGAAGTTTGGTAATGGGGCTGGATCCAAACCCTGGCTCCGAGGAGCTGAACTGACCCACGTGGTCAGGAGAAACAGAGGCACCTTCTCAGGACTCACATGAGCACACCTAGCAGGGACGCACACAGCACAGGCACACTGGAAAGCCTGAGCAGAAGCTGAACCACATGGCTCGAGGGGTTTCAGATGCTGGGACTGGTGAACCTGTTTGCGTATGTGCAAGAGACACAGCAGAGGGGAAAGACACATGGTGACGCAGGGACAGAAGCAGGCCAGGTGGAAGCTTGGTGTGGCCCTGGGAGAAGCCTAGAGAAAGGCTTGGGTTAGGGGTGCTGGCTGAGAGGGGCTTGGCCCTGCAAGTGAGGACACCGTCTCCTGTTGTTTGGTTCCTCCTATGTCCAGGGAAACAGGACCGCGCACATTGTTTGGAAATAAAAACACCGCCCCAAAGGAGTACCTGCCTGTCTCCAGTTTCTCCTCCGAACTGGAACAATGACTGAGTTTTTGGCTAGATGCCTGGATCAAGAGAGGAAACTGGACAACACCTCCAAAAACACCGGGGAGAGAGAAACTCATGTGCAAACACACAGTGCGACTCCTTGGAGAGCCTTCTCCTCCGCAGCCCTGCCCTGGGAACAGCTTCCCGGAACTCTGCCTCCGGGACTTCTCTCTGCAGCCTCCACGGGCGCAGGCTGCCCATCGCACACGAGCATCTGGTGCAAATCGCCCCATTAGCACAGTTCACACTGGGGAGCGCAGCTACGAAAGGGGCCACTGACCTGTCCCGAAGCCAGCAGCTTCCCAGCCTGGTGACATCAGCGGGAAGGTTAATAGGACTCTGGCCTCAGCAGAGAGCGAAGGTTCTGGGCAGCAGCTCCATCAGCCAATATTCTGACAAATTAACATCTGAAAAGAGCAAAGAGGAAAAACATAAGTCATCTGTCGAGACTGAAAACAGCTGGGGGAGCCCAGGACGCACTGGGCTAGGCCTGGCCCAGATTGGAGCTGGCTGGCTTGCTCCACTCCCTCCCCTCCCCCCCCCCCCCCCCGCCCCTTCTTCTTTAAGGGCTCACTTTACAGAAAAGTGGTGCTTTGCTGCCACCCTGTGGGAGATGTGGATTAGCAGGATTTTCGCGTGTGCTTCATTTCCCACCAATTCCTCCAGACACCACTGACTTCCTGAGGAAACTACAATCCATCGGTGATCTTCCAGAAAACACCATCCTGGCCACTATGGACGTAGAAGCCCTCTACACCAATATTCCACACAAAGATGGACTACAAGCTATCAGGAACAGTATCCCTGATAATGTCACAGCTAACCTGGTGGCTGAACTTTGTGATTTTGTCCTCACCCACAACTATTTCACATTTGGGGACAATATATACCTTCAAGTCAGCGGCACTGCTATGGGTACCCGCATGGCCCCACAATATGCCAACATTTTTATGGCTGACTTAGAACAACGCTTCCTTAGCTCTCGTCCCCTAACGCCCCTACTCTACTTGCGCTACATTGATGACATCTTCATCATCTGGACCCATGGAAAAGAAGCCCTTGAGGAATTTCACCATGATTTCAATAATTTCCATCCCACCATCAACCTCAGCCTAGATCAATCCACACAAGCGGTCCATTTCCTGGACACTACTGTGCTAATAAGCGATGGTCACATAAATACCACCCTATATCGGAAACCTACTGACCGCTACACTTACCTACATGCCTCCAGCTTCCATCCAGGACACACCACACGATCCATTGTCTACAGCCAAGCTCTAAGATATAACCGCATTTGCTCCAATCCCTCGGATAGAGACAAGCACCTACAAGATCTCTATCAAGCATTCTTAAAACTACAATACCCACCTGCTGAAGTGAAAAAACAGATTGACAGAGCCAGACGAGTACCCAGAAGTCACCTCCTACAAGACAGGCCCAACAAAGAAAATAACAGAACACCACTAGCTGTCACCTTCAGCCCCCAACTAAAACCTCTCCAGCGCATCATCAGAGATCTACAACCTATCCTGAAAGATGATCCTTTACTCTCACAGATCTTGGGAGACAGACCTGTCCTCGCTTACAGACAACCCCCGAACCTAAAGCAAATACTCACCAGCAACCACACATCACTGAACAAAACCACTAACCCAGGAACCTATCCTTGTAACAAACCCCGATGCCAACTCTGTCCATATATCTATTCCAGTGACATCATCATAGGACCTAATCACATCAGCCATACCATCAGGGGCTCGTTCACCTGCACATCTACCAATGTGATATATGCCATCATGTGCCAGCAATGCCCCTCTGCCATGTACATTGGCCAAACCGGACAGTCTCTACGCAAAAGAATTAATGGACACAAATCTGACATCAGGAATCAAAATACTCAAAAACCAGTGGGAGAACACTTTAACCTGTCTGGTCATTCAGTGACAGACCTGCGGGTGGCTATATTACAACAGAAAAACTTCAAAAACAGACTCCAACGAGAAACTGCTGAGCTAGAATTGATATGCAAACTAGACACAATCAACTCCGGTTTGAATAAGGACTGGGAATGGCTGAGCCATTACAAACATTGAATCTATCTCCCCTTGTAAGTATTCTCACACTTGTTATCTAACTGTCTGTACTGAGCTAGCTTGATTATCACTTCAAAAGTTTGTTTTCTCTTAATTAATTGGCCTCTCAGAGGTGGTAAGACAACTCCCACCTGTTTATGCTCTCTGTCTGTGTGTGTATATATATCTCCTCAATATATGTTCCATTCTATATGCATCCGAAGAAGTGGGCTGTAGTCCACGAAAGCTTATGATTTAAATGGAGTTACTCCTGATTTACTGTGATGTAAATGACATCAGAAGCAAGACACAAAATGTCCGCTCCATTCAGGAGGCAAGTTGGGGAAATGGCAGCGTCCGGGGAAATCTGAAATATGGCCCTAGAAGAAAGACTGACCATATACTGGAGGAGCACTAACACGTAACGCATAAACAACGAGGAGTCCTTGTGGCACCTTAGAGACTAACACATTTATTTGGGCATAAGTTTTCGTGGGCTACAGCCAGGGCCAACTCCAGGGTTTTGGCCGCCCCAAACAGCCAAAAAAAAAAAAAAAAAGCCGCGATCGCAGTCTGTGGCGGCAATTCGGTGGAAGGTCCTTCGCTCCGAGCGGGAGTGAGGGACCATCCGCCGAATAGCTGGACCTGCCGTCCCTCTCCGGAGTGGCCGCCCCAAGCACCTGCTGGCCAAGCTGGTGCCTGGAGTTGGCCCTGGCTACAGCCCACTTCATTCATTTTAGCCCGTGAAAGCTTATGCCCAAATAAACTGGTTAGTCTCTAAGGTGCCACAAGGACTCCTCGTTGTTTTTGCTGATACAGACTAACACGGCGACTGCTCTGAAACGTATAATGCATAGCCACCGCCAGGTGGCCTCACCAGTACATCTTTGCCAGCTGTGCCTAGGCATTGCTAGGATAGATTGGGGGGCAGGAGAGGAGAAAAGTAGAGAAAAGAAACTGAGTCAATCACTGAAGAGGCAGCCAGGGCCGGCGCTTCCACTAGGCGACCCTAGGCAGTCGCCTAGGGCGGCAGGATTTGGGGGGGCGGCAGGATTTGGGGGGGCGGCAGGATTTGGGGGGGCGGCATTTTGCCGCCCTCGGTGGAAATTCGGCGGCGGGGGGTCCTTCCGCTCCGGGTCTTCAGCAGAAATTCAGCGGTGGGTCCCAGAGCGAGTGAAGGACCCGCAGCTGAATTTCCGCTGAAGACGCGGAGCAGAAGGACCCCCGCCGCCAAAGACCCCAGGCCCCCTGAATGCTCAGAGGAGGAGCACTGCCGCCTAGGGCAGCAAAAACCCTGGCGCTGCTCCTGGAGGTAGCAAAGCCCCCTCCTACCACTGCCCTCCCCTCCCTAAAGCGCTCATGTGCACTCTGCAAAGAGCTGAGAGAAAGAGAACCGGGCCCACGTGCTGACTCATGCCTTTTAAAATGTGGACACCAGAACCAGATGCAGTATTCCAGTGTCAGCCTCACCGATGCCATAGACAGACGATAAGTCACCTCCCTGGTCCCCCATTCCTACATCCAAGGATTGCATTAGCCCTTTTTGCTCCAGTAATGCCCTGGGAGCGCATGTGGAGTTGCTTGTCCACGGTGACCCCTAAATCCTTTTCAGAGTCACTGGTTCCATTCTGTGGGTGTGGCCTACACGCCTTGTTCCCAGCCGTAGAATTTGGTATTTGGCTGTATTAAGACATTGTGTTTGAATGGGCCCAGATTACCAAGTGCTCCAGCCCACTCTATATGACTGCCCTGTCCTCATAATTCTTTACCATTTTGCATCACCCACAAATCGGATCAGCACTGGGTTTATATTTACTTTCAGCTCACGGATGAAAAGGATGCATAGCTCAGGTTTAGTATGATCCCTGCAGAACCACACCAAACCCATTTGGTGATGATTCCCCATTGACAACTACTTTCTGAGATCTCTCGGTTAGCCAGTTCTTAAGCCATTTAACATGTGCTCTATTCATAGTCTATATTGCTAACTTTGTAATCAGCATGTCATGTGGTACTAAGGACGTGTCTATATGGAGAATCAGTGAGTGTGAGCTGGGATGTAAATCTACCGTGCTCGAGCATGTCACATGCTAACTCGCCAATGGGCCCTGCTTCTGCCTGTTTAGGTCAAAGCACACTACGGAGCTTTACGTGTGTGGTGGCAGGGCCCACATGGCCAGTTAGCATGTAACACACTAGAGAACTGCAGATTTAGCACCTGACAAGCTGGGGTGTAAATCTCCATGTGGACAAACCTTAAGTCGATTGCCTTACACAACTCTAAGTAGATTACATCTACTCAGTTATCTTTATCAACCAAATGTATCATCTCAAACAATGAAATCAGGTTTGTTTGACAAGGTGTAATTTTCCATAAAAACTATGTTGACTGGCATTTATTATATGCTTATCTTTTCATTCTTTATCAATTGAATCCCATATCAGTTTTCCATTATTTTGCCTGGGATGAATGTCAGACTATCATCCCACTTGCCCTTTTTGAAGAGTGGCACCATATTAGCACTCTTCCAGTCTTCCGCAATTGTGTCAATATTCTGAGACTTAGTCAAAATTATCAGCAGGCCAGAGATCTCCTCAGCCAGCTCTTTTAGGACTCTTGGGTGCAACTTATCCAAGCCTTGCTGCTTTAAATTCTTTTATCCCTAGCAGCTTTACTAATGGACTGGAAAGTAGTTAATCATCCTCATGTGATAGGAGTGATTTCATGGCAGGAATTAAGGCAGTAGCTATACCTGTCTACTAGGGAGTCTCTAGTTAATATTCCTATGATGCATTTCTCTCTTTGGCTTTCCTAGCCAAGACATCTACTCCTCATCCTTGCCCAGCCTCCAATCCCCAACATGAGCATATCCCTGCATTGCTGCTTTTGCAATTGGTGGTTGAATAATCTACTAGTGTGACACTCTGTATCTCAGGGGAACACCCAACACCCCCATGTTCATCCTTATAATACAATTGTGTGGTATCCAATGCAAAGTTTGTCATGTGGGGTGTCTTCAGAAGGCTCATGATGCACTGAGCATTGTTATTATAGTAATGTTATAGGTTGTAATTTAATGGATATAGTTATGAGGCTGAAAATGTGTCCTCATGGCTTAAAACAAGCCCAGGCAAAACTCTCCAGGAGCAGAGGGGCAGTTCACACCTCATCAGGGCAGGTATGGGACAAACCCAGGCCAGCCTCACAGGAATAAAGAACACTGGCCTAGGCAGCAACAAAAGGATCTGTTGGACTCTCGAGTGAGTAACCCCCCTCCCCTTGGTCAGTTTGGGACTGCGAAGAGGTAATGCTTACCTGACTCTGAAGGGGGGGGGGGGGGGCAAAGCCAAGAGGGGAGAAAGGACAAGGTAAAAGGGAGAGACATTTGCCATGCTCCTCCTCTCTCTTCCACCTCCATCTACAGACACCACCACCAAGCGACTAAAACGCTGATCAAAGGGGAGAGCCCGGCTAAAGGACAACCAGCCAGCCTGTGGTGAGAAGCATCTAAGTTTGTAAGGGCACTGAAAGTGTTAAGAGCAGCTTAGAATGCATTTTGCTTGGATTTCATTTGACCAAATCTGACTTCTTGTGCTTTGATTTATAATCACTTCAAATCTTAAACAAATTTATTAACTACAAAAGATAGTTTGTTCTATCTGAAGCAGTGCATTTGGTTTGAAGCGTGTCAGTGACTCCCCTTGGGATAACAAGCCCAGTACATATCAATTTCTTTGTTAAATTGACGAACTTATATAAGCTTGCAGCATCCAGCAGGAATAACTGGATACTGCAAGACGGCGGTTCATAGGGTTGTATCTGGGACGGGAGATACTGGTTAGTATCATTCGGTTGCACAATCCAAGCAGCGGCTGGCCAAAAGTGCTCACTCATGTGGCTGGGAGCAGCTCACATGCTAGAGGCTGTGTGTGAACAGCCCGGGAGTGGGCTGGCTCCCAGAGTTGAGGAATGGTGTGACCCAGCAGATCACCGGTCCAGATAACACCAGGGGAACGTCATAACCAGCCTTGGCTCAAACTCTGCCTCCACTTACATCCCGGCAGCCTTCAGTAAGTGTGATAGAGGGAACAGACACAGGCATGACTGAGTGGGGAGCTTGGCCTCGACTCATAGCCCATAATTCTTCCCCCCACTGAGTTAAGGCCCTAAACTCCAAACCTCAGCCACCCTCAGCACCATTAGAATCCCCAGCCACTTGTACAGTTCATGGAAGTGTATAAACAAGTCAACCCGTCAGCTGGCAACACTCACAGAGGCTCCGCGGGGCCAGGAGTCAATGGATCAGCCGCTCATCTAGAGTCTGGGGATAGAACGTGAGCCATGCAGGCAGTGCGGCTCTGGGGGAAAGTCAGGAGCTGGAATCTGCCGCAGGAACTGCCCCGAAGGAGAGCAGCTGACCGTGCTACGCCATCCAGTTCAGGAGCCTTGTGCTTTGCAGCGCCATACCAGGAAGAGCTCCCACACCATGGGACCTGGCTAACCCCTAACCTGGCTTGCAGCCTAGTGCAGGGCTTGACGTGTGCTCCAGCCCTGCAAACATGGCTAAATAGGCCACTCGGTCCCAGCTGCTCGTCAAGACCAGACAGTGCTGTGTGGAACAACTGGGTCCCGGGACCGTAGGTGTGTTTGCCAGCAACATCTGATCAGCTTAGACTCAAACACCCCATCTGTGTGTACAGCTGGGCCAGCACTCCACTCTAAACCCCTCGCCCAGCGCTGCAAAGTGTGGGTGGGCTTGGCCTACAGGAGGGTCTGTTAGCCCACTGTTCCCTTTGCTCGCCCTTCATCCTAGGGCATGGGACAGCCAGCATCAGCTAGTTACTCACGTGCGGTGCCCAGTGCTGCTTGAAGATGCGAGAACTCGAGCAGTACAACGGGCAGGACCGGAGAGGAGCCAGGGCATTAATGATGGTTAACAACTTCCCCACCATTGGGCTCCAGGGCTCCTTTCAGCCCTCATCAGCATCACTGCCTGCCCCAATCTGCCTGCCGGCTCCCCTGCCCTGCCCGTGCGATGCGCTGCTTCCAGGGAGAGGGATGGGTGTTTTTTCCAGTGCAAACCAGGAGCCTCTCAAAGTGTTTATACGTTCTGGGGCCTGTACATTGCAGGCTGCTGAGTTAGCGACAGACAAATAACCAGGGCCATTAAGAAACATGTGCTCTTTTGTTGACACATTTAGAGACAGACCCATCAATGCCTTTCATTTCTCATGCCCCCACATCCCTAAACGTACCCCCCAAAGTCCCCCACCCAGCCCCGCTGGCTCCCCCAGCCTCGCAGGGGGCGAGTCTGTTTCTCCTCCTTGTAGGGAGGAATCAGACAGAGAAGCCACTGGTGAACCACCTAGCTGGAGCAGGAGCTCAGCTTGTTGATACAATTAGTCACTTAGTGCCTAAGAACTGGCTTCTATCTTGCTATCAGCTGGAATGTGTCCTCTCCTGACACAGGTGGTGCTGGCCCATTAATCAGCCCTGTGTCAGCACAAGCCTTGCAACTACTAGAAAACACCAACTTTTTTCTTCTTCCAGCTTCTTTTTAGGCATGTGCAGCTGTGTTGCCTCAGTTTCCCTCCAACTGGTTGGATAGTTAAATTGTCCAGCCAAATTGAGAACTCCACCTCCCTGGAGTGACCCAAGTTCTGAGCAAGACAAAAAGCAACCCATTCCCCTCCCCAGGGTCTGCGTGACGCCCTCCCCTCTTGCTGTACGGGGTATAATCACACTGCCTTGAGCTGACTCCTCCGAGACACAGGGGAATTCATTTCCACTTTCTATCAGGGGCTGCACTCTGAAGCCTAGACATCTGCCCCAGCCTTACAGACCTTCCCCAAAGCTACCTTCTTCATCTCCCTCCGTAAGAACTGTCAAGGAAAAGCCCCTCTATGACCAGCCCCCAGCTCTATCCACAGCATCATCCTGGGAATCCTTACCCTTTCTCTTCAGCCTCTGCTGCACCACAGGCACCCTCAGAGCTTGGCGCCCTAGCTCTGTTTGGCCATGCCCATGCTCCCGCAGCGGGCACTACTGAAAGCCCAAATGCTAATCTCTCTCTATAAGGAGAGACTGGAAGCTTATTTATAGTCCTGCCCTCTTTCCCAGCATTCCTTGCTGGCGCAGGCCCCTCTAAGAACTACAGTCCCCAGAATGCCTTGCAGTTTGAACAGGGTTGTATCAAGCCTTACACCTGCCTTAAAGGGCCAGAATACTGGTTTCCAAACAATTTCCTCATTTAAAAAAACATATCATGGCAAAAGAATTCAAGCTGACACAGTGTCACTCAAATTCCCACCTCCCAGAAGAACTGGGTCCTGACGCTGCTGGAAGAACAGGGCTGGGAACCTGGGCTCTGACTTACATGCACATACATCCCATTCCAGAAGTCCACACAGCAATGAAACAGCCCCGAGCCTGAGCCTCGCATGCCTGTATCAGCTGGCACGGGCCAGCCGTGGGTTTTTTCTTTGCTGTGTAGACATACCCTAAATGTCTAGGAAATACGACCTACAAGAGAAGATTGAAAAAATTGAGTTTATTTAGTCTGGAGAAGAGAAGACTGAGGGGGAACATAGCTGTCTTCAAGTATATAAAAGGTGGTTATAAAGAGAAGGGTGATAAATGTTCTCCTTACCCACTGAGGACAGGACAAGAAGCAATGGGCTTAAATTGCAGCAAGGGCGGTTTAGGTTGGACATTAGGAAAATCTTCCTAACTGTCAGGGTGGTTAAGCAGTGGAATAAATTGCCTAGGGAGGTTGTGGAATCTTCATCCTTGGAGATTTTTAAGAACAGGTTAGACAAACGCCTGTCAGGAATGGTCTAGATCAGGGATCGGAAACCTTTGGCACGTGTCCCGCCAGGGTAAGCCCCCTGGCGGGCCAGGCCGGTTTGTTTACCTGCCGCATCCTCAGGTTCGGCCGATCGCAGCTCCCCTGGCCGCGGTTCGCCGTCCCAGGCCAATGGGGCTGCGGGAAGCAGCACGGGACGAGGGATGTGCTGGCTGCTGCTTTCCGCAGCCCCCATTGGCCTGGGACGGTGAACCGGGGCCAGTGGGAGCCGCGATCGGCCGAACCTGCGAACGCGGCAGGTAAACAAACCGGCCCGGCCCGCCAGGGTGAGCGGCGTGCCACAGGTTGCCGATCCCTGGTCTAGATAATACTTATTCCTGCCTCAGTTCAGGGGACTTGACCAGATGACCGCTCGAGGTCCCTCCCCGTCCTACATTTCTATGATTCTATGAAACCAAAAGAAAGACAGACACGCCAAAACCAAGAGACCAAAACTGAAAGCCCTGACGCAGCTGTCCACCAACCACAAACATTCAATTCTAATTTTTCCTAGAAAGAATGAAACTGCAGCCTGAAAATAGGAACAACCGGGTTTTGTTTCCTTGGACAACACAATCTTAGCTGCCTGTGGCCAAGTGATCGGATTGAGTCCCCTGCTCACGTGCAATAAGAGGCTAAGGAAACCCACAGTTGTAGCTTTGGTTCTGCTTGTCCATTAACCCCTGATCCTGCAATGGGATTAGTGCAGGCACAATGCTCGAACTGGAGGATCAGGACCTAAATTTATGCACATCTTAATATCGGCAACGGTTTCCCAACGCTAATTGCAAAGGAAGGCTCCTAATAGAGTTGAAGTGAAGTCCTGGCCCATTCACTTCCCATTGACTTTGACAGACCAGGATTTCACCCCCGGTTGGAAAATGGGGAGACATTTTTTGCACAAATGTGTTTCTGTTTTACAGCAACATGTTGTTTTGATAAAACTCCCTTGTTAGCTCTAGGAGCTGAGAAACCTGTAGGTTTCTGATGAAGCTGAGGTCTCGCCCACTGCTGCAGGATCTGAACTTTCTGCTGTCTACTGCTACATAGAGCCCTACACACCTAAGGAGGATTGGAGCGGTTCCAAAGGTGTCCCTCCAGTTCCGACAAAACAGTAAGTCACAGTGCCCCTAGCGCTATGGTAATACAAATATTCATAACAATAGAAGAGTGGGTTGAAGCAATGTAACCCTTTTGAATATGCGCGCTATATATATACTGGTACAGGGGCTGAAGCAGTACAAATTCTATTGTAAACACAGTTAATTCAGAGGAAAAACCACCACCCTTAAGGGAGAAACCAAGGTGTTTCCCAGACAAACCCTCCAGGCTAAGAATACTGGATCTGGCTGCGGAAATGCAGTGAGATTGCAGTTCTGCTCTGGAAAGGGAGGTTGTAAAAATAGCATTGTGGGATCCTAGAATTGGAATCAGAATTGGACCCACAAACTTACCTGAACTGTGAGCTCAACTGTGAGAAGTGAGTGAAAGTTTGTAACATGTTCATACACCAGCCCGTGTTAATGGGGAAACATGCACACGGGAGACAGACTAAATTGGTGAAAACAAAAAGCCTTCCTGATACAGCTCAAGGACAAGGATACGCTCATGCCTGGTAAACAAGAAAAGCCTGGAAATTAATGTACCAAAATTGGTGTATTGGAAATTAGGCCTAATTGGTAAACAGTAACAAGGGAATGGGCTATTCCACTCATCCCTCCCTTTGGGGTCTGAAATAAAAAGCCTTGGAGGGAAAATCAAGCAAAAGAAGCAGCAAACAAAACTGCTGTCTGGGAGAGGGATGGACCAGAAAGAGCAAGTTTCACCATCACGCCTGCCACCCCACCAGGATCTACCAACCCCCCCGAGCAGACTGGGCCCCAGATGACATCACCAGCTCCACTGGCCTTGGCTAAATCCTGAACACCACCTGGGATGTGAAACTTTGTTCCCACTCCCATGTGTCCTTTTTCCTTCCCCACCTTAGTTCTTCTCTTTCTATCCCCCTCCTTCTTCCTCCCGTCAAATCTGAGTCTGGGGTAGCCGGCCAAGACTGCACCTTTTGCAACACTGCTGTGAGCCTGTGACCAAAAGGGCAGCGAAAAGCAATGCCCTAAACAGCCCGACGCTGGTACAGGTTTGCCAGGTCTTGGAGTGGCTGATCAGACTGTGTGTCCTGCCTGCGTGCCTCCAGCTGGAATGCAGTTAATTTTGATATACTAGCTACACTGGAAACCAGCTCCCTCTTCTAGGCTCTGCAGTTACACAGGAGGGAAAAGTGGTGCAAAGAGTCTTGTCCCTGAAGTCAGGTGCTCTGATGATCCCAGCCAGGGAGCAGGTCTGTTGACTTAGATTTGATGAGAACCGCCCACTCAGCTTGGTGCGCACACTCTTCTTCCTAGACGTGAACGGCTGCTCTTCCTTGCACCCTTCACCCGCCAACGTGGCAGTGTGTTGCTAAGCTACCTTCCTGGGTTTTGCTCTAGTCCCTGCGTCTGTCATCCTCATTGTCCATCCGCTGCCATCACGCTCCCTCCCAGTTGCCGCTCATTGGTTAGGGCTGGAAAGTGGAGACCGTGCATGTGTCCACGTTGGGGTGTCCATGGGCCACAGCCATTCTTCACGTGAGCAGAAAACACATGGCGTCCCTGCCCGTGGCCACTGGGCTAGGCCTGGTTCTGGGCTCATTTCAAGACACATCCTTGCATAAACATACAACACAAACCCTCTCACCTAGCCAAGCTCTCTGTCCTGCAGGCTGGCAAGGGAGGCAGAGGGCGCGCTGGGAGGTCTAGTTCACTTTAGTACACTGAGGAGGTCCTCAGGGACTCCTGTGGTGGGGGCCAGAGAAGGGCTTACACACCCAGAGAGAGACACTCCGTAGTCTTGGACGCTTTCCAGTCAGCTGGTCTGACCGGAGAGGATGGAGGTTTGAGGCTGGCTCGGCCTGGCAGCTGTCATGGCCCTGGTAAAGCCCTCCCTGCTGGACAGGTTGGGTCCCGCAGGCTGGACCCAGGGGCTTCTCTGCTTTCCTGATTCTGAACAGAGTCCAGGCTCTGCCTCTGGCTTTGGACTTCTAGGGACACTCTTGGGGTGCAGATTCTCCTGACACCCGTTTTGGAGAGCTGAGAGCCCACAGGCCAGCTGCCTAGCTCCTGAGACTAGTACCAGCTTGCCAGTCCCCCTGCCCCCCCGTTGCTTCAGCACACCTTCCCAGAGCTCCAGACACGGGGGGGAAATGGCTTACAGCTGATCTCGTCTGGGACACGTGGCAGCTGAGCACATAACACACAGGCTTTGCAAAAAGGGTTTCTAAACACAATTACGCTTTACTTTAGACAGCAGAAGAGCAATACAGATGTAAAACAAAACAACAAAACACAGGTAGGTCATTCCCTGCCTCAGTTTCCTCACCACTCAAGTGTTCTTTGGGATTTGGGTCAGTTTCCTTTCAGCATTCCCAGGCTCTCCCACCTGCAGCTCGTGGCTCTCTGACCCCAGCGCCCTGCCCTCCCTAAAATGGCCAGTGAGAGGCCCTCCCTCCCTTTTATAACTTCCAATCCCCCTTGTCAGGTAGGGTTGCCAACTGTCTAGGTCCACCAATGGCTATTAGCCAGGATGGGCAGGGATGGCATCCCTAGCCTCTGTTTGCCAGCAGCTGGGAATGGGCGACGGGATGGATCACTTGATGATTCCTTGTTCTGTTCATTCCCTCTGGGGCGCCTGGCATTGGCCGCTGTCGGAAGACAGGTCACTGGGCTAGACGGACTTTTGGTCTGATCCAGTATGGCCGTTCTTATGTTCTTATGTCTAACCATACAAACCCAAACACCCTTGCCCCACTCCCTGCCCCGCCCCTTCTCCGAGGCCCTGCCCCCACTCACTCCATCCCCCCTCCCTTCATTGCTCACTCTCCTTCACCCTCATTCACTTTCACCAGGCTGAGGCAGGGTGTTGGGGTTGGTGCGGGGTCCGGGAGGGGGCTCAGGGCTGGGACAGGGTATTGGGGTGCAGGAGGGGATGAGGGGTGCAGGCTCTGGGAGGGAGTTTGGGTGCAGGAGGGGGCTCAGGGCTGGGGCAGGGGTGCGGGAGGGGTTTTGGAGTGCTGGCTTCAGGAGGGGGGTCAGGGCTGAGGCAGGGGGTTGGGGTGGAGGAGGGGGTTCGGGGTGCAAGCTCCAGCCAGGCGTCACTTACCTCAGCCGGCTTCAGGTCGGCAGCGCAGCAGGGCTAAGGCAGGCTCCCTACCTGCCCTGGCCACGCACAGCTCCCAGAAACAGCTGGCATGTCCCTCTGGCAGCGGCACCTATGTGTGTGTGGGGGGGCAAGGGGCTCCACATGCTGCTCCTGCCTGCAGGCACCGCCCCCACACAGCTCCCATTGGCCGCAGTTCCTGGCCAATGGGAGCTGTGGAGTTGGCGCTCGGGGCATGGGCAGCATGCAGAGACCCCCTGCCCCCACCAGGGCTGCAGGGATGAGCCGGCTGCTTCCGGGAGTGGCGTGGAACCAGGGCAGGTACGGAGCCGGCCTTAGACCCACTGCGCCGCTGGACTTTTAGTGGCCTAAAATCTCCCGGTTTGGCTTCAGTAGCCTCAGGAGAGACAGCCTGATTCCGGGAGCACTGGCAACCTATTGTCAGGTGACCTCTTGTCAGCCTCAAATTCCATCAGGTGATCAGTTGCCCGGTTACCAGCCCACCCTACCAAACCAGTTTTCTTTGTTTGGCCAGCTGTGTCCAACAGTGCTTCCATTTGAATAGCAGCCCACCAAGGTTTAACAACCCTCCATTGTGACCCCTCTGCAGGGCCCAAGAATTTCTCCCGACATCTCCTGCGTGCGAGCTCCATATGGAGGCTACAGAACCAAGGTGAAGGCACAAAACAGGTCTTGCGATGCAAATGGTGATCAGAAAACAAACCAAGGTTGTCGTTTGATAGGGATACATATAAAGTTCATAACAGCAAACAGAATTCATAAGTCATACATAGACAAATTCCCCACGTTGCCCCAGGACCCATGGCACAGCTGCCTAGGGTCCCTGTGGGACCCAAATGAATAGCCTATCCCACCACATATAAACGAGGGCCTTTCACATCTAGGTTGGAAACCTACCGGGTAGGAGAGACTGAAAGTCATTACCAGCTTTAGGCTGCTGGGTGGCCCTTGTGAGACAAGTTTGGTGGGTCTCAGTCCAGCTCCTAGTCCCCCCATCACACTACCCCCACCCTGCAACTAGCACGAATCACCAGCCCTGCTGCGAGTCACCGCAGAGAGAACAAGGACTGAGCAGAGCCCCGTGCTAGGCTTCAGTGAGGGTCCTTCCAGTCAGGTTCACAGCGTATGGGCAGACGCTTGTCCTGTGCCCGTGCTACCAATCCAGTGCTATGCTCCCATTCATTTTTATTTTCTATCCAGGATCTTCCCTTCCTGGTCCAGCCTCCAAACACATGGCTTTGCCTTTTCTAATCACCTACAGTGCTTTGTTTTCTGTGGTTTTGCTGGAACATTTGGGGTGTCTCTGAAGGAAGTTACAGACTCAAAAAGCAATTTTCCTTTGTATAAATTCCCCGGAGAAGATGTGGAAATGGGAAGCAGCTGTGGAGCTAGTGACAGCCACAGAGTTTAATAAAAACAGGTCTTGAGGGGAAAGCTGAGAGGTTTGAAAATCTGAAGAACCTGTCAAAGGTCCCTCTGGTTCTGATCCAGTAGGTTTCTACCAAAGAAGTGGGATTGTTAGGGCTTTCTGCGGCAAAGCCTTTATTGTTATGGAATGTATTGCCTGATTTTAAGGGAATAAGATCATGGGCGGCACGTCGCAGAGGCTAGGGAAGGCTGGGCTCCCCAAACAGCATGGCTTGGCCCTGTCCATGGTTCACCCTGAAGCCCCCTCCTGTGCTCAGGGGCTGGGGGGAGGGGAGGGCGGCATGCTGCCCTGCCCTGCCCTCGGTGGCAGGGGGGGCATGCACCACCCACCTGCCCGCCCTGCACTTGGGGGTTGGGGAGGGGCTGTGTGCCACCCGCCATGCATTGCCCAGCTGCCTGGCGCTCCGGGGCTGGGACAGGGGGCAGGGACTGGCAGCTGCAGGGAGGGGGGGCTCTGGCAGGGGAAAGGGGGCAGGTCCTCGGGTGGAGGCTAGCCTCCCCCAGCCGGCGGTTCACCTGCCGCCCATGAATAAGATTATTGTTTATATAATATGGGTTATAGGCTCGCCAGTTAATCTGATCAGACGGTAATAAGGTTCTTGTCCCAGGATCAGGCTACACAGAGTTTTGCAAGGACCCTCAGGGTGTATGACAAGGACACTCACACTGAGAACAAAATACAGCCTTAAAGACTTTTATTGAGCTAAATGGAAAAGTAATCCATCAGAATGACAAAGGACGTAATATTGTTCTAGGGGCACTTGTGATATTAGTTACTATACAATTTCCCAGATGAACACACTCACACCCTTCCTTGGTAACCTGGTGGTGAGAGACAAAGGACCAGCCTCATGCCAAGAGTCCGATGGTCCAGGTTCCTCAGTTCTCGAGTGGGAGGTGAAGAACTTAGGAGACGCTAGAGAGCTAGAAAGCTATCGAGGGACCCAAGAGAAACTAACTTAAATCCTGACTAAAAACTAAGTAACCAACCAGGGTGGGAGCCTGAGCGCCATGTGCCCACCTTCCATGTCCAAACTTACTTTCCTCCCCCGCATACTATCGGGATGCCCTTACTCTCTAGGCTGGCATGTTCCTATGTATTCATGACAATTAGCTTGTTCTCACAGTTGTTATTTCTAGAATCCAATTATTATTTATTATTTCTGCCAATCCAGTGCTATGCTCCCATGCATTTTTATTTTCTACCCCATCTTCCCTTCCTGGGGCAGCCTCCAAACACATGGCTTTGCCTTTCCTAATCACTTACAATGCTTTGTTTTCCGTGGTGTAGCTGGACCACGTGGGGTGTCTCTGAAGGAAGACCGGTTATTTCCATGTTCTTTGTGGTGTACCCGCTAAGGTTAGAGAGGGCATTAACTTGGGTAGGCCATCCATCAATCCATCAATGCCACAGGTCTAACATGCTTTAACTCGTAAGTGAGATAACTCCCTTATCTACGTTAAAGGTCACAAACATACGTATGGCAACTTGCTTTAACTCATCATACAGATGATACTGTAGATTCCTTGTATTACTGCCAAAAATACTCTAGTACAAATCTACACATCTATATAATAAAACAAATAATCAAACCCATAAGAGAGAATATAAGCAAGGAAGCAGGCCAGCCCTATGGGCTACAAATTCCTTATATTGTAAAGGAGGTCCCTGTAAAGTGCCCTGCACAACTACGGCAGCACATTCAAACTCAGTCGAATGAACTATGGGCCTGGGAAAAAATCCTGAGTGGAGATCTCCCGTCCCCACATCCCCTGACCCACTTACAATATTGCTAACCTCAAGCTTCTCAAATTCATGAGTCAGCCTCCAAAATGGTACTTCAAACTCATTCTAACTAACGATTGGCCCCTGAGTGGAGCTCTCCCATCCCCACATCCCCTGACCCATTTACAATATGGCTAACCTCAAGCTTCTCAAATTCATGAGTCAGCTTCCAAAACGCATGAGGTTGGCTATCAAATCACGCAATTTTTACAAAAAAGTAGATTGTTTCCATGTCATAATACATTTCACTTCCCTTCTTGCTTTTGCACCCTTGAGGTGCACTCAAGTCACATTTTTGAGTTTTTCTCTGCAATCATGAAGGCTAGAAGCTAACTGATCTTTTAAATAAAAGCTGAGATTCTCATGAAATCACCTGACTCCAGGAGCTGGAACTTGAAGAAAAACACCAATTATCACAAGACTCAAACTCCTGAGAGCTGGCAGCACTATGGTGGGCCCATGCTGGAGCACAACGTCTGCAATATTCCCAATCCCGTGCGTTTCAAGTCTGTGAGTCCCCAAAACCCATAATTAAATAATAACGTTGGGATTCTGCTGTGGCCATCTCCTCTTGGAGTCCTTAGGGCCACAGTCGTTGCACCTTTTCAAGCTTTACCCTGCAACCCGGAGGGATAGAAAGGGACTTTTTTTTTAAATGAAAGCTGAGATTCTCCCACAATCTCTTGATGCCAGAACCAGGGGCTTTAAATGAAAGAAGTCATTTAGCATGAGACTTACTATAAAATCACAACAGTTGGCAACACTGGACCAGTGAGTGACCCCAGCGAAACTGCTGCCACCCCCATGCCAACAAAGCAGAGACAGGTGACTTCTTGGCCATCAGCCCCAGGAGGAATAAGCAATTGAGAGGCTCCTGTTACATAAAAGGAAAGGAAATTCTCTGCATGGATCCAGCCCCGTCCAGAGCTTCCTGCCAGGGTGAGAAGAATAGGCAAAGACTTGATAAAGCCCAGCAGAGGGAGGGTGCAGCACGAGATAGTCTTAGCAGCCAGAGCCCCGACAGGAACCATCTGGGCAAAGCACACAGCAAAACGCAAACAGCAACTCAAAGGTCAGGCTCCAGCCCAGCCTACGGTGGGCCGCTCTCACCCTAGGCCAGCCCTGCCTGTAGCTTGCAAGGCCCATCTTGCCAGTTATAAAGTCCTGGCTTCACAACAGAGCAATGAGCAGGTCTGGTGTATGCAACCAGCCACTGAGACATCCCCAGGGGGTCTGCTCCTCTCAGAGCCCAGCCTGGAGGCATCAAGAGCCAGTAGGCCACAGCTTACAAGCTACTTAGGTAACAACATGACCCCCATCAATGGAGTAGCTGAGCACCTCGCAGTCTTTCTCATCACAACCCCCCTGTGAGGCAGGGCAGGGCTACTATCCATTTGTACAGAGAAGGAGTTGATACACACACATAGGCTAAGTGACTTGCCCAAGGGCACACAGGAAGCCTGTGGCAGAGCAGGGAATTAAACCCCTCTCTCTAAAGTCTCAGGCTAGCACCCTAACCACTGCACCATCCTTCTGCTCAACACCCTGGCCTCCTGCTGCTTTGGCTGGGCTGAGAGGCCTAGGAGTATAGTGCAGGACACCTGCATGTGGAGAGGAAAGTCAAGATGTTCTGTGTCCAATGAGAAGCCCGAGGCCCAACATTTTATGGTTTTACTGCTAAACTCATCTCCCTTCCAGAGCCTTCAAGTGACTAATGATGCCCCCACCCCTCACCTCAAGGGCACCTTCCCTCATGAGTCAGTCCCAGGTGCCTAGGCAAGTTTAACAAAGAGTTTCTGGACTATGACTACAGTTCAAAGGAAGGCGTGTTGGGACCAAGGCCTCCTTGTCTGAGGCCCAGGATTTCAGGCCTGGTCTTCACCACTTATTACCAGAGCTGTTAGTGCATCATTTCCTAGCTCCTCCAGGGCTCTTGCATGGACTAAACGGTCACCACAGGATTGCACACTGATGTGCTGCACTAGTGAGCACTGCTCTGCAAAGACCCCTCGAAATCCAGAGTATAGCACTGTAAGTAAAGTGTGCGTGAGAGAGAGAGAGAGAGACTGCTCTCTACTGGGTGGAATCAGAACTGCCTAATTATGTGTCATGGGCCCTATACAGCTAATGACCAGTCCTGGGGAGCAGGACTATCTACGTTCTAGGCCTGCCACCACTGAGAAGTTCTGCACAGCCGCAGCACGCAGCATAGTGACAACAGTGACGTCCCCAGGGTGGCTGCAGATGTGCTTCAATATTTTATTCCTATTTGTGTAACTTACAAGGCGGCCTGAAAGATTTCCCTCCACCATAGCCTTGAGATTCACGGTGTGGGAAATTTCAGTCCTGAGAGAATGCTGTGAAGAAGGTTATAAGCATCCAAGAAACAAGGCCTTTGAAGGGAATGTCACGGCAAGAGAGCGGTGTGGGAATGACTGCAACTTTTGTTCAATAGCATTACAATAGTTTAGCCACCGATCAGCCTACACCGCTCACCAGCTGCAATGAGCAATGAACTTCCCGCAAATCACAGCACCGTTCAGTACACTGCAGAGCAGCTGATGCCCTCTTAAAGCATATGGCATTGCCTGCGGTTGAAGACGGGGGCCAGAACAGAGGGGCGGATTGGGCTGTTTCATTGTGCTAACATACCAATGTCCTTTGTTCCCTATAAAATCCCCTGGCAGCTGATGAGTCCCAGCCTGATTCAATTTAAACCTCCTGTAAATTTATAGAAATTTCAGCTCCCGGAGGAAACTCTGACAAAGCCCCGAACACGGGCTGGCCCTCAGGCATCTCTTGCTAGGAGATGCCCTGTATCTGTGGGAAATACAGGGAATCCGGGACTTGCATGCCAAGACTTGGAGGAGTTTTAGGAGAGCGAGAGAGACCCGTTCTGCACAGCACAAGTGCACTCTTGACCCTGAGCTTCTTACAAACAGGGGGAGGCAGCCAGGCTCCTAGGTTTGAACCATATCATGGGTTCCAATCAATGGAGCTGGAGGAAACACATACACACAGTGGTGTCCTAAGGGCCACAGAGCCTGGGCTGGGGAGGGGCAGGTTAAACCCGAGTGGGGCAGGCTGGGAAGGTCTCTAATGGACAGGATGCCTTAGGAAAGCAGCAGAGGAGGGAGGGGGAGGGAAGGAAAGGGGGATGGCGGAGCTGGAGAGAGAGGACGGAAGAGGCCTAGTTTGCACTAGAAAGCATTTGCTGGTGTAGCCAGCCTGGCAAACCCCTCTGTGTCGCTGATGACTTTTGCTAATATCACTTATACTGGTTCCCTCACTGCAGCGAGCTACGGCAGCCAACGCTGGTGTCACCGCGTCTACACGAGGGCTGTTGCTGGCATAGCAATAGCAGCCAGCCCCGAGCGATGAAGGGTCCAGCAGGCACCTGGCCCCGGCTGCGAAGAAAACGCTCCTAGCAGTGAGCTGGGGTGGGGGGAGGAGCAAGAGGGGAAGGAGAAGTGGGAGTGGGGAGAGGAGGAGGAGGCAGAGACTGCTGCTGAGCAAGGACAGAAGCCAGAGGCAGCCAGCGAAGGGCTGTTGGAACTTGCTGGGAGCGACTCTTTCACTATGACCCGTAAGTAGTGGGTGCTCTGGCGTGGCTCCCCCGCCCCTCTCTCTTCCAGGCACCCCCGACCCATGCGTTTCCTCTCTGCATTTCAGGGTGGCATCTCTCCTTCGCACTGGTGGTACTGCTGAGTGTGTGTGTGAGCCGGGCAAGCCCCAGCACAGGTACTGTACCCTGCTTAGCACAGGCTGCGCTGGGACCACATCTTCCCTCCCTGCCCCGGCTCCCCAGGCGCACGAGAAGGCTGCTCGCTCTGCAGGTGTCACTGTTTGCTGAGGTGCATCTGGCAGTGCAAAGGGCTGCACTCGGACGGGCTCCTGCCTTTGGTGCTGGGGAGGGGATTAGTATCAAGTGGGGGCCCTAATAAACGGCACAGCAGTAGTGTACAGTCATGTACACAGACCTGGCGTGGGCCCTACTGCAAGCTACAGAGGGCACCAGACACCGGAGGGGCTGGGTAGGACACAGGCGTGGGGCACGGACACCGGAGGGGCAGAAAGGACACACGCGTGGGTCACGGACACCGGAGGGGCTGGGTAGGACACAGGCGTGGGGCAGGGACACCGGAGGGGCAGGTAGGACACAGGCGTGGGGCACGGACACTGGAGGGGCTGGGTAGGACACAGGCGTGGGGCACGGACACTGGAGGGGCTGGGTAGGACACAGGCGTGGGGCACGGACACCGGAGGGGCAGGAAGGACACAGGCGTGGGACAGGGACACCAGAGGGGCTGGGTAGGACACAGGTGTGGGGCACCAGACACCAGAGGGGCAGGTAGGACACAGGCATGGGGCACCAGACACCAGAGGGGCAGGTAGGACACAGGCGTGGGTCACGGACACCGGAGGGGCAGAAAGGACATACGCGTGGGTCATGGACACCAGAGGGGCTGAGTAGGACACAGGCGTGGGGCACCAGACACCAGAGGGGCTGAGTAGGACACAGGCGTGGGGCACCAGACACCAGAGGGGCAGGTAGGACACAGGCGTGGGGCACCAGACACCAGAGGGGCAGGTAGGACACAGGCGTGGGGCACGGACACCGGAGGGGCTGGGTAGAATACAGCCATGGGGCAGGGACACCGGAGGGGCAGGTAGGACACAGGCGTGGGGCACGGACACCGGAGGGGCTGGGTAGGACACAGGCGTGGGGCAGGGACACCGGAGGGGCAGGAAGGACACAGGCGTGGGACAGGGACACCAGAGGGGCTGGGTAGGACACAGGCGTGGGACAGGGACACCGGAGGGGCAGGAAGGACACAGGCGTGGGGCACAGACACCGGAGGGGCTGGGTAGGACACAGGCAGGGACGGCTCCAGGCACCAGGCAACCAAGCACACGCTTGGGGCGGCACCTGGTAAGGGGCGGCGGGGGGAGCACGGCGCGGCATTCCGCGGGGGGGGCGCGCTCCGGCGGCGTGGCGCTCGGCGGGGGAGGGTGGCGCGGGGCTCGGCGCTCGGGGGGGGGGGGTTCCGGCGGCGCGGCGCTCGGCGGGGGGAGGACTCGGGGGGGGGCACTTTTTTTTGCTGCTTGGGGCAGCAAAAAAGTTAGAGCCGGTCCTGGGCACAGGCATGGGGCACGGACCCTGGAGGGGCTGGGTAGGACACAGGCATGGAGCAGGGACACCGGAGGGGCAGGAAGGACACAGGCACGGGTCACGGACACCAGAGGGGCTGGGTAGGACACAGGCGTGGGGCAGGGACACCGGAGGGGCAGGAAGGACACAGGCACGGGTCACGGACACCAGAGGGGCTGGGTAGGACACAGGCGTGGGGCACGGACCCTGGAGGGGCTGGGTAGGACACAGGCGTGGGGCAGGGACACCGGAGGGGCAGGAAGGACACAGGCGTGGGTCACAGACACCAGAGGGGCTGGGTAGGACACAGGCGTGGGGCACGGACACTGGAGGGGCTGTGCATGTGTGTGTGTGGGTGTGGGGTAGCAGAAGCCAGAACATTACTCCAGGTTTCTCTGTGTTCCTTCTTGTCATTTTTGGCGGCATTTTTGTGTTAATCCACCCACGAACGTGGGTTTCGGGGCCTCATTGGTCAGCCGTGGCCCTGGGGGAATCTCTCCTTTGCCCTAAGGGAGCCAGAAGAAATAGCTCCTTGGGGGCTCATCCTGTAAGCAACTGTCTACGCCGGGGAGGTTCAGGGCTGCAAACAGAGCCCAGGTGCTAGACTCACGAGGGAAGAGGTGGCGGCAGCCACGTCCGTCCTGCATCCCCTTTGCCCCGGCCTGACCCGGTGATGAGGTTTTCCCTTCAGTCTGCTCCTGAGTGCTTTGTCCAGGCGGGTTTGCAATCCCTCCAGCGCCGGGCTCCCTCTGCTCCAGAACAGATGAGTCCAGGGGATAGCCTCTCCCCCACGTTTCGCTCGAAAGTGGCACAACTGTGCTCCTTGTTGCCAGGAGAGAGTTATGTCTCCAGCCCAGTCTCACATTCCCTCTACACTCCCCTTGGAGCCCGTGCGGCTCTGGCTGGATTAGGGCTCCCTTCTCGGCAGCTCTTGGCAGTGTTTCCCACCAGGTCCTGGAATCAGCAAGGCAAATTCAATAGGAAAAATAACTAACAGGACCCGGCGGCTGAAGGGAAAGGCAGGGCCATGCGGAGGAGAGGGAGGGAAAGCACACAAAGCGGAGATAGTAACAGAGGGGTAGCCGTGTTAGTCTGGATCTGTAAAAGCAGCAAAGGGTCCTGTGGCACCTTAGTCTATAAGGTGCCACAGGACTCTGCTGCTAAAGCGGAGAGGTGTCTCTGCCAAGCAGGCTCCGTGGGGCTGTGAGGGCAGCCGTGGCTGCATGTACAATAGCTACTCAGAGGCTGCACCTAATGGGCATAGCCAGTGCCATCCTCAAGCTGCAGAGCCTGTATCACGCTGCGTGCCATGCACCAGTCAGGGACCGGGGCAGCATCGCCTTATTAAAGCTGGGGGTGATCAGGGGCCCCATTACAGAACTTGCTGGGCCACCTGTGGCCACACCTCCCCCAGGGACCACTCCAGGAGTGATACAGCCTCATGTGATGGAGTGCCGTGCTGGGGGGCACAAGGTGCACCTTGTTCTGAGCAGCCCCCCAGCCTGATGGGGAAGGGGCTTGGCCAGTTCAGAGGACTCACCCATCACTCACTCCTGGGTGCTGGGTTTGGCTCAGATGGGTTACGGAGAGGGGCATCCTGAACATGGCTCTCACACTGCCCACTGCATTCATCCCGCTGGGTACCATTGCCAGTGAGGTTCCCGAGCATGGGCAGCGTGGTGTGCAAAAACAGGTCCTTCCTGATAGGTCCGTAAGAGCTTGTCTGTGCCAACGGTTAGTAACCCTACCTCACACTAGGCTGCCACGCACCCACTGTCCGCCCAGTCCCTGCTGCCACGACGCACCTCACGTCCACAGTGCGCTTTGATCGCCAATTCTTTCAGAGCGGGGCAGAGCCAAGCTCGCTATGGACCTTTCAGTGCTCGGCAGCAGGGTCCGCCTGGACCCTTAGCAGGTGGCCGGCTGGGGTGGAGGAGATGGACAACCCCTCCGAGTAAAATACCATCCAGAGCATTACCCACTTGTGATGCCAAGCAGCTAGATTTAGCTGGCCACGGGAGCCACGATCACCACTGTACGAGCTGGGCCAGTGGCTTTGTGCTCACGTGGCCCAATGGCAGATGGACACACAATAAAGGAGAGAGCATTCAGGTGCCAGCAGACTGCATCAAAGCTGGAGACGCTGGGCAGAACCCTGGTCCCACTGTAGTCAGTGCTAAAACACCCATTGACTTCAGCGGCACCAGGATCTGGCCCAGGGCCCCAGATCAAAAAATCTTCATCAAACAAAACTTTCCCCTATGAAAAAACTGCCTGGCCCCTTGCGTGCTGAGTCTGGAAGATGAGGGGGGCTTGTGCGCGGACCAGCTGCCCGAAGGGGCTTTAACTGGACAGCAACGTGTCCTCGCTCCCTCTCCGCAGGCTTTTCTCACAGTCGGCTCCTACCAGACCTGGCCGCTGTGCGCTGTGCTCCGCGGCTGCCTTGCACCCCTCTGGCAAATAGCGAGGGCTCACCTTGCGGCTTTCCCAGCCACCCCCAAATATGGCTGTCCAGCCACCCTTCCTTCACATGGCGGGCAATAGCCAGCCTTCACCCCAGCTCGGAGTCCAGTGTAACATCCCGAAGGGGACAGGAGCAGGGGCATCATGCAGCTAAGTTCAGAGGGAAATGAGGGTAAGGGACCAAAACACACAAAAGAAAAATAACACGAAGGGCCACAGGCCAAGGTCCTCACTGAGCTTTGGTGTGGTTTTTATTCAGGCCAAGCTGCCATTGAAACGAATGAAGTCCTGGCCTCAGCCCTGTGTGACTGAGGTCAGAGCTGTCAGTCTAGTGCTGACACCAGCCAGACTGACTCTGCTGCTTTGGAGCGAAGCGCTAGCCCCGCCAGGCGAGGAAGCCAGCTTGTAACATGGGCTGCCGCCTGCTTCCGGCCCCAGATAACAGCAGCCGTGCTGCCTCAGGCTGTTTCCTTACTCAAGTCTCTGTGCTGTTCTGCTTTGTAACGGCTCATCTCAGACAGAGACAGCCACTTCCCACCGCGGCGGCACCAGCTCCAACCCCCGCAGGGCCCCGGGCTGACACTTCTGAAAGGCCAGAGGTGGCATGGGCAGAGCAAGCCCCGTTCGAGCCGTTACAGAATGGACCGGGGAGCCCTGTTTTAACCAGCCGTGTGGGCCTGGAGCGAATCTCAGGATGGAATTTCCTCTGGGCCCTCGGTAGGAACAATCAATTCAACCATGCCTTGAAGGGGGTCATTTTCCATCCTTCCTCAAACCAAACCACCATTCCAGAATGCTTAGGCCCTGGAACGTTTCAGAACCGTACTGATTTTCTGCTGGAAAACAATGGCATTTACCAAACCCACGGGTTTAAATTTAAAAAGGTACAAGGGAAAAAAAACCCTCAGAGAACCCGACTTCTTTAGATTATTTTCCTTTCCTATAATGACCTTATGGGCTCAGGGTTTTTTTTATACAAACAAACCCTGTCATACTCTCCAGCCAGGGCCCTAACCTGACCTGCCAGACCTATCCACTCCTCAACTATGCGGGAGCTCAGTTCCCAGTTTGTATCTGCTGAACTCTGTGGCTCAGGTTCATTTCTCTGTTGAAGGGCTTTGTACCATAGTATCCGAGTGCCTCCAAGGTGAAATAGATTGGCAATAGCCAGGTCCCAGGGGGAGTACAGGGAGGCCCTGGTGCTTCTCCCTTCTTCCATCTCGTGTGGTTATAAGCAGGGAGAGCCAAAGCTCAAGAGAGGAGGGGGTCTGGGAAGTCCTGCCCATGTATCATCACCCTAGTGTCTACAGCCAGGTCTGTGCTACAGGCTTTGGCTGGCATAGCTGTGTGGCTCGGGGGGGTGAAGAGGTGTGATCCGTGGCCGCCACCAGAAGTCCCTAGTGCCGACAGTTACAGCGGTAAAGCTACGCTCTTACAGAGAGCGTGTTTCACGTGTGAGGGGTGGTTTTACTATAGCGGAATAGAGCACCGCTTTGCTGGTAGAGTTGTGTCCACATTGTGTGCGCTTTGCCGGTATGGTATCCCAGGACGCCTGTGCCAGCAAAGCGTTCCTACTGTCGATATGACCCAGACGCCTGTCTGAAACCGGCAAACCTCCTGTGTCAGGGACTCTCCCCATCCCCAGGACAGGCGCTCTCACTCGCTCACTCTTGTAGTATTTTGACACTGCTGTCTTCTGTCCCAACCAGAGAAAGGAAGTGGTAATGTGTGTGTGTGTGGGGGCGGGGGGGTTGACAAACAGTGAAGTAAGCTGGCCAGAGCCTGCTGCACTGTGGGATTCAGTTGAAGAGAAGGTTTGGGGTGGGAGCATGTTGTAGCAAACTGGATTTGCCCAAAGCTGAAAAAGAATTTGCTTCCGGAGCCCCATGGCAGGGCTGATTTCCTTCCCAGCCATCACTGAGCACTTGCCTGAGCTCTTAACTTAAGACAACAGTCTGGTTCTGTCTGCGCCAGTCTGTGTATGCTGGGGTGGGGGAGGGCGAGGGCGAGGGGGGCCTGCTCGCTAGTGGAAGGTGTGTTCCCCCCTTGTGACGAACAATAGCCCCCGAAGTGGGACTGGCCTGGCACTGTGTATGCTAGAAAGAGGAAAGATGGCCGGGGACTGGCTCACTCAAAGGGATCCGGGTCTTGGGTTCACATGGGCCTTTAGGATAGGAGAGACCAGGCCATGAGGCCCATGATCACACGGTGACTGTTTGCCCATGTGGAATTTGCTGGGGTCTTTGCTGAAGAAGCCAGGGAGTGCATGGGCCATGGAGATGGCACTTCCCTCGAGGTGCTCCCTGACAGGCAGGGGTGTGGCGTGTATCAGGGATGGAAACTTATGTTGCTGCTGCCCTGCTGTGACTGTTCAAGGATGGGCAAAGTGTGACAGGGTCTGTCTGTGATGGGATCCCTGGGATGCAGCCTGGAACTGTGGGACTGCTCTGCCCCCCTGAACTCTCTCCAGCCCGAGCTGTCTCTCACAATGTCTTGCTAGTGATCAGCAGCAAACCCCTCCAGGCGCTGTGATCACTCAGCACAACAGCATGTGGAGCCCCACACCCAGCTAGATTGCATGAATGCTCCCAGAGCCACTCATGAATTACACAGAGAAACACACCAGAGCCAAATCCCCCCCAGCTCCCAGCACTGCACCTCAGGAATATACCGCCTTGCCCCGCTCAAGATGGGCTGTGCAGATCTATTAATTGGTTCACCACTTCATGAATGGAAAGTGGACATACAGCAGCCTTTGCAAAACCTGAGCAGATTTGCCCCACACTTCATACAAACTCACTGGTAAAGATAAACAATAAAACAAATTTCTTGAGTACAAAAAATAGATTTTAAGTGATATTAAGTGATTGGCAAAAAGTCAGAGTTGGTTACCAAAGAAATAAAATCTAAGCACATAGTCTAAACTCTCAGCCCGATTAGACTGGGCAACAACTAGGCTAAGCCGTTTTTCTCACCCCACTGGATATTGCCGTCCTTCATATACAGATTTCACCCTTGACATCTGGGCGAGTCCGCTCAGCTGGAGTCTTCAGAGTGTCCCTGTTGCGTGCAGCGTAGGTGGGTGAGGGAGAAAGGCCCAGCATGGGGCCACTGTGTCTGTTTTATACCCTTAGTCCATGTGCTGGGAAAACACAAGTCCAGGCCTGTCTGGGGCATTGCTGAGTCCCCAGGCCAGGTTGAGCAATTGCCCATGTGTGGCCTCATGCAGGTGAGCCATTGCATCATAGCTCCCTTGCTGGAGAATGGTTGTTGATGGGTTGATTGATACCCTGCCAGGTGTTGGCTACTTTCCTTGCTATTGCCTATGGGAAGCTAATATCTGGCTGATTCCCCAATTTACAGCCTGTTTTAGTGACAACCATACAACACAATTCTCATAACTTCATATGCATTAATGATATGAATATCTGGGTAGAGAAATGACTTTCAACAGATCATAACCTTTCCCCTGAGACCTTACGAGGCATGCTTTATATGTAACATCACAACCATATATAAATGAGGAGGGTAGCAAAGCGGGCGATGGAGGGAAGGGGCCAATTTTGTCTTTGTGCTGCTCTCATGCAGTATGTGAGGTTGAAAATGGGCCCAGTTCCCAAGCTCTGAGATGGGTGAGGGGTGACCTTTGCCATCCACACGAGAGCAGAGCAAAGAGCCACACAGCAGCTTCCTGTGACACAGGTCCAAAGGCTGGGCTGGAGAAATCAAACATGAATTAGCCAAGGTTACATCCAGCTGCTGCGAACCTGCTCTCTTGTGGAGAGGTGGGATGGCTTCTGCAGTAGGGCAGGGCACAGACAATGGGCAAGAGCTGTAGACTTCTCCTCCAGAGACCAATTCAAAGCTGGGGTACGTCACAAGGGACATGATGAATCTGGTGGTGACCATCTCAGTCCTGTATCTGGTATGAGACTAGCACCATCTGACTGGCACATTCTGCTCAGCACAGCCCAAGAGCCAAATTCACGGCAGGTGTAAGTGGGAATCACTGCATTGGCATCAGTGGTACACTCAGCCACTGGCTAGAGGTGCATTGGCAGAGCTGTATGGGATGCTCTTGGACAGGACTGGGGTGCGTTAGTAATGCTCTAAGGGGGTGCTGCAGGACAGGACCTGGAGGAGCTGTGTATTGGCCCAGGGTTTGGTATAGCGAGGGCACGGCCGATCAGGCATTAGAGTTGCGGGGGTGGGGGTGGAAGGGGGAATAATGAGTGGAAAAGCCACTCTGCCCATTTCTGTGGAGTTACAGCAAGGGATACAGTGTACTTAGACTTTCAGAAAGCCTTTGACAAGGTCCCTCACCAAAGGCTCTTATGCAAAGTGAGCTGGCACAGGATAAGAGGGAAGGTGCTGTCATGGATCAGTAACTGGTTAAAAGATAGGAAACAAAGGGTAGGTATGAATGGTCAGTTTTCAGAATGGAGAGAGGTAAATAGTGGTGTCCCCCAGGGGTCTGTACTAGGACCAGTCCTGTTCAACACAGTCATAAATGATCTGGAAAAGGAGGTAAACAGTGAAGTGGCAAAATTTGCAGATGATACAAAATTACTAAAGATAGTTAAGACCCAGGCAGACTGCGAAGAGCTACAAAAGGATCTCTCAAAACTGGGGGACTGGGCAACAAAACGGCAGATGAAATTTAATGTTGATAAATGCAAAGTAATGCACACTGGAAAGCATAATCCCAACTATACATATAAAATGATGGGGTCTAAATTAGCTGTTACCACTCAAGAAAGAGATCTTGGAGTCATTGTGGATAGTTCTCTGAAAACATCCACTCAATGTGCAGCGGCAGTCAAAAAAGCGAACAGAATGCTGGGAATAATTAAGAAAGGGATAGATAATAGGACAGAAAATATTATGTTGCCTATCTATAAATCCATGGTACGCCCACATCTTGAATACTGTGTGCAGATGTGGTCGCCCCATCTGAAAAAAGATATATTGGAATTGGAAAAGGTTCAGAAAAGGGCAACAAAAATGATTAGTGGTACAGAACGGCTTCTGTATGAGGAGAGATTAATAAGACTGGGACTTTTCAGCTTGTAAAAGAGACGACTAAGGGGAGATATGATTGAGGTCTATAAAATCATGACTGTGTAGAGGAAGTAGATAAGGAAGTGCTGTTTACTACTTCTCATAACACAAGAACAAGGGGTCATCAAATGAAATTAATAGGCAGCAGATTTAAAACAAACAAAAGGAAGTATTTCTTCACACAATGCACAGTCAACCTGTGGAACTCCTTGCCAGAGGATGTTGTGAAGGCCAAGACTATAACAGGGTTAAAAAAAGAATTAGATAAATTCATGGAGGGATGAGCCGGGATGGTGTCCCTAGCCTATGTTTGCCAGAAGCTGGGAATGGGCGACAGGATGGATCACTTGATGATTACCTGTTCTGTTCATTCCCTCTGGGGCACCTGGTACTGGCCACTGTCGAAAGACAGGATACTGGGCTAGATGGACCTATGGGCTGACCCAGGAGGGCCATTCTTATGTTCTAATCCCTCTCCATGAGAGACCACGCTGGGCCAGGCAGCGCCATAACCTGTCACATTTCTGTCCTCCCTGGGAGCAGCTCAGTGCAGCTTCCGGAAACCTGCGAGGGAGGAAGACACAGGGGGCCCATCCTCACAGCCAGCCCCCTAGAGAGACTTCCTCAAAGCCCATGGGAAAGCGCAGTGCAGCGAGTACAGACCGCTTGGCCAGGGCTTTTTACTTCCTAAAAGTTGGTAGAAGAAAGTTTTAAAATAGTTGAGATTCATTTGAGTAATTTCTTCTCCCCGCCTCACTGCCCGTCTGGAGCCAGGGCGCTGGCAGAGGGACTCGTGCTGTGAGACTGCAGAGGAAGGAGGAGGACAGGACTAGTGGCACGCTAAGCAGCTTTCCACCTCCGGGCCACTGCACCAGCCCCCCCCCCCTCCCGCCATTGTTTGGTGGCCTCTGTGGATCGGGGGGGGGGGGTGAGGAGGAGAGAAAGAGTCTCTATTCATTTCGCCTCTGGACGGTCAGTCACCCATGTCACAAAACCACCAACTGGCCATCTCAGCAGACAGGCCAGGGGCTGAAAGGGCGCTGGAGGAGCGACTTGCCATCTGCCTCCTGCTGGGGCTCCCTCCATTCAGAGGATGGGGTACACGGAGGGGAGCATGCCGGGACCCTGCCCTGTGAACACAGGCCATCAGGCTGCGGCGCTGCCCGCCAGCATCTCTCACAAGCACTAGGAAGGTCTGAGGAGGGGCCCGGAGGAGGGGAGCGGGCTGGAGTCTGAATCTGCAGTGCCAGCAGCAGGGTGTGCGGTGCTGGGCAACTGGGGTGTGGGCTGGATGTGCTGGGAGCCAGGAGCCTCCTGCCTCTAGCTTTCTGACAACCCCTTGGTGGGACTAAGCACTAGTGGGTCTGTGAAAACGTAGCGCAAGCAGGCGGGAGCTTTGGGTGTGTCACTCCGCCAGGAAAAGAGCGCCCAGGAGCACAGCTCGGGCAGGAGGGGGCTGCAGTGGGGACATTCAGGGACGCAACGAGAGCGCTCAGAGGTGGGGAATGGAGCCTAAGGGAGCCGGAGCCGACTAGGCAGGAAGTAGTGGGGCTCGGAGGACGTGTGCTGGCTCCGACTGTAGCAGGGTATCTGAGGGTCTGCGTGTGTGTCTGCCCTGAGCTTCATCTGGAAAGCTCCCTCAGTGGTGGCCCCGGTGCGAGCGCTAGTGTGGGGGTGGGCTAGGAGCCTAGCGGGTGAGATGTGTATGGTGAACACGGACTAGGAGACATGCAGGGCGACGGCCTGGGGGAGCAGCTACCAAGTAAGGAACAGGAGAAGGAGACAAACCGCAGGGAGAGAGGAGAAGCTGGAGCTGGGTAGATGAGTGAAGGCAGAGATGAGGGGCACTGGCAGGTGAGACACTTGAAAAAGGACTTTGTCTTGTCTCCGAAGTGTGAAACTGAGCAGAAAAGGTGGGAAATTTCCCATCTCTGCCACTCCAGGGAAAAGCCAAACTCTCCTCTCAGAGACAGCACAAGGAATAGCAAGTGCTGATCTGCAGTGTGTTTGATCCTGAGGGAAGCATTTGCCCAGTAAAGGCGAGGGCTTGTTTATTCATCTGTAAATAATATTCAATAATCCTGGCACCGCGCGGCTAGTATGTGGGGAATGGCAGGTGCGTCAGGGAGGTGCATCGGGGCAGTTCTGCAAGCAGGATCTGCTCCGTATGGATCAGTGGGATTTGTTCATTTGTGCTGCATGGGAACAATGAGCCAGAAACTGCAGCTGGTCTACAGAGGAGGAGAAAGGGAGTCATTGGCCAGATAAGAAGCCAACGCTCCCAAAACATGGGAACCTGCATGCACCCAAAATGCGTATCATACCCTCTCCTGACCTGTATTTACTCTGTCCCAGCCGTTTATTCACATGCCTCAAGATTAAAGAGGGGGAATCATTCAGTGAGAGGGATGTGTCTGAGCCACTTTTTCTTGCCAAGAATTTTATTTCTGTTCAATTTCCTCACCTTCCTCTGTAATGCTCAGGGGCTCTGAAGCCCAGAGCTACAAGTCGGTCCCGGCTCCATTGTTTGGGCCTGCAGCGCTCACCTAGGCAACGGGGAATCCGAGGCTCTTGTTACAGCTCGGCTGAGATCAGAGCGACGATATGTGCGTGTTTCTGGGCATTACTCATCATTGTTTCCACTTCTTCATGGTTAAATAATTTGTCCCCCTGCTTATTGTGCTGTTCTGGCTGCCCTCTGCGAGGGGTCTTGGAAGGAAAGCAACATGAAGGCAGGGGAGCAGCAACATGTCATGTCATGTCTGCGGGAGGTAGGCAGGCACAGCCAGGGCCGGCTCCAGGCACCACCCGGGCAAGCTAGTGCTTGGGGCGGCTGCTTGTAGGAGGCGGCATTCCGCCCAATCCTAGGGCGGCACGGCTGCTTTTTTTTTTTTTTTTTTGTGGTGTTCCGCTCCGGCCGCCCTGTAGGAGGCAGCGGCGCGGAGGACGGGAGTGCCCTGCAGCAAGCCTGGCAGGGCAGCCCGCGTCCTTCCCTCCCAGCTGACCGGAGCGGTGCAGAGCCCTCCCGGCAGGGGGCACGGCGGGAGGGGCCACGTGGTAGCGCCCCACTGAAGCCCTGGCCGCCCCCCTTCTCTCTCTCTCCCCCAGCTCCCTTCCCCTCCCCCCGTTAGCTGGGGCACATCTGCAGGGCAGGGAGTCCCCCCCTGCACCCTGGCTCCGGCCGCCCCCCAGGTTTGTGGTTTTTTTTTTTTTTGCTTGGGGCGGCCAAAAAGCCAGAGCCGGCCCTGGGCACAGCAAATCAAATTCTTCCTCGGGGCCACATCTGAAGGGCTGCCGGGTAGCACCTCCAACAGCGCAACACAACCTAACCCTACACCACGGTACTGTCAAGCACGGGGCACCAGGCCCAGCGTTGGTGTGGGATGTAAACTCAGGCCCTTCGGCAAAGAGGTGAGAGCGCTACCAGCCCAGACAGACCCAGAGCGAGCTCTACCCAGCAGAATAATGGTTAAGGCAACATATGAGTAACTGTGGCATTTGCTGCTGCCGGATATTATTGAAACAAATACCTTCCCTGAGGTATACAAAACAGTCCGATAAATAACTGCAGTTACATGAGTTGGGATTTCAATTCTCATCCTCTATGTGATGTGAGGTGATCCCTAAATGGGGGCAGGAAGAACCCTGCCTGCTGTTACAGTACTGCTGGGATACACGCATTGTCCGAGCTTCCCGTCAGTAGCTCGCAGAGTTCTCGTACTTGGCTCCTTTACTTCATTGCCCTGGGCAGCAACTGCTGCGTGATGTCCTTAGTGCAAGTGGGGAGGGGCTGCCCTTTGGGCCTCTGCCTTGCCACAGACAAGTCCTCTGGCTGTGAACAGCTGCTGCTCCAGTTAGGAGCTGACAGTCTGGACAGCCCTAGGTCTGCCTGCCTTTTCATGTCCTGATTTTCATGTCCATAGCCACGCCAAGCTGATGGGCTCCAGGGTCGTCTATTTTTACAGCAACCGTAAGCGGTCCTGAGAAGAGGCTGCACATTCCTTTGTCATGTATGGTTTCTGCAGGACCTGCCTGTAAGACTAATATTTACAAAGGCTTCCCTCGCGGAGGGCAGCCCACCAGAACAGTCAGTGCTGGTCTCTGCTCTTAGGTGCGTGGCTGCACTGCCATCCAGGCACAGAACTTGCTGCTGGCTGGAAGCCATTTGTCCAGCGAGATCTTCATGCTGGCTAGACGGGACATTGGAGCGCAGGGGGCGGTAGTGGTGCTGTCCCGTCGCGTTTCTCCTAGTGTCCATCACCCTAGAGAGAGGAGGGCAGGAGAGCTCAGCGCATGTGTCTTCACTGCAGTTAACTTGGGTGGTCGGCCGTGGGGTCTGAGCATTGGTGTTAGTCTAGCGTGGGTGTGAGCTGCCACATTGCAAAGTCCTCCCCGAGTTACTGCATCCTCACTGCTGCTGTCCTCACTCGGGTGTGTCACTAGGACTTGTGAGGGCATATCCCATGGTCCTTTGTGCTGCAGTGAGCTGAGCTGCTCCATGGTCCTTTTCCAGGGAACTGGGGGAGAACCCATCTGTCCTGGGCACATGCAGGGATCGAATCGTGGGAGGTCGACCAGCACTTCAGTGGCTTAGCCTGCATCATCAGTGAAAAGTGGCTGGTTGGCAGCCCGAGTGGAAGCAGCATGCAGGCTCCAACCCCCCAGCCAGGCCTGAAAACACTAATAAACTTGAGTGAGATGCTTGTGTGTGTGTGGAGGGGAGGCGGCTAGGGCAATAGCCGGCTGAGAGCCTGCGGTAACTGCAGGGAAGACAGACCCTGAGAGAGCACGGAGGAGCAATAAGGGCCGGGTCCAAAGCTCATTGAAGTCACTAGACAGAGAGCGATTGACTCCACTGGTCTTCAGATCAGGCCCTGGGGGTGTCAGCTTTATGCTGCGGGAGGGGAGACAAGCCCCGGCTGTTCTGTGCTCTGGATCGGCGATTTGGGGATAATTCAGCCAGCCCTCAAGGAGACGCATTTTAGGGCAATTCTGTTCTAGCCAGGCTCTGCTCCTGCACCCATCCCCGCAGGGCCTGCGGGCTGGCCCGTTCGGCTGGTGTTCAGCTGAGTGGCAAGCTATCCCAGATCGCAGCATGTGGGTACGTGGGTCCTGAGCCACTCTCATTACTCTCGCCCCAGCAAGACAGGAGCAAAATCAAAGGGCTCAATCTCCGGCAACAGGAGGAGAGGAATCCCCCCTTCAGGGCCTTTCTGTCCTCAGCGAATCTGGTGCTCAAAGATGTTTCTCAGGGACCAGGCCAGTCCCTCACCGGGGTGTTGGTGGACAGCATCACGCATCTGGGGCAGGCTGGTTCCTGTTACTACAGCACCTTACAGTCTAAGAGCCCTTGGGCCGAGACGCTGCCTGTTTCCGTTGTTTCTCTGTGGGTTCGGATGTCACACACTGGTTCCCATTAATTCAAACCTTTCATCCTTATTTTTAAAAACATATAAATTGCAGCCTCAAGCCCCAAACCTGCCAAGCATCCCTAGTTTCACAGCATTGAAGAAATACAATCCTCAACATCTGCGGAACAGTTGGGAGACTTGGAATCTCCTAGAATTTAGCGGCTACGAGACCAAAGGCTCGCTATGCATTGGAACGTGTATACAGCAAAAAGGCATTGCATAACACCAGCTGCCTTTAACGTGCATCCAAGGAAGTCTCTGAGCCATACTAATTATAACAATCTCTATTTACCATCAAATCACTGTACAAACCAGGAATGTTCCATTGAGCAACCTGCTCCGGGCTCTGCATGCTGTGCTCCCTGACTCACCCTCATATTGGGTTGGCCATGGCTCTCAGGGAGGATATTGTCCCCTTATGGAAATTTTGAATGGTGACCACGGTGTGTCCACCCAGCTATCCTCCCACCGAGGAGCTGATACAGCTCAGTAATGCAGTTTGGAAAGTGGCCATCGCGGGGCATAAGTCAGAGCATGACCCCAGTTATGGAGAATCTCAGGAATGGGACAGAGGCGGCAGCGACGGAACTCCTGCAACAGATCCTCTCTGCTTGCTGGTAACTGTCTGTGAGACTCTCCCCCCTCCACTGGCATGCGCTGCTCTCTGCCACCTCATGAATTCAGCCCATCTGTGAGAATTCCCAGCCCAGGCAACTCAATGAGCCACCCATGGACATAAGCCCAAGCCAGCCCCTGGCACCATTCAGAGCATGTTGCAGAACCCACCTGTTTGACCTGGCTTGGAAGCCTGCTTGCATCAAAATTCCACAGCTATGCAGCTCACTGACGTCGCTCTCCTTGCTGGCCGGCTGAATTGGGAGTGACCCATGCCCAGACTCTGTTCTTGTGTAACTTCAAAGGACTCCGGATTTATACCCGAGAGCAGAATGAAAGCAGAACATGGCCCGAAATGCTTTACCCATCACATACTGGGTCAGACTTTGCAAAACGGTGAACTGTGTGCTGAACCTGCCCCTGGCAAAGATGTGGAAAGTTCTCTCTCTCTATTTCCGTGCCCCTTGTGGACAGGTTGTCGTCTCCCCAGACTCTCCTGTTCTCCTGGTTACTTGTGAGAGATGTTTCTTTTCCTCCAATGGCTGTTCTTCCAGGCAGACCTAGCGGGTCCACAGGGGAGCTTTGTTCCCAAGCTGGCTCTGTGTTGCTGACGGAAATAGGTCGCTCCTATCTGTCCGATTTGGGTTTTTTTTTTAAGTGTACTGACAGATACACTTCTAGAGTGCAAAAATACAGATCTAGGAGCATCCCGAAGGGTGTTGGAACAGACATAGACCTAAATCACGTTTTTAGAAGTTGCCACATTTCAGACAAAGCAGCTCATGCTCTGGCCGGGATTTATCCTATAGACTGAAATAAGACACCAAAGACACTGCTTCCTGTCCCACTGCTTGTAGAAAGGTGTGACACCCACTCTTCCCAGGCCCCGGTCACATGACCTGGGTCAGGGTTACAAAGGTTATACCCTGGCCACATGGCAAGAGTCATCGAATCATAGAACCGTAGGGCTGGAAGGGAGCTTGAGAAATCATCAAGTGCAGCCTCCTGCGCGGACGCAAGACCAAGGAACCCTGGACCTTCCTTAACAGGTTTGTCCAACCTGTTCTTCAGAACCTCCAGTGATGCAGATTCCACAACCTCCCCTGGAAGCCTGCGCCAGAGCTTAACTAGCCTTAGAGTTACCAAGTGTTTCCTAATGTCGAACCTAAATTTCCATTGCTGCAGATTAAGCCCATTACTTCTTGTCCTACTTTCAGTGGACATGGAGAACAATTGATCACAACACTCTCTGGAACAGCTCTTAACATATTTAAAGACTTATCAGGTCTCCCCCACCCCCCCCTTCATCTTCTTTGCTCAAGACTAAACATGTCCTTTTTTTTAGCCTCTCCCCACAGGTCAGCTTTTCTAAACCTTTTCTAATTTTTGTTGCTCTCTAAATTCTCTCCTATTTGGCCACATCTTTCCTAAAATGTGGCACCCAGAATTGGACACTGTGCTCCAGCTGAGATCTCACCGGTGCCGAGTAGAGTAGGACAGTTACCTCCCGAGTCTTACATACAACATTTCTGTTAATACACCCCAGACTATTAGCTATTTTTCAATGGCATCACATTGTTGACTCATATTCAGTTTGGGATCCACTCTAACCCCAGATCCTTCTCATCAGTACTGCCACCTAGCCAGTTATTCCCCATCTTGTCGTCATGCGTTGGATTTTTCCTTCCTATATGAAGTACTTTGCACTTATCTTTACTGTCACAGTATCACCAACCCCCGAGGTTCAAAAATCACAAGACAGCCCCCCCCTCCCGCCCCAAATCATGATATTGGCTTAAAACTTACAAGATTTTTTAAATTATTATTTTTTTAATTACTTGTTGTTGGTTTTGAGCCTGGCAGGTGGGGCAGGGAGGGGTGTCACGTTTTCAAGATTTTTCTCCACAACCATCAGGGCTAAAAACTTTGCACTTTTGTAAATGGAAGCTGAGATTCTCTCATAGTCACATGACTCCAAGAGCTGGGGGTTTTTGGAGTAAAACATTAAACACTGCAAGAGTTGGCAACACCGGCATCAGGGGGTACTGTTCCGCCGCCAACGTTTGTGCAGTTTGCCTTTCAGTAATTCCAGGCAGCTGGGAGCCAGTAAAGACAAAATGGATGAAAGCTAGAGCCGGAAAAAGGTCAGCGGGCAGCAAGGGATGGAAGTTGTGTGTGTCTATAGGTGGAATAGGAAGCATGGTGTCGGACGCTCAGCATGAGGACTCAGGATGCGGGTTCTGCTCTGAACTCTGTCCCTATGTGACTGTGCACAAGTCACTGAACGTCTCTGTGCCGATTTCCCCATATACAAAATGTGAATAATGCCCTGACATTGGGACATCGTGAGGACTAATAAGCATTTGTTGAGTGCTTTGAGAGCCTTGGACAAGTATCATGATAGAATGGCAACGGACCATCATTGTCCTACAGGAGAATGTAGAATCACGGGCTGTTTGTTCATCTTGTGCCAGGGGGTGAGCGTAACAGACCATTTTCCAGGGGGAACTGTACTCTTCTTCCTCCTGACACGCCTGGTGAATGGATCGCGGTGAACAATCTGTCAGAGCCCTTTGAGTTTGCCTTGCAGATCGTTGACACGGATCCCCACGGCTGATTCCAGAGACCACAGGCTCCCTGGCCCCAGTTCCTGGCCTGTGTTCTTGGAGCAGCCAGGGTTGGGTGGGAACGTCCTGCCTCAGGCCTGCTCCAAGTGACACTTGAGCTGCCTGTGGCTATGGGCCGGAGGCAAAGCATGGTGCTTTGGCTACTCCCTCTTCCTCCGTCCCCATCCCAGACATGTCTCCTACGCCAGGACTGGGAGTGGGGTGGGGTGGGTACCGAGCTGTCCCAGCAGCTCTCTGCTGGCCAGGAACCTGCTGAAAGGGCGGCTGTTGCCATACAGCTTAAGGCTTCCTTATGGGACTGAAGCAGCAGAAAGGGGCCTCAGAGCAAACGTGAAGCAGGCCCTCTTTGCGTGCAGTAATGTGACGCAGTCACGTGACGCTGGTGCTGGTGGTGACTCTATTTTTGTAAACTAATTTTCATAGAGAAACAGACAGTGAACAGCACAAAAAGGTGAATGGCTTACAGCATGTCTATATTTCCCAATACTGGGTGCCTCACGGGCCCTCCAATCTGCTTGTACGATCACGTAGCTTTACAACGTGTTTCAGCGGCAAGAACAGACAATACAAAACCAGCTGCTACTGCATAGACATAACATGTTAGGGTGGATGGAACAGTGAGAAAATAGGAAAAGACAGATGAATTGGTGAAAGAGAGGATTGGAGGGGAAAGAAAAAGAGGAGTGTTGGGTGGAACGGAGATCTGGCATTCTTTGAACCAACGCAACACTTTTGATCCAAATGTGTCTAGAAACAGGGTCCAAATTTCTTCAGATATTGCTCTCCATGGCAACGATAAACTATTCTTTCTTTGGCTGCCAACTCAGACAGGTCTGAATCCGAGGTGACTCAATGAACGTGACACTGCTCTGTGATCATGCCGTGTGGAAAGGGGAGATTTGGCAAACCCCACTGGCTCAGGACAGCGCCGTCCTGGGTTTTAGATGCTGCTCTGCCTTGGGACGTGCTCTCAACGCAAGCTGCTGCAGGGCTGTGCGAAGGCCCCTCAGTGACATCGCTGTTTGGCTGCGGGGTTAGTGTTTAAACAGGGATCACGTTTGTTTCCAGTTCATTGTCTACCACCAGATGTGGAGTAATCCGGAGCAATCCAAGGAGTAGCAGAAATATTCAGCCTTTGCCTTGGAGTGCCCTCTTAAGACATCCGGTGTTTATGAACAAAGCCTGTTTACATAGGCTTGGAGTCACTCCACCACGCCTGCAGTTAAAACATCCTCCCCGACATAGGAAAGTTGGAACAGCCCTTCTTCCTGGCTGTTTTTATTCTCATCCAACCACTACACTCCATGGCCCTTGGGAGTTTACTTTACCCCAACTTTATCGCTTCTCGGGCACTTTGCTTGGGATGAGGTAGAAGCCCAGGATGAAGGCGACAGTTCTGGGCTGGGGTGCTCGGTCAGAGAGGAGAACTATAGTGCAGTGTTATCACCGCTGTCATGCGGGGGCCTGCTGCCAGGCTTTAGGGGTCATTTCCAAGGAGGGTTGGGCTCCCAGCTCCCATTGCCTTTCAGTAGGGGATGCGCGCCTACCTGCACCTTTGGAGATCTCGCTCCCGGTGAGAGGGATGGAAGGAGAAACAGATGCTTTTGTTGTGGACATTCACAGCCCTGATCTTTCCAGGCCAGTTGCTCAGTGGGTGTAGACTGGCAGAATTCTGTTAGCTTCAATGGAGCCCCAGGGAGGTACAGCAGCTGAGAGACAATGATCCCTAACAAGCACTCCAGGGACCGAGTGTCTCTCATCCTCTGTTCGGTTTCTCGTTGAGTCTGGCAATCGAGAACTGTCGTGTTACCACTGAGTGCAGGAATGAGATGAACTTCTGCTAAGGGACAGCTGAGATTTGGATTGGTTCCTCTTTGGGGCTTCAGATAATTCTAACACTTGACCCAATGTTACTGGGGAAAGGGAAAAACGGATCTGTGCTTGCAACCAAAGAGAGCCCTAGCAATTGTCAACACGGCATCCTCAACCAGTATCACCCCAATCACAGCCTGTCCTTGAGGGAAGGGATGATCGCAAGAGATCTGCGATTCCAAAGGCTGTTTGTATCATGTCTCAACTGTGTTTGTTGAGGTCTTAACTGAAGCAGGTTTGTCTAGAGCTGAATTACTCAAAAAAAGGGAAACCCAGAAATTGCTTCCTCTCCAGTCTCCACTACCGTCTCCTGGAAAAAAACCATCTGCACTTAGCCTTTCCACAGGGGACAAGGAGCTCGCAGCACTAATTTGCATTGAAAATCCTTAACCAAATTTCCATGTGCTGTTCTCACCTCTCTCCATTGTTATTGTCTAAGCAACCACCACCTGCCGAAGTGTCTCCAGGAATCGGACGACTGATATAGCTTCTCAAACGCCCCTTTGACAACAGTACCCCTGTTCTGCAAGTCATTCTCATTTGTTTAAGCTCTCCAGTGGCTCGGGACTTCATCGCAATTCCACCCACGCATTGACACATTCAGGAGGCGGCTGCCGCAGAGCACGCTTGCACGCAAGTCGGAGCGGACAGGATTGAGCAATGACCCTGGCAGAGCTCCTTCCAACTCCCCTCTTTCCTCCCCCCGTCACCCATCCACTCTCTGGCTACTTCCTCTCAGATCTTTATCCCTTGCCGTGTCCTCATTTGTCTGGTGTAGATTGCAGGGAATGTGGCCTATGTTTGCAAATTTATGGTGCTATAAAAGTGATCGATAAAGGAGCTTGCAGCTGTCTTTGTCGTGCAGAGCCCTGTGCATGGGCAGACGAACAGGGATTTACCCACTTCTTCCACCGAGGTCCCCCACCAGACATCAGACGGGCGGCCTCACACCTAGGACTCGAGGTGCCCTAGCAGCGTAAGGGTCCTGCCCCCACAGCCAGGCAGCCCCCTGCCAGTTTATGCTGCTGAAGACAAGGCCGTGCAAAGCAGGCTCCTGCTGTTGCAAAACGTGGCGCATTGTCTTAAAGAGGGTTTCTGCCTCCAGGGGAGGAAGCTTTTCATGTATGCAACAATTCTATCCCTAGGGGAGTCTCTCTCTAGCTGGAACCAGCTCTGGCTTGTAGCTTCCCAGGCACCCTTGCACCCATCCCAGCTCAGAAGCTGGCCACGCCATGGTGCTGAGGGTCACAAGGAGGATTAATGACTGCACCCTTGGGCATCAGAGTGCAGCTTTGACATGACAGGCCCGATCCTGAGACATGTTGAGCAACTGCAAATCCTCCTGGCACTAATCCCAGCTCAGGCCCCGACTCCCTGTGCAGCCTTAGACAAGTCACCTCCCAGCTCTTTGCCTCAGTTTCCCCCGTGAAATGAGATAATGCCAGAAGGATCCATTAGTCAATGTGGGAGGATGCCAATCACTACTACGGGTTTAATAGCCCCTGAAGAAGTGTGCTGGACCCTTAATAGCCTCCAGCGCTGGGCATGTGCTCAGTATTAATACAAAACCTCCCCAAGGAAGCAATGGGTGGGGGGGGGGGGTGCAAGATGCCTTGAAAGCAACAGCCCCCTGAAGTCCTTGGGTGTGTCTGGCCCCAGAGGGGGGATGGGAACAGCGTCCGCAGTTCAGCAGCCCTCTCAGGCTGCATTTCACATTCTTTTCATGCTTATCCTGTGCTTTGATTTTACAAGGCAGTGAGGCTATTACTTCAGCCCAGGGCAGATTTGGTTCATAACCCAGAGCTCCGAGTCCTGCCCATGCCCGAGTCTATGCACGCACAGCAAACCCCATTGCAGCTCCCGCGGCCCAGTCCCTGCTTCTCTGCCACTCGCCAGCTTTACACGAAGGATACTGCAGCGCCCAAAATGCCTCCCATGCACCAGCTGGGAGCTGCGGGAGTTCTTATCACTGGGAGCAGAGCACAGGCCCTGTATCGTGTCTCTGATTCCCTTTAGCCTGGTTTCCTGGGAGCTCATTAGCACATAGGCAGATTAAGTCAAAACTCTTTGCAGGGAGCATTCATGGGGGGAGGGATAGCTCAGTGGTTTGAGCATTGGCCTGCTAAATTCAGGGTTATGAGTTCAATCCTTGAGGGGGCCGTTTAGGGATCTGGAGCAAAAATCTGTCTGGGGATTGGTCCTGCTTTGAGCAGGGGATTGGACTAGATGACCTCCTGAGGTCCCTTCCAACCCTGAGATTCTATGATTCAGTGAAGACATGGGAAACTATCGTGCCTTCTTCCCAGCTCCGAGCTGTGCTCACAGGCAGAAACCTGAGAGTCCATTGATGCAGAACGTTGGTTCTAGCCATTGATCTTCCCCTCACAACGCAGCAGCGTCCTGCTGCCTGCTTGGGGCAGGACAAATTGCTGTGAAGAATGAAAGAGAACAAGAAAATGTAAAAACTGCCCCTGGTCTGACATGGGGCCATCTGCCAGACCACAGGAGGTTGCAGCAGGCTATGGTCTCCCCTGGCCTCATTCCCTGCTGTGTCCCATCACTCCTGGAGTGACTTGCTGTGGGTAAATTTTCAATGAACATCCTTTAGCGGTTGTGATTCTGTGTGGGATGCAGGATATTCTGGGGAGCGCTGGCTCACTTATCTCCAGCCTCCAGCCATCATGGCATGTGACTAAGTCTCCTGTTTCAGAGGAAGTGACCCTGCCCAGGGGATGGAGATAGGAGAAACAACCCAACAAGCAGCCACTTCCATCCATTCATAATAAGGGACGGGTGCTGGGGAGCTACAGCTTCTGGTGTTTCTGCTAACAAGATATTTTAGATGAATTAATTCCCTTGGCATGATAACCTAGAGGGCTGGCCTGATCACCTAGCAGACCAGACACTGGGAGCATATGTGTCCTTACAGTTACATCACTCAACCACTAGAGGTCAAGGTGTGCTGGACAGAGCTTCAGACAGGGTGTGGCCCCTGGTAACAAAGGGGACCAAGCTGGACTCAAGCTGTGTGGAAGCCTGTTTGTGGCTGTAACCATTTCCTTTAATAAATGCCTCCTATTTCAACTGGACAGTGATTCCCTACAGCATGGCAAACAGCAAAGGAGAGGTGGAACCATTGCACCCAGACTGCCCCTTTCAGGCAGGCGGGGGGAATCTGGGCACACATACTTCTCATGCCTCGGTAAGGACTTGGTGCTGATATCAGCTAGTGCAGGGCTTGCTCCTCTCTGTACATACTTCTGCCATGCCACTACAGTAAAATCATAAAATCTGTTTTACAGGCACAAAACTTGAAAGCCTCCAGGGGGGTTAACAGAAATAGCTGAAAGCAAAGTACCGGGCATTATATGTAGGTAGTGGGGGAGCCCCTTTTCTCCCTGTCTTGCTTGACCCATCAAGTAACTCTCCAGCTCCAGCCAACGTAGATTTCTCTTCCTCCGCCCCATATATCATTCTAAGAATGCATGATCATGCACTGACTATTGTAGGGCAAATGCTGCTTACCTCACTCTGCAGCCTGGTGGCCTTTGATTGGATTCCTCACTCCACGAGTGCTTTCCAGGAACGTCCTGGTTGGAATCTCGGCAGTGAATGGTATTCGCAGCTAAGCACATAGGGTAAAGTTCATCTCACAAGGCCTAGATACCAAGGGGCTGAAGCGGGACTTAAGTGGTACCTCATGCTGGTTCTCTGCTCAAGGGCAAATGTCACTCCATGGTGACCGAGGAGCTGACAAATCAAGTAACGTCCATGGGTTAACAATGAAACCTCTCTCGCTTTCTTCCCCTAGTGAATCCATGCTGTTATTACCCATGTCAGAACAAAGGGGTGTGCATGAGGGTCGGCAGGGAAAGCTACGAATGCGACTGCACCCGGACAGGTTACTTCGGCATTAACTGCACTTCGCGTAAGTTCACCCTCCCTCTCTGCCTGTGGGGTGAAAGCCTGGGGGCAAGGTAGAAAAATAACAGCTTCTGCAAGAGGCTTAATTCAACTACAGGAGTAGGGGCTGGAGCTGATCCCAGCTCAAAACACTGCCCATAGGGCTCTCCCAGAGGCACATTGAGTGGCAAGGCACTCAGCCAATGGAACACAAGTTCGGAGCATTGTTTCATAAGCATGTGCTCTTACTGGCTGACTGCGTGCTGGTGCCAGCAGGACTTGGTTATCCAACAGCTACTGCGAGCTGATTGGCCATTTAGCAGCTGGCACTAGAAAGGAAAGTGTTTTATTACTAAGTAATGTAAAGCAATTTGCTGTTTCCTCCTAGCTGAGTTTTGGACACGACTCCGCGTTATGATAAAGCCAAGCCCGGCCTTCTATCACTTTATCCTGACTCACTGCCAGTGGCTTTGGGACATCATCAATAAGACCTTCATTAGGGAGACGCTGATGAGACTGGTGCTAACAGGTGAGGCAAGGCTCTTTGGTGGGAATGTTTAAATTAAAGTCCACCCTTGGCTTTGGCCACTGGGGTTCAAAGTGTCTTCACTCTCAGGCACTGCTGAGATCTCTTGGTGTACCTGCTACCCCAGGCAGGCTACTTTTCCTGTTATTGTCGTGTTTTTGTAAAGCAGACATCATCCATTTGCCCTTGCAGAATGAGGCAGTGTGTCCAGTGGGTGGAGGAGCAGGAACGGAGGCAGAACTCCCAAGTTCCATGCACAGCTCTGGGGGAGGAGTGAAGTCGAGGGGCTGGAGAGGGGACTGGGACTCAGGACTCATCAGTTCTGTTCCCTGGTCTGCCAGTGACTCACTGTGACATCAGCAGAGCCGTGTGGGGAGAACCCAAGCCTGGCTTAGCAGGGGGGCCATGGGTAAGCTTCACAACCAAATTAATTGTCAGACGAATATCGGCACTGTGATTCAGCAGGTGCTAACTTACCCCGTATCCTCTGGAAAGGCCCCTGTACCCACGTTTTGGGCAGAACTGAATTGCAGAGTTAATTTTTTCCTATCAAATAAAATTGTGTTACAAGCTAAACATGTTATTTTAAACCTAACTGATGTTAATTGGAAGCTGAACAAATCTGAAAAACGTTGGCTCAGCAGAGCACTAATAATTGTTAAAAGAACAGGAGGACTTGTGGCACCTTAGAGACTAACAAATTTATTAGAGCATAAGCTTTCGTGGGCTACAGCCCACTTCTTCGGATGCTGTAGTCCACGAAAGCTTATGCTCTAATAAATTTGTTAGTCTCTAAGGTGCCACAAGTACTCCTGTTCTTTTTGCAGATACAGACTAACACGCCTGCTACTCTGAAACCTGTTAAAAGACCAGTGCTGCAAAAATGGCAATCTAAAAAACGGCGAGCCATTGACTGCAACATGGACACCGTCTGCTTGGCCAGCATGGAAAGCCTTGTATAACACAACAGAAAGACCCCAGAAAACTTTTCAGTGCTATGGGATGCTTTCCTGAAATTATGTGGATAATCCTATTAAATCCATGGGCCCCCCACTTGCCTCCTCTTCCTCTCTTCCCATTTCCCCATACCCCATTTCTATCCCCCTCTTCCGAACCTGGCTTCTGTTCTTTATCTTATCTTAGTAATTTTACTGTAGTTGGATTCTTATAAACAAGTTTATAAAAGTGTGGTAACCTGCATAATACAAATAACTGATTTAAATGTTAAGTTCTGATAGAAGTTTCATATAGTATGGTTGTTGTTTCTGTAAATGCACTTTAAAAAGTTAATAGAAAAAACCCAACAACATTAAAACGTTTAAAATATGCAGCTCTCCAGTGTTCAGAAAGGCACGTAAACGTCAGCATGGCCAACTGCCTGTGGTGTTCTGGCAGCAGGGAGGGCTAGCGGCGGGACAATGGTCCCAGCAAACCATAAACCCTCGACTCTCTCATGCTGAAAAGTTTATCATCTTGCATAAATATTTTGGTTCAGCTCCTTGGAGCTATGCAGCAGGACAGGTCTCTGCCTCTGTTGCCATCTCTAATGGGATGTTTTTCTCAAACACTGTGTGATTCATCAAAGGATCCACTTAGAACGAGAAGCGGAGAGAATAATATAACTTCTCACTTTGCATCCCCAGGGGGAATCAAGGCATTTTAAAGGCTAAGTGTAAAAGGTCAGGGAAGAGACTCAAACTCCCAATAGCTGAGCACAACCCACCCAAAGGTGGGGCTCAGCAAAGAACCTTTTTCTTTTCTTCCTTTTGTTAATGACTCAGTTGAGTGTCCCTGAGAAGGAAGTGAGAGGATTGACTTGAGACAGGTGTAGTACAAACAGGTGCTGTGCGCCATCCTGCTGATACCCCTCGATCCCTACCCACCACCTCCCTGCTATCCTACCCCTGGGCTCCCCACACAGGCTGCTCTGTGATGCACGTCACCAGCAGTAAATATTAAATCAGTGGTTCACTAGCCACAACGAACCTCTGCAATGGTGTGTGCATTAGAAACAATTAGTTGAGTCGCTCGTTAAAGGAGAACAGCAAAACTTTTGTGAAGATTGCTCGACTCCAGATCAGGGACAGAAACGATATTTACATTTTCAAAGGAAGATGCTCGCAGATCAGTTCCCCTTTTACTTACCTGCTTGGATCCAAGTTCAGGAACCTGCATTCCCCCTGCAAAGGCTTCACAAGAAAACAGACCCATGCATATCCCTGCATTCCCAGCTGTGGCTCCCCCTCCTGCCTGTGTCCCCCACCCCTCCACCCTGTTGTATGTGTATGCAGTGCCACAGTTAGCCAGGCCCTGTCATACTGGTGCTGTTCCAGGGACAGGTACACGTGGGAACCACCCAGAGCAGAATGAACACATCTGTGTTAGGATTGCCCGGCTGCAGGTGACTTTCTTCCCTCTCCTTTCAGTCCGGGCCAATCTGATCCCAAGCCCCCCCACATATAACTCAGACCATGGATATATCAGCTGGGAAGCCTATTCCAATGTGAGCTATTTCACCCGTGTCCTTCCACCTGTACCTGCTGACTGTCCGACTCCTATGGGAACCAGCGGTAAGTGCCTGTCTCAGCAAAGACCACGCTCAGGATGTCCGCAAACCTGGGTGCTGGAGTCTCCCTGCACTTTGTTTTGCGGTGGCGGCATTGTAGTAACGCCCCATGTGATGCCTTCTCAATCACAATCCACAGTCACCCCTGCCAGCTGCTCCAGTAGAGGCAGAGCTTTGGCTACGCATATAGCACAGGCGGCTGGCCCTGGCACCTCGTGGGGTCATTAGCTCTCACTCCTTCCTGGAGTTTCACTGTAATGGAAGAACAGCTACTAAGGATCAAGGCCGCTCCTGGCACCCATCTGAGGGAAGTGCTGTCCCCAGGACAAGTCAATCCAGCACGCCAAGCATCCCTGCCCCCTGCAGCCCCTTGGCGCGTAGGCTCACACTGCATGCCCAGGGGAGTTAACTAGCGTGACCCCTGCAGTCTGGAGCCTGGCGCCGACCCCCTACTCCTGGCCCCAGAGGGGATGAGGGTCAATGCTCCTCTGATTACCAGGAGAGTGACTGGAATTCCCCTCCCGAGGGCCGGAGAGCACCCACCCTACAGTCCTTCAACCCTGGTTCAAATCCAGCCAGTCTGATACTCACCAAAACAGACTCCCCTCAGGGAGAGGTTCTGAGGCAATGGGCAGGACGGCTCCATTCCCGTCAGCCATTCCCAAGGGTGCGGCTGACCCATCCCCTGGGAGTTCAGTGACAGGCCCTGGAGGACGAACACCCTCCTCAAACGGCACCAGGCTGAGGTACCACGTGGGTCCGCCCTGTCCTGTCACTCCTTGTGCTGTGCCTGCTCTGTGGATTCCCAGGGGCCCTCAAGTCTCCAGCACTGTCAATGGGCTATCATGGGTTCCGGAGAGCAGAGCCTGGGGGATTGTCCTCCGTGTGGGAGCCATGGCAGGAGCGCTAGGTGACGGCAGCCACTCTGCGGGTTTAAACTGGCACCTGCCATGTCTGGAACGCAGCCCCTTAGGGAAGAGTGGTCCTTAGTCATAGTCAGCTAAATTGGCAGCATGCTGCTAATAGCCGCATTCCTCCCGCCCTCCCTGCCGTCCGGTTAATCTCATCCTCTCCAAGGACCCCAGACAGGGTTGAAACCCTCAGAGGAAAGCAAAGGCCCTACCCCAGCCTTTGAAACACCTGGAGCTCAGAGGATTTACTTTGCTAATGGACTAGCAGGGCCCAGCAAGTGCCGCACAGCCAGCGGGATGATTGAATGTGCCAGGCTGAGGTCAGAGCGAATGCCTGGGTAGATTATGTCTTTGGGTCTCCACTGGGAGCGGGCTGCTTGCTACCGCTAATTCCTGTCCAGATATCCAAGGTACATGTGAAAACCTCTGAGCCGAATAACTCCTGTGCAGAGAACTGGTGCTTGGACGTCCGATTGTGCTCTGAAGATGCTGAGATAGATCATTATTTAGACAATCGTCTCCCACTGACTTTAATGGGTGACAGCTGAAGCAGTCCCCATCTGACACCCCGATAGTTGTTCCTGACAGGAGCTGACTTCTGCAAATAAGTAACGGGATGGCAGAGCTGCTGGTGGCTTCCTGGCCCTCCGCGCCAAGGGCAGAGACACCCCTCTTCTCCCTGAGACTCCTCCCCAGTGACAGGGGTTATGGCTGAGTCGCTCTGAGGCCTAAGGCATCTGGAGACCCCACTGGCCGGATGCGCTGACAGCTCCAAACTTGGGTTTGTTTCCTTCCTTTGCAGGGAAAAAGCAGCTCCCTGACTCTCAGCAATTGGCAGAGAGGTTTCTGCTCCGGCAGCAGTTCCTAGGGGACCCCCGTGGGACCAACCTGATGTTTGCCTTCTTCGCACAGCACTTCACTCACCAGTTCTTCAAGACATCTGGGAAGATGGGGCCTGGCTTCACCAAGGCCCTGGGCCATGGGGTAAGGAGAAGGGCCTCCCACAAAGCTGGCTGCTCCAGCAGTCTGAACGAGAGAGACACCCTTGCAGCTGTGTGATGTCACCCCCAGTGCTACCCACAACCCAGCTCCTGCATCCTAGGCTCAGAGCAGCCGGAGTTCACGTCCTGGGAAGGGGGAAGTGCAGGAGAGGGGACCGGAGGCGGAGGTGCTTTCCAGGACAGGGCCATGTGGGGAAGCCTGTCCTGGAAGAAGCAGAGACCTCCAGGCTGCAGGGTTCTCAGCCTCCCCAACCCATCAAATAGCCCCCAGCCCCTAAGGCTGCTTGGAACATCAGACTGCCGTGGGCAGGGATTGCTGGTGCTCGTGGCATGGCTGCCTCATAGATACAGAGTGAATCGCTTGCCCTCTCAGCTGGGGCTCCCAGCTGCCTGGATCCCTGCCAAAGGCTGGGGCCTGCTCTCTAGCCCTGTTGCTGGTGGGGCAAAGGGTCAGCTGACTGGCCCAGCTTGTCTGCACGAGCTGTGTGCACAGCAGGTAACGCTGGCCTCTCTCCGCAGGTGGATCTCGGGCACGTGTATGGGGACAATCTGGAGCGTCAGTACCAGCTGCGGAACTTCACAGACGGGAAGCTCAAATATAAGGTATTGTGGCTCTCAGCCCAGGCCGCCCCCCCCCCTCCCCGCCACCCGTGTGGTGTTCTCAGCCAGCACCTCTCCCCACATCTGGCCGTGTCACTGCCCACATTTGGCTCCCTCCCAAGGCCACTGCAGGGGAAACCTGCTACCACGTCTGAGTGACTGAGGGGCCTCGGTCCCTTCCTCAATAGGGATGCAGGTATGTCAAGACCACGGCTCATTGGAAACCCGAGGGCTGATGGCACCTCAGTCACACAGGAGCTTTTGGAAACATTCCCCATCCACAGGCACTTGCTGAGCCATGTATGAGAAGCCCCAGGAGTCTGATACAGCCGTGTGCCCTGGAGAGCCCTCCACGGTCGCTCCTGGCAGCACTCACCTGCCCGCGCCTTCTCTGAGCCAGCAGGGCCAGCCCACCCGGGAGTGTGACCCTAGGAGCTTCCTCCTGCTCATCTCCAAAGCACAGCTAAGCCTTAGACACCAGCTTCAGCCCCTTTCAGCCCCGGACAGGGAAGAAAGACTCCAGGGTTTGGGCAGCGACTGCCCCTGCTGTAAAGCGAATCCCCTTTAGACCAGAGGTGGCATTAACGCTGACCGGGAACCAGCTGAGGCTGGCAGTGCTGGAGCACGGGGATCTCCTGGCTACCCAGTGGCTGGCCAGGGCAGTTGTCTCCATTCCTTTCCTTGCTGCCAGCCTGCTCTGGTCTCCCCAAGGTACTGCATGGAGAGGTATATCCACCCACGGTCCTCGAGGCTCCGGTTCACATGATCTACCCTGCCGGCACCCCCAAGGAGAAGCAGCTGGCTGTGGGCCAGGAGGTGTTTGGCCTGCTGCCGGGGCTAATGATGTATGCGACCATCTGGCTTCGCGAGCACAACCGAGTCTGTGACGTGCTGAAGCAGGAGCATCCGACGTGGAGCGACGAGCAGCTCTTCCAGACAGCCCGCCTCATCCTCATCGGTGAGAGCAGGGGGAGGACGTGGGCCTGGGGAGAGCAGGGCATTGGGGCTGATTTAACACGTAGTCAATGCCATCCAGTCCTTTCTCCAATGCAGGATTATTCCCTGTGCTCCAGGGCTTTGTCCTGGCCAATTTTAACTGCCCTATGAGTTTTGTTGACCCCTAGGAGATCATCCCACATCCCCATAGATCTCACTACTGGGGCACTGCCTTGTTTTTCAGCCTAGGTTTTCCTCTAGTTAACTTCAACCCATGATCCAGATTATACCCGAGGCACCTTTGCCAGCATCCTTTGGCTATTTTCCGTCCCACTCGCCTGCTGATCACTTGCCCCAGCTGTTCAGCACGAGGCTAGTTAACGGGCCTCATCACGCAGCAGCAGCGTTGGGCAGACGCTGGCCCAGGAGACGAATTGGCCCAAAGGGGGAGCACTTGGCGTGTCAGCACCAAGACACCATCCTAGGCGGAGAGTTACCCCCAGAAGGGCTGATTCTCCGCTCACGTATTCCAGGTGTACGTCGCTGCCCCTCGACTGCAGTGACACACTCCTGGCTTATACCTGCCTTCCTAGGAGGCCAATAAAAGCCAGACGAGCCAAGAGGCCACACGTGATCGAGGAACCTCCTGGGGGTTGTTTTATTGGACAGATGAAGGCAGATCCAGTACAAACCACTGGATGTTTAATCCTATCACACCTCTTTCCATGCCTATCACCAGAGCACCCCTGCTGATGTTCTCTCTCCAGAGGGGGTGCTAGCCCACTGTGGGCCCTAAACAGGAATATTTTGCCCTTTCCCGCCACACATGATTATAAGCAAATAGGGGGACCCCTTGAGCTGCTCGGGGCCCTAAGCAATTGTTTCGTCTGCTCATGCCTAGCGCCGGCTCTGTAATCTCCGTCAGACGGTCCGAGCTCCAGTTGTTAGAACACTGGCTCATTTACAGCCAGGAGCTGTTGCTGCTGCCCAGTAACTAACTGACCTGTAGCCGCTTGCCTCTCACATCCCGCTTCCCTGCGCGTCTCTCCTCTCACTCCTAGGAGAGACCATCAAGATCGTCATTGAGGACTACGTGCAGCATCTCAGCGGGTACTTCCTGCAGCTGAAGTTTGACCCGGAGCTGCTGTTCGGCGTGCAGTTCCAGTACAGGAACCGGATTGCCGTGGAGTTCAACCAGCTCTACCACTGGCACGCGCTGATGCCGGACTCGTTCATCATCCAGGGGAACGAATACAGCTACAAGCAGTTTATTTACAACACCTCCATGCTTCACGACTACGGGGTGGAGGCCTTGGTGGAATCTTTCTCCAAGCAAACGGCAGGAATGGTATGGCACCGGACACGGGCACCTATCGCCAGAGGCAGGGAACAGCTCTGGTGCGCAATCCGCTGGGGGAGGGAGGAAGGGAGGACTACTTACACAGCCCCATGGGTCTGCCGTCCGATGGTGCCAGCAGGCTGCATGCCTTGCAAGGGGCATGGGAAGTGGCTTGGGGAAGGGGCCACGTCTCATGGTGGGGCCCGATTCTGATGTGGGGAGGATGTAAGGAGCAGGATGACTCCCGGTGCTCGCCCACCATCCCCAAGGCAATGCAGCTGCCCCTGCCTCTCCCAGCAGGGGGTGCCTCATTGGCACAATCCCCCCACCTCATTGGCACAATCTACTCCAGAGGTGCGGGCAGCCCCTGGCACATCGTGGGGGCTGCTATAACACAGGCAATAATCAATGTGTCTGCAGCACCTTCAGCCCATTCTCCTTCCCCCAGATCCTCTCTAAAGGCCAGTGGCTGTGAGTCAAACAGGTCTCCCAGGCGCTCATGGTAAAGGACAACAGTCTGGGCCTCATCCTTTGTTCTCTGCTGCCATTGTGTGGCTGTTTTCTTTCACTAGTTCACATTTAGTGTTCGAGGCTTCTCTTTCTCTTCTCTCTTCTTGGGAAACTTTTATTCAACACGGGGATTGGATATTCCCATTTGCTGCTGTCCAAATGCCCAGCTGGCTTCCTTAATGGAAAGAAATAATTGCTCCCCTTCCACTGGAGGTTACTGCATAATTGTTCAGCACAGGGCTTTCTGTAGGCTTGGAAAGATCAGCTTTTTGTTGGTAAACTGTTCATTTCACTGTACACAAACTAGTGAAAAAATATTTCCATCGGAATTTACAGACAGGCAAAGAAAGAAAAATGCCGCTGGAGAACTTTTGAGAGATTGGTTTAAGGAGATTTCCTTGGTTTGTTTTGACGTGACATTGACCATTTGTGTTTTAACGGTTTTAAAACTTTTGAATCTCAAGATCTACTGTCATGAAATCATTATTGTCTGATGTGTTCCCTCCATTGTCTGATCACCCAATAATTCCCTGCAGCTGTGAAAATTTAAAGAGATAGAAATAAAAAAAATACTTAAATAAACATCAATATTATCTATTAAAATTATAAAAAATAAAAATGGAATTCTGCCAAGCCCAGTTTTCTAGCATTCTCCTCTAAAGCAGCTGGCACTGACCAGTGGGGGGGGATTGGGTCCCACACCAGATGGGCCGTTCGGCTGATCCGGCCTGGCAGCTCGGACACAGCTCTGGTAGTTAGCATTTCTGGCGGTTCTCTCTCTGCTGCTGTGACATGTGACTTTGACGGTCTTCAGTCATGTGGCGCCTATGTGATGGATGCATTAGAAACACCTAACGAGACGTGTAATCTGGATACTTGTCAGAGCTTTCTGCAGTTCCGAGTGGAATGACAGTGCTTGACTGTAACAGAAGTTTGCTCTTCCTGTGTTTCAGATCGGTGGGGGACAAACCATCAATACCAACCTCTTGAAAGTGACTGTTGGAGTTATTGAGGAATCACGGAAGCTGAAGCTGCAGCCCTTTAACGAGTACCGGAAGAGGTTTTCCATGAAGCCCTACAAATCCTTCCAGGAGTTAACAGGTCAGATTTCATGGTCTACGTGCTGCCGCTGGCAGTGTGTGTCCAGTAAGGGGCTAGCACTGCCCTTGGGGTTCCCTCGGCCCAAGGCAGCCACCTCACGTACAGTGAGAGATCACGGAGCACAGACACACAGCTCATCCAATCAGTGGCCCCTCTGTAGGCTTTCAAACTGATTGATGTATAAACATCCCGCCACAGCTTACTACTACTCACCCCACTCTGAGAACTGCCAGGGACTGCCTACTTGAAAGGATTGTTACCTGCTGCAGGGCAGGTGGGTGGGAGGGGCATGGCCCCGAAAGTCAGTCAGACCATTCAGTTGGTGCTCTGGGTTACAGAGAGAGAGCAGCTGAAAAGTCCTGTGTCTTGTATGGATTTGGAACCTCCCTTCTCTGTTGATGCAGGAGAAGAGGAGAAAGCAGCGGAGCTGGAAGAGCTATATGGAGACATTAATGCCTTGGAGTTTTATCCTGGTTTGTTGCTTGAGAAACGCCAGCCACACTCTATTTTTGGGGAGAGCATGGTGGAGATTGGAGCCCCGTTTTCCCTGAAAGGGCTTTTCGGAAACCCCATCTGCTCCCCGGAATACTGGAAGCCCAGCACTTTTGGTGGCTCGACTGGCTTTGAGATCGTGAAAACAGCTTCGCTCCAGAAGCTCGTGTGTCTCAACGTCAAGCGGTGTCCATATGTGTCATTCCGCGTGCCATATCCTCGCACAGAAACAGGAGCAACTGGTGAGCATCAAGACGGCAAACCATCCACTGAGCTCTAGTGTCACTGCGGCTCCACTGAGGCTGGGCCAATGAGTTTCCTCCTTCATTATTGTCCTAACGATTCCTGTTGTACCACATGGCCTCAGGTACAAAGCCCTCCCTTGCAGAGAGAGACAGGCACAAAGGAGGAGGACAGTATGCTCCTTGCACCATGTATCAATAGAATAGGAGGTCCTCTGCTTCTGGGCATTATCCACACCCAGGGCTGGGAGAGGGGAAAGGAGAGGGAGGCTGGTATTAGATCAGGGAGAGCCTGAGTCATCTAATGCTACAGCCACAATAACGGTCTATCTCCACTCAAGCTGCCTCTTCTGCTAGCAAATTGCCTGCTCTAAGCCAGCTCTCTGTTTTCCGGTGGACTCTCTGCCTCTCCTTTGCTCTCAGTACCTCCCCCACACCCTTGACTGCCCAAGGAAGCTATCACAAGTACTTTTCCTACACCGGGACTGCAGGGCAACCTATGCCCACCAGCTAGGCGGGGGCAGAGCAGTATGCAGCCACTCTTCTGCCCCAGCTGGCCATCACACTTGCTCATCCCTCGGGCTGCTCTTACTTTCCAAATGGTTTGTGTGTTTATATATTGTGGAACGACCACCCCAGAGAGCATCCTTAGGAACCACAAGAATGAGGATTTTCTCAGAGGGTCTCTGGTTTGGACAGAGAGGGAAAGAAAATCCTCCATAGCCCACTCAATGCCTCAGGGCTGTTCCCCTTCTCCCACACACAAAGGCAAGGTCAGTAACCCTTCCATGGCTTTAAGAATGTCTGGGAGGGGCGGGGGGTGAGAGCAGACCCCAGTGTGTTTCTGCAGGATATGGCTGGAGCACACGTGTCCTGTACAGGTCAGAGCCTGTCCTAGGTTATTCCTTATACAAGCCAATCAGAGCTCATTCACTTCTCACATGCCCAGCTCAGCCAGTTTTCAAGCACTCTGGGCAAGCTAGCAAAAGTGATCACCTGAACTGCAGGTACAATTCGGCACCAGCAGATAACTGTGCCTGGAAGAGCCCGCTGTCCGGCTTCGGGAACCAGGTCCCGTTAACATGCTGAGTGGGCTCTGGCAATAAATAGAGTGCGACCTGATTCGGTCTTTGCCAATGCAAGGTGGAAAGCTAAGTGCTTCTGAGAGCGCAGGAAAGCTGTTGAGTTTCATGCTTCTTCGGAAACATGTGAGCTCCGTTCTGCAGCATCATGTGGCATTTAAAATACAGCTGGGAAGTAGATATTGCTGAGGAGTGAAGGACTGGGGTAAAATCTGTCAGAGCTGATGGAAACCCCACTGAATGGACAATTTAAACCTAGACCAGCCAAAGAACCACACCAATGTACCACAGGGAGCAGTGCTTAGGTGCCAACTAGGCAATCTCCAAATAGGCCTTTTCTGCCTCTAATTGGATTGGGTCCGGATTCTGTCCCCCTGACTCGCTCTGAGAAGTACCCCACTCCACAAGCGGTTCCATTGGCTCCATAGAGGAAGGTACTACTCAGTGCAAGCAAGGATGTCAAAATCTGGCCCTTTGAATCTATGGGTCCTAAACTTCCCTGGTGTAAATAGATCAGAAAATTCTGTTCCGAGAGTACATATGCCCTGCTTCAGGCCTCACGAGGTTCCCCAATCCAAAGCTCAATACAGACCTAGGAGCATTGTTTTCCTGCCTTATACCCCCCATTTCCAACAGCCACTGGTCTGCGCCTCAGTAAATACAAGGACTGGTGATGAGCAGAGACGTTCTAATCCCCAGGTTAACATTGCAGACATGCAGCTATTGGAGTGATAGGTTTGTTTGGAGGGTCTGAACACTCCCATGATCGCTTGTGACAGAGCGGTCAGTTGTGATCCCAATAAAAGACAAGGTGATTTCACCTCCAGGCAGATGGAGAATAACGGCCTGCTGAGTTCTTCCAGAAGAGTTTCAGGCATCCACTCACCAGACTCAAGTGCTAAAAAGAACATGACGTGTGCAGAGGAGCTGGCAAAATCACTGGCATTGGGGTGAAGGGTCCCATTCCCAGAGATGCTCTGGCCAGGGTACAGCACGTAGCAACGTGGGAGTGGGTACTGGTGATGCTCTGTAGCATTCTGAACGTCTCCGAAGGTCTACATGCAAATATCCTTTGCTTTAAGAGAAGCCCTGGGGTGTACTCACAGGGAGCCTGTTCCCACTCTCTCTTCCCATCTGCCATATCTTAGCACCCTTTATTCCCCAGCACCACCTTCCAGCTCTGCTCCAGCCACCTAGCCCTCCTCTTGTTGTGTGGTCAATAGACCCCTCCTCCCCCCAGATGAAGCACTGATCTCCCTGCTGTGTACAGCCCCCTCTCTCCTGTGCAGCCTGTCCACACCATAGCTGCTGTTGTGTTCACTGCTGTTGATGAACTTACCGTTTGCTGACATTTCATCCATGTTACCAGGGGTTTATTTTAAAACTCCAGATGCTGACAACACAGCGCTTACATGCTTACACAGCGTCTCTCTAGCATAACATCTATCCCTATGTTAATCTCCCCCAGCAGGGTTCTGGGTCCACACCACAGAGCGAGACATCCGATCAGTCATGATTTCACACATCTCCATGCCAGACACACGGAATGCTTCCTGTAGGGTTCGTTGCACTTCTTCCGTTCCATCATAACAGGACTTATTCTGCTTCAGTGACACGGCGCTGCAGTGTTAGTCTATGATCTCGCTGTGTCCTTCCCTGGATGCTCCCAGGACACAAGGCTTTGCAATCTGCACAGTAAAACAATGGTCTGGTGACTGTCCTCAAGTCATTCTCTAAGCCAAGCGTGTCCCAAGCCCCAATTGTGACTCGATTCGATGGCTTGGAGCGACTTCTTGCTATTTCTGGCTCGACATTCTGCAGCTGGGGGTTTTGTGGCTGATGTAGCACAGAGGAGAGCGACTCAAAAAGCTAGAGACAGGAGCAGATGCGGCGGACCAAAGAAACGGAGGCCATGGTAAGAACAAGTATCAGAGGGGTAGCTGTGTTAGTCTGAATCTGTAAAAAGCAACAGAGGGTCCTGTGGCACCTTTAAGACTAACAGAAGTACTGGGAGCATAAGCTTTCGTGGGTAAGAACCTCACTTCTTCAGATGCAAGAAGTGAGGTTCTTACCCACGAAAGCTTATGCTCCCAATACTTCTGTTAGTCTTAAAGGTGCCACAGGACCATGGTAAGAACAAACATCCATATACATAGTAGAATATTCTAACCCACTTCAGAGCACCAATCATCAGGGCACGCGGCTGCTCCTGGCCTCCCTCTGCCAGAGAAGAGTTATTTTGTCCTTTTCAAGACTTCACTGGGTCAGTTTTAATCCAGTCACAAAAAACTCCTGGGCCCTGTGAAAGTCAGAAGAGTGTATGAGCAGGACACTCTGTGCATGAGAATTCACAAGAGCCTCAAGAAACGGAATTCTCCAGAAAACAGCAGCAGGCTTAGAAGCTGTGCAGTAAAGTGCACGATCTGCAGAGTTTTTACCCAGGAGGATCCCCAAACCCTCTTAACTACTTAGACAAACTGTATAGAGATTGCTTCTGTCCCCCACTGAAATGCAGCCGGCTCTGAGATGGAACACAGCAACAGCTGAACAATGCACAGCAACCCCACGCAACAGTTTGGAACAGGAAGTGAAGCATAAACTGAAGTGGGAAATGAGGAGTGCAGAAAACTACCCAAGATGGAATTTGGCCACGACAATCCTGGCTTTGCTCTGTATCTTTCATGACCAATCATACCCACACAGTAAGGCTCAAATGCCCTCTCTGGCCTGACAGCCAATATGGGCCCAATGCTCATGAGACAGGCTCGACCCACCCTGTCTGGCCAGCACCTAACTTCAGAGGGGAAAGTCATCTGTCCAGCCAATGATCCACTTCAGGCAGAGACCTGATACTCCGCTGCAGTTCCCAGAGCAGAAAGGCTGAGCCAGCCAGTCCCCTGCCCTCTGCCTAGCACCCTGCAATCAGAAATACAGCTGCAGCCGCAATGGCGCTTACATACCCGGGCTGCCCAGCGACGCCGGCTGCTGGGACGCTGCCCCTGCTGCCCCTGGATGAGCCGACTCGGAGACATTCTGCATGGCTGCTGGGGCTGAGGACATCTCTGGGCTGCAAGGGTACAGGTGTATTTCCACTGTAACAGACATCATGGCTCTTCCAGAGCTGGACTCATCTCTGGGAGGGGAATGCTCCACCATCCCCACCACAGGGGCTGCAGTAACTCGGCCATGATTCCCACTGGCGTTCCTCCCGAGCGGTACGATGCTCCGGAGCAGCGGCTCAGGCCCGTGGAAATACAGTGTGGTGCCAATGTGCTGGAGAGCCGGAGAGGTGGCAGAGCACATGCCAGGGGCCCTGGCACCAGGCTCCCTGGGCCCAGCACTCGCCAACTGCGTGGGCACAGAAGAGGGTGCAGCTTTGCGAGGGCTTGGGTGTTTCTCCTGATGAGCAGACTCACGCTCCAGGGACACTGGGGAGTCCTGGTACGAAGCAACGTGCACGTCACAAGGAGCAGAGAACACAACTGGAGCCGGGCTCCCACCCAGCAATTCCCAAGCAATGTGAGAAAAGCTCTGTGAGTGACATGGGATGCAGCCCCGAGCCCAGACAGCACAGTGAGGGGCAGGAGACATTAGACAGCTTGAAATACAGATGAGAGAGAGGGGTCAGGATCAAAACAACCCAATCAGTAAATACGGCAGATTAAAGATACTGCACCAGACCCTCGCTGCTGCAGAGCGGCCCAGCTTCACTGACGTCAAAGGAACTACGCTGACCTACCCCTGCTGTGGGGCTGATCCATGGATTGAATACAGCATCACCTGACTGGCCAATCCATGGCCAACAGGCAGCACTTGACTGGAATTGGAGTCATGGACAGGAACGGGAAATGCTATGGTGATGAGGCCAGTTCACAGGGACACACGACACTGGCAGGTGGTGATGTGAGACACAGGGTGGGGGACAGAGGCAGGGATCGCGGTGCAGTGCTGCGAGGCGGGGGTTCAGAGAGCTTTAACGAGGGGGGGGGAACAGCACCAGGTGCACCTTACCACTGCCCTGGCCTGTGCCATCTGCAGAGCCTCGCCAGCAGCAACACTCAGGGGTTCCTCTTGGTGCCCAGCCGCCTCTGCAGGGAGCGTGGGGTCGGAGTGCAGCAGGCTGGTGTCGTACAGATTCTGCTCAACAGCGTCGACAGTGCATTCAACTTCGAAAGCCCTGTGGATCGGAGAGGTGTCAGGGATGGGGACAGCGGGCTGGTATTTTAAGTGAAAGCCACCATCTCGGTCCTTCCATCAGCGACTCACCATGTTCACAGCCTTGCAATCCAGGTAGCAGAGCTCCTCCGCCTGCCAATCATAACCCATCTCCCCCCCTGCTTCCACTGAAAAATGTTGCCCGAAGGGCATCAGAGGGGTCTGATTCGATTGCAGGGTAAAGCTAAAGTGGGAAAGTCTCTCCTATGCATTCCTGAGTGAGCCCATCCCCATCCCCGCAGCCCGTCCCTAGGTGACCCCTGAAGCGGCTGGTACGGAGTGGTCCTAGTGCCCAAGCATGTCTGAGCTCCAGAGTTTTGCTGCTGGAACACAGGATTTGAAACCACAACCGGCCTCACCACTTCACAATCCCATTGTGTTTACAGTGGGACAAACTCACCTGTTCTCATACGCCTCGTCTGCTTCCAAGTAATTTCTCCTTCTCCGAGAATTAGAGGATTTTTGAGAAGCTGCAGAAAAAAGCAGATGTGTTTATTCAGCCACCTGGCAAAGTGCACAGGCAGAGCCAGCTATGGGGCAGGGCAGGCATGCCAGAGCAGCTGGCCATCTGGCAGGGACAGTGCATCAGTCCTTACAGGCCAGTGACTACATACTCCTAGGGCAATATCCAGAGACCTCAACGAACACACCAAACCGCCCAGGCAGCAGCACGTCTGAGCGCTAGCGAGATGCGGCGTCTGAGCGGCAGACATTGGCAGAGTTCATCTCGTCAACGGGACGGTCCCTCATGAGCCCCAGACTCTCCATGTTCCTGCACGTGTCTGCTGTAAATCAAACACGGGAAACGCTGAATCAGGGGCCTGGTGTCAGGGAGGGTGTTAGTGGCTTTAAAGTCACTCCCTTCATCATCACCTTCCAGCATGGCTTTAAGTCTTGTCTCCCCTGTCCTGGGGCTTTGCCCCCTTGGGAGACAGAGCGGGGCAGGCTGCATACTGGCTGCGCACACACATCTTTCATCAGCATTCATGTTCCAGTTTGGAGCAGAGCTAGGCCTGAAATCTGGATCCAAATGTACTCAAGGATCAGGGTTTGGTTCTGGCCCGTGGAAGAGATGAGCCAGCTATGATATACAGATCCAGATCTGAACCTCCCCAGCGACTGGGGCTGCTCAGATCTGGGGTTCTACTATGGGCCCATCTCTACTTTAGATAAATCCAGGGACCAGCAACCCTCTTCTACCTCAAACCCTAAACCTTCACCTCCGTCTAACCCCAAACCCACGCACAACTTGTAGTGAAGTGCAGAGAAGTGGAGTGAGCCAACACCTCTCTAGTCACTTCTGTCCCTGAACCTGCTGTTTCCAGGTGGCCAAGGAAACACATGCCAGAGTGTCATCCCAAGGGCTGCTCCCCCATATTGCCAGCCTCAGTGAGAGTGGGACAGCACGGATACCTGCCAAATACACACCGAGAGCTTTCACCACTGCTCCAAACTCCTCCTCTCTGAGGTGTGGACAGGGTTGTTATGCCCCTAGAGAACACGCTGCCTTTCGGAAGCCAGGGCTGAAATACTCACAGGTACTATTGCCTTTGGCGTGCTCTATTTTCTGGCGGAACGAATACACCCCCATGGAAATGAATATCAAAGCCAGAGACACGGAGACTCCCACAACCACCGGGATGTCATGCTTCTCCAGGACGGGGAGCCAGTTGGAAGCAGGTGGAGATTTCTGCCTGCAAAAGTACAGCAGTCAGACCCAGATCCACAAAAGTACTTGGGCGCCTAGCTTGCATTGTGGGTCTGGGCCTCAGATCAGAACAATGACATGCACCAGCAGGCTAATGCAATGAACGGAAGCAGCTGGCCTCTGTGCGTTACCTTGCTGTGGTGACTGGAGGCCGGGTGGCATTGTCCTGTTTCCTTTGGGTGGATAATCGTACCATCCCTGTAGCGTTCCCAGCAGGCAGAGAATACGCTTTGCTCCTGTTGCGAGCGGGGATTTCCTTGCCCCAGATTCCTGAGGGATGCTCGATAGCTCCAGGTGGCCCCTGGGCAGCGCTCCCTGGGGCTGCAGTGCCACTTCCTTCACCGTCCTGTTCCAAGGGCAACGCCAGGGCAGAAACCTCTCCTGCAGGCAGGGCCCTCCCCGTGGTGGAGGAACTAAAGGCTGGAGACAAAGAGAGAAGCACTGCCCTGACGCTAGGGGCCCTGCAGGATGCTCGGGGAAACGGCAGCCATGGGGAGGGCGGTGCAGAGACTGAGGCAACAGGTGGGGCCTGTTCTGGAGCAGCCCCTGGGGGGAGAAGTCTCCAGTCAGGTGGACGATGGCCAGCGAGCCATCAGGGGTTATGAATCCCCCATGTCAGCATGTCCGGGTGGTGATAACATGCACAGAGGAATGAGAGCCCTCAGCCAGCCAGGGCTGAGGGAGCCCCTGGGAGGTAACACAGGCACCGGAAAGGCACGATGCTCCTGACAGAGTGTTTGCGTGGGTGAGAGGTGAGCGAGGCCCAGCCACGCTCAGGCCAGTGCCAGCAGGAGGCTCACATGCCATGAAGCCCTAGAGGAAGCCAAGGGATGATGCCTGGAGCAGATGGAGCAGCAGTGCCAGCGGGAGTCTGGCTCAGGGGGGCGAGGTGAACAGCACACGCGGCCTGGAGGGTGTCGTGCAGAAGAACGCTTGTGGCACCCCCCTTGACACACAAATCACACCTGACACTCACAGGCTCCTGAATCTGGGCTGGGGACAGGATGTGGTGAGGAGCTGGTTCCCCTTGTGTGAGCTGCCTCACTTGCTTTTACCAGAGGGACCTTGGCAGAGAGCCCCTCTCCTCTGGCATCGGCCCGTCTGAGCTGCAAAACACAAAGTGCATTGGATACGCTGTCAGTCTGGCTGAGGGGCAGGCCCAGGATGATTTAGTTGGGAATTGGTCCTGCTTTGAGCAGGGGGTTGGACTAGATGACCTCCTGAGGTCCCTTCCAACCCTGATAAGTCTATGATTCTGGCCCTGTGTTAGCCTCATCATGGCCCCATCGCCTCGCGTGGGGCCCTGCCAATCACCATGCTTCGGTCTCTGGGGCAGAGCTTGGACCTGGTATAATGCAGGCGTGAGCCGAGCACCGTTTCCTCCTGCTGCCAGGTGGCATCCCACAGAGGGAGGCTCTGCTATCCCCAGGCCATGGGCAGCCAGGTGAGGAAATGGTTGGCGGTTGTCAGTCGCTGCTCCCATCCTGATACTGAGAGCAAAACATCCCCACTTGACACCTCCTGGGAGGTTCAGCTTTATCCCACAAAGGGGAACTGGACACAGGAGTGAAATCCTGACCCCACTGAAGCCAGTAGCCAAATTCCCGCTGAGGTCAGGATCTCAACCACAAAGTTTATATGCCAGATTTACCTGCAGGAGGCTGGTGACAGAGGCTGGGGTATTTCTGACTCCCTCATCCCAGGTGTTCACTTCTCCATCTATAAAAGATCAGGTGTGTGTCACTGCTGTAGTCCCCATCAACTCCCGATTTCCTGCGTACATCCAAACCCTTTGCATCCTTCACAGACAGCCTCCGGGAGCTGCCCGGTGTCTCCATCCTCTCAAGCAAAAGGAAGCACAAGAAAGAGTGAGGATGCTCTTGAACCCAGTAGCCAGAAAACCCGGCTGTCTCCTTCAGGAATTGGGGGTCCCAGACAGACAGGCCTGGTTAGCAATGGCTGTTAGCAGACTCATATGTTCCCCCAACAGACCATGGGAAGCTGTGCTCTCTCTCTCTCACCATTCATGGTCAGCGTTGCCGTCCTGCTGTCCTCCCTGCCGCGTTCTCAGCAACACAGAGAAAGAAAGGGAGCCCCCCCTGAGCCCAGGAACGTTGCTGAGAGCTAAGGGCAGCAATGCCTCTGAACCTATTGCAGCAGGAATCTGAAGAGATGCATCATAAGCAGCACAAGAAAGAGTCATTGGCCAGTTCAGCTGAGCTACAGTATCCCCTGGGCAGGAGGTAAATGCTGCAAGGGACAGAATGGACAGTCCCGTGTCAGCACTCTCCTTCCACAGACAGAGATGCGGCAGAACCACACACAAAGCAAAAGGACGGATCTGAAACAACCCAGGCCATTCAGAGCAGCAGCTTGTGTTTGGGGCTAGTGGGATGGATCAGAACAGGCCAAGTGCCACTAGCCAGCATGGCTACTATAGGACTAGCCTACAGAATCTAGCTGCATCAAAGGGCCTCCTTGCTGCCAACGTCTGCTGCCCTTGGGCATTCAAAACTCTGCGTCCCAGCTGACGGAGCTCATAGAGCCCTGGGGCTTTGGATGCTTTAGGACTCCAAAGCGATTCCTGGATATATGTCTGTCTCCCTGGGCCCATCAGAACAACTCTAGGGCCTTTATTATGGCCGTGGCACTGCCAAACGCTGCAGCATGGCTGAGTGACTGAGATGCCCAGCACCGCGAGGGCCGAAGCCTGTTCCACATCACACTTACCCAGTTCTGCCCTGCACTGGCTGCTCCTCAAGTAGCAGTTCTGTATCACACTAGAAACAAGCACATAGAGTGCCACAGTCCCCATGGCTCCAGCTCGGTGCTCACTGCTCGAGGCTCTGACGAGTGCCTAAGAGACACGGAAATACTGGATGTGAGCACAGCAGCACAACAAGCTCCCACCCCAATCCTCTTCTCTAGCACCTAATTCCAGCCTTAGCCCACTTGCCCTTAGCAGAAGTTGATGTCTTGTGGTGAGCCCAGAGGCCACGCTGATGGGCAGCCTTCTAGTGCTTGTCATAGGTCAACAATAGATCTTAGTCAAATAAGCACATTACAGATACTTGGCCAGATTCACTCTTTGTCCCTGCCAGAAAACACTTCTCATTCATGGAGGCAGCACAGTGTAATGACCTGCGCCGAAATCTAGGTCCCAGCTGTGCCACTGACTCACTGCGTGGCCTTGGGCAGGTAACGTAACCTCGCTTCCTCTGTTTGTCCAGCTGCATAACTGGGGTAGTATTTACTGTAATGCGGTATTGGTACAGCATTCGCAGACCCCTGCCCTACCGCACCAAGCACCGCACCAACTTGTAACAAAAAGATGGCCCTGCTACAATGATCTTACAATCCAAGTAAAGACCCGAGTCCTCACACCTCACAGGGGCTGTGCAGATTCATTAGTGGAGTCTGTAGAGTCCTTTGAACATGTGAAGGGCCAAGCGCTCTTATTAGCTGCAGTCCATGACTTCTCGTTTTCCTTGTGGGTTGGCCTTTCCCTCGGCTCGGCACTAGATGGCGCCTGTATCCCACTAGCTGGGGACCGGGAACTATTGTCACTTCCATCAGGAATCCACCTTCATTTATTAATGTGGGCTGTGACAAAATGGCTGATATTGGTATAGCGGGTCCTGCTAGTGGCTCGGGAAGGTGGTAGAGGAGGGAAGCGGGGGAGGGGTTTGCGCCTCACTCTGATCCCAGCCCCTCTCAACCCCTGCGGGTTTCTTACCCTCGGTCCTTGACGCTGGAGGAGAAAGTCTCCCTGATCTGCTGGGGCAAGGTCTCCCTTCCTCCGGTTCTCTGGTCTTTCAGTTCTCAGCAACACTCCTCCAAACTCCAGTCCTCTCTCCACCCTGTCTGCCTGAAGCAGGGGGGTTTCTTAGGTTCCTGACAGGGCCTTAATTGGTTACAGGTGCTCCAATTAACCTGTAGTAACCTTCCCTAGTCTACAAGGAGCCACACCTTAATTAGCCTAGGGTTTATACATCTCCCCTCTACCCTATCCATGGCCCCACAAAGTCATGGGACCTCCTCCTCAACCTCCTCCTGGCCATGGCCAAAGTGGCCATTTATTACAGCAGGGAGCAGATGTTGGCTGAGGGGGCTCTTTGCGACTGTGGGGCCTATTTCCGGTCCTCCATTCACGTATCCGGGTGGAGTTCCTCTGGGCAGCGTCCGCTGGCTCCCTTGGTACCTTCAAGGAGCATTGGACGCTGTCCGGGGTTCTCCGCTCGGTGTCCCCTTTAGGTTCTCTCTTTTTGACCTTCACATCCGCCCTTGTTTTCTTTTATGTTGTCCCCTGTAATCAGTTGAGTTTCTGGGCTCAGTGGATCCTCCCTAAAGGCTGGGGGAGGGTCCTTTAGCCGTGGGAGAGCTTACGCCCGCCCACTTCCCCAGGAATTTTCAATAGGACCACTCTCCCACCGCTCCCTGGCCCTGCTGTATCACAGATTTTACAAAGGGAGTTGTCTACAGAGCCACAGAAACCCTCCCATGGATACACAACTCTATAGACGCAGTCTCTGTCATAGCCCCCCAGAGCACAGCCCTTGCTGCGCAGGAGGCTGGAGTTAGCGCCTTTGCAAAAGGCTGAAGTTTGCTATTTATTCCCAGGTGGAAGCTGCAAACGTTTAGCTACCATTCGGCATGACAGAAAGTGTTCCGTGTGTGTGACCCCATAACGGTCCCTTCCAGCCACCCCCAGAACCTCCCCCGCAGTGCCTTGAACAAGTAACTGAGACAAGAACGCACAAGTCTCGCAACGCACGCAGTACCGCGCTCCCCAGATGGCTACATCACACTCCGCTCCCTGAGCTAGCCTTTCAGGCCATGCCAAACGTGATCCATGGAACACGCTGACCCCAGCACCAGCCTGGGTGGATTCAGTTCTCCCTCCACCAACCCAGTGCACTTGGGATCTAGGTGGGTGAGGTGCAGAGAGGCTGGGCCAACCAAGGCCACCTCCCAGCCCAGGGGTGGGCTAGAATAGTTGTCACAGACTCTCCATGCTGCTTGCATGGGGCACATGGGCCACTGGATCCACAGAGTCATGGTCCTTCCTCTGGACAGCCTCCAAAACTGACCTTCCACACAGGGCCCCACAGAGGCCAGCACGGAGACAGCTGCTCAGCACACAGGCACGCACAGCCCCTCTGCTCAGCTGTCTGACCCCAGCTCATCTCCAGCAATGGTGGGGAGGGCCCGACAACGGCCCTCTGTGCTACAGGTGAAACTGGAAATAACTAACCAGCTTTAGCCTTGAGAGCACCTCTAGTATCTATCCATCGATGAGCCCTCCTCACCGTGGTATCTGAGCGCCTCCCACGACCAGGTCCTTTCACCCGGATGGGTCTAATGTTGCCAACTGTTTGCACAGACTATTTAAATTGGACTCAATTTACCCATCACAGTAATGCAGCCACCTCTGGGGTAGAATATGGCAGCAGAAGTGACACTGCACACCAGGGTAGATATTACCTTCACAACAGTGCGCACTGAGATGTCACCCATGCACCCACAGCCTCTGGTACTCCGGATACCTGATTTACATTACTGCGGCGCTTTGGAGATTACCCTTATCAGACGTCCCCCCTCCCCCGTCACTGAACTCCTGGTTCATGAAACAGCCATTTCCAGCAAGGCTGGGTGCTGCACTCACCCCCCCATCTACTGGGGCAGAATGGTCTTTAAAGAAGATGAATACAGAAGAGCACAAAGAGGCAGCATTAGCTTATCGGTGAATAACCTCCTGAGCGATGACTCACCGCACACGAGGCTAATGGAGGAGGATTATTTAGTGGATGATCAATTACTCCCCAAGGACAAGGACAAGATCAGTTGACTGAGGCTTATTGCCATGCAAATGACCATCAGGTTAAACTGAAGGGGCATTCACCTGCTAATAAAGTTGGACTTCTCCTATTTCCAACATCTGCTCTCATGGGACAAACTGCAGAAAATCCATGCTTTGCCGTTCTCTTTCGTCACCTGCAGAAGCACCAAGACTGTGTCCTACCATTGGCTACACCCATAATGGTGACTTATGAATTCAGGGGCTGCACTTGGGATGCTTTTTATGCTCTGTCTCCAATATGGAAGTGCAGCCCCCAGGAGCAGAAGCAGCCCATGTCCCATCACATGCAGGGGGCAGTAAGGCCATTCCTGTGTTACTGACAACACAGGACTGAAGATCAGTAAAACAAAAAGGGTTTTGCAAATCTAACTTTTCTTTTTGCCTTTTGTGAAGTTTAAGTTTTGCACTTCAGTCAGCTTAGGGCAGTGAAACTAGTCTGGTGAGTTTGACTCTAGTTCTAGGGAATTTCAGGCTCCAGCTCAAGGCCTTTTGCTTGGATTCAGTGTTTTAAAAAGAAAAACCAAACCAATAAAAAACAACCCATTTTTTATCCATATTAGGTTTTTATAAACACTTCTCCCAATTTTCACCTCCTCCCCCAGCAAAACTTACATGGAGGGCCTAACAATACTTTAACCCTTTCTTTTTCAGTCTTGTTCCTAGTGCCTGGAGCGGGGCTTGGTGACACTTACAGACATCTGAATTAGACCTTCTTAGGATCATTCAGGGATCTCACTGTCTTCCTTTCACTAAGCAGCTATTTTGGGTGTGTGTTTGGATTCTATACGCCATTCTGCACAACTACAGTAAACCCAGAGTACAGTAACTCCACTAACATCAACCAAGCTATTCCAGATTTACCCTGGGGGAACTGAGTTCAGAAATAGGCCTCCAGAAAAGGTTATACATTCTGGCTGGTCTCACCTGGTTTATTTTGCTTTCTCAAAGAATGCCTTTACAATGGGTAAACCTGCCGATTCCGTCTCTCAAAGTCCCGTTAATCTCCTTTTTCTGAAGATGAAAGATCAGGTGCACAGTAGAGGGCTTGGGTTTAATGCCAGCGTCTTCATGAGCTGAAATATGCATGAAGCAAAACAAACATAGCTGGGGTCAACACGAGCCACAAACCAGAATGAGTGGGTAGCTTTATCACCTGGAAGAAAGGAGAGACATCTGACCATTCAGAATGGCATAAGGATTTCCTAATAGTACACAGTCCTGGGGAAGGGGCCATCATGTTACTTCTCTGTCATGTTACTCCTCTGAATGCCCCTTTCAAATGAAACATCAGGAAATCATCCCTCTAGGACCATTCATTTGTTTGGTGTCACTTTGACAAAGAAAAGCTGAACACTCTAAAAGGGAAGTGAAACTGGAAGAGGGAGACGGAGATAGACATAGAAAACACATGTACCGGATGAGTGCGAGGTGAAAACACAACAGATGAATGAGGTGAAAAATATTTTATATTTTTAAAAGATTAAAGCAATGGGAATGTGAAACAAGCCAGATTGCTCCACAGGAGACCACCTAGGGGCAGGTAGCCCACACAAACCATTCTGGACCCTCTGTCCCTTAACTAACCTTTTCTTAAGCACCACTAAGGGATTTGCCATAAATTCTTCTCAGCAACTGGCCAAGATTGGGTTCAGTATCTGACACCTCTTATCAACTGGCTCTGATTCAGAGGTGAGCTCAATAATCTAAAAGATGTTTTTCACCACACCTGGCCACCTGCTGTCTGAAAATTCTTCTCATCTCCAGCAACATGACAAAAACCACAGCATTCAAAAACACAATATATGTCTGCATCAAATACATGTAAATTGGAACCTCCCCTGGCATTTCTCACAAATCCACAGGTAGATACAGGACTAACCTGAGCAGAGGTCTTCCTGTACTACATGGACCTAGAAAAGCCAGATACATACGGTCTATAGCTGAATGTTTCTTCTGCCATCTGGGATAGAGCAGCAAGCACAACACAGGAAAGGGGAGCAGCAGGCTGTGATCACAGGGACTCAGAGAAGCAATGAAGTTCTTAATATTTTCACATTCCTACAGCTGTTTCCTATCATTAGCTAGCATCTCTTGTGGAAGAAGCACAAACCATACACCATGCTTTATGACCACACACTCTTCTGCATCGCCTTACTCTTGCATTTCAGATAAACAAAGCAGCATAGAGACTTCAAAACATTTAAAGCCATTACACACCAACTGCCATCGGCTCTAATTTGCAAGGACAGTCCCCACCTTTTCCAGCTCTCCATTGCAAAAGCTCTTGCACTTGCATTGTCTCTCAGTGGAGATAAAGTCTGTCCTTGTTTGGAGCTTTCAGATGTTGGCAAGTTTGCAGAGGTGAAAAATTCTGTACACATTCAAAATAAGGTACTCCACTTCTAACAAGATAGTTAATTGCTTTGCAAAAGATTGGTCTAAAAGAGCCTAATCCTTTTCTTAGAATGATCAAACCTCCCCCAAATCATCATAATACATATACTTACACCACACTTTACAGACATGAACAAAACCACTACTTTCCACAAAGAGTAAAGAGATAAACTTTGGTTGGATCCCTTTTGAGAAGCAACAGAATCCCTGGTCCTTCTGCTGCCTGGGTGGGGAAGCAAAGGCAGTTGTGAAAGGCTCAGGGATGCAAAGCTGTGGGCTGATACCTGTCCCATTTCACAGCCCAGGCTGCCTGTGTGTGCTCCCTCTTGCTGTTTGTGGTCTGGGATCCATGTTGCTGAGCTGCTGGACCGATCTGCAGGAGGAAGATGGGTGGGCTATGGGCTGCTGGATAGTTGCATCATCACCCTGAGTCTACACTGCTTACCCAGCAAACAGAAAACCCTCCAGGAGATGCACAGTGAGCTGTTGCTTAACTACCAGGGAGATTGGGCTGGAAGATTAACTCTTTCCTCACTCCAGTGGATGTACACTTTCAGCAGCACAAAGTCCTGGTGCTACTGACAAGGTGCACGTGGGAAACCCACCTGCATTTAACGATTGCAACTATTAATTTCCCCCTCTTTATCATCTGCTCTCTCAGAGCCCTTCGCAAACACTGAATCTCACAACAGTTCAATGAGGGTTCTGTGAAGAAGCATTAGTACGTGCAAGGCAGGTAATTGTGCGCATAAGTACAGCTGGTCAGAACTTTCTCAACAAAAGTTTTTAATTAAAAAAATGCTGTTTTGTCAAAACCAAACATTTTGCGGAAATGTGCCAATTTCAGCTGACTGTAAGGTCACTGAGTGCTGGGGTGAACTCTCCGGAGAGAAAGACCCAAATTGAAAACCTGATGGTTTAGATCTTAAAACAGATATTTCATCACAATTCCATTTTCATTCCAGTGAGGAATGAAAAACTTTGAAACCTGAAAAGTTGTGAAATGGAATGGTCATTCGCTAGCCAGCTTTACACGTGAGTGCTCTTTTGCACGTGCAATGCAGATTTTGTTCCTGTGTGTGTGCATACAACAATTTTGCATCTGCAGTTTCTGGCCATGTCTACCTAGGAAAGAGATGCGCTGTAACAGGTTAGCTAACACATTAACACAGGGTAAAATATTAACGTAGACAAAGCAAGGTTTGGTTCTAACATGCGTTAGCTGGTCGAGGTGACCCCTCCTAACACGTTCAAACACAAATTGCCCAAACACTAATATTTGAATAAGTTAGTTAACATGTTCGTTTGCTAGGTGGCCAATTTGGAAAATCCAGCTCAATACAGCACAAAGCAGAACTGCTACCACAGAATCTCTCTTAAAGCTTCTCTAATGGTGTGAGCAGTAGGCCAGACCCTTCAGCGCCTTCATTCCTGTTTGCATTGGGCTGGCTTTCAGAGAGCAGACACACTGTGGCATAACATTCATCTCTCCCACCCCATCCCCACCCTACTACGTATTACCTTCTTCATATATGGATACATTGGACTGTAAGCTCTTCAAGGCTGGGACCTTGTCTTGCTATTGGCACCATAAAGCATTTAGCACACACTTGAGGACTGTAAATTAATAACTGAGAGGTCATCACTCTGCAGGCCTCCATCATCTGGGGCAGCAGGAGATTGTTTTGATCCTATTACAATTTCACTGCGATAGGGAAAAGAGCACTTTCTGATATTCAAATTGTGCCAATCCCCTCTCTGAAGCCGGGTTTTATTATGATGCTAATGTGCATGCTGTCTGCATTGCAGACTTCATAGTATATCAGCCTGAATATAAATTATAGTCACTTTGATTTTTGTCTTAAAAATGCTGATACTAATGCTCAATGGTTTCATGTCGCATAACGTTCATGTTCTCTGCTTGCATTTCTGAAATATAGAAAATCTCAGCTTGGAGCTCTTAAATGCCTCTTTTGTGCTTATTAATTTTCCTTAAGTTAGCTGCGATTCAAGCAAGTTCATATTTTAATTAAACTTCTTTTTCTGTTTATAACTCTCTTTTAAACATAACTGAATTAGAAATATTAAATCCTCTTACGTCCACAAGCATATTACTACTATAACAGTAATATATAAAGGCACTGGTGAGGGGTGAGTGTCGCTGTACAGACACATGGTACAAATCAAGCCACCTTAAAATATACTACACTAGATCAAGTGTTTATAATCCAAATTACAGGGTGTCATTACAAATTAATCCACTTTTTCCACCAAATGGTAACCAAAGATCAAAAACAAGACAGGGAGTGAATGAATGAGGAAATAGCAGAGTGTTATAATAAAAAGATTCATTACATAAGGGGCATATTTAACTCAATAATTATAACATTAAGTATATAAAGAAAGTACACACTCCTATATAACCCATTTGGGTTGGCTATATTACTTGTGATTAATGCAGTCATGCTGAAATCATGCCAATAAAACCTTTGCATCACTCTGCATCATGTATTTAATGAATTGGTTTACATGACATTTTACAGACTGTTTTAGAAATATTTTTAAGACTTTTAAATTCGCTGGTACTATTCTGTGTAACCCTACACTAGTCAAGACAGGCTGCCTTACTACCATGAATCCAGCCACAAAGGCCTTCGGGGCGAGAGAGAGAGAGAGAGGGAATAGCTTTCTGTAAATCATAATGCTGCAATCTAATTTATAAAGCACGCTCAGCACAGCACAGACACAACACAAAAAGATCAGCAGCAAAAATTAAACCATCATAACACACTTTAAAAGAAACTCAAGAGCCAAAAGATGCTGCAGGAGGAAACCAGTTCCCATAACATAAAGCAGCAGCATTCAGTACCAATAATGATCACTAATGAACAAATGGAGCCAGCCAGTTCTGGAGGTTTCTCTCCTGGAGCATGAAGCGGGACCTGATCTGTGTTTTTTAGGGACGATGGGAATGTTCAGGCCCACGTTGCTGGGCAACTGAGGCAGCTGCAGGGATGTTTTTTAAAAGGCTTTTGTCATTTTTAACAAAAGATGGAGAAAATGATTGTGAAGCCTGCATGGAGGGCTTTTTGTCGTCTCCCCATTATATATATATATTACTGATTTATTGCATTCTAATGATGCTGAGTACAAAGATGGGCTCCCAACAGCTGCTACAAGAGTAAAAATGAAATGACAGACATAAGCAGGTAGCTTTTGTTTTCCCAGAACTTTCAGTGTAGAAACTAGGCAACACATTTCAAATTGATGGGAAGGTTCCCACATTAATATTTGTATGAAGTGAATTGGTTTAGTTTATTTATTCGTTTAAAGAAGATTTTCCACAACGTAGCTGTTCAGTCATATGTAGGGCCAAATTCGGCCCTAACTTCTGCCATGCGTGGCCCCTGCACCTCTGGGTTATATGGAATCACAATGGGTGTAAATGCAGCACAGAATGTGGTTGTTTGTGAAGTTCTATTGTAAGTTTTGTGGGGCAGAGACTGAGTCTTCCTTTCAGACACTGTGCTCAATAAATAATGCACATCAAAGATTCCTCATTTCCTGCAGTCTCCTTGTACAGTCAAGTTGCTGTGGTCTCTATATCCTAAGCCAGGGGTCGGCAACCTTTCAGAAGTGGTGTGCCGAGTCTTCATTTATTCATTCCAATTTAAGGTTTCATGTGCCAGTAATACATTTTACTGTTTTTAGAAGGTCTCTTTCTATAAGTCTATAATATATACCTATAAACTATTGTTGTATGTAAAGTAAATAAGGTTTTTAAAATGTTTAAGAAGCTTCATTTAAAATTAAATTAAAATACAGAGCCCCCCGGACCGGTGGCCAGGACCCGGGCAGTGTGTGCGCCACTGAAAGTCAGCTTGTGTGCTGCCTTTGGCACGTGTGCCATAGGTTGCATACCCCTGTCCTAAGCCCTTGTAACAGAATGTTCTGACACAGCCATGGCAGTAAAAGGAAGCAATTTTAATTTACATGATTTCTATTGAGAAGAAATAGTAGATCAGTTCTGGCTGCTCACAAAGAACTAAGGTCATAAAGACAATTGAGTTCAGTTGAGTCCAAGTGTTAAAGCCAACAGGGGATAGTGTGAAATTTTAGCCCAGGCCTCACTAGCCCCCACATGGGCAACGTAAATCAGGGCTTTGCAGAAAGTTGGGAAGCCACAGAAATGGCTTCTCTATTTCTCTCAAGTCTGAGGGTACGTCTTCACTTACCGGAGGGTCCGGCGGCAGGCAATCGATGTTCTGGGATTGATTTATCGCGTCTGGTTAAGACGCGATAAATCGATCCCGGATCGATCCCGGAAGTGCTCGCCGTCGACGCCGGTACTCCAGCTCGCCGAGAGGAGTACGCGGCATCGACGGGGGAGCCTTCCTGGCGCGTCTGGACCCGCGGTAAGTTTGGACTAAGGTACTTCGAATTCAGCTACGTTATTAACGTAGCTGAATTTGCGTACCTTAGTCCGAAGTGGGGGCTTAGTGGGGACCAGGCCTGAGATATCATCTACTGGGACACTAAGAGATCCAGATGCAGAAGATTCCTTTCCAGTCTCTGTGTGTATGTTTGCAGCGTTGTTGTAGCCATGTTGGTCCCAGGATATTAGACACACATGGTGCGGAAGGTATCTTTTGTTGGACCAGCTTCTGTTGGTGAAAGAGACCAGCTTTTCAGCTTTCCCAGACCTGAAGAAGAGCTCTGTATAAGCTTGAAAGCTTGTCTCTTTCGCCAACAGAAGTTGGTCCAATAAAAGATATTACCTCCCGCATTTTGTCTCTCTATTTATGTGTATGTCCTTTAAATTCAGGGATAGTTCTCAACCATAATATTCCAACGCACCTTGCACCCCTTAACTGAAAGGTGTAATATGAATGAACTGGGAAGGGAACAGAATTTAGTACTGATTTAACATAAATTTCTGAGGGAATTTTACAGATGGTGAGTGAAATCCTGGCTTCATCAAAGTTAATGGCAAACCTCTCTTCACCCTGTATTTTGTCAGCTATAAACACCCCCTCTTTTAACTATTTGTGATGGATTGCTTTTAACGCTGGCCTCCCTCTGCTCAAGTAACCATTAGCAAACTCATGGATCAATATTTTAAAACGATATAGGGAGCATCATTTAGAGAGTTCTGAATGAAGAACAAGTCTCACATTTAGATCCAATATAGGGTTAAATAATGAAGACCCCTGTTCCATTAAAGAATAACTTTTAGGATGGAGTGGTGAATTGTGCTAGTTAGCAAGTGAGAGGGAGAAATACTCTCCATTGTCAAAACTACAAGACTTTTGAAGAGTGGAACATGTAAGAGGCAGGGAATGGGATATGGGGCTTTTCACTTTTGAGTCCCTGGTGTGAATCCAGCTTCAGGTTAGCAAAGATTAAAGCTTCTTCTTGTAATGGACTGTTTTAGAAGCTCATGGTCTCAATCTTATTCCTTTGGTGTAAGTGTCTACTTAAAAAAAAACAACAATCACCAAAAACCAAAACCCCACCTTCTCCATTGGTAGCCCTGCCAACTCTCTAAGCAAACAAGCAAAAGCCTGATTGAATGAACAAACAGGGATTAGATTCCCCCATGTCAGGGTTCAGATGATGCTTCCTGTGACACATCTCTTCCCTGAACAGAAGACTTCAGTTCTCAGGCCACCAAGCCAGTGCTTTCTACTAGCACCAATTAACCGTCTATATAATTCAAAGGATGAGGTGTCTCAGTCCCAGTGATATGTAGAACAGGACTGACTATGTAACAATCAATTTAAGATCTGCTTCACATTTATACACTTCAAAAACACTTTACTAAGTGCAAGACAGTTTTAGTTTACATTTTATTGAAGTAATTTAACAAAATGAATTCTTTACATTACATAGAATAAAGACTCAAAGTACTAATGGGCTAAAAGCCAAAGTGCATGGGAGGGAGGGGAAAAATATACAAAAAATACAGAAAAGAACAAATGAACAATCTACAGCAACAAGAGACCCCACAGGGCAACCCCAGCTTACTGAACCCTTCGTTCACTTTTTTCAGTCTATCTCCAAATCACTGTCTTCACTATAACATGCAGATGGGTTACATATGGAAGTCATCAGCAGCAGATCCTTCTCTGGGAGCAGACCACACTCCTGTAAAAAAGCCTCCAGGTCCACAGCAAAAAAATCTTCTCCAAGCTGGTCGGTGATTCGGACAAAGTTGCCAATTAGCTCCCCTCCCTTATAGATGAGCAAAGCAGGTAGAGCATTATTAGTAAAGCGAGTGCTGGCACCAATCAGGGAACTCTTTACTCGACAAAATTTGACTGTTGGGTACTCAGCAGCAAGACAGATCATGCAGCCATTCACAGATTCAGAGCCAGGGATGTCATCTTCATAGATGTGGATCATGATCAACGTGTTCTTGTGTTCTTTATCAACTGTGTCCAAAAACCCTTCCCCACTGGTGATCTCAAAAACCTGCTTAAACTGCTGCCCACTATGCAGCTGCTGCCTCATCTCCTCCATTCGCTGTTTCCTGTATTGCTGTAAAAAATCTTCATCATCTTCGCCATCATGAATCATGTTATATTCTTGTAAAGTCATCTAGAACATGCCCAAAGAAATGTTATAAATACACCAGAGAGAGAAATCTAGAACTCCATACATGTTACATGCAGTTAGTATTTAAATCAATGATGGACAGAGTTTGACCTGCATCATTCCCCATCTTTAATACCCAGGTACAGGTCATGGAGGCTAGAATTCCCACCATAAGATGCTCCATTTTGATCCATCCGGAAAGCACATCTGATAAAGATGGAGCTTCCTACATTGGGACTTCTAGCCTCCATAGGCTAGTTTAAAAGTGAGTGACTATAATGTGCTCCTATTTTATTCAAATTAGCTATGGCCACATGTTCCAAGTAAGATGCCAATACTGCTCTTAGATGGGCAGCTTGGACATTGTTGTTAATTTGAGTGGATACTGTCAGATTCCTAATTTGTTTTTTTCATCTTGTTTTTTTTTTTGTAAGTAAATAGAGTAAATCTCTATTAGAAACAACATTTATTTCCATACCAGATTTATTTCTTTGGCAAAAATAAATGTTCCCATGTTTTCTCTGGAATTGGAATTAACTTGGGTTTTATGACTATCATCTCTCAACATCTTGCTTCATTAACCATGTTAGCCATCGTGCTCTAGGTGTAGGGTTTGTTAGTTTAGGTTGTTGCAGTCAGCAGGGGAGCACAGAAAAAAAAACCCAGCGAAAACCAGTGATTATTTCAGGCAGAGAGAGAATCTCTTAGCAAATGTGAAGTTCATGTAAATTAAAAACAAACAGATACCTAAAATTCAAGCAATTTCCCCCCATTATCACTTTATGATCTTAAACTGTTGGGCATGAGTGACCAAATGTAACTAACAACTCATGAACATAATACTGGTTTATTGTCAATAGCAGCATGTATCAACTTTAGCAACCTCTTCAATTAGATTCATAGGAACTGGTAATACAAGTCAATTGACCAAAACATCCCACTTAGTTTTTAAATAATTTACCACCCCTGACATTTTCTATCGTTGATGTCTAATGCTTTCCTATCAGTTTGAAGACTAAGCTGATCTCTTAACGTTCATTTACCATACATTATAATCAATTAGGCCTCCTGGAAAGCAGACATCTTACACAACACTCATTAACTTACAAGATGAAGTTATTTTTCAGGCAGAGTTGTTGCACTGCCTTTTTTTTTTTTAACTGTTTCACAAACTTGGAAATAAATTTGATGAATGCATACAAGGAAAATACACAGTGTCTGATACAGACTCTGTCAGTGGTCTTGGGCCAGTCACTTAACACTTAAGTGTATAACATCTTCAAAGCACTGCACAAACATTAAATAATGTTGACACTACTCCTGTGAGGTAGATAATTATTGCGCTCTCTCAATTGTTCCACCTGTTAAAAGCAATAATAAATAACTGCCACGCAAGGATTCATGATTTTTTGCAAAGCAGCTGAAAAATGGAAACTGCTAAAATTTATTAGCACAGAAGTCTCTCACTGTGCTCCCAGGTTACCTTTCCATTGATTTTTTCCTGAAGTTCTTTCTGCTTCTGTTTATCCTCCTCTTCATCCATGTGAGATCTGCAGGTCATGGATAATTTTTTTATAAGTCGTTCCATCTCTCTACACTGCTCCTCTCGCTGCTCCGTCTCCAGTTGTTTGAATCTTCGCCAATCATTTATGACACCCTTTGGACCTGAAGGTAAAACATGAAGGCATTTTGCTTAGACAGAAACAATCTGTCTATTGCACTTTCCATTCAGGATCTCAGAGTCCTTTTCAAATAGCAGTTATTTGTACAAATAGGACCATGTTTTAGGCTTATTGTATATTGCTCAATCTACTATTAATAAAGCATAGGAATGGTAGCAAGTAACTCCCCATTTCTGCAGTTGACTCCTATGTCCTTGAACAAATCACTCAACCTCTCTGTGTCTGTTTTCTTATCTGTAGAATAGGAATAAAGTTTACCTATATTACTTGCCTATTAACTTCAAAAGGATGTTGTGAAAATTAATAGCTGTACAGAGTTTTGACACATTACCACCATCCAGGTTTAGAGGTATCTTCCAGCAGTTAGTATGGAAATATTTCCTTTTCATAGTGATAGAAGTGATGGGGGGGGGGGGGGGGGGGGGGGGGGGGAAGGGAGGAAATCAATTGATGGTGAAATAATCTGCAAAAGCCCCAGCACAAAAGTGTGTTCCATGATGTGCAGACAGCAGCAGTCCTCATCAATTTCACCTTACTATCATCCTGTTGCGGGGGCCTAATGAAAAGTGCTACTATTGAATGTCCTATTCAGGTATGTCCCAGTTGTTTGGGTACGGATTCCTCTCCCCCAGTACTGGACAGGCATGCCCAGGAGGATAAAATATTTTATGTCACAGTACCTGTGTTAACTGCAGTGCCATCGCTACTCAGCTCCACCTCCCCATCAACCGTCTCAGGAATGGTGCTCGCTCTGACTTTATCTTCTCTCTCACTGTCTTCATCTTCACTGCTGCTGTAGTAGTACTGGAGCTTCTCACCAAGCAGTTTATCATCTAAAGTAGTCATTGTATTCTAAAAAGAGATGGGTAGATCAACATCAATGCATCTCCCCTTATACAAGCACACACACACAATAGCAAGTATCACCTCAAATGTATAGTATTAGCCGTATACTCCTCCAGAGACAAATATGAAGGCTGTCTATTCAAATGAGAACAGTTTATAGACCATTACCAACAAGACTAGGCTACAACTGGCCAACCTCTTTGTGAATGAATTGATAGTTATCATTTCAGATGTGTTTATTTTTAAGTAAAAAACAAACAACAAAAAGCTCTTTATTACAAAGTTTCTTCTTCAAAGATAAAGTATGAGGCATTCAAAATATTTATTCACTGAGGATAGTTCTGCTGATTAACAATGGTTCAAGATCGCTACATACCCAACCCTAAAACCTGAGCCAGTTACATTTCCTTCTGGATTTTTTACATTTATTAAGTTTCAACTTTAGTATTTTATGTGCGCAATTACTCATCTTTTAGCAATGGCGAATGATCGGAACATGATCAATGAGATAAACAGTTGGATGCACTTTTGATAAGATAGCAAAGCCGCTTACGCAATTAGAAGCTTGCAGTGAAAATTCAGAAAAAAACAGGAATGTTACAATACAGTTAAAAGTTAAATTCTAACCCTCATTCCTTACCCCCACCCTCCGTTACAAAGAAAAGGAGACAGTGCGCAGGAGCCAGTTGTATCTCAAGAAATATCTTTCAGGGTTTCTTTTAGAAGCTCATCTCTCGGAGAGTATTACTAAACATGAAAAATTCTATGTAGGCTCAAAGTTGGCACCTGGTCTCTTTCCAGAATCAAACAATCTCAACAAGCCTCCCGCAAATCTCTTTTCTCAAATGTACATACTGCAAGCGTGGACAAAGAAAGATATATATTTGAACCAATGGTGTTTTGTGTACTATTAACTGTCAGTTTCACAGATCATTTCACAATAAGGATAAGCTCTGTAGCAAGAGGGGAACTCTGCTTTTGGCATTAGTCAGTGCAGTTGCAAGTCTGCAATTTTTACAAAATGTAATTATATTAGTAATTCATATAGTACCAGTGTGCAAATTATATTTGGCAAATAAGTTGTTTTTGCTAACCTGCCTACGCAGGATCGCAAGCAGTTAACATTTCACAAAGCTCATTTTCACTTTAATAAAACTCAGTTATAGCATATTACGCAAATTGATAATGCTGGCAACTCAGATACTAACAGAAGTGATACAACAAGGCTGGAAGAATTAGATTTTTACTGGTAAATATTGATTTCACTACACAGACACAAACCAGCAAAAAATATTTCCATTGATAATAATCAAAACATACAGATAGGCAAAATAAGAACAATGCTGCTTGAGGACTTATTAGTTTGATTTAAGGATATTTAATTTGTACATGAGGTTGATAATTTGTGTTTTAATGGTTATAAAGCTTTAACTTCTATCATTAAACCATTACTGTCTGACCCTCTGGTAGTTCCCATAACTGTGAAAATTTAAATAGATAAAAAGATAAAAAAATGCTTAAAAATATCATCAAAATTAAAAAAGTTAAAAATTGAATTTGCCAAGCCAATATGAACTAATCACAATTGCCCTTAAATCCATCAATTGACCTGAGTTATACCATTTCTCCATCTAAATACCTTTCTGCTGGCTAGAGATTAGCCAATGACAGCAGTAGGATGATATTCCCTGAAAAAGCTATCTGGGGTATTAGTAATTTACATACAGCCTCTCATACCAAATGTGTGTAAGAACAGACCGTGTCAAACATAAGAGACCACAAGCTGAATTACTGCCTGAGGCCATAAAGAGAGTTCAGAGCTCCACTAACAGCTTCCACAACAATTCTCCAGAGCTGATGGAATAAAAGCAAACCCTTCACTGGTGTGAACTGCGATCCTGAACAGCTTGCTATAAAACTGAGAAACCTATTCCCAATTTTTTTTTTTTGGAGGGGGGGGGGGAAGTAGTGGGGGTGTATGAGTATGTGAGATTGACTCTATATCATATGTTGATGAAGTAGACCTAAAAGTCTGTATTTCTATGACAAGGGCACAATCTATATTGTAAGGAGAAAGTAGTGTTTTTAGGTTTTCTACCCACCACTAGCATGATCTGCAAACTGCTGAAAGTAGGATTATGCAGATTAATGAGTAGATAGCCAGATGGTTCAGGCTAAAAGGTGATGAAACAGGATTACCGAGATTATTTTTCAGAGTAGAGAAAAATTACACAGAAGACATGGCCTGTATCTACCCTAGAGAAACACAGAGGTAACCAGCTAGTATTTGGGGTAAGGTACATTATCATATTTGACTAATAGCACAACATATCACACTGTCAAAAGACAGCTGTATTTTTCTAATTGTTCATCCATATATGAAACAGGGCCCATGGAAAATGGAAATCAAGGAATTAAAGAAGTTCATGCCCTTAAAACCCCCTGCCAACTTTAAATTGAGCCAGAGAGATGCTCTGTCATGCTGAATTTAGGTATTCTATTTTATTTCCATGTACTACTGTAAAGTGTTTAGAGATCCTTAGCATTATGTCTGCTCAAGAAATTAAAGTGTTCGATTACATTCAGGAGACCTGGGATTGGAGGCGATTCACTGTTCTGCAAGAGACAATTAGTTTTGCTTAAGGGCTTGGTTGTGGGAGAATTCGGATTTCTTTTTGCCTTCTCTTCTACTTGCACACAAAGCAAACTATTTTCCAATACAAAGGAAAAGTAGAGCAAAAGAAACCAGAAAAAAAAAAAAAAAAAGAAGAGTGGGTACCATGTATGCCTGGGGCCTGTATCCTGACACAAAATTCCAATTGTTTCCTGTGTATCAAATGGAACTCAAATTAACATGATTAATTTACAGATTTTCCTAGTTACAGTGCACCATCTAACAGGCAGATTTATGTACAAAACAGAGATAGTCTGCTTATTTCAAAGTAACTCAGAGGTAGTTGCACACATGATAAAGCAAGTCTGCAACTATATGTCTTCAAACTGATCACCTCAGTTCTCGCAAGCTAAATAGGGTTGGATTGGGTCAGTTCTCGGTTGCAAGACCACCACGGTACAACCCTAGTTCTGCAAAAAGTCGTTTTGGTGATTCTGTAGGTGGTTAATTTCTCTTTGGTTGATAACAAAAAGCTCAAAAGCATCTCAAGTTCCTCTCTAGTATGGTGCTTTTGTTGTGTACGGAGGGGAAAGCTTTAGAAGATCACTCCTGGGCTACCATAAGACAACATTTAATAGTTAACTTAGTGTTTGACCTTAAATATTGGAGACTATTTGTATTGTTCTATTTTTGACAAGATTCATTACAACTAATTAGCTATAATTAGTCTTGGAAGGATTAATTTTTTATCAATAAATGCTGGCAAATGTTGATTTCACTGTACAAACAAATTGAACAACATATTCCCATCAATAATAAAAATGTACAGATAGGCAAAGCAGGAAAAATACTGCTTGAAAACTTTTATTAAAGGATATTTACTTGGCATATTTTGTGTTTTAATAGTTATAATGCTTTAATTTTTTAAATCTGTGTCTAATATTAAGTAATTACTGTCTGACCCGCCCCATAACTTCCGGCAACTCTGAAAATTGAAAAAAAAAAATACCCATAATTTTCCACAAACAGTGAAAATTTAAACTGATAAAAATAAAAAAATGCTTAAAAATAAATATTGCCATCATCTATCAAAACGATTAAAAAAAAAAAAAAAAGCAAATTCTGTCAAACTTAGCTATAATGTTTCACGGGAACTAATTTGTGCTCAACTTCTATATTTGGTGTATTTACCCCAAACTGGTCTGTTGTTCCGTCTTACTTTTTTTGTTTAAAAATTAATTTCAAGACAGAATATTTTAGCACACCTAAATTTTTTTTGCCATCAGCAGGAAACCATACAATGGTTTTGACACTTTGCAGATATGAATGTAGATGAAGCCAGAGTCTCCTGGTCTGTGCTGTTCAAATGCAATGGATTTATTGTGAATTATTCAAGTGGGGAATGCAGAATTACTAAACTCAGATTAATGTTATTAAAAATGAATCTCTAATTAAACCAAGCTTCTGCCTGCACTTGTTCTGTCTCTGCTTCTGGCTGTTTGCCCCACATATGGCTTACATCTGGGCCTTAGAATGAGGGTGGTCATGTGTACAACGGAAGAACAAAGGTGGCTCTCAAGGCAGACATGGAAAGGAAACAATGTCCTACATTACTTGATTTATGAATGTTACCTGAGCAAAGGGTACAGGAAACCAGTATACACAGCCTATAACTACAAGAAAACCTGAATGGAATAAACGTACATGTAGCTGGTCACAGTAGAAGAAGTGATGGGAAAAGCATTTTTCCCCTTCTTGTTTTGTACAAACATTTAAATAAATAAACAAACAAATAAATAAATAAATAAGAGGACTGGGCTCAAACTAGAAACAAATCTGAGACTCACGGTTCGTGGCTCGTTTGCAATGCTGACCTCTGGGCCACCTCTCGGCCAATGCTGGTCACTCTCCCTAGAAATGCAGATGTACAAACACAAATGTCACAAAGGGGCCGAGAAGAGCTCTCTGTGTAACAGGTATTTCTCACCAGGTTTTACCTTCAGTCTCCAACCCCATCCGCTCTGGAAAGTGTCAGGTGCGGCTATGGAGCTGTAGGCACAGCAGCTCCAGAAAGGATCCTGGACCCCTGAGCCTCCCCCCCCCCGCAGCTATCCAGAGCCCCCCGCCCATCCACCACGCAGAGCCCCTGCCCTCCTGTACGTCCCCTCAGGCCCCTGCCCCCCAGAACACCCCCAACTCCCCCCAACTATCCAGAGCCCCCCCACGCAGAGCCCCGCCCTCCTGTGCGTCCCCGCCTCAGGCCCCTGCCCCCCAGAACACCCCCAACCCCCCCAGCTATCCAGAGCCCCCCCACGCAGAGCCCCCGCCCTCCTGTACGTCTCCGCCCCAGGCCCCTGCCCCCCAGAACACCCCCAACCCCCCCAGCTATCCAGAGCCCCCCAGCCCCGCCCTCCTGTGCGTCCCCGCCCCAGGCCCCTGCCCCCTTCACGCCCCCCCCCCCCCCCAACACGCAGAGCCCCCCAGCCCCGCCCCCGATCCTCTGTCACATCCCGGCCAGCCCCCCGCGGGCCCCCCGCGCGCGCACCCACCGCTCCGACGCTTCCCTAGTCCCGAGGACGAGCAGCGCAAAGGACGCCGGGAAAAGAGGGCGGCTCCATTCAGCGAACGCGGGGGGGAAAGTCCCTTACTGGCAATGGTACAACCCCGCGCCAATGCACCCTGAACGGACGGGAGCGCAACCACCTCCCAAGGAGGAGGGGTGTGTGTGTGTGTTCTCCTCGCTAATGGGTCCGGCCAACCTGAACTCAGCGGCACGCGGCGCTCTAGGAGCCGGGCGCTGCTCTGACCCACTGCCCCCTTCAGCCCGGAATAGAACCCAGGCGTCCTGACCCCGCCCCCCGCCCGGAAATGGCCCCAAGTGCCCCCCCCCCGGCCCGGCCCGCCCCGCCGGAACTACCGTGAGTTCGGATCCGCCGGGGGGCTGGTTTCAAACTCCTCACGCCGCTATTTCCCCTGCTGCTAGAGGCATGGACCGAGGCAGGGGCAGGGAAGAGGGGACACCAGGCAGGCTTGGTCTCACACGTTACAAACACACACGTAAGGTGGACAATCATTTTATTTTGTGCATGCAAATACATGTCAAGTACTGCAAACTTTTTCCATCAATTTTCTCTCAAAACACTGAAAACCATGATGCTCTATTCTGTGACCAGCCAAAGCTAATATCTCTTTACTTCAGTGCTACAGCAAAAAACACACAGAATTCACTCCGCTATTCAGTATTATCACAAAGCCCAGCCCACCCCATCTTTCCCCCAACCCACCCCCAATACAGACCATATGGTCCAGCTTTCCCCTTTAATCCTATTCCTATAACACAAAGGGAAACATTACAATTTGGAAATTCAAAATTGAAATAAATGGAATAGAATTTATTCCCCTATATATCCCCATTTCATTTTACAGATTTTAAATTATAGTTTTAAATAGAAGCTGAGAATGCACCATAAAAATGAGCATTAAATCCATCGTAGCGATGGTGCCTGCTTTATACATGATGGGTGTACACCATCTTTTATTTCATTTACATTTCAATCGAACAATAGATTTGCAAAGAAAATGTCTAATACAGACGTAAAAATATTCACACTAGAGCTTCACAATCGGTTGTACAATTGACAAACAGGCCTCTTTTCCCAACTTTCCAGCTAAGCAATTTTATAAAACGTAATCAATGCAACAAGAAAAAAAAATTCTTTAACTTCCAGGGAAAAGAATATGCAGTAAACTGTATAAATGCAGACAGCAGATGCTGCAAGCTAACCACAATACTTTGAGTGGCTGTACAGTGGGTATGTGCAGTACAAATAAAAGCCACATGTGTTGTATCACAACTACAGTATAATGTACTTGTTTGCCCAGCGAAGAAAATGCATGCATTTTCATGCCTTGGATTAACTGAGGCCTACACTGGATAAAATTGATGGGATATGTGCAAATGATGTTGGATTTTGACAGTTATAAATGCAGCCAGGCTCTCTTTTATTTCAAACTTTGTTAAACATGAAATGCCAAGAGCGAGCTTCGGCGACAGTCTTCCTTAAATAAAAGGTTTTTGCTTAAGTGTGGGGAATTTTGATAATTTTGCTGTCTTTATTTTACCCTTGACACTTAGGGTTAAGTTGTCAGAGCACTCCCTTGCCAGCAAAGAGGTGCATTGTGACCACTAGTACCAAGGAGTTAGCTGTGCATTTGTACTGGAAAGAACTGGTCATTTAAAGAGCACATTTATTGTTTTCTGCTTGCAGGAGAGGCCCTTGCATTAAAGGGATTTCCTAACAGAAAAGGATTAAACTATAACAAGTAATGCGCTCCATGTACTGTGGATGATTCATTAACTTCTCATTTGATTAAGGTCTAAAATTTCACATTTTCCTTCAGACACAGGTTAATAATGGTGAAAAAAAAATCTTGACAAATATGATAAAGGAGCTGCTAGCAGATATCTCTCAAATAGAGTTTATGTACAACAGCAGATACTTGACAAATTGTGCTTTAACAAAAAGAATAAATAAATAAAACCACACACTATCAAATTGTTTTGGGTTTTGACAAAAGATTTTTTTAAAACATTCTTTCCCCAGGCCTTTCTTTGTGTATGATTTTGTACCTCACTCAGCCCGGGGAACTAACACACAAGAACAGCGTTCAGCTCATCAGCATGAATTTAAACTAAAATTTCAAGCGTGTTATCAAAGCAGTAAACTTTTCAAATTATATGTCTACAACTGGTGTCCTTATGTATCACACTTTAGTATCACTCTGTACTAGTCTATCAAGAACCAATGCCAATTTGCTTTGCAAAATGAGTCTAACCTATTCTTTGAAAGGTCTACTATACATTCTACAATGCGCAATCTGTATGAACACGAACTCATTCATTTCTAGTTACAGGAATAAAATATCAGTAGAAGGGCAGTCACTCTACTATAATTTAGATCTTAAGAATGTCATGTTACTACTTTCGCACAAAGAAGTAGACAGCATGACATATCAAATTAGAGATTAATGCTAGTCCTAAAACCCATGTAGGAAATGAGACAGAACAAGGAATTAATCCAGGTTGTGAGGCAACACATTTTAACTCAGATATTGATACAACTTCTGTATACCTGACATGTGAAATCCCTGCTGTACCTCTCCTGAAAAAAATATGCTCGTCTGCACAAAGCAAAGGAACCACACACTTCTCCCTAATCTGCTATGGGCCTTTTTCTGACAGCGTAATGTATTTGGCCAAAAACCTAAATGGGATTCTATACTACTACTACTACACATGAAGATATTAGTCACACTACTTTTAAATGTCAGAAAGTTAGCCCTTCCATTGCCCAAAAAGGCACCTGATTTGCAACTAGATACACAAACACGTATTGGTTTGTATCAGGTCAAGTAATTAAACTTTGCCAAAAATGAACCAGAACTATATTCCCATCTGTAACTTCCTCTTATTAGGGCACCAGAGGGCATAGTTTCATGGCAAGATAATAATCAGTGTTAAAAACTGTAAGACAATGTTGGCACACTATTAAAAATCCCTCAATTCTTGTGTCTGTCATTCTAGATATTAAAGGTTCAACACAAATTAGCCTCAACCCAGAACTGACTCCTTTTCAGAGGAAGCATGTGGTCTTTCTAGAAAGCTACTGTATCATGGGATCTTCTGCTGCAGACAAGCATATATAAATACATTTGTTCTTAGACATGCCAGTAAAGTTGGCAGGAATATGTTAGGCTGATGTATTTTCACTGGACAAAACAGACGAACTTGTGTAAGCAGCTTATCCCAATCCCCCTCCAGCAGAGCACAACCAAGTTTTAAAATTGCAATTTTAAAATTAAAAAGTTAAGGTAAATACACAAGATCAATTTATGTAGTATATATTCACCCTCAGATCATGCTGAAGATGTTCTGTGGAGTTCTGGAGCACAGAGGGCTCTTTCCCTGAGGGCGAATAAGGACTTCTCAAACCTTTATATTTTCTCTATTTTTGTAACAAAATAGCAATTTAAAATTTAAAAATCTTTTTAAAAAAATTACATTACCTTCAACGTGGAAGATCTCACTGTTTAAATATCCATGAAATAGACATACTGGTTTGCATATCCTTTTGGAATTACATACAGCAAATAAAAGTACTTCGGAAGCATTTCAAAAGTAATATAAATTCATATTTACAGAATGGTCTTGATATAAAATATACAACAATCATATTCATGTCTAGCGTTCTATGTTAATTTGTAACATCAACAGGAAATGAGTTAAGGTGACAAGGTGGTCTAATTCTTGTTCCTAATCATTTCAGGCTGCAAAGTGAAACAAAATACCAGTCTTATTCCAGAGATGAGGTGGCACTGCCTATCAGGGAAGGTACAGTAAATAGCCAAAGAATCCAAGAAAAGGCTACTTTACTGTTACTCTACAAATATTTCTTTACAGTTTAGTATTAAATAAGTGTGTAAGATCTTCCATACTGACACCAGAATATCAAAACTAACCCTTGGATTTTCAGATATATTTACAACATAATTATTTCATGGACATGTTCATTAAGAGATATCAAACACCGATGTTTTCTCAGTCTAATCAGTAACCCTCAGGGAAATGCCAACCCCCACCCCTCAGAAACGTGCACAAAACAGTTATCAAAATCTTATCTGACACATAGCTGTGATTTTGTAAAATAACTGACAACCAGTAACATGATCCTTTTAAAGTATTTGCTAGCAGGAAAAGCCCTTACATACAGTACACCTGGTGAAAGATTAGCTTGGCTTAAAATATTCCAGTACAATTTTCAGAGTAAACAACTTCACAGAAGTTAATAAAAACATTAAAAAAAGTAAAACATGTACCAAAGAAACTGAAGAGGACAAACAATAAGATAGTAACCACCAGGAGGGAAGGTCTTGCTTTCTTTTCCAAAATGGTGACTGAATTTTTAAACTTTAAAGAAAACTATGCCCAGAGTGCTTGTGTGTGTGTACTTATCTTCAGTTGACATGTCTAATACGACTTTTCAGTCACATCTTAGCAGGGCACATATTCATACAATTTTCAGCACAACTCTATAGGTCTGATAATGCTATATTACTGTAGGTTCAGTCAATAGCTAGTGAACAAGCAAAATTAAACCTGAATAAAAAGTTATGATTAACAATATTTAACCAAGACAATGTAACGAGTGTCCAAAAAACCCACTAATTAGTTTAAATTAAAAAACAACAACAATAATCAGCAATACCATATTGTTAGTCAGTGCAAACACTACATACAGGGTTTTCACGGGAAAGCCAAGAGCACCTGATTCTTTTGCCAAGTCATCTGGATTCTATAAATGCAGGTGGAGGACTGCATTAAAAACCAAAACCAAAAAAAACCCAAAACCCCACTGTTACATTAGTGCATAATTTATCAAAATGGTTAAAAATGGATGTGCATATAACTTGGGGAAATCAATACCAAGAACATTAGCTGGAGGATTTAGGCACTTGGGTTACTTTTTGTAACTTTACTTGGACAAGTAGCCTGTATATAACTATCAACAGTACTAAAGCAGAAATGAGAAAAAAACAAACAAGAAGAAATAAAAAGCTACAGCAAAGCACTGCACCACAGTCCTGCATATAATGCAGTAGTACAAAGCTGAAGTGTGTTAACCCTGTAATAAAGTCTAAAATACAAATCCCTACCTCTCACTCTTCAAACAGGAAACAATATTCCATGCAAAGTTCCACAACTAAAGAAAAAGCAGCTGCAACAAGATGCAAGTTCCTTTCTCATGAAACAAAATCGAGACAAATAAATTAGTTTTACTTTCACTAGATGTATCGTTGTAGGATCCTGCTAGTTTAAATAACTGAGTTGTTAATCTTCCACAGAAGCCATTTTAAATAAGAATGGCTCAGTTACTGCACCGGATTGCTACAAACTCATAAAAAGCTGCTTTAAGCTTAAGTAAAAGAATGTCCAAATTCCATTAATTTGTGGAAAGTGAACGCCTTACCCTAGTAAATGTATCTTTTCAGAATGCTAATGCAAGAGGGGCTTGAAGTATCAAAGAGTCCACAGGAAATGGATGACCCCAATATTATTTTTTTTTAAAAAAAATATACATTATATAATATATATTATATATATAAAAAGCTAGTGTAAATGCTTTCACGGCGTGGTCACAAGCTGGAAAGATGAATGCCTTTCAGCTGTTAACCATTTTGCCATTCGCAATGGGCTTTAAAAAGTCGTTTTTATCCTCAGACATAATGTGAGCACTTTTCAAAATGAGGCTGCCAACATTGACTGATGTGCTGATGGGCAGGCAGCTTGCATTGCTAAAGGATCCTGTGATAGGCTGGCTGAAGCAAGAAGTTACGGGCAGGACTGCTTTCTGCTCCTCCCTGAGGGGAAAAATAAATCATACAAATATTAAACTTCAGCTTAATGCAAAATATCAAGAAATAAACTGTGCATTAAACGATGCAAATATTGAAATGAAATGGTAGTCAGTGGAAAGACAGAATATTTTACTATAGAAGAGTATGCTCACAGAGTAAATGCAGATTGCCTCGTTTTCAAAGGGATCATTACATGGTTAAAATACAGTAGCATGGGTGATTCCAGCATAGAGTATTCTGCACGTTTTTGGCACAGAAGAGGTTAGTGGAAATTAAGTTTAATGCCAACCTTGCTGAGACTAGTTTCCCTGAATTCTGGTAATTATAAAAATACTTTTGTATTTGCTGTGCAGTGTGGGAATATATAAAACATAGGTTTATATCAATTGTTACCTAATATGTACTGAAAAATAGGTAACTCAAATGCATAAAAACTGGTGCACCAATGGTACATTCAGTGAGTTTTATAATCACAAGCCAATCCTTCCTAGTTCTCAACAGTCTCTTCCCACTTCACCATGCATACACAGTGCAGATGTCTCATCCAAGTGTGAGAAGCTAAGCAGTTCCTCTTTAAATAGTCATGTTTTAACCACTCTGATGCTGCTGTTTTGTCTAACACTCACAGAATCACAAGGTCTTCACCTAAACTTTGTCTCTTCTGCTCCAAAGGTTCCTTTTGGTGTTTCTTGAGTGAATGTCCATTCTCTATAGTTGTTCCATTGAGCAGCTGATCATCCCGAGAACTGATACCTAGCTGTATGTCCAGAATCTCCTACAGGAAGAAGATAGAATTGTCCATCAATATTGTGGCTACTTGTTTTGGTAAGCCTTCCAATTTCTATTTATTTTATGTAATGATTCTGGAGGTCAAAGGCTACTCCTAGAATCTCTTCTTCTTTTGGAAAGTTCTCCACTCCCTTATCCAAGTCATTAATTAAAATACTGAATAGTACCAGACACAGGATGGACTCTGCAGGACTATATTAGATATATCCACCTCCAGTTTGACAACAAACCATTGATAACTACTCTTTGAATACAGTCTTTCAACCAGTTTTTAACCCACTTTATATTTAACAAGTGGAGCAACAAGAGAGGTATGGAAACCAGAAGAACCAGTATATATTATGCAAAGCCTTAATGACAGATATCTATTCTTTTTGAATGCATGACTGCTTTAGAGAAGGGCTGTGATGATTCCTTTTGTGTGGTATGAAACAAGATCAGAACGTTTTATGACTGCACAATGAAGGTGAAAGAAATAATGTTTAAGGAACTGAATGCAGCCTATTAATAGAAATAAAATATAAAAGACAGAGGCACTGGCAACAATAGGAATATAAAGAGCAAGGACAATTTTTTAATGAATTTAGTATTAGAAATGAGGTGATTTAAAAGTTTTGTTTAAGTTACTATATTGTAATAGACTTTGCATGTATTAAAATACTTTTGGTTTCCATTTTGTATATTGGGAAAAATTACTAATGCTATCTTGTATTTAACAAAAAGAAAAAAAGTTTAAAAAACGTTTGCAATTAGAGCAACATTGACAACCTCAGATGACTGGGACTAGCACAAAAGCAGCCCAAATTCTATACTAAAATGGTGCCAAAGAAGATTCAGAGCTCAATATAAAACCTACCTTTTTATTTTAAAAGGTTTTCCACTATAAACATGAATAATTATTGATTTTACAAAAAAGTTTCTAGAAACAGCTCAACAACTAATCAAAGAATTTCTTAACCTCTTCAAACATGCAGTTCTTGTACATACCTCTATTTGTTCACCCTGCCCATCAGGTTCATCAGTATCAAGGGCGGAAAGCTCTAATTCAATGTCCCGATCTGGCTTTGTGTCTGCACAGTCTTCAATATAGTCAGCCTGGAAATACAAGAGACTTTTCACTTTCTGTATATAATCTTCAAGGATTCAAGTGAAAATGGAAAATAATATAATCCACATTCCTGAGATAAGAGGGGCTAGAGGGGGGAGTAAGAAATGGACAGCTACTTGGATACCAATGGTGTCTTTGGGTACAGAAAAGATTAGACACTTCCTGCTTACTTGCAGAGTAGTGTAAAGTATGTGGGTGTTGGAAGGGAATGTTTTTTCAGAGCACACTAACAGAGGTTTTAGCTTTATATCATCTACAACTGGAGCAGAGTACAGGGATCGCTTTCTTGACATAATGTAAATAGCTGGTGGGAGAACTGATGGATGTGGACTCTTTCCAGCTTCCATGTTTAAGTATACTTCCAATTAACTGTATAATGTGTATCTACCCCTGCCCAGCAATCCACAAGGGTGTAATAAAACAGAACTTATTTCTGTGGAGTCCCTCCATGATCAAGCCATCTCCTGACTGAGAAGCAATACAGCAAATGCATCTGCTCACTCTCAGACACTGAACCACGTGTAGCAGCAGTAACTAACCCAAAAGAGCAGGTTATAAGTATTTTAAAATGTCACACTTCCAAATATATACCCCAAAACCTCAGTGATCTGATACATCCCAATCATCTTTTTCTTTACCTCACCATTCCTCAAATCAATTTCCTTGCTTAAAAGATTTAAGGTAAGGCGACTGCCTTCATCTAGGGAATTCCACTTCTGTTGCATGGCTAGTGCATTAGCCTCTCTCTGAAGTAACAATGAATTACTTTTGGCCTGTGGGGAGGGGGGAAAAAACATAAAAGTTACTCAACTACATTTAAACTTTGTATTGTTAGACTGCAAAACAAACCTCCCCACACAAAGAACAGCTCTCTCTAAACAGGCAATTATGTATTCTCCCAGAATACACTGCATACAAATATACATCGGGGAAAAACGTCTTCCCCGATCCCAGGGCTGGATCCTGCAAATACCAATACTTAACAGACATGGCACTTTCTACCATGAGCAACCCTATTACAGACGCTCCCCTGGTTGCGCAAACCCGACTTAAGGAAATCTGGGCTTACGGAAAAAGTTCCGTAAGCACTTTTTTTCTTGGCGCGTAATTGGAGGAGATACATTCTTGACTTACGTAAAACTTGACTTATGCAAGGCGTTCTGGAACGGAACGCTTGCGTAAGACGGGGGAGCTTCTGTAAAATAAATGGGACTGCTCAGGTTAATAAGCACCATACCTGGGGTTAAGTGTTAATAGGACTAGGCTCTAGCTTTCTCATTCCTATCAGAAACTTTGGTAATTGTACAATTAAATTCTGCAAAGCATTTTGAGATAGTTTATATGAAAAACACTATATTATATAAAGTTGTAATCACGGTACATCATCTTACTTGTTGTAGTTCAATGCTCAGTAGATCTCCAGTACTAGAATGCTTTCTGTGAGCAGATAAATCAGTAACTATGAATCTTTCCCTTTAAAGAGAAAAGCAGCTGTTACTGTCATACACAGTGATAAAAGAATGAATCATTTTCTCGATGACCCCTCAAGCTTTGCAATTTAGCTCTAAACAGCTTAGGCATCTGGATAAAAGTTGTGTGCATGAAATAATACTTAGCACTTTACAAACATTACCTAATTAGTCCTCACAACATCCCTGTGAGGTGGGCAAGTACCTTCATTTTACATACAGGGAAACCAGGGTGGATAAAAATAAATGATTTAAAAACAAAAATCAGATTTTTTAAATTTAAATTGGATTTTTTTGATAAAATGTTTTTTGAGGAAAAGATAGTTTTAATTAAGATACATTATAGCTCAAAGATACCTCATTATGGAATAGGGATTACAAATTCTAATTCTATAGTATGAGACAATATATTCATGTAATGTTTAAGAAAAGGTTTTGTAAATGAGTTCCAATAGTTCATGGATTAGGGACCCAATCTTATGGGGTTCCAGGGGCTTCTGTATAGATTATTTAGGTTAATCTTTCTATCTATGCAATGAGACTCAGTGCTCAGTCTAGAAGATACCATCAGAGATGCTTAGTTTTGCAATTCTCAAACTGTGGATTTGTCTCTCCAGAGATAACATGCTTGTTAACAGCAAAAATGGTTTTAAATAAATAAATAAATAAATAAATAAATAAGAGGTCAGAAATAATAGACCTCAACCCTATTGTCCCTCTGCAAATTTGTGTGGTGTGGAAAAAATATTTTCTTCTTTTGGACTTAATTCATCCAAATTGAGAAACTGTTTGAGACCTGAAAAAGCAGGAAAGCTTGTTTTTCTTTTCCAGATTATGAACAAACAGGAAAACGAAGGTGAAGACAACTGAGTTAGCTGCAGAAGCCAATATTTTAAGTTTCTCATGTTGACTTGGCTGACAGTCTATTTAATTTGGTTTTTTTTTTTTTTTTTAAATATTTCATTTAACTATTTTAGTTAAAAACAATTTTAATAAAAACAAACCTGATTTAAAAAAACTTGAATGTTTAAATTCAAAAATTCATATGCTTGTTTTATTAAAATATTATATGTTTGCCATTGAGGAAAAAAATCCAGAATAGATAACGTTGTTGTTTTAGTTAAATAAAACAATTTAAATGTTTGTCTGGTGATGTTCTCCTCCTAATACAGCATGGCAAGAAAATACTCCAAATATTAATGATTAATGTGTTGAATTGGAGATAGTTCACCTCCCAATGACTTCATAAATATCTGCTTCAATTACCTGAAATAACCAAACAATTATTCATTTTCTGATATAGCTGTAAAACTAATCTGAAAAGTTTTCAAAATAAATCACCTTCTAAAAATGAAACCTACATCTATCTCTGAGTTGTGAAGGATATGTATTAAGGTTATAACAACCAACAAGAATGCACTTTTATGTAGAAATCCATGATTAAATCGAGTCTTCTTGACTAATGATTTAAATTATGATTTAAATGAATTTGATTTAAATCAAATCCACCCTGAGGGAAACTGAGGCAGAGAAGTGAAGTGACTTGCTGAAGGCCGCACATGGCAATCAATATCTGGGTTGGGATTACAGCTCAACAATCGCTGGTTCCCAGTTCTGTGACCGGTCCACTTCAGCACACTGATGCTAACAATAGCTACATCAGATTTATCCTAGTTTAATTATTAGAATTTGTAATTCCAATGCGTGATGATGCATAAAGTCAAAGCACTTGCCACGTTTAAAATTACTAGGTAATTCATACTCTAGATATTTTTTCCTTCTGCCTGGGATTTTTAGAATAGCTGTAAATTATAGCACAACAGTTTGAACAAAAGCCACTAGGGGAAGTTCATACCGTTCTATATAGCGTGCTGATGCAGTAGAATCTGAGCCACAGGAACTCCATCTTGAATCAACAGCATTGACGTAAGGGACATAATCTAGAACAAATTAAAGTACAATTAAATGTCTTCCCAATTTCAATAAGAGAATATGCATATACACAGAGTTATTAACTGTCCACAGCAGTGATCTAAACGGCTGTGTGGCATATGCGGTGCTGGCAATAGGAAGCATTTACTGTACCTGACACACTGATGGGCTTAGTAGCACTTCCTTGGGAAGCAGTGGCCTGAATAGGATCTGTTGTGTGATAACCTGTGCGGGATGATCTGGAGATTGCACCCCACTTGGAGATGATCGGTCCATCACTAAAGGGAATTATAGGATCTTCTTCCTTTGCCCTTCTTTGAGTTTCAAATAGATGAACTCTCCTCTTAACATCTCCACTGTCCAAATCCTATACATTTAGGAGAGACAAGAAGGTACAAGAGGCTGATTTGCAGTTCAACACATTTGGTTGGGTCATTCAAAAGGCCAGGGGTCATTAAATAACCATTATTACACAAGGTGATTAGCTCCAACCTGACCAGCCAGCAAGCTGGGAGGGGACAGAATGACTCTTACCTATCGGGATTTAGTGGCCAGCTGGCACCAGACGGTGATTAACAGTGGAACAGGACACACTTCTCTTTTTTTTAAAGCTTTACTGTTTCCTCTCAGAAAAAAAGCCCAGCTGCTGTAAAACACCATTTCCACAGTATGACCCTAAACATCCTTGCTAATACTGAGGAAGGTGGGGTAGAGCTAGCAGAGAATTGAGACAGGATTGCCCTTATGGTGCAGGATGCATGAGCGGCAGCTACTTGGGCCTGGGTCCACACTAACCCCCCACTTCGAACTAAGATACACAACTTCAGCTACATGAATAACGTAGCTGAAGTCGAAGTACCTTAGTTCGAACTTACCGCGGGTCCAGACGTGGCAGGCAGGCTCCCCCGTCGACTCCGTGTACTCCTCTCGCGGAGAAAGAGTACCGGCGTCGACGGCGAGCACTTCCGGGATCGATCCCAGAAGATTGATTGCTTACCGCCGGACCCGGAGGTAAGTATAGACCTACCCTTGATCATACCAGAGTAGGACAGAAATCCCCAACATGCATACGAGACCTTACTTATCCAAAATGAGGTCATCTCCCTGGATGTGTATTAAATAGGTTTTATTCTCCAGTTTATTCAAACCTCAATTAATTTTGTGTACCCAATTTCAATCCAATAAAACAAGGTTATGCTGTATTTTCGTTCAATTATATTTCCATATATTTCAAGGTTTCTTTTTTTTTTTTTTTTTTTTTTTTTTTACACACACACACACACACACACAGTAGGAGGATACGTCCATTCCAAAAGCCTTTTAGCAGAGTGAGATCTCTGTTTAAGGGAAATTACACAAATGAAGTAACAATAGTCCTGATATTATTACACTATTGTAGACATCTCTTAAATGGGAAGCGCTATCCACTAGAGGAGGAAGAAACAGCTGAAGGTGCACAGTTTTGCAAGCAACCTGACCACAAGTGAAAATCCTTATTATAGAGCCTCATAGTTGTCCATCCATTCATCCAAGTCAGTGTAACAAAAAAGTCTGAGGAGTAGGAGTCTTGAATTATAAATTATTTACTGAAGATGTTATGGCCAACAGTACATTTTATTAACCCTGATTTGGTATTAAAGTAGTTTGTCTTAAGTCTAAGAATGTTATAACCACCACTGTATTTTTTCCCCCACTGATAAGAGGATAGTTTGTTTACATAGCTGGGCAAAAGTTTGTTCCAAACAGTTTAAAATGAGCTGAACCAGTTTAACCTCAAGACTTAGTATTTTAGTTTATTATAATCAATAGAAGTTTATTTACAAAAGGCCTGGCAATCAAATTAAGTTTGGCAATCAAATGGAAACACTTGCAACACTTTCCACCCCATGAGTGAGCAGGCAGAGCGCAGAACAGCCATACCATTAACACAGCATTTGAATTGGCAATTACATCCTTGGGCTCTGAGTCGATGGCATTTATGCAGGAACCGATAGTACCACAGGACCAGGGTGAGTAGTGTGAAAGATGGTCTTCCTCAAATTTAGTACCACTCAAGTCACTAACACTCTCCGAGAACTATTGAAAAGGAAGGGGGAAAAAAGGTACAAAAACAAAGGAAATTTAGTATTAAGGTGTTCATACTGAAAAACTGCTTACTGTTGACTATTAAATCAATCTGCTTCAAGATATGAAGCAGGTAGTCTAAGTCCGTGTCCATGCTGGGGATCTGCCTCAATTTCAGCCATCAGTGGCCAACCACTGGTAAATCTGCACCGACCCTTAGCACAAACCACTGCAAGCCACATTTTGCGCCTGTGAAGCTTACTGCTTCCAAGCAGGAGTAAGCTTCGCCTGTACAAATAGCTGCTTTGCCTGCTGACACTTTGACAGCTAAATGTTTTACAAGGGTCTTGTCACTTCTCATTTCAATTTATGCATTCTTTGGGACTACAGGCACATATGCACCTGCTCATCGTGTGGCAGCGCCATTATGAACAAGAAAATAAAATGGGAGGGTTCTTCCTAATGGAAAATTATATCCACGGTGCTTTACCAAGAGATCTGAAGGTTCGTAACAGGGTCTAATCACAGTTAATTACAATTGATATTCATGATATGCTGTTGGTATGATTTATAACTGCACAGGAGATGTGTGTAAAGCTCTACAATAGTTTCCATACTATGGATAAGAGTCTTAACAATAAAGTAACACTGTGCTATAAAGTTAAGCTGCCTTAAAGTTAAACCAATTCTTCACTTAATTTTGGCATTTTGTCAGTGATCAAGTGTGGCATCAGCTTAATATCCAATATTTTCTTTATTGAGGAGATTATATCCTGTACTTGCAGGGGGATGAACTTGATCTAATAGAATCACAAAAGAGTGAGACAGAAAAGCTCTTTTGGTAAGTGCAGAAAAAGAAAGCAAAAGTACCATGAAATTCTTTGGTTTCTCACCTCTGTGCTGAAGTCAACACTGAAGAGAGGAGAAGGTGGTGTTGGAGACTGTGTTGCCATAGGAAGGGTTGAGGACACAAGCGGCGTTTTTTGAGAGTGGTATTGTGCCCACTGCTCTGGCTTCCGTCTTAACTGATCATCATAACTGGTCTTCAAGTGACCACAAGGCTCCTAGAGTAAACAATGGGAGGAGAGCATCAATGTCTGAATACTCACAGCAGGATCATGCAGATAATTTATAGGTTTCGCATAGCTGCCAAGACATGGAGGAATAAGGAAGGAACAGTCACAGCTACCTTACCAAATACCAGTCGCAAGGTATATATTTGTATGCAGAAGAGAAAACAATGAAGACAAGATGAGGAACGTGTACAGCACGGTGTCAAATTGATTCCATGTTTAATTATGGTTCGTAGGCCATGGTATAAATTTAGGAGCCATCCGCCCCCACACTCTTTCCCCCCTCCCCCAATGATCTCCCACTGATATCACTGGGAGATTCAGAGTGCGATCCAGGGGACAATCTGGCCATTACACAGTAACTCAACTTTTAGATATTTTTTATTCAGTACATTATCGTCACATTCAGCATCACTCAGTGTGAAAATCTGCTCCCCTGTATCGTCACCACTAATTCTCCCCTTTCCATCCTCCTTTCTCTTCATCTCCTTTGTTCTTTCCTCTGGATTTCCTTCTCTGCAGCAACTCCTAATTCCCACCTCCCCTTGGGCTTAACTCCCTAGTCCATATGCTAAAATGCTCTGCAGTGAAACAGTTAAGGTTGCAACTGAAGTGTCATCACTGGAGCTGACATTCCAATGAGATTAATAGGGGCAGGAGAGTTCAACCCCCCAAGTTATTGTCAGAAGCCATCTGCACATGCAAGCAAACGTTACTGTATTGATTACATTCAGTTTACATTTGAAAGGTTCTCTCTGCGACTAGGAGGGCTAGAAATGTACTAAAAAAAAAAAAAGACAGTTGAGATTCTGAACAACCTGACTATATCCTCTGGGCTATATAAATACATTTAGCAGGCTGGATCTGGCCCGCAGGCCATGCATTTGACATCCCTGGGTCAGGATCCTTTGGACTGGAGTCCCATTTTTAGCTGTCAATACAGGATCTAGGCCGAGGGAGATGCATCTTGGATCCAAAGTGTCTTCCTCAATGCATAGAGTCATGTCATAATGTGAATCAAGGAAATTGGAGTAGACAACATCCAGGATGTGTGTAATTAATTTAGCTGATGTGTGTTTGTAAGCAGAGGAGCAAAGGGGTCTAAGATAGCCCTACCCGAAAGGACAAAGATCTGACTATTATGGTTTAAAAAACAACTGGTTTTGGGGTTGCTGCTTGACAAGTGTAAATCCAAGGCAAGAAAAGAGCTCTGGGCTAATTAGGTAGTACCCTGTTTCCCCGAAAATAAGACAGTGTCTTATATTAATTTTTGCTCCCAAAGATGCGCTAGGTCTTATTTTCAGGGGATGTCTTATTTTTCAGAAATGAAAAATGCCTTATTATCGGTGGATGCCTTATTATCGGGGAGGTCTTATTATCGGGGGGATGCCTTATATTACAACGAGAGGCAAAACTGTAAGTAGGCCTTATTTTCGGAGGATGTCTTATTTTCGGGGAAACAGGGTATGATTTCTGTCATTACTTTTAAAGTAAATCATCTCTTTTCTTTTCCATTCTCACTTACCCTTGGTAAAGGCACAGTCCTCTGCTCATTTGGAGGTTGGCAAGCCATGGAGTAATACCCATCCAATGAATTATATCTTTCGCGTAATGATGTCTGATAGACAGATGAGTGCATCACATCCATTGGAGGTAAAGAATTGCTCCTAATAATGTCATCTCTTGGGTAGATCTGTGGACGCCAGATGCGCCTGCTGTCATACACTGGAGCATACATTCCAGAAGGGACGGGAGGAACTGGTCCATACGGCTGCGGAGGAGGAGGTTGGTAAGGAGAATTCAGTCGATCTCGAGGGGGAAATGTACTGTAATGATCGGCATATGGCACGGAAGCAGGTGGGAGGGAGGATTCTGGAACATTACTGGACCTCACAAAGCGAGGAACACAGGGAGCCACACCAGCTGGTACTGTTGGAGGTGGTGGGTAGTATCCTTGAAAATTGGAAAAAAAGCATGTTTAACTTAGTCTCAATATAATCCAGAATTTTAAAACGGTTCTAAAATTTTAAGTAGCACTTGATACTGACTTCAGAGTAAAGTGTCTTGATTCTATAGGCCCCCTATTAATTCCATCACTTCTCTGTGGATGTACACTGCATGTCTGAGAACAGGCTCTGCAGGGACAGTACTAACAGTGTACAGTGTGTTCACAGGACCTGACATGGGTGGGAGGGGTAGCAGAGGAGTGGTGTTTTCCACCATATGGTAGCACTTTTAAAAATTTTACAAGAACAGGTGGCAATTTAGCACTTTCTCTCCATACTGTGTCTGTCTGTATCTGTATGTATGTGTGTGTGTATAGATAGATATATCTATATATAGATATATCTATTATCTAACCATATATATTTTTTTTAAAGAAAAAGGTCTGTCATCTCTGTTTATATATCAACATTTTGGGTCTAAGGAATTCTGAGGGTCTTTAAGCCATCAGTTGGCATGTGGTTTACTTTTTACATTGCAGAATAGATCATTTCCCCCTCCTACACCCTACTCCGACAGCTGGGACCTGCCTGAAGTTAGAACAAATGATACAGCAGTTTCCTTGGTTGCACTTAATAGAAACCTTTTTCTTCTACCTAACATGGTGCTTGTTAGCTTACCAAAATACCAAGCACAGTACGCAGAGGCACTTGGTACATAGAGTGTCTCCCTCCAAGGTCTCTGCCTAGATAAATACTCAAACAAACCATTCCTCAAGGGCATAAAGACATTTGTGCAGTCTATGAGAGACACACTAGGACTGTCTGTGTATACAGATGGCTAGAAGAGATTTGGGAAAAAGCTTGAGTTATTCAGGTCTGTAAATGTTAGTGGGAAATGCATAACCTGGACTAAATTCCGCCCATGGATGCACACAGACTGAAGTTAGACCCATACATATTGGAGTGCAGAGACTGGCCCTCATTGTGGGCGAGCAGTAAATAACTGGCCACATGGAGGGGTGAAGAAGGGTGGTGTTTCCATTAAGACATTATAGAAGGAGACTGCTAAGCCAGCTCCATGAAGGATGCTAGCAAGATGGAGTCTCACATGTTTCACGCAAAGAAAGCAAACAAAACTTTTCTCCACAACACAAATCTTCACACATCTGTCCCCTCTCCAATAAGCAGGCATGGTTTAAATGTTGCTAAACTTCCTTTAAAGAATGTTGGAGACCTCTCTAGTTATATATGGAAATAATGCAAAGAGTGTAGCAATGCTCCTGCATTCTGCATCCCTCTCTTTACTCAAATCATAATATTCAGAGTTAAAAAGCTTGGGTATTGGGCTCTGCTGAAACTAGGAGACCCAGCAAATAAGCCCCACATGACTTGGTGCCACTGGGATTTGAAGAAATGTAGAAAGCACAAACATTGAAACACATTCAAGTTTATACAGGACCTGACATGGGTGGGAGGGGTAGCAGGATAGCTCAGTGGTTTGAGCATTGGCCTGCTAAACCCAGGGTTGTGAGTTCAATCCTTGAGGGGGCCACTTAGGGATCTGGGGCAAAATCAGTACTTAGTCCTGCTAGTGAAGGCAGGGGGCTGGACTGGATGACCTTTCAAGGTCCCTTCCAGTTCTAGGAGATGGGATATCTCCATTAATTTCTATTTAATTTCTATTTCTAAAAGAAAAGGATTGCCTGTGTATCAGCAACCATGTCACTCACCTGTCTGGGGGTACTGTGGAACTTCATAGGACAACTGTGTCCTGGGATCTTGAAAATACTGAACATTATCAGAATGTGGAGGGTAGACAGGTACTCTGGTTACAAATGGGCTGGATTTTGGAGGCAGAGAATTCATCTCTGTTCCAATATTAGGACCACCAGCTGAGGTAGCTGCTGCCTGGCTTACAGGAGTCTTGGGTGGAGAACAAATTTTACTGAAAAGAATTGCAAAGAAATAAAATGGATTTGCATTTACTACTTATTATTTGTATTCGTCTTTAGTAATTTCTAACTCAAAACACAAAACACTCCAATATGACATAGCCCAAATTCTTCATTATCTCCACTGGAATTTCTGAAGACTTCAATTATATTTTTAAATCTAACATTGATGCTATTATTAAAAAGCAGACTATCTTCAAGAGAACATCATGCACTCATAAACTGATCTAAACCTTTTAGTTTGTACCTAGAGCTCAAATACCAGTACTGAAAGCATGCTCTGGAAACAACAGATGGGCATTGAAAAGCTGGTCTGAGGTCCAGTGCTGTTTGGACAATGCCCAAATAATTTTAAAAAGGTGATACCTGGAAAACCTCCAGGACTACAAAAGAATGTTTTTGATAACAGGAAATGCAATGACTATTCTGCAAAACTCTACTATAAAGAAATAAATTATGGATGCAAATTGTTTTTAAACTGAATAACCCCAATGACAGATTAGATACTGTGCAGGAAACAGGGGAAGAGAAGGGATGTGGAGAGCTGTACTAATTTAGCCATTCTCTATGAGATTATTTAAAAACTAAAGCACTGACACAACTCGGGTGGACCTTCTGAGTAACAAAATTACATCTCCACTGCTAAATCAGACCTTGCATTTCTACACAACCAAGGAGCATCTCCAATGCATCTCCCCCTTTCCCTCCTACCTGATACATTACTTGGATATATCATCTCCTAACACCTCACTTAGAAGAGGCCATTCCCTCTTCAAGCTCAACTCTGGCCTTCAATAGGTAGAATGCACTGTTGTGCCCTTTGGAAAGTCTTCTATTAGGCTTGCACACGAGCCACAGCAGATTTTCTGAAATGCATGGCTTATATATTACCCTTTAAAGGGCAACTGGCTACTTCAGTCATGAGGAAAAGAAAAACATATGCCCTTCAACTTGTGGAGAGCATAAAACAGAACCAGAGTTCAGTATCTATGACTCACTTAGTAGCAAAGACTAAAACAGAAACTACTCATGAACATAATTCAGACTATTATCACCTCTCTTTTGCTTGCAAGGATAGGAAAAATGCAAAATGTGGACATTAGAATATTTGATCCCAATTCTTTTAGCCCACAGCAATACATACTTTTCAGATAGTGATTCTGTAGGAGACCCAGAGGCATTTTGACCACTGGCTCCAGACTTTCCCCCCTTCTTGACATTCTCCAGAACTCTTAAAGAGGTTTCAGCGCAGCGAGGAATCAATTGGGGAACACCACTTTCCAGATTTGCAATCCCATTGGAACTCGGCACCATCTTTCCTGTTGTTTCAGTGCTTCCTATGACCGAGATTACATTTCCTGCTGTGGTTGAGACAGTGCTGTTGACACCAACTTTATTTAAGAGAGGGAATGTTCTCACAGTTGCGCTGATCTTTTTGTTCCTCAAACGATACCTATATTTACAAAGACAAATCTGATAAAGGAGTTTACGTTGTGCAGTCTAATGCATTTGTAAAACTGACATGACAGAAGGGATGAGCGGGAGATCATTAACAGCACTTCACAATTTAACTTAAACCATGAGCACTAGTTTGGAGAGACAAGTAGAACATCAGACATTTCACTCTACAGTAAAAGACCAACTCATCCTCTGAGAGGCATCAGAGTTGTTAATTTGGAGATGGGTCTGGGTGGAAATAGCTTTATGAAGTTATACATGAGATATTTGGTAAATTGAGTTAGGAATAAAGAACTGCTGATTAAGACCTAATGGATATTATTCCTCAGTTTGCGCCATTGCAAACCTCTTAAGGTGCCAGGCCCAGAGTCAATTTTGTGCAGGAAAATTTTGCTTCTGCTATATTCTGAGAGTAAGTAAAGGGCAATTCTGGCAATTTATTTATAGATGTTATTTTTAAGAGGTCTAATTTGCACAACAGCTCTCTTGTAATTCAAGGATCCCTAGAAATGAATTCACACATAAAGGAAGCTACTTTCAAGATCTCATGAAAGCTGCCTTGATTTGATGGAAAGAACAACACCATCCCCAGACTTACTTTTCAAGCTCTTCCTGAGAGTGAGCAAATGTACAGTTAGTTCCTCGCGGACATCCCCCTTGCTGTCGCAGATCTCGGCACATACTCGTTTTATATTTGCTATTTGGTTGCGGCTTAAAAATAGGAAAAAAAAATCCCACTTAAAATCCAATACAAGTTTAAATATAAGTAGTTTTAAAAAATAGATATAAATCCAGCCATGCAAATGTTGACAATTTTCACTCTCAATCGCCCCTTTAGATAAGGAAGTTTTTCACTGACATTACAAATTAGCTCATCGTGGCTAGCTCTGCGGCGTACGGCATTCAGAAAGTTTTGCTCACAATCATGAATTTGTCAGGGACTAATTACAAGATGCCATGGCTTTCAGGGTCATTATGCCCTCATAATCCTGACTAACACCTCAACCCCAACCTCCTAAGAATCACACATCCAAATTTTGAGTGTGTGCACTTTTTTGCTTTTTTTTTCCCTGTGAAAGTGTCTCTTCAAGAAAAAAAAACCTTCTTATTTTAGGGCTCATAATCAATAGGAATATATCAGCGGTTCTTAAACTTTTTGTATTGGCAACCCCCCCTTATAAATTAAAAATGTTTTTAAAATAATTTTAAAATGTAATTTTAATGCAAGAGCCCTGGTTATATTGTAACACCTCTGCCCCCCCATCCCCCGCCCAATGGGTTGCAACCCCCAGTTTGGGAACTCCTGGAACAAGGAAAGCTCTAAAGGAACATATTTGTGTTCAGTTGTTTTAAAGCAAAACTATGACAGACTTGTATTGTCTATCCCACAATACCAGGGTAAAATTCCTGGAGGCTGATCACATAGTAGGTTTCTGTTACTCTCCAATCCAGAGGGCAGCAAGAGAACTACTCCATTAACATCCTTCCAATCAGTTCTCAGATGAAAAGGAATGCCTCCCATGAATTAAGAACTGCCTTTATCACCCCAAAACTGAAGGAGATAGGGATAAGAACTAAATCCTATCCCTCATATACATATTTTTAGGTGGAGATTTTGGGATCCAAATCCCTTAGCTGGCTTTGAAAATCCTATCCTTACATCATATATAAGGCACATATCAACACTTAATTCCAGGGATAAAACAAATCGTGCCTGATATTCTGCTTAGTTGTACTGAGTGTGTCTCCAACACCTATTTGCCCAGTGTGACAGGCAGACATTTGTGTGTAAAGGAGAAGAGTCTGCCACCAATCAGAGATTGTTTCTGAATGGATGTGTCAGGGGTCACGCAACAGGAAAGAGTTGGGGATTTTTAAATTTATTTTTACACCTTCCTTTACTGTATTGATTTTATTTTTTAGTTGTACCTGCTCACAGAATGGCCTTGGAAGGACTGACCATACAAGCTGGGCTTTTATTCCCTTTTATATTGCCTTGCAGATGGAAGTGTTTCCTTCTGTTCCCCACCCTCAGTCTCAGCCACTACCTCTGTCCATCAGCTCTCCATAATTTTCTCTCTAGCATATAGTGATGTTGACAAGATTTTCTTTGCTTCGGTATCTGCTTTCCAAGAACATGCCTGTGTTGCTGACCCTACCTGAGAAATGAAAACCACGGAAAGAGGCATCCAAGATAAACAATGAAGTCAAGGATATCTTCTGAAAGTTCGCTGGTAGCCCCGTGGGCTTTTTTTCCCCGAGAGGAAGCTGGACATGTCTACCCATGGTAGGATTACTCAAGTGGAGGGGGTGGATGCTGTGGAGGCCCACAGTGTTGCTGAAGCTGCTTTGTAATGCCCTTCATAGATAGGAATCCACTTACCTGTCTGTTGGTAACTAGTTGGATACAAACCCACCACATTTATTATTAGAAGTCCGCAGCACTATCCACTGTGCCACAGAGCCTGGTTTTTTCTGGGCCCTCTCATTCTTTTCATTTTGTTGACTATGTCTTTTTTCCACTTCTTTTAAAATAGAAGGCTCATCTGTAGGAAGGTCCCAGGCAGCAGTTATTCTCCTTAGCTTGGTCTTCGAGTATTCCCAAAAGAAGAATCTTTCCTGTATTTCACTATTTGTCTCATTAGTTCTGACCTGGAGAGCTGAAGTTCTTTCCATGAAGAAGACTCAGCCCTCTTCATAATAGCTTTTCTTTGCCGTTTTCTTTCTAGACGAGTGCTTTGGACAGGGAGCCTGCACCCTACAGAAACTTTAACTAGAGTCTGAAAGATTCGGACTCTGAACTTAAAAATAACAGGGTTCATTCTGGGTGTGCAGCCTCTTGGGGAGGCAGTGACGATCACATCCCTCTTTGGTTTCAGTTTTACAGTTTTTGTCCATACGAGATAAGGATATCTGAGGCAGGGTTAAGTAATGTCCTGGGGAGCCAGACGTGTCGGTTTCCTTAAGAACATAAGAACGACCGTACTGGGTCAGACTAAAGGTCCATCTAGCCCAGTACTCTATCTACCGACAGTGGCCAATGTCAGGTGCCCCAGAGGGAGTGAACCTAACGGGTAATGATCAAGTGATCTCTCTCCTGCCATCCATCTCCATCCTTTGACAAACAGAGTCTAGGGACACCATTCCTTACCCATCGTGGCTAATAGCCATTAATGGACTTAACCTCCATGAATTTATCCAGTTCTTTTAAACGCTGTTATAGTCCTAGCCATCACAACCTCCTCAGGCAAGGAGTTCCACAAGTTGACTGTGCGCTGTGTGAAGAAGAGCTTCCTTTTGTTTGTTTTAAACCTGCTGCATATTCATTTCATTTGGTGACCCCTAGTTCTTGTATTATGGGAATAAGTAAATAACTTTTCCTTATCTACTTTCTCCACATCACTCATGATTTTATATACATCTATCATATCTCCCCTTAGACTCCTCTTTTCCAAGCTGAAAAGTCCTAGCCTCTTTAATATCTCCATGTATGGGACCCGTTCCAAACCCCTAATCATTTTAGTTGGCCTTTTCTGAACCTTTTCTAGTGCCAGTATATCTTTTTTGAGATGAGGAGACCACATCTATACGCAGTATTCAAGATGTGGGCATACCATCAATTTACATTAGGGCAATAATATATTCTCCTTCTTATTCTCTATCCTCTTTTTAATGATTCCTAACATCCTGTTTGCTTTTTTGACCGCCTCTGCACACTGCGTGGACGTCTTCAGAGAACTAAGCACAATGACTCCAAGATCTTTTTCCTGATTTGTTGTAGCTAAATTAGCCCCCATTATATTGTATGTATAGTTGGGGTTATTTTTTCCCAATATGCATTAGTTTACATTTATCCACATGAAATTTAATTTGCCATTTTGTTGCCCAATCACTTAGTTTTGTGAGATCTTTTTGAAGTTCTTCACAGTCTGCTTTGGTCTTAACTATCTTGAGCAGTTTAGTATCATCTGCAAAATTTGCCACCTCACTTTTTACCCCTTTCTCCAGATCATTTATGAATAAGTTGAATAGGATTGGTCCTAGGACCATCCCTTGGGGAACACCACTAGTTACCCCTCTCCATTCTGAGAATTTACCATTAATTCCTACCCTTTGTTCCCTGTCTTTTAACCAGTTCTCAATCCATGAAAGGACCTTCCCTCTTATCCCATGACAACTTAATTTACGTAAGAGCCTTTGGTGAGGGACCTTGTTCAAAGGCTTTCTGGAAATCTAAGTACACTATGTCCACCGGATCCTCCTTGTCCACATGTTTGTTGACCCCTTCAAAGAACTCTAATAGATTAGTAAGACACGATTTCCCTTTTCAGAAACCATGTTGACTTCTGCCCAACAATTTATGTTCTTCTATGTGTCTGACAATTCTATTCTTTACTATTGTTTCGACTAATTTGCCCGGTACCAACGTTAGACTTACCGGTCTGTAATTGCTGGGATCACCTCTAGAGCCCTTTTTAAATATCGGCGTTACATTAGCTATCTTCCAGTTGTTGGGTACAGCGGCCGATTTAAAGGACAGGTTACAAACCCTAGTTAATAGTTGCGGAACTTCACATTTGAGTTCTTTCAGAACTCTTGGGTGACTGCCATCCGGTCCCGGTGACTTGTTAAGTTTATCAATTAATTCCAAAACCTCCTCTAGTGACACTTCAATCTGTGACAGTTCCTCAGATCCGTCACCTACAAAAGCCGGCTCAGGTTTGGGAATCTCCCTAACATCCTCAGCCTATTAATTTCATTTGGTGACCCCTATATTTTGTACCCCGGAATGATTGTGTCCCATTGATTGTCCTCAGTCCACCAGGTTTCTGTGATGCCTATTATACCAATATCCTCCTTTATCACGAGGCACTCTAGTTCACCCATCTTAGTATTTAGACTTCTAGCATTTGTGTACAACCACTTTAAAAAACTTGTCACTGTTTATTTGTCTGCCCTTTTCTGATGTGTCCGATTCTTTATGTGAATGTTTCTCATCGGATCTGGCCCTTACATTATCCTCTTCCATCCTCTGCTCCTGACTATAACCCAGAGAATCTCTATCAATGGACTCTCCTCTAAGAGAAGTCTCTGTCTGATCCACATGCTCCTCTGCAGCAGTCAGCTTTCCCCTTGAAGGATTTTGCCTTTGGTTGCTCCATGTTCCTTTGATCCCCTTGTCAGTGCAGTTAGAAACAAGTCTTGGAGGAGAGGATGTGCATACCAGCCAGCCATATGGCTGCCAGTGGGGAATCCCAGTTTCTACCTCTGTATACCCTGAATGCCAGGAACTTGTTGGATGAGGGAAGCCCAGCTGAGAGGTCCCCATAGAAAAAAGGGGCTGGCTAATGCCTGTAAGTAAGGCATAAAAAGTTAAGTGCTCAATGTAATCTTGTCAACTAGATTTTGTGTTTGCCTTCTGTGGCCTCGCACTGGCCACTGAAATGGAGGGCACCCACTGTTGGAACCATTGTCACCAGCACTGGATCCCAAGGCAGGCTCAGGTGGAGAAACCTCTTCCCACCGTGCCATTTGTCTCAGTCCTCCTTCCCCACCTTTGCAGTGGGAGAGGGAGAAGATGGAGCAGTAGTTTACAAGGCATTCTCAAGAAGTTTGGCAGTTGTGATTTTTGGCTCAGAGAAACCACCCTGCTTCTTTTATTTCCTGCTTTGTGCGAAGGAGTGCATTACTTGCCACCTCCTCGATTCTGCAGCCCTGGTTCTCTCCTGGTCCAGCGGAGGAAGACCTAGGAGCTCCTTTCCTGTGTTGGGGGGTTACCTGGGCCACAAAGCTAGCAGAGTTCACTATCTATACACTCTGATTGGGGAGAGATGCAAGAGAAGCAGAATTTTGCATTAGGCTTCTCTGCATGTAGGTCTGTTATGCTGGGATCAAAGAAAAGCTGCAAAAGGTATGCCAGGAAGTGTGCTGCTCAGAGCTTCAGGAATGAAGGCAAGCAATTAAGTGCTCAGTCCTAAAAGCCGACCCAAAAGTTTGACAGGTCCAGCCAAATTTAAGCCTAATTGCAACAGATAATATTAGTTTTTGGTTTAGTTTTTAAAAAGTTTTAGATCCAACAATCCTTAAACTCAACAGCAGGTGAAGTCAATCTTTCCGTCCAACAAACTGGCCAGCTCTTCACCAGGAGGGGCATATCCCTGAACCAGCAATTCACAGCTCTGAGCTCTAGCCTGAAAGCAGGCAAAAAGACCCATGGTCAGATCTGTAGATCTTAATACACTGAAGAACACACTGGTGGATCAGTACATTTTTCCAGCATTGATTGTGAACCAGTGATTAGAAAGAAGGAAAGAAAAGACCCCTAATGTCAGCTTTCTCACAGGTCACACGGAGACAGCCCCCTGAGAAAGAAGCAGCTAGCACAATGCCCACAGCGAGTCCCGACCAAACCTGCTAGAAGTGTCACCAGAAAGGAAATTGATGGATACATTTATCTTGGTGTCAGAAAGCAAAATGTTCTGAGAAAAATTTCTTGTGCTCTTTAGTCAAATGAGCTGCACTATTTTCCCTCTTTTTTCCATCTGTCCAGGGAATCTAGCATTAAGTAAGGTTGAGAAACAATCAATTCACATTTTTTACGTAGCACAGACAGAAAAACTGCCAGACATCAGGGTGGGAAAGACAATGTAAATCTGGAAGAATGGCAAAGTTTAAGTTAGAAAACGTTGAAACGCAAAAAGGCAGTGATCAGCACTTATGGTCTATCTTGTTAAGATCTGGCAGCTATTTGTTACTTATATACAAAGGTCCTTTGTGTGATTTACCTGATATAGGTTCTTATGATTGGGTTATACAGAAATCCTTGATCCTGGCTCACAGTGTAGTTTTAGATGGAGGGGAGAGTTTTGAATAGATGGCGATTACTTAAGATGCTATGTGTGTGTGTGTATATATATATATATATATATACACACACACACACACACACACACACAAATAAAGTGTGTGTGTGTGTGTGTGTGTAAAAATGGATCGAACACAATCAATTGGGCTAAAAAGATATATTTATAAAAAGATTGCATAACGAGCCCATTACAAGTAAATTGTATCACCTATGTACGGTGGACACACCTTGACTATGGAGTTCTTATAATTTTAATATTTCTTGTATGTTTTTTCTTCATTTGTTTAAAAAGATACCAGAATAACAATTGTCTTGATTAAGCAAGACAAGAAACCTCATTGAGCAAGTATTGAGCTAACTAACGTGGCACAACTGGGGTCTGAAAGGTTAAAATACTCCCAGTATAGCTTTAGATTACACATAACAGATAAAATTCACTAAGAGATTTAAATCAAGTGTTCCTTGTGGGTATACTTTACTGACTACAGACACCGTGTGCAGGGAGTCTACTCTAAAGCTGACATCACATAAGTTTGGCTTGTTTTAATATGCCAGTCAGTCAATCAGAAAAGGTCCTAATGCACTCTTTAGAACCCTAAGGGTTCTACCCAAGTCTATCCTTAAAGTAGTGTATTAATAAATAGATACCTACCTACCTTCCTTTTTCCTACAAAAGGAAGATTGGATTGGATTCTCTATGGTATTAATCAATGTCTATTTTTAATTGGCTAGAAGGGATCTTGGTGAATGGCATTAGATGCTCCCTGCTCAGGGAACATGGGCCTGGGATATTAATCCTACTTTATTTCATGGCAATGGAAAGCCTGACTAGGCTACAAATGTTTTAAATCAACATTAATTTTGCAAAATAAGTTAAGACCTTTTGTTAAAGCATCACAGAACACTCAGAAATACAGGTGGTAATTAAATATAGTCACCTGTGGTGTTTCATGACCTTTTCTACTATAGTTCTGAATAAAGTCCACTAGCCCATGTACCACAGTCTTCACCGCCACCATTGCATTTTCCAGCTGCTCCCATGTTGGAGAAGTTGCATCTACAATTGATAAATTTAAAGCACGTTTTAACAATAATTCCAATATCATCGTCTTAAATGAGACAACTTTTATATTACACCAGAAACACCCAATACAAGGATTAAGAGGAAACAATCTTGAACAGCAGCTTAAAAACATCAATTGATGGGAACGGTTTAGAGCAGAAACAGAATTTATTGCCAGTATAGTTATATTTTTCATAATAAGAAAATGGAAAAAGTTTTTTTTTACATTTATTAGCACCATTCACATACCTGGATTAGGATCTATGTTTGCCAGAAGCTCTAAATGAGGCCTAAGTCTGTTTAAGTTTGCTGGATCACCTGTACGTTGCAAGACAATTGTCAACTCCTGTACACTTTTTGCAAATGATTCTGGAGACTGGAGCTGAAAATAAAAGTGACATTAATGCTCTTCATTCTATAAACTGGACATTTTAACAGAAAAAGTATTCTCATTTTCTTTCAAGAGAGATGGGCTCCAAAATGATATAGGTAGTGTCTTCAGCTTGCATATAGTAATTATCAGTGGTGAGAGATTACAATTCTCAGCTCAGAATCTGCCCTATGAAGCTTCATCATAAGACACAAAACTAGAATAAGTGATTTTTTTTTGCACTGCTTCTCTGTGACTTTTGTAAACACTAAACATTCTGAAAAGGGCTTTGTACATAAAGATTACGTATGAAAAAACAGCTATCCTAGTTTCTAGTCATGTTAAAACTTAGTTAAAATTAGAGGTTATAGTTTAAAAACTGCTTCAGCATTATACCCTTTAACTGTTAAATCTACCAAGAAAAGGACACTAAATCTATCCCATTGACGAACCTTGTCAATAATGGATTGCATGTGTGACTTATGTGCCAGGTCACCATAAAGGAGGGAAGACCATTGTTCTGGTGATATTCGAAGTCCTGCTTCCATGGCAATGTGGACAATTTGGGCATCATGTTCCCTCCGCAAAGCCTCATAACTCCGAAATTCCTCTTTAAGCTGCATCAGAGAAGAATCTTCATCCCTTTTGGTGACCTAAAAACAAGAATTCAACAATGCTTAGAAACTTCATATTTCTTTAATTACAGCAGAGTCGATCAGAGTCCAGCTGATGTATAAACAAGTGTGCTGTGGTTTATAGCACTGGGTCTCAACCAGGGGTCCAGGGCCCCCTAGGGGGCCGCGAGCAGTTTCAGGAGGTCCTCCAAGCACGGTCAGTATTAGACTCACTGTGGCCCAGGGCAGAAATCCGAAGCCCCACCGCAGTTATTGTGGCACAGGTGGGCCATGGAGATTTTATAGCATGTTGGGGGGGCCTCAGAGAGAAAAAGGTTGAGAACCCTTTGTATAGAGAATCAACATTTAGTTCTTTCAACTATTCATCCCCCTGCAGGGTACTAGCATTACTGCGGGCTAGCCAGATAATCCAGTGTTGTATAGATAGTCATTATGAGGACATGACATCGAGTCCAATCACTTCAACTAAGGCAGAAATTGGATTTGCTTAAGTCTTTGAAGATATGATGTGGTTTGCAGGATATACAGCTATAGGATTAGACCTTCAGTTCCACTATCATTTCGATATATCCAATGTTAAAAGACAATTCAAAGAGAGACAGGCAAAATTCAGAATTTAATTGGTAAATATGGGGCGGGAGGGGAGGGTGAAAGATGATCAAAAAGTTGCAGTGCACTCTATAATTTAGAGTATACCTTACAGAAAGACAATTAGTATCAGTACAGTATTAAAAATACCTGGCTCTTACATACACCTTTCATCTGAGGATCACACTTCACTTTATATACATATTAAACCTCACAAATATTGGCATAGTCAGTATTATCCCATTTTATTGATAGATAAACTGAGACACAGTAAAGCAAAATATCTTGGTTCAAGGTCACTAATTGCATCAGTGACACAGGCAAGAATAGAACCCACAAGTTCTGGCTCCTAGTCCTTTAACTCATGTGCAACACTGCATCTTTATAAAAAGAAAAGTAAAGTAAAGATGTGATACACATTTTATTATGATTATCCAGAAAAACATCCAACAAATCTTATTTGGGGGGAAAAGGTGTTATTGCTAATGGGTCACAAATCAAATTACTGCTTACATTATGTGTATATCAAGTATGATTTCTGATAGAAGGCCTAGCGTATATGCTGAAATAAAAATTTAACCATCTTCCCATGTCATCGAACATAAGAGCTTTTGTATCAAATATTGATATTCTATCAAAGATGTCCAGAACAAACTACTGTCTTTGTCAGCTGATATTATTTTATTGCCTTTCTGGGCCAAGTAATTTCTTAATGATCGTGCTCTACATTACCATACAGGAAGGCAGAGTTCACTTCCTACTCCTGATCTCTTATTCTTCAGAGACGAAGAGTTGGGAGCATTCAGTGGAAAAAGAGGCATGGTATAATAATTGAGAGGTTTAAACATTTCATGTCCATTTTATAATGGATGCATCGGTACTGAATGCATTAAGATTCACTCTCCATATATTTCAATCCCACCATCTCTGTGTATGCAGAGACTATAGTTAGTGGGATTAGATGGGGTCGGCAACCTTTCAGAAGTGGGGTGCCGAGTCTTCATTTATTCACTCTAATTTAAGGTTTCGCATGCCAGTCATACATTTTAACATTTTTAGAAGGTCTCTTTCTATAAGTCTACATTATATAACTAAATTATTGTATGTAAACAAGGTTTTCAAAATGTTTAAGAAGCGTCATTTACAATTAAATTAAAATGCTGATCTTATGCCACCAGCCTGCTCAGCTTGCTGCCAGCCTGGGGTTCTGTTCACCTAGGCCAGCAGCGGGCTGAGCAGGGCCTATGGCCGGGACCCCAAACCTGGGGGGGGAGGGGGAGGGAGGGGGAAGAGGGTGTTTCAGGAGTCAGGGCAGAGGGCTGGGGTGTATGGGGGTGCAGGACAGAAGGCTGGGTGTGTGGGGGGTTCAAGGGTCAGGGCAGAGGGCTGGGGGGGTGCAGGACAGAAGGCTGGGTGTGTGGGGGGTTCAAGGGTCAGGGCAGAGGGCTGGGGGGGTGCAGGGCAGAAGGCCAGGTGTGTGTTGGGGTGTGGGGGGGTTCAGGGCAGAGGGCTGGGGGTGCAGGGCAGAAGGCTGGGGGTGTGTTGGTGTGAGGGTGCAGGGCAGAGGGCTGGGGGTGTGTTGGTGTGAGGGTGCAGGGCAGAGGGCTGGGGGTGTGTTGGTGTGAGGGTGCAGGGCAGAGGGCTGGGAGTATGGGGGTGCAGGGCAGAGGGCTGGGTGTGTGTTGGGGTGGGGGGTTCAGGGCAGAGGGCTGGGGGGGTGCAAGGCAGAAGGCTGGGTGTGTGGGGGGGGGTTCAGGGCAGAGGGCTGTGAGTGTGGGGGTGCAGGGCAGAAGGCTGGGGTGCTCGGCTCATGGGAGTGCTCCCAGCCCCCTGCCCTGAGCGGCTCAAGGCACGGGGCTGGAAGGGATATGCCCTGTTCCACCCCCTTCCCCCAGGCTCCGTCCCTACCTCTCTCTGCCTGCTCTACGGAGCTGTGTGCACGCTGCCGCTCGCTAGGGCCATCAGCTGATTGGTGCAGGGACGGAGAGGAGGAGGGGCAGGAAAGCACCGCTGGGGGAAGAAGAGGGGGATAGGGGAAGCTTGGCTGCTGCAGAACCAAGCTTCTGCCTCCTGCCCCCGCAGGGGAGAGCGGTGGGCGGGGAGGCTGAGTGGGGCTGGGGGCCGGGACTACGTCAGGGAACTGCGTGCCACTCAAAAATCGGCTTACGTGCCGTAGGTTGCCGACCCCTGGATTAGATGATTAATTGCTTTTAGATCACTTCTTGATGCTTCATTGTATCTTTAGATTGGGTAAAATCTGAATTTGAGTAGCATGTTGCAGGTGAAATATATTCATGCCATATTGTTCCTCAGAACTATATGCTAAACATTGCTAATGTATCAAAAAGTTTTTAAAAAATAAAACTGGTATTAAGTTGCAAAAAATAAAAAGCAAGTTTTCATTTTAAATTATCCAATCTTTTACCTTAAAGCATGATGCTCGATACAGTAGTTGCACAACATGACCAATGCTTGTTTTTGATGCCTGAGGAAATCTTGGTTCTAGTCTTTGCACAACAAAAAGTACCAAAACTTTTCTTGAGAGCGCAGAGCCATCTTCAAGTGCCAGTAACACAAGTTTCAAAGCCTCTTCTTGCATAGCTTTAAACAGATGTAAAAAAAAAATAGTCATAAGAAAAGTAAGACTACCACATATTAACAGTATACACAGGAACATTTGGTTTGAGAGTTCTTGTCCACAATATATCTTAACTATTTTTAGTCCAACAAAACAACCACAGCAAAACACAGTCAGTGAAAACTTGCCCCATTTTAAGAAATCTGCTAGTCCAGATATGAAGCAGTACGCAGAAATGCTTGAAATGCAGTAAGTGGTTCCAGTTAAAAGAAGACAGAATGATTCAGGGCTCCCTGTTTTCAATAATATTGGCGCTTTTTAACTTTTGGTTTTACATTGCAGTCTCAACATTCAGCCTTTGTCATTTCATATAGCTTGCCAATTTTATACTAGGAAGCTGCATGAAATCTAGCGGTAGGAATGGCACAGGAATATTAGAACTACCCATCAGAATTACAAGTTCGTGGCATTGCCAACTTAAACAGAATCTTCTGATGAACCCTGCACTCAATTTGGCATCAATTTACTGATAACAGCTGGTTTATATCAAAGAGTCCAAAGCCATAAATTATAACTTAACTGCTTGTAGCACAGTATTACCATGCAACCTGGGCTGGTGGTTTTGGACTCTATGACTTAAGATATAGGCGCAAACATAACTGAATGAGAAACCTTGTGCCTATGCACTAATCATAGTGCTCAGTACTATCTGCATGTTACATAACAGTACTGGGCTACAGACAATAAGGAAAATACATCTATTTATAATAGGCTGAGATTTGTGGAACATTTCCCTGCAGTATCTAGGGATAGACCATAATAAAACCAAGAGTTATACTGGTTAGAATAACCAACCTTCTCTCCCGCCCCCTCAGCTCTTTCCCATAAACCTGGAAAACAAGAGCACATCTACCTCCAAACTGCAATGACAAGACTCCCAAGAAATGTTCTTCCTGGTAAGAAAAGAAACAGACAGATCCATTCTGCAAGAGTCCTACCTGGCCCTAGAAACTGGCATCCTCGTGCCCTGACAGCAGCCCAGAGATTGGCAGACAGTTGCTGAGGGTTCTGGTGCTGTAAAATCAGTTCTGTTACAGTTCTTTCACCAAGTGAGCGTGCTGCCCGCAGGGCTCTAACACGACCCTCCTCCTCCACCAGCTGACAATTCACCAGCGTCACCAGTTTCCTTTGCATTGGACGGCTCAGGGCACTCTGATTCAAACTAGCAACTCCTTTAAAGAAAGAGGTAAATGGTCAACTAAGTCTTAATAAGAAGACAGATTGATCAACTAAGAGAAAGGCAAACAACTATTTCTAGTATAGGCTTAAATCACAGAACAATGCCATATCCCATCATGAACACTTTTAGCCTAAGAGGCCACTCACCATCACAACGTTGATCCAACAGTACTGATCCTTGCTGTTGAAGCATCTCCCACTCAGCCCCCCACTGCTTATCAAGATCTGTACTAAATTGGTCTATTTTTACTCTATGCCCCTTTTCTGTGCCATGTTTGATACCACCATGCCATTTTTAGGTTTTATCTAGGATCCCCACCTCACTTTTGGAGCGTATAACCCTTCGGGCAGCTTTCAACATGGACTACAGAACATTCCTCAGTTCCCTGCAGATCACCATAAAGGCTTTCTGGCACTTCTCTGTTTCAGTCCATCCCTTGTCACTACAATCATACATAGATAGCTGACTAATAAAGGAATTTAAATTAAAATCTAATTATGTCAAACCAAACCACCCTGTCTAGCTTAAAGAGAGTTTGGGTTCCTTTCCTATGCTTAGGTGGGAACATTATAAAATGAAAAGCAATATTAGTTACCCTCAAAAGCAAAAACAATATAGCTGCTAGACCAGGGGTCGGCAGCCTTTCAGAAGTGGTGTGCCGAGTCTTCATTTATTCACTCTGATTTAAGGTTTCATTTGCCAGTAATAGATTTTAATGTTTTTAGAAGGGCTCTTTCTATAAGTCTATAATATATAACTAAAACTATTGTGGTATATAAAGTAAACAAGGTTTTTAAAATGTTTAAGAAGTTTCATTTAAAATTAAATTAAAATGCAGAGCCCCTCAGACCGGTGGCCAGGGCCCAGGCAGTGTGAGTGCCACTGAAAATCAGCTCGCGTGCTGCCTTCGGCACACGTGCCATAGGTTGCCTATCCCTGTACTAGACTGTTATTTACCAAGCACCACAGATGTGCATGAACCAATAAAGATATAAAGGAAAAGTTACCAGAAAGATAGTTGTTCTATCACTTCACAGCCTGAAACCAGTTAGAGAACATACTTCTGTTAAGAGTAAGCTTGTCTGATATACCAAGAATTGCAGAGTTTTAAGACAACTTACCCTTTCCTCCACTTAGTGGCTTTAAGTAGAGTGCCAAATCCTCAACACATTTCTTTGCTACCTCATAATGTTTGTTCTCTCCTAGGTTACTTAACTTTACTGTCTGATGATCTGGTACCTACAAAAATTGCAAAGGAAAGAAAAGGGAGTTGTAGCCAGTGTACATAATCTTTCACAGGACCTGCCTTACTCACCTTAACACAGTATGAGCATCATTATTGCTAATTATATAACACCATAGATCTCTCATAGATAACACTGCTCTTCACAAAGAAATGAAAGACAGGTTCAACCCCAAGGTGTTTGGAATGTAATAATCACAATACAGCAAGGGATTATAGAGGATGATGGTTATGGTGATGAAAAACTATGATATTATTATGATATTGTTACAGCACATTTCTTGTGGCGTTTTTGGGTTGACACATTAAAATGTGGAGATTAAGGAGGAAAACAGGGCAGGAGGGGAGGACTGTGATGGAAGACCAGCTGAAAGAACTAACCTCTGAAAGGTTATTTGAAAGGTAAGGTGCATGGTACACAGGGCCTGGGAGGATGATCAATGCATAGAGGCAGCATGAGAAGAAGTGCAGAGTTGCTTGTAGGAGACCAAGGAAGTGACCAGATGCAATTAACTGGCCAAGAGCAGAACACGAAAAGGTGAGCAAGGAGAAATTAGAGACAGAAATGTAGCCAAGCACAGCATGCAGTCAGTCCTTGAAGGGAAGAATGGTGAGTCTGAACTTGGTGCATGACTCACCGTGGGCATGATCTGGTCAGAGTGGCAGAAAACAAAGGGGATTTTAGTTACAATGTACTGAACAAGCTAAGATGTACTGTGAGAAGTCGGGCAGTCAGAGGAAGTGAGATTGCAATAGGCAGACAAGGTGACTATTACAAACACTATATTAGCAATAGAGAATGAAAGAAATATATGGAGTTGAGAAGGGAAAACAAACTAGTGTATGACACTATGTTCCATAACATACACAATGATTTTTTTAATATACACATTGTTATCACATCTGTCTGGATGACAAGTTAAAATAAGCAACGCACTAAGCAGCTCACAATAAAATACATCCTCTGCAGGTAGCACCCCAATTCTTTTGAAGAATTATTAACTTGAAAAAGGTAAAAAACAATTTGAAAACACATGTGACAGGCCACAAGAGAGACAGATTATTTACTTACAAGTTTCAAGTGCGATGCGGACTTTATCAACATTCCTGTGCCACCACTATGAGGCACTGGAGGGAAAAATTTCTAATTCAATTAGTTGATGAGACACTCTCTCAAGTGCAACCTAAATGCCATCATGGGTGCTTCAAAAGAATGGATGTCTGAACCTGGGTTCAGAGGTCAGATTCTTTTCAATGTAAGAAGTAACATGAGGTTTTGACTCAACTAGTTCCCAATGCGAAGGATGAATGAGTGTAATCTGCAAATTAATTTTTCTAATGACACTTCTGATTGTCCTCTAGGTCCAGGAGGCATTTATCTACAAGCTCACACAGCTATACACCCAACCATATTGGAAGACGCTCTTAAAAAATCATTTTACAGACATATTCTGTCCAGAACTGTGGCACATTACAGAATCACTCTTATAATAGAGTCCTGTCTACACAAGACGACGAAATATTGTTTTAGTGGTGACAAGGGACAGCTGTCTGGTAACCTGGTCCCTTGTTGTGATTGTCTTTGTAGGGTACACAGGCCTTCAGATGCTATAAAGGTCAGACCTTTTCTTTTCCTTGATTGGAACAGTGAGGATGTATTCCTGCTGCAAGGGTAAAATGTAAATGGTAATGTTGGAAAAAAGTAAATAGCTCCTTAAGCCATACCTGGGCTCCAACTAACTGGAGAAGTGCAAAGTTTACTGGAAGCACATCGATGTCTGTGTTGATGGCAGTCTGGTCGAAAGGACATGCTTTGCGATGAAGCTTGTTCAGGCAGGTCTTACAGACAGTGTGTGAGCAACCTAAGCTGATGGGCTTGTGCACATTCTCATCAAACTCATTGTAGCAGATTGGACAGGACAGAAACTCCGTCCACTGAGCTGCCTGCACAGGCATTGTGGAAGTTGGACGCTTGTTTAGCAGACTAGAAGACCATTATTTCACTGTCCCGTATTTTGGCAGCTGTAAAGTGAACGAACAGAGGATGTACGGTAGTTTCTACACAACATTTTGCAGTCATTTACAATTAGTATTTAATTTAAAAAGCAAAATTTTAACATTTTATGAAATAAAACCAAAAAAACGTATGTTGAAATCCCCATATAATGAATCCATCCCCCTCCCCCGTTATCTCAATCTATAGTAACATTTCAATAATCCCATCACATTCTGCTAGCTAGTGTACACTAATCCAGGTTGTGAGCCTATCTTCAGTAAATGTCATCAGTGTTTCCTGTATACTCATGGAATTCAAATACTTTAGGGAAAAACATTGGTTGACACATGAAAGGTTAAAGGCAGAACCTCAGATACAAATCAAGTTCACAATTTTCAAAAACTAACACCACTCCCTAATAATGGAAGGGCGGTGGGAAGTCAAAGAAATATTATATTTGTTTTACTATCATATAAAGTGGAGTGCAACATGATCACAGATGTTTCATCCTACTGATCTTGTTCAAATTTAAACAGGTGTCAGGATAAACATCGCTTTTTAGAAATACAATCCATTATATGCTTACATTTTTTGTTTCTTAAAAGTAGTAAAAAATATTTATTGCTGGAATGGGAGAGTAATTCTGTGCTCACATCACCTCCCTTGTAACAGCCCATCAGAGGACTGCTTCCGGGGGCATACATTTCTCTATTTGCATTTTACACATTCGCTACCTCATATTTATAACAGTGAAACTCCACGTACGTAAGTCTGTGGCAGAAAGATCTCTGCTGTACTGGAAATCCAGGTATTTGGGGGCAATTACACAGTTGATACTTTGTTCACACAATTGTTTGCAGAGCATAGCACTGTAGCTGGTTCCACAACAAGGAAAGGTACAAATATAGAGACCAATTTACAATATGGAAATGTCACCAAAACGCCATATAGATCCAACAAGCAACAACTTCAGTTTATTATAAGCAGGTCTTTCCTTTGAAATATCTCACTTTGTGCAGAGGTTCCATGTAAATCCTATGTAGAAATATGTTTGAAGGGAAAAGGGAAAATTTACTCATATATTCTGAAAGACACATCCCATCTGAGATAATCTAAAATTAATAAAAAGAAAACAAGCCTAAATATTTAAAGACTACTCCAGCTAAGAACTTCAGCTAAACTATTTAAATTCAAGCCTTCAATGCTGACAATATCAAACTTGTAGGTGCTTGTAAAGGTTAAAGCTAAACAGCCACACCCATAACTACCCTGCAATAATTTATCTGGTGGCTTTGATGTTACCAAAAACCTAGAAACAAAGATGGTTTGCGTAAGTGCTATTAATTAACCTGTCCAATTAGCACTTTTCCTTTTAAAAATACAGATGAACTCCCATTACTCCCTACACTGCTATATTTATAAAGCGTTAAAGGCTCAATACTATATTTTCTTTTCCAAAAATGGAAATAAGGTAATGTTATTGTTTTGAGGAAGCCAACAGTTCCCCCGTCCCATCTGAATTCAACAACTTTTCATTTTGAATCAATTGTTGGCTGTTCTACAGTTCAGTTAGTGATGTTAGTATATGTTGGACCACTAAAATACTTATTAGAACACTGCATAAGACTTGAAAAGTAAATTTTATTTTAATTATGACCATCTGTTTAGAAATTCTATTTAGCACTGAGCATCCAATGCTCTTTAAGCAACAGGATACTTGTACAAGATGTTCTTATTTCAATTAGTTTTTCAACATCATTTGGGAATTACTTTTTTCTAATTTTTGTATAACATATAAGACAATGCAGAAATTAAACTTTGAACTCATCCCACTGACACTAAATGTGGATCCAATTTCTTCAATACTAAGTGAGCATAGTCACACAGTGAAGTATGTTTTAACCCTACTATAAAGCACACACTTTACTAGGGAGGGACACAGACAACTTTTTTAGGCAAAACATTGCATATCTGTAAGGGTTATTATTGTTACATGCATCTTCAGACATGAATGTTCAAAAGTACAATAAGCAACAGTGAACAAAATTCTAAAAGCATCCTGATTTCTCTATGAATTTAAATGTATAATGCCATTTAGTCCCCCTCAACCCTTGAGTATCCAATAGTAGGAAAACAAAAATGCAATTGTAGAGAAAGGATCTATCTACTCTAGATGTTTTCCTTAAGACTTCCCATCCTTGCTACCACAGGTTCTGACAGATTACTGCTAATGCCAGTGAAGACTGGTTGCTGGTGACCAATAGCATTTTCATCTCTGTCAGGTTAGACAACACAGGTAACATATTCTAAATCTCCACCATTGGAGTAGCAAGTGGGAAATTTTAAGAAGTATAGTACACATACAACCTAGATATTAGCATGACACGAGTCTCCATTCCCACATCCCTCATTAACAGATTCAAAGGACAGTAATCTTTATTCAGAGAGCATATATATATATATGCTTAGCTCCACACTTAATTCAGAAGCTTGCAGGTAACAGTAGCAACTCATTTTCCAGGCTTTTAAATAAGGGCTAGTCACACTAGAATCACTACAGTGGCACAGCTGTCCCAATGTAGTTGCACCGCTGTAGTGCTGCTACTGCAGACGCTCTACACCGATGGGAGAGCGCTTTCCTGTCGGCATAATTACTCTACCTCCCCAAGCGGCGGTCACTATGTCGGCAGGAGAGTTTCTCCAGCCAACATAGCGCTGTGCACATTGGTGCTTAGGTCAATGTAACTTACATTGCTCAGGAAGTGGCTTTTCCACATTCCTGAGCGATTTAAGTTATATGAAGTAAGTGATAGTGTGTACAAGCGAAGAGTCATTTTCCTGATCTGTGCTGGAACGTAATGTAAACAAAACATTAATTCCTCAAAGAGTATACCAGCAGCTTTTAAGACCTTATTTTGAATATTTAATCATCATAAATGAGGATCCTATTGAGCATGTGTTGACCTTCAGATTTCTTGTCAGGGAGGAATCTAATTAAATCAGCAAGAGCTGGGGAAAGTTCTCAACTCCTAAAACTTCAAGCAGCCATATTCAGAGGAGGCCTTCAGTACCGTTTCACGCATGCCAACTATTCTGATATTTTTGCTCTCCAGTATCTTCAAAAAGGATTCTAACTAAAGTCTACTAATTATCAAGTCAGTTTCTTAAAAAAATATAAAGAAATGGTTGTACAGACCCGATTTTTCTGACAAGGAACACATTTAGGGATGTTCTGTTGAAAAACAAATTGCTCTAATAATCTAAAAATTGAACAAAATTAAAAAAAAGTGCCCTACCAAAAATCATTCCGACAAGAACTGTCAACTTAAAAATCTAGTCTCTTTTAAGAGACGAACTGAAAGTATTTTCAGATGCTACCATTACCCTGGTCTTGCGTCTGATGAAGTGGGCATTCACCCACGAAAGCTTATGCTGCAATACTTCTGTTAGTCTTAAAGGTGCCACAGGACCCTTTGTTGCTCATTACCCTGGAGTTGTCCTGATCTTTCTGTGTGAAAAACCCACAAACATGATATAGAAAATGACTAAGCACAAAGTGCTGTCAAATACAGAAAGTAAACAAACGAGTACTTTTTTTTATTGTTAACAATAGTAGGTAAAAATATTCAGAAAAATGTGATTTTTCAGCTGTTATCTTATTAAGAGCAGCATCTTAGATTACTAAACCTGAAGATTTTAGAAGTCTAAATATACTGTTTGCTATTTATTATGTAACTATTGCATTTAGGACAGACTAGTTCAGATAAATCCAGTTTCACTTTCTGCTTCTGCTGCAGGAGCAAAATGCTGTTGAGTTTGAGTTCACAACCCTGCAAGGGAATGTTTAAATTTTCCTATCAGCCACAATTAGTAAACTCGACTTTCCTTCAAACATTAGTTTTTTTAAAACTTTATAATTTGTGAAGCGGATTCACAATGGAATGATATGGTATATGGGGCTCATATTTTAAACCAATTCAGGTATGCTTACTGGATCCTGTAACCTTCCTTATGGGCTTGATTCAAAACCCACTGAAGTCAATTAACTTCAGTGAATTTTCGATCCAGCCCAACTTTTAATTCTACTATTAAGCACTTTGAACTATTAAGGATTGAGTGCATTAGGCATTAAAAATAACAACATGGATTTAGTTCTAATATTAAACAATCTTACTATGATTTTAACCATGCTATGAGGCTGAGGTGTTCTTTACATAGTAGCTAATTGCAGACAACATAGGATTTTAAAATGGGCAAATTTCAAGGCATCCATTGCAATTTTCCATCTGTGCAAGCAGATTAATCACTTGTTTGGACTATAATGAGTAGGTTTGTCAAGCCTTCCTTCTGAAGTTACTTAAAGTTGAAAGCATCTTGTCTAGCTCAGTAACTTATTATCCATGTTATCAAATTATTAGTATTAAATTAGTTCCTAACAGGACTTTAGTCTTCCATTTATTACTCTAACAACCATCACATGCAGATGTAAGAAACTGGGTTCATATTAAAGACCCAGGAAGTGGAAGTGGGCAGTCCCAATAATAGCTTTGCATTTTTTAGCTCTGGTGACTCAAAGTGAAAATAAATTCTCTTTAGATAGAACAGACTTGTTTGTTTCTGCATATCGCATAATGTCCATCACATTTAAATCTTCTGAGAAACAGCCTAAATGTAAAGGGAGTTGTTCAATGACCAGTACAGGACAATATTCCAAGACACTGTTCTGATCTGACTTTTTATTGGAAACCCGCATTTATCTCTGGGGAAAGCAGAAGACTCATACTGTAGGAAGAAACCTTTGTTTTATTTAAGAAACATCACATCAACCTACTGCAAAACAAGAAGCTAGTTTTTTCATGGCTCCTCATGTTATGGACTTGAGCTAATAATTTTTAAAAACCTGGCTTAGTCTTCTGTTCTGCTCTAACACTTTTCCTAGATTTATTTATGCGTGTTTCTACGGTGATCATCACTATCATAACTTATTATAAAATTGTCTACTTAGACTTTAGCCTTTGCCAAGCACCCATTGGAAGATTTGGAAACTGTAACACTGTTACTATTTTCCCAGTACCTAAAAAAGACTTTAAAAAACACATTTTTTCTAAGACTATTCGTTGAAACATGGCTATACTATGTAATGCACTAGTATAATATAATATAAAAATGACACTGACTTCTAGATAAACATTACTGTTTACATATACAAGGTTTTTTTTTGGCAAATGCCAGAGCTCTAGTCACCCCAGGAGGTCAGTCAAGATGCTCTATTTCCTGTTCAAGCATCACCACTAGTAATAAGGATTCTGCATGTTAAGATGTTCCCTGAGTTATACATCTGTTTTCTGGAGGGTTTCAGGGGTGTAACTGAAAGCTGAACTTGGCCTTCCCACAAGCCTGATGAAAATCCATCTCCCATAGCTGTGTTTTCAGGACTAACAGGTCAAAATGGCAAAAATATTTGTCACTAAAATCAGTGAAGATTATTTTGAATACCAAAAAAGTATGTTTGTTGATTAAGAATGTGCTATTTTTATAGTTACTTTTCAGAGTAGATCTGCACTTAAAGGGTGCTATTTTTCTGTTATATAGAAGGTTGAGCAGAGGACCAAGGATCATGTGGGGCAGTTCTTTGTGTTTATCCTGAATCTTCTCCCATGCTCCCCAGTTGCACCTTTTAAACCACCACTTTTACAAGTGAACAGCCCACACACTAACAAATTTCACAAATAACTTTTCAAGCAAGAGTTAGTAATTCCCTAAAGACTGACTTTCATGAAAGCAGAGGGCTTCTAGGAGTATCATGAAGAAACCTTTTAGAATAGTAAAACTTGTACAAGGAGACAAGTTATGTTCAGTGGGATCCTCCATCCAATAAGAAAAGCAAAGACAGAGGTACTATTCATGTTCAGGTCATTAATAATTATAAGATTTTATGCAGCAAGCTACATTTTATTTATATCTAAACGTTGATTTTCCAGAAAGCACGTTAGATATAAATATTTACATCCTCTGCCATAAGTCAGCCAAGTCAGAAAAGATCAATACTCAAGACCAAACAGAATTACACTTTAAGCAATCTCTAGTATTGCCATTAAGTTGACAGAATTTTATTTTTTGCATGGAGCTGTACTATTCCATACAAGATGGAAATGCTAATTACTACTACTTGTGGAAAAAGCTTGTTAATATTGAAGAATATTGTTCACATTAGATAAGAAAGGCATATAGATCTAGGGAAAGCATAGTTAATTACTAAGAATAAGAATGTAATGTTTAATGCAACAATACAGCATGCCAGCAGTATATGTTTTAAACTCTAAAATTTCCAGTGATGGCTTTTAAACAAAAAAAGACTGAAGGTCAAATAGAGATCTATCCGGGTCAAATGGTTACTTACAATTTCACTAGTATGTTCTCATTTAACATTCTATATCATCTGTTTTTCCTCTTAATGATAATTAATTACACTAATGTAGGTTTATTTTTCTAACCAATATGAAGAGGATAAATTGGGCTACAAAACTAGCCAAATTATGGTGAGACCCAACTTCTTCATCTAAAGAACACATATGGCTCAAAAAAGACATCTAGATCTTGCTACCAGAATCTTTCCTGATATTGTGTGGACTTGGTCTTAATTTTAGCTTATTTCTAGGCATAAGCATCTCCCCCTTTAACTCCTTTAATCCTTCCTACTAAATCAATACTCCTACCAACCAGTCATATTGCGGTTCTTCTCTAAACTTCCTCCCGACTCTTGTACTTAAAAGTCCTCAATATTTCTACAGGAAGAGAAGAGGCAAGGTGAGTGTGCCTACTAAGCACCCTGCATCAAGCATAACCAGATGGAACCACCTCCAGGGCCTTGTCTACACTGCTATTTTTCTTCAAGTTTCCCCACAGGTGCAGTTCCACAAGAGGAAGTAAGAGTGGAAATACTCATGCAATCAGACTGACTCCCCTCCACACTAGAGGGCATGATGTCTAGCCCTCCTAGAGCAGGGTTAGTTGGCGGAGTGACTAAAAATCCCAGGGTCTGTATATGTTAGTGGTCCCACTGGTGGAGGTGCAACAGCAGACGAGAATGCTAGTTGAGACACGGCCTCAGGTGGGAGCGTAGCCCCGTCCATGTCCCCCCGGAATCCGTGGCCTCTGCGTGCAGCCCAGTCGTGGCGATGGCTTTGCAATGCAGACACCCGGCCCTCAGGAACGGTCCCCAAGCTCACCGCACAGGAGCCACCCAATGGCAGCTGGGATTCTCCAGCAGCCTGGCCAGGAGCGGAGCCGGAGCCAGAGCCAGAGCGAGGCAGGTGAAAGCCCCCCGGCCGCCAGCCGCACCACACAGAGATCAACCACCACCCGGCAACGGGGCTGCCGAGCGCACCCGCCGCTGGGCCCGGGGGGGGGGGGGGGGTGTGTCTGAGCGCGCCCCTGACAGCGAGGGGGCGGGGAAGGAGCTGACGGGCCCACTCCTCCGAGCAGGCAGCCCCACCCCGAGCGAGGGGCCCGGCCTAGGAGACCCTCCGCCGCGGCGCTGCCGCAGGGCACCCGGGGGAAGGGAGAGGGGGCTGCTGCAGAAGCGCCCTGGCTCTCTCCCCCCAGGGAGCTACTCCCCCGGGCCCCCCGCCGAGAGCCGGGCCCCCTCCCTCCGAGCGAGGCCCGGCCCCCGGCTCTCCCTGGCCAGGCGCCGCCCGCCGAGCGGCCCTACCTGCGAGGCGCGGCCGGGCCGGGAGCAGGAGGCGGCACCGGCCTCTCACACTCCATGGGGCGGGCAGCCCGGAGCGGCCCGGCGGTGGCAGCAGCGGGGGCCTCGGCGGCGCCTCCTCATCGCGGTGACAGACGGGAGCCCAACCCCTCCGCCCCGCTACTATCGCGAGAGCTGCCAGGATCACGTGAGAGGGGAGCCCAGGCTGGCACCGCCCCCCTCACGCGCATCACGTGACAGCGAGTCCCACTCCGGTTGGGTGAGCCGCAGCCCTAGTGCCTCGTGGGAGGCGATCTGGAGGGGAGGGACTGGGGAACCATAGACATGACTGATGGAACAGACAAGCCCCAGCTCTCCCCTTCAGGATGGAGGCATGGAGTACCATGGAGAGGCTAAATGGGAAAGGTAGCCTTTCCCCCGCCCCTAGGAGAGCATCACAGCCTAGATGTAGCAGCCAGGCCCACTACTGCAGCAGGCTAGTGCGATGAGTTCTCTCCCTTAGCACTTATAGCCCTAGACTCCACTGGCAGGGAACAAGAATCTAGTTTATCCCGCAGGCTGTAGCCCTGCTTCTGCTTAAAGCTTTTCTTGTATTAATACAGCTCAGGAGCAGAACCGAAGGCTGCAGCTAGAGGCATCATGAAGACTTTTGGTACTGATGCTGCAAGTTGGCCATGTTTGTTTACTGGGCTAGGGCCTTCTTTTCCTCCTCAGTAATAACCTGGTACAGAAACCAAAAGCAAAAGCGGTGTTACTGGAAATAAAGAAGCCATGCCTGCTTTCTCTCCCCCCACAGAAAGAGAAGGCAGGCCCTTTGCACTGTATAACAATGAAGAGCTCTACAGGGCAGTTACTCTGTAAGTTGAAACTTCAATCAGGAACATCTCAGAAAAGGTCTGCAACAACCTCAGTTTTTTGCTACATTCTTGCATCTATGCTTCTGGAGGCCCGTGATAATTAAGTAGGCCATTTCCAGCTTTAAAGAGCTATAATAAAGGTTGACGCAGTATAAATTCTGCATCCTTTGATCAGATAAATCATTTTATCTTATAGACTACCACAAAAGGTGATTATATATGTATGTAACAAAGACTGTGGTTCCCAACATGATTAGCAATTGAGAATGTGCTTAGAATATGGAGTCAGAAATAATTTCTGAAATAAATGGAGAGTTTCTTAACATAATATTCAATACTTTAAGGCAGTTTCAGACTCAATGACTTTCCTCAATGTTGTGTGTGTATATATACAAACAATGCCTCTTATTTCCATTCCATTTTATTTATGTTATAAATAGAGCAAATGGTTACATTTAAAAAAATGGTACAAGGGGAGTTGTATGCATACATATGCCTGAGTCCAATTCTCTTTAACAAAATTCATCAAGTAAGAAATTCTAGCCACTGAAGAGGTACACACAGCTTCCTCTCAGATGTACATGCACTACAACAGCTGAACAAAAGTTACCAATCCTCACACAGAAGGTGCATATCAAGATCATAACCTCTATTTCCCCTTTATCAGTTAGGGAAACAACATGAGTAACACACACCTAGATCAGGCAATGATTGTTTGAATTCATATTGCTGAGACTCATGCACTTGCCAGAAAGGCATTTTAGTTGAACAAACCCAAAGACAGCCAAACCAAGGCTCTATCTGCCCCACAACAGCACAATACATTTAACTTCTATACTACAATATTATAAAGGGTCCAATTTAAAAGGAGCATCAAGTTTTCCTTAATTTGTTAGTTTAATACAGTTCTCCAATGTTTTCTGACATCTCCTAACATGTAAGGAACTGATTTTTAAAAAAAGTGTGCAAATCTGCAGGCACAAATGAACAGTTAGATATAAACCTGTACATACACCCACGTTAATATTTGTTAATACAGTAACCAAGAATACCGAGTAAGTATGTTTTTGGAAGTCAGGTGAACCGTTAATGTTACCATTAACAAAATAAAACATTTACAAAACCAAAAATGAATCCTTTGCATTTGTTACTATGTGAGGGACCCTCACACCCACCACTAAATGCAAGGTCAACAAGACTGCAAACACAGATTAGTCAAAGAATACAAACCAAAACTAACAAAATGCCATAAAAAGCAATTAATCACAATTGTAAAACAGCCATGTTTCAAACTTAAAACTTGCAAAATTCATTATGCATCAGTGTCCAGCAAATAAGGAAAACCCAAACCCTTAGTTTGGCAAGTATAATTGTTATAGTTAAGAATGCCAGAACAATGTTGTCCAAATTATGTATATTGGATAAGAGCAGAGAGATGAAAGATGTCTTATGCTTAAAGCACTAGACTGGGACTCAGAATATTGTTTCAGTTGGCCAGTTATGCCTTCCTTGGGCATATCATTTGGGTCCCATTCCTACAGAGACTTATATACATGCTTAACTTTACACACTGACTAGTCCACCAATTCACTTCAATAGGACTACTTCACACTATGTAAAATGAACTGAAACATGTTCTTCGTTAGTCTCTCTGTGCCTCAGTAACCCTGAGGGTACTGTAAAAATCTGTAAAATAGAGATAGCAGTACTTCCTATCACCCTTTAGCTTATCTATTTAGATTGCAAACCCTTTGAGGTAGGAATTATCTCTGATGTTCATGTGCAGTGCCTAGCATAATGGGATCCTGAACTCAGCTGAGACCTCTAGGCATTGTAATAAGTGACTGGTAAATCAGTTATTCAAAGCATGATTCTAACTATCAAGTGAAGAACCTATTACAAATTCATCTTGAAACAAAGGTAAAATGACTAAAGTATTAAACCTGCCAAAACTGGGGTTTCAGTAGAGAGCAGTCATCATATCAGTACAGTTGAACATTGCTACTATAGATGAATAATAGTAAGTTACACAGTATATATTGTGCACACAAACAACACCTAATTGTCTGGTGAGTGAAACCCAAAAGAGTGGCTTTTGTACTACAAGCTATACAGGAGGTTAACTAAAGATATCCCTTTGCAATTGACATAAGATCAATGTGGAAATATATCCTTATGCGGTATAAATACACAAGAAAGAGCACTGTTTTTTCTAATTCAAGAGGATCTAGAATAAATGGCATTATTCCACTCCAATAACTATATATAGTCTTTATTTATAGCACATTAAATGGAAGAAATATATATGCCACTCAAGGACAGGCACAAGATAAAGAGTTTGAGTTATAGGGCAGTTTGATGCCTGCAGGTAAAACCATGAAGTGTAACACATCTACCCAGGCACATACAAGTGTTTTACAATATCATACAATTAGAGACTGAAGAGTCCTCAGTGTCCAAACTGCTCCTTATACAGAAAGAACGTCTTTCAAATAGATATAGATTCCTAATATGTGACAGCTTGTAGCTCAGATTTTCACAGCAGCAGTACACATCTGAGATTTACAAAACTAAGACAAACATAAAATACAATCAGAAGACAAAGAATTAATTTAGAGTTTGATTACTAAAACAAGTGTACAACCAAACAATTTGTATCAGTGAGAACAAAGCTGTCAGATTGTTAGAAAACTTTAGAACATGAATAAAATGAGACCCTATTAAGTTAAAAGTGAACTGAATAGTGTGTTTGTTTGTGCCTTTTACTGCTCCTCTATTTATAAAGACAATTTTAAAGCTTCATTAGAGAGTTTTCCTGTTTTTATTTTTTTAAACTACACACTTGAGAATCAGATTCGATGAGTGTGGTAGAAAAATCTATATAGAATAGAATAGGCCCTGACTTCTTTCTACTAGAAGAGCCAATGATTTGGTGAACCGGGAAAGTGACCTCACCATAGACTGAAACAAGAACTATCGGTCTTAGAACGCTCAATTGAGTGGGAATGATTGACTCCCTGAATAGGTATTGACATCCCCTTCCCCACTCTATTCAAGGTTGGGAAAGAAACAGTTCAGGTTTCAGCTCGTTGAGATATCAAGGGTCCTTCAAATAAGTACTGTCCTCTAATGGGAGGAGGAAGTGTGAAAGACAAGCACAAAGAGTTCTCTTTTAGAAGAAAAAGTTTTGCAGAGCTGTCTTTTATCTGTACCATGCGTACCTGTAAAGGAGCACAAATTTTGTTCCGATATTTTGCCATTTACCTTCAACTAGCAAACACTATCTAAACAATTGCACCAATACTAGGTTTCAATACAGTAAGCAAAATTAGATATTTATTTGCACTTGTCTCCCTTACATAAAGAGTTGGTGAACACCTGGCATTTCACCACAACAGGATTTTAAATAGAGCACGTCTTTACATCTATCCAGAGATCCACTAATCATAGTCTATTTTGATTTGTGTAATTGTGTCAAGGTTTGGTTTGTCACCACCATTCCTTCCGTGAACTGAAGTCAAGTGCTTTTTTAGGGCAGATTTGTGTTTAAAGTCCATGTCACAACAATGGCATTTGTAAGGTCTGTCCCCACTGTGAATATTCAAGTGGTCCTGAAGCGTGCTTTTAGCAGTAAATGTCTTCAGACAAACCATGCATTGGAATGGGCGGATGCCCATGTGCCCTCGGATATGCCTATTGAGATTCTTCTTTTGTGTAAATGTTTTCCCACACTGTAAGCATAAGAAAAGTTTGTGCATTTTTAGGTGTCTCAGATAGTTTTCAAGGTGGACAAATCCTCGGGGACATTTAGGACACTGGTGCCGCCATGAATAACCAGAATCCTCCAGACTCTGAAACCCACTCACTACACTCGAGGTTCCTTCTGTATTGTCACTGACAAAGCCCTGAAAATGATTCCCAGGCACTTCTGTAATTCTACTCTCAACAGTAGAATTTATCAGTGAATGTTGTGTTTCTGGAAAATATAAACTTGTTTTAGAGGAAGTGCAAGGCTGTGGAAAATGATCATTTTCCACATTGGCTGTGCTCATGGAATCCATTCTGAAGATACAAATTTCATCATCTTTATATCCTATTTCAACTGTGGAAATCTCTGGAGTTTTCATGTCCTTTCTTTCCGATATTAAACTTTGCATTGCAGGTTGTAAGGCATCCCCTTGCTCCCGTTTTACATTATATTCTATATTAACAGGGCTATCTTCAGAAATTTCAATTATTTCACAGTCTTTATCCAAATTGTCATCTTTATTTCTCAGCTCAGTGTCTGAGGAATGACATTTCTCTGTGTTCTGATTACTGTTCTCCATAGAAGCATCAATTTCCAGATATTTAGACAATGCTTCGGTACATTTCTCTACAATGTGGACCATCTGAAGGTAACTTGCAGCAATGAGATATTTCAAAAGCTCCTTCTTTTTAACTTCGAGAGCACCAGTATAACAAGACAATAGTAACTTTCTGCCAACCTCAGCACTCTGCAATATGGTGATTCGCATCTGTTTCGACTGACTGAGCAAAAACTGATCCCTCATAAATGTGGAGCAGGCAGCAAAAATCACTTTGTGTCCATGAAACTCAGTGTCATTGATATATATTGATACATCACAAAATAAATTCTGCTGTCTCAAGAGGTTCATCTTTTGCAACACAGCATCCCCTTGCTGTTCAAACTGGAAATGCAGCACATCTGAGTCCGTAGCCATGTTGACAACCTATGGAAAACGCACAACAGAAACGTTACAATTCAAGTATATCATTCTGGATGCAGCTTTCACTGTCTCAAACTTCCAATCTGATATTTACTGAATACGATTTCATCAGCAGTTTAAAGCCACTGCATATACCGGTGCTGAATAGTGTTTATGCAGAGTAAGGCTCAAAAGCTTACTTAGGGGCTTGCAACTGGCCTGGTTCTGTATTCCAGTCTAGACAGGGCTCCCCCATAAAACACTCATATCTAACCCTTACTCTCAGCACGGTGCCTACAAGAGCCCGTGGACACAAGTAGGAGTAGCCAGGCTTAGCCACAGCTGGGTCTGAAAACTATTTAAAACGGTTACGAGCCCTACGTCGCAGTGCCACCCTCGCAGCTGCACGACGCCCCCCATCCAGCCCAGCCCAGCCCAGCCGCCAGACCTTGCTGCGCTTCCTCTCTGCCCAAACCCGCAGGAGCCCCCGCCCTCCCGAGCTGCTCCGGCTCTAGGCCCAAGTGAAGGCGGCTGGAGACGCCGGAGCCGGAACCTCCCCCTTCCGGGATTACCACCTTCTCCTTCCACGTTCCTCAGCCCCGAACCGGCTGCGGCAGCCCTGAGAGCAAGCGCTACCCACCGCAACCGATGAACCGGAAGCACATTCCCAAGTCCCGCCCCCTCCACCGGAAGAGATCTTTGTGGAGCGCTCTATCAGTCCCCTGACCCCAGCTACCGGCCTCCCCTGCCCAATAGGACGAGGCAGCGGCAGGGCTGCGGCTTCCGGGAGCCCGGAAGTGGTTCGGGCTGGAGGCGGATGTGTTTCCGTTCGGACTCCGCCGTGCCTGTCCCCTTCATGGACGCACAGACTGGTGGGGCAACACGAGCCTCCGGGCGGAGTCATTGGGCCCCATCATCCCCCACGACGGGGACGGGGACGGGGACGGGGACACCGGGGGACGAGCCCCCCTCCCCCCAGCGGGAGACGTGTGTGTAACGGGAGGGGGTGAGTCCCGCTCCCTTGCCAGGGGCTACCGTAGCTGGAGGGTTTACGAACCCGGCAGGGATCCTCCCCCATACCACAGCCCCCTCACTTGCCCACTCAGGTGCGGTGGCTCCACCAGGCAAAAGCCAAGCGTCACAGCTGGTCATGAAATCATCGGTGGGCACCTACAACTGGAGGGTGACGGCTGCCTCTCCAGCCTGGCAGCCCTGCTCCCGGTGGGCCTGCGGGCTATGGTGGTCTACTACATTCCTGCAGCCAGCCGAGTCTTAGGCCCATTCAAATGAAATTTGTGTAGAAATGGGCCATTTTGCTTATGTCTGAAAAACACATACAGGCAAGGGGCTTAGGGGGAAGTTTAGAATAAGCATTGGCATCGTTACAATGCTTCCCAGCTAAGGCTCTCACCGCATTGTACTAACAACAGATTTAGCTACAGGGAGCAAAGCAACAGGTGAAAATGAAGCAGAAAGACGATCAATGAATTAGCCAAAGCCACAGAGCATACCAGAACCAGAAGATAAGCTCAAGAAAGTCAATGCCTTCTGTCCTTTAACCACAAAACTAGCCCTTAGAGTCCTTTAGGACAGAGTAGTGGAGTCAGTTGTAGTAATAAAGAGTAACTCATAATGGATATGGCACGCTCTTAGTGACATTTATTTAAGTCCCTCTGGGATATTTTCCAAGGTTGTCCATCAGTAAGGAATTCCAGATTTAGAAACAATTAAGGGTCTGCTCATAATTCAGGCATTTTAGTAGAAGGCAGAATTAGGCTCAGTAGTTGTAGGGGGAAAAATAGTTACTTCTCATCACCCCTACTACCACTCACAGAATTATTGCTGTTTGGGGCAAAAAATTCAGAAACCCTACACCCTAAATGGGATATTTTAGATTACTTTGGTTTTCCTTTTAGATCACACAGTGAGTAATAGGCATTAGAAATCCTTGTGATCTGTACAGAACATACCATAAAAAAAAGCTAGTAGTGATACAAAAGTTGGCTCATCCCTTAAACAGTACTCAAAGAAAGAGTAGGCAGAAAGGTGCCTAAAAAGAGTTTAAAAAGCCATTGATGCACCAGCTTTGGTAATAAAAATGTGTATTCAACTTCCTCCTAATCATTGAAGAGGTACTTAATTATTCTGTGGAGCATAAACTAGGATAAAGGAAATAGATGTTCAGTATATCCCTTCTCCATGGAGAATTTGACTGTCTCTATATCAGGTCAGTATAGTGAACTACAGTTCTGTACATTTGCTCATTTCATCTGCACCATTGTTTTTATTATTAAAAAAAAAAAGGAAAGAAAGACAACACAGAACTGCAGGATACCAGTAATATTTTTAATACAGTTTTGCTTTTTGTCACATTTTTAATTAAACTCTCTCTCCCTACTCTCCATCCCTTCTCAAAATGACTCCAGTATTCACCACCAGTCCTCTCATGTTCTGTACTTTCGCATTCAATGTGCTCTATGTTCAAGTCAAATAAGACTACTGGTGTGACAAATTGTATAGGTTTATAAGTTTTGCCACAGAGGAGGAGGGGGAAAACCCACAAAAAACCTGATACTTCAGGTATGTCAGAGTCACTAACTTGTAAAATTCTTCTATAAAAAGGTAAGACAAACCTACAGTAGTTCTCTTACCCATATGTTCATCAAGTAAATAGGTTCTAAAAGCAAAAATAATCCTTACAAATGTGGCCAAAGTGTCTTTCAAATATTTTAGTAATGGTAGACTTTTCCCCTAATTATTTTTAGGATAGGCAGGAACTTGTACATTACACTCAGTTGTGAGATTACCCATGTATCAGTAAATGGTGTTTGACACATTAACATACAGATTATGACAATTGCCAGAGAATTTATCTGACTAAGCAACAGCACTATCAACTTCAAGTGGATCTAGGCCAGTTAGAACTTTGCAATAAAAAGTGATTTAGAAGAAAGTTATACATACATGATTGGCTACATATTAAGTTCATTTTATTCTATAACAAAGCTGCCTTTGGATAGTCTGTATAAATAGATTTTATAACAATAGTGCCAGGCTCCATTTTAATTCTTAATTCAGGGGGAAAAAAACATTGACAAGATTTTCTTTGTCTCTAGTCCACATTAGAGCTATGATAACCCATTTTCCATATAATGAATATTATAGTATCAAATGTTTGAACAATATGGAAGATTCTGCCTGAAATCAGATCCACATGCAATATTTCAGACATAATAACCATGGGGTAACAGCTCAAGCTGATTCTGTATGCAGGTTTTTGATTTTTTTCTTTAAAAAATTTAATTTATTTTTCCATGCAAGCTGTCTCTGAACCAAGATTCTGAAATAAATAGTTTCCTAAAATAGTTACATTTCAGAACTAAATTAATCTGCTATGATATTTGTTTCCCCCTCTCCATTGCCCATTACTTATTCCAAAACTGTACACATAACAGGCAACTATAGCCGTTTAAAACTTTCTATCTGAAAAGGTGATTGTGTCCTTTCATAACATTTTGCAACATTAGCACTTCATTCACTGTAATGCTTGTTTTGGGAACTTCTGACTTTTGTATGCCCCTTTTCTCAAGACCCAAGCTGTCTTTTGATAATGAAATATACATTATTTTCTGCAATAAAATGCTTTGGTCATATTTTAGTTTAGCATTGTTACAGTTCTAGACTTAAACAGCTGCATTAGAAGTAATACTTGATCCAAATGTGAAAAGCAGTTCTTTACCAAGGGTCAAGCAGTAGATTATTAGACCACACTGCATTTCAATTCAGTAAGAGTGCTACTCTTCTGTAAATCTTCTCTTCTGACTTCTGTTAGTCTCAAAGGTGCCACAGGACCCTCTGTTGCTTTCTTCTGTAAATGGTATTCTTCAGATGAGATATTAAAGTATGGTCCTTTCACTCCAACTACGACGGCAGCCATCTAGATTAAAACTTCCATGACACTTTTCAAAACAAGTACAGCATAATCTCAACCCCCAGTTAACATTCCATTCCCTCTAGGTCTGAGATTCAAAGATGTGTAAAAGAGCTATTGCTGATCACAGTCAATAACTGATGCATTAATCTACAGCCAATGACACCTGTATCTTACTCTGTCTAAACTCTTACCTTGTAAAGCTCTAGGATTCATGAACTATGTAGGGTGGTAGCTAAATTCTAGTCTACTTTTCAAGATGAAGTGCATACTTTTAGGATCCAACAGAGACTATGATCTAACTTTATATTTTCCCCCCAGTTAACTGACATACATAGCTCCTAGTAGAGCTCTAGGAAGAGTTTAAAAAAAAAAAAAAGTATGGAATTACACATTTCAGCTGCTGAAAGAGATTCTTTTCACAATGTCATAAATAAAGCAATATTCCCCACTTCAGCTTTGCTTTAAAACCAAATATGAAAGTCACAATTGCTGTGGTTTATGTGAAGCAATGTTTATAGGAGACAGAACAATAATTTTATTTTGAAGTCTTTACCATGTCTTAGTACATACAGTGATAGGTGGTCCTTTAGTGCTTGTCTTCACTACAAGTTAGCATGCTTTAGTTACTGCATTCAAGCTAGCCTAGCTTGAGTGAGAGCAACCACACTTCAAAGCAATACGGGAGTTTCACAGCCTGATTTGATTAGTTGCTGTTGAGTTAGAATAATAGAACTATAGGGCAAAAAGGGACCTCGAAAGATCACTTAGTCCAGCCCTCTGTGCTGAGACAGGACCAAGTAAACCTCCTAGAACATTTGTGACAGGTGTTTGGAAGTTTTAAGAACAGATTAGACAATGATGGGAATTCGACAACCTTCCTTGGAAGCCTGTTTCATTACAGCTTATATTTAGAAAATTTCCCTAATATCTAATCTAGATCTCCCTTGCTGCTACCTTCGAGTGGCCATTGTTCTCCATAACATCTCTCAACACATTTAAAAACTATGATCACATTCCCCCATCAGACTCCTTTTCTCAAGACTAAACATGCCCTTTTTATTTTTTGTTTTAACCTTTCCTCATAGGTCAGGTTTTCTAAACCCAGGGCCGCCCAGAGGGGGGGCAACTGGGGCAATTTGCCCCGGGCCCCGCAGGGGCCCCCACAAGAGTTTTTCGGGGCCCCTGGAGCGGGGTCCTTCACTTGCTCTGGGGGCACTGGAAAACTCTCACGGGGCCCGGGCCCTCGAAGCTTCTTCCGCTCCGGGTCTTCGGTGGCAATTCGGCGGCAGGAGGTCCTTCCACCCTGGGACCCACCGCCGAAGTGCTGGGTCTTCGGCGGCGGGGGCCTACCGCCCCCAGAATCCTCTGGGCGACCCTGTCTAAACCTTCTATAAATTTGTTGCTCTCCTATTCTCCTCATCTTTCCTAAAGTGAGATGCTCAGAACTGGACATAGCACTCCAACAGAGGCCTCATCACTGCTGAGTAAAGTTGGACAATTACCTCCTGTGTGTTACATATGGGACTCCGGTTAATACGCCCCAGAATGATATTTACCTTTTTGGTAACTCCATCACATTGTTGATTCATTAAATTTGTGATCCACTACAACTACTGGATCATTTTCAACAGTATAAACTCACAGCCAGTTATTCCCAGTTTTATATGTGCTTTTGATTTTTTATTCCTAAATTTACTCTTAACTTTACTGGATTTCATCTTGTTGATTTCAGACCAATTCTCCAATTTGGCAAGATTATTTTGAATTCTGATCTGTTCCTCTAAAGTGCTACAAATCCCTGCCAGTTTGGTGGTAATCCTCACATTTAAAAAGCACATTCTACACTATATTATCCAAGTCATTAATGAAAATATTGAGAAGTACTGGACGCAAGACAGACTCCTGCAGGACCCCACTAGATACTGCCTTCCAATTGGACAGCTACTATTGATAACTATTCTTTGAATACAGTCTTTCCACCAGTTATGCATCCACCATATAGTAACTTCATCTAGACCACGTTTCCTTATGAAAAAATCATGTGAGTCTAAGTCAAAAGCCTTTCTGAAAATCAAGATGGAGGGAGGGGAACATACATCTACTGCTTCCCCTCTACCCACTAGGACAGTAACTCTGTCAATGAAGGAAATTAGTTTGGTTTGGCATGATTTTTGAGACGCCCACATTGGGTATTATTTATTCTCTTATTGTCCTCTACATGCTTGTTGTAACTCAAGTTGTTGCATCCCCAGAGAGTTACTAGGTTTAGCATCAACATCACTTAAGTTTCAAACGCCCGCCCTCCCAACTAGCTAGCTAGAATTTAAAGCACCACTTAACTTGAGCTAGAGAATTCCGTGTGTGGATGGGAGTTGAGCTAGGGGTAGTATTTCAATTATTACCTGAGCTAATTATGCTGTGAAAGCACATCCTCAGTAGCCCTACATCAAGGAAGAAGTCAGACCCTGACCCTAGGCAATCAGCCTCATGTTCTAAAAATCTGCAATTTATTTGCTTTACAAACAGTACCATGTAATCTACCTGACCCACCTAGATCATTCAGGGCTTTAGCTCTTTCTAAACATACATCCATGTTAATAATCCTGAAAGTTGCTATCGGCTGGGGTAGGGCTGATTAGCAGAGAAAATTCAATTACATAGTTTAAAAGGGACAAAAAAGTGACACATGGAAAAAAGTATTTAATTTTAACTTTAGGGATTTGGGTAAGATTGGAAGGCAAATAACTGAAGTTTTAACAGATAAATTAGCAGTTGAACTACATAACTCTCAGTTATCCAGTGCTTTTTGAAAAAGTCAGGTTTTATCTCATAGACTCATCCTTTCTGTTGTTTCTTCTATCTGCCCAGACACACACAGGCCCTTAACTGTACAGCACATAGTTTAATTGATGACTGCCTACAGCAAGAGTTCTTCAAAAGGTGACAGTCCCATGTCTCCAAATCAGATTAAATGATCCAAAGTGTAACAAATCCAAAATTTAACCCCATGCTCACCAGTAGGAACACAGACAGAAACCCTGCATGAGGATTGCTAGTCACAGAAAATAAGACTAGAATGAAGGCTGACAACCTGTTAGGTTTTGTAATTCAATCTGTACACAACCTTTCAGGGCATACCATCTGCTTTGGTGAAAGCCCAAATCCAACCTTTTGTTCCTTTCTTTGTGATGCCTACAAAGGGCTGCTTGGAATGCTTAATTAACACAGGTGCTATCACTCCTTAAATTGAGCACAGCCTGGGCCAATTTCCCTGCATCCAGTATCTGGCTTGCATCAGCTTGTTGACAGACCTTACTGTCTGTAGCAGTGCTACAGCTGAAAGAATCAAAGTCCACCGTTATATCTTGAACATTCCTTTCATTGGCATTGTCAAAACTATTTTTTCCATGTAACTGTTTAAGGTGTTTCCTCAGAACAGGTTTATGTGCAAAGACCATGTCACAATAGTTACATTTATGAGGCTTGTCTCCACTGTGCAGATTGAGATGGTCCTGTAAAGAACATTTCTGAGAGAAGGTTTTCCCACAGATTTTACACTGAAAAGGTTTGATCCCTGCATGCACTCTCATGTGTCGGTGGAGATTGCCTTTCTGAGTGAACGTCTTACCACACAGCAGACACATGAACAGTTTATGCATTTTTAAATGATTAGCATAGTTTTCCAGGTGCCGGAATACTCTGGTACACTTGGGACACTGGTGGTGCCATTGGAGACCCTTGTCTATACCTCTGTTGTTAGGACCAAACATGTCTTTAGAGGCCATGATGAAATTGTCACTGCCAGCATAAGAAAGGGCATAGTTGTGGAGATGATTTTGTTCTATTTCACTCGTTCTGTTTTCCACAGTGGAATTGATTAAAAAGTGCTGAGGCTCTGATGAATGTAAAGCAGTTTGTTCAGAAGAAATAAACTGGGTTTGATCTTTTTTATTTCTAACCTCAGACACCTCCCCAATAGACTCCACCTTGACAATCTGAATGTCACTATCTTCCATGTCCATACTGTCTTCTGAGGTTTGAATACATAGTGAATCCTGTTGCAGAGAGTCCTCATCTCCTTGGTGTTCTTTCAACTCGGAAGAATCGCTTTGCTGTTCACAATCCTCCTTGCTCTCCAATGGCTTCTTAGGTTTTATAAACTTCCAGAGAGCCTGTGTACATCGTTCCACAATGTGGCTCATCTGAAGAAAGCTTGCAGCAGTCAAGTAATTTACCAGCTCCATCTCAGGAAACTCCAGAATACCACTGTAGCAGGACAAAAGCAACTGTCTCCCCACTTCTGAACTCTGCAGAATGGAGATTTTAACCTCTCTGGAGTCATTCAACAAAAACTGATCTCTTAAAAAGGGGGAGCCTGCAGCAAACACAATTTTATGCCCATGAACCTCAACATTATCTATGTGAACTACGACATCACAAAACTTATTTTCTTCCCTCAGTTTGTTCATTTTTTGTAACATTGAATCTCCATAATTGTCAAACTTGAAGTGAAGGATATCTGATCTTTCGGACATTTTGGCAGATCTAAAGAACAAAAGCAAAATAAAAATAAAGAAACAGTATCTGAGGAAACTAATGGATGTAATCATGCAAGTTAAAAAGGGGCCAATGGTGCAGGTTAAACATACATATTTTACAAAACATTTTCTTATATTAATAAAAACACGCAAGACTATTAAAAATGAAATAATTTTAAAAGTTAAGTTTACTTTGAATATCTTAATGATGTTTACCTTTCCACATTTCACACAACTTGGACAGTGAAAGTAACCTAATCAATTTCTAGACTATTTCATATTCTAATCCACATGCAGTAGTATAACGTTGCAATGTCCCCAACACTACAGAAGAACGTTTATTTAAAATATTTAGTTATATAGATACACTATTTCTTTGGAATTTAAAATAAAACCATATAAATATTTCTACTGGTTTAAACTTCTGTAAAAGCTTGCTTTCGTATTAACAAAAACTAAGTTTTTGGCTCAATTTGAGCCTTCAATGTCCCTTTAGTTTTTATCAATAGTTTTGCTTTAAAGCATGAACAATTTCCATAGGCAATTGATCTCTCAATGTTACACTTAAGCACCTCTCAGAGAGGACAGTGTAATATTAAACCAAGCTTTTTAACATTCATGTACTGAGCAGTAGAAATATGGTCTATGAATCAAACTAAGAAAAATAGTTAAAATTCTTCCACCCTCAACACCTCCTGCTTGCCTGGTGGTATTTCTAAATAAAATACAGCCTGTTACACATCTAAAATGTGCAGAATTCTAGTACTGAACTTAATTTTTTAGACCAGATATAGTCACAATGGAAGTGATTGGGATCTCATTCATCTTTATGCATTTGTCCAATGTCCATTATCAAGCACTGAAGCAAGCATTTTTATTTTGAGAGTTTTTAAGGGTGAGAAATAAAGTCAAACTGCTAGATAGCCCTGTTCTCTCACATTCACCACCTAATAAGCAGTCGCACCAGAAAACACTTTCTCACAGGAAACACACTGCTTCCTAAACTGTAATTACTTTTAGATGGCTATTAATGCTTGAATGGAAAATTACTCATTGTTAGAAAAATGATATTCCAGAAACAATACCCCACAAAGGTGCGTGAAGATTTCCATCATACCCCTCAAGTAATCTGACCTATACAAGAAGTAGATCATACTGTTAATGCAAATTCCAGATCTGGCTATCCTCCAGTTTTGTATTCTTGGCTAGCCTGAGGAGGGAGGGAGAAAGCTCTCTGCATCTTTCTGAGTTCTACATGCTATTTCCACTCAATATCACAAGTCACAGACATCATCCTTCCAGCTGACAGGCAGACGTGACTCCTATTCAAAACAGGTTAGGTCTAACAGAGGAATCTTACTTCTTCAGTTTAGTTCAACAGAGACATTTCAAAATTAACTAGATATGGTACCTTAGTTTTCTTGTTCAAGCATCACAGAGAAGGTTTCTGCAAATTGCTCAATGTGTTACCAGTTTAAGGCAACAGAGGGTCCTGTGGCACCTTTGAGACTAACAGAAGTACTGGGAGCATAAGCTTTCGTGGGTCAGAACCTCACTTCTTCAGATGCAAGATACCAGTTTAAAGGATTCTGGATGAATTACCTAAGGAAAGAGAAGAAAAGCCACGGTTAGCCAAAGGCTTATTTGCCTTACAACTTTAAAATGTCTTTAAAGAAAGAAGAATGATTTGAAAGTAATTAACTGTTTACATGTCCACACTACTATACGTGTGTTTTGAAAAACATTTTTCCAATACTGAAGAAGAACAGTATTGGAAAACTACTGGGGGTTAGTCAGAATTCCTCTCCAATTTATAAAATACTAGGCCTGCAAAGGGCCAAAAGCACCTGCCTACCTGCATTTGGCTCCATCTTTCTTTGTGGCTTTGCAACCAATAACAAGGGTAACATCCTTTTATTCCCCTTCTCATCCTCTCTTGGGTGGCTGCACCTTGTTCTTACAAGGAATTTCAGCTAATGAGCTATTAGAGCTTTCCTAGTTTTTACTTTATGTAATTCCACAATATAAAAGGAAGAAACCTGAGCAGCCCAGAGGCCATCTAGACCAGTGTCCTGGGTCTGGCACTCACACTATCAGCTGCTAGAGGGGAAAGCGAAAAGCCCCATAGGGGACAGTTATGGGATTATTCGCCCACAGAGAAAGTCACTTCCTCGCCCTCCTTGGCTTAGTGGTTGGTTCATGACCCTGAGGAAAAACGGTCTAAAAATCCACCCTTAACAAGTGGGGCTGAGTGCTACACCGCCCAGGCTCCCCCCCTTCCCCACTCCACTCACCTCCTTACTCCTCACACTCCCCCCTCCTCCTTCTCTCCCTAGCCGCCCCCACCGTGTCCCCTCCCCGCAAGGTTGGGAAGGGGCCACTCTCCGGATCCGGCCCCGGGCGGAGGCGTTGGCCGGAGGACACCGGAACCGGAAGTACCCCTCCACAAATCTTCTTCCGGGGCTCCTGCCCCTGCCCGGTTTCTTCACGAACCCACCGGGAGCCGCCGCGGCCGCTGCCGGAGCAGCCGCCGCCGGGGCCCCGGAAGTGCATCTTCCTCTGACCCGGAAGACTCTCCCTGTCCCGTCCCCCTCCCCTCCGGCCTGGGTCACGTGGTGGGGGCGGCGGCGGCCGAGGCCCGGCCGGAGGAGGCAGCGGCGGTGGCTCGGGTAGGTCCGGTTCGTGCCGCCCCCGGGGTTGTGCGGCGGGAGGGGCCAGGTCAGACTCCGCGCGTCTCTTCCGCATCTGGGGGGGGGTCTCCGGTCCCCGAGTCCTCCAGAGCCGGGGGCCGCGCCGCCCCCCCCCCCCCCGTGCCGAACGCCCCCCCCCCCCGGGGCCCGAGCCTTCCTGTCCCGTCCCCCCCCCCCCCCGGCCCTGGGCCTGGGCCTGGGCCTCGCCTCGCGGGCAGCCGCTGCCCAGGCCTGGTTCTGCCGGGGCTGGGCCCAGGCCGCTCCTCACGCAGCCCGGCGGTGCCAGGCCGCGTAGCCCCGGTACACTGCTCCCCTCACCTGCACGGTGCCCGGCCCCGGTGTGCGGCCCGGGGCCCTCAGGCTGTCAGGATCCGCAGAACGTGGGACTAGCGCCTGCGGGGTGGTTTTGTTGTTGGAAGTTTCAAAAGGAAGGGAGGAAGGAAACTCCAGAACCGGGAAGTATTGGGCTAGGCACCCGGGCATATGCCATCCCGCGCAAGGTGCCTGTCCTGTGAAGCCCCTTAATGAGGTCCCCTGTGCATTCTGCAGCTTTCCCCCGTCTCTCTCTCTGCAGAGTTCAACCTTATGCTGCTCTCTTGCAAAGTTTTTTTAGCACCTGAGATATCTGAGCACCTTTCTGTGTCGTGCATGAGACTAGATTTCTGTGGGGCCCTGTCTTGATCTCTGCCCCCCTAACTCATCCACAGGCACGTGCACAATATTGGTAAAAGTGCCTTACCATCATACTGAGTGTACTGCATGTGTAGAAAGTGTGTTATCAGTCTCTAATCACATGGCGAAATGCCAGACGGTTTTCACGGGAGTGTGTGCATACAGTTCTCAGTCACATCTATTTTCTGGCCAGATGTCCCCGTCCATCCTCCCTTTGGCTGCTTTTGTGCTGGGTCTGTTTTGTTCTTAGTCACAGGATTGGTTTGATTGATAGGACAGTGTATTTTTCTCACTGTTTGTCACATTCAAGCCTCTGGACTACTTTTGCTTGAACTTTACAAAAACTCTTGTGTGGATATACAGCCTGCAAAATATCTGGAAGGGCTGAAAGTTGGTGTTTGTAATAGAAACACATGTGCAATGTTCATTATAGCTGTCACTAGCTTTCGAGCTATTGATGATAACCTTATTGCATGTTCTGCATAGGGACAGTGGTGCATGCAAAGAGGTGGGAGAACAGCAGTGGGGCAATATGAGCTAGAAGTGGGCAGAGACCCACCTGTCCCTTCAGATATGAGGTGGCTGCACCTGGGATGCTTCACACATGGCTTGTGTGCTGGACATTGTGATGGGTGACATGGACATATGAATAGATACTGTCACTAGGCCGAGGAATCCAGTATGCATCGGACAGTTGCCCACACATGTTAACTGGTGTGGGGATTGGAGGCATAAGATGACACTTGCTAAAAAATGTAGTTTCTAATAATAGTATTCTGTCCTCCTCTGCATATTTCAGGCAGCATTTTAAAAGTTTCTGATAGTAACTATTTGTGCCTAGTTAGATACTAAGATAATGGTGCTTAGAAACCAAAGTGATAGTCTTTCACTCTTTCCCATTTAGTTGGTTATGCTCCAACCATCCAAACAGGTATGCATGTAACTTTCTGCACATGAATAATGCTATTGAGTTCAGTGGCACTACTCACATGTGTAAAGTTACTCACATGCTATATATTGTAGGGACTTTTGTTAATTTTCCCTTGTGTAATAGACTCACCCAAACAATAAGGGAAGGAAATATATTTTTAAAGTGAATGCATTTGTAAAATTACCAAAATTGCCAGGAAACTCAGATGCAATTGAAGTTCAGTTGAAAGTGACTAGATTTCAAATTGATATTGTTCCCTTAATCATAAGTCCATTATTTCTAAATCTGTGTTGCCAGACAGCGCCGAGTTTATTTTTTATGGGTACTGAGTTATGTCAACAAAATAACCAAATTCCATTTTCAAATCTTCATGTTTTGGGACTATATCCGGTCATTGCTTGTCAGATATCACATTGATGCTAGAATCTGGCACTTTATTGCTTCCCCTTCATTTGATTTACATTCCAGTCTCAATCTTCCCCTTTTCTTTATCCCATTTGTTATCCTGTTTGTAAGTGCACATACTGTTTTAGACTTTTATGGTTTGGAATAGGTAAATTCCAAGCACTGATAATCCTAGTTCAGAGATTGAAAACAAGTAGCAATAAACAAGCACTATACTACCTTTATATGTTTGAAAAATCTGGTAAAGTTTCAAATGAAATTGGACTTTGGTAGCTGTAGATTTTACAGTATTCACCTTTGCACTTTTGCATGTTGTAAATTAAGGTAGTATAAAAAAAGCGAAAAATTAAAATGCAGGTGGTGCGAGGGGCAACAATTATGACTTTCTCATAGACTTTAAGGCCAGAAGGGACCATCATGATCATCTAGTCTGACCTCCTGCACATTGCAGGCCACAAACCTCACCCACTGATTCCTGTAATATGCCAGTAGCCACTGGCTGAGTTACCTGAAGTCCTCAAATCATGATTTAAAGACTTCAAGTTACAGAGAATCCACCATTTACACTAGTGTAAACCAGCAAGTGACCTTGCCTCGTGGTGCAGAAATACAAAGCTGGAGGTGAGATTCTGTCTAGGTATCTCATGCTGCAAAAATACATAGGCTGGTCTGTATTCCCAAATTTGTTTGATCTGTCGGGATTTTATAGACAAAATAATACACTTGTTTGGACTCAGGAAATCGGTAAGACTTCTGGGCTACACTGTTGCAGAATGCCTCATTCCATGGAGTTCTGCGGAACTGTTTAAATTTTGTGGATGTTATCATGTTTTCCATAATGATCCTTATGTCCCTGCTTAACATTAGAAGGTCAAGGCCCTGACCAGACTTGGCTATAGATACACAGTGAACAGATTAGCTAACAGTTAGGCATGAGAATTTCCTTCTGCTTTCCAAGTCCAGCTACAGACAGTTTTTAGTACCATGTATCATATGAGACTCTTAAGGTCATTGCTGCTGCTTGAAGGTTTCAGATTATATTTTCAAAGAGCCATGCCGGTCCAATAAATGTAACTATACATTTCTGTTTGAATCCCCAGTGAATGATGTAAGCTGTATAAATACACACTGCACCCTTATAAGGGTCACTCTAACCTCAGGCTGGAGAACCTTATCTTCCATGCTAACTGCTTCTCTGTACTTACGGATCTATGTCCGCCTGAAAAGGGAGACCTGTAGATGTGCACAATGCTATTGGAATGTCATTTGGGTTCGTGAGAATAGACTCTTTGCAGTGAACTCATTTCAGTGACATTCTTTTGCTGCTCTGGATAGGGCAGTGTCAGCGTTTCTTTTATAAACCACTGTTTCCCTGGGCCTACAGTCTGTCTCCGCAGTTGGAGCAATTGCTTTGTGCTGGAGCCTGACATAAGCGTTTTGTCCCGAGCACATTTTCTAGATTAAAAATAAATCCTTATGGAATCAGCTATATTGATAATCCTTAACAGGTTTAAGGTTGTGTTAGCTTGAACCCTTTTATGTTTTTTCTGATACCTGGCTCTTTGGGTGATTCAACCACCTTCCTGAGATCTCTGCTTGTCATGCTTTCTCTTTCATGAGAATCACAGGGGTAGGGGAACTTGAGGAAGTTTAATCTTAAAATGAATCTCCTGTTTTCATTTGGCCCTTGAAGTCAGATTGACATAGAGGAGGGGTCCAATGGGAAAACTACACCATTTTATGGCCATGATACTCCTTTGAGAACAATCCTTTACAAGGAGCTAAAAAATTAGGAGTACAATTATTCTTTGTTCCCTTGGAGCAAGAGGAATTTAGATGCTTCATTTCCATATATAATCATAGGACTGGAAGGGACCTTGAGAGATCGTCTAGTCCAGTCCCCTGCATTCATGACAGGACTAAGTATTATCTAGACCATTTTTGACAGGTGTTTGTCTTAACCCACTCTTAAAAATCTCCAATGATGGAGATTCCACAACCTCCCTAGGCAATTTATTCCAGTGCTTAACCACCTTGACAGTTAGGAAGGTTTTCCTAATGTCCGACCTAAACTTCCCTTGCTGCAATTTAATCCCATTGCTGCTTGTCCTATCTTCAGAGGTTAAGAAGAACAATTCTTCTCCCTCTTCCTTGTAACGACCTTTTATGTACTTGGAAACGGTTATCATGTCACCTCTCAGTCTTCTCTTTTCCAGACTAAACTAACCCAATTTTTTCAATCTTCCCTCATAGGTCATGTTTTCTAGACCTTTAATCATTTCTGTTGCTCTTCTCTGGGCTTTCTCCAATTTGTTCACGACTTTCCTGAAATGTGGTGCGCAGAATTGGACACAGTATTCCAGCTGAGGCCTAACCAGCGCAGAGTAGAGCGGAATGAAAAGCAAAAAGCAAAAGCAAACAGAAAAGGACCCACCAGTTATAAAGCAGCCTTGTGGGATGTGATTCTCTTAGATGTTCTCCCTCCCTTACTGGAGAACCTGTGACCTGAAGATCCAGATTCTGTGGGGCAGTTTCTGGTGTCTTAGGAGTTACCCATTCTGTTTTTGAAAATTTACTTTTTATTTGTGTTGAAATTAACCCCATAATAACAAGCTTAGGGACACTGTCAGTGTTTAGAGTTGTCACTGGGAGGGCTCTGAGCTGTGATGTGGCACATAATCTGAGATATGTGCTTGGTGGGGACCTTCTCTCCTAAACCTCTCAACAGTGAGACTGGAAACCATAAGGGCTACACTGCATCTGAGAGTGAGCGTCCAGCCTGGGTCTTCAGACTCATGCTAGCAGGTTTTACGTTAGTGCTCTAAAAATAGATATGTAGGTGTTGTGGCTTGGGCTCTGAAGCCAGGTGTGTGATGTGGGTTTGAGAGCTTGAGCTCCAGCCCAAGCCATGACATCAAAGCAATGTCTGCACAGCTTCTTTTAGAGCATTAGTGTGAGCTCTGCTACCACCAGTCTGGGGACCTGGGCTTGAGAGGCTCACTCCCAGATGCAGGGTATACATGTCCTGAGTTTCTTAGACAATCTGCAAGCACCATAGCTAGAGTGTTGTCCCTACTGCTGTGTTTTCTTGCTCTCTGATTCTGTGAGATTAATGGTGCTGCCTGCCACCTCTAATTGTATTGCAAATTTTTGACGTGAGTTCTTTTAGACTGACACCTATTTTATTTAGCTCATAGACTTCCTATTCCACAGCCATCCCAAGTCCTCTGGTTCAGGTAAAGTGCCCAGTGGGTGCTCTACAGGGAGCCTTCTGATCTAAAGTAACTCTTGATCTAGAAGGTGCTGAAAGATGCAAGGCAAAGTAAGGGAATGTGGAAATTCAGGTTGTCGGAGAAAAACAGAGTTCTCACTATTTGTTTAGGTATAGCAAGTCAGATGCTTTATTAACTCTCACAATTGCGCAGAGGGAGAGAGCTAAGCAGGTCTCTCAACAGGTAAACAATTACAGCAAGCATTTATACCTTTTGTTACAGACAATAATGAGCAACAGTTGCATTTTGTTTATACATAGGTCATTCTGATATCTTGTTTTGCTCACTAATGTAGACTTAGTCTACATTCCATATTATCTACACAAGGTCGCAACAACTTCTCACACAGTTCTTTCCCACTCGCCTCACACAATCCTCGCTTCTACAAATCTCGCGTTATTAGGGTTACAGTTAGCCTAACTCTTGCTAATGAACTGTCATGCATTGCATCCCCTTCCTGTCAGTTCTTTCTCTGCTTCCACGAGGTGAATTAAACCATGGCAATATTCCAACAAAAAAACCCAGGGAATTCATTATTGCTCTTTCTCGTTCAATTACGGCAGCTACGCTCCTTTCTTTTCTCAGCATCAGTGGTCAGATAAAAATTCTAACGCTTTTTAACAATCGATAAAATTCCTTCAAGGAATTTCTTTGAATTGAAAATCTGATATTTTCTATATGCAGAACACAGATTTTTGCTTGTCGAGTTATTTGTGAGAGGCCAATAATTTACATTAATATTGCACATTAAAGCGTCTTGCTTTGGGCCAGATCCTGCTACCCTTTCTTGTGCAGAGTAGTAACGTTCTCATACTTGACAGGTTTCAGAGTAGCAGCCGTGTTAGTCTGTATCCGCAAAAAATGCCACAAGTACTCCTGTTCTTTTCTCATACTTGGTCCCCTTGATTTCAGAGAGACTGCTTGGAGAGCAAGGGATCACGCAGTGTGTGGGTGGGAAAATCAGGCTCATTTGGATCTCTTATTGTTGCACTGTAAGTGTGGTATTGATACATTCTTGTAGCGGATAAATTTAGCCAATCACACAAATTCCCTGATTATTGTGTGTGCTGCCTGTTTGAAGAGTAGAGAGTATGTGAAATCACAGCATACCTTTTTTTTTTTTTTTTTTTTTTTTTTTTTTTTTTTTTTTTTTTTTTTTTAAGTGAATTTAGTGCTTGTGAAAGGTACCAGATTGTCAGGCTTTGAAAATAGATTAAATTTAGCACTTGACTAGACAACACTATACCAAAATAAATTGCTAAACTGCTCCTTACCTTACTTTAATGGCTGCTAATGATCAAAGCCAGCTCTTCTCCTGAAAGACAATGGGAGTAGTGTAGATCCAACGTCAAAATACTAACATCCCCCTATACTCTGTATGTTACCCCAGATGACTAATAACTGAAGTTTCAACACTCTGTATCATCTATTTTTAAACATTTTCTAATAAAATTTTAATTCGTTCACACTCTATTTGCAAAGTATTGGCAAAAATATTTTAAGAGAAGGTTTTGGGGGCTTATTTTTATTTTGCATTTTGTTAATAATGTGGTTATTTTCAGATGAGCTGCCAATTTTGTAGGTGGTGTAGAAATGAGTCTCATAATAATTTTGTACTTGGAATTCAGAAATGATCACTAGTAACCATTTACGAATTATCATATCCAATATTCCTTGTTGGGTATAAAATGAAAGGATGTTGGACTTTCAACTTTTAAAACTGATTGACTCAGGTTGAAGCTGACCCTGGAATTTTGATGTCAGAAACAAAAAGCAAAGACAGGTTTTTTAACCTTGTGGCCACTGGTACAAACACAGCAGAGAAAACTCAGAAATAAGGCAAAATGTATTGCTCAGATAGAGGTGAAAAGGCTTTAAAGGTAATAAAGGAATCTTTTCATCAGGTGATGCTAAATTTGATGTCCTCCTTCCTGGGCATAGGTGAAAATAGTATTGAGATGGTTTATCAGAAAGTCCTTGGTAGTAATCCTATGGTATTTGCTAGTAAGCATCCTTAGATATTACAGTAGAAATAAGACTTTTACTCCTTTCATTGCTTCTCTCCGTTCGCTTGTCACTCAAAGTTCTTTCCTCAGATCTGCATCTCTGTGCTGCTCAGCTCTCCCTGCTATATCTACTGCTGTTAGAGCATGGTCAGCTGCACTGCCCTCAGCTTCATTATTAAGATGCTGTTCGCAAAGTCTGCAAGTCTCAGTCTGGAGCGAGACTGCTTAGATCAAGGTGGAAGATTGTAAACTGGGACCGGTTCTCTCTGTGGGCCACAACCCATCTTAAAGACAGGTGGCTGCTGTCTGCGTTATGTAAATAAAGCGCACTTCTTGGGCCTCTGACGGGGTCAGTGGAGCCCCTTAGTTGGGCAAATTTTGGAGATCATCTGGGCTTGAGAGTATTTTCAAGTACTTTCTCCAAACCTATTGTATAGAGCAGCAGGAAAACATTGCACATGAGCAGATAAGATTAGGGGGGATAGTAGGGCCAGTGTGGGTCAGAAGAGAGGAAGTTCATGAATAAACTTTTATGTTTTTGTCCAGAAGCAGTGTACTTTGTGTAAAGTGTGGCTTCTAAGAACAAGGGTCACTCTGATATACTACATCCTCAAGCCTTCCTAGACATGATGATGGATGTGATAGTCCAATTGATCTTTCATGTCTTACTGTTACAATCTTCCTTAAATTTACACTGTTCCCTCAGTTCAGTGACAGGGCAGAGAGTCATGAGTGGCAGTTTTATTAATTCCATGGCAGCAGTAGGTTTGGTAGAGTTCAATAAATTCTAACTTGGTTTAAGAAAAATCAAACCCGGAAGCCTTTGTGGGAATACGCAAGGCCTTTGCCATGTACTGAAAAAACAGCAACTGTCTTCTAGGCTGCTGTTTGCAGCCTTTTTATTCATAAGTGTGAAATTGTCTGAATATGACAAGTGTAGGATGTTGCATTTTTTAAGAATTTCATGCTTCTCAAAGGAGAATCACACAATGCTCCTTCCTTCAGTGACTTTCACGACTGTCTGCATGTATGCTTTGGAAGAAAATGTGCTGTAATAATACTTGGCACTCAGAGAGAAGGTTTCATGAGAGGTTAAGAGCAAGTGTACAGTCCATTTGTGAAAAAATAGAAGGCAGTATATTTGCACGAGTTGGAGAAGTAAAAGTTTATGGTGAAGTTGTGTTACTCTAATCTCAGATGTTCCTTGCACTGGAGGAAAAAAATCAGTCTCAGAGTAAGGAGTAGTCATCTGGCTGTATTGAGTCCTAGCGTGCAGCCAGCCCATTGGTGGAGTGGGCTAGGACTGTTGTCTGCAATACAATTCCCATTCATCAGGCAGGATGAGTCATAGATTCCAAGGCCAGAAGGGATCATTTTAATCATTTAGTGTAACCTTCTGTATAAGACAGACTATAGAACTTGCCCAAAATAATTCCTTTTGAACTAACACACTTCTTAAATCCAATTTTGATTTAAAATTGCCTTTGATGGAGAATCCACCATGACCCTTGGTAAATTGTTCCAATGGTTAATTATCCTCACTGTTAAAAATTCATGCCTAAAATGATGCTGAAAATCCAACCAACATTAATTCCAGAGTACCTCCTGTGCATGGCTTATGAACTTTGTAGGGCACCAAGTCAAAAAGCAATCCTCTCAGGTGGTTGTGTACCCACTGTGTGCACTTTGAAAAATGTATCTGTGCCAAGTTGTCTCATTGTTTGGCTGCTATTTTGGCAGCCAAGTGAGGTCAGTTCCCCACAGGACAAAGGGCACAATTGAAATGGAAAAAAAAAATCAGGTTTGGTCATCCTTTGGAGTCAGTAAAGACCAGTTCTCCTGTGATGAGCATGTAATAGGGACTCACTAAGGAATTTGGCCCTTTGTTCCATGGCTTTCTATTTTTAGCCGGGTGTTCTAGGAACCTTTGATGTTAGAGGTGTGTAGTTGAACTCCACCTTGTGTTCCCTTTATCTAAAGTGTATCTCAGTGCCAGTCCTTGTGACTTTTTTTAGCCTATCTGTTGGCTCTGACTTGCAGCACTGAGCCAGCCTATGATGTTCTTCCTGTTTCTTGGTAGGGTGTCCAGAGCTGATTCTTATAATACAAAAGTGTCAGTGCAGATGCATAAAATATTGCTGAGCTCTCAGGGGTCCATTGTATCTCTAGTACAGCATATCGAGTTAAATCATATAATGTTGAGATTATTTGAGAGTCGAATTTCATGATTGGCTTGTCCTGATATTTACAAAACCCTCGCATGACATTTACATGAACATAAGTGAAGGGAAGGCCAGGTTATGTATGACTAGGTTTATAGTTGGAAGTATGCTGGCCCTAAAATAATGTCTTTCATCACCAGACATAGCACATACTCCATGAGCCCGTTTTACACTACAGACAGTATTGTGTCTGGGGTTTAGTTACAACTCTCATTTGGCAGTGTAGACAAGATCTTAACCATGTTCCTTAAAAAGATGAACTTAAGCACTGCTTGGGAGTATGATTTTAGGCCCCATCTACACTGCACAATGAAAGTGTTATAACCAGTTCCTCAGATGTGAATCTGTTTGTAAAGTAGATGGGCCTTCACTGGGAAAGGTGATCATGAAACACTTCAAAATATAACTTTATTTTCTGATCTATAGAAACCAGTGCAGCACTTTCAGAGTAGAGTTTCACAGCAAATTGAAAAGCCAGGACCATGAGTGCACATTGATGTACTGAGAACTGTTACTTAGCTGTGCAGTCAGATGTGTTGATCTTTAATAGTCATCGAGTTTCTGAAAAGAAACGTTTGAGCTTCAAGCACAAACTTCTATATAAGTATTTTTATGATTTTTGTTTTTCAGGAGTATATAAAATTTAATCTCATTCATGAGTCGAACTTCCTTTTTAAGTCATGGATGACAAGGTCTCTGTTGGAAAAATCAGTGTCTCTTCAGACTCGGTATCCACTCTTAACAGTGAAGATTTTGTCTTGGTTTCCAGGCAAGGGGATGAAACGCCATCTACAAATAATGGTAGTGATGATGAAAAAACAGGACTGAAGGTAAGAATCCATAACCCGACTTCATTCTTTCTTCTAACCCAAATTAACCACAAAAGAGCTTAAAGAGGGACTTCTGTTGTTGAAAACTTGAAAGAAGAGAGAACTTATTCAAGAATCAATGTCCTTTGCTGATATTTTTTGAATTACTTCTGCTGTCATTGTAGATGATATTTATGTTTTGAATAAGTGCTGTCACCATCACTACTTGGTTTTTCATTTTGCCGAATCCTTCACTGGAGTTGTCACCCAGTGTTTGAGATGAAACAATCATACATTATGATTTTCAGATGGTTAGAATTTCAACTTCACTGCAGCTTTCAGGGGAGAAAGCTCTGGTTAATGCACATATGTCATCAGTTTGCTCGTTGGTTCTACTACGTACTAAAGTTTCTCAATGTGAAAGGTTCTCTAAGAAATTTGGAAGTAGCCTGAAACCTAACACCCAGGACATGTAATGTGGACCTCAGAACACAGGCCCAGGAGCAAGTTATGTGAACTCTGTGGGCATTAAAATGGCCTTAAAATGTAGTGATAGAAATATGATGGGAACTCTAAACTCTTGTACCTGTAGCTGTATTTTCATATATTATAATATAAAGCGGATCTTTTCCAGGGCTGATCTAAGTTAGAATGTTCTGTATGGAAGTTGAAGGAAAAATTAGCTTGCCTATGTAAGAGACCTTGAGATCTCAGGTCAGTTAGATCTGTCATACAAAGAATGTCCAATCCAAATTTCAAATGGGGAGAGAAATCTTGTATTCCCTCTGTGGGACTGTTTTCTTCTTTGCTGCTAGGAGCTGGGAGGCTGAACAAAGACTTCACTGCAGATTTCCTGATGCCTTTCCACAGCTTTCTTATATCTCCAGCTGCTCTACTTGGCTTTCTTGAATTCCTTTCTGATCTCTATAGTAGTCATTTAATGGATGCATTATTATAGATGACACAACAGACAGCCTTCAGTAGAAGAACAGTTCTTTTTCCTTAAGAACTTTTTCATCTGGTGAAAAAATTGATTTATGTAATTGTATTGCAACTGCAGAAAATTCAGCGACAATTCCCCTTGCAAAGGAATAGTCTGCAAAATTATATCAACAAGTGAGACTTCCTTGAATGATCCACAAGGTTCTGTCCAGAAATTTAACTCCAAAATAGGAATAGTAGCCTCACTTGTCTGCTTTAGAATACATGCCTGGGTAACGACTGAGTCTTAGAATTTCAGCACACTGCGCAGAAGATGTCCTTGTCTTAAGAACAGTAATGTGAGAGGCAGCTGATCAGTTTCTTAAACTATTGAGGGTTATCTGAGTCTACAGAAGAGAGAAGACTACGAGAATCCATTCCACTCTGTTAGTGCCAAATAACATTTGGAGATGTGAAATGGCTCATTCTGAAGCAAGTATCACTTCAAGGTTGAGATGTTTGGATTCCTAATGCAGTTGTAATGATTACCCAGCTATGGGTGTTCGATGCTTCTGGATTTTCAGGACGCACATGTATCTTTAGTGCAGTAACATTTGGGCTTGTATTATCAAACAGAATTATGTTGTTTCCTGATCTGGAACTAAACATTACAGTAGTTTTGTTGGGTTTCATGAGTAAACTTCAGCATGAATTCCCAGGTGAAGGCTGGGTACAGTCGTTGAACAAAGTGAATCACCTTGAACCTTTCCTTTTGTATTCTGTCTTTTGAGAGAGCATGCTGTTTCTTTATAACTGCAATCTGAATGATTAATGGAAACATTATACCTTAGTTAATGCAAGTAGGTGCCCAGTTCAAAGTCATTCCTGCAGGAATTTCTTTAGTTAACCCCCTCCTTTCTGCATAACGAGACCACAAACTATCACTGGAAATGGAGGGTATTGTAGCTGCCTTTATGAATGGAAATCAATTGCTTGCTGTCAGTGGACTAAAGACAAATGAAGATTAGAAGGATAACTCCAGTGTCTTGATGGGGAACAGTCCTGTCCACTGCCTCCATAAAATGGACTTTGCTTTCCAGGAGCCAATTCCACTGTATTAGTTGGCTGTTTATCTGTGGAACTTGTGAAAGCTAGGTTCAGGAGGAGGCAGTTAACACGGTGTTGGGCACTTTATATATATATATATCTTATCTAGCTGCATGGCAGCAGCACATGGAAATTGACTATATTTAAAAAAAAAAAATCCCAAGTAGGGATTGCCCAGATTGTATGTGTCAGAGGCAGAAATGGGGAGAAGACTTTTCTCAGGGATAAAGAACTGTTTCAGGATGTATGACTAATCTCATTTGTTTGTATCTGCTCTAAGTTCAGCTGCCATCATGTTGCCACCAAAGGAGGCAAAAACTTGTATTGATCAAAAAAAAAAAATCTGAATGGCATTGAGTTCCAGATTGTTCTTCTTGCTCTGTAATTCTAGAACTGCAGTTTGTGGATCTTATTTCCCTTGCTTCCTCACCACGCATCCTGCTGAGTTTTAAGCATGTTTGCACGCTCTGTTTGGTGAACTGCATAAGATACTGAGCCTGAGGCGCTCTTCATCTTGTGTTCCTTTGATATAGACTTCTGTCTGAGTTAATAGCCATTTTTGTTTCTTTGTAAAAATTTGTATAAAATCCAGTAAAATACATTTGCTCCTGAAAATGTAGTCATGACCTGTATCTTTTTGTAGCTGTTCATAACTATTAACTTTTTTTTGGTTTTTATATGTGCTGATGTACATGATTCACACAATTTAAAGGGGTGCTTTTGCTGAGTGTATGCCAAAAATGCCACCCAACAGCTGTTTCTGCTGTCAACACTTCCCCCTCCCCCCCGTCACATTGCTTGTGTGAGCTGGCAGTTGGCATGAATTGAATTTACAAAAATCCCATTCCTGGAGCACTCTGTAGAATGGGTGTCTTGTAATAGCATAGTACATTAGCTCCCAGAGAGCAGAGAAGGCTGGTGGGGTGTGTGCATGTGCACACACCTGAGGGTAATGGGGGGTAGATAAAATATAAAAATTACTCTTGGTTTGTTTTGGATACAGGTAATGGTAAGCCCACATAAATGGGTTTTGTGGTGCTGCAACATCTTATAGTTAACGATTCTGGGATCATGCTGGGCTCCAGTTTTTGTTAAAATGAGAGAAAGCATCTGTCCTGAACAGACAGACAAACATTTACCAGATCATTAATCTCTTTGCCTTTCCCTTCTGCACCCCCACTTCTGTCAGGGTTCAGAGGTTGCCTCTTACTGATCATTTGTGTGTTCCCAACAAACTTACAGAACTGTTACATCTTAAATGACCCCCACTATCCCTAGAACATGGCTCACTAGAAGCATAATTGAATGACTATCTTCCTGTCCTTGGCTCCAATTTGCCTCTAAGGCAGTGTTGTTGTTTTTTATCTTGATCCCTGGACAGCATGTTTGTTGTATTTACCACATAGGGGCTTTTGAATGCAGCTGTAAGAGTCCCGCCCTGTGTCCAGGTTTCAAGTGTATTGATTTTTCTTGTTCCATTTTTTTAATCATGGTTTGGAATGAGGAGCACAGGTATCTCCTTGGCTTTTGTTTGCTTTACCTTCTGTGACCGTTCATAGCCAGTCACAAGTTACTGAGGTTTCTAAGGCCACACGTCTCTGTGAGATGGTTTCTTTCCTTTGCTGCCGGCAAAAGAGCAGGATAAAATGCAAGAAACCTTGAAACTGTACTGAAAATCTCCTCTGAGTGATTCCACAGCATCGGCAGCCTGACTGTGGGCGCGCCAGGCGATTTTTGTGCTGGCCTGGACTCTACAATAATACTCATTAGATTCTTCCTGCTTTCAGTTTCATGTGCTCTATGTTGCTTTTATTGCTGATTTGTTTCACTCCTTGTGTACCATCTGCTGGGGCGGTGGTTTTCAGCCTATGGTCCGTGTACCCTTGCGGGTCCAAAGACTATGTCTAAGGCAGTGGTTCCAGCCTGCAGGCCTCTTGCGGCCCAATCAGCACACAGCTTCGGCCCATGTGATATTCTCTGGGCCATACAAGTAGTATATATATTGTGTTGTGGGCCACCTCCATACATAGAGAGCTGCACACAGTGGTAAATAAGTTGACCTCTGGTCTAACGGGTCTGTGAAAGGTGACTATGAAAATAAAGTTTCAGATTCCAGAAAAGACATTCTGTTTTTCTGATCAATCAAAAGTATGTGAATATCCCCACTTACAGGTCAAAACCCGGAAGTGTTGTCGTTACCATAGAAGCTCACAGTTTAGTGCCCTTTCTCATGCTGTGTTAAATGCCATGCTGAGCACATGTAACATGTATAGTTGAGTTCTATTCAGTTTTCAGTCTAAGAATTCTATGTTAGGGGTCCATAGATCACAGGTTGAATTTCCAAAGGGGTCTGCAACTCCATTCAAAATGTTAGGGGTCTGCAAATGAGAAAAGGATGAAAACCACTGTGCTATAGAAAGCTGGAGCTTTCCCCCTCTTAGGTCACTGGTTTGGCTGCGGCCCAGGTCACTAACAATTGAAATTTGTCATTGGAAGGGTATTCAGTGGCGTATGTAAAATGCGGTGTACGTCTCGGTTCAGTGACTAGCGAACAGGTAGTCAGGTCACGAACGAGGCCACCGCCACCACAGTTGGCACTAGTTAGGCCCCTTTGGCAGGCTCAGCATTGAGGTCAAGGATTGAATGAGCTGTTAGGGCTAGTCAGTTCAGGCGTAAGGCACAGTGTGTGGAAAGCTTAGCCTGACCCTGCACGTGCTTCACCTGCGCTGTAGATCGAGAACTTAAGTACAGAGTTGTCAAGGTGATGCCTTTGATCAGAACCAAATTCAAAATGTAGAGGGGGAAGAGCAGTTGATTTTCATTTTTGTTTTCCACGTGTGACAAATGGCTAAGAAATCAATAAACTGTTTAAACCCTAAGCATCTGGTTACTATACAATTTGAGGTTTTCAGACATAGATGTAATATTTATTTCTGTGTTTTGTGGGGATCATCAAGTGAAGGTGTGGAAAGTCTGAGGAAGGTGTTAGACAGGTTTGAGATTTCTCCATTTTTCCTTATTTAAGTGTTTTGAAATTTGGAGATGGGATGGGGATTGATCCTTGAAAGCCTGCAGCTGGCAGCTGCTGTATGTCAGAATTACAGCTCAACGGGGAATAACTTTGAGTGATATGAGAGAGCCAGTAACAAGGTGAATATCTCCTGCTTGGAATTTTACTGTAATTTTCTTTAGAGGGCATGTACCATGTAGACTCATATGAACATCCATGTAACAAGGTATTGTTGGTTCATATTTTTTCTTACTCTCATAGTAGATTTAATTTCAAGGCTCTAATTGTAATATGTGAAGCTCTCCTGGTATCTGCTTCAGTGTATTATTTTAACAGTCTTACCTGGACTGTAGGTTGACTTAGTTACTGTTTGAATCTGAGGACCTAGGCCATTGCTTCAAAAGCTTTCAGGACGAGTTGATATTCCACTTAGATACATTGGTTATGGTGCAGATAGAATTATATACTTCCTTATGTAAGTGGTGTTCTGGGCAGAGTTCTGTGTGCATTGAGTCTTTCTCCATGCTTTACTGTCTAGTTTCCAAGCAAAAAGGAGAGGAGGAGAACAAGAACTAATTCCAGATTCCTTTTTCTCGATAAGATTTAAAAAAAAAATTATAACAAAAAGGACTAATAAAAGGTGCTAGGGATCTGATATCACTGAACTAGCCAGGACACTCTAGCTTATGTGCAGTGTCTTACATCAATATCTTAACAAAGATGGCTATGATATGGAAATGGGGTACAATGCCAACAGGATAAGGATGGCTACCAACAAATTAAGTGATAGAACATTAGTAAATTTTATTGGCTGACACTTGGCAAAATGCTTTCAAGATGCTTTCTGCATCTCCTTTGTCTGTTCTGTGGTATTTGTGATACACTTATCACTTCTGTATCTAAATACCATTGTGACAGGTAGAGATACTGATTGGTAAATTACGTAAGGAGTTCCTGAAGTGTGACGTTTTAGACACTTTGGAAGCACAGCTGTATAGGACACCAACACTTACACCTTGTGCCTCATAATGCGCCTCTATTCTATAGCCTTATTCCATAGAGCTCCTCTGTATCCCTATAGACATCAGAGCCAGCAGTGTTCCTCTTCCTTGGCTAGCTTTTCAGTCTACTTTAGCCACTGCAGAGTACTAAATGCTGGCTCCATCCTCTTAACACCCAAGGCTCTGACGTTGCACCATTTAAGTTGATGGAAGCTTTGCCATTGGCCTCAGTGGGTGCAGTGTCAGCAAGCAGCACAACCATGTACATTTAATATTTTGCCTAAATGGCTTCTGTTTCTGATGCCGAGGGTATAAATCTATTTCTGACTCCCCTCTCCTGAGCCCTCTTCCTATGTAATCTCATTATTTTATCAGTAGACAGAGGTCTTTGCCTCCTTATGAACAGCATAGTGTATTTATCGAATATTAGGCACTTGCTGTTGCCACTGAAGGCCTCCATAGAAGCCATAATAGTACTAACTTCTGTTAATACTTTCATTTGCATATACTTTATATGCTGTCTGACTAGTTTTGGAGGGCACTCACCTCACTCTCTTTTCCCATGTCCAAGTAATTCCTGCTCTCCGATCTCTTTGTAAGGTATATTGAAGTATTAAACAAGGCCAGTTTTGTTTCTGAAGAAGAGCACTCATATACTAAATCTAGGGAAATCAGTTACTGTGTGTTTGGCTTTCATTTAAGTTGTGTGTGTTTAGATTGTGCAGTTGTAGCTGGTGGCAAGTCTGGATTTATGCTAGTTATTTTTTAATTCTTTATATGTGAGTCTTTCTTCAACTGAACAATCCTTTTTCCTTCCTGATTGTGTTTCTGACTCTTAGATTGTAGGGAATGGGAGTGAGCAGCAGCTGCAGAAAGAACTTGAAGATATACTGATGGATCCACCCATGGAAGACCTGTCCAGTGACCGGGAACATGGGGAAGAAAGCAGGACTGACGGAGAAGGGGAAGATCCCATCCTTCTTGAGGCTTCGGCATCCTCTACCATTAACCCGGTGTCGATGACAGGACTCCAGAAACCTGAGATGAGCCTGCCAGTGAAACCGACACAGGGAGGTTAGAAAAACTGGGGAGTACCTACTAGCGGCCATCAGAAGTTCTGGGTTTCCCTACGTATGATGCACAATGTATGAAGCACTTGTCATGTCATCTGCTCATATAGTAGGATGGTATCAATAGTATAGTCAAACTTACTACTTCAGAAGTAAGTTAGCTACTCAAAACAATGTGCTGTAATGCAGATGAACAGGGTGAATGTATTGCATTGTTCTGGCTGCTTTCACCCAGAGGGATCCCAAAGTACTTCACCATCATATGTATGTTACCACTGAAATGCAGCTGCTTCTGGGGTGGAGGGCAAGAGACAGTTGGGGCACAGTGAGAGGAAAGGGAACTTTGTCTAAAGATACTGGATTAAAGCCCCTATTCTTACAAAATTGGCATGGGGTCTTAAAAGGTATGGCAGAGCAGATGAGGTGAAATTTTCAAAATCCTTAAGTGACTTGGGTGCTTTTTAAATTTTTTTAGCCAGGATCTTATTTTTACGGTCTCACCTGAAAAACCCACATGCATGTTGAAAAGTGTCTGATGCTCAACTTATTTGTCTACAGAGAATAAAGAGTGAAGATGCTCCATCCCATGGGCATTCATTCATAAGGTTTAGGCTTATAAAATGTGTTTGCACAAAATTTGTGAATTCAATAAATAGTTCTAAGTGCTAGCATGCGGTCTCTCTCTGTCTCTCTTTTAAATGATCCCCAGTAAAATTCTCTCCCAACTCAAGCTTCCTCATTCTTATTTTTAGCTGCGAAATAGCATTAAAAGAATTTAAAAGTACACTTCTGATATCACTTTTCTGTCTGAGTAATGTTGTAGTTGCCAGAGGGATGTCATGTGATTCCCACTGGGAGGGGAGGTGGCCCATGAGATCATTTAAGATATTATTCAAACTATGGATAAAGTTTAGAAACCCCTATCCTGAAGGAAAATAGTGGTTAGATCACAGTGTGACCACGGTGAGTGCTTTAAACATGTGCTGCCTGGTAAATTGGTCCAGTTAGAATGCCTGTGACTTTTACTGTCCTGGTGAAAATGAATGCATTCGGACAGGATGCTAGAGGGTACCCCCATGGAGAGAGTCAATCTTAAGAGCTTGGATAGCTCTCTTTCCATTTCTAATCATGGGCTTTCCATATCCATTTTAGTCTGTCCTGGCTTTTTGTAATGTCTAGATGAAATTACTATAAGGCGGCGCACAACTGGTTGAAAGACCATGCTCAAAAAAACAGTTATTGATGGCTCACTGTCAGACTGGGAGGGCGTATCTAGTGGGGTCCCACAAGTGTCAGTCCTGGGTCTGGTACTATTAATATTTTCGTTAATATCTTGGATAGTGAAGTGGAGACTATGCTTATAAAATTTACAAGTGACACCAACCTGGGAAGGGTTGCAAGCACTTTGGAGGACAGGATTAGAATTTGAAACGACCATGACAAATTAAAAAATTGGTCTGAATTCAACAAGATGAAATTCAATAAAGAGAAGTGCAAAGTACATAGAAAGGAAAAATCAAATGCACAACTACAAAATGAGGGATAATAGCTAGGCAGTAGTACTGCTGAAAAGAGTCGGGGGGTGGGGGAGGTTATAGTGGATCTCAAATTGAATGCAAGTCAGCAATGTGAAGCAGCTGCCAAAAAGGCTAATACCACTCTAGAGCGTATTAACAAAAGTGTCCTATGTCAGACACGGGAGGTAATTGTCCCGCTCTACTCAGCACTGGTGAGGCTTCAGCTGAAGGGCTGTGTCCGATTCTGGGTACCACATTATAGGGAGGATGTGGACAAATTGGGGAGAGTCCAGAGGAGAGCAGCAAACATGATAAAAGGTTTAGACAGCCTGACCTATGAGGAAAGGTTTTTTAAAAAGGGCATGTTTAGTCTTGAGAAAAGAAGGGGGTGGGGGAAGGAAGGCTGATAACAGTAGTCAAATATGTTAAGGGCTGTTATAAAGAGGATGGTGATCAATTGTTCTCCATGACTATTGAAGGTAAAACAAGAAGTAATGGAATTAATCTGAATCAAGGGAGGTTTAGGTTAGGTATTAGGAAAAACTTGCTAATTATTAGGGTAGTTAAGCTCTGGAATAGGCTTCCAAGGAAGGTTGTAGAATCCCCATCATTGGAAGTTTTAAAAACAGCCTGGACAAACACCTGTCCAACATGGTCTAGGTTTACTTGGCCCTGCCACAGCGCAGGAGTCTGCACTTGATTACTTCTCAAGGTCCCTTCCTTCCCTATGTTTCTATGATTCTATGAATGTCGTTGCATGGTTCCAGACCCCTGGTTATTGGGAGGCCTGCCTTGAAGCTTACTAACATGTACCAGCTGGCTTGCCTCTTCATTTGTCACTTTGTGCCTTGTTGCAGATTGTGAGGAGTCGAGCCCTTTTACACCAGTGGCAGATGAGGACAGTGTGGTGTTCAGCAAGCTTACCTACTTGGGCTGCGCCTCAGTGAACGCCCCCAGGAGCGAAGTGGAAGCCCTGAGAATGATGTCTATCTTACGAAGCCAGTGCCAGATTTCTTTAGATGTGACCCTGTCAGTGCCTAATGTGTCTGAAGGAACCGTGAGGTATGAAGCTCATTCAGGGACTCTGGAGTCTGTTGCAGTCAGTCTGATCAGTTCCATCTGTTAAAGGAGAGCGAGCGACCAATCACAATTAGGAGGAGATATGAGCAACCTGGGATTTGTTTTAAATGTGGCAGAAGTGGGTCTTGAGGGATTTTAAAGAAGAGAAGGTCAAGTGGCCTTATAGATCAGTTTGTAAAGAACTTCTCATGTACAAGGGGCAGCACAGAATCTTCTTTAATATCTGAATTGTCTTGGAAATCATAGCTGGGGCAGTTACTTACTGGTGCCTTGGAAATAGAGTCTGAGGCCTTGGCTACACTGGAGGTGTACAGCGCTGCAACTTGCTGCGCTCAGGGGTGTGAAAAAACACCCCTCTGAGCGCAGCGAGTACAGCGCTGTAAAGCGCCAGTGTAATCCGAGCCTGTAGCGCTGCATGCTCGCTCACAGCGCTGCAAGCTATTCCCCTCGGAGAGGTGGAGTACTTACAGTGCTGCGAGAGCTCTCTTGTAGCGCTGGCGGCGCGACTACACTCGCGCTTCACAGCGCTGCCGCGGCTTTTCTTCCCGGTCCCATCACCTCAGAGTAAAGTGGTTCAGGCAAGATGGAAATACCTGGCCCATTTAATAGGATTCGATTTTAATGCTGACTGACTGCACTCTGTTGGCGGAGAGGGGCATTTACACAGGGGTTGGAGATGGGTCAGTATTTCACATATAATTAATGCCTTGAGATAAATGACAATTGGGGATAGGGTCTATGTATCGTACTTTCTCTAAATATCAGTGGAATCCTTCAATCTCACGAATAAATGGTTGGCCAAAGTAATCCTTGTAAAGCCCAAAACTATACTTTACTTTTTTTTTTTTTTAAACAGGCTCTTAGATCCTCAAACACACACAGAAATAGCAAATTATCCAATCTATAAAATTCTCTTCTGTGTGCGAGGGCATGATGGGACTCCCGAGAGTGACTGCTTTGCTTTCACTGAAAGCCACTACAATGCAGAACTGTTCAGGATTCATGTCTTCCGATGTGAAATTCAAGAAGCTGTAAGTTGAATTCTTTCTTGACCTTACTGGTGTTAAGAGCATATCCCAGCAACACTTCGTAAATCTCTTTTGGACCAATTACACTCCCAGAACTCATAACTCTCGTTAACATCAGTGAGATTGAACATCTGATTTAAGAATTTGGTCCTAACAGCAACAAATAATAATGAAACTTATTCTTCAATTTAAATTTGTTTATGTTGCTTTTAAGTCTTATTAAAGTGTCTCATGTACTCAGGGTCTCATGTTATAGGGATCACATAGGGGTTATAGTGGATCACAAACTGAATGAGTCAACAGTGTGATAGAGTTGCAAAAAAGGTTAATGTCATTATGGAGTGTGTTAACATAAGTGTTGTATGTAAGATACAGGAGGTAATTATCCTGCTCTAGCCAGCACTAGTGAGGCTTCAGCTGGAATACAGAGTGCAGTTCTGGGCACCACACTTCAGAAAAGATGCGAATAAATTGGAGAGTCCAGAGGAGAGCAACAAAAGTGATTGAAAGTTTAGAAATCGTGACCTGTGAGGAAAAATAAAAAAAAAACTGGGCATATTTAGACTTGAGAAAAGAAGACTGAGGGGGTATCTGATCACCGGTCTTCTTCATAGTTGAAGACTGTTATCATTTGTTCTCCATGTCCTTTGAAAGTAGGACAAGAAGTAATGGGCTTAATATGCAGCAAGGGGGAGTGCCTTAATCTGCGGGGTTCCCAAAACTGTAAGTCACTGTTACCCCTCTCAGCCTCAAGTGACAGCTGCTGCTAAGCTGTAAGACCGCTCACTGACCCATCAGCTTGTTTGCCTTATAAGCAAACTTCAGGGCTCTGCCAGCCCAAATCTTGCCTAGTAGGTAACAGTCAGTGAACTTCAACTCCCAAATCTATCTGCTATGCACAGCCCTGTCACTGAATGCTCAGAATTTGCTTGTGCCTCCCTTAAAAAGACAATACCCAGCAGCTTATTACCTCAGCTGGGGTTAACAAACACACCATTTTAATCAAAGCACTGAATTGGTTTATAGTAAAACAAGTTGATTAAACAAAAAGACTTAGGTTTAAGTGGTACCACGTATAAGGAATAAAGCTAGAAAAGGTTATGAGCAAACAAAAGTGAAAATATGCTTCTAAGACTAAAACCTGATTTAACAAACGAGTCTCTTTTTGCAGAAGTGTTTCTTACCAAGTGTGTTTTTTCCAGCACGGCTGACCAGACTCTCTGGCAGGACCGTTCACAGAGCTCAGAGTGCTGGGTAGATTTGTTTTCTCAGATGAAGGATAACTTAAGGATTCTCTCCCTGCTCTTTATGGTCCAGTAAATCTTTGAAAGACATTCTTCTGAGTGAAGAGTATCCCCCGATAAAGTTAGTTTTTTCCCTGCAAGGTATAGATGCCATGCTGTCTGGTCTAGACTCTGTCTCCCTGCTGGTTCCTCCCCTGCTTTTTACAATGCAAATGTTCTCTTCCTGCAACCTCGGATACCTGTACAAAAGAATAACCTATTGAATTTGGCCACACCTGATTTGAGGTATTAGCCTCTTTCCTTTGTCTGGAGAAAACTTGTTTATCAACTTCCCCCGATATTTCTGGTTTGAACGCTTTTTAGTCACATATTTCCAGCATATCTATGAAGTTCTTTGTGGGTTTACTGTACATACATCACATCAGAATATTAATGATCAGTGAATTATTAGTATTCCAATGATATATTTATATGTCAACTTTTATGTAAATATCGTGACAGACGTATGCCAACTGGCATTGGTGTGCTGTTCGGTTCACAGGGAGATTTAGGTTAGATATTAGGAAAGCTAATATCTAACCTATCTAACAATAAGGGTAGATAAGGCTTCTAAAAGGGGAATCCCAGTAACTGGACATTTTTTTGAAAACAGGTTGGACAAATACCCATCAGAGGTCATCTAGGGTTACGTGGTCCTGCCTCAGTGCAGAGGGCTGGACTTGATGACTTCTCAAGGTCCCTTCCAAGGACCTACGTTTCTATGATTCCATGTTTTCCATAATTCTGCAGCTGTGTAATTCACCCCCTGGCTGAATAATTGTGCTCCAAAATCTAAACTTTCATTTAAAGTTTTTCAACATTTATGATTACAAAGAAAACTCAATCTGAATTAAGTGCAGTCTGAGGCAGTGACAGCTGCCTGAGTTTGCAGACAGCCTGAAACAATATCTCTGAAGAGTGTGAATTATCCAGTAGGGTGAAAGCAAAAGAGAATAGTTTTCAATGTCAGCATTAACTGCTTCACTGCTGATCATTTTAGCAGAAATAACTTGTGTATATTCTCACCTTCCCAGCTGCTAACCTTTACCTGCCCCTTGACAGCTTCTAGGCTGTAGATATTCACTATCATTATAAAAATTTACACCATATAAAAAACTGAAAATGTGAAGATAATGCAAAACAATCTCCATTTAATATAAAAAAGTATAACAAGGGCTAATGCATAGGTTTCATTGCATTAAAAGTAAAATTTAATAATATTAAAATTAATACTGCATCTGACGCTACCCTAGAATTTCCACCAGGGAGATGCAGATTTTAGGTGACGCTTGCTGCAGTGTGCAGGGCACTGTGGTTATAGTTGAAAAAGGAACCTCATAAATATGGTCTTGCAGATTTGTCGAGCTCCTGGAGGATCTTCTGAAACCTGCCTTTTCCTTTTAACCCTGCAGAGCCAACACAGCTCTGGGAGAGTGAGACAGTCTACTCTGGGATTGAACATTAGCAAACACACTAATCAAATTTCAATTGCAGAATCTCTGTTGTTGTAGTGCAGGCCAGAAAGAACACACAGAGAATTTGTGGAGCAGGCAGTTGGGTCTTGTTTACACACCCAGTTGCATCAGTTTAACTAAAGGTGTGATATCACAAAAGTTAAACTGGTGCTACATTGTGTGTGTATTTTTGCATCAGTTTGAACCAGGTTTACATCAGGTTAGCTTGCCCTAACGGTTTGCATAACAGGAGCAGGCTAAATTGGTGTAAACCAGATTTAAACTGGTGCAAGAAGGTATGCATGCAGTGTTATACCAGCATAACTAAGACAGTGTAATATCACACCTTTTGTTAAACTGATGCAAGAGTATATGCTTAAAAAGTACCACCAGTTTGACTAAATCAGTGCACACCCTTACTTAAATCTGTGCAACTTCTGTATGTAGGCAGATCCTTAGGAAAAAATAATCTTGCCATACAAAATGAGCAGATTTGATACAGAATCATTGAGATGATAAACATCTAGCTAGCCCCACAATGCTATTTTTAGAAACCTTTCAGAGCCTTTAAATAGATAAATTACTACTTATGCATTAGAGAATCAGAGTATGATTATTTCCATAACTTGTGAAATAATCACTCAAGGCATTGCGAAATGTTATGAAGAAATGGTCTCTTCATAACTCAGGCGTTGGTAAATGCATAGAAATTGCAACCATGAGGTGACAGCATGCACATTTACTATTTTATCTTCTATTCTGGTACTATCTGCATATTCTTGCACAATATTTTTTCATCCCACTGGTTAACGAAAACACAGGTAGCAATCCTACTTGAACCTTTTCTAATCTCTCTGTTATGTATGATTGCAGGTGAGTCGAATACTGTACAGTTTTGCCACTGCCTTCCGCCGTTCTGCCAAACAGACTCCGCTCTCAGCCACTGAAGCCCCACAGACTCCAGACAGCGATATTTTCACATTCTCTGTATCCCTGGAAATCAAGGAAGATGATGGGAAAGGTTATTTCAGGTATTGCTTCCTGATTTCTACTTATCCATCAGCTGGGTCTAGTGTTGGAGGGTGGCTGGAGGGGAAAAAACGTGGTGAAGGCTTACCCCTAAATTCTCCTTTTGAAGAGTTCATACTGTAGAGTAAACCAGTCCCGGGTGTAGGCATTTTTGCTAAATAAAGCAGTGATTTATTTCTGGATTATCTTACTTTGCTCAGGACCCTCCTGTTGGACTCTTCTTTTTGTTGTTATAGTTTTCGTTGCATTGAGTCTGAGGCCATCTGCCAAGTGGTTTCGGTATTTTTATATATCTCTTTTGTCTTTAAAACGCTGTGTGCAAAGCAGCTAATTGCATTCAGCAGTGTCATGGCTGAGACTAAACACGTAACATTTAAATTCTAGTATCAAATATTACTTGTCAGATTTTCAGAGGTGCTAAGCACCATAGATCCTGCTAGAGTCAGTGGGAGCAGCAGGTATTAAACACCTTTTGAAAATCTGGCGATACACTTCGCATAAAGCTCCCCTCAAAAAAGATGGAAAGGACATGACACATCAACTGCCATCAGTGTGCTTTACTAAAGTTTTTAAACCCACTCTGTCCACCTGACATGAAACCTTGGGTCTGGATAAATCAGAAAAGTAGCTGGACTTAACTTTGCAAGATACATCAGAGAGGGCTTGTGGCAAACAAGGGCTTTCATCCTCAAAATTCATCAGAGACCAGAGGTGAGGATGGCAGTATTTAGAAGGCTTATTCTCTGATACTCAGATATCCCGTCTGCTTGGTTGCAGGTTTTCAGTATTTTTATTAGTGCACCAACACATTTATCTAGTAACCCAGAAAACAGAACAGAATTTTCAAAAGCATGCAACTGAACTGAAAAAATGGAAATTACTCTCCATGTGATGCTGAGATTATCCTGACAAAGTTTCTTGTCACAAAGATACTGTACCATGTGGTGAATAGTTAGGGTGGTGGTAGTGCTTCATTAGCCCGATGACCAAGACCACAAACCCCTGCCCAAATTACTATACCAAAATGGCACAAAAATGTGTTCCTTGCCCCCATTCCCATCTGGTAACGTATGCCTCTTTCACTACTTCATCTCTGAAGAGGTAGCACTGCAGCACCACCTGGTATCAAAAATCAACCACCCAACAGGGAATATACTTCTATACAGATTGTTATTCAATAGGGCTAGGGCTGCGAGGCTAAACATTGCTGTGTAGATGCTGGTCTGGAGCCCGGGCTCTGGGACCCTCCCCGTTTGCGTGGTCTCAGAGCTTGGGCTCCAGCCTGAGCCCAAAAGTCTACACAAGAGAGAGGTAAAGTTCCTATGCTCTTGTTGGCTTCTCAGGGACTTCCTCAGGATTGGTCCCAGCATTTTTTATGGGGAAGCAGGAGGGAAGGAGGCTGAATTAAAATTTATTATCAAAGGGCTCAAATGTTAACAACTCATCCCTGTCATGTGATCCATTTAATTGAAATTCAAATCTCTGCTTGTGATTTATGCAGCTAAATTTCTCTACCAGCTGCAAATATTTAATTATAACCTTGTAAATGGAGCTTGCATCTATTTCTAAATGCTTGTCCTCTGTGTTCTGGTTCTCAAAGACAGCTAATTTTGTTCTGTCTTCTAATCCAAGTGTTACTGGATTTTGTGTGTGTTCCTATATCCACAGACAATGTAGCAGTTCTAAAGACTGCCACTGTTTATGACACTGGATAATCTTGATCCCTCAAAGGCCTTTTTCAGTTTCTGGTTAGTCCACACACAGTGCCGTCAAATGTTTTATGTAACCATTTATAGTATTTTATAATTGTTGAGTTGCCTTGTTCTCAGAGTAGCACGACTGCCATATGCTCTTGGAGTTGTAGAGCAGTTTGGCTGCTGGCCATAGGCATAGAGATGTTTCTCTTCTTGGATTTATGTCCAGTGGAAGTGTTTAAAAACAAATTCCCTTTCCTCTTCCTTTTATTACGGCATCTTCCATCTGGGAACATCTAAAGCACTGCTCAAATGTAACAAACTGATGTACAAATTCAGGGCCTGAACCCCTCTCAGGGTCAGGCCCTATGCAAGGATCTTTTTAGCTACAGAAATGCAGCTTTCCCTGGGGTGGAATACAGCAGCTATTTTAACACCTCATAGCAACCTTACTTTAGGAAAAGGAAGTGAAAGAGGAAATCTTACCCAACTTAGCTGTTTGGGAGTGGTATGGAGGGAGCAGAATGTAATTAGCCCAGTCTGGGCACTTGGATTAATACTACTATTCTTTTGCTTAAAGAGAGTCAGTGAGATCTGTAATGACCATATGTGATTAGAATGTCAGCTTTAAATCTCCAGTGAAAGAGAACATCACCAGAATTATCATGCCAGAGCAGTTGGGCTCAGAGGGTCGTGTCTGTTGTTTAATCGCCACCTCATAGGTATTTCTTGGTGGTCTCCCACTCAGACATTGTGCAACCTCAACCTTATTTAGTTGCAAGATCTGAAAGCTTCAAAGGACAGGGCGATTTGACTCCTTTGTATGTTATGTGCATGCACACGTGGCTGTGCAAATCATTGTTAAGTTTTAAGCACTTGGTGTTAGACGCTCCACGCTGTTCCTTATAAGACCACTCAGATAAATGCTGAGCTGTACTTGTTTTGTGTTTACATAGCCTGTCTCTCTGCTCGGTCTTTAATCTAAAGACTTAAATAAAATAAAAGGAGGCAAGAGATTAATGCTACTCTCAGAGGAACATGGACTTGTGTATGGTGGAAACCAACGGTTCATCAGTTCCCTCCAACAACTGTTCACCAAGCAGCCCCAGTTATATCACTTCGATATCCAGGTTGGCCATTTAGCACAGTGCTGCCTGCTCCCACATCAGCAGGCTGTCCAGTGCTCTGGTAAGCATTTAGGAGAAGAAGCCCTTCTCAGTATCTAGCTGAAGTAAAACTGGCTAGAAAAATACAAATCTAAGGTAGAATGCTAAGGGCTTTTTCTTTGCTCAGGTGCTTATTACATGCTTCCAAAGGCCCTACTGCCACATTGTGCACATGGGGTGATTCACAGTTTCTAATATGTAATGAAATTGCTTTAAACCTCAGTATTTTAAAACCCCTTGTCTAAATGCCGTTGAAAGTATCCAAGAACAAGTTACATAATACAAAGAGTTATGTTAGTTAATTTCAAAGCCCAAGGGAGTACCCTCTCCTGATTATATTGCCATCTCTGTTCTGTTACTGACTGTAGTGGGCAAGGAAGAAAGGTCTGAGTGCATTTGTATACAAAGCTGACTTCACCAAATGTCTGATGCTGTTTTGATTTATTGAAAGGAGGAATACAGATAAATAATGATCTGAGTTTTCCCCCCTTCTTGTAAATAACAGTGCAGTTCCCAAAGACAAGGACAGACAATGCTTTAAGCTCCGCCAAGGAATTGATAAGAAGATTGTGATTTACGTCCAACAGACAACTAATAAAGAACTTGCCATTGAGAGGTAACCCTGTGTTTTGAATTCTTTAACCATGTCCTATTTAGTTACATTGTTCCTAGTTCCAAGGCAGCAGATCAGTAATCTCTCTATCAACACCTGTTTTTATGAGTTCGTAATTTGAGTATACGAACATCTTCTGGGCTGCATCTCACCAAGGTCCCCATCCTGCAATCGGATCTATGTGGGTGGACACATTCTCGGTGATCCGCCCACACAAATCCAGTTGTAGGACTGGGGCCCACATCTCTGATGAACACCCTTTGTATATGAGTTTTGTTTTTTTTTAAATTTGCATGTAAAGTATTTCTCCTATTTTATGTTGCCTGATTCTTTGTTTAAATATTATTTTTTGCATGTGGGGAATGTTAAATGCTACTTGAATTTCAAGGGACCCAGAAAAAAAATTGTTTTGAAAAAACAGAATTTTGGAGCCTGTTGTCTGTTATGTAGACCATTCTGTAGTCTCTCTTATTGTTCTTCATAAATAACCAGCCTCTTCAGGTCATGGATGGAAAGATCCTGGACTCTGAGAGTGCATGGTGGTCCATTTTAGAGTTGTTTAAAAATACATAAATCTGGGTTTATAGTAACATCAGTGGTGGCATAACTTGGGTATTTACTCATCCCTGTAGTGTCTGTGCACCTTATATACTGCACTACATATATTCTGAATCTGCCATGGTCTAGAACAGAGGTGGGCAAACTACGGCCTGAGGGCCATATCTGGGCCGCAGGACCCTCCTGCCCGGCCCCTGATCTCCTGGCCCAGGAGGCTAGCCCCTCCCCTACTGTTCCCCCTCCCCTGCAGCCTCAGCTCACTGCGCCACTGGTGCAATGCGCCGGGCAGCGGAGCTGTGAGCTCTTGCCAGGCAGCGCAGCTGCAGAGCCCGGCCTGACCCAGTGCTCTGTGGTGCGCGGTGGCATGGATGGCTCCAGCCGGGCAGCACAGCTGCCTGTCCTGTAGTGCCACCAGCCACCGGTGCTCCAGGCAGCACGGTAAGGGAGCAGGGAGCAGGATAGAGGGCAGGGGAGTTCGGGGTGGTGGTCGGGGGCGGGGGTGTGGATAGGGGTCGGGGTGGTCAGAAGGCAGGCAACAGGGGGGGTTGAATGGGGGCAGGGGTCCCCGGGGGCCAGTCAGGAAGGAGGGTGGGGGTTGGACAGGACAGCGGGGGGCAGTCAGGAGAAGGGGTTCTGGGGGCGGTTAGGGAGAAGGGGTGGTTGGATGCGGCAGGGGTCCGGGGGGGACGGACTGTCAGGAATGAGGAGGGGTTGGATGGGGTGGCAGTGGGCAGTCAGGACAGGGAGGGGTGGATGGGGCAATGGGGCTGTCAGGGAACAGGGCAGGTTAGATGGGGCAGGAGTCCCGGGGGAGGGGAGGTGGTTGGGGTGAGAAGTGGGGGGGGGGGGCGCGGATAAGGGGCGGGGGCTGGGCCATGCCTGGCTGTATGCCTGGCCCTCCATACAATTTCAGAAACTCGATGTGGCCCTCAGGCCAAAAAGTTTGCCCGTCCCGGTCTAGAATGTAAAGTGGAGAGGGGGAGGAAATCTTACACCTTCCATTGACCAGAAGGAGATATATTCTTTATCTCAGCACTGACAGTCTACTCAGCACTGTTCATACTACAGAGTAGGGCAGGGTTTCTGCTCTGTGGAATTTGCAGTCTGAAATGAAATGCAACAAATTGAGGTTGTTATGCAAACAGAAGATAAAGCCAAGTCTGGTACTCCAGCCCTAAATATTGTTACTTAGGGTTACCATACGTCCAGATTTTCCCGGACATGTCCGGCTTTTTGGGCCTCAAATCCCCGTCCGGAGGGAAATCCCAAAAAGCCGAACATGTCCGGGAAAATAGGGAGGTGCTGGGCCGGGGCCGGGGCCCTGTGGTCGTTGTCTGTCTTGGAAGCATATAGAAAGTTCCTTATGCAAATATCCCTAGTAATAGAAAATGAGATAGAGGAAGCCACTAAACAAGGCCTTGGTCAATCAGCTAACCTTGTTAGTCACAGCTACGTTTGTGCTGTTCCTTCAGGGAAGATTCTTAAATAACTTCCTGGGCCACTGTAGATACAAGAGAACCATGTAATTAAACCAGTTCACAAAACTGTGCTCTACAAGTTCTATGTTGGTATCCAATCAGGCTCTTTTGTAGTGTCCAAAGGCCCAGTGTGATACACAGGCAGAGATGTACATAAATGGGGTGTTTTGCGGGAGGTGTTAGCAGCTTGTGCCTGAAGTGTAATACTAATTTTTTATGGATTAAATATTTGTGTTTTTGCAGATGTTTTGGCCTCCTCCTGAGCCCTGGGAAGGATGTTCGGAGCGGTGACATGCACCTTTTAGATTTGGTAAAATGGATTTTTATTAACAAATAAAGAACAAGAGTATTTCTTAGCAGCACTGGTGTCTGATCTCGGGGAACAGGCTGGAAAGGTCTGGCTGTGTCGTCACCCACATCCAGTTCTTCAGCATGTGCTCTGCACACCAGAATAGACTACTGCTCCTCTCACCTCTCTGGCACCAGGTTTTAAGATGGATTCAGCTGGAGTGTAATGTTGCATTAATCTGAAAGATGGAGTTTTACCACAAAAGGAAAGTGTTTAATGACTTAGATTTTTAAAAGGTTAATCCATGTTGGTGTTTCAGATGAGCAGCCCAATTTGCCTTAAATATTTCATTACCCTCTACAGCCAGAACATAGTGAGAAGTTTTATAGGGAACCTGGATAATCATTTCAGCACAAAGACAAAGTTTCAGTATTAATTGGCATATGGGTGTTTCACAGGTGGCTTATTGCATTTTTTGATCTGATATCTGGAAAGTAATGATTAGTAATTGCTAAGGTGGTAGGTATCACAGACATAGTTTGTGGGGTTTTTTTTTTTTTTTTTTTTTACCTGAACAGTGTTTTACTAGTGTTCTGTGAACATCTGTATAAGAGTAACTTCTCTATTTTAATTCATATTGAAAGGGTAGCATAAAGTAACTGGACTCTAAAGTACAAATTAAATTTTAAAATAACATAGGGATTTGGAACAGAGTATTTATAAAACTCTCTCTTGCCAATGTGCTTTATGCACCTGTAAATCAATTCCTGAATTGCTTCAGAATGCAGCCATACACCCTCTGAAAAGTACACCAGCTATTACTCAAATTTGAACAGTGTCAGTACACGTTCATTAGCTATCTTCTGTGTATGCATTCGCAGACATGTTAGTGTCTTTTTAGCAGAGAATTTTTTTGCTTTCTCGGTGCTCTGTTAAAGCCTATCATTACATTTTGCCATGCATCTGAAATGCCTTGGATTGTGGTTAATATTCTCTCTGAGATTGTCTCAATTAGAGACCACAGAGAGAACTTGGACTTAGGGTAACTTTTTAAAGGGAAGCATAATGAAAGTTCCACTGTGTTTCATTGCATTGCACTGTACAAATAGCATGTCCATTTATAGTCAATTATCTATTTAAAGTGATGTCATTCTTTCTTTATTATAATGGAGCACGTAGTGCCACTTAAGAGTTAAAGTTGGCTGACATTTCCCATGATAAGACCCTGATTTCAGTTCCTTATAACTTTGCCAAGCTTGATCCATTCAGGCTGAAATTTTCTGTTTGGTGTCTTCCTAAATCTGAAGTTTTTTGGAAAGCTTTGACAAAAATAGTTCAGCTGTTTCCAAAAATAGAGCGGGGAAAATATTTCCTGTTCATATTAATAAAATGTGCAAATGTTTTCTTGAGAAGCTATAGTACATGCAAGATTTGGAGCAGGGTCTTGGAATTGGGTGGAGTGGGTTGCCTTTGTGTCAGCAATTTGCCTTTTGCTATTTCTGAATTTGGCCAAGTTATAGGCCTCTGAAAAAGCCCAGTGTGCACATACTCAACAGAAATTTGGAGATTTAGCAGCCAAATTGTAGCAAAGATTGTCTGTATTGGGCAAGTTTCAGTCCATGGCTGAGCAGGACTTTCCCTTCAGTTGTTGCTTCCAGCTGCTATGGGCTACTTTGATACTGGGTGCAGGAACTGAGAGAGGAGACACTCTCTTGTGTACACTCAGTGCTCCGTCTGCCTGCACCCAAGCAAGGGGAAGGAAGAACAGCTTGCCTCAAATACAGAGGGGACAAGAGCCAGACCTGGAGGCTTTCTGTCAGATCCTTGCCTCATTTGTTGTAGAAGCTGGAAGAACATAAGAACGGCCATATTGGGTCAGACCAATGGTCCATCTAGCCCAGTATCCTATCTTCTGACAGGGGCCAATGCCAGATGCTTCAGGGAATGAACAGAACAAGGCAGTCATTAAGTGATTCATCCTCTGTTTTCCATTCCCAGCATCTGGCAGTCAGAGGCTTAGGGATATCCAGAGCATGGGGTTGCATCCCTGCCCATCTTGGCTAATAGCTAAGGCTATGGTTATTTTTAGTAAAAGTCATGGATAGATCACGGGCAGTAAACAAAAATTAATGGCCCGTGACCTGTCCATGACTTGTACTATATACCCCTGACTAAATCATGTGGGGCAGGGGGCGGCCTGGAGGGTGCCACGGGGGCTCTGGGGCAAGGGGTGGCAGCTGAGGGGGGCCCACGGGGGCGCTGGGTCAGGGGGCGGCAACCGGCGGGAGGGGCTTCTTGGGCTGGGCCCTCTGCAGGGGCTCTGGGGCAGGGGGCAGCAACTGGAGGCAGGCCCAGGACCCCTCGTGTTGCCAGGGGGGCAGGGGGAGGGACCACTACAGCCTGAGACTGCCCCAGCAACACCTGATGCGGCTGGCCCAGAGGCTACCCAAGCTGCTTGGGCGACCCCTAGGCCAGCTGCCCTTGCCGCTGCAGATGTCACGGAGGTCCCATAAAATCACAGAATCCGTGATCTCTGTGACAGACTCGCAGCCTTACTAATAGCCGCTGATGGACCTTTCCTCCATAAACTTACCTAATTATTTTTTTTAAATCAGTTATAGTTTTGGCCTTCACAACATTCTCTGGCAGTGAGTTCCACAGGTTGACTCTGCGTTGTCTGAAGAAGTTCTTCCTTTTGTTTTAAACATGTCCTGCTCTGTCAGCTCCCTTACTCTTCACATTTTTTATATTATCTTTCCATGAAATATGTAGTATCTTCCTCAATCATCTGTAATGTACAGCTTCCAATCTTTTTGCTAGCTTCATACAGCTGGCCAGTAGTAGTGTTCTTTTATTTTCTGGATGCCTAACATGAGACGTGGGGTCTGATATACACAAGTCAAAGGGAGCTGTCCTTTGAACATATAAAGGGCTATAAAATGCACTCTGAAAAATCAGGACTGAGGTGCCTCAAATTGGACATGCAAAATTAGTGAAGACTTCTGACCTTCATCTCTGCCTTAGTTCCCCATCTGTAAATGGGGATACCACCACCTCCTGACCTCAGGAAAAGTGTTCTGAAGATACATTTGTTAATGTTTGTGAAGCACCCAGATTCTGTCGTGGTAAGCACCATAAGGAAATCCCATTAGTAAATGAATAACTTTGGTTTCAGAGCAGAGGCCATGCGCTGAACGATGAGGATAAAATAAAATATTGAATTAACCGGTTGTTACGTGAGTACTGTCCTTTCTGTGCACTGAATGGGGCAAGGGTCCTGTGGAAAGAATAGTATGGGATCATGTACGTAAAGATTGTATTATCATCAAGCATACAGACAAGGGGGATTAATTAAGGTTGCCTGTGAAGCCTTACTTCTGGCATTTCCTATCTTTTAATGTTGTGTTTTATGAGTACTATGTATATATTTTAGAAAAAGACCAGTATTAAAGAGTCTGCACTCTAATGTCCTTTAGATATCAAGGACATTTAGGATAGTACAATCTCACAATGTCAGATTTGGTTTATTACAACACTGCAATGTATCAAGATCCATTAATGTGAAACAGCTGGAAAGCTTTTTAGGATTAGCAGTTTGTAAGGCAGTATTCTGATTTAATTTGTTTCAATATAGTAGAGACAATGAAATGCATCCCTAAAGCAAACAATTTAGGAGCTTATAGAGTCACATACTTCAATGGAGTGAATGTACCATTCAAGCAGCCATCATTTAGAGACTGCATAGTATGAAGTGAGGCCAGAATAACTGAATTGTCTTGCATCTTCTAGGGCTGTGTTAAAGAAGAAATCTGAGGGGAGCTTCTATGTTTTTGCAATATGGAGCCCTTCCACTGTAGACAATGGGTTTCAATCTGACCCAGATTAGTAGTGGCCTGAAAGTCACCAGAGTGCAGTTGGCTCTTTGGCCTCTCTGAAATGAACTATTGTTCTTTCCACAGTCCTATTGGACAGTGTTCACGTCATAAAAAATCATTGAAGTTAGTAGTGACTGGCCTCTTCGTGGCAGTCTCAGCTGGGAGGTCAAAGGTCTCATGGGCCATCGGAATTGAGCTCTCATCTCATCCCCAGAGACTGTTTCTCCTGGTTAGAGCTGAGTAACGTGGACTTGGGGAGTTGGCACTGCTGATGCCCATGCAGTAGTTGTTTTGTGGACAAACATCAGGTTTCTCTCTAGGGCTGGGACTCTTAACACCTTTCATGAGCATACAGTTCACTTTAAAATAATTTAAAAAAATAAATAATGTTAATAGTAATATGTTTGGTCTTCCATTTGTTTCTAGGAGTCCATGGGCAAAAGCTCTGATGGGAAATCGTATGTCATCACTGGGAGTTGGAATCCAAAATCTCCACATTTCCAGATTGTAAATGAAGAAACTCCTAAAGGTACCAACTTTACCAAACTTAACTTTATTATCAGCAGGAATGTGTGACTGACTTCACCGGCGTTGGATTTCTTTTTATTAATTTAAAAGGGCTCTTGCTGAGAGAGAGCAGAGTGGCATCCTTTACTTTTTCTCTTAGTTACATAATGTAGTAAAAATAGTGTTGTGGTCTCTGAATTTGGTTCACATGGGATGTGTAAATCTAGATAGAACAGAAGACTAGTCCATTCCCTAGTATTAGCAAACCGTAAGGGTAATCAAGCATCCTAATAGGGAAAGGAACGGCGGTACAGGATGTGGGAGAGGATGAGGAGGTTTAGTACTTCATTCCAGCTGGTCCCCTTTAACTTCTGCAGACTCTCATTATGAATTGCATCAGATCATTTACTATAGGATTTCCCTTTTGTATGTGCTTAATTCCTTCTGTAAATCCAACAAGGGTTGCACAAAGATTATTGGGGGGAAAACCACTATAAGAAAATTTTACATGTGGCAGAGAAAAATCCACTAAACTGGCAGATTTGTGGGGCTCCACTTCAGTTTTGGGGGATGACTCTCTTGATTCTTAAGCCTGACAATGGAACTTGAAGGATAAAATTTCCAAATATTTTAGGTGATTTTCACAATTATAGTTGTGTGCGCAAATTGGGGAATTGAATGTGAATTGCTTGAAGGTCAGAAATGTTAGTGGTCCTAAAATTGTCTGGCCTAGTCTCTTTCCCATTTTGTGAAGAGTCCTGCTGCTATCGGTGGCTCTACTCTATCAAGGAGAGAATTTCTCACAGCTTGGGGGTCTTGAAAACATGTTTCAGAATCTCTTTAATGTGGGGGGATTTATCCATCATCCAAATGACTCATTTAAAAAAAAAAACTGGTGGGACTATACTTGCAAGGCAGAGGTCACCATGCAAATCAAACCCTTGATTAAATATTTGTAATTGTTTTAAGGAATATATTTGCTAGTTTTCAATAGGGATTCAAAAAATCTGACAGAGGATTTTTATCCTCTGTAATATGGGCATCCTCTGCTAAGAGAAGATTCTGATAGGGCATCTTCTCTCTCTAGCAAATAGCTCATCTTATTGTCCTGTGCCAGTCACTGAAACCTTTGCTCTGGTAGCCTCCGACTTGGGGTGTTAGGTTAGCTAAAAGAGACTTTTCTGCAGAATTAGCTCTTACAGTAACATTACTACAAGGTAAACAGATTAGAGAGCATTTCCACTGAGATTTGTCAGCAGGTGATTGTACTATTGATTTGATTTTTTTTCTCTGTAGATAAAGTGCTATTCATGACTACAGCTGTTGATTTGGTGATAACTGAGGTTCAGGAACCTGTCCGATTCCTTCTGGAGACCAAAGTCCGCGTTTGCTCACCTAATGAGAGATTGTTCTGGCCCTTTAGCAAACGTAGCTCCACTGAAAACTTTTTCCTAAAACTAAAACAGGTAACACTGTCTTTTTATCTACAGTTAAATTTGGGGCTTGGCAGGCTTAACTGACCATAACCCCCCTATAATTAAATTCTTTTGAGACTTTAGAGGTAGATTTAGGATGCATTACAGGTTAAATGTAAACATATTGGGGACAAGGATAAACTGTCAGTGCAGTTTAAAGTCCCAGTCCTGAAGCTCTGATACATGTGTTGTCCTACTGAAGCCAGTGGAATGAATCGTGTATAAGGGCTGTAGGATCGGGTTGCAGGTTGTCGTGTGTAATTAACTTCTGTACTTTCAAACCTGGTATTTGGGATGTTACAAAATTTCCTTAATATACAAGTCCTGCTTTTCTTTTACTTAACATGCCATAGTATAAACATAGAAAAGGTAGGTTACTTTTTGCAAAGATAAACAGGATTTAAATGTGCAAGTCCCAGAAAAATTTGACAATTGACCTGGAAAGGCTATTTTTTCTTCAATAATGCTGTTACTGTCTAAGAATTGGAGAAGTGTCACTGCACTGCTCCCTTCCCCCCTGTGTTACATGGTTAGAGCAGAGGTTTCAACAAACCAAATATCCCTGCTTTTCCTGTTGAAAAACGGGACTGGGAAGCAATGTCAAAAAGGCTAACATCTTAGCTTTTTTACACCACCTGCTGGAGAGAAAAGGGTAACGTCTGTCTAAGACATACACTTGAATAATATATGGCAATACCTCACGCCAGAAACTATCAAAGGCTTGAAAATGGATCGTGAAAACCACCTAAGAGTTAGTATGTGGTGGTGGGGGAGCTATTCCCTAACTTGCTTATGAAATGGTCACCCTGAAACCAAACGACTCTTTAGAAGAAATAGAGAGCGTATGAAAACAAACCATCCCGTTGGTGAATTCACATAGTCCAATAGCACTGAGTGGAGCCAAGAATAGTGAGGGAAGGGGCTCGCTGTTCTTATTGTTCATGAATTATATTGAGTCACCTCTTTAAGAGGATCAATTGAAACGAGCAACTTTCTCCCCAGTGTTCTCTTTTGCACTTGTTGGTTTTGGTTTTTTAAAGTAATAGCAGATAGTGGCATGCTTTCTCTGAGGCTTCTTTGCTGCATTTATCTTTTTTATTTAAAGTTAATTCCATGTGTAACCTGTTACGGTCCTGAACAGCTCATTCCAGAAGCACCTGATATGAAGAGATGTTATGGAAACCTTCCTTCAAAATACAGGCTGGAAAAAAAAAAAACCCTCCATGTAGGAGATTAGTCTGATCCTCTCCCTATTTGGATTGATCTTTTTGAGGTGGATTGTGGAGATGTTAAACAATTAATGCAGTTAGCTATAAATATTTCACTAATCTTAGAATACAGGCTGCTTTTCTGCCTGGTAATGTAAGGAAGCTTATCTTACTTAGCAAATTTTGTATCTTTTGTCTTACCAAACTCTGCATGCATTGTGACCTTTATCTCACGTAATTCTGCCTTGTTCACAGGCACTGACAGGTTATCCAACTTCCAGTGTTTACTAATGGAGGAGTTAGCACAATTCATAGTTGAAGTGACCGATATAGAGAGTCATGCCTGATAAGCATGGAAGGGAAACTTGTTTCTACAGAGGGGTGATTAGTCTTTAAAAGATACAACTATGTAGAATTAGCTTATCTTAGTTTGCCAATGTTTCTTGTTTCGGAAATGGTGGAAGCAGAGGGATTTTATTTTCCCAGATAACATTCATTGACTTAGTGATCTTTAGTCTGGAAGAATTTCCATTAATTTTAAATACTAAAATGATGAAATTGAGCTTTGGGAATTTTTCTGGAATTCTGTAAAAGTAGCTATTTCTTTGATTTTGACTGGGTGGAAGTAAAGCTTCTTTAATGGTCTTGAATTAAGTTAGAATTTTGTGAAGTGTTTACATAGAAAGTCTTTGCTTTAACTTCCCTGTAACAGGACAGAAGCATTGAAAATTAATAGAGGAAATAAGGCCACACAATGGACCTTGGAATCCATAAAGTTGGCTACCTGTGTTCTCAGCAAGAATACCTGTACATCTTACTTTTGAAGCAGCAAATAGACAATCAGTAGCCATGCTGGGACACTAAACAAAAACAAACAATTTTATCACTAAAAGATTACAGAAAAAAATATCATACACTGCACTATTAGTCTGGTGAGAAGTTAGCTATAGTTCTAGGTTTTTGTCATTCGTAGTATTTTTTCCCTCTTAATGAAAAGGTTGTCACATAGTCAAGAATTCACCAAACTACCTCTCCTAGAACTTCCCCAGAGCAAACATATCATATACTGTTGCAATACATGCTACCTGTGTCTCCAGTCCACTCCTGTGGAAAAAGATGAGCCTGCTTACGAGTCCTGGACCTGAAATGTACTCATTTGTCCCAGGGGGATGGGGGGTACATCTTACTTGCAGGAGCTATACAACTCTGAGTGATGTCTTTTGGATTCTATGCATTCCCATGAAATAGGGGCAGACACCAAACACCACAAGCATTCACAGCCCTGGAAGTTGCATTGGGGCACTGAAAGGACTGTAATAAAAATTTCAGTTCTTCACTTTTTCCTATGTGGATGGTGGTGAAAATAGTTCCTCTTCTCCATCTCCCCTACCCCAAGAAGAGGACGTAGAAAGACCCTCGTGAAGCACATATTCCTCACTCACAAGTATATTTTCTAATCCAGATGAAACAAAAGGACAGGAAGAACAACACAGATACGTTATATGAAGTTGTGTGTCTAGAAAGTGAATCAGAAAGAGAGAGAAGAAAAACTACAGCAAGCCCCTCTATTCGATTGCCGCAGTCTGGGTCCCAGGGCTCAATGATTCCTTCCCCTCCAGAGGATGACGAAGAGGAAGGTAAGAAGTGGGTCCTGTAAAGTTTGTTTTATTTGCATGCTTTGAAGGAAATGGAAGCCAGCTTAGGTAACTAACAAAGCTATTTAGAACAAGTTACCTTTTGAATGGGATGTTGTTTCACACTTTAAAGCTATGAGTGTCTGATAACTAACACTCAAACTGTTCCTGCAGCTGCCACTCCATTTTCCTTGGACACTTCTGTGAACCAACTAAATGCTTTTCCTTGGTTCATTTGAATCTGCATGGAGACGCACTGTGAAGAGTTCGAAACACCGTGAAAAAGTTAAAAACGCTGATAGGCTGCTTAGAAGCATCTGACCTGAAGTAGCACTTGAGATGGAGTTTGTCCCTCCTTGACCAAATGTGAACAGCTGCAGCAGTGAGAAATGGGGAGTTGGCTTTAGTTTGAGATGTCTAAGTGGCATGTTTGCAATGAAAAGTGAACTTAGGCTTCTGTAGTGCATAATGTCACACCAGGAGCTATTTCACTCTTTTGGTGATGCTGTTCATTCTGAGACCTGGTGCGTTTTCAGCCGGTTATGTTGCCATTTCATTTTTTTAATAGACTTTTGAACTGTTTCTGAGTAACTGTTAGAAAAGTAATCAGTAGGCTTGAATTATAGCATCTACCACTTCACATATCTGCTTGTGCTGTTCTAGATTTTTCACATATGAACCAACATAACTGAGGTCCATTCAAAAGGAATGTATTTTTGTATAAATAATTTAATGGGACAACACTGTCAGACCACTGTTATGGTATCAGAGAAATACTGAATGGCAGCAGGTTATCCCGCTCCTGCCTGGAAGGGCTTAAAACAGCCCTGGCAAAGGGCTGCAGCTCTAAAAGCTGGGCTGATTGGGGAAGCAGCCACAGCTGGGCCACACCCCAATCAGGCCACAACTGGCCTGTATAAAAAGGCTGGGAGCCAGAGGCCAAACAGTCTCTCTCTGCACTCAGAGAGAGAGAAGGGCCTGGCTGCAGGGAGCTGAACAGGGTACCTGAATGGAGCAGGGCTGGGGAAAGGCTGGGGAGCTCCAGCCTGGAAAGCCCCTGGCTGCAGCCTAGTAGAAGGCCACGGAGGTGCTGGGGGTTGCAGAGGGCAGCCCAAGGATAGGCCAAGGCAGCAGGTCCAAACCCAACCTTGTCTGTGATGAGTGGCCTATACTGCAATCTGCCCCAGGGAGCGGGGGCTAGTTGGTGACTGGCAGTGGCCTTATTCCGAGGCGAGGTAGGGATAGTAGGTGGGGCTTCTCCGGGGAGGGGAGACCCTAATACTGAGGGGTGTACTGCCAAGGGGCAGCACCCCAGATAAAGGGGCACCGGGGTCCGGGAGGGACACGGGGGTCAGAGGACAGCCGGATCACTGGCCTGCAGGGGGCGCTCCAGGACGCTGGAACAAGCTAATTCCCAGAGACGACCAGCAGGAGGTGCCGCAGGGCTGAGTCCGCCCCTCTACACAAGGGTTGCTTCTTGGGGTTGTGCTTAGCTACTCTTTCATTTTAGCGATGGAATGTGCAGCATTCTAAAAGCTACATAATTCAAGCTTAAGGAGCTATCAAAAAAGTAATAGCATTCAAAGGAAAAGTGCAAAGCAGTTCAGGTTGCAATGAATGCAATGACATTATAATGGCCTCTCATTATATTTCATAAAGGAAACAAGATCCCTTAATCTTTCATTTGAAAGATCAAGAGTTGAGGATGTTACATTATCTAGCACTGGCAGTATTTCAGTTGTTTGTCAGGTACTTGCTGCTTTAAAACGCTTTAGCAGTGCTAGACGTGCAGCATTTCACTGATAGCAATACCATAAATTTCTTTCAAGATAACATCTGAAATATGATTGCATTGGTAGCAATTAGGTTAATGCCTACTTTGCATTCTGACTTGTTCTGGGCTGAATTGTGAGATGCCTGGTAATGATTATATAAGGATTGAGTCTACAAATGCTGTATTCCTCCTTGTTAAAATTTGCACAGATACACCAAGAATTGATTCACGTTGTAGAGAGCTGAATGCTAATCTCCTGGTAGGATAGTTCCCCCTGTTCTTACATTTTCTCCTCTCTTCTCATTCATTATAGATAATGACGAGCCTCTCTTGAGTGGTTCTGGAGATGTTTCCAAAGAGTGTGCTGAAAAAATTCTTGAAACGTGGGGAGATCTTCTGTCCAAATGGTAAGAAGCAAGAATATGCATTCTGAAAATGGTACTTCTGAGTCTTCTCAGACATGATAGGTTGCCAGCTAAGTGTGTTGTTTCTTCGCAGAGTGGCCATTGTTTCTGGAAATTAGTTGAGAAAAGATTAGGGTGGATTAAATCCTCTGTTACTGAGAATGCCTCTTATTTTCTTATCTCATAGCTCATAGACTTTAAGGTCAGAAGGGACCATTATGATCATCTAGTCTGACCTCCTACATAACACAGGCCACAGAATCTCTCTCACCCACCCACTCCTGTAACAAACCCCTAACCTGTGCCTGAGTTATTGAAGTCCTCAAATCATGGTTTAGAGATCTCAAGGTGCAGAGAATCCTCCAGCAAGTGACCCGTGCCCCACGCTGCAGAGGAAGGCGAAAAACCTCCAGGGCCTCTGCCAATCTGCCCTGGAGGAAAATTCCTTCCCGACCCCAGATATGGCGATCAGTTAAACCCTGAGCATGTGGGCAAGACGCACCAGCCAGCACCCAGGAAAGAATTCTCTGTAGTAACTCAGATCCCACCCCATCTAACATCCCATCACAGGCCATTGGGCATATTTACCTGCTAATAATCAAAGATCAATTAATTGCCAAAATTAGGCGATCTCATCATACCATCCCCTCCATAAACTTATCAAGCTTAGTCTTGAAGCCAGATATGTCTTTTGCCCCCACTGCTCCCCTTGGAAGGCTGTTCCAGGACTTCACTCCTCTAATGGTTAGAAACCTTCGTTGAGTCTGATTTCAGGTTTTGTCTGATATCTTTTGTACTTCTTCTTTTTTGTATGTCTGAGTGTTCTTTAAAATCATTCAGGGAACATGTTAGTTTCTTGGGGTTACTGCAGCTGCAGGTGATCTGGAAAGCCTGGTATTACTTTGCTCTACATTTGCTAATAAAAAAATCTAACTATCAAAAAAAGAAGAAAGCTGCAGCTTTTCCCTCACTTTGGCTCCCCAGAGATCATTTCCTGGGTAGGTTCCCTCATTCCAGCTCCAAGGTCGATCAGAGCTGAGCCACTTACACCCTCTGAGTATCCTTAGCCTTCGACTCTTAAGAATGCAGTAGGATCTACCTTGGATTATGAGGATGTGTCCACCTCATTAAAGGAAGATAGGCTCTGGGCCCATTAGGGGAGTGTATGAATCATGCTTTTCTAGGAAGTGCTGATTTATCTAGCACAGAATTTCTAAATAGTAGAGATTCTGATGCAACCCATACCCTCCCTTCCTGGGCGAACAACTAGCCAGTTTTGCATACTAAGATGAGCCTCCCTCAAAGAGGTTGGTACTGGGATCTTTGCAAAACTCTGTCAACATTGCACAAAGAGATCACACAAACACAATACCAGATGGAGAATTTCAAACTTGCCCTTGGTCTCCATCTAGCATTGGTTCTCTGCCTGTGCTTCATAACACCATTGAAAAGCAGAGCAAGAAACATCCAGAAAGCTGAGGGAAAATGAAATACTACATCCCCAAGAAGGAGAAAAGCAAAGCTACAGTACAGTAGAGATCAGATTAAAGCCACATTTAAGTGGTAGGAAATTTACTAATATAATGAATTTTAGCAAATATTTTCTTGATATGAAGCTAATCATAGCCTAGTAAGGGGAGTGGTTCTCTATTGATCTTGAATACCATTGTTTCAAATTCGATAGGGTTTTTACTTCCAGTTTTTTAATATAAATACATTATGGTAATTTGATAGGAGTGCTGGACATATGAAATTGTCACTTTAATATAACAAAAGAGTGGAAAGACTGCAACAAAATGGTGTCCTCTCTTCCCCCACCCCCTTACAAGCAGCTTGATCAGATGAGCTCTACAAATCCTCTCTCAGCAAGAATGTTTCTCATATACTTCAGTTCTGTAACTCTTCCAAGGCTGAAAGGTAATTAAGCCACCTGACACTCGCACTGCAAATGTTTTGACAGCTCTAAGGATGTGGAGTGCTTCTGTGCTAATGCTGGCAATAACAACTTTAGTGTGGTGGTAAAGTTTCCCTCTTAACTTAAAAAAATATTGCAGGTAATGATCCTTGAGCTTTTAGCGTAATAGAGAATTGAAAATCCTAAAAAGGAGAGTTCAGGTGCTTAGATGCCATGGTTTTCTGATCTCATATTCAGATTTTTTTTATAGCAATGAGCGATTTGTTGGTATTCTTTTAACTTTTTTTTACCATGTCTGGTTTGCATTTTATTACAAATGAGTCACATGCTCTTCCCACTTGAAAATCCAGTAGTTGGGAATATCTGGTAGCCTGTTACCCATGAAGTACACAGGTTATATTGTGTGACACTGTTTTATTAAACCTACTATATATACTAATTCTGGTCATAAATTAAGGCAAGGCAGTTCAGAGTCTCTTCAGAGGGTTTGTATTTGTTGTAGATGTTCTAACTTCCAAGCTTGGTCCTGAGAACAGATTTTCTTTCCCTTATAAATAATTGATTAGTGCTCCCTGTTATCAAGCTCTGTTGTATTTCTGGTGTAATGGGGGAAATCCTGGTATTTAAAAAGCTTTCTAGCAAGATGATAAATTCAGGAGAACTGAATTTATGTAGAGGGTGAAAGAGCAGATTATAGTACCAGGGTCCTGTGGAATAATTGCTGTTTTAAATGTCTGACACACTAACTTTTGCGGCCCCAGATGATTGTAATGGAATCATCCTGCTGTAGATTGGAGAAGAGCAGGAAAGGAAGCCTGTGTGTGTGTGTGTGTGTGTGTGTGTATATATAATATATCTCATTCTAGACTGCTGGTATAGGTTTTCTGAGCAATAATCCCCACATTTAATAATTCTACCTCTTGACAAATAACCACAGCGTCAAACTATCCATGCATATTAAAATTCATTTTTATTACATATAAAATTATATACAGTATATAATATATATAATAAAACAAAATAATAAAAATGAATTTTAATATGCATGGATAGTTTGACGCTGTGGTTATTTGTCAAGAGGTAGAATTATTAAATGTGGGCTTATTACTCAGAAAAACTGTACCAGCATCTAGAGCAGTTTAGAATCTGTGGAAATTCAACGTAAACTAGCTACACAAGGCAAGTAGTGATAACACTGGAAATTATTCGAACACATGCTTATAGTTGGAATTGCACTTTAGATTCTTGAAAACTGGTGTGTGGCCATTCTAGTCCTAAAAGGCCAGCTGATTACTGTAAAAAGCCTAGAGAGCAATATGGATTTCTACCATAAGCTCTTCCCCCCCCCCTCATGTCCAAGTCTGCCATGTTGGCATAGTTTGAGATAACATAGGTCTATAAATCTTTTAATTTTATAACTCTGAGTGAAGGTTTAGATCATACAAAATGTGGTGTATTTCTGTACTTGTGTTTAAATCTTTTCTGCTTTGGTATATTATGGTGTTGAGTCTTACAGCAGGTCCAGGACATGTTTGTCTTCAAACTAGATTTAATAGGGTTTATGGAAGTGGATTAGAAATGTGTCCCATTAATTTTGTTTCTTTCATGGCTCCTGAATGTTCCCATACTGTCATTATATTACAGCCTCCTATGGACTAGAAAGATACTCCAGCAGCACACAGACTGTCTTGAAGTTTTCTCCATTGTGTCTCACATTCCACATTGCATTTTGGTTGTTACACATGTGTTTTCATACGTTTGTACTTGGGCCACAGTGATGGAGCATAACTTCCCTCTTGCCCTCCCTTCACCCAGGCATCTCAATTTGAGTGTGAGGCCAAAGCCTTTGTCAGCGTTGGTGAGAAGTGGTGTTCCCGAGGCACTGAGAGGAGAGGTGTGGCAGCTGCTAGCAGGATGTCATAACAATGACCACCTCGTGGAAAAGTACCGAATTCTCATCACAAAAGTAAAGTGATGCATTTTATTTTTTTAATGTCTTATTGGTAGAAAGGTGGATAGTTACAAGAATCCTGTATTGCTTAAAGGTTATTGGGTATAACTGAATACGGAAGCCGAAAAAGTCAATATAATGGAAGAAAAACATAACAAAAAACCCTAGCATCTGGAGTATTTATTGTGGAGTTACCTCCACATAGAGCATATTTCCCTTTAATATTTCCACTAATAATTTATAAAACTGTGACCTATTTTGGTTTGCCTCTTAGGAATATTCAGCTATTTGCTTTTTATGTCATTGTTAGAGATTTATTTGGTTAAATTCTTTGGCTTGCTCAGATTTCCTATTGGAAAGGTAACGTCTGTTATATTGCCCCTAAAATCTGTTTGCAGCTAAAATGAGAATCCAGACCTAAATGTTGAAATTTAACTTGTTTCTTAGTAGCATAACCAAGTCAATGTGTTCTGTTAATGTTTGTTTGTTAGTTAAAGGGCATATTTGGGGTTTTTTGGTCCAGCTGTTTAATTCTGCAGATCTTGGTTCTTAAGCACAACAGTAGTGTATGGAAGTTTCTGACATCAATGTTGACAACAATAATAAAGAAAAAGAAGAGACATTATATGCTCAAACATCATGCAACCGTGCTTCTCAAAATTCAAAATATAACAGTTGTTCAAGAAATAAGAATGAAATATCTTTTCTCCACAATCAGTATTCTGCGTTTGGATATGTTCGTTCTATGCACAAGCAATCCTATTTTACTGTGTTCATCAAATGATAACGTACTTAAGGACTGAGTAAGAAATGACTGATGGTGAGAGTTCACTACAAAAGTCCTCTCAGTGTAAATTCATTGTCCAAAAGATAATTAGCAAAATGAGTCTGAGTCAGTCTTTGGATATCCATGATCTGATTACACATAACCTGACTCTGATTTGCCAGGAATAATTACAAACATTATTCTGAAGGGAGAAGGGCATCTGAAATAAGACCCAGTGGGAAATAAAGCTTTGATTTATGTTGCATAATCACACAAGTTAAGAAGAAGGTAGTATTATCTGTCAAGCAAAATCTCCTGGGTGTTTCTGTTGTATTGTTTCAACTGCTAGGTGAGGAGCTGACCATGTCACTTGTGTCCCCATTCCAATATTTGGGTACTGGAATGAAGGAATGATCTGTGTGTAGTACTTCCTGGCTCTTTGAGCTGTGGTCCAAGTGTAGTATAGTGCGTGACACACACACTCCTCCTGTCTGTGAGTGAGTAAATGCACTAGGGTGTTTCATTTTCCTTCTTAAAACTGTGAAATCCTTCCACTCTTTGGCCTCTTGGCAGAAGCAGAGGAAATAACCTGGCTGTGATGCATTGAACGTTTCCCTGGAGTCACAGGCAGAGAGAGTTGGCTGATTCAGCATTGTGATATAGGGACTGGCCACTCAGAAAATACTACAAAATTAACCTCTTGAAGAAAATTAGCATTGAATGAGCCTCTTTGGCATATGATCTCATCGAGTAATTGGCTTAGGCAAACAAAAGTGAAGTCTACTTTTTAATGTCAATGCCATATTTGAGAATTGTTGTGGTGACCAAAAGTCAATTAAATGAAAATGGGACAGGAGTGTTTTTATAGTATTAGTAGAAAAAGGGTGATGGTCTGGAGGGAAAAAATATCTATTCAACTTTTATACTGAATTTTCTATAGTCTGCCTAAAGTGAGGAATGGTGGAAGACCTAGAAAAAGGTCCAGAGATGAGATTAATTCCTTTAGAAGGAGGAGATGAGAGAAAAGATGTTAGCAGGGGCAGAATTGTGTGCAGCTTTAAAGAAGGACGAGGACTTTGAAGTGGAAGGAAAGAGGATTAAAAGCGGGAAGTGACCTGGTCAGTGAAGGAGAGAAGTATGGGTTTTATTTGTGTTTATGTGGTTTTGGGTAGAAATTTGGATGGATTTAAAGGGAGTGAGCTGAGGAGCAAAGGACACTTATTGCAGAGAGGGTTGTGACCTACACTCCTGCAGTGAGCCTGGGATCCTGCGGGTCCTACAGGACCCTCTGCCATAATAGTGGGTAAAATGTATTTTGTTGCAGGGGCAGGATTGGGTGGGCAAACCCCCCAAAACCCAGACTGCGGTAATTTGTGGGAAAACACTACATTGCTCATCAGTTTGTCAGCAATGTAAAGCAAGTTTTTCTTAAATAAATAAATAAATAAATAAAGGTTTTAATACTTAAATTTAAGTGAGAGATGGGAAAAAATTAACGTCTATTATAACAGAAGTTAAAGTATTTTTTACATGGCTTAAGTAGGATTTGTTGTCTTTTAGTGGTAAAAATTGTCTGAATTCCGTTATATATCCGACTGGGTGGTTTTTTTAAGTTGCATGGGGGAGTCTTGCAGGATCTAAGGTTTTTGTGGGTGGGAGTGGGATAAAAATGCAAGAAACAATGCTTTGTTTTTGTGGGAATGGGAGTGGGTGGGTTTTGCAGGATGGGAGCAGGGGTTCTGCTGTGACCTTCCTTTCAGATAGCCAAAGCTGGCAGAATCTCTTAAGCATCTCTAACCAGGTTTGTTGGCCCCTTCTTGTAGAGTGCAGACACAGCATTGTTGTTCTTCTGTGGTTGGGGAGGGCTGCTCTGAAGGGTGATTCCGTGGACACTTGTAGTAACTTGCTTAATCTTTCAGGCACAGTCCACCCTACAGGGAGCTCAGCTGGCTGCTGGCATATAATCATCAGACTTGTTTTGCAAAAGGAAACAATGATAACAGGTTGAAGAAGTGTCTCAGGTTTACATGCAGTTTGCTCTAATCAGCAGGCTTCTTATTTGAGAACTTCATCACTTTAAGGCAGCAAGTTCACCACTTTGGCCTTTGCAGCAGTTACCAATATCTTTGAAAATGGTGCAGTGTTGCTGCTCAAATCAACTTATAGTACTGATGTACCTGTCAAATGTTTGGCAATAGTGCTTCCTGGCAGAGCAGTATAGAAAACCAAGTGCTGTGCTGGCTGGCATCAAGCCCTGCCTTCTCTGTAAAGGAACATGTGACACTTCAGATAACTTCATTTCATGTGGTGGATGTGCATCTGCAGAAGTGTCAGTTCCGCTTAGTGTGAGCAAAAAATGATAAACAGAGAGGATGTGCTAGCGACTGGTGTTCAGCCTTCTACCAAAAATTATTTAAGACCAAAAATGCTTAAGTCTTAAATGCTTTCCTCGTGATCAAGAATACTGCAGCCTTTCAGGTGTGCTCCTCTCTGCCAGAGAGCTGTGAGCAATGAACTATCATTTCTAGTCGCTGCATCAGATTGCATTGGACACTGTAGTCTTTTGGCCTTGTCTTTTGCTTCAGGGCAGTGAAAAAAGGTAGGTTTCTCACTGAGATTTCAATCAACTGCTTTGGTTAAGTGACTAGATCAACTTCTTTCATGCTGACACTTTTAAAAAATAACATTTGGAGAGTGTTCAGTGCAGCACATACAAATAGCAGCTGGCACTTCTGCTTCTCCTTCCACATGAGTAATTGCTCCACTGACCCAGCAAGATATCTGCAATTCCATCATATGCTTGCTAACTGGAAGGACATGAGGGAGTAGATTTATAATAGAGGTGGATTGTGTTTTGGTCTCAGTGTTTGGTTTTCATTATTCCTGATTAACTCTGACAATTATACATGGAGTTCTAACATGAGCTGTTTTAACTGTTCTGAAGAGAACCGGTCAGTTGTCTTAGCTAGAATACTGTAGTGTGACAGAAGGAATTCAGATCTCCACAAACTTAGTTGAGCTCCACCTCCCTAGTGCTCACCAGACTGCTATGATCTCATGTGTGTTAAGCCTCCAGAGGCTGAAAGGAGACCAGACACTGCCCCAAACTGGGGGTGCCGAGGCACATTGTTAGGGTGCAGATCCTCTGTCTAACATCCCATCTGGAGAGCGTAGATCTCACAGTCCAACTGCCCAGATCCTGGGATGAGTGGCGGGTCCCTCCCCTGTTACTTAAACATATCCTCTCCCACAACTCTAGCTGTCCGGGTCTTCCTCAGCTTTACTCTTCAAGGCAACGTGATAGGCCTAACACTTAACAGTCTCACTTTGCACAGGATTCTAAAACACCAACTGCTCTTTACTTAATAACATGAGAGAATGCAGATAATTTAGAAAATAAGAAACATTTTGGATGCAGTGCCCGTCCCTCTCTCACTCACTCTTCCCTGGAATCCCTGGGGGGCCCCTCTGTGTTCAGGTACGCAGGGTTCCCTTAGCCTCTTCAGACTCCTGTATCAGCTCCCCTGTGCTTGACCTGGTGAAAAAGGCCAAAGACCCCAAATAGGTCAACTCTTCAGGTGACTTCAGGATCTGGCCCCTCAGCTGATCACAGACCTCTACCAGGTTCTATTACTTCTCCCCTGACAAACCAGTTCTTCTGGATGGGAGCTAGCCTATTGCCTAGAATTTCTGTGTTTTAATAGATGATCATCCCGATATAATAACTTTCTATTATCAGCCCTGCATCTTACCCTTTGGAATTTCAGTCCAACTTGGAGGTGAAGAGGACAACTGTGCAGCCCTGTGCCTTCTCTTTCAGCTTGGTAAAGATACATAGAGCGAGTTCATAATCTCACAGAGAATTCATAAATCGCACAGCTAGATTTCCCCATGTAGTCATACTTCCCAGTACAGAAGTGTCTGCTAATCATCTGGGAGGCCTGGCACTCTGACTCCCATGGTTTTACGTTCCTGATAATGCTGTGCCATGTTTTACAAGCCATTCCTAGAAGTACTGCTTTTGCAAAACTATTGCTAGTGCTGTTAATGAAAATGCCAAATCAGCGGCACTGCAGTTTTCTGAAGGTGGTGTATCCAGGAGTGAGTAATCTCGTTATAGCAGAACTGCAAAAGGAGTTAATGCAATCCCCCAGCTCTCCAGTGCAAAGCTGGTAATGCGATAGGCCTGTTTAAGTATTCATAGTAAGGCTCTGCCCCCTCTTCTGTCTTGATGTTGACCTCTTTGTTTCAGTAGCAGCATTTGATTTCCGTCAGTCTTTTCGTGACCCCAGATGGCAGCGAGGCCCTGCGTTAATACAGATCTGTGTTGACAGCTGCATTGGAAGTCTCTGGCCTCTTTCAGTGGATTGTTTCTTGTGAGCAGAGTTGTGGACATGGGCTGCATCAATAGTCTTTGATATTCAAGTTTACTTCCCGATGGGCTTCAGACTCTTGATGGTTTCAGAAGCTGTGTTTTGCTTTCTTCTGCTTGTTAACAATCTCTGTAAGAGCAGCCCCTGGCTTGTTGTTGCTACGTGCCTGATTCCATGTGGCTGCTGAACAGTGAAATCAAAATGTCCTCCACTGTTTTCTAAATGGAGACTTTTTTTCTTTTCTTTTCCTTGAAGCTATATTGTGACATAGGAGATAATTGAAAACCATGCCCTGAGGTGTACACCCTTTGGTTTATTGCCTTTGGTAAATATTGACCAGCATTGTATACCATGCTTTTCATTACGCGAGTAATGTCTAGATTTTACCCACTTCTCCAAATTACTTTTGATTGGGAATTTGTGCACCATCTGTGTGAATCTCCAAAGCTATTAGCAATCCCAGATTGTTACACTCATGGGGGTATATGGAAGACAGCCAGCCAGAAGAATTAAGGTCATATCACTGTTGGGGACAGAAATGGAACTCCAGATCAAAAGATCCAGACAATCCCTATGAGAAGCATCTGTTTCTCCTGGAACTTCAAAAGAGGGACTCCTTGCTTCAAATATGGTAGCCCCTGGTCTTTGGGATAAAGAGAAATCTCTATCACTTTGGCACTTCAGTAGTCTGCTCTCAGCAGCATTCTGAAATCTAAGGGAGAAGACGCTATTAGGTACCTGAAGAAACAATACTCAACACTTTTGGGGGTCACCTTTGGACAGAGAAATACTGTTGTATGGAAGCTGTTGGTGAATAGAGTATTGGCATCCCCAAAGGTTTAAAAAAATCATGAGTCGCTTACTAAAAATCATGAGATTGGCTAAAAAAACAGGAAATTACAAAAATCAGGAGATTCTTTTTATTCTTGTTTTTCAACCTTTAGGGTATAAGCTTTTCTGTGCAGTGATTACAGATAGAAGTTTTTTTTAATGGATACTGTAATTTTTCAGGTATTCCCACAATTTCAGCAATTGGGCCTTTAAGAAAACCACCATTCATGCGAGATTTGAGATAAAATCGCTGGTGTTAACAACACAGTAAATTATTCTTTACTCATGATTATTGTAGTTAACATTTTTTGTGCATGATCCAAAGCCCATGGATATAACCAGAAAGACTCCTATTGTCTTCAGTGAACTTTTGTTTGCAAAGCATTTTGCAAACAATTCTCCAATCGCAGCCTTATCACTACCTGCTGAACTGTTAGGGAAAGAAACTGTTGGTTGTACTGTGTCTCCCACTCTGAGGCTTTGTCTACACTACAAATGCTTTGCCGGTATAGCTATCTCAGCAAAGCCCGGAGTGTAGACTTGGTTTATGACAACAGATGTTTTTCTATCGGCATAGTAACACCACTGCCTCAAATGACATTAGCTACGCCAACAGAAGCACTCTTCTGTCAGCATAGCTGCATCTATGCTGGGGTTTTTGTTGGCATAGCTCTGTTGGGTAGTGGCTGTGGAGTTTTTACACCCCTGACTAATATTGTTATGCCAACAAAACTTTGTCTGTCATACTGGACTTAAAACAATCAAAGAGAACGTTCTGTGTGATAAATTATTTCATAAGTTCAATTAGGGGAAGAAACTGACTGTGACCTCTTAGGGTGCTAAACAGTCAAACTGGAAAGTTTGTTTTCTTCCTGGGAGTTGTGGATAGATTACAAATAGTAATTTACAAAATATAATGGCTAACTGAAACTATTGGGACATAACATTTGTAGTGTCATAGATAGCGTTGATTTCACATCAAACATTCCATAATTTATTTTAATAACTGTGAAACGCCTTCAGCAATAAAGTTAGATTCTGATGAATTGAATGGAAAAAAAGCAATAGTTTCCATAGCAACTGGTAGTGAGTGGCAGGGAGCAAGTACTCTTTCAGTTATTGCTAAGCAATGGATGAGCAGGTACAAAATTTTTGCCTTTGTTTATAAGCCATCTGCATTGGTCCCAATAGAACAAGTGCTCAGTGCACAGGAAATTAAAGGCTGTCCATTATATCTGGTGATGTCTCGACGTCTCTTGTGGCTGTATAGTCCAATCTATAAGGAGCAAGGTCATAATCAGATGTCACATAGGAAACTAGCAAGTAGAAAATTGCCTATTTTGTACTATCTTGCTTTTAGAATTGTTCCTTTATTTTTATACTCTGTTGCGAACACTGATTCTACTCAATAAATAATGAACAGTTGGAAAACAATTAATCCTGACTTTAGGATCTAGTTAAATCAAGACACTGATTTGTTTTAAGATAATATAAGATTAGCTTTTTCTCCTGGGGTAAAAATAATCCATGCTTTCAGTGGACAGGTGAAAACACTTTTCATAAAGCCAATTTTTTTTAGACTTCATAGAAATGCCCCTCTAACAGAGCTGTGAATTTCAGAGGTGCTGAGTTCCAATTGAACTCAGTGGGAGCTGCACTACCTTACAGGTAAAGTGCTTCTGTTTTTAGATTAATGAAGCCATAATACGTTTCTTGTTGAACCTCCATGAGGTTGCATTTTGCATGATCATAGGTTCTCAGATATTCCTGAACACTGGTGTTGTGGAATAGGAATATCTCTGATCAGTGCAGCTTTTGTGCTGCAAAACTATGCAGTATGGGACCCCACTTCATTTCCCATTCAGCGAGAAGAGAGATGATTTTACATTGTTTTAATGGCTGAGAATTGCCTAATGCAGACCCCCATCTTTTTGAAGCCTTCTGAGATCACAGCTAACCTTAGGCTGTGGAACAATTTTGTATTTTTTATATACATTTATTTCTATTGCTGTAGCACTCTGTTAGCTGAGATACTTCTAAAAAATAACATACAAACATCCTTGCCGGTGAAGGGGAAGAATAGTTTTTAATGAAACTTCTTGAAAACACACAATTGGCACTTCCCAATCAAGATTTTCTAAAGGACTAATATATAACACCAGTCAGTAGGTCTCAGGCTGTGGCTTGTGTTTTAGTGGTTCATAAAACAAAAGATTAAGAATCAAGCATTTATAATGTTGAAGGGAAAGTAGAGGATTAGGAAGGGGAGAGGTTGGTTTATGCGGGACTATATGTGGGAGGTAGCTTGTAGCATTAGTGTGTACCAGATAATTGCATTATCAGAAAAATATATTTGGCACAACAGGGATATCTTGGGGGCACATCAGAAAAAGCCAGTAGCTGCACAGATGCCCCTTGTATGTTCTACAAGAGTAATCCTATGTTCATTAATCTTTAAGGCAACTCCCAATTTAAACAAATATATCAGTATCAACTATTTCTAGAAATCTTTAAATGCAGGGTTCTCTCTAGTTACTTTTTCTTTTCCCTGTAAAGTAGTGGTGGGCAGCCTGCGGCCATGGGCAGTCTGCTAAAATCCTGGCAAGTTCTTCGAGTGTCATTACCACAGGCCTTGTTTTCATCCGAGTGGTTTGGCTATACAATAAACCCCAGCTCAAACTTTTTTGAAGAGGGTTGAAAACCTTTATGATTTCAGGCTGGGTTTTTTAACTAAAACTGACTTAGTAAGAGCATTGGTGTTTAATGGTAAATTAAAATGCATATTAATGAAAAGCATTATACTTTTTTTTTTTAAAGGAAAATATTTTGATGATTGTACCTTTCTCAATCAAGGTGAACACTGGCATACAAGAGTGAACCACACAAGTGTTTCTCTGATCATTGTGTAGCAATGTTTCTGAAAGTTGGGTCTTGGGAAGTATATACATCAATTATGCATAAGCAGTAAGGGAAGGAGTGTTGAACTGAGCTGAAAATATCCTTGAAAGCTTTTGTGTTTATTTTATTGGCTTTATCTTTGAAATTTGTTAATATTGTCAATTGTCAGGCATCGTGTATTTTATTAATCGGGTGCTATTGTGATACCACTAACATTGTTTTCCCTTAGCAATCAAAAGAACTTAACAATTTGCTGGGATCAGTTCCCCATTGTAATTTGATGTTAGCCTATTTTCTGTGTAACTTGTGATACATTTGTGTGAGTGCCGAACTTTAATGTGAAGGTTTATAACATTTCTTAGCTACAGTTTTAGTATTCTTCTCTACTCAAGTAGAAATTCCATCAGTTATTGTACAAACCAATAATAATATTAAATCTTTCTAGAAGAAAGTAGAAAAAAAATCAAGTTTGTGTTTTTCAAGATTATAGGTCAGCATGAGCCAGAAGGTTTTAAATTATGGCAAACATCCATCTTGGAATTTTAACCAAATTCAACCCATATAAATGTAATAAGTTAAACCGCTTTTTTTCAAGGTCAGTATACATTGTAAGCATTGCACTATGACTGCTTTGGGCTGTGTGCTTTCCAGCTGTGATTCATATTTCATTAAATACACCTGAGTTTGGCATAACATTTTAGTTTCTGTTGTTTTAGGACTTCTCTGTCCAAGAAAGCTGCATTGATTTAACTTAAGGGTGAATTTAAATCCATATCGTTAAACCAGTTCAAACAACTGTTTGGACACTCTTATTTTGGTAAAGAATACCTTCTCTTGGGTTAGCTTAAGTCAGTTAAGAGCAGGTATAACTAAATTGAAATAAGCCATTCTTATATCAATTAAAAATAGCCAAAAAGCCTTTTACGTTGGCTTAACTATATCAATTTAGAGACTGTTCTTTGGTAGCTGGCAAATCTCATGTCACAAGTTGTTGTTTTGGAACAGGAGCCCGATACCTCGAGTTATGAAATGGGCTGTTGGATTTCGAGTGTGTAGGTATTCAGTGTGGCTGAGTGAGGAAAAGAGGGGAAAGCACTTTGTTTTCATTCCTAAATCCCATACCCAGAAGTGTGCTGGAGTTCTGGTATGACATTTTAGGGCTTGTCTACTTGGGAGATATTTCCGGCTGTCCCAGTATAATTAAACCACTCTAGTTATACTGGTCTAACTCCCACATGTGGACACTCTTATTCACAGATAAGAATGTTTTTGTTTTTCTTCAGTTTAGCTTAAACTACTTCCAAAGGCACATAAGCTAAACTGGAAAAAGGCTCTCTCTTGTACCAGAATATGGGCAGTTATACTAGTATAACTGTAGCGCTTTAAATTCACACCCTAATTTATACTGTTGTAACATTGCCATGTAGTCAAGCCTTTAGTGTGTGAATGTGTTTGTATTTATGCTTGCTGAGTGAGATCACACACTGGATATGGACAGAAAGCTGTGTGTAACAGTCTCAGGGAGCCAATCTGTTTTACAAGGTGTTCAGGGAGTTCATATGAGGAGAAGCACTTCTTGTCACGTGCAAACGGTGAAATATGTTTCAAATCAATGTTTTTAATACAAATCTGCATTTCTGAGGCTACAGGGGGTAGGGTTGCTAAAAAGCAGTGTTTATCACACTAAGGACATAGAGAACTAATTCATATCAAGCCACTCTTATTCCGATGTAAGAGCATCAATACAGGAAGTTAATCAGGAATAGTTAATCTGTTTTAAATATGCACCCTATATTATTCCAGATTAAGTTTCCTGTGCAAACAAACTGTAATAGTATAGGGGGGAGTCTAGTGTTTTCAGACCCTGATTTGCTTTCCATTTGACTTTAAAACCAGTTGAGTTGTCAGAAGGGCTTTGTACTGGAATCTCTCTAACCAAGTGTTTTGTACTGTATCTTTAAGCTAAACTGAGCTAAATACACACCAGCCTTCAGCTGTAGGGAAGCCTCTTACATTTCTCATTTCTGTACTGATCGTCTAATCTTTTTGGAAGAGAAGGACCGTGCTTTGAGCAGGTCTGTGTGTGGTAATGTGGAGTCATGATGCTTGTTAGACTAGGGCTCCCAAGGGGAGGAAGTGAGGAACCTGGCAAAGCACTCCCATCCTCCTCCTCAGAACCTGTTGTGCTGCTGCCCTTTACCTTCCTTTCCTTCGCAGGGTTCGGTTACTGGTTGTTGGGAGCTCGCCTGTTGCATCTTGCCCCAGGGGAAGGCGGCTGGGATGCCGGGGGGAGCTCAGAGCTGTTCATCACACAGCCAGACCGCTGGCCACGTGTTTCCCTGCAGCTAGAGCAAGTGTTGTCTGACTCGGGGGCCCCTCCCCCAAAACAATGTGCTGCTGCTACTGAACATCTGGAGAGGGCAGGTCCTCCGGGTGGCTGCTGGCATTGGAGCAGGCTAGCAGGGAGGGGGGCGCGCCCCCACTGCAGGCTCAGAGCTGGGTCCACCTAGTCCCCGGAGCCCCGGCTGTGGTGCTGCAGCTGCCCCTGCGCTCTGCCTTGCCTTCTCCGCCCCCCTTCCTCCCCTCCCCTCCCCATCTCCCTCTCCCTCCCCTCCCGCTTTCCCCTCCCCCTCGCAGTTCTGCAGCAGTCGGGGCTGGAGCACACGCCGGCTTGGCAGGCTCTCGGGGCCGAGGATGCGTTCGGGCTTTTGTTCCCATTGCGCCAGGCACAGGGGCAGGTGAGTGGGGGGTGGGGGGTGGGGGGGGGGGCTAGCCGGGGCTGGGTCAGTCGCTCCCCTGTTGTGCAAGGGGAGCTGGGGGTGAGCCAAGCACCTGGGCCGCTGGATCAGTGCAGTTAAAGTGAAATAATGAACAAAGCATCCTGCAAAATGGAGCCAGGGGAAGGGCTGGAAACACCCCCTCTCCCCCCAGTCTCCGCTGCCCCCAGGCACCTGCGGGCGGAATTGCTTGGGAAGCCCATGAAATGCATCTCAGTCTCCCCTCCTGCTGCTGAGAGCCCAGCTCTGCGAGAAGGGATGTCCAGAGACCGCGGGTGGTGGGGTGTGGAAGGGGGAATAAGGTATTGGGGGGTGGGGGGAAGGCTGTGCTGTGAGAGAGGCAGGCTGCACTCAAGGGTGGGGAATGAAGGAGTGATGGAGTTGGTGGCAGGGAGCACAGTGGCCGGAGAGGTGCTGCAAAACACTTTCCCCTTTTCTTCTGTCAGCTCGAGTTCAGACTCCTGCCGAAGCTTCTCCCTCTTCCCCCGCGCCGCATCCTCTCCCCAGATGTTCAGCCAGCCGGGGTGTTAGTGTCAGCCGTCTCTGGTGCCTGTGTGTGAACTTGCTGGCAAGGCTGCTGCCGGGAGGAGGCTGTCGATTGAGCCGGATTTAAAGGGGAATTGTGCTGCAGACAATGCTCAGCAGCAGCATCTGGAGCAGCCCTGGGGACCCAGCTACACATTGCTACACACCCAGCCAGGCACAATGACAGCAGCTGCCTGGAGCGGCTGCAGGCAGCAGGCGGGAGCATGAAGTGAAGGGATCACTGCAGTGCTCAAGATGAACTCCACCTTGGTTGGTAACCAGAGTGGGCGGCCATTCTGCCTCCTGGCCATTAGCTACTTGGAGACGGTCAATTTTTGCCTCCTGGAAGTGATTATAATAGTCTTCCTCACCGTGCTGATCATTTCAGGCAATATTATAGTGATATTTGTCTTTCACTGTGCACCTTTACTGAACCACCACACCACCAGCTACTTCATCCAGACGATGGCATATGCTGACCTCCTGGTGGGTGTGAGCTGTCTGGTGCCTTCTTTGTCCTTACTCCACTATCCCATTGTTTTGAGAGAGTCCTTGGTCTGCCAGGTCTTTGGTTATGTGGTATCTGTGCTCAAAAGCGTCTCCATGGCCTCTCTGGCTTGCATTAGCATTGATAGATACATTGCCATCACCAAACCACTGACCTACAATAGTCTGGTCACCCCGTGGAGACTCCGCGTCTGCATCCTGATCATTTGGCTGTACTCCTGTGTAGTCTTCTTACCTGCCTTCTTTCACTGGGGAAAGCCTGGATATCATGGGGATGTGTTTCAGTGGTGCGCCGACTCCTGGTACACTGATCGCTATTTCACTCTCTTCATCGTGATGATGCTCTATGCCCCTGCTGCTTTCATCGTCTGCTTCACATACTTCAATATCTTCCGCATCTGCCAGCAGCACACCAAGGAAATCAATGAAAGGCGAGTGCGCTTCAGCTCCCAGGATGGGGAGGCTGGGGAGGCACAGCACTGCCCCGATAAGCGCTATGCCATGGTTCTCTTCCGCATCACCAGTGTCTTCTATATCCTCTGGTTGCCCTACATCATCTATTTTTTGCTGGAGAGCTATGCTGTCTATAGAAACCACACTGCATCCTTTTTGACCACTTGGCTTGCCATTAGCAACAGTTTCTGCAACTGTGTCATTTACAGTCTCTCCAACAGTGTTTTTCAGAAGGGGCTCAAGCGCCTCTCGGGAGTTGTTTGCGCCTCTTGCGCAAGACAGAGGGTAGTTAAGGACTCCTCAACCTCTAGGAGCAAAAGACCTTCCAATGGATGCCATGTCTAAGGAGCAGATCGCTGTGACTGGGAAATGCAGGCAGTCATGTAAATTGCAAAATAAGTTAAAAACAGTTTTAAGATGCCAGGTTAGCAAAAAGGTTTCTGAGAAATGCTGCTGACTCAAAAATCAGGAGCGTATATTATTGTTTTCACTTTAAAATTTCATCATGGTGTTGGGGTATATGGTGTGTGACCTCCATATTCATTTTAAGAATAAAGCTGTATCCTGACACTTTTTCTGGCATGACTGAATGTAGTGGGTGTGTGTGAGCTTCAGCAAAAATGGTGTGTGTTTTTTTTTTTTTTTTTTTACAGCTTTACGAGGCTGTTTCAAGATTTATGCTCACATAGAAATGATTTCTCTCAAGTGGAAGTGTTACAGTATAATGGTGTATTGCAGGGATTTTTTTTGTGTATTTCAAAGCATATTGACTCTGTGTGTTCTTACACTGCAATATAAGGGGCCAAATGGTTTGTCTTTCAGCTCTACCTAGACAGAGCTCTAGAATATAGTGAATAATGTGAACACTTTAACATTAACTTAAACTTGTAATGAGCCATGAACGCAGCAATGTGCTCAAAACAGTGAGACACTTTTGAAAACTGATCTGGTCTCTGTGCCCTGTTTTACCAGTAAAATTCTTGTATGTGATTGGAGTACAGTATTTATATTTTCCTTTTTGAACAACTTGGATCAGACCAAAGTTAGCAGTTTAATAAAACATTTTTTATAAGCTAAGAAAAAATAGTTGCTGTTTTATGCCATCAGAATTGTGGCAGTGATTTGAGGATGATGCCTAGTTGTGAAAATTATTCTCAAAACACTGGAGAAAAGCTACTTCTGTTTGGAAGTTACTCAAGAACAACTTAAAAAAAATCTGACATGTTTTTATCTAAATTCTTCTGATATTTTACATACTGGAACTTAAGGGGAAAAGGAAAGAAAATTGTTGTCTAACCAGCTAAGGGAGCTATGTTATAAATTTAACTACAGCATTTGAGTTATGGATAACTGAACACACAGCTAAATCAGGCATTTATCTTTAATCCCAGGAAGCCTAAAGAAGGTTCGAATATAGCAGGAGCTAATTCCTTTTGGCAAGCATCTGTCATAAACTGGTCAAACAAAGTACACTATCTGAGAAACAAAGTTTTCAGTGACAACTTTTTAGGGCTGGTTTAGAATGGAGGCTTTTTGTGTGCTGTAATGTCATCAGGAATGTACTGTGGCCCTCAACTAAATTCATTCTCTTTAAAAATGCCATTAACTCTTTATTGATTCATGGAGTGCTATTTTAGTAGCTAAAGTGTCTGCAAAGTATAAATTCTTAAAAGTAATGGATTATATTTTTCCATCTCAGTGTCCTCAATACAGGGATGTGTTGTTGTTTTTCCCTCCCTTCACATAATACATACCACAACCTATCTACAGCTCACTGTTGTCAGCATGCATCCAATCTCTGTGTGCAATAGGAGTGGGTTCTGGAGAATTCTTTGAGCTCTCCACGTGTGTAGGCATTGCAGTCAGTGTGTGCTCGCAGTGCACAGAGGGACTGAAGGAAACCTATGAGAAATGGGTTACAAGACTTCTAAGATCTGGAGAAGTCTCTCCAGCTCAAGGGAAAAATCACAGTTTGTGTTATAAAATATATTTAAATCAGATCTTGATTTTCTACCATAGTATGTCATTCATGATGAACACTTATAAAGATAACTTCCTCCTGTAGATCCTCCAAAATGTATGAACAAAGGCTGTTGGTAATCCTGATGCCTTTGTGGCCACTTTATTAATCATTATTTGTGTTATGGCGCACCTAGAAAGCAGGGCCCCTTTTGCTTGGCACTGTGCAATAATAAAACAAAGAGATCGTCCCTACCTCTAAAGAGCGTGATATCTAAATTTAAGGCTAAAGACAACAGGTGGATATGACTGACAGCAGTGGGGAGTTGAGGGTAACAGTGAGACAGTTATGAAAGATGTAAGCAAGGATTGCACCAGCTGGCTAATCATTCTCAAGTGTTTTGTAAGTATTATAGCATAGGTGGTTTTTAAGGAGAAATTTAAAGCTTTAAGTCACTAATATTTAGCATTTATGCTCAGTATTATTGAAATACCCCCTCATGCAAAACACCCCTGCTTTTCCATGGTTCTAAGCTGTAGTTAAAGTTTCAAGTGTTTGAGCAGTTATAATCTAAGCATTAAAATAGCATTTAACATCAAGATGATTTATGTCAGATTTATCCACTGGGTACTAAAATCCATCACAGTAAGGTTTTAGGCATAAATGGAGGTCTGAAGGCAAATATTGCTGCATCTTTCAGTTTGTGCACCAGGAAGAAGCAGTTGAATGTTACTTAGTGTACAGTATATTTGGGAATATGTGAATTTAGCAAAAGTGGGGAATCTAAATCCTGACATTAGTATTTAACTTGTGCTGGAGAAGATACCAGCTTTACCCAGCTGGCCCAGAGCTCTATTCAAAATATAACAGTTTACAGCTGCAGATATTTTTAAAACTTAACTTGGGAACAGCTGAACAAGTCAGCATTACTCTGATGGCTAGAAGGAAGGTAGTGCAGCTGTGACTTACAGCTGTGAGATTCACTTACAAAGTGTTTATTTAAAAACTAGGCTTTTGCTCTCTCTCAATTGCCATATTCAAATCCACCGTCAGTTTCATTTTTATCTCAAAATCTTCATCAGTTAAGTTGCTTTTCATGAGATACAGGAAGCAAAACCTGGGCTTCTAGGGAATTAAAAATCAGAACAAATAGTAGATGCATCCTAGTTTCATATGCAACATCTTTCACAGATGCTTCTGAAAGGTGAAGCCATCTCCTACTGCACGGTTAGCATTAAGCCGGTCTTGTCTCAGTTACATCTACTGTTTAAATTGTTTTTTAAATATCTTTCATATACTCCTTTCATGTGACACAATGGTAGATATGTATGTAGTTTAAAAGCTGCTGCACCAGATTCATATCACACATAACTATTGACTTCAGTGAAGTTACATAAGGGCTGAATCTGTCCCAGTGTGCTTGGGACCAAGTGAGGGAGAAATAATTTTACACTCTATTGCCTTGTTTTGTCAGTTCACTTAACTTTATTTGGTATGTAGTTGACATGAAGCACAGTGCTTGTTTTCAGGGACTGTCAGCGCTATTGAGGCTATGAACTGTTACAGAGCAGACTTTATAGTCAGATCGTTTTCATAGCTACATTTGAAAATTAGTCTTTGTGCTTGGCTAAACTTGTTTGAGTTCCCATAATACGTTAAAAAATAGTAAATACTGACTAGGATCATTGCACAAACAAATGTTGTGATGAAGGGAGCATAGATGTAAAAATTATTTGTATTTTTATGAAAATACTAAGTCTGCTATGAAACTTCCATGAGCTTAAGTGGTTAAATGAATTGACTTTAATTTCAAATTTGTATCCGGGACTATAAATTCTATTTTTTTATTAGGTTATCCAACTCCTTTTCAGATCCAGCTGGGTGAGGGTTTATAACTTGTTTAATTACTGGATGGAACTCACTTGGCATCTTTGAGTCCCAGGGGAAGGATTTTCACATGCATAGCTTTTCAGAAAGTGACATAATTTATGTAGCTCATCCAATATTCTCATACTGAAAAAGAAAACACTTACAAATGATTGGAAGTTGCGGTTGTGGTGTATTGCTATTTTAAAATAGTTTTGAAGGGAGAAAATGTGCAATTTGTTAATTTTCTAATTCAAATCCAGTGACAATTTTGTTAACATGGAGTTCCTTTCTAGGTGAGGTAAAAAGAGGATGATAGCTTTGTGCTATCAAATTCTGCATTTACATGTTGGTATTTCTTCACTCCCCGTTTTATAAGCTTAATTTACTAGTGCATGTTTTGTACTTTAGGGTCCTAATTGTTAGTAGAATTTCAGACTTATACCTTCCTTAGGTACTTGGCTTCCATTACTGTAGTATCTGAGCACCTCACAATCTTTAATATACTCACACCACCTTTGTGAGATAGGGAAATAATCCATTTTACAGATAGAGAATTGAGACCCAGAGAAAATAAATGACATACCTAATGTCAAACTGGAGGAGCAAAGAATTGAACCTGGGTCTCCCAACTCCCAGACCCTAACCATGGCATTATCATTTTTTCTTCTCCCTCCTGCTGCCCCCCGTTTTTTTTTTAAATAGGAGTTTCACAGGTAAGATGCTCATCTCCTCAGAAAATGACAAATACAAGTCCCCGACTAACATCCTTCCTCTGAGAACACCACCAACTCAATACCCAACATTGATAAGCAAATATCCCTTGCTGTATTTGCAGACAGCCACACTATCCTATACATTGAACTTCCACAAGTCAAGAAAAGCTGAAGTGCTTCAACCAAGCAGTACTCCACCATCAGAGTTTACAGTTTGAAGTCAGTGGGACTGGTGCTCCGAAGTTACTAAAGTACTTTTGAGAATCCAGCCCTCAGGAAACTGTTTGGGTTTGAGATTAGCTTTAAGTTTTCAGTTTTGAAAATTTTGGCCTGTGTCTCTAAAAGTTAATACTTTTGTTTAATGTATTGAAAGTCGGAATGAATTATTGTTAACCCCAAAGCCATTTTGTTTTGGAATTACAAAGACTTTGTCACCAAGAAGTTTAATAAAAACTTTTAGACCCTGATGCTGAAAACATGTATGCATGTGCATAGATGCATTGAAATCCATGGGGCTGTTTATGTGAGTAAAGTTATGTACCAGGTGAGGTGTTTGCAGGTTCAGAGCTTAATTTTCAATATTTTGTTTTTCACACTAAACAGTTTTGCAAAATTCAGTAAACTACACTACAGTAGTGGCCTTTAAAATAAAAAACAGCACTTATAATTTAGTTAAATATAAATTTTGATCTAAAATGGCAATAACACATTTTCAAATTAGTTTTACAAAACCTCAACCTGATTTAAATTTAAAAAAAAAATCAATCTGGCTTGATTTAAATAGCTAAACCCTGTGCCATATGAAAAATTATGAACCCCACTTCTGCTGAAGTGCAAGAGATTGTAAAGGCCATCACTGTTTCTAATATTAGAAACCGGGGGATGAGTAGGAATCTTCCCTTCTTAGGCAACTTTGTGAAACTAAGATCTTCTGCAAACTCTTTTCCCAGTAAACGACAGTTTAGAGGCAGAGCAATGTGCATACTAGAGAAGAGCAGAAACTCTACCTTTGTGTTTTCAGTATAGAATTAATGCCTGCTCCCACTGGCTCAGTATGCCTGTGGCTCCCAACCTGTACACTGCGCTACTTTTCCATACACATCAATGAACAGTGTGTCTCCAGAAATCCAGCAGGTCTCTAGGGAACAATCTTCACATGGTTGGATTTAGGTTCCAGGATCTACTGTTGCTCATAAATGACCTCAGACAAGCCAATCGTGTGTGCTACAGTCTGGTATTCACTTCAGAGATTCTCCAGTTCTTTGTATCAATGTTAAGTGATTTAAATGAGGTTTGACTGAGCACAGGTTATAGCTCCTCAGCCTTAGTTATAGCTGATCAGATCGCTGTATCATCAAGTTTCATAGGCTGCCTCCAACAAGAACAATACTTCGTCCTTTAGAGGAAAGTGAAAATCCCCCATAGTGCGCCTAACCAGTTGTGCAGTGCTGTACATAGAATCATGCGACTGGAAGGGATCTTGAGAGGTCATCTAGTCCAGTCCCCTGCACTCATGGCAGGACTAAGTATTATCTAGACCATCCCTGACAGGTGTTTGTCTACCCTGCTCTTAAAAATCTCTGTTGATGGAGATTCCACAACTTCTCTGAGCAATTTATTCCAGTGCTTAACCATCCTGATAATTAGGAAATTTTTCCTAATGTCCAACCTAAACCGCTGTTGCTGCAATTTAAGCCCATTGCTTCTTGTCCTATCCTCAGAGGTTAAGGAGAATAACTTTTCTCCCTCCTTCTTGTAACAACTTTTTATGTACTTGAAAACTGTTACCATGTCCCCTCCGCCGTCTCTTCTCCAGACTAAACAAACCCAATTTTTTTCAATCTTTCCTCATGTTTTTCTAGACCTTTAATGGTTTTTGTTGCTCTTCTCTGGACTTTGTCCAAGTTGTCCACATCTTTCCTGAAAAGTGGCATCCAGAAGTGGACACACTACTGCAGTTGAGGCGTAATCAGAGTAGAGTGGAAGAATTCTTGTGTCCTGCTTATAACACTCTTGCTAATACATCCCAGAATGGTGTTGTGTTGTGTGTGTGTGGTTTTTTTTTTTTTTTTTTTGTAACAGTGTAACACTGTTGACTTATATTTAGCTTGTGATCCACTCTGACCCCCAGATCCCTTTCCACAGTACTGCTTCCTAGGCAGTCCTTTCCCATTTTGTATGGGTGCAACTGATTGTCCCTTCCCAAGTGCAGTACTTTGCATTTGTCTTTATTGAATTTCTTCCTATTATCTTCTGACCATTTCTCCAGTTTTCCCAGATCATTTTGAATTTTAATCCTATCCTCCAAAGCACTTGCAACCCTTCCCAGCTTGATATCGTCGGTAAACTTTAAGTGTAGAGAGGGAGTGTTTCCTGACTCTTATATACTATCCTCCTATTGCATGAGATCCAGTTTCCCTTAGCTTAGCCTGCATAGGTACAAATATTCATGCTCACATAATCCCCTTTTTAAGCATGAGCTTCAATAACACCACAGATGCATAAATTATGGTGCCCCCGTGTTTGTGCTCTGTGTACTTGGTCTGTGCTAGCACTTCACAGTGACCATTTTAGAGAGACCTCCGTGTCAGCAGATGGGCAAATGTATGATGGTGCTGAAATTATGTTTGCATATTTTTGTGAGATGAAAGCTGTCTGAATTTAAAACCTATTGTATATACACATGTATGCAGAAAGATTTAAAGAAAGAAAGTAAAAGACATGACCAGCTATCAAAATAAATGTGTTACAATGATGTAATTACTGGAAAGGTATATTGTGCCAGAATGGATATAAAATACACAGTTACATCAGTGCCACGAAATAGTTCATTTGGAGTTGGAAGAATAACAGGGCAGTTCTTTCCACTGTAGAATTTGTCTTGTATACCATATGGTTATTCTTGTAAGCTTGGATCTACCCTTTTCATTTTGGATTTATGACATTACAAAGATGCCCATGCAGAAGCTGTGGGTGTCCTGCATGCATGCAGTTTGCAGACCCCAGTCAGCTCACTTCTGAACAAAATCCAGCCACAGTCAAATCTAAATAGTAAGCCAGTTCCTAGTCCACCCATCTGTACTCCACTCCCTAAATGCCATCCCTTCCCATGCAGTTTTGAACATCCTTCTCCTCTGTTAGTTTGCGCTTTGCCTATATGTGTGTTTTAGTGTCCAAACGCTTCCTCTGTAAAATTCTGAACTGTGAAACCCCTCTGGTGGCAGTGTTTGTGTGACTTGGAAAGATGGATTTGTAGTTACACTGGAAAGGGGCTCAGGAGATCTATGTTAATTTCCTGGCACCATTTGACCTGTCTGTGCCCCAATAAAAGGGGGGTAATTAATGATTGTGAAGTGTTCAGTTACTATGATCATTGGGGTAAAGAGAGGGTTATATAAGACCCTAGATAGATCTAGCACTTCTGTTCTCAGCTAATGTGTTATGTTTTCTGTGATGAGCAAACCTTTGTCAGCTAACTACATGGGAGGTAGCTTATACCAGTACTTGACTCATAGTGGTGATTTTTTTTCACCTCTACTCTGATTTCCTCATCTATATGATTTGAGGCCACCTCTCTTATAGAACGTAGCTTGTTCCTTTTGACTTGACAAATTCCCAGTTCAGTTTTGAATTCTTTTGCTATAAGGAAATCCATGCTTCGCCTCCCCCTCTCCCCCAACCTCTAGGGGACTTAGAGTCTGTATTTGTTGAGGGTGACGTATTACTTAATTTACATTTAAGTTGTGGTCCACATCTGCATTATTGTTTATTTAATGATAGTGGCAAATAGAAACATTTCTGCAGATGCGTATTCAAGGTGTCTGTTAATTTATCCATATACTCAATATTTAATCAAATATTAAACCTCTTGAGCTTTAAAATTGAATGAAAACATTAAAATTATAATCAGTTGTTTACTTGCAGCCAGATCTAACTTGGTGCCTCAGCCTGGGGCACTTTATTAATCTGTTTGCTAATTTAAGTGACTAAATATCTAGAGATCAATTTAGACCAGATGCTTTGTTAAAGTTTTCACTGTCTCGGTCTGAGAATTTGAAGAGCAATGTCAGGAATACTAAACAGGTGACAAACTCTGAGCAGGTCTAGGAAGCTGCAACAGGGATCTGTGACTTGCAAAGGGACATTGATAGGAAACTGTCTTGCACTGATCTGACCTATTAGCTTTATTCAATTTTCAATTTCTAGTATTCATGCTGGTCAACATTTAAAAAAAAAAAAAACTTTGATAGGTTTTGCTCTTTTAAATAACTTTTTGAAATTCCAAAGAGATGCATCTTGTTTTCATATTAAACTTAAAATCCTAGATTTTGATTCAACAAAGTATTTGAATATACTGATCATTAACTGTGTTTACGTATTGTACTGCATCTCATTCTTTCATTTTCATTAAGGTGCCTATTTGGTATGATGTGGCAGTGTGGTTCAGTAGTTAAAGTTGGGGAAGGGAATATGAACTCCTGGGTTCTTTCACTTCTGTTGTTTTTTTTTTTGTGTGAGATGAGGATAATAGTTCCAATTCAGAAGGAAATGGAGGCAATTAAATGAATATTTGATATACTTGGATGGAATGGGCTAGATAAGTGCATATACTGTAAAGCCCATGTAAAGATGAGATGAATATGTACAGATATATCCATACACATACTAGTTGTTCTTAAATATTGCAAGTTTCACACGATACAAAGAGAAAACATATGCTTAATCAAAATAAGTCTCTACTTTTACCAAAATGGAAAACAACATTTTTCTTTGGGGTTTTCAGCTTTTTAACGGATCCATGAAAATAAGTAATTAGATTAATGGAAGACCAAATCTTTAGTATGTTAGCAAGAATATAAAGAGATTCATCAGTGGAAGTATAAATAAACATTCTGCTAGAGTTGCTTTAGTATATAGTGCTAGTGATTTTTCTTTGTGAAATCTTTTGTTTGAATATAATGTAAGTCTTTGATCTTTAGCTGACTTTAAAATTGCTAATTTCATAAGGTGAAAGTACTACAATGTGAAAAATTAATAGATATTTTCATTGCATACTATTAAAAGTATTTTGTTAAAACACCTGTTACAATGTTTTCCATAGCAATTGTCAAGAAAAAAATTGTCTAATGCACAGGGAAAGAAAAAAATACATAGATTCATGTTCTGAGCAGGCTAGGCATCTAAGAAACATTTATTTTCCTGATCTTGCCCATTTGCTGGGATATGGTATTTCTTGAAGATAAAATGCTGCACCACTTAAGAATCTTAGGCAGGCTCACTGAAAGAAATGGCACAGTTGGTCCTTTCAGATAACAGGCAGCAGTGTTGTCTTCAGCCTCAATTTTGGTCTACCTGGAAAGATTTGCAAAATATATGTATATTGTCATTCCAGAATTCCATATTGCATTCTGCAAGTTGCTGGGCTGATAAGTTGCTCTTTATGTATTACATTTGAAATTCAGCTTCCATCTTAACTCTATGGGTAAACATCGAGTATTCATCCTTCTTATTCTTGGTGAATGCAGCAGGATGGAAAATAATTTGCAGTTTCTGATCTTGGGCTTCCCTCCAGGTCTTAATATCGGTGATGTGTTCTTTCTGCATGGGTTCAGAAATTTTAAAAATAACTTAAAACTGTTAAACCACAAGCGTGAATGACTTCTCATGTATGCCCATTCAGGTTGCTTTGCTGAGCAAAATACAGTAGATAAAGTATTATTTTAAAGGCCTCTTGGTTTACCTATCTCCTTCCTTCAGGATAGTAGTGGGCAAGGCAAACTTTAATATATTCTGTGGAGGATTGCCATCGGGTATCTGCTTCATGTGGAATTTCGTTTGGGTCCGAGTCCGGTTTCCAGTGGATGGGTGTTCACCTCACAAAAGCTGTCACAATTGGCACTCTTTTTTTTGAAGTGTCGAGCAAAACCAAGAATAGATTAAATGTGTTTGTAAAGCACCTTTTTTAGGTGCTGGAAAATATTTAACATACAAGGGAGGGAGAAAAAGAGAGCCCTGACGTGAAAAAAAAATAAAACCCAATGCAGTTTAGATACTGAGGGGAAAAACACAAAGGTGGATTTTGGGATCAGTCCAATCCCTGTGTTTGAGACTTTTCTAAGGTGCAGTGTTTTGATTGTGATGCAGTGTAAAGGTATTGGGCCATGTCTACACGATCACTTAATGTTGGTAAAACTTATTCCACCGAGGGGTGTGAAAAAAAACACCATCCTGAGCGACATAAGTTTCGTCAGCATAAGTGGTGGTGTGCACAGCGCTATGTTGGCGGGAGAGCTGCCACCACTCGTTAAGGTGGTTTTATGATGTCGACGGGAGAGCTCTCGCCCATCGGCATAGAGCGCCAACATGAGTGATCTTACAGTGGCGCACCTGCAAGCTCGTTAGTGTAGACATAGCCTTAGTTTCAGCCCTGGCTCTTTCATTCTTAATCTGTCCCTGGATTTGTCCCATTTTGTGTGCCGAAACGGTCTCTAAGGAGACAGCTGAAGATCTGTTGTCATGATTCTAAAAATATAGATATATATTTTTGGGCCAAGTTGAAACTACTTAAAAAAAAAAATACTAAGAGTACTTTAACCTATTATTTCAGTCAGGATTTCTGTAGCTGACTTTTCAACTAGGGTTAATAATTGGAAATCTTAAGATTTTAGGCAAAGCTACAAATATTACTGGTTTTAAAATAGTACAAATATTTTCAAATATTAAATGGGAATAGAATAAACTGAAGCATGTAAAATACTTGATCCTAATTCCTTATGTATTTCCAAAAGTGAATTTTGTTATCTGCTACTCAGAAACAAATGTACCTTTCACTTTGAGATGCTCTGTGCTGCAGCAATGTAAAGCATCTCTTAGCCCAGGGGTTCTCAAACTGGGGGTCAGGACCCCTCAGGGGGTCGCGAAGTTATTACATGGGGGGTTGCGAGCTGTCAGCTTCCACCCCAAACCCCGCTTTGCCTCTAGCATTTATAATGGTGTTATTAATTAAAAACACTTTTAAATATATTTAAGGGGGGGTCGCACTCAGAGGCTTGCTTTGTGAAAGGGGTCACCAGTGCAAAAGTTTGAGAATCACTGTCTTAACCTGTTAACTTTTCTTATCAGTGCATGTATGCTGTGTTTTTTTGTTTTTTTAGGAAAGAAACATAACACAAAAGGAAACCAAAGCACCAATATAAAGTGTGGAGCTGTAGTAGGACATGTAATTTTAAGTATGTTGATAAGGTTCTTAGAAAATTCTCAGAACACTTGGAGAATACATTACCAACATTTTCCTTCCTGAGAAAACTGCCGAAATTTCAATCATTGTTCCACTGGGTTACATTTTTGTTTGCTGTTTACTTTGGATTAATGTATTCTTGATACATATTACAATTTAAAGGGCTATTGAAGCATTTCAAACTACTGATATGGCAACCTAGGATTGTCTGTTCTCTAAATATACAGATCATGTATTAACAATATGAAATAACCTTACTGTTTGCCTGAAACCTAACTTGTATAATACTGTTCTTTGAAGAGATGCTAGGTTTGGTGCAAAATATAATCACACGTGCAAGGTAGTTTTAAAGGCGGTATCGTGACAAGGTATTCCGTCTCTTCCAAAAGGACATTCAGAACTCAATAGCCTGTTTGTCAATCAGAGATGTTTTAGCCAGAAGTTGCATGGGATGATTTTACAGGAAGGTTTTTTGCTTCAGAATTTCTTGATCCCTTTAACAGAGCCTTGTTAAGAGTGTAGTTTTTATTCTTAAATGCACTTGCACACTTTATTTCAAAGGTCTGAATAGCTCATAAAATAAATTTAAAAAATAAATTATACTTCACATGGTTTCACTTTTGTCTCGGGTGACTTTGTATGTGACTCTGTGCTGGTATGTGTGTTTCTCTTCTCTTGCCTGGTGAGAATTTTTCCTCCTGTCTTTAATGCCTTACAGAGAGACTAGTTTGTGTGTACTTGACCAAGGCAAGAAAACCTTGACCAAGCAATTTGTGTTTATACTTTATCCACTCGTGATGTATGACATTTTTGCCAAACTCCTCTTTATAATTTTCCTGTGGGAAACTTGAGCCCTAAAAGGAAATGAACACTGCAAAAGGGCTGGCTACCACAAGGGATTCACTTTTATTTTTAGAATTGTACTACTATATTGCCATATTTGGGTGGAAAATATGCAATATCACTGAATTATTGTATCAAATTGCAGCTGTCCACCCATTCTTAGTCTCAATCAACTTACAGTAAGTAGTCAGTGAAATGTGTGAAAAAATTTGTTCTGCAAATGTGTTTAGCAAATGCTAGTACCAAATAACCCTTGTATGCTGTGTCTGAACATAATATTTCTCATTAGCAAATATTAACTATAAAAGCTGAGATTTATGCTAGTCACTAAGATCTCAGCAACAGGTGTAATTTTTCTTACTAAAAATGTAGGGTTTAGTCCAAGACAAATCTAGGAAATATGCTTACCATCAAAGACAATGAAAAGTTAGAATTTAACGTATAGAAAAGAATCTTGGGAGCGTCACTGAATTTGGACACTACAGGATAAATCTGGCAGTAGTTTAACAGGGCATCCTGCTAACAATGAATAACTATTTTATATTAGCACAGAATTGTTTAGTATGCTGGCATGTGTTTAAAATGTGTAGGTCTGTCCAAAATAACTTACCTTACCAGTGGCACATAATACAGTAGTATTGAAGTCACTAGTCTGCCAGTGTTTCTGCTAGTAACCCTCTTTCACTCATTTTAAAAGGTTGAAACTTGGCATGAAAGTGGCTTCTTCCTTACATGTTACATGTGCATTGTAACGACCTGCCACGTGTTCAGTGCAGAGTCTGAATAGCATATAAAAATGCTATTGCTTGCTCTGGATCTTTGCTTTACACCCTCACACTTCCATAGTAATCTTTTTCATGAATTGTGTTACAAAATCTTTGTAAAAGCAGTTGCACCTGTGTGGGAATTAATAGTGTAAGGTCTGGATTTGTTATGATGGCAATGAGACCCAAGGGAATCCATATATATGGTCATATAGAATTCTTGTTTAAGAAAAATTAACTTCTTGTAATTCATAGCAACTGGTAAGTAGCCAGAAGTTCTTAGCCTGACTTTGGACAATCACTTCCAGAGGTAAACTCAGGCTCTGATGGACTTAATAGTTTTGACACAGAAATAAAAAGGAATTTCTAATGTAAATAGCACCTAACCTTTTTTTTATATGTAAATATGAATGGAACTTAAGAGAACGAATGAAAAACAAGATAACCTATCACGAACATTAGGTTACCACAAAATTCTGGGATGTTTTTGCACTTGCTCGCTGCATTTAAATTATAGCTGAGGTTAATATTGTAGAACACCTTTTTCTATTAAAGATGTTTTGATAAACTGTTTGCATAACATATAAAAATGTAATTTGAAAATATTCTCAATATTCTGTCCCTCCCCAACACTTTTTTGGGACAAATCCCATATGTGAAATGACACTATTTCTAATGCTGCATCCTTTTCCACTGAGCGATTGTGTTTAATTAAATGTAAAATACAAACGAGGTGAACAGAAGATGGGATACCCAGAATGTGCAACATACAAAATATTCAACAATATACTAAAATTATCTTTTTAATATTCACTCTAAGTTTAAGTAAATTATTTTGGATATGTGCCATATATTGAATTGTTACACTTACTGCTTTGAAACAAATTTTATTTTACCTTTAGTTTAAATGTTTTTCACAAGAAAAACAGGCTATGAAAACTTTCCATGAGGTGCAAAGTTGGATATATGGAGATCTATATTACCAGAAATTTCCAGATTTTACAAACCCAGAAAGTTGTCTGAGCTTTATTATATTGAAAATCATTCGAGGTCTTTCCCTTTATCACTTTATAAATGAAACCTGAAGTATTCCAAGACATCATGAAATGATGGGACAGTTGTTGTTCACAATCTTTGGACCAAAGCGTTACAAATTTGAGAGAAGAGGTGCTTGTTGGTCCTTAAGGTACATGAAGTTCTCTCAGAGCTGATGTAGGAGTCTCTTGATAGGAATAAGTGTACTGTTCTGGGCAGGCATATAAGAACTTCATGTTTTGCCTGATTTAAACAAAAATATCTAACCTTTGCAAATGGTTACAATATGAGAGGCGCTTTCTCCTGACACTTCCAGTTTATCCTGTGTATTCACTTTGCCCGTCATGCCTTTTTGGGGGTAGTATTGTAGATCGTGGCAGAATTCAGTATATTTGTTGCCACATTTATTTGAGCAGGGATCTATGCGCTGTCAAGTTGCTCACTTGCTAATATCTCTGATACTTCTGTGCTAATAAAACAGTTCTGTGCGCTGCTGACACCTCTTGCACCCTTTTACCTAAGCTCTGACTACCTGTATTGTTTGTGTGTTGACTGTTTGTCCTACCTCCTTGACTGTTTGTCTTGCCCAGTCATAAGTGGTGCTCTCAGGATCAGACCTTTTCCAAAAAGCAGTTCCCAGGACAAAAATAATTTAAATAAAAATTTTCACCAGGTAGCAGAAAGAGCAGCCAATGATGTGCAAGTAGGCTGCAGACTCCTCTAGCATTTTAATACTAGCCATAGAGACAGCTTTTTATTAAACTCTAAGAAAAATAATCTTAAACATAGTATCTGGAATTACAGATATAAAAAGTACATTTTAAAATGTGCAAATATTAATGTAGATTACATGTCTCATTATTTTAATTACCCTATTCTTACCTCATTTGGCATTTATGAGCTTTTTGTGCTTTAGCCCCTGAAGTGTGTTGCTTTGGTAAAGCTTTCAGATTATTTTAGCAAGTTGAATCCCTGGTGTAAGATAATTTACAAGTGAATGAGCTTTCAGGGTCTGAAACAAAGTTAAAAGCCAAACAAAAACAAAAAAAGCGCTCTGTAGTTTGCATTCTTGTAGTCTGAAAACTGTCATGTATACGTTTTTTTACTAGCAACTGAAAAATGTTTGCATTGTTTGGGTCTCATCAGTCTGTTAAAAGGAATGCGTTGTCATTTTTAAAGCCTATATGCTTCTGGATGCTATTTATTGTTTATTTTGTACCTACCTTTGTTTCTCCTTCAACCTTCTTGTGATGTCAAAAGTTGTTCTTGGTTTTTTGTTTTGTTTTGTTGTTTGTTTGTTTTTTTTTAATTGGGTTTTTTTTTCCTCCAAATCTGCCTCATAAAGTTCTCCAGGGATGGATATTTTTCCAAATAAGTTGGAGGCCTAGGGGGCCACCAGAGGGCTGTGTGCACATTCTGATGAAGTTTATTTTTAATGTGACTCTTAATGACTGCCTTGCCTAAAAAAAAAAAAAAAAATTTGTTATGTCTTTCAAATGCCTTTGGAGCAGTCCTGAGAGAACCTCAAAATGTTTAGAGTTTAGAGAAGTCTCCAGAATTTTGGTGCTTGTCTGGACATAGCACTTCCATGACACCCAAAGATCCCCTTTTCCCTTAAAGGGCCTTTTGCAGCTTTCCCTCCCACCTTTGTACCTGTAATTGCCTTCTTGGAGTGGTGCACAGTGGCTCCCTGGGTTCTGGGCTTGGCTGCAGGCTTCTTTCAAGTCCTACTGGCCACCTTCTCCCTGACTTTCTCTACCCTTGTAAGGGGTGCCCATTTCATCCTTTGGCATCACCTTCCTTCTCCTTGCATTAATTCTCTGCCTCTCTCCCCTTATGTTCCTTAAGTCCTGTGTCAAGGTTGGGAGGGATAAATTGGGCCTACTGAACTCTGCAAGAAGATCAGAAACATGGGGAGAAAGACCACTTGTCAGTGTCCTGCGTTCTCTGCGTGGCAGCCTGAAGTCCTGCATTGTAGCAAAAGTGTTTCAGGTTGCACCTTCCTCAATCTCTGGAACACTGGTCAGGACTGTAACTGCACAAAGATGGCTGTGCAAATGCAGGACATGCCCAACCCGATAAACATTTTTGGCAGATATGCTATGTTTGGGGGGAAACGTGGCACAAGGGTGTAAGCCATTTATGTACAGTCCAGTTAATGCTGAAGCCAGCGTGTTATATTTATCTGCAATAGATAATTTTGTATTTACTAGCTTGAAAACTGGTTTTCATTGTTTATTTCAGTTTTTTTTAAACTGACAAATCATCTGTACTTGTGGTATTTCACTATCCGTTCAGGGGGAAAAAATTCTAAAAAACTGTTTAAAAAAGAGACTGATTTGTTCCAGCTTCCAAACTTTCCTCCTTGTTAGTCAGTGCAATGAGCTGTTATGGGAATTCTAATCTTTACAATACTTGCTCCAGTTCTCATGGCAGTTTTCCACTCTATTACTTTCTTTTTCTTCCTGTCATTCTTAGCTTTCTATTTTTTCAATCCCGGTTTGTGAAGGGTGTGTACTCAGAAGGGCTTCCTTCAGTTCCCAGTCCCCTGAAAGCATGAGAAATTGCCCAGTGAGCCAATTCTCACAGCAAGGTATAAAAATAGTAGTAAAGGAAAGGTTATACAATGCTAGAGTTGCAACAGTTTGTACTAATGGTTAGTTTTCAAAGCTGTGTTTTGAAAAACATTTTTAAAGCTTTATCACTTCCGTATATTTTTCTCTCCCAAATCTGTTCTAGCAGCAGGAATCCGCTTTAGTGATACTTGAAGAATTGCACCAAAACATAAGGAGCTGAGGGATGAAGTCACGCAAAGCCAGGGAGAGACCTACTCCAATCCCACTTTTTTTGACGGGTAGAAATGATTGCCTGAAAGATGTATTTATGATCATTTCTAAATAGATGCCTTTGCAATTATGATTTAATATGTGGCTTAAATGGGAGATTTGTTCCTTTTGAATTCAGCCTTACTTTCACTACCCACTGCTCTGTCTCTGCAACAGGACAAGGTACTTAATACTTGGTACTTAGGACCTCTGTGACCTCTTTCATACCAGAATAGATCATTTTTTAATGTAATTTCTTTTTTTCCCTTAAAAAGCAGGCCACTCTATTATATCTCAGTGATGCAAACAGGTAAGCACATGAGTCAAGTCAATGGGATTACTTGCATTAATAAAGTTACTCATGTGCTTAAATGTTTGCATGATTGGGTCCTTAAACAATACATTTCTCTGGTTACCTCATCTACTAATTAAAGGCAATAAATACCCTCCTTAGTTGCCTTCATTAACTTAAAAAGCTTATTCGTATGCTAAAATTCTTTAGTGTTGCATTATGATTGCTTCTATTTTCCTAATGATGTGCTAGACTTTTTAAACACATTAAATTGTTACAGAACTGCAGCGATGTATGGTACACAGATCATTTGCAAGACAATCCAATAACTTGATACTACTAATAATTTAATTGCCTTTATAATGAAATGGTTGTGACAAGCCACAGAGAAGAGTGTTATAATAATAAATAATAATTAATGGAGATATCCCATCTCCTAGAACTGGAAGGGACCTTGACAAGTCATCGAGTCCAGCCCCCTGCCTTCACTAGCAGGACCAAGTACTGATTTTGCCCCAGATCCCCACGTGGCCCCCTCAAGGATTGAACTCACAACCCTGGGTTTAGCAGGCCAACGCTCAAACCACTGAGCTATGCCTCCCCTCCCTGTTCAACTTGGATTAAAATTACAAGCGAGGATTAAATATGGAATGAGAATTTTGGTCCCCATTTGTTATCAAGGGTTTTTTCCTGAGCAAAAGATCAAGTGAAAGTATACATTAATGTATTCTAGGCAGGGCTGGCCGCACGGCCTAATGTAGAAGCGTTGTCACTTTTGTAGAGTGCTTGAGATTTCACATGTTTAGAAGAGCCTCCTGTTGTTGGGGTTTTTTTTGTTTGTTTTTTTTCTCTCTAGCAAACAAAGGTGATTTATTTTAAACATATCCTGTTTGGAAACAAGCTCTCTTCCCTTGTGGTTCCACACTACATCTTGCCCTCATGCTGCAGCCTTTTACGTGTAGCAAACTTCCATAACTTAGATGTAAAGGGGACATAATCTTTTAATTGCTCCTCAGTCATTGACACAGTAGCACCTGATGAAGGGAGCAGGTGATGCTTTCAGTAGTATAGACAGCCTAATGAATTCAGATGGTCATTCTTTTCAGATGGTCATCTACCAGTGAGGAAATCTGATCTCATTAGCCGCCTAGGAAGGCCCTTGTTCCAGTACTGAAATGAGACCATTTATATAGTCAAATGGAAATCAACCAAGCATAAGAACATATGTTTATTCTCATGCATTTTGGTGGTGATACTCGTCATGGTATTCAGCTAAATAAATGCTAGGACATGACTACCCCCAACAGGTGCTAAGATACCATGTGATGAGAGCCCATATAAAAACCTGGGTATGGAGAATGTGCTCTCCTCTGGAGGAGACTTACATATGGCACCATTAGCCTAACCCCTTGCCTCTGATTGCAATTCAGACTCTTACTGTGACATTTTTAGCACACTTGTTTCTATTTTGGAGAGGGTATCTACAGGCTTATGACATGCTAATTATCATGTGAGACTGAATGAACCTGTTGGTCCTTTTGTCTATATCTGGGGTTCTCAAACTGCGGGTCATGAGGTTATTACATGGGGAGCTGTCAGCCTCCACCCCAAACCCTGCTTTGCCTCCAGCATTTATAATGAGGTTAAATATATTTTAAAAGTGTTTAATTGATAAGGGGGGTTGCACTCAGAGGCTTGCTATGTGAAAGGTGTCACCAGTACAAAAGTTTGAGAACCACTGGTCTATAGCTAACGTCCTTTAACAATTGCACTGCTGATCTTTACTACTATGTGCTGCACTGAGCTCAGTGGACTTCATGACATCCTTCTTTTTTCAATGGGATTACAGAGCAATAAAGTAGTATACAAGAATGAGGGTGAACAAATTTGACTACTTATGTAAGCTGTTGTATTTTAAATAAATGGTACATATTTAAAAGATGTTGATCCTTTATCTGATTGAATTAATAATATCAGCAAGAGAAACTCACAAAATACAGCATATCTACTCAGAAAGAGACAAGCTGGGCAGAATTAGCAATCTTCCTACTTTTAAACCAAAGTTCAGATTGAACAAAGATTTTGGAATTCCCTTTAGGAAACAATCACAAATCAGTGAGAGAGTCACAAGTACAGATTCAGAAGAGGGAATAAAACTGCTGTTTGCTTATTATGCAATGTAAAGCATTTTGAAGCGAGCTCAAGTGAGATTCTCATCGTCTAATAGCAGTGTAGGTTCACATGGCTCTGCTGAGAGAAAGCATTCAGCTTCTGGGTACTACTACTGTTTACAGGTTTCAGAGGGGTAGCCATGTTAGTCTGTATCAATTAAAAACAATGAGGAGTCTTTGTGGCACCTTAGACTTGTATTTGGGCAAAAGCTTTCGTGGGATATAACCCACTTCACATCTGATGAAGTTGGTTATATCCCATGAAAGCTTATGCCCAAATACATTTGTTAGTCGCTAAGGTGCCACAAGGACTTCTCGTTGTTTTTACTGTTTAGTCCATCCACAAAGCACTAGCTAATTGGCCTTCCAAGTCATATTGGTGTCTATTGCATGGCTTCTCCCCCACTTCCTGATGATTTGCTGGCGCACCGACAGTCTCTCAGGCAGATTTTTTTATTAATTTTTTTGGTCCAAACTTAAAACAGCTCCTCAGCTCACCCTTTACATTTTAGGCTCTGACTGCTTCCTGCAGCCTCCAACCTCTGACTCACTGGGCCTCCTGCCTCCCATCCCCTCAGGTGCCCTCTTTTGAAGCCTAATCTGGGTCAGTTAATGGGATGCAGGTGCACTGGCCCCGGTTCCTCTTACAAGGCAAGTGTCACCCTGTGACACTGATATCAGCAAGTTCAACAGCCCTTCCTGACCCCATTGTACTACCTGGCCCTTCTTTCCCTACCCCAAGAGCCTTTAATGCTATTCTTGGTGCAAACACAGATCTTGGAAAGAGCCTCTGCCACCTCCATCTTCTCGATCTCAGACACCTCCTTTTCCAGGGTGGTTTTGTTCTCAAGTAGGATCAGTTCCTTTCTCAGACTGGATTTCTTCACTTCCAGCTACTCCTGCTGTTTGTAGCCTCGCTCTATCTCCTTCTGCACACAGTGTTCTAAAGGTGGTTGCACCAGAGCCATATACGCACAGTACTGCCACCTCCCTGAGCCATGATGTGATGCCTCTTGTATGCAGCCAGTAGAGTATGGCTTTTCTTTTTTGTGAAGTCATGTCCTGCTCAGGCTTGGATCCCATTTCCTGTCTATTTTCACCCTTATTGTGTCTTGGCATTTGGGGGGGGAGGGGAGTGAAAAATGACTTCTCCAGTCTAAACTGGGGGTGAATTTTAGTGTGGCAGACTACAATGACCAAAGATGGTTTGACTGGCACCCTCAGTTTACCTAAGAGGAAGTAGAATTTGTGTAGTGGCAGTTGGGTTCCGTACAGATTGAAAGGATAGATTTTTTTTTTTTGGTCTACTGACTCACTACCACATCCTGTAGCACTTGATGGTATTTTCTTTGGCAATCTCCTAGCTAAGTGCTGACCATGCCCAGACCTGCTTAGGTTACCAGATTGTGACCTGAGGTGGTTGGGCTGCAGGCTGTCTACCCTAGTCTGTATTGAGTGAAGTGCACAGCATACACTGATGGTCTATCAGCCATTCATTCCAGCACATTGTAATTTATGCTGATTTTTAAACTGCATCCCTTTTAACATACAGATTTTTCTCTCATGTTCTTGTTTTAACAGGAGTCTCCCCAGGACAGCGCAATCACTCGGGACATCAATCGCACGTTCCCAGCTCATGATTACTTTAAGGATACCGGGGGAGATGGCCAGGACTCCTTGTACAAAATATGCAAGGTATTTTATAACCTCGTGTGTGGTGTTCTTGGTCAACATACAGTTTTTATGTTTACAACAGTTATGTTGGATTTCAATTGGTCATGTTTCCCCTTTGCTTATTTTTTCTGTAAGCTCAGTTGAATTGAAAAGTTGCCAGAGTGCAAAGGTTGTTTTGGCCCATACAAAATAACTTCAGTTTAATCCAGTTCCTAGTGGACTGGGGTCCACAACACTACAACCACCCTCATATGCTGCTGGTATTAGCATCCTTGATGGCCATCTCAGCAGTGAGGCCAGGACTGAACGGGGACAGAAACTTAAAACCCAGGGCATGTTGGATGGGTCATGTGGGGAAAGCATATGTCACACACACAGTCTCACTCCTCTCTCTCTCTCTCTCTCTCTCTCTAATTATGCAGGAGTGAACCTAGTGCAGATCTTGTTGTATTGTCCTCTTCAAAGGAGAGGTCTCCATGTCTGATTTAGATCCGCCCCTGTGAATCATGTTGTCATTGAAAACAATGTTGATAGGGAATTACGCAAGTAGAAATAAATGGCAATTTCTTCATTGGTTCAACTTTCTACAAATTTCTCACAGCTAGTTTTGAAACTGAAGTGGAGGCACCACAACACGAGCAAACTAAGCCGAGAGATCGATTGTCCCTTTATTTCTGTGTAGTGTCTCGCTCTGCTCCTGCTGAGAGACATGATGCTTTATGTGGCCAGGTGCCCACACTTCAGAGAGAAACGACGACCAAGAATCTCATAAATGAGCTCACTGGGTTGGAACCTTTTTCATCTTGTCTGTCTGTCTGTCCTGTGCTAAAATGTTTGGCGTTTTCGTTTCAGTGGGATACAGAAAAACTAAACCAAAGTGCAGTTGAGTTGTTAGAACCTGTAGTCTCTGCTGAAGGAAGGAAGGAATATAAAAGAAGGGGTTGGAGCTGCAGGTGAAGGTTAAGTGCCTCAGCAGAATAGTCTAGAGGGGCCTAGCTCTGGAATAGTAGGGAGGCTGCTGATCAGGGGTATTGTGTGGGGCTAGAGCTGCACGGTGGGAAGCTTGACCTGCGTGTGCCTGTCTGTGGCCAGTGCTATTAGACACTAGGTTTTTATAGGATCACTGGGCAGCCCACTAAACAGAGGAAGGTGCAGCAAAGTGTGAAGCATAAAGAGCTCACCGTTTTTAGAGGGACACCTAGTTTTTATTCCTCACAAAACCTTTAGAAATCCTTGATCTGTTCAATTATGCAAATATTTCTGCACAGTTTTGATATTTTATTTCTATTGATATCAGAACACTGTACAAATGGGGATGGCCTCATTTCTGTCCATCACATCTACAGATTGAGATACAACCCTAAACAATGCTAAATTAAAGTGTTTCTTTAGAATATGTCCTCAGAATACAACAGATGATCTTGTGGAATTTTCATAAGAGCTACCGTAGTCTAATAGAGAGCAAAGATCTTGCAGAAGATCTAGGTATCTGTAAAGCTGAAAATAATTATGCATCTCTCATTAGCATTATAAACCAGCAAGCACACATTTAAGTGCTAATTATCTTCTGCATTTTAATGATCAGGTAAAAATGACTGTTTTCTGTTTGATCCAATTACCTTGTTTGACCAGAGTATCTCAAGCTTTCAGCACTCTGATTCTGCATTTAGAAATTCTTCATGTGGTCTATCCCTCAGGAGACATTTCTTCATTTTGAAGCTTAAATTTCTGGCACATAGTTTTTCATTTAGGATATAATTTAAAGATGATGAGCTTTGCACAGGGGACTGTCCTGGGCAGAAGGAAATGCTTGTGCATTTATTGCGTATAATTACAGTAATTTCTTGCATATAATTACAGTAATACTAAAATCAAACACTTGGTAACCAGTTAAAAGATTTTTCTGTACCACGATACCCTGCATAAACCCAGTAATTTGAAATAACACCTCAAAATCTCAAATTTTGCTGTAAAAATGCTTTGGAAACATAATTCTTTGGTTACTTCTGTTTGATCTTGATGGTTTATCCAGTATATTTTGCAACAGTAACATACCGGTGAGATCACTCTTAGGCTAGCATAGGAACTGGACTGATACCCATTGCACCCTTTCCATGACTTCAGATTCATTGTGAAATTGTTCTCCTGTTCCTTGGTGGTGATCGTTTTCCGTTTGATCTTTATTTTGGAAGCAGACTAAGGTGCTCAAAATGATCCTCACCCAAACTCTCTTTAGTCTTGTACCTTTCAGTATCTCTCTTCTTAGCAGCAAGTCTGTTTTATGACATTAATTTTATCCACGTAAGGTTCAGCTGGATTGTGTACAGAATATCGGCAGATGTTTCAGCAGCTCTCCTTTTTCAGTTGGGGTTTCAGATGTGCCCTTGTCTGTTGGCAACTCCTTTCTATATGTGACTGCCTAGGATGTTGACCTGGTATCATGTGCAAGAGGAGTTCCTGCCATTGTAATGCTGTCATTTTAGAGCGTAATCATCTTATGCTGCAACAAAGGCAAAACAGGATTGTAAAAGGACCCCTCCCCAACAGATAGTTATTTTTATACCATAGACCCATCAAATAATGAACTAAAGGTTAAGTGGGGAAAATATTTAATGATTCTTGATTGGCAAATGAAAGTCAATCCCTGGGCTAAAGGATATGAAAATGTATTTGGGTCCAAATTTGACTGGAATCAGGACTATCTAGAGGCTGGCATGGGGCATAAGAAGAGATAAGTGGGGACTAGATGATCATGATAATCCCTTCTGATCTTAAAGTATATGAGACTTCTCCATGAGTGGGTTGTCAGCCAACAAAATTGGTGCATGCTATAATTACAAGGCCAAATACTGTCTACATATGTATGCACCCTATTCCCACTGCAGTCAGTTGGAGCCATGTATTTGTAGCCAAGGGAAGAACTCTGTAACCTTGAGGAACATCATGTGCCAACATGTTGCACTTAGGAAATGGAGGGTAAATCTATTCTATAAAGTTCACTTGCACAGTTAGATATCTTTCTTCCTTGCCTTACTTTTCTTAAAGACCTGTGGCAGTTTGAGAATAATTTAAAGAGGAGAATCCCCAAACAGGGCCTTGATTTGTCCATAAAAGCCACTACTTCACACATCCCCATTTGAGATGATCATGTTACTGGATCCAAAGGTGGGATGGCACTACATACTGTGTTGATCTAAAATATTTTAGAATTGCTATCTAATGATAAGTTTGCATTGTCTCCAGCACACTAATGGTAGAGGGTATTCTACGCATTTGAGATTTGATACAGACTAAAATGTTCAAATTTTAAAATGACTTGAAGATGAGCTGTGTATGGCTTGAAAGCTTGTCTCTCTCGCCAACAGAAGTTGGTCCAATAAAAGATATTGCCTCACCCACCATGTCTCTAATATCCTGGGACTGATATGGCTACAACTACACTGCATACAGAATGTTTCCATGGCATTCCTATACAATATGAAATCACAGTTGCTTGCTTGCCATTTTTTCTTGCATAGGGCCCATAATGAAAATTAATGGGTCATTTTTTGTGTGTACTCCCTGAGGCTACTGAAGAAATGTTAGGCTAATCCAAAGGTTTTCAAACTTTTTCATAGTACAGGCTGCCTTTTAATAGAGAGGTAGTCTTACTCCTTCCTCACTTGTGTTCATGTGATTCATAAGCTCCTGACATCCTGATTGCAACTACAGCAATTGTTGCTCTGTAAAAGTAATCTTAGGAAAGTGGTTTAATGTACTTTAAGAAGCCCTCAGAGTGAGTTAGCAGCTGAAAATGGTCCAGCACCTTGCGGCCAACCAGGTCTCTGCTGGCCATCAACAATTGCTCTCCAGACAACAGTTTTTTCTTTGGATTAATCATTGTGCAGTAACATAGCAGCTAAACCATATCCTGGAATCACAGGCCAGTCATGACTGAAGGTATACACTTCAGTACTTAACTTTTTCCTCATGCAGTTCTGCTCTCTGGAGAGTGCACGTCTTAAACTATTGATTCTCTTTTCAGGCCTATTCCGTCTATGATGAAGAGATTGGCTATTGCCAAGGCCAGTCATTTCTTGCCGCTGTGCTGCTTCTGCATGTAAGTCCCCCCCCACACACACTCCCATTTATTGTAAGCCCCAGACAAAACAATGCTCCAATTTATCCAGAAGAACTCATTTCAAATTCACTCATATTCGTGCCATAGCAAGTCCCCTGCTTATTTACTCAAGTGCTTGTTTGTCCATAATTATGACTTTGGGGGAAAGAGAAGCATGTTCCATTTAAAGTTCACTGCAGCATCGATAATGAGTTCGTGGTCAGTGTTCACTTCATTTTGCTTCTGGTTCTAGCTTCCTTTCCACCGCAAGCTGTCTTAAGCTCAGATCAGACTCTCTTGCTTTGTTTATGCTAAGTAGGCTGTCTGGATAGAAATGACTTTAGGGTTTAGGCCACCTATGAACTCCTTGTAAAGGTACCCATGGGCGGGGGGAGGGCATCTCTGATTCAATGTAAGCTTATAGAAGAGCTTTTATTGGTATTGATCATAAGGTCAAACCGGGGTTGCCATGGCTTTTGGATTAAACAGGAACATATTCTGCAGCATGTTAGTAGTGTGTGAGTTTATTAACTCTTAGTGGTTTGAACATTGCTATGTGTTTATTCTGGGCCTTGTTTTTTGTGATTTAGATGTTAGTCAATGACCCAAAATTAAAATAGATTGAGTCTCAAATGTATTATTTTTCAATTATTAGTATTGGGTAAATTTATGCTTAGTGTAGTGATCCCTTATCTATCTAGGTATTGAGTGGTCTGAACTTACGAAAGCTGCTGCTATCTGTTTTACACTTAAAGTACATCTGAGTAGAAAGTTTTGAGACTTACTCATGTTTGTGTGAAACATCTTATCTTATGTGAAAAAATGTAAAAATTTCTGCAGCTACATGCTATTTTTAGATCAATATTTTTGAAGTGTCTCTGCTTTTTGTCATAAGTCCATATTTGAAACTGCAATTCCTAAGCCCTGTAGGATTTTGTGATATTCTCCCCCTGTCCCCCGCAGCCAATTTTGAGTGATTGCTGCTACCATGCAGAACTAAATATAAAGATTTTTGTGCGTCTCTCTCCAACGGACAGTATGTATGGTTTTCAGAGTAATATTTTCCCCTAATTCTGTGACGTTTAGGAGGATACAGAAACATATTATAAACTACACTCTTTATAAACAGAAGTCAGATGGACTGATAGTATCTAACTGTAATGCTTTGATTCTCTGTAACCTGTATAATAAAACTGAAATTAATTCTTCAGCACTGTTCTGAACCCAACCAGCAGTAAAGGTTTATTCTTGCTGCTAGTAAGGGGACCGAACTCTGCTCACTAACAGATATGCTTTCTTTTAGCTGCCAAAATGCTATCTGCCTACCTTTTTGGCACCCATTGGATTAAGGAGACTCATAGAGACAAGAACCAGATCATTCATACATTTTCTTAGAGCTCATTCTTTAATGTTAGTTGTTTCTTCTTAGAATGAGCTTTGTTAAACTGAAGGCTGCAACTTAAAAATCTCAGTTTTTGTTTCTCTCTCACTTTTTGAGCCTCCTGAAAGGCAGTCTTTGGAGTGTGATTATTAGGGGCTATGATGGAATTCATGTTACCTTGTCTTATTGGAAAAGGTACTGCTACGTACACCCTGCAGTCCCTGAGCAATAAAGGGAAATGTAGTTTCTGCAAGTCCCACACTGCCAGTATGGGAACATCTCTGAAAAGTTTTCAGAGTTCACTGACTGCATCTGTGGATGAATAATAGAGCACTTGAGTTAGATATTTTGACCTTTACAGGAACAAGTAATTGACCTGAAGAGTCAGTCTTTACTGCTGTGGAAAGAACAGAACTGCTTTGTGATGCCAAGGAAGGATGTATAAATACTGACAAGTAATGATGTTTCTGTCTCCAACTGCTGGCAGAAGGGGGAGAGCGAAGTGTCCCAAAACGGTGTAGAGAGCTGCCAAATCTGAACTTTGGGTAGTAATAACCGACTCTCCCTTTTTAATCAGTTTGAATAAAAGACCATCAAATGAAGTAACAGCATTTTTAAAAAGTAGAAATAAAAATTGCTACTGTGCGTTTAGCATCTTGTAGTAATACTGTAAAAGTACTGGTCATATCTTAACTGTGTTAGCTGACTGCACTGAGGAACTGGACGGGTTGGGCTCGCAATCTATAGGAGTATAATTTGATTCTGAAGTCATTGACCAGATTTGGGACAGCTACTGCATGAAATAGAACCCTTGGGGATCTTTAAGGTTGAATTGTGTGTTTCTAAATTGAGGAACTAAGAGGGAATTTGTCACACCTAGCCGGTGTAAGATACCGTTTCTAAATCCAGTTGTTATGATGTGTGCAATTATCCTTATCCATTATGAAAAACGGTTGGTATCTTGATGGTAAGAGCAAGATGAAGGAAGGAAATAGAATAATATAAATATGTCAACAAGATTTGTTCTTTTTGACAGATGCCTGAAGAGCAGGCGTTCAGTGTTCTGGTCAAAATCATGTTTGACTATGGACTCAGGGAACTTTTCAAACAAAACTTTGAAGATTTGCACTGCAAGTTTTATCAGTTGGAGCGCCTCATGCAGGTAAGTGTCCAGATTGCTTTGAGGTGAACAGGTCAGACTTAGTTGCTTGAGAGCAGCATTTTATCACAAGTGAATAGTTTAGTTTTTGCACATTCTTCTTATACCCTTGATTGAGATAGAGGACAGCTGTGCACCAACATTGTTCCAGAAAAAGAACTTCCTTTAGCATAATTATTCCAGTTGCAACTTGTAAAATGCCATAGGATAGCATTAAATATTTCTTCTACTGTACAATTCTCTTGTAGATTTGAGAATTATAAGCATGATATAAACAGCTGCTTTTAAGTCAAAACTAATGAGTGTGCTTTTTTTTTAAGGAGTGCATTCCTGACCTCTACAACCACTTTCTGGACATCAGCCTTGAAGCCCACATGTATGCCTCCCAGTGGTTTCTAACCCTATTCACTGCAAAATTCCCCCTCTACATGGTCTTCCATATTATTGACTTGCTATTATGTGAGGTATGTATTACAGATACAATTATACAACTTTGTACCTGCAGCAACTCCTGATGGACTCTTCCTATCAAGTCTAGCTTGATTGCATTCTTTGTTCATGTCTGTTTTTTGAGTGCTGGACAACTGAGGCTTGAAGTACAATTTCCCATATAAAAATGTAAACTGTTACATAAAAACTGTTCTGCAGCAATGGATGTGTGTTTTTTCAGCATTTTTTGGATGTTCTATCATAGAATTAAAGTTGATGGCATTTTTTGGTTTTAGATTGAAGTCTTCTATTTTTTAGAGCATCATTATGTCTTTTGTCATTCTATACATTAGTTACAGGCTAAAGAGGTTAATTTTGTGCATGTAATCTCTTAACAGTTGTAAACCCTATATAAAAAGAACACAGTATTATGGAGGAAATAATTTTATGTTTCTAGTTTTTTAGAACTAACAAGTAACTTTTTTTTTGTTTTTGTTTGCCTCTTTTATGTGTAAATACCATGTAATGATAGACAATATTAGGGCATCCCTAGAGTACTGGAGTACTCTGCATTTACAGCCTGACTTTGGTAATCTCATAGGCCTGATAACTCTCCCTCCAAAGAAACTGAGGTCTCATTCAATTTCTCAGCATATATTTAATAGCAAAATTCTTTGTAGTGAAATCATGTATTAAGACGACTTAGTTGTTTTTTATAACAGTATAGTTAGCAGTATGTTAGGAAGTAATTTAAGTAAAATCTAAACTACCCTTGTAAACATGAATGAATACAGCACATTTTGCAATGCAGTGCCCTTGGGGTTTTTTAATCATTTGTTTGCTTACTTGCTGACTACTAAAATGCATGATTTCTCAGTGGATCTCCTAGTCATTCGTGTGAAATAGTAAAGTTCTGCTCTATTTCTTTTGTTTAAAGATTGCTGCATTCATAAATCTCCTGGTCAGTGTTTTGCTCCCTATGTAGCTATGTTTCTCTGGAACCTGCTGCTTGCTTTGCCTAGATGCTAGTGTAATAAAAAGCAACAGATGGCAGAAAAGTGGTCTCTGCATGTTGAGCTAAGATATCCTGTAAAGCAGAAGTAGATTCTACTTCTGAATATAAGGGACACTTAAATAATTAATCAGTTACTTTAATAAACCGATTTCAGTTCAGTTAATGAGTAGCCGAATAATTAGAATAGGGCCGTCTTCAAGAGCTAGTCATTTTTTCTCCATAGCAAGAATTTCCCAGACTTTTGAAAGTAAGAGAGTTAATCAGATGTGAAATCCAGAGCACCACTGTAACACAGCGCTAGCTCTACTGCTAACAGAAGTGATAGAAGCAAGTTTAGTCTTAATTTGTTGCTGTTAAAGTCAAAACTCAGAGACATAAGGGATGGAGAGAAAACCAAGCCCTTAACCAGTAATGTCAATAAAAGTCTAGAATATGGGAGGTAGAGCTGTCAGATCCTCTAGTATTGAACTGTGAGTAAGTTCCCCCTTTTATATAATCTGGAATAAGAGAGGATCCATAAAAGATGTGGGATTGAATAATGAGGTGGGAAGGACAAATTGAAATCATGCACACGTGCTTAAACTGTTGGCCAGAATATTGCATGCCCCCTGTGCATAACTGATATTTTCATTTTCCAATCTTCAGTAGCTGTAATCTTTTTTTATGCTGTAGCTATTTTTGCGGGGGTGGGAGAGAAGTGTACGGGGACTGACTTTCTCAGTCATCACATCTTTACCTTCCTTTCCCACCTGAGGAATTATAATTTTCTTCCTATATTAGAAAAGGGTCTAAGAAAAAAAAAAAGTCCCTTGCCCCTTAGGATAAAGTAGCTAAATGAGCTGTGTTAACAAAAGGGAACTTTATATTTCTTTGTATACCATTCATTATGGCAAAGGGAGTATTGACATAGAGGAAGTATTAACTATCCAGAACACCACCTCATCTGTAGTGTCTGACCTTAAAAGTTCATTGATATTTTTTTTTGGAGGGGAGAGAGGCAGCTTGCCTTTGGGGTTTATTAAAGGATGTTAGCAGGGTTTTTTTTCTACGCATCTAAATAAGATGTTTTACAAACAGATCAACAGAGTGGGTAATTCCTGTTTAGGTAGAAAACAAACATACTACATTGGCCAAAGGAACTATTACATTGCTATCTTTGAATCTGATGCTTTTGGGAGGTTACTATATTGAGATGTTAAACAGCCTTGAATTGACCAGGTAGGAAATAAAAATTAAAATGCATCAGAATAATGCTGAGTTTTGCCATTCTGAAATTTCTAGTGTAGAGATATGAGTCAAGGTTTTTTTCTTTGAACAATAAGGGCAAGACCCAGCTAGTATAGGAACCCTCCTAGACCACCTCCCATTGAAGACAAAAACTGCGTCCTCCAACCTGAGCATCTCTTCTGGAGCTAAAAAGCACTTTGGTGTATTGCTGTCTGTACTCCATAGAGTGATTAAGATTTCTGTTTGAGAGAGGGCACGAGAAGGGAAAGCATCCAATCAACCAACTATAATAAAATCTGGTGGTACTGATAGCTGATAAGAAGAGCTGATGATACATACTGAACACTTTTTATCTTGATCATTTGATACTTGGGTTGTAGCAGACTATAAAATTTGCTACAGTACCTAGTACTGATTGGAGAGCACCTATTTGTGGCAAGTAGCCCAATACATTCTTTAAAATAAAATAAAATAAAGACAGTCCTATACTCAAGGCAGGGTTTCGAGCTGGACTTGAATTCCACTGCAAGGTCTCCTGGTTTCTTGGGCACTCTGGTGTCACACCACAGTCTCATCTTAATTAAACAAAAAACTATTGAATTCGATACATTATCTTCACATTTTAATTTTCCAGGAGGCTGCAGATTTTTGTGCTGTGCCTTCTAGATGTTGCCTGGAGAAAGTTGGAGCTTTTGGCACCTGAGTAGAGAGCAGTTATGGCTTCTGGCACCCAAGGAGGGTTGAGGAGATGGCTTGGGGTTGTGGGATATAAGCACTCTAGCTGGTTGTTTCTGATAAAATGATCACCAGTGAACTACTGGACTATGTTGCTATTTAAGCTGTCATCTTTATATATGGGAATTAGCCTCAAACAATAGCCTTGGAGTGTTATCTGCAGACTCAGGAAGGCACCATCACATCGACTTACATTTGGTTTTTGAATGTTTGAAGGTTGTCTTTGCCATTGTACAAGCTAGAGATTTAATTCTTCTTACATAAAAGCTTAGAGTCTAGAGCACAGTTCTTTGGCTAGAAGTGGATTCTGCCGCAAATTCCACCGCTTCTGAAACAACTAGGCCCTGACCGTAGTGACCGAAAACGATTGCCATCTATATGTCCAGTATCAAGCGTGTCGGAGGTCTCACGACAGCAGGTGGCACCGATTTCCCCCCTTAATGGTACTATCACCCGAGAGCCAGAGATTGGGTAGCCATAGAGGTGATCCCTCCAAATGAGGCTAGAGAGTCATGTTGCCTCTCTAGCCTGTGTGTGTAGGGAAAGCTCGTTGGGACTATCAATATAGCAACTCTCATTAGCACAAAATTATTGTAAAATGTTGGATGTTTCTGTCTAAACTAACTCCCCTTCAGAGACTTTCGAGCAGACCTGACAACAGGAGAACAGTCGCTGCAGTGTGTGTGTGCTGGAACAGGGGTGGTGTGTTGGGACACCGTACAATCAAATACAACATAACAAGTATTTTGCTAGGGGAACCTGTACAGCAGAAACATTACTTTTCCAAAACACAAGCAAATGGGGAGAATATAAATGTGTACCAGATCGGGGTGGAGAGATGCTTACTCTTTAAAGAGAACTGACTCCCAAACCCACCTGATGGAAAGAAACTGCATTACAGATGTGTCCGTAGACTGAGGACATTACAAAATACACAGTGGGGAGTCTTATGCTTCTCAGTGGTATCCGGGGTTGTGAGGCACCTCGCTATCACCTTGTCTGTGCCTGCTCGGGGTCAGCTCCCTGACTCCACTGGCCACAGACAACACCAGCCCTCCCCACATAGCCTACGCAGGCTCTGCTGTCCCTCTGCAAGTTAGCAATAGGTGCACTCCAACCCCTGAGTCCTCCGAGCGACTCCCTGGAGTGTCTAGCCCCTGCTCCACTGGATACACAGCATTCACAGATTCGCTGTTCCCAAAGAAGCAGTGGGCTCCAGTTTACCAGTTTCTTGTCAGATCACTGCTCCGTTTAACACATGGCACTTAGATATGTTCATAATGAAAACAAGCAAGAGTTTATTTAATGAAGTAAAACATAATCCCAACTATACATACAAAGTAATGGGGTCTAAATTAGCTGTTACCACTCAAGAAAGAGATCTTGGAGTCATTGTGGATAGTTCTCTGAAAAGATCCTCTCAATGTAAAGTAGCAGTCAAAAAAGCTAACAGTTTTAGGAACTATTAAGAAAGAGATAAGACAGAAAATATCATAATGCCATACTATAAATCCATAGTACACAGACTCATTGAATACTGCTTGCAGTTCTGGTCAACCCATCTCAAAAACAGATATATTAGAATTGGAAAAGGTACAGAGAAGGGCAACAAAAATGATTAAGGGTATGGAACAGCATCTATACACTGAGAGATTAAAAAGACTGGGACTTTTCAGCTCAAAAAGACGTCTAATGGGGATATGATAGAGGACTATAAAAACCAGGGGAGAGTTAATGAAATGAATAGGCAGCAGATTTAAAACAAACAAAAGGGAGTACTTCTTCATACAACGCACAGTCAACCTACAGAACTTGTTGCCAAGGGATGTTGTGAAGGGCAAAACTATAACGGGGTTCAAAAAAGAATTAGATACATTAATGGAGGATAGGTCCATCAATGGCTATTAGCCAAGATCGTCAGAGATGCAACTCCATGCTCTGGATGTCCCTAGCTGCCAGAAGCTGAGAGTGGATCACAGGGGATGGATCACTTGATGATTACCTGTTCTGTTCATTCCCTCTGGGACACCTGGCACTGGCCACTGTCAGCAGACAGGATACTGGGCTAGATGGACCTTTGGTCTGACCCAGGATAGCCATTCTTATACTTACATTTTGCAGTGCTTAGGCTGACCAGCGGGCTACTGGCTCTCGGTAGAGACCTTACATGCCACCCTTTGGTGAACTTGTGCATATACTTGACTCAAGGGATCCCTATACAACTCTGTGCCCTCTGCCAGTTGGTACAAAGAGGTTCCTGGGTCATAGGGAGTCCTTCCATCCCTCAGAGATCGCAGAACTCCAAGCTATACCCCGGTTACCACATACTAGTGTCTGCCCGTCCTCCCTTCTCTCTGTATCCTTTGAGATGAAAGGGAGGGTGTAACAGGAGGAATGTTTTAGACAAGTGAAAGACGTATTTCTTGTGTGGTTTAGGGCCGCTTTAACTCGTGGCTCTGCCACCTGCAAAACTGAATGTACTAAGACACAACTCCACGTTATATGAAGATAGCATCTTACTGGCTATTAATTTACAGCAGCTTTTGGTGGGACCAGTAGCTTTGTTGTTGGTTACTATTTTATGTTGCTAAATGCATGAATTGTGTTGCCCTGAGCTCCCCACAATCCACTGGACTATGTAGTTTTCCTAAAAGGATCTTTTATTATTAGACTGGACATAAAGGTAAAGGAAGTTTGGAAGAATTCTTTTCTCCATCAGGCAAAGGGAAGCTTAGTGAGGAGAGGCTGCAGTGTGTGTTTGAGGCAGTTCCTTTTGCTATCTGCAAAGTGCCAGGCACAGGGGATTTTTGCCTTATTGTGAGTTTACTCTCCGGGGCTTTGATCTGATCAAGCTACTGCTTATATTTTTATGCTACATTCCCATTTTCATAGGAAAAAGTAAAAATATGTAACTTTAAGGTGTGAACAAAGTAATAGCAAGGCTTGTAAATATTGAAAACGTTGACTTATTTCTATTTTTCTTTCCTTTCTCTCTTTAGGGAATAAGTGTTATTTTTAATGTTGCATTGGGATTATTAAAAGTGAGTATCCAACTTTAACATTGTTTCATTTAATACATCACCATGTACTGGCTGTGTTACAAAAATACTATAATCAAAAATCTTCCTGTGTTATTGTTGTTGCTGTCTGGCATGCACTGCCTCTGTGGCTGTGCCATGTGTGGAAAATGTCCTATTGTGCAAGTGGAAACACGTGTTGCTATTTTAAGAAGGTTAAAAGATACTTTCTCGTGAGCTTAACAAAATAGCGGTTTCATTTTATTAGCATCTGTTATTGAAGCTATTTTTCAAAATCCGCTTTGCAAATATTGTTTCCTTTCTGCATGTTTCTAGACTACCAAGGATGACCTGTTATTGACGGACTTTGAAGGGGCTTTAAAGTTCTTCCGTGTACAGCTGCCCAAGAGATATCGGTCAGAGGAAAATGCAAAAAAGCTGATGGAGTTAGCTTGCAATATGAAGGTAAACATGTGAGGCCTGCAAGTTGTTCTCAGTAACTGTCTAGCCCATATATATTGGCAGGGGGGTTCACATAACTTTGTGATTTATCTACCTCTAGATGCTTTGCAATGAAACAAATAGAGCTTAAGTGACTAAAAACAGTCCAATAAAGTTTAAAATCTGCGTAAAACTACACATATTGCATATACAGAAAAGCATTTATTTGCTCAAGTCTTTCTCCAATGATTTCTGCTAAATGGCCAGCAGCATCTCTCCTGGAGACAACTGGGAACAACACACTTGAAACAAAGTAAACAGTGCAGAGGCAGAAAATATGGTCCTTTTGAACGGAACAGAGCTATATTTAATTGTATACTACAGCAAGGAGCTCATTTAAAATGCATTGATAGGTACTATAAATTCTGTATATCTACTTGGGAGGCAAATGGAAGATGACCTTGCATTTAAAATTTCCCAAATTAATCAAGGTTGGCAAGTGATCCTGAAGCTTATATGTTCCTAATGTTAATTTTTTTTTTTTTTTTTTGCTTCTGTTAAAAATCCTCCGTAAGTTGTGAACTTGACTGTTTTAAACCTGAGACTCTGCAGTGGGCTGTAGCAGGTTAATGGGAGGGCAGTTTTACACTATAAGCATTGATTTATGCTCTTTTGTACTCTGAAGAAGGTCTCCTCTATAATGAAATTAACCTAAGCAGAACTGTGTGTGGAGCTGTCTGCAGAAACTGCTGCACCTGCATTGCAGCTAGCTGGAAACCCTTGAATAATGTAGAAAGCTTTGTTTTCCCATGAGCAGCCCAAGTGGGAGGTTCACAGTATCACTCTTCATTTGGGGACTGTTAACTGAATGTATAAGACAGGGGTCGGCAACCTTTCAGAAGTGCTGTGCCGAGTCTTCATTTATTCACTCTCATTTAAGGTTTCGTGTGCCAGAAATAATTTTAACATTTTTAGAAGGTCTCTTTCTATAAGTCTATAATATATAACTAGGGTTACCATATTTCAGCAAGCAAAAAAGAGGACAGGAGGAGCCCCGCCCTAGCCCCGTCCTGCCCTAGCCCTGCCCCTGCCCCTTCCACCCCCTCCCATTTCCTGCCCCCCTCAGAACTCCCAACCCTCCCCCCGCTCCTTGTCCCCTGACTGCCCCCTCCTGGGACCCCTGCCCCTAACTGCCCCCCAGGACTCCACCCCCTACCTAAGCCTCCCTGTTCCTTGACCCCCCCCCCACCCTAACTGCCCCCCAGGCCCCTACCCCCTACCTGTACCCTGACTGCCCAAAACCTTATCCACACCCCCCCATAAAGCCCGCCCCGAACTCCCGACCCCCCCCCCCCCCCCGTCTCTTGACTGCCCCCTCCAGAACCTCCCTGCCCCTTCTCCAACCCCCTGGCCCCCTTATCCTGCCGCTCGTCCCAGCACGTTGGGCAGCGGGGGAGGAGCTCCAGACTGCCGGAGGCAATCTGCGAATGCAGGGAGGGAGGGATCTCTGCTGCAGGGGAAGTGGAGGAGGGGGGCTCTCTGGCTGTTGGAGCCCCATGTAAGTTGCACCACCCGGCTGGCTGCCCTGTTAGCCACGCGCGCTCTGCATCGGGGGGAAGTCCGGACATTTACAAATTCCCCCCGGACGCTATTTTTATCTCAAAAAGCCGGACATGTCTGGGGGAATCCGGACGAATGGTAATCCTAATATAACTAAACTATTGTTGTATGTAAAGTAAATAAGGTTTTAAAATATTTAAGACATTTCATTTAAAATTAAATTAAAATGTAGAGCCCCCCCGGACCGGTGGCCAGGACCCAGGCAGTTTGAGTGCCACTGAAAATCAGCTCGTGTGCCGCCTTTGGCATGCATGCCATAGGTTGCCTACTCCTGGTATAAGACATGATGTTTAAAACTAGTGCTCTGGCATGTACCGCACATGTTTCGTGTGCCGATATTTCTGAATCTTTCATAAGTGCCTTACAGTTTTAAAAGACTGCTGTTCTCCGTGGAGTAACCATCTAACCTGAGGTTTCTCTTACCAAGAGTGTAGTTATTGTTTGTCTTCTCCCCAGAGTTGCTGCTTAAGCTAATAAAATTGCACTTGTCATACAGTCAAAACTTTATCAAAAGTTTGGGAAATACTGAGGGTGGCCAGATTTGATACTTGCACTTATGGTTAGTTGTGAAAGCACTAATGGGAAATCATTTAACATGAAGTAGGCTGAGCTGAACTATGCAAAGAGTTGTAGGGGTTAGAATAACATGAAGATGGAACGCAGTTGAAGCCATATTGGTCCCAGGATATTAGAGAGACAAGGTGGGTGAGGTAATAATCTTTTATTGGAACAACGTCTGTTGGTGAGAGAGACAAGCTATCTCGAAAGCTTTTGTCTCTCACCAACAGAAGTTGATCCAATAAAAGAGATTCCCTCACCCACCTTGTCGTCTTAAGATGGAACACCCAAATACTGTATCAAACACAACCAAGGAGGTTCTGTGCAATACCATCAATTCTAGCCACATAGATCTAGACTCTGAAGTTTGAATGGTATGTAATAGCCACTTAATGTTGAGCTCCCTGATAAAAGATTATGGAGCCCCCAGGGCCTATACAACAACCAGCCCAAGTGAAAGGTTTTGTGTGTTTAAGAGCCAGGAGGATTAACGTAGACACTATTTTGTAGCTTTTTAGAAACTGATGGCTTACATTGACAGAACGGAAACCCGGCTTTCCCTTCAAATAACAAGGAGCTTGCATCATTATTAAAAACACACAATGCTGACCTAGACATGCACTTTCTGAATATACTAGAGACTAACTCCTCATAAAACTTTTGCATTTAAAATAATTTAACATTGCTAAGTTTCGGCGAAGTGGCACAATTTAATAAACAACTCTGCCTTTTTTTTTTAACTCACTAATTTAAGACAAAGCCAAATTAACTTAGTGTAAAGGGAACAGCTAAAACTTTGAGAATTTCACCTTTGCTTTTAAATTCCAGAAAAGAGTTGGAAGGAAATTAGTTTTAAAAAGCATTCAGCCAAAATTTGATTCAACCCTGGGTAGACACCAGTTATCAGGGATGATTTGTGAGTAATGAAATTTGTATTGCCACAATGCAAAAAGGGAACTATGTGACTCATTAGAGAAGGTCCTTCCAATCAAAACAACTGTCTGATTAAAAATAGCAAAGATACCAAACTCTGAAACCCAGAACTTAGAATTGGTCTCTGCCACAGAACCAAGTTGAGGTCCATCACGCTCCCATTTAGTTAACTATAGCATCATCGGGGTTTGCCAGGGGATCAAATATTGTGCTGCAAATTGATTCCAACTCTGTCATTACAAAGGAGGCTCTGTTCTACAAATGTAATTGCCTTGCTATTAATGTATCCTTTGTATTAATTAATAATTCCTATTTAATAATAGCTGTATGACAAAGTGCTTCTCTAGGAGATATTTCATTCAGTTCTATCGCTTGAGGTGCACAAAAATTTCTCAGATAGAAATTGTCCACCAGACCCTATTACTTAAATGTAATTATGTAAAATAGATGTAGCCTTTGACATTGGGAATAAGGATATCCTGGCAGTTACTGGTAATGAACACGGCATTAATTCACAGTGAAAGTCAACAGCTTCTCTTTAATCAAATCAAACTGTGAATATTGTAACTAAACCTTTAAACCACCACTTTAAAAGAGACCTTTAAACTAGATTCCCAAAAACCCCTTCTGTAGTGTCTCCTTTATAGCTGTGATCATTCAATTCTGAAATAGAGCTCTCTTATGTTTTTAAAGGAAACTTTCTAACTTCTTATGACAGTTTTAGATCTATATTTTATATTTATAATTTAACTATATATGCCAAGTTTTGGGGCAAAACCACTGGTGTTGGCACAAAATTTCTTTATACTTATAGCATGGCTAAAGGAACTCGGTATGCTGCTAGAGTCTAAGCATAGCTTTAATAGTATGGAAACATTCCTGGGCATTTGGGTTTTCCAGAGCTCTTTGCTCCACAATTGCCCGCTCCACTGCAGGGTCTCTACATAGACCTCAAAATGGCAGTTAACGGGTTTGTACTCCGTTCTGATCCAAAACCTGTGTAAGAAAAGGGAAATAAGCAGGATGAAGATGACCCAGTCTTGGCTGATTACAGACAGCATTGATATTAAATATGCATCTGGCTAATATCGTGTGCAACACTTGCATTGCCAAGAGTGCATTCACACATTTTACCTTTCACTTTTCACATCAGGAACTTCGTTCGTTTTCCCCTTCCCACTGCTGCCTAGGCTCCCTTTGTTTCAAGTGCACCTTGAACTAATGGCACAGCATATATATTGTACTATATAGGGAAGCCAGATGCAATTTGCATTGAAAGGGTTAACAGAATATGGAAGGCTGCTGGAGAGAATGCAGGTTGCAACACTGGGCTCTGAGCAAAAGCCCAATGCTTGCAGCTCTCACCCCCATGCACACTTTTTTTTTTATTTGAATGCTGCATGTAATTGGTTCGACTTAAAATATAAGCCCATTGCTGTCACACACACACAAAAAATCTCTTGCTTTTTACCTGAAAATGCTTTTGAACAGAAAAGGCCCTGATGTCAAGCTGAATCATTTATAGGAAGGGAAAAGTAGCCTGGCTGAGGCATTGTGATTACAACAGCATTCTGTTGAAAAGGAGGTCAGCTAATGATGAGCGTGAAGTAATGCTAGATTCTTAAGGTCACACTTCATTGTTACAATGAAATGTAAAAAGAGCCACTGCTACCTTCCTTGCCGCAGAAAAACTAGAATTTGGGATTCCTGCCTCCTCTGTGTCTCACAATGCAAATTCCAAGATTTCTGCTGTCGTTCCACTCGCACCGTTCCCACTGGGGCTGTATATTGGTGATCATCACAAAAAGAACCTTGTGATCACCCAGTAACTCCTATCTAGAGCTAAGATTGGTTCTGATACACTCAGAAGTGTGGTGAGTTGAATACATTGGTGTGTGCTTATTTCCTTCCTTCTCAATGTTTAACATTCTCACTAATGTGAGATTCAGCATGTAAAAGCCAGGACATGTTTCAATAAGTCCTTATGTAGTGAAACAAACTACTTATTAAGATTTTAACCCTTTCTCGAGAATGAAGCTAGTTCCTAAAGATCCCTTGTGAGTGTTTATTAAGTGTTTACTCTGTATTTTTCCTGATTAACTCTTATAACTGTAATTGTACTGCACAGAGACTCCAGCAAAGGAGATTGAAATATTTCAGTCGAAATCTGGTTAAAACATTTCTGTATAAATCTCACTAGAGGGAGCCTAGCTCTTAGTTTTCTGCAGCTTGTTCATCTCGGGCAAGACTATTAATGATAAAGTAGGAAATAACCATAAACTGATTTTCATATGTCTGTCTTACTCTTTTGCAAAAGATTTGTTTAAACAAATACTTTTAAAAAAGGAGCCATCCCCGTTTATCATGTAGCTAGCTTACTGAGATAATAGTAAGGCCCAGCAGCTTTTAATCATTGGAGACCCAGTGTAAATCAGTGCTAGTCCACAAGTGAAGTGAGCCTGGTGGTCTCAGCATAGGCTGTATTGCTAAGCCACTACAGCACTTGGCATGTCTCGGGGCCTCAACAGGAGAGGCTCTGATGGGGTGGGTTTTGTTTAAAGATTTTTCTGTGTCTTCTGTAATGGTAGTGTCTGAGCACCACATATGCATTAATTAATTTATCAACCCTCTGTGAAGAAGAGGAGGATTCTTAGCTCCATTTTACAAATGGGAACACTGGGGCAGTGAGACTCATTTGCTCAAGGTCACAAAGGGAGGGAATCTCTGACAGAGCTGGGAGGAGAACTCAGATCTCCGGAGTTCCAGAATGGTGCCTTACCTGCTTGTTACCAGACCATCATTTTTCTCTATCCTTCTCTCCCATTGGTGCTGATGTAGTCTGTTGTGGCTTGACTGAGATGTACAGGCAGCCCTGGGATTGGAGATTTTTTAAGTCAGGTATGAGCTAGCAGAGCTGTGTGATGAACCTTAAATAATGGAGATATCTTATCTTCTAGAACTGGAAGGGACCTTGAAAGGTCATCGAGTCCAGCCCCCTGCCTTCACTAGCAGGACCAAGTACTGATTTTGCTCCAGATCCCTAAGTGGTCCCCTCAAGGATTGAACTCACAACCCTGGATTTAACAGGCCAATGCTCAAACCACTGAGCTATCCCTCCCCCCTTGCTCAGGCCCTTCCTGTTTTAGCAGTTTCATAAAAAGCATAGAAGACATGTACGCATGACGTTAAAAATTAAAGCTGAAGAGGCAGCCTTAAAACTTCAACCTCATCAAATAAACACCTGTGCTCCAAAGAAGGCAGGAAGCGACAGAATATTTATTTGATTACGTTGAATAGGTCAAAAATTTTTGCCCAGTTCTAATTACTTCACTCTCAGAATAGATGGGAAACATTTTAATCATATTTTGTAGCAGGCAGGTCTTGCCTGAGGTTTGCACCACTGACACTGTGTAAAATGTGTATGCTTTTCCATGAGAGAGAATGGAACTGGCCAGGAACTAATATGTTGTGTTTAATTTAGATTGGTCAGAAGAAGTTGAAGAAATATGAAAAGGAATATCATACCATGAGAGAGCAACAAGCACAACAGGAGGATCCTATAGAAAGATTTGAGGTAACACACTGCACACCTAGGTCATTTTGAGGCCTCTCAGGAAAGTTTTCCTCCAAATTCTGTTTCTTTCAGTTGTTTCTCTTTATTTGCCAGCATGCAGAGATTTTGCTAGGACAGCTTAATTCTGCCAAATGAACATTAAAGAAATGCCTACTTGTGTTGATCAGCAGGGACGTTCCAGAGCAAGCCCCTTCGTAAAATGTTTCCATTAAATTGAAGGGTGGGATAGTGCAGATTTATACTTTTACACTTGGGTTCATAAAACTGCCTCAGAAGAGTCCATTTGTGTAATGTGCTGATGTCACCAAGTGACAGATATTTAAACAAACACACACAATTCTGGTGGGTATAAGCTCACCGCCATAAAGTCTTCACTCTTCTCCCCCATTTCTCTCTCTCCCCCCCTCCCCCACCCGCTAGTGACACAGGTTGTATGCTGTGAAATAGTGAGTCTATTTTTCAGGGTATAAACATTTCAAGTGAAGTGCACTTCTATCCATGTGTTTGCCAGGAGCTGGAGCCTCCCTCCTCAATTATGGTTGTGGCAGAGCAGTTTTGTTTAAGCGAGAAAACAGCTGAGCAGTCTTCACATACTCCCCCCACCCTGTTCTTTGCAGACCCCCCCTCCCCCGCGCACACACACACACCCCTCCTTTCACAGCCCACAAAGTTTATTGCAAGCCTCGGAGGGAAACGCTTGTGGGAACATTGGCAGTGGACTCTCACCCCCACCTCTCCGCTGCCCGAAGCTTTGCTATGGCTCAGTGAGCTTCCCAGTAATGGCTAAGCAGAGTTACTAATAAATAGCTGCTTCTCAAAGGTCATTTTTTGCTTCGCTAACCATATGATGAATATAAAATAGTTAATTATTTGTTGTCACTAAAACACATGCAGCCAGAATTGGGTTTCCAGGCTGGTCTTACAGGGTGAATGTGTGAGCTGAGAGGCACTCAAAACGGTTTCTGGTAAACAAACTCCTTGAGAGAGCTTTTTTTTAAACTCAGGCGTTTTGTTTCCAATAGCGAGAGAACCGGCGACTGCAAGAAGCAAATATGAGGCTTGAACAAGAAAATGATGATCTTGCCCATGAACTGGTCACCAGCAAGATTGCACTACGGAAGGATTTAGATAATGTAAGGCAAAACATTTCCCTCTGCTCTTGGGTGCAGATAATGCAAAACTTCATTTCTATTTACTCCTCTCATTTAATTCTTAATGTCTCATTGCGGGTGTCCATAGATGGATCGTGTTCTTACAATTACTTTGCAAACCTGCATTTTCCACTTATGAGACTGATAAATCTCACATTATTTCTTCACCTTGGGATGTTTTTCCATTTATCTTTTGCCTTCAGGCCTATGGATTGCTTATATATTTATAATGGAAAGCCTACTACCGTGGCCAGGCCAGGATTCTCTTAGGTCTCACGAGGTAAGCAAGGGCAGGTTTGGCCATTTATTGAATTGGAGACCTTTAAGGGACATTCAACAAGTGGTGGTGTTGCTTGATGTAAGTGCGACTCTTCTTTCCAAGTCAGTACTCGGTGATTATCCCAGCATGGCACTAGGCTGCACTATGCTGCTGAAGGTCCCATCTGAAGGATACCTAAAACTGAGGCTCTCACCCCCCCGGTCATGAAAAGAGCCCAAGGTAATTTGAGGGAGAGAAGAGGTATTGGCTCTTTCATGGAGCCAAATTCCTACTTGGAAAGTTGCATTCTGACCTCCCTGATATCCCCTAGCGTGTAAATCGGCAATGTTGTTCTTCCTCTCATGTTGTGTAGTGTAATTGGTGTAAAATGGCTTCTGTGTTTGCCACAGAGGTGGCTGAGCAGTTGCTACATGTATAGACTGTAAAACCCATCTTGGTCTTGCAGGATGCAGGTGCTTCTCGCTCTTGATTGTTTTTGCCACTATGTTGGATAAGAGACAGTATGTAGCTGGAGTCTAGAAAGCCCATTTTCTGACCCTTAGTGACATTATGGTGTTTTCTGTTTTCTGACTTCCTGGTCGCCGTTTAGTCTGTGTATATCGTTTCACTGTCAGCAAAGCACATAAGAACCACTAAGTCCCTTTGACTTTCAATGGGACTTAGATTCTTAAGTCTCTTAGGTGCTTTTCAAAATTTCATCCTGTGTGTTTTGGCTTGCTGAAGTGTGACAATATGGATTGAATTTATGATGACTCTTCCCCCCCCAACCCTCCACGCCCTCCAATGTATTTGCAGTCACATTGGTCATTTCCCATATCAATAGTTTTCTAAAGGCAAATGCACTGGAGGGTACATTCTTGTACTGATCAAGTATTTACAGGTGTGTTAAGATGAGAGAATACCCTTAATGCTAAAAATTAACGTCTTCAAAGATTCTTATAAAACTCGGTCATCTTCTTGTTCCTTGTTCATTTTGCACAGATGCTTGGATTCCAATTGTGTTACTTGGGTTTTTCTTTGCTGTCTCTTCCCTTCATGTCAGATTTAGATAATCACATTGGGGATGTTTTGCTAGAATATACTTTTGCAGAGACAGAAGGACTGAAACACTGCCTTAGACAGCACACATGCTAGGGCAAAATGAACTGGCATTTCTGCTGCTGCCTCTGAACTGATGTAGATATTACCAATCCACCTGGAAAGAAGTGGGAAAGAAAGAAAGTGCTTGTGTCATACCATTCTCGTTTTGTATGAAGATACATTCATTTGTGAAATCCCAGCGGAAGCTGGCTTTTAGAAATTGTATAAGCCAGGATTTGACAGACTTTAAAGTGTTTCAGCCCACCAACCTAAGTGAAGTAGGGATTCCCACTCTTTACTGGGAAAGTTTCTTCAGGAAAAATATTGGAAGTTCTTACTGTTTCAGAGTGAGAATTTATACCAGTGGATGAATGCTCTGTAGTGTTATGAAAACCTGCTATAAATATGAATAATAAATTCCATTATCCTTTTGTTCTGGGTAGGGACTTCACAAAATACCAGCATGTTCACCTTGTTACACCTCCTTTTCCATTTCAGCAAAGACATAATAGAGGAATATGAGGACAGCTGAGCAGTTGTGCTCAAAGGATGGGCCCCAACATAAAATGCATCTTTTGTTGCTTTTGATATTCACTAGTAACTCAGTTGTGACCACTTGAACCCATATGGGACTTAGCTGTGCTCTAATGTTGACTTGCTTATACAAAGCAGAATTAAGTCAAACTTCTGAGGTAGCCCATTGGATTTGGTTATAATCTGTCCATCCTCCAAAGATGGCTAAATGAAGTTGACAGAATTGCCCTTGAGGGGACTTCCGTGATTTGACCCTGGATTAATTCTTCTGTTTGGACCCTGAGATCATGTTCCATTTCAACTAGTCAACTGTCCTGGAAGAAAAGTACTAAAAGACATTGTGTAATACACCCTTTCTGATACCTTAAAGGCACGTTTGCAATCTCATAGCCTAGATAGATCAAAGCAAAGAATGGAAATTAAGCAGCTTCCTTCATTTCCTCTATACTAGCCCAGAAATTAAGCTTCAGTCATCGTCTTTTGTTGGAGTCAGATGTCCAGCTTTCTTTAACTTCAAAACAGTTTGGAGCCAATGGATATTGACAAGTCCGTCCCTTAGGATTGTGCCCCTATTTTTAAGGATCATCAAAACTTTAGTGGACTAAAATTCACTGTGATTTTCTTCCTTTCAAAGGGATTGAGACAGTTGCTTTCTGAAGTCTTTAAACCTTTTGAGTTATTGATCATATTGATCATATATGTAATCAATACATCTATCTGTGAGGCCTGAGCTATTGTATTTAAACAGCAATGTTGGAAAAGACGCATACCTTTGCAGTAATGGTTTTGAGTGACTTATCTTATGTGATGGGGGGGGGGGGGGAAATCAACCTAAGGAGCTTTTCAAGGTTGTTGTCAGTTCTGGTCTTTTCCAGTTTAATTTATCCTTTGTCTTTTTACATCCCCAAAAGGTATTTATCAAGGTCAGACTCATCATCCTAGTAGATCTCAGAAGGAAAGTGAAGAAATGTGTTCTGTCTTACCTGATCAGAAAGATGAGTTAATGTACAGCTGTGGTGAAGTGGTTTGGCATAGTACTGCACTGATCCCTCGGGCTCAGATAGAAGGGAACTCATGGGAGCAAGGAGTAGTGTACGCCAAGCTCATTTTAATTTTCTGTTCAATGTACACATTTTCTGCCTGGGTATTGAGTACTTAGTGGAGCAGATTGACATTGGACTGTTCTCATTTGCTTGTGTTAGATTCTGTTTGTAATGCAAACTCTTCTGGGTGGCTTAAGAAACGAGGGGAGTAACTGCCTTCATGGGCAGGTGTCCTGTCTATTTTGATTTGGCGAAGCTCTCATGGGGCTTTCTCAATGAATGTATTCTCACCACAGCTTGGACATTTGCAAAGTGAACATGAGATTTGGATTGTTAAAGTTTTTTATTATAGATCATCTTTCAAATAGATATCTGTTCTATGTCTTCCATTGTCCTTTAGTTTACTATTCTGGTCCCAGGCCCAAGTGAAAAGGGAGTAATTATTTCTCTAATTGGATTTCTTCCTGGGAGCAATCATTCAGATGCTGACTTTGCTGAGGCCGGTCACTGAAATTAAAGAAGAGCTTTTGGAGGGAGGGTTATCTATGCAGAACAGAGATGCCACACTGACTCCCAGTCTTCTAGGCTAACCACCATTCGCTATTTGTGAAGCATGTACAGTGTGCCTGGCAGTACATAGGACATGAAAGAAGACATGTTATGTGGCCCAGAAAGCTAAATCATTAAGGACTTCCTCCTTCTCACTCTCCCACCCCCCAGAAATGATTAATTTGTGCCTTTATATTGATGTGATTAAGCATCTGTCAGGTGCTATTTCTACCTTCATAAGGATAAGACTACAGGACTTGGCCATTCACTCACATTAGGAGACCAGTTGTGGTTTACTGAGTTTTGTTGGTTACCAAGTGAATAGATGCAAATAAAAAGAAGTCTCCCAATGTGTTTTGCTCATGTATTTTAGCAAAGGTAGTCTTGTTTTAATTTTCACCTGCATAGTTTACATGGACTCTCAGAATATACTAGGAACAGCCACAGAGTCTTTATAATAAGGTCTCGGTTTTGCGGTGTTTCTTCTGTTAAATGATGGTTGAGAAGTGGGGAACAGGGTCTCCTGTGAGATTGGTCAGGGTGAGGAGTGCTACTAAGGTCTGCCTGATGGGAATAAGGATAATTGTGCAGCAGGCATGCAGTCTCCAGGGGAACTATTTTTCATATTGAAGCTGTAGGAAGCACCAAAAATGACAGATAAGTTTGTTCTTGTGATGATCTGATATCAAAAATGGTCCCTTTCTCTCCTTTGATGGTACTTGTAATGAAAACGAAGAGTGTAGAATGAGGCTGTTGCCTTGGCAGAGTCCCATGGGTCTGGTGTGCCGTTGGATGCCAAGAGGCATAGGCACAATGGCGCATACAGTTCTTTAGTGATGGGAAATCCTGTGCTTGATGTTCTGCTCTATGGTGTGTGTTTCAGGCAGAGGAAAAGGCGGATGCGCTGAATAAGGAATTGCTAATGACCAAACAGAAGTTAATTGATGCAGAAGAAGAAAAAAGGCGACTAGAAGAGGAGTCTGCTCAGGTTATGGGCGTTTCTGTTGCTTTCACGTTTCTGTAAAGCAGGGAAATTAAGAAAACGAGACCTGCATAGGAAGGGCTTATTGTTCCAAGTTATCCTTCTGCCTCTCGTTCAGTGTAAAGAGCATAGAGAAACAGAGTTCAGGGTCCCTTTGAAAGCTGCTGCTTATTGTAATTTAATATTTAACTAACTTGGAAGCATGGATGCATGCGGACAGTGTTACTACAGATGGAAGCAACATAGGATTCAAACTGTCACCATTTACCCCAGTGAATTCCTCGTACATATCCTACCACAAACCAACCCAATTTTCCTGATATACCTGCCCATCAGTGTCTCAAACTAGCTTCATAGCTACACCCTAGATTGCAGTGGGGCTGGACTAGCCTATTGCTTCTCAGAAGTAGAAAGGCTTGTCATCTCCGAAGGGTTATGAGTTAGAGGAGTGAAGGTGGGTTGTCTTCTGCAGACGTTGTCAGATTATTTTTTAAGGTATTGTAAATATGTAATCTTTCTCTTTATTTTACTGCAGCTGAAGGAAATGTGTCGTAGGGAACTAGACAAGGCAGAGTCGGAGATTAAAAAGAATAGCTCTATTATTGGTGACTATAAGCAGGTAAGTGCAGCTTGGATAGGGATGGGGCATACTGCTCTCACATGCCAGGGAATTCTCTGGTATTTAGCATTTATTTTCCAGACATCCCCATATAAGTACAATATTTGCCATGCATTTACTGGGACTTCTGAGATATTTAAGTGGAGCAGCTGTGGTGGTTTTCATGCTTTTTTGGCTGAGATCACAATGTTCTATTTATCGCTGACTTAAATCTTTATAGGGTGCCACGTGCCAATTACCCATCGTATCCATTATGAAGAACATAAAGTTATTTGAACGGGCTATGGTCTTACAATCTAAAGGCTTTGCTGCTAACTTCACTCCAAAAGTTTTCTCCCCCATAGTCCCTTCTCCCACCAGATGGTGATGATAAAGAAGCTCTTTAGCTTGGTTCAGCGCTATGACAGTGTTTCAGAATGTTAGGTTTGGATTCCCACTCCTGCAGTGCATGGTATCCAATCCATAGCTCCATTTACTAGGAATTTAGCCTCAAGATATCCTTAGGCTGCATCAAACAAACCTCAAGGGGTAGGTGTGGCTAGCCACACCCACTGTCATGGTTGTTTACTTGATTCCCAAGGCAATGGAAGGAACTATGCTTCCTCTCGATTTGTCTCGACTCCCCCAGAGAGGCTGAACTATAAACTTACTTGCTTATTGGCTACAGCCTTAGAGGCACATATGTAATTCCATGCGTTACTGCATGTATGTTGTGTGACTGCAGTGAAATACCCTGCTGTAATGCCTCCGTGCACGCAGCAGGATCCAGGTTGCTTTAGAAACCTTGACTCTGAATTTCCTGACTCTTCTGGGGCCCTTAAAATCTCCACTTTAGTGCTGCTGTAGCACAGGAGTTTGGTTTTAATATTTATTGAGCAACTGCTGCGTGGTAACAGAATTTTGCTTTGTTAGATTTGCTCCCAGCTGAGCGAGCGACTGGAGAAGCAACAAACAGCAAATAAAGCTGAAATGGAGAAAATACGGGTAAGAGGATGCATGTTACCAGGATCTTCACTGTTTAAACATTATCAGCCTAATGAATCTGTGCACTTATGATCTTTTAAAAAATTCTTTAACGAATTAGCTAGAATGATGTGTTGCACCCAGCAACTTCCGTGTTTCGCTGTTGGCACAAGTACAGATGAAATAAATGGCACCTACAGCATTCTTTGGCTGCCGTATAGTTTCAGGAAGGGGCAGTTAGTTTCCAGCTCCCCCTACCACACCATCCTGTAACATGCTGTTACTGTTCAATAACTGATGTAAGCTGTCATGAGGGATTTCTTGCTGTAGCAGGAGAAGGCACCACCAGCCTGCTTTGACCATAATGTAACATTGAGGGAATGCAGAAATAATTATCCCAAGAAGAGAGTTTTACCAACAACAAACTGTCCCTTGGACTCTGTGCTTAGTACAGTCACCCTGTGCAGCCAGTGGACTTGTGGTCGTGTGGTCATCCGACTATTCAGTGCATGCTTGGTCTGCTTTGCCAGTTAGTTTTAGTGGTGTTTGCTTCGTGTCTGTCAAATCTAATCCATAGGAGGTTCCACAGAGAATTTTCCCCCTTGATAAAGCTGATTGCATTTCAGCACAGATCAGAACGTGCAATCATTTTTCTTCCAGATTCATGGCTCTTTGTGAAATCTTTTGAAATATCTATTTAGCTCTGGACACTGCATATTACCTGCTACCGCAATGTGAACAATACTTTGGACTTCCATAATGCTGTCACCTGAGGATCCCAAAGCACTTCAGACATTTTAAGCTTCATAACATTCCTGTTATGTAGATAATACTACTGAGGGAATTCTATGCCACTGCACGGGCACAGAATTCATGTTCCCCGCAGATTTCTTTGCTTCCCTGCAGAAAAATGACTTTTTGACAGGGAAGCAAAGGGAAGCTGCCAGAGCTGTCACGTGCCCCTCCCCAGCAGCACAGGCACATTGTTTCAGGCGCCTGGAGCAGCTGGCAGAGAGGTAAATCACTGTGGGAGGGGGTGGTGCTAGGGACGCCCCAGCTGGGGCCCAGTCAAACCCACCCCCATGCATCTGGACCCCCACTGAGCCTCACCCCCTTGCACCCAGGAGCTCCCCCCCACTCAAACCCCCACCCCGCCAAGCCTGGACCGTGATGAGCCCCCGAACCCGGGCCTGGGGATGCCCTGGCTGGTGGCTCCTGCCCTGGCTGGTGGCTCCTACCCTGGGCTGGGCTCAGCTGCTAGTCCCAGCTGGGCTAGGGGTGGGGGCAGAGTGCACTTCCCCTGCACAGAGTAGTCAGGGCCAGACCCACCCCCAGAAACCTCCTCCGGCTACAGGAAGCTCCGCCCCTGTCCCACTCCACTTCCTGTCCCCATCGCTCCTCAACCACGGGGGGGAAAGGGGTCACTGTACAGCGAGCTACTCACCGATCTGCCCAACCCCCATGCATCCAGACCCTCCTGCCGAGCCTCGACACCCCACACCCAGAACTACCCACCAACCCCCCGCACCCAAACATCCACCCCACCGAGCCTGGCCCTCCCTGATGAGCCCCCTGCATCCAATGCCCCCCACCCCTCTGCATCCAGACCCCTCACCCCTGCACCCAGACCACAGCCCGATGAGCCCTCCACACTCAAACCCCCACCCACCTGATAAGCCCCACCCCCTATGCATCTGGACCCCCACCCCACTGAGCCCCAAGCAGCTGCATCTGGACCCCCACCCCATTGAGCCCCAAGCAGCTGCACTTGGACCCCCACCCCACTGAGTCCCACTCCCTCAGCACCCAGACCCCCTGCTGAGCCCCCAGCACCTGGACACCCTAGTGAACCCCCACACCCCGACGAGCCCCATCCCCCCCACAGCCAGACCTCCCTGCCAAGCCCCAACCAACTTCACCTGGACCCCCTGCAGAGTCCCTTTGCCCCTACATCCAGAAACCCTCCAAGGCGCCCCTGTGCATCCAGATCATACCTGGACCCCCCACTGAGCTGCCCCACACAGAACCCTTTTACCCCACTCCTGGATCCCCCCAACATTAAGCCCCTCCACACTGGATCCTGCCCATACCTGGTGCGCCTAGGGCAGAGTAGCAGTGACCCGGGCTGTTTTCTGGGGCAGGACTGGCCCTTGTGCTGTGTCAGGGTCAGACTCCGCTGAGTTTGTGTCCCCGGGTGAGGGTGCGGGGGGCTGCAGGGTGATCTCCCATCTCCATGCAGCCAGTTGCCTGTGCACCCCACTGCCATGCTGGAGCCTTCACGTTTGTTTATTGACAAATTTTGCAGAATTTTAAAATATCGTGTGCAGAATTTTAATATTTTGTGTGTGCAGAATTCCTGCAGGGGTAAGACAAGTATCAATCCCCCATTTGTAGAATGGACCTCTGAAGTTGAGGCATAGACCAGCTATGTGATTTGTTCAGGATCACACAGTACATCAGTGGCAGAGCTGGGAGTAGATCTGATTCCCTGGTTCCTGGTGCCTGCTCAAACCATTGCATCTTGCTTCTTATCCTGAAGGTGACGGTTACGTTGGTGGGAGGAGTTATACCACAGAGACCTTTGCAGTGTGGATGGATGTTGAGTGTAGAGTGTGCCACCTGCTTGCTCTCTCCCATTACTGCTGCTTTAGAAGTGATGTGTGTGTTACAAAACACTTCATAGAAAACTCCACAAACCACAGCAGGAATGGGGATGTATGGGTGACGCAAGCTCTTATTTGCCTGCTTTGCCTGTGCTATTTTGTCTACCCAAACAGGTGAATAAAGGGAGTTGCCTAAATGCGTGTGGGTCACTGACTCTCCACCCACCCCCCTCACACTACTCTAGTGCAGGGGCAGGAAATGTTTCTAGTAAGTTTACCAGCATCCTTAACAGAAATGCAGTCAGATGTTTTTGATTTTAGCAAAAAGTGGATGACTGTGAACACTGCCGAGAGTTCTTCAATAAAGAAGGACGTGTGAAGGTCGCCAGCTCTGCCAAGGAGGCTTCTGATGAGGACACAGATGAGGAAAAGGAGAGTCTGAAAAACCAGCTGAGGGAAATGGAGCTTGAGCTGGCCCAAACCAAACTGCAGTTAGTCGAAGCAGAGTGTAAAATACAGGTAATACTTGGGGGTTATTTGTTACTCAGCAGAGCTGTCTTATCTTTGTAGAAAAATGTATTTTGAATGGGTCGACTAGAGCAGATACTGTTGGCTGAAACTGTAACCTGCTATTTCTTGTGTGGGAGATCTATCCAAACATTTAGTTTGGAAAACTCAGCTGATGCAGATAAAATAATTAAAATCATAGGAGCCCCTTTTTACCTGCTGTCACAAAATTCAGACATCTGCTCAGTTGCTTCTTAGCACTTTCAGGCTAATCTGTTGTGACTGCCTGGATGGGAAAAGTAAACCCCATGCTTCCCATTTTAACTCTGACGAAGAATATATGATTCATCACTTTCTTTATTGTACAATGCTGTAGTTGCTGATAGAACAGATACCATATGACAGATATTGGTCACATTGCTTAACACACTACTGGAAGGCTTTCAGATACTATTGCGATTAATGCTTTAGTTGCCACAGGGATGATGTTCAATGACCATTTGATTTAAATCTGAAGAGATCAAAATTAAAGCACGGAGGAAAACATTAATATCCCATTAAGATAACCCTAAATAGAAGTGGTTTTATAGAAGCTGCATTTACCAAAGAATGTGGCTTAGACTTTTAGCTACCTTGCTCTTCATTCTTGATTATCATGGATTTTTAGCAGTTAGAAATACAAGATTCCTGTGTAGACCCTGCACTGGCTCAGTGGGGATGATTGTTTCCCTCCATGTATTCTCCAGTTCTTTGTCCAGTCTGTTTTCAAATGTACCAAGCAAGAAGGCTTCCACTGCTTCCCTTGAGAATCTGTTCCATGGTTTAACGGTGAGGAAAGTCTTCCTGATGTTTGGCCTAAATTTTATTTTGCTCATTTTTCTGCCCATGAACCAACCAAAATTCCTTTCCCTCCTTTGCATTTATGCATTTCCAATATGTAGGGCCCTACCAAATTCACGGTCCATTTTGATCAATTTCATGGTCATAGGATTTTTTAAATCGTAATTTTCATGATTTCAGCTATTTAAATCTGAAATTTCACAGTGTTGTAATTGTAGGGGTCCTGACCCAAAAAAGGAATTGGGGGTGTGGGGGGTCACAAGCTTATTGTGTGTGGTGCAGGGGTTGCAATATTGTTAACCTTACTTCTGTGCTGCTGCTGGCGGGTGCTGCCTTCAGAGCTGGGAGCCTGGCCGACAGTCACACTCTCCAGCCACCCAGTTCTGAAGTCAAGGCAGAAGTAAGGATGGCAATACTATGACCTCCCCCCCACCAAATTAAATTGGTGACCCCCCTGCCATCTCCCTTTTGGGTCAGGACCCCCAATTTGAGAAATTCTGGTCTGCCCCATGAAAGCTGTATAGGATAGGTTAAAAGCACACAAAAGACCAGATTTCACAGGGGGAGACTAGATTTCACAGTCCGTGACGCGTTTTTCATGGCCGTGAATTTGGTAGGGCCCTACCATTACGTGTAATCTCTTCCAATACATGTCCCTCATTCTTAGCTCAGCAAATCTAGACATATGAGTTTATACTAACTTTTCTTTTGCAGAGTGCACATAGAATTGATTAAAACAAGGGGCTAGGGGTTATGTTTGGGGCAATTATTGGGTTTTAGGTTATTTTTAATCTAGTGATTTCTGAGCACTTTTTGCCAAAAGTTAGTAAGGAAAAATCCAGTTCCTAGAGGGAGAATTCCTCGCTCATTCATTGTCTATGCTGAATTAGAGAGTGTGAATGCACTAATGAGAATTCTGGAGGAGTCTGCATGGCAATGACACAAGAATCACTAAGCTCTCTAAAAGGTGCGTTCAGATAGGAAATCTGCATGCTGTACTGATGGTTTTATACATAGAAAAGCTCTTCAGAAGCAAAAGTGGCCAACAGACTAGAGAATTCCTGGTTCCCTCTGAGCCTTATAGAAACCATTTTGTGCTAGACAGCAGATCACAGGTGTTGACGCTTCTCTTTGCAGGATCTGGAGCACCATTTGGGCCTGGCGCTGAATGAGGTACAAGCAGCAAAGAAGACTTGGTTCAACAGAACAATAAGTTCTATAAAAACAGTGACTGGTGTCCAAGGGAAAGAGACTTGTTGAAAAGCAAAACTCCGTCAAACACAGTTTTCTTAATCACAATACCTTTTGTTGCCTTCCGTGGCCAGATGTTTAAATCTGTGACATGTGAGAGGACCAGAATGTACATAAAATAGAAACACAGCATGTCAGGATTTCAATAGGTCAGTGATAAAGTGGATGGAAACACAAAAAGAGGCTTTATTGCTAGACACGGGATCTTCATACTACTGATATTTAACAGGTGATGTAGCTAGATTGACGCTCTTCAGAGAAACACTCCATTCTGCGGTCTGGCTGGAGGCTTTTCACAGACTAGGTACGAGAACTTACCAAATCCTAATTGTTAAGTTTACATACGATAGATTTTTTTACAGTTAGAATATTTTTTAATATTTTATTTGAAAATAAAGTGTCACTAACAAAGAAGAAAATGACTCTTAGCAAAACTACATCAGTGCCAGAAAGCAGTCCCCAAAGGTAGGATTTGGAGAGAAGGAGGCGGCAGGCTTTGTTTTGTGAAGGGGGATGGTTTCAGAGTTCTGGTTGGAGCAACCCCATTTTGTTTTAATACATACCCTATCCATCTCTCTGTGTTCGGCATTTCTTTCCGTGTTACTAATCAATTCTATGCAACTCTGGGTTTTTTAGCATGGGCTGCCAAATGAATTCACAAGCTGAGGTTGGGAGGCTTGTGGGAGAGCTGGATAAGAATAATCAGAATTCTTGGCAAATTCTGTTTTACTTCTGTGTCATATTTTTTGAACCCCACACATCAACAGCGTTTCAATCCCCACACCAGGACTGCTAATGTGTACTAATTACGTGAATGTTTGACTTTTAATTAAGTCTTTGTTTGTTTTTTACCCGACTGTAGTCTTCTGTGAAGTTCTGAGAGAGCTTTCAGGATTTAGTTTTGCACATAGGTATGAATGAGACAGAGAAACAATAAACTGAGATATTTAAGAGGCAAAAATCACTGCGCGAGTGTAGCAGCGAGCATCTATTGCTGTGTGTCCTAACTGTCTTTCCCGGTAACACATTCAGAGGTTCTGTAGGTCATTTTTCCACGCTCAGTGCAGTTGCACTAATAGGTGCTAAACGTGCTTGGATTTCTCCTCCTCTGGATTGTCCTGAAGTTCTCACCAGAAAGCTGTAGAATGGAGGTTTTGCACCTTGTAATTTTTTTAATTTATAATGGTTTGTGTTATGCTGAAGTATCTATTGCATCAGTGGATAAATTTTGTGTGCAGTGTGAGTATAAGCTGGTTACAATAAGAGGCACTGGTTTGTATATAAAGATATTTGGTTTATTTTGTATTTCTACCTTTTTCTTGTTTACTGTACTAATGCTAGCTGATGTAATCTGCAACTGTGGGGTATAACATGCTATGCTTAAGCCTTTTTTGTTAACTGCATACATTATCTTTATTGTTTAATACCAAAAAATGCTGTAACATCCATCAATATTAGATGTGTGGACATGGTGGTAGGATAGTTGCTAGTGTGTATACTTCATGAATTGAAATATAACCTAGTAAAATTGTATTACTATTTTGTTGTTTCATTTCATTTTAACAGTGAATTAAATATTTTGCAATACAAAACCAGTTCTCTTCTTAAAACACAGTTTTGGCATCTGCAAACTCCCCAAGGTCAAAATCATTAATACACAAAGGACATGTAAAAGAAACTGGATCTTCCTGGTATGGCAGAAGGCCAATCCATATTGTAAAGGTATGGCTCTCCTCCGAAAAGTGACTATAAAAATGGTCTCCAGGGGCTCCGTGCTTGGGTCTGAATAATTTTCATATCAGATGTGCTCAGTTTACAAGTAAAATGTTTGTTTTTTCTGTCACCCCCCTTCAAATTCCACTTGTATCTGAGAAACAGACTTTTCTGGTTTGTGCATGGTCACCAGTAACAAGAATTCTTGGGCAAAATTCTACTCATGCTATCTTCACTAGGGGATGCTCACTCATAACTGAGGACAAAATTTAACTGTGCAACTAGATGACTGTATGAATTAGATCTCAGTACAGCTCAGGCTCCCACAGCTGTTAGTTCTGCAGAAATAGCAGAAGTAAACCTATTTTTGTCACTGAAGTAAGTAAAGGCAAACTCTGAAAGCACACCTACTCTAGAAAGATATTACATAGCAATTTTTCTGACGTAGCCGTGCTTTCAGGGAGTAGCATCGTGAAGGTCTTAACCGTGTGCAGACTTTACTGCTTTCTGTTTCACAGAGATGCCTTCCTGAATGAATTCAAATCTGCAATTTATCAATAATTATCAGTGTAATTCGGATAAGGTTTGAAGGTAACCAGTAAACATTTCCTCTCATGCTCCCACCTTCCCAAAGTGAGAGGAAAATAATGTAACTTCTCCCATCCCTTCAAGAAAAGGTTAAAAAAATAACTGACTATTCAGGAAAAAAATTTGCTTTATTGCTCCAGGTAATTATTGCATCAGGGATTGCATGAAACAGATACTACTTGTTTTTGTATGGACACAAGAAAACCTGCACAATGGGTACACTAAGCTCCTCTCACATTTCCCACGACACGTTTTACAGGAAATGCACATTTTTCAATCACACTGTAATATTTTAAAATTTAATGTGGGAGTGGAATATTACCCAATTCCCAGTGCAGTCCTGAATCCACTCTCATGCAAAATATCCACAGCCTTTCAAAAACTGGGGTCCCATGCTGAGATCCAGATTTTCTGGGACTAGGTTAAATATAAAATATGACAAGAAAGCAGATTGTTTTTAGGACTTAGGGAAGCTGGATACACACGCCTACAGGGTGATGGGAACAAGTGAATCAAAGAAGAAACACTTTAATCTTCATTCGCCAGAGCTTCTGCAATGAAAAGAACTTTACAGGCCTGCAGTAGTAAAAGCAGTGAACATAGTCATTTTTGTGGCTTTAATGAGCTGTTAATTACCAGCTGAGTGGGGAATCCCTTCTCCCTCAGTCTCTCAGCTAGTTTTGTGCATTAAATGCAAAATAAGTTCAACTCTTCTGCTGCTTATGTAAGAATCTCACGTACTCCATATATGAGCCTCTTACTGCTTGCCACTGTCTATGATGGGCAGGTTCTGTGGTCTGCAATGTTACGTTTCTGCTCTTTGCAGCATGGTAACTCCAAATCATATGACTTTGATTTTAACTGCTTAGCTATTCAGTGTCTTCAGATGCCTTAATCTTAAATGAACATTCCAGAGGCTCACCCATAAGTTGCCCATCTCTTCAGGTAATATCTTCCAGGCCTCCTCCTGAAAAACACTTTTTTTTTTTTATTGGTCTCTCAAAGATTTTTGACTGCCCTCCCATCTGGTTTGCTGATGTAAAGTTCTTGCCATTTGGAGGAAGATTTCACTCCATCTATTCAGCTTGTCTTCTCAAAAATATTTTTAAAAACTCGCTCAAAATTTGACACACTCTCACTCTTGCGTTTCATTCTAAATTGTACCCTGTGTCACGTGGTGCTCAGTCTAGTGCCCTGAGAAATCTGGGGTTTTTACAGACAAGCACACAGAAATGCATACAGAATTTGTAACAGATTTGTGCTGAGTACATGGAATGAGGATTCACTCCTGCCTGAGCTGGTGGTTTTTTGACATTAGTCAAATCTGAAATAACTCAATCTTTTCTAGTGATGGGTCATGCACCTGTTGAAAGCATTATCCTAGGTTAGTGGGGGAATACACTGATGCTATTGTGATCAGTGCTGTATAAATGCCTGGCTAGTTAAGAATTGTCTGATTTTTTTTTTCCCCTTTGAAAAATTAATAGATGGAATTTAGAACATAACTCTAGGAAAAGAGGAGGAGGAGGAGAGATCAGAAAAAAAAAACAACCAGTTCTGCCACCACTCGTCTGGGTTTTCCCCCTACGTCTTGCACCACCTCCTTCATCCTGGCAGAAAACCAGAGGAAGTGTGGTCTAGTAGCTAGGGTCAGAACACTTGGATTCTGAAGTGTGTCCTTAGGGAAGTAACAATTCCATTGGCTCAGTTTTTGTCTGTAAAAAGGGAATAAAATTCACGTGTGCATCAAGGCCTAATGTTTGTGAAGTATTTTGGTCCTCTCAGTGAAGGTGCAAAGTCTCAATGAGCTCATAATAAAATTATAATTCTAGTAAAGTTCCATTTTGCATTAATTAGGCTGGCTTCACTCCCTTAACTGCAAGTTCCTATTTTGCTCCAGCTTCTAGGGGCTGGCAGGTACCTGTCACAATTAGGAAAGAAGTTGGAGTACAGTTGCAGTTTCCATGACACCATCACATCAGCTTTTGAACGACGTTAGTGGGGGTGGATTTCACAGTTAACCTGTTCTTAATCTTCTACTAATCAAACTTAAGCCTGTGGTGTTGAGATGATTCGGGTGTTGCTGCTTTTATTCTGCGGGTAATGTAAATTGCCTTCATTGCTCATATTCTTAAATTAGATTCACACTTGCTATCAGAAAACATTGTAGGCACAGTAAAACTATGCGGACTGTCAAGTATCAGAGGGGTAGCCGTGTTAGTCTGGATCTGTAAAAAGCAACAGAGAGTCCTGTGGCACCTTATAGACTAACAGACGTATTGAAGCATAAGCTTTCGTGGGTGAATCCCCACTTCGTCACCCACGAAAGCTCATGCTCCAATACATCTGTTAGTCTATAAGGTGCCACAGGACTCTCAGTTGCTTTATGCCGACTGTAAACCTCCAGCTCTATCTGTACCTAGATGTTTAAAAATTCACTAATATTGATCAGCTGTGCTCACTTTACAGCTGGGAGCAGTGTCATCTCCACGGCTTGAGAGAATCTCAGGTGCTGCCTCCCCTCTTGGCAACCGCCTGACATCCCTGTGACAACTACAGCTATTGCTTACATGGAAAACTAACATTACAAACTTTAATTTAGTATCCATGTGACCAGCCACGTCTCTGCAAACCCACCAGCAAGTCTTTGAGCATCATTTTGGACCAGTTTGGAACTAGAGCCTTGGATGCCAGTGACGGAGATCTTTGATTACAAGAATTGAGTTAATTATTAGATTGACTATTCTTGGTTCTGGCATCAGCGTTGAAGTCCAGCTTGATGATCTTAAATCATTGCACCCTGTATTCCATGCCCACTGTAGAGGTTTTCATATCTTTGGCCTGTGAAAGGCCAGGGCTCAATTTCCCGTACCCGTGGAAGAAGGTGGTGTGGCTAGGTCATTGGTGAGGAAGTATACACTGTTAGTGCACAACTGTACTGTGGACTAGAGGGAGTTTGAATCTCCATGGGTTGCCCAGTGCTGACTTTGACAGTCACAGGTATTCTAATGCAACACCACATGCTCTTGTATAACACTTTTTTTTCCCTAGCGGAAGTGAACTTCAGACTTTGCAATTTCAGACACCAGCAAGTGTTCAGCTGGCCAACTGGCTGCAAGGAGAATAGAGCCACCAAATAAACCTGCAACTGTACACTGTATTTTTAGCTCATTTTTTCTGTTACTGTGATTTGGATGGCAAGACATGAGTAGTGTATGAGAAACCTCTAAATCCAGCTCATTCTTTTTTTTTTTTTTCATCGCTTGTATAATTAATGTGTGTATCCTAAACTGGTTCAGGCTGATTTTCAAATTGAACTCGCTCTTGCCACAAATCCTGGTTCCATTTTAGTCCATTGAACCAACTGAATCCTCCCCCCCAGAGACGTTTGCGTGAGCACCGCCAGAGAAGGAAGCTCGACATCTACACCTAGTGCGCCAGCCCTGGGGTAACTCGACTGAGTCGCTGTGCACAAGTCGTCTCTCGGTGCATGGCCGGGGCTGTGTGAACCCCAGTTCCGGGCACAGCCTGAAGCCTCAGTGAACAGGACCAGAGTCGGTCTAAGGTTCAAGCCAAAGAAACCAGTTTTGGGGCGCTGGGCTGAGCGGGGTTCAGTTCGGCCTGCTGCCTGCTCCCAGGCAGCGAGTGGGGCTGCGCCCGAGGTGCCTGATCCCTGCAGGGAACCTGGCGGCTGCCCCTGCTGATGCCCAGGAGTAGCGTGGTGGGCTTGGCTAGGGGGCCATGGCCCTGGGGTCTCCTCAGGAGCTGAGCTCTCGGCGAGCCCAGGCCCCGCGGCCTGTGCTAGAGAGCCCGGGGCGGCTGGGCCCGGGCCACACACACGCAGGGGTGAGCTGAGTCCGCTGCACTGCGGCCTCCTGCCGCTAGGCGCCGCTGCGCCCCCTGCCGGTGCCGGCGGGCAGCTGGGGCAGCTCCGCTCAGCTTGCTGGGGCCTGGCTGGGCCCCTCGGCCTGGCTGAGGGAGGCAGGGCCGCAGCGGCTGCTCCCCACGCCCAGGTGAGGGGAGGACCTTGGGGGGCTGGGGCGCCGGGGGGAGAGGCCGGGGGCACCTTGGGGGGTTGGGGAATGGGGCTGGTGAACCTTCGGGGGGGGGGGCTGGAGTGCGGGGGGGAGGATGGGTCTGGGAGGGAAGGGGGACAGGGACTGAGGGGGTGGGAGGATGGGCTGGGGGGGGTTGGGGAATGGGGATGGTGAACCTTTGGGGGGGCTAGGGACAGAGTGGGGGAGGGGCTGGAGTGCGGGGGGGGAGGATGGGTCTGGGAGGGGAGGGGGGACAGGGACTGAGGGGGTGGGAGGATGGGCTGGGGGGGGTTGGGGAATGGGGATGGTGAACCTTTGGGGGGGGCTAGGGACAGAGTGGGGGGAGGGGCTGGAGTGCAGGGGGAGGATGGGGCTGGGGGATCTGGGGGGGAAGGGCAGGTGCATAGAGGGGGACAGGGACTGAAGGGGTGGGAAGATGGGCTGGGGGGGTTGGGGAATGGGCATGGTGAACCTTTGGGGGCAGGGGCTACGGACGGAGGGGCTGGGGGGACAGGGACAGACCAGGGTGGGAAGACTGGGATGGGGCACCTTGGGGAGGGGCTGGAGTGGAGCTGGAAATGGGAAGACAGTGGGGATGGGTCCGGGGGACCTTAGAGATAGTTTCTTCGCTGGGTGTCCTTGGGGCCAGCCAAGGTAGCATCAACTTTAGGGTCTGTTCACCAGGCCTGCTCAGCATCCGGGGGGTATGTGTAAAAGAGATCAGGAGTTTGGCTGGGTTCATGCTTGTCCCGGGTGAGCTCCGTGTGACCTAACGTTCTTGTTCTTATTCTACAGAGCCGCCCGGGGACCCAGACTGGTGAACTTCTCTGCTCTCAATCTCCAAGGTGAGCAAAAGCGCTCGGACTGTGCCAACAGGGAAAAGGAAATTCTGGGATTTAAAACAAAAATGGTTTGTGTTAATAATGTCTGGTGGGTGTTAATAATGGAGAGGGGAATTGTGCTTTTCAATAGCTGGCACGGGCAGTGCTTTACTTTGGCAGGGGATAAGGCAAAATTCACCCCTGAGATCAGTGGGGCTCTAATCATGCCTTGGCCTCGAGCAGGCCCGCTGCATGGGGTGAATTTTGCTCTGAATGGCAATGAAGTTTCTAGAGAATTTCTACTTAATGCCCCCACCATTCCTTCTGAGGGGCCCAGCTTGTACCATCTTCTTGTCTTGTCACAGGACTGGCTTGTTACTCTGCTCCTCCTTTGTTGAGGGGCAGTGAGGCCTCCTGAAGTTAAAAGCTGTAATAGAAAAATAATAACGCACAACTCATTTGACCTTTTTGATATTCTGTAATTTGATGAGTGGCTGCCTGGTCCCATTCTCCCCGTCAGAGGCCCAGTGCAACAAGAAACCGATCATAACATTAACTGCTTAAAAGGTTAAGGCAGTCGCTGGCTTTCTTCTGCCTCTCACAGGCTTTGCTGAACATTGCCAGTGCCCTGATGCTAAGGATGAATAGGGCTTGGAATAAGAGAAAACTTCCACTCTTATCAGAGTGATAGCAAAGAGACTCATTTGTATAGTGCTCGCATATATGTGCAGGAGGATTCCATTTCTGGGCTCAAACCTGTGTGTGTGTATGTATGTGTATAGTATAAATAATCACACACACATGCATATTGTATATTTCATCTTGTGGCGTGAAAACTTTGTTGATTCCCATTCCCAGTATGAGAGAGAGAATGTGATTGGTGGTCTGAAGCCTGCAGAACGTTCAGCTGAACACATAAGCGTCGAGGCTCTTTCAGTTCCTAATTCTGTGGGTTTCCCTCTTTTGTTTGCCTGCTCGCATCAGTGGGGGACAAGTAGAGTCAGATTTTAACGTGCTCATCACTCACAAGCTGAACCAGATTTTCAACTCCTACTTAGGCACATAAATAAGAGCCAGATTTTCAAACTGTATCCAGCAGCTCCCATGGTGACATTGTGGGCAGATTTTCAAAACAGCTCAGCCCTCAACGTGCTGAAACCTTTTGAAAATATCATGACTTATGTGGAAGCTGAGATCTCATGAAAATCTGTCCCTTTATGCTGCACCTTCACCTACTAAAATGGTGGGCCAGAAGAGGCAAAGGAGACGGATGAGCTAGTCAGAGCCAGCTCTCAACTGTGCTAATGAGTATGAGCCATCTGCATGGGTTTGTTTGTTTGTTTTGTTTTTGTTTTTAAGCTGGGTTACTGGAAACTGCTTTGGTATAAACATGGTTTCCTAAACAGTGTTGCTGGGGCCAGACCATTTTTTAAACACATAGTTTGGACTCATCTGTGGTGGCCCACTAGACTGCACTAAAGGCTTGTGTTTACTGCGAAGTTAACTCAACTGTTGCCCCTGATTTGTGTCCTATCCACACAAGCACTGGGGGAAAGATGTTGCATTTTTTGATCAGCTCTAGTGGCCTGAGCTACAACTTAGGGCTCCCAGTCCACTACTTAAGCCACTTGACAATACTGCCACTCTCTAGTCACATAACCTGGCTGTGCTTAATTTTACCCACCTGCAAAATGATTGCTATGACACATGCCTGTTTCACAAGGGGTGAGGAGGGTGGCCGGGCTTCACTGAATGTTGGAAAAGTGTTTTATGAGAACGGGGTGGAAATTGCTGTGGCAAGGAAAATTATTAATACCCATGTTTCTAAACCCAAATCCGGGGGTGGGGTGGGGAGGGGAGAGGAGTGTTGTCTAGTGGATAGAGCAAAAATTAGAAGATGGAAGAGCCCATACCACAGACTGCCTACATGGCCTTGGGCAAGTAACTTAAATCTGTGCCTCACTCTCCCTGCCCCCAGTCTGCAAAATGGGGGTGATAATACCATCTCCCAGGGGCTGAGATCTTTTCACGGAAGGTGCTGTGGCGGTGTTCTGTTTGTACAATTGCCAAGCCCTTCTGAGTCAACAGCCTGAGTGTCAGGGGATGGGATTTCTAATAAGCAAGATCCTAAACCCCCCAGCATAGAAATTCTGCCAGTCTGAGCTCCAGGACTGCTAGAATTATGCATTTTTCATTGGTTCATCAGGGAGAAGTAGCTGTGCTTCTCTTTAATTGATGAATACAGCTGAGAGTTTGTCAAGCCTAAGAGTGAATCACCATTTAAAGCACAGAGTTATTCCCAAGTGTTTGCACCAGGCTTCAGCTGTTGGGAGCAGAGGGAGGTTTTCCGGGTGAGGTGAAGGCTTAGTAGGCAGCTGCCAATGTATTCACTATGCATGAAAATCAGTTAAGGAGAGACAGTTAAAGAAGATGACAGTCCATGCAGTCAGCTTTAAAAAGCTGCTGGAGAAGGATTGGCAGAGTCATACAATGTCACATCGAGAGAGAGCCAACTATCGGGAATGCTGTCAGCTGCCCCTTCAGAAATTCAGTGATACCCAGAAGAGAGGAGGGGATCCAGCCTGCAGTCTGAAAGCCAGGCTTCCCAGTATGTTAATCCAAAAGAGGCAAGAGCCATTTTTTGCGTGTTCAAAACTTTTCCAACAATAGGCACCATGATATGTCCTGAGCAGGGGCTGTACTTTGCTCTACACACGGGCTGGTGCACCTCACGCCTGACCATAAACAGCTCCTGCTATCCCAGTCCTGAGCCGCTATCCCAGCTCTTGCAATGCGTCTCAGTCCTGACCTGCTATATCCACTGCAGTTTCAGTGCCCTGCACAGTCTGCCAATGTACCACCATCCTGACCTGCAGCATCCCCCATTCTCCTGTACCATACAGTCCTCAGCTCTTCCAGGTAGAGGCTTTAACTTTTAAGGGCGAGAGTGTAGGTCTGATGGTTTCTCCTGGGCCCTGGTACTTGATCGTGACCAGATGCTGTGGGTTATAAAAGACCTTGGGTCTCCAGTTCTGGGCCTGTGGTGCTCTTCTATACCTGTGCTGTGGTCCAGGCTTGCTTTGGAGGTTATTACTATGTTGTGGTGTGTGTGCGGCTGGAGTGTGATTTTCAAGCAGAATACTTACCTCCCAACCTGTGTCTACACTAGATTTTTCCCCCATCGTTCCTGCCAGAGGTGGAGCTGCATTGGTGTCAGAAACAGTAGGAACCTTGACAAAATAACTAGTGTGATCATAGCCCCATTAAACTATCTGCCTCAGGTATTTATACAGCACTCTGTGATGAGAGGATCTGGAGCAATGCTGGCATGAAAGGGCCTGTGCTGAGCTTGCCCAGGAACAGAGAACCTCTGAGTCCCAGTAAAGATAAGAGACGGCAGCATAGTAACAAGTGGAAAAGTGGTGAGAATTGCAGCCTGCTAGTTACGAAGCAGAAGCCCTTGTGCAAGGTTTGCAATGAGCACATGGCATGAGTGTTAAATCCCCTACTGCTGATGGGCAGGGGCCTCTGTATGTGTGAGCCAAGGTGAAGGATAAGCTCCAAGTCTCTTGCACAGGTGACTTTGGAAGGTGAAACTAGAGTATCTGTTCTTCTCAGTTTAATATCTGATACGTCCTCTATCTGAGGACTATATATTAGAATGACTTGTGACCTTCAGGTGTAGCTGGAAAGGGTGTCTCAGAGGGAAGAGACAAATCTACTCTCTGGCAAGCGTGAGACAGAGCGAGGAAGGCAGATTCCTCCCAACTTGTGTCCATAAAAAGGAGGGAGAGAGGTACACTGGGGTGAGGTGGGGACAGAGAGCGCTGCGCCTGTGGCAGCGTTCAGGACTTGGGGAAAGGGTCCTCTGCAAGCCTTTCTATCAGGAATACCGCTGGTGCAGGCCTGGGAACCTAGACTGCCGGTGTGGAAACAGGGTGAGATGCACTCTGCACTGTGGAGCCCAATAACCTTTAAAGGAGGAAGTGGAAATATTGGTATTTAATAACTCTCTTCTCCTGTCCAAAGGGTGGGGGAGGAAGATGAAGGGTGGCTACTTATAAAGTACTGTTCTTTTGAGCTTTAAAAGGCAAATCGTGGGGTGATCAAGAGCCACCCATAATTCTGCCCCCCCGGGAGTCCTGTTGGGAGCACAGCATGCCCAGCTGAAAGGACTCTGCCTGGATGCTTTCGATGGTGTTTGAAAGGGATGGTGTCAGTGCACATCCGGGAATCCTGGAGGCACTCTGCGTGATGTGGTGAAGCCCTGGTGTGTGTGAGGGGCACTGTGGAAGCCTGTGCTGAGCTCTTCTGAATTATGGATGAGCGTTCTGCTTCCAGCACAGACATGTACAGCACAAACTGTGCAGCTCCTAGGCACCTTTGTTGGTTACGATACTAAAATGTCTCTTTGAGAAACCACTGGCTGCTCTGTAGCCCGGCCTCGTATTCTTAATGTGTCTGAAGACTGCAGATGTTGCTCATGTCGGTGATTAGACAGCATGGAAAGAGGTGGCCAGTAATAGCTGTTTCAGCTGTAAAGTTCTGGGTCTGGAAAAGCTTCCAACCATTATCACTTCCAGTCTGAGCCCCCCCTCTCTTCTCTCCCATCTAAATTGGGGTATATCTCACTGGGCTCCTTTCCTTCTGAACAAGCTTCTGGACTTTCCTAACCTAGGTGTGCAGATTTCTAGCCTAGTTTGTGTTTTAAATGTGGTGTGGATTTTTTTCTCTTTGTTCAGATTAATAAAGCAGCCAGTCCATTGTCCTCATCACCCCCATGTAATATACTAAGAAAGAACCAATTCTAGCCCCTTGTTCATTGCAGGCAACGTGAGAGATTAAATAATGTGTTTAAAATACCTAGAAGTAGCTGCTTGGACATGGGGTCCTGGATTAATTCTACTGTGCTTCCTTTGCAAGACAGATGCCTGTGAATTGTTTTTTTGCTGAGTAGCTCTGTTTTTTTCACCTGCATATAGAACACGTGTTTTTGAGCAAGTGATGGTACAATAGCAAAGGAGCTGTGATCTGCCCTCCTCCCTACAGGTCAGCTAGAGAGAGCTGCAAGGTACAGATCCAATTTTAATCATGGGCAGCAGGGAAGGGCTGACTGATCTGTGTGCTTTCCATCTCCAAACACTGTGATCTGTAGGAACAATCTCTCTCTTTTAACAGGGGTGCAGGGCATCCCTCTGAATTCAGAAGCCAAGGCTTTTGTCAAGTTGAAATGAAATGCTCTTGAATAAGATCAGGCATTGTAGCTGGGGCTGGCAGGCTGAGCTCCTGGGGGTCTCTGCAGAAGCAGCGTTCTGCTGAGACACTGTCTGGAAATAGAATCCTCAAAGTACAGCTGGGATCAGAGCTTCCTGCAGCTGGCTTTATTTTCTGGGTTTTGAGGCCTTTCATCTAAGCCAGGCAGGAGGATTTTGGAGCAGTTATATTTATAAAGGCTGTAGGAGAAAGAACCCTCTCACACCACCCCCAGTCACAGGGATCCGGTCTCTCTCCTCACCTGGTAAGTTTATAATTATTCACGGCCCACCCCGAGCCCCATCTTGGTGAGCAGGATCCCGTCACACCCCTTGGTTTAGACAGATGCAGGAAGTTGTGCGTCTTTCTCCATGATGTGGACCAGACTCTTTGCACCAACATAACTGACCTGGGATAATCCTACCCTTGTGGCTCCAGGTACCCTCTGATGTGCTCCTTTTACACCCTCTATGAAAATTCAATAATTGCCCCCAGCCTGCAGTGTCACTTCTGTAGGAGTATGTATTGGATCAGCGTTCCAGGTCACCACGGTCCAGTTCAGTTCGGGATTGCCTCTCTACTCACCCCATATCTGCCCTCCTTCTGCAACATCTACCCTCCTCTCCAAGCAAAACTCTGTCTAATTAATTAAACCTAAACATAGATGGATTCTTCCCTTTCTCTGAGTGCGGAATTGCTCCCCCCTGTATGCACACAGGGAGCTGAGCAAGCGGCACAGGCTCTGGGTTAGGAAGGAGGTAGGTGTCCTTTTCCCAAGATCTCTAAAGGGAATCCACTCCAACAGCTTGCAAAGCTTCCTGTTCTCTGCCCAGTCTACCTGCTTCCTCTTTTCTCCGCTTGGGGTGTGGAGGAGCCTTCGATGTCATTGAAAGGGAAGCCCAGGCTGCCTTTGAACAGTGTTATAAATAAACAGAGGTGTAAGATGGCGTGAAAGCTCATCCAATGCCCTGAAGGTGGCAGGAGCTTGAATTTCTTGCTGTTGCACACAGGGAGGATCTTGGTGACCAAGGGAAGGGGATGATTTACAGCTCAGCAAATGGGGAGGGGGATGAACTCGCTCTCTCTAGCTGACTTGCTCACACTCAGGCCTGCAGCGAAGGACTAAAGTCAGCATTTCATACCCAGCAACTGATTGAGGGGTGAAGTGCTGCCCGTAGGGATCTCTACGAACCCTCTCACAGCATGGGTAAGCCCCCTCTTGGAGTTGCCTTGAATGGTGAGCATAGGCAGTGCCTGTATGAACAGTATTATCCAGAAAAGGCAGTGTGTGCTGTAATGGGGTTGAAAAGCTTCCTTCAACCTGTTGGCTACTTAGGTGGATTACACCTGACAGGAGAGTTTGCTCTAAGGTGGGACAATTAAAAAGAAAATAGCTGTACAGGTTCCTATGCATTTATTGCGCCTCTTTGTGCTTCCTTGTCATTAATGATCTGGAGGATGGCATGGACTGCACCCTCAGCAAGTTGCAGATGACACTAAACTGGGAGGAGTGGTAGATACGCTTGAGGGTAGGGATAGGATACAGAGGGACCTAGACAAATTAGAGATTGGTCCAAAAGAAATCTGATGAGGTTCAACAAGGACAAGTGCAGAGTCCTGCACTTAGACAGAAGAATCCCATGCACTGCTACAGACTAGGGACCGAGTGGCTAGGCAGCAGTTCTGCAGAAAAGGACCTAAGGGTTACAGTGGATGAGAAGCTGGCTATGAGTCAGCAGTGTGCCCTTGTTGCCAAGAAGGCCAACGGCATTTTGGGCTGTATAAGATGGGGCATTGCCAGCAGAGTGAGGGACGTGATCATTCCCCTCTATTCAGCATTGGTGAGGCCTCATCTGGAGTACTGTGTCCAGTTTTGGGCCCCACACTACAAAAAGGATGTGGAAAAATTGAAAGAGGCCAGTGGAGGGCAACAAAAATTATTAGGGGGCTGGAGCACATGACTTCTGAGGAGAGGCTGAGGGAACTGGGCTTGTTTAGTCTGCAGACGAGAAGAGCGAGGGGGGCATTTGATAGCAGCCTTCAACTACCTGAAAGGGGGGGGTTCCAAAGAGGATGGAGCTCAGCTGTTCTCAGTGGTGGCAGATGACAGAACAAGGAGCAATGGTCTCAAGTTGCAGTGGGGGAGGTTTAGATTGGATATTAAGAAAAACTTTTTCACTAGGAGGGTGGTGAAGCACTGGAATGGGTTACCTAGGGAGGTGGTGGAATCTCCATCCTCAGAGGTTTTTACGGTCAGGCTTGACAAAGCCCTGGCTGGGATGATTTAGTTGGGGGTTGGACTAGATGACCTCCTGAGGTTCCTTCCAACCCTGATATTCTATGATTCCTGGGGGTGATCCTCAGCCCTGATTTCCCCTTTGGCTTAGCAAATCTCTTAAACTAGACCAGAGGAAGGAATGGGCTGGTGTGTGCGGTATGGACAAGTGAACAGAGGCCTTTGTCTGTCCTTAGTGTCTGTGGGGACAGTAAATCGCCCACTGGCACATGTGCTGTATATGGGCCAGAGAGGAGCCCAGCCCTTGGTGAATCCGGCTACAAAGCTTTAGGGTCACCTTATTTGCTGTTGTACAGATCCCTCATTAATAAAGCACGAGGAGGCTGCAGGTCAGCTCTCTCTAGAGTCTCAGCCTGGCTTGTAGATGCGTTGCTCCCTTGCTTGTGGAAACAAAGGGCTGGTTTATTGACTGAGGTGCACACAGCGAACATATCGATTTCTCTGTAATCAAGTGCACACTTCTCCAAGGTGTTGGCACTTGCAATGGGAGAAAGCTGGGCTCCCTGCTTTCCAGAGCAGATAGCATGCAGCCTTGATGCCTCAGCCTGAATCTTTTGGTTGTTTTAATAGCAGTAGTTAATAATCCTTTCAGAATGCTTCAGTTCAGCCACCACTGACCATGTGTAGCATCTGCACCCCCCTGCTCCTGTGAATTCCAGTCTTGCAATGTTTGAGAATAAAACGTATTTCTGTGAAGTGGTCAGGTGCAATTAGGGTGACCAGATGTCCCGATTTTATAGGGACAGTCCCGATTTTTGGGTCTTTTTCTTATATAGGCTCCTATTACCCCCCACCCCCTGTCCCGATTTTTCACATTTGCTGTCTGGTCACCCTAGGTGCAATGCAAGCAGGGAGGCTGCTGTGGTGCCTTGAGAACTCTTGGACCTTACAACTGCAGTTCCTTAACTGGCTCCCAGCTGAAATGGGGTGACCAGATAGCTTCTTGGTTACTGGAAGTCAGCTTCTTATTCTCTCACTACATGAGGAACAGCATTTGGAATGGTAGGATCATTGCCCCAAGAAGGCATAGCCTACACCTTGGGGAATGGTTGCTCGCTTGTTTAGATTGTGGGGAAAACGTGCACACCCCTTGCTCTGGCATAGATTTCTTTACCCCATGGGAATTCTATCCCTGCCCAGGCAGGTATTAGTTATACAGGCTTTCCTAATATTTAATCTGAACTTTCCCTGCAGTCTTATTTCTAAAGGGACACAGTCCTTCCCACCAAGCCCTTGTGAGGGACTGTGATAGATGTGAGACATGCTCTAGCAATAACTAGTTACTGTTAGGTATGTGCTACTCCTGTACATAAAACCTAAACTTATGTAGAGTTCTGTCCAGCTAGTGCTCTTTTCTCACTGATGAGCTCATTTATTTTGAGTGATCATAGCCAGTTCTTCATTAGTCTTATTTGCTCTGCCTTTTTCTCTAAAGCTGCCCTGTGCTTTTTAACTAAATGTGTGGCATTGGAACCTGACCCAACAGCCCCCCTGTGTCTGGTTAATTCACCCCAGTACAGCGTACCCGGCTTTTTATTTTTGGCAACAGTGTCACATGGAATGTGTGAGTTGGTCTCACATGCTGAGCCCTGGGTGCCTCTGGTACTGTTATTAGGGAGGTAATTTTATTGAACTCAAACGCAGTCAGCTTATGCTGCATTTTAATCCTCTTTCAGGTTGGTAGCCTCTGAATTTGATCGACAAGCTCACCCCTCAAACCTTCTGAAATGAAAAGGCTGAACAGCAGGATCAGAAAAGCACTTCAAAGAAAAGGTAAGGTTTTTCCTGTTAACTTAGCAGGGGGGCAGCGACTTTCCAGCATAGCCACCTAGCACAGGAATCTCTCTAGCATAACTTGAGACAATCAGAGCCTCTGAAAGGAACTACCTTGGGGATTATGCTATTAATATATTGCACTAGCAATAAGTTTTAAAGTTGTAACCTTAAACACATGAAAAAATACAGAGCAAGCGTAATCACAAGGCATAGTTTTGTCTTAGATTTCTCTGGACCCTGAAGTCAACTGCATGGTCTCAGAGGACAGGTATTGGCCCATATATTAACAGTTTGACTAGGAATTCACAAGGCTCTGTAAAATGGGGGGGACTTACTGTGAGAAACAACTTTGGTACATACCTATTTGAACATTCAACCTGTAGCATTTGTGGTGTTACTCTCACATCTAAAAATATAAGAGATTCCATTGTGTACTCTCCTGCTTGCGCGCACACAAACTTTCAAGGTGATCAGTAATGTTCACCTGTCTGAGTACATGTGTAGAAGTCTTTCTACAGTAAAAGCTGTACTTATCACCCTCAATTCAAAACAGAGCAGCAATTTTGGCTTAACCTTTCGAATAAAAACCTATTTATCTCTGGCCTGATATTACACAGAAAAAAATCTGTTAAAAGGAAGAGGAGGTTGGGCATTTAATGTGAAACTTAGTCCCCAGACTGCTGCTGCCCCCAGGAACCTACAAACAGGCCCCCCCCCCCCCTCTGCATTTGGCTTTACTGCTTATGAGCTTAGTGTGGCCATCCCTAATTCATAGGCTATAAAAAGTGCCCACTTCCCTGCCAGGAACAGGTTTTTTTTTTTTTAATACACATAATTTGTGAAGTTTCAGAGTAGCAGCCGTGTTAGTCTGTATCTGCAAAAAGAACAGGAGTACTTGTGGCACCTTAGAGACTAACAAATTTATTAGAGCATAAGCTTTCATGGACTACAGCCCATCTTATGCATCCGAAGAAGTGGGCTGTAGTCCACGAAAGCTTATGCTCTAATAAATTTGTTAGTCTCTAAGGTGCCACAAGTACTCCTATAATTTGTGAAAATCTTCAGAGAGCCCCTGTGGCTAGTTTGTGTTGGATTCAGTCACACGCACACAACAGTGTGTTTCCTTTGCAAAGGCATTACAATCCACACTCATTCTGTACCGTGCTCCCATCCCCAAGGCAAGGAGGCTGCCAGCAGCCTCTGAAAAGCTGCGTCACACCTGTCTACCCAGACAATGGCCTCACTATTCAAAGGAGACTGGCCTCTTCCTTGTTTTAGTCTCCCACGCTTCATGCTCTAAAAAGCAAAAATAGTTTCCCATTTGAAATTAGACCTACACTGCAGTTCAGCAAGGTTTACTAACAGAGTTGGACACACCAATCAGTCACAGCAACACAGATCCTGTTTGCAGAGAGAAGCTTTTTATTGTACTTTGTTGGGAGCAAATGAAACATGTGAGGGCTTTACATACCAAGAATGCAGCAGTGCCAGGTTACATTCAGTGGCAGGTGAACCAAGGTTACAGTGCAAATATCACTGCTCTCTACAGTTAACAGCAGCTGGCATACAAACCACAACACAGAGAAGTAATGTAGATACAGCATCATAGGTAATGAGGCAACTTAACATACAAAGAGCATTCTATTTACTTTGCCTTTGCAGGTTGCTTTATAGATGCTGTGAGTAAACATACCCTATTTTAAAATTCAGTGTGCAGTTACTCTGCCCCCAAATTAAAACACCATTTGGAGTATTCACATTACACTTTTTACAATATACACAACTAAGGTTATTGCCAAGTTACTTCCTACTTCAAATTACACTATTTACAATGTAATATTCAGGAAAAGTTTCAACATCAGAGTGTCCTTTACATGAACTAGGAGAAATATTTTATTTTGTAATGGATTCTATAATTAAGCCACAGGGATCTCATGTACTTTATTCAGAAGTTTATCTCTCAGCAATTTTTTAATAGAGCAAGTTACTGAAAAAAATAGATGGATTTGTCCAGTGTTACCTATCGTGCAAGTTATTGAAAGTGTTCAGGGACTGAATAGCACAAGTTTAGAGTTTTATAATCAATGTTAGATCCAATCTTAGTGTAAAAATAAATGCTCTAGCCTCAGTGCATGAATAAGTGCATCTGTCAGCCAAAGGTCAGATCTCTATGGATGAAAAGGAGAGTTAGAGAATAGATCTTTTGTTTACTATCCTGATCCGCAAAGAAAAACAAAGTCTAGAAAGAGAAGTACCCAACAAGTGATTTATAGGATTACATTCTCTATTTCCAGTATGTGTGCATATTGTTTACTTGAAGGCTAAAGGAAGAGAACTGGAACCTCCCTATAAGCACTAGAGACTAGCTCCTACCTCGAGGCAAAATAATCCTGTACAAACCCCCATTTGCTGGAGACTGCCACAGTAGAGTGTGGTCACAGTGGCACCACCTCCAGACAGCTCTCCCCCCCCCCCCCCCAACACGTTTTCATTTAGTTCAGTTCTGAACATGAGCATGACCAAACTGAGTCAGTGACTTAGGTTTTGTTATTTTGAACTGGCTTCTATGCCTCTCTAAGCCATGGATTCTCCAGTGCAGTGAGTTTAGCAAATGAATTTAAATGAAAAAGCAATCAATACAGAGTTGTCAGATTCCTCTGACATGCAGCTAAATCAAAGAGGTTTCCAAACTAAAATGGAGAGAGAGAGAAAGTGGGGCCTGCCTGAGCATGAAATGCTGGTTTAAAGCTTCCCCTCCATCTCTCTCTTACATCCTGTAAGTGGAGTCGTCATACGTTTGACTAAAATCACAACTGGGCTTCCAGAATTTTTCTGACTTCCAAATCCTGAATTTGCTCAGTGTAACTCCTCCAGCTGGGTTTCTGCCTCCTAAATCTTCACCAGTGAAAGACCCTACAGCTAGAAGTGTAGCTGACAGTTCATGCCCTGCTTTGGCCAGTGTAGCCAAGATTGCTGAAAGGTACTAGTGATTCTGATTGCTCACCTTGAGACAGCTTGGAAAGCAGGTCTCACGTTGGGCCCCTGAAATATTGGCCACTTTTGAAAACCGTGGTCTCCTCCTTCCATAACTGCTCTGCTAAGTTAAAAGGCCATGGTACACACATACTTGTCAGTTACTTGGGTGCTTTTGAAAATTCAACCCACTGCCAGTGTCAGAATTCCCATTTAGAATGTGAATGTTCCTGGGCGTCCCAAAAATTCTGGTCTAGGTGGAAATCAGATGACCCGTTAGCAAGAGAAAGAAATAAGGGACCAGAGTTTGGTCTCTGCCTAGGTTTGAAGGAATCCATCATCTTCATGCGGTAGGAGAATTTGTTGACCCAAGATATCTTCAGTTTGGTCAAATATTGATTAGGTATAGGATCACAAATCTGACACTGTACTTTTGGAAACAGATAACACTGAGGCAGCTTCCCCTTTTCTTTTCAGCAGGGCAATAGTTTAAACTTTAAACTATTTGTCCTTAAGGACTTTCAAATATCCACTATTTAGTTTTCTAACCAGGTGTTTAAGGATATCTCTGTCCCCAACAGGGCAGATAACTGGACAAAACTTCAGAGTTTTTTCTGCAGCTGTTCTGAATTGCTTTGAGGGCAGATTTACCACCTTAAACATGCATTGCCCAGAGTGTGCTCTATATGTGCTGTAGCTCCTGCCTTTTACCAATTTAAAATGTTTTTCCTAGCCAATAGATGTCATTAGAAATCGACACCAGTCTTTATCACAGTGCTCAGATGCCCAGAAATAATCACTAGAAAGAGTTGTAACAAACAGTATTCATACTCACTGTGAGAGCCCACTTTTTAAAAGCAGCACAGCTCTGAATACCCCTGCGTTAGTTTGCTTTGTGTTGCATGCAATAAAGTCTTCCTTCTGGTTGGAAAATAGAGGCTCTTTGCAAGAAATGTTGACTAAGCAACATACGTTGGTTAAATTCTACTTTTTTGAGGTCAGTTGATAGAATACCCTTGCAAGATTAACGATTGAGAATGTAGGTTTTTCCAATATGAAGTTTTGCACCTGCAAACAGCATTAGATTAAAAGTGCTAGGCTGGCCACCTTTGTCCACTCTGCCTGCAGCCCTTCATTATAGTGCTGCAGGTCTCACCAGTGCTCTGTTCCTCCTAATTGTGCCTGTTATCTTAAGCTGCAGTTGTTGTCCACTGCAAAGCTGACATGGTGCGGCCCTGAGTAATTCTGTATTGCTTATGCTTACAGAAGCTTGTGCTTTTGAGAACAGAAAAGTCAGCACTAAAGGGGAAAAAAAGGAACCAGGCACAGTGTTCATGTGAAATTTCCCTGCATTATTTAACCAACTAATTCATGGCAATTCTGAGGAGTGGAGCTGAAAATCACCTTGTGCTTTACTCTGTTAATTATGGTATTGGTTTCTCTCTAACTTCCTTGTTGTCTTAGGAGAGAATTAGACAGGAATATTTTGACATTCCATTCAATACTGATCAGATGAAGCTACTGTGGTTTTGTCACTATTGGTTATATTGAAAGAGTGTGCCTCACACCATGCAATTGCAGTTTGTTACAACAGTACCCCCTCTGCTGTACAGGCGGGTTCTATGGCAAGAGTTTAGAGGATAAGCAGAGTGCCCCATGCTTGAGCACTATCTAGATTAACAGGGTTCTACTGTACTTTCCATGTCAAAATTCAGCTTCAGGGTAACAGTGCATAGAACGCAGTGGGGAATTTCATCTTCTCATTGGATCTCATGCTGACTTCTGAAATCTTTCCATTCTGTCCCTGTGTCTTCAACCGTAAAGCATGCCTCCAGCTCTGTAATCTAATCTGCTGCAATGATGTACCCAGAAGTCTTTAGCTTCACTACTCTAGCTACTTTAAAGTCTTGAGTTGAGGCACTGACAAATCCTGACACATTATAATTGGGGGGGGGGGTTAGAGAGAGAGAAAGTAGTTCTGGTGAAAGATACCAGATTTGCAGCCATGGAGGCTGAATCCCTGTTTTTACAACATTTATAGCAGAGGCAGTGGAGACCTCCCCCCTCAAGGGCGGAGAAGGGAGGTTCAGTGTCCATTTCTGCACCTGGCCTCTTCCTGCCCTCAGTTCATTCTAATGCTGAACAGGGAACCTGGTGCTTTCCATAAGTGGATGAGCATGCAGCTAGAAGCTGCATCCATCAGAAGTGTTAAGAACTCAAAAGTAACAGAACCATGCTAGAGGGGCAGGGACTAGGGCCCTTTTCTCCCATGTCCACACTGTATTTATTTATTTTTTTTTTAAAAAGGTCTGACTCAGTTCAGCCAGTTTGCAGCTCTTAGTTCCTTTTAGAAGTGGTTGGGTTTGCATCTTCCTGCAGAGACATCAGCCCAGCTGTTTTCACCCCCTTCCCTCCCCCCCCCCCCCTCTAGCCACAGGCACCAACTTTCCTTGGTACCAGTGGGTGCTCACGGCCGCCCTGCTGCGTTCCTCCTCCCCCTCCCTCCCACAGCTATTTTGCTGTGTGGGAGGAAGGGGGGAGACGCAGGGGAGGAGGCGGAGGTGAGTGGGGGAGGGGGAGGTCAGGGAGCTGCCGGTGGGCGCAGAGCACCCACTAATTTTTCCCCCATGGGTGCTCCAGCCCCAGAGCACCCATGGAGTCAGTGCCTATGCTTCTAGCCCAGTCATGAAACACCTGAGTGTTCTTAAAGGTGCAGTCCTCTGTATGGTGGTTAACAGTCAAATTGCCACAGGCATTTAGGTTGGGTATTGGATAATGTGGCTCTGCAGTTACATATTTCAGATGCTTTGTTTCTTACAAATCTTGTTGATAATTGGGCCATTAATAATAAGGTGGCTCAGAATTCCATGGCTGAGAAAAGGCCTTCAGACTTTGCCAATTTTTCTGCAGACTCCTTTTGGACTGTTCATTTTAATATACTTAAATAACCATTTAATTACCCTCCCTATGCCTCACAATATATGGTACTAAAATGTAAAGAGTAGGACACCAAATACAACAGGATAAAACAATCCAAAATAGATTTTGGGCGTGGAGATTCCTATTTATTTCCTGTAATCATTCAATTCTAGTTAGACTCCCAAGCTAAAGATTTTATCTGAATATATCAGGCAGTCACTGAATTTAAACATCTGCTGAGATGCAGCTGCATCAGCTCTAAGAGGCCAGCTCATTTTGTAAAACACTGCAGTGTCACATAGTAACAGACAGCACCTACTCTCTTAGCAAAAAACCCCAGATCCTAGGGATAGACATTCTTGACCTTCACACCTGCTTTTGCTTTCCACTAAGAATCAGTTACAAAGAGAACCACTTACCTGTAGGCTGAAGTGCTCCTGTTCCAGTGCTTGGGGGGGAGGGGGGAGGAAAGAGGGGTTTCATGGTCATTAATGAAACTGTGCACTGAGCTGAGATATACCAAGGTATGAAGCAGTAACAGGTGTGGATAAGTAATAGAATAATGGCAGAGAACATTCCTGATCAGATTTCTGTCATACACCAAAATGCAGTGTCAATTAACTTACCAGACTTGGTTACCCTCCAAAATGTGTTCTGTCAAGAAACTAAGGATGAAAACAGATGCCACAATCTTTGGGCATGAACTTCCGTGTGGCAGACAGCAAGAGTTTCTCCTGAGAATTGCTCTGAAATGGCTATAATAAAATTTCCACTTTATTATAGAGATCGGTTTCACAACAAACTAGATTTGCTAAAAGAGTAGAAAAATGAAATCACTGGGCAGTTAACAGACAAGCTGTCTGCACCCATTAGAGATGGTAAACATGTTTTTCCAAGAGATTTATTCAATGATGAGATTAAAGAATAGGTGCCCTCTGAATACTAAAGCTGCAGCTACTGGATTTTTAAGGCAAAAGGACTGCACATCTCAACAGTCTTCATTTGAGTCCTGAAGGTAGGTAGTTTTCAATCTCCTGATGTCAGAGACACAGGTCCTCCCCTGCCTGGAAACACCACCACTTACCTTGTGTTTGCACATCATCACATAGCCAAGAAAGGCAGTGTTCTTTCCTTTTAAGCGACACTGCCCTTGAGCTGTTTAGCTCAGCCACACCTAGGGGATTTCTCCGCATGAGCTGCCTCTGAGACCTCATTGGAACCAGTCTGAAATTTTAGGGTTTCTTTCCTCTACAGAAGCAGCCTGATTAATCTGAATGGAGTGCAGGCGGCTATCTAGCAGAATTCCAAGTAGTATCCAAAGCAGGAGCTGCCACAGAAACAATCCCACCCGTCTGTTATGGGTACATGGAGGCAAAGCCAGTTCCCCAGGGAGGAAAGATCACTTTTGCTGGAGTGGTCAACCAGGACTCCAGATATCACCTGAGGACTAAGTTTGAATCCTGTGACATATTCCCTCAGTGCCTGAAGTTAAAGAGACAAAGTGGGTGAAGTAATATCTTTTATTTGACCAATTTCTGTTGGTGAAAGAGACAAGCTTTCGAGCTTACACAGAGCTCTTCTTCAGGTCTGGGAAATTAATTCAAAGTGTCACTGCCTGTAACAGACCTTCTGGAGAAGTTCCTCCAGACTTCAGCGCTCCATGAGAGATACGAGTAGGTGAGGGGAGCATATGCTCACCCTCCCTCCACATCAGGGGAATTGTGGATGAGAAGGTACAATGATGGCTGCAGGACTGGTCCCATATGTGGTTCTCCTTGTCCGTAGGAATTGCCAGACTGGACCAGATCAGTACTTCATCTAGTCTCAGATAGTGGCCAGCGCCACCTACTTCAGAAGGCACAAGAAATGAATGCACCATTATTGAACAGCCAGTCCATAGGGAAAGGTTTCTTGGAAATCTCTGTGCTGGTGCCCCGTTCTTCGGTCCTGCCCAAGAGGGGAATTGTGGTCAAGGAATTTTTCACTCAGTGGTTGTTGGGAAAACCGCAGACTCAGAGTGGTTTTTCGTGTGTTATAGGCCTTTACCTAATTAAGATCCTCCTGTGGTTAGAGAATATAAGCTTTTTATGAGTAAGACACTTTACAGGTCACCCTTCTGCTAGAATGCAAGTGCCGCAAGAGAAAGGATCCCTTTCCTCTCCACAGCATGCAGACAGCGGAGCTGGGTATCTGCCAGAGATGGGAGCAATAGTCCCCACTGCCTGAATGATAAATTAAAGTTTTCCATCAAAATTCACCATTTTCTTAAAGCTTTTCAAAAGGTTAATTCAAGGCCATTAGAATGTGATGCCAGAAAGTGCCTGCAAACCTCCTGCTGTAAAGATTCCACAGCTTAAAAAAACCCATTCCACTATTTACTGAGATGTTGGACTAGCTTGCTCCCCCCAAGCTCCTTGACAGAGAATCTCATAAAAGCAAAAGATATTTAACTCCAGTGCAACTCTTGGCAGCAGGACTGACAGAACGTTAAATGGGAGCCATGATGATTGCTGGAATCATGTAATTAACTCCTGCTGGCTGCATGACAGCAAATTAGACAAATTAGGAACCACCTACACAGGCACTAAATTGCCTTTTTTTTCTGCAGGCTGGATTTGTACTCTATCCGACAGGAATCGCTTGGGCAATAGAAGCTACATGCTACACATTCACTGCATGTACACAGGAGACACTCTCCATCTGAACAGCACAATGCCCAGGAATAAGGTTGCCCTGTTCCAAATACTGAATGCATGTTAAAAGAAGAACACAGATAGCTAGAACTGGCACAGAAATAATGTAATGGCAGGATGCACAGCTTTTCTGTTAGCTAAGAGAATGGCCCTTTATAACTATTTATACTGCTATTGGACACAAGCAGTTTAGCACAGTGATGGGGTGGGACCTACATCTCAAAAGGCACAGGCAGCTTTTAAAAAATTATATACCCCCAACCTGTACAATAGCATTAAAATAAGATGACTGACAGACAATAACTGCCCTTCAAACTAATGGGCCAGTCAGTTATCTGGGAGATTTGGTATTTTAACCTTTTGGTGCTAGGAGTAATTTCTAAAGCACACATTAGAATCAAATCAACTAACTCCAAGGGTTAATGCAGGAGGGGAACATACCAGACTGTGCATCTGCTTGTCTGTCGCTAATGGAAAGGGACTTCCTCAGAACTCTGAGCCAGAAGTCCAAGCTACAAAATAACACTGTTTCTCCCTTGTTCTTAAAGATACAACAGAATAGACATAGCAGCTACACAGTAAAGCTTATGGAGTCAGCTTTGCATATAGGCCTGTTAAATTGCATTCCAAGCTATGCAACTCAGCAACATTAGAATCGCAGGCTAAAGGAAAAGGCAATGTATACCCCTCTCCTCTGCTGACTTACCTGTGATTTAAACACCGTGCAAATACTGATGTAGAAGAGAGCACTTTCTACTTTCCCTTGCGGACTACTGCCTGTCCCAACTGCATGTCAGGTAGATGCAACCCACGCTAGTGGTCAAGAGTGACCTGACATTCCAACTAGTTTAAGAACTGTGAATGAGACAGTCTAAAAGAAATTTTTCAGAAGTGCCTATGTGACTTCGACTCTTAAGTCCCATTTTCAAAAGTAATGTAGGAGCCTACATCTCAATGAAAACCAGCGGGACTTAGGATCCTTGGTGACTTAGGCACTTCTGAAAGTTTACTTTAAGGGCCACTGACTTTCAGTGAGAAGTAGGCTCTTAAGTGGGGAACATTCCAGAAGGGCATCAGTGGAACAGAATAAGGGATTGGAGCAAATCAATGGACAGATAAGGAAATTCAGGCTTAACTGTTTTGCTGAAGAGCAGTCAACAAATGGAATAAAGTGCCAAATGAAGGCCATTTCAAATCAAACTCTCTCAATGAGTGAGAAGCAGCCAGGCATTTTATTAATCAGTACCTGACCTGGACAGTGCGTATTATCAGACTGTCATCACCTGCGCTATTCAGAGGAAACCTGAAGAGCAGTTAATTATAATATACCTTATCTCTGATATGAAATGTATAAACCATTCCTCCTCCAAAGCCTAACAGAGCAGCCCACTAGTGCTGCCCATTCTCAATACAAGACTCAGCAATCCTCTGCTAGTGAAAGATTCAGACCTTGATTTTAAAGGGGCCTCAGGGGCAGAGTCCCAAATTTGTGCCTAAAGATAACTGTAGATCCAAATCTGCACCATGTAATAACTGTGTGAGCATTTCAACAGCTCACTGATTGCACCCACAATGTAGTTAGATGTTCAAGTGCTATAATGTACAACTTGTTTGCAAAATTGAGTCTGAAGTTTTTTCCAGGTGCAAAATTAGATGCCACTTGTCCAATCAGGCTCTCCCATTGACATTGGTGGAGTTTATAGTTAGCAATTTGTCCAGTAAGACACTTAATTCTGTCCAGATCTTTGCTGGACTGAGTTACTAAAGGTAATCTATACCTAAGATTACATTTTCTGAAATTATGATTTTTTTCAGTTGTTAAAATCAAATGCATTTAATTTACATAGTGTGGTGACTTACCTGCTTACTACAAAAAAACAGTATACTCCGAGCCTGGTTTACCACTACATTATTCTATGTGCTTACCAGTTTTACAGCAGTAGAATAGTGGTGAATCAGTTCTTTTGTACCGTTCACGTCTGCGTATTAAGAGTGACTATCGAGCTAATATTATTCTGCATTTAAAAGCCACATTCTAAGTACAATTTTTATATGAAGAGAGTTCTCAGCAACTTTATATTACAATGACAGTACACTGCTAGAATATGCAATAGTATGTAAAACAAATTTTAAAATTACTATTTTTAAAAAAATGTATACATATCACATACACTTAGGCCTCAATCCAGAATCATTTTAATCCAAGGAAATTTTTGTAAGGTAAACTTAAAATACAGAATTACTTATTAATGATTCTATCTTAATTCATAGTTTTACAAAACCATGACCAAGCAATGAATTCATGCTGAGTTAATCACCATTCTCCCCCCCTACACACACACACACACACACACACACACACACCCCCACTCACCTCTCTTTATGAATTAATTTGGCCTAATATAATCTGGTCTCTGTAGATTTTAACTTCAATATTCTAAATATTACCAAAGCTTTTCCTCCTTCCTTTGGAGATTAGCGTTAATAGTTTTGGGAAAAGATTACTTTCTTATTAATTAGACAATATAATGTAGTCAACAGTACACTTCTATTCTGTACACCTATAGAAAGCCATGTTATGGCTTTCCATACAAACCATGTTGGTTAGCACACATTGTGGCTTTGGTACACAGTTGAGTTTTTCCACTAGAAAGGAAAGAATGCAGTGCTTGATACTCAAGAGTATCAATATTATTAACTTTTCAGACTACATAAGAAGAGATGTTTGGAGCAGAATGATTTACTGATAAGACTAATGGATTCCTTTTTTTTTTTTTTTAAACTATCTTAACATCAACAGTTTTTTATCTTAAACTAAAATAATTTCAGTGGCCTTTAAAAAACGCAAGATTGGAAATTAGACCAGTTGATTTTTTCCTTAAACAGTTAGATTTTGAAATTAAATAAAGGCATAATAAAAGCTCATGCCATATATATGATTCATCACATGTCTATGGGAGTTGAAAAAAAGTAATTAACATATTCTTCAAGCGGAGAATAAAAATTCTTACCTTTTTTATACCATGATCTCTGCTTACAGTCATTACATTTCAGCCTATTTTATAAAGTGCATATGGCTACGAAGGTCCGGAGAGAATGAGAATAAAGTGATATTAACCTGCTGAAAACTGCTTAAAAGTCTTATCCTGCAATATAGAGAGGTTCCAACGCCATTTAAATAAAGACTTTCATACAGAGGCATCTCTGACTCAGTTAATAATCCCAATAATTGATTCAACACCCCAAACAGTTTAACGAACAAAAAAAAACAAAAAAGTGAACTTAGAACAGCGAATTTTTTCTAAAATTTGCCAAATTCTAGAATGTTGGTTATTTTATGAGGATTTTAGAAAAAAAAATCCATTTCAGAAGTGAAGTGACCTAATCCTTCCACCGTTTCACCATATTATTGTGAGGCATGGTTGAGACACATTAGTTCAGTTATACCTGGGAGAAAAGGTGGAATGTTTGCTGCCTTTCATGTCTTCCGGCATGTAGCAGCTCTGGGTTCGAGAATAGCCACTGTAAGCCTTGGTGGCAGTTTCTAGGTCAACTTTGATACTAAAGACCTGAGTACAATTGTTCAGTTAAAATTCTGATTTAAGTGGTGAAAGCTAAAGCGGAGTTATCTGATTAAATTGGGAGCCCCACCAATTTTTAATGAAGTCCAAGTTTTATACATTGGTCTCTTCTTTCTGCATGAAGAAATAACCAAGACATGTATGCACATCTATTGCTATGTATCCCAAGGAAGGACTGTGGCTTGGAATAAGTATTGCTTTTATTAAAAAGGATTTGAGTCCAGGGAAAAAAAACCTTTTCAAAAAGGAAAAGCTCAGAGTTCCATATTTGAAGCTGAGACCCCCTCAAAACGAGTCACGTTTGTTCTTGCTTTTAAGACATCTATAAATAGCCATTTCGAGCCACACAACCTGATGGTTCTAGAAGTCAGAGAAGAAATCTTGAGGGCCCAAGTGAACAATAAAAGGTGCGATGCTGAGAGGCTGGCAATAGGGACTGTCAATGAAAAAACCACCTACAGTGGAGAAAAGAGCAGAGAAGCAAAAACTTCGTGTTAATTTCAAAGGGACTGGCTGAAGCTAAAGCTCCATTTAAATTTCTCTGCTCCTTCAGCTGTAAGTGGAATTTTCATTGTAAAAGGGACACAAATGGGCACTTTTAAAACTATCAAAACATCCTTACTTCCAAGGTTATCACTTTGTAAACAAAGAACTGACAGCTCATTCATATTTTCAGAAAAGCAGAGAAATGTAAAATATGCAGCAACAGGGCAAGTTTACAATGTGGTTAGTAACTCCCAACAAATGATAAAAAATGAACAAATGACTTCATATAAATCATCTGAAATGACGGCCATCAAGTTGGAAAAGAGCACAGCTCCCTCTTTTTAATGAGCTGGGGAGGAATAAGTTATTGGGCAAGTAAATTTTCAATACGTAAATATTTTCAGAACAAATTGTAGTTTAAAATTTAAAGTCTCAGAAATTCATGGATTTAAAAAAAAAAAAAACACCCCACTTTATCATCAGCAGTTGCCAATCAAGAGAACTCCAAAAAAGGCAGGGATCTTTTAATGAATATTGTATTACCCAAAAATGGGCTCTCATCAGCCATGCTTTTTCTGCTCCGTGATGGCTCCCTTTCATCCATAGGCCAGCAAAACAGGTCAATGATTTATGAACACTTCTCAATTTGAAGGCAACGCCAACCCCGCCATTTATCTCTCAGTGCTAATTCAAGGGATGATAATGTCAGACTCACTGCTGCTGTCAATCAAGGCTACATACTTTATTAAAGTACCACCACCACCAAATGAAAGCCAGAGCTACAGCAGGAAGAGAAACGGTTATGAAAGATTTAAGCACATTCCTAAGCACAAATGCTTGATTTAAGAACAGCTGCTGTAGTTAATTCCAAGGAAAGCAGCTTGTTATACACGTCACCCCCTTATCATGCTGTTCTAGGATTACTCTCCCTGCTATGAGAAACATACATTGCGGTAAGCCCCATTCTTACCACGTCCTTTAAAAAACCACCACCCTCCCCCAAGAATAGAGTCTGAAGGAGAGCAGACTGTATAAAGGCATCGTCAAGACAGCACAAAATATAACAAACCTACTGAAAAGGAACTGGTGAGCTCTGAATGGGGAAGTGCAACCAACAATGCTGCTTATTTTGTGGGGGTGATACCTTAATAAAAAGTACTTTATTCCTTCATATTGGAGTCCAAAGCACAACAGCTTTATACACAAGCCTGGAAATGTTCTGGTGACAGTACGGAGCATGTCCTCTGCTCTATACTTTCAGAGGGGTACATGCACTCCTTATATTATAGATGTTGCCTTACTTTGGGCACCAACTCGTATCAAAAAATGAATACTGGCCTATGGCTGAAATGTGTCACTTTTCACAGCAGCACTCAACAAGAACTGGGACCATTAAATAGCAAGTTTTCATGGGGACCTTGTTGCTGCTTTAGATTCTTATAATTGTAAGGGGAAAAGGAGAACCCTTTTTTTAATTAGAGACTGACAACTAAAATAACTGTAAAAATGCTCCATGGAAAATCAAGGGTGGACAAACAATCTTACAGAGTGAAGAAGGCCACAAGAACAAGTGCAATTTATTCTTTTTGGGGGGAAGTGAGGGGCATTGTAAACACATCTTTGGAACACTAAAAAACAATCATAATGTTATGATTGTCCTTTCTCTGGGCAATACAGACTTAACTATGTATTCCTCCAATTATATAACAAAAGTCTTTGAATGGAAATTTCCCTTGTTTAACACAGGTTTCACAAATATAACTGAATACAAAGAGACCAGCTAGTGTTAATAATGCCCTTCGTTTTCTTTTTCAGCATTTTGCATACAAATGAAGAGGCTTCGTGGAAAACGAAGACAGGGTCTACGTTACTGAGCCTTACAATATGCTACTTCCCTTGGTTTTAAAGATGCTAAGGGAATCCTTTCAAGGTACTGATGCTTCGATAAATCAAAAATAATAAGCTAAGACAATACTTAAACCCATATTTTACTAGCTTTGTTCACCTTAATATTTTCAAAGTTAAAATTTAACTGAAAAGTTTCTATTGTATTACTGGTTTGGTTTTTTTTAAATAACTACACTCTGAATTAAGTTGCCCTACAACAAATACAGGTCATTAACTGAGATTCTGTGTGACTGCATTAGGAAACAGGCAGTACTCTGTGTTACGACAAAACCGTTTATTTGTGATCAGTGTTTTATATTCTATACATCCTTCACAAATTTAATTTTACATAATCGGATACTTCATTTAAAACGTAAGGTTTAAGCTTCTAGTTCTTCCCTATAACAGAAGGCTGGTATAAGTTATTTGAAAATGAGGTAACATTTCACAGAACATTTTTTTTTTCTTCAAGTTTTAGAGAACTAAATTTGCATTTTGTTAAAATCAAAAAGTAGGAAAAGATGTTTCTTTACAAATGACTTTGCTCAAGTATGTGTTCAAAGAAAACAGGATAAAAAGGCTTTTTTCTCTTCTAACATTCTGTACTGTACTGTGTTGTTCAATCAATAGGAATTAGCTTCTGCCATTTGCTAAAAGAATGAGTAGTGGGGAACAGGATATGTTGGGAATTTCATAACTGGTAACAGAACCATTCTCTTGGGTATACCTACAGAGAGAAGAAACGGAGAGGACTCCAAATAAGTTCAATGATCCAATAAAGTCAAGTAAAAGCTTACAGTAATGTTCTCATTAACCCTTTCCAGATGAGTCAGTCAATGAGCTTTGAGGGCATTGAATCCCAGAAGCAGAACATTTCAACATTTTGTAATGCTTTAAACTTATAATAACATCTGATATGTTATATTCATTCTGATGTTTATTAATTTAGCATTAGCAATACGTTTCAGAAGTAGTCAGTACCATGTTACACTGAAACAGACTGGATTTGGAAAGTTAATTTACGTTCTTATTAAGATAGTGTGGACAATCTATCTTGTTCAGTGTCCTGAAGTAATTTAACAGGCCAGTTACAACTGCAAAGCTTTTAGACAGAAAATGCTACTGTGCATACACAGAAGTCCTTAAAAAAAGGGCACAGCACAGTTTTGACAAACCTCCCTTTGGATCTGTCAAAACCAGGCACTGATAACTCAATCAAGTTCTATATCCATTTAGACTTTCTGCATTTATTCATATTGTACTGAAGTGGCAAATCTGGAAAGATTAATATCTGCCTAATCTCAGGATTATTATAGCGTTCTTGTGGCCTCACAAACTTCTGCATACTTAAATACTTTTTTTTTTAATGGTTCCTATTTAAATTCTAATATTTAACCTACGTATCCATTTAGAAATCACAAAGCAGCAACAGCAGGTATTCCAGAGCACCAGATGATCAAAGTGAAACTTCCCAACATGCAACAGCTTACAAAGGCAAAGAGACATATTTACCTTACAGCCAGAAAAGCATTATTTCAGTACTTTGCATCACAATAAGACATTAAAACAGAAAAACTCTTTATGCGAAAAATGGGGGCAGCAGATTTCACAAGACTTTGAAGTCAGCGATATGCCACACGTAAATATCTAAGCGATTACAATTCAGGCTCCAACACAGATGTCATGAGAAGATGGAGGGAAAGGAAAAAACAAACCAAGAGAAAGAAGGATTGTAGGTAAAACTCCCAGCCCCACTGAAGTCAATGAGAGTTTTACCACTTACTTCAGTGGGGCCAGGACTTCACCTCATATTCTTATATATAACCTATCTGCCAATAAGAGATACGGATAGTCAAGTACCAGCCATCTTAGACTATCTCAGGGTCATATTAAATACCCACTTCTTAATGTTTCATACAAGGATGAAGGCTACAAAAGGGATTGTTTAAAATAAGCTACTGATGAAACAGGTCCCAAACTAAATATGTGATCTCCTGCTGGGTGAGTGGGTAGAGGTTCCCTTTGTTATCAATAACAGTGCATGAAAGATAATCAAGAATACAGACTATGCTTTATGGGAAATGCTAGTGTCACCTGCTGCAATGTGAACACAGATGGCCAATTCATATCTTTCTACTAAGATAAGAAAAGCTGCTTTAAATCAGAGGAAATTCCTTATCCGAGTAAAGGCACCTCATTGGCCAGTTCCCTTGCCCAGCTCCACAGAAGAAAGCATAGAATGGTAGCAGCCAGTCCTGCGTGGTAGGTGCTCTTAGACACCAACAATACTAGAGCCACAGCATTTTCATCATCAGGGGACAGCACGAGGCTATAGCTGTATTTATGGTGTGCATCATTTAGAATGGAAAAGGTTCTTTCCCAAGGTGTAGAAATCAAGTTACCCAGTTCCGTAATATTTCCCTGGTCAGATAAGGTTTCTACACTTGTAATCGGGTGGAGTTACTGTTAGCCACCAATTTTATTCAGATTCGATACGGAAGCAAGCATTAGGGTAATAACCCAGCACAGGAATGGTTGGTATAGTGAGGATTAGGTTTCCCCTTTGAAAAATAAAAAAAAAGGCTGCTGGAGTAATCATGTGGTTTTGCCATTTGAGAGCTACAGAATCTTACCCAGTTATAGAAGACAGGTTCTGTACACACACAAGATCAGAACTGGTTCTGAGACAGCGCCTTGTTTTACTCTAGTGTGTCGGAACATATCACTGACTCCAAACTGTTTTGCCCCCATTGCCACATAAACCTCATTCAAAGTAACCAAAAGGCCAGTTAGAGATAAATATGCTTTATTAGTCTAGTATTTAAAAAAAGCGTGGGGGAGGGAAGGGGGCTAGGAGAAAGTACTCTGGAGCTATGAAAGAGGCCTTATGTTTATTTTAGTCCATATGAAATGTATTGCACTGCCATCCTAGATTTCACTGGGCTTCTTAGCAGAAAGGGGCAGTGGCAAGTTATAGTGCCTTCGCAGCCTTGCAGTCTGATCTCTAAGTAACCTACAGAAACTCAGTTAGCCTGACCCAAACAGCAGTATTCATCCTGCCACTATATAAAATGTGTTTGGACTGGTTATGAGATGTTTGTGGCAGTGGGCATTTCAAACAACTGATTGCAATAAGAGGAAATGCCCACAAGTCTAACTTACAGACCATCATTTTACCAATGTTTAGCCAAGGGGCATTAGAGTAATATTTCAAGGATGTTAGATTTGGCCCTTAGGTATTCTTTGAATGGAGCACAAGTTGGCTGTAAAAAGTAGGAGAACTACTTAAAAATATTCAATTTCACTATAAAAGGGAACAGGCAGTTAGAACAAGCAGTCCTTCCACAATCAGGCAAAGCATAGGCAAAAAGCTACTCCAACCAAAACAAGAACCACAAGGTTATGGCATCAATTGAAATGTCATATTTAAAGTGAGCTCTGATTTTCTTGGATCACTTGCGAACTCTAGGGCAATCTCTATTTTTGGACTGCCATGATAGTTTCAATACCATTTCTAGTTCAGTTAATTAATAGGTCATACATACCGTAGGCTGGCGCAGCTGGGCTGTACCCATAAGGTGCCCCATAGCCTACAATACAAACAGAATAAGCGTTTGGCTTTATTCCACCCAGCATATGAAAGTTCATATCAAAGGTCGCAAACTTACCACCACAGGGGCCATACACAACAGAAAATCCACTGCCGTTTAAGTTAAAATACTTAAACAGCATTTGGCTATAATCGTTCCAGATTCTGGCTGCAAAAATAAACAAGGCATCTTATGCCGTTTTTGGAAGCTTCAGCATAGAAGAGCGAAACTCCACCTTTCTTTCTATTTTCCTTAATTTTCTCTCTTAGTTGAAACTTTCCAGTCAATACTGTTGCACTGCAAGAGTTGGCAAAGCCCCATTTACAGACTTTCTTCATAAAATACAGATATGACTTAATGCACAAAATCGTCATTGTCCTCAATCCCCCACTTAGGAAAAGGGAAACCTGGAGGCCCGTGGTAAAGGTCCAAATCAGCAGCAGATATTTTTGGTGATTAAGAACACTGCCATTTGGTTTCCGCAGAGTCCAAACATATTCCACAGAAGACATCTGAATGGCTGGATAGTAAGTAAGCGCTGATGGCAGCTTAAAAAAAAATAAACCAAATCATGGGGATAGGAGGCATGCAAAGTTAGAGGATACATTCAGTTGCTGAATAAAAAGGAATGGTGACAGCATTGTTCTTGGTTATTACTGCTTGCTATTTCATTAAGACTTAGTACCATTCATGCCTGACAAAGCTTTTTTTGAGGGGGGTTACGTTGGGGTGTGGGAGGCTGAAGAGGAAAAAGGTACGTACGCCAAGAGAAATAAATGCTTAACAAGTATGATGGCTGGGAAATTAAACCTATTTCTGGAAGAATTCCATGCTGGCAAGGCCTGTGCCTCTAGCAGGTTACAATGTCTCAGAAATGACTCCTCAGGCAGAAAAGCAGTTTCAGAAACAATGTTCAAGTCCATTAAAAATGAATTACTGGTTTTTAATATTTATGATTACATCAATATACAGGAACAATGAAGGCACCACATTGCTGACTGCGCCAGGAGGTAAATATATCCAACTACAGGGCTGCGCTATTAACATTTGGGAACTGATGAAGGGTGTAATTAGAGTTTATGCTATATCCTAAAAAACCTTGAGCACTAATGATCAGGGTTTTACACTTTGGAAGCTAAGTGAGTGTTGGCTATGGAACTTTGGAGGCAGAGATCCCAAAGAATAAAATAAAATATATATAAATGGAGGAGATTCTCCTCCCATCCCTAACTCCTGCACATGATCTCCTACACCAATGTGGTTCAACATCTTCAGATTGGCAACCCCTTATTCAAACTCAAATTTTTGTGATTCCACACCATATAAAATGAATAGACAATAATGAGAATAGACAATAAGTAATTTGTTTGTGTAGCTGGAGAAGTTCACAGAGAATACCTGACCTTGAAGGATAACAGTATGCAGGGAATGGAGGAGCGAGATTTTCTGTGCTTTAGATTGTAGTATGCTTTTCAACGCCTCACGACCACCCGCTCCCCAGGTGTTGTGACTCACCAGGTGAGATACACTATTTTAGATGAAGCAAAATACAGAGGAAACCCAGAAGTTGCTATGCACTTCGTCTCTGTAGCTACAGTTTTGTGGCTGCTAACCTGCCAATGGGAATCAACACTAAAACAGCCTGACCAGCAATGTGAATTCTACGTGAAGGGGCCCAAGTATAAATGGGAACCAAAAAGCCTTTTAATTTAGACTTGCGGTTTTGCTGCTCAAAGCAACGCGGCCAACATTACAGAGCAACATCAGCCAGAATATGAATGTGAATTTCCTTCCTTCATTTCTCCCAACATGACAGCTGTTAATAGGCACCTCTGCTCACAGCCCCAGACTGTGTGGGGTGTTCCCGAGAGCACTATGACTTCCAAATCTGCCAGCATAATCCCCACAGTTCACTACTCTGGAACGCATTTCAGCACAGCAGCAAGTTCCATTCCAGTAGCCTTTCCCCAAGAGGGCTGAAGAAGGGTCTCTCTTACTGTGAATCAGACTGCTCCTAGAGGGGATTCATCAGGCGGCAAAGCACTTCTCGCGGGAAGCAACGCGCACAAGACAGTATTTTAATTTTGCATGCACAAACAATACCCCTCTGCCCTTATTAAGGATAATCCTGTAGCATTATCTAGAATGAGAAACTCTTGGTAAAGCCAATCATAATACTAATAGGCATCTTCCAGGAGACTTCACAACTGGGCACAGAGTTGTGGGAATCATGCCATGGTGAGAGAGTTATGAGAAAGGCAGATATCAGAATTACAAAGCCCCAGGGAAAGAGTCGGAGCTGGATAACGATTTGCTCATCTTCCATGCATAATAAACTGCAAGCGAGATATGTTTCCAGCTCTACAGACTCTCTGACTTTTCCCTTTATTTAAACCCCCATGCATTTTCCCCTATGGCTCTTCTCAAATGCTATAAAACTAAACAGGTCATCAGCATGGATGAGTCTGACCCATAGAAAGGTGAACGTCAGCAGCCATAGTTCATCCATGGACAGCTGGGATGGACAGACCCTTAGCTATTAGCGCCATGACGTACCTGGTGCTATGTATCCAGTAGCAGCGGCTGCCCCAACAAATGCCCCTCGTGTTAAAGCGCCTCGTCCTCTGCCTCGAGCAGCCTGGACTGCTGCTGACACAGCTGTATTTACAACTCCTTTAGTCTGTGCAGAATAATAAAAATGGCATGATTCAGAACATGATACATGAGGCAATCCATGTTAAACCCATCGAATGCTATATTCAACCCGCTAGGCTTGTTAAAGGCAACACACTCACTCATTCCATTCTGAAGCGTAGCTGTGCAGAATTGGGGACTGTGGCACAGACCTATATGTGAGCTCACAAGTTCTCTCAATTTATAGAATCCCCTTCCCTGGACAGAACGAATGGAGCATTGGCAGCTGCCAACAGGCATCTTTGTTTCATTCAAACACCACAGTGAGCTATGAGCTATCTTTTTGTCATGGGTGCGATGTGACTCTGATCACTGATAGGGCACCAATGTGCTACTACACTCTGCTACTGATCTCCATCTCGCTTGCCTGTGGGGAGCTGCAGGGACGCGGGGTCACTGCTGCAAAGCTGGATTTGTTACATCATCAGAAATCCTTGACACTTTTTGAGAGAGTGAAGTGCCCGGGAGAGACGGGGAGGATATTGACCCTATTTCTCCCCACCTCTCCTCTCCGGCTTGCTGTCTGTTTAAACCGCTGTGCAGCCCACCTTTGCCCTGCCCCATGAAGTGCTGAGCTAAGAGCTGGGGCAGGGGAGCATTGGCATTTTTATTATATTTCCCTGTAACATATCAAGGGTGAAATCCCAGACTTATTAACTTCAAGAGGACCAGGATTCTATCCCAAATGAAGCAAGAAAGCCTGGACAAGAATTTTCAAAAATACAAACCTATCTTTATTCTCCTAAAGTCACACTTAGGGCTTGTCTACACAACGTTTAGTTCACGGCAAGCTGGGCTGTGAATCTACCCCGCACCAGCTTGCCATGCACTAAGTGTCCGTGTGGACCCTGCTGACGCACATTAAACAGCTAATACACGCTGATCTGGTCCCATTTCAAAAAGGACTAGGCTAACATTGAGAGAGAGTGTGTGGCCAGGGCAGATTCCCACCTCAGCTTGCCACTAACAGTGTGTAGATGAGCCCTTAGGCATCATTAAACTGGGTTGCCAGATTTTCAGAAGTATTGGCCACTCAGCTCCCGTAGGTTGGGTTGGCAACTGTCAGATGACTGGCACATTTCAAAGTTTGGCCACTGATTTTGACTCCTATTTTTTAGGAATCTTGGCTGCTTCGTTAGACAGGAATTAAACTTGAAACACGGTAACCCTTCCTTTGAGCTAGTATGTGCAGTATCCATTCAATCTGATAGATCTTTTCCTCTGTCCTCACATGGAGGCAGATTTCCATAGAATCACAGGACCTGGAAGTGACCTCGAGAGGTCATCTGCTCCAGTACCCTGCACTCATCCCTGACAGGTGTTTGTCTAACCTGCTCTTACAAATCTCTAGTGCTGGAGATTCCACAATCTCCCTAAACACTGGAATTAATTACTTTACTACCCTGACAGGACATTTTTCCTAATGTCCAACCTAAACCGCCCTTGCTGCAATTGAAGCCCATTGCTTCTTGTCATATCCTCACAGGTTAAGGAGAATAATTTTTCTCCATCCACCTTGTAACAACCTTTTATGTACTTGATGTAATGGGCCATTTTCATGCCTGGCTATTAGGATCATATCCGTTTTAAATGCTGAGTGTCTCTAGTGTTAAGAATACATCCTTCCTAGTTCATTTTTATTTTCTGGCCCACCGTAAGATCTATTTCCCTCTTACATGTCTGAATAAATCCCTTGCCTTCTCTCTTTTCATTTTGTTATAATCTTATTCCTTAATTACTTTCTGGCTCCATCTACTTATTCTACTCAGTAAACGCCATTTCTTAATTTTTTATTCTCAAAGCGCACAATAGCTACAGTTGTGTAGACAGCTCTGTTGGTCTAACCATAGACTGTGCTGGCCAAACCTCCTTTAGAAACTCTGATTTTTCCTTCTTTTTAAATAAAGGGAGACTGCATGTGTGCATCAAACCACATTGTTTCCCAAGCATAGACAGCAGCTGCAAGCTAACTGGCAACCTCATGCAGCAGATCAGAGAGCTTTCGAAGAGTAGTATTGACATAGCTTATTGCAAAGAAATGAGAGCAGAATAGGACTGAACATCAGAGTGCCTCGATCTCAGATCATTCTCGGATCTTAACTGCCATCTTTGTGTGGAACAACATTCTTCAGGAATTGGATTTTAAAATAATCATGGAAGCTGAAGAACTTCCATGATGCAGGAACTGGAGGTCTCGGGGCGCCCAGGAGAATTGCTATAAACATAATTGTTAGATACAGAACTTAACAAATACAAGTGGCTGGTAATTTCTCTGAATATGTTTTATGCTGTAGCAGGATGGAACAAAATTAATTTTTGCAAAGACTGGAAAAGAAACCTAATTCTAGTTAATCTGCACAATGCAGATCAAAGCTGTAACTGTCAGGACTTTTTCTGTGTGGGGCTTTCTGGAAGAAGTACACTGATAATCAGCTTCAGTTGTGTTCAGTGTTAATGGTATAGAATGGAGAGATCACGGTGGCTCTCAGGAACCATTTTAATGATTATTATTAGAATCTAATGTAAAAAGAAGTCTGAAGTGAAGTTTTTATTAAACAAATCCTCCCCATCCAATAAAATGTTGCATTTGAAAAGGGATACCCCTCAAATAGTTTAGGCTCAAAATTCAACTTCATTTAGAAGCTAAAGATTGTGTCTATCACCAGACTATAAACAAGGTATTCTTTAAGTCTACCTCTATTACTATCAGAGAGGTAGTGCAGTCTAGTGGGTATTGCACTAGAGTTGAACTCAGGGGACCTGGGCTCTATAACTGACTCTGGCACTGACCGGCTGTGTGACCTTGGGCAAAGTCACTTCCCCTCTCTCTGTCGTCTCTATGTAAGATAGTAAGCACTTTGGGGCATAGACTGTTCTGTCTCTTCGTACAGCTCTAACACATTGAGGCCCTCACATCAGCTCAGGCCTCTCAGTGCGATTAACAAATTACTAACAACAACAGAGTAATAAAAACAAAGGACAATGCTTCCAATAGACCTGCTGAAAAACAACAGACTGAAGTCATGTGGTCCCTCTGCAGATGCCATCATCTAATGCTACCCCAGGGCGGTGCTGACATAGAGAATGGCGCTAACTATAAAAGGCAATTGGGGATTCTTACCTGAGGGAGAATCTTCTTTTTCTTATTGTTGGCTGCATTAGGCCCAGAAAACAGTTTCTCAAGTGCTGCTAAAGCAGCGCTCGCTTTTGCCACCTTCTTATTTGGACCTGCGCCTCTGAACTTCTGCCCATCTACTTCTACCTGAAGCCAAGAGGTTAATTTAGAGCCAGTACTTTTCCTGGTGGGAACGACTATTCATATTTACAACCAGATCCCAGCTGGAATCATGAGCCGTTGATAAAAAATTTCAACAAGTCAGTCCAGTTATGGGTGAAACTAACTTGTATTTCCTCCAGTGAGTTCAAAGCACTCCACGATCAAGAACTAATTAAACCCAGTAGCTCCATGTGATAGGTAATGATCACTTGAACCACTACGGAAATGGTGGGAAGGGACAGCTCGGTGGTTTGACCATTGACCACTGCTAAACCCAGGTTGTGAGTTCAATCCTTAAGGGGGCCATTTAAGGAACTGGGGAAAAAAATCTGTCTGGGGATTGGTCCTGCTTTGAGCAGGGGGTTGGGACTAGATGACCTCCTGAAGTCCCTTGCAACCCGGATATTCTATGATTCCATGATACTTAAGTTGATTAACAGGACAGAAGTTAGGAATCCCATATCAACTTGAAACTGAAGGGGGAATTTAAAGAGGTCCAATACATTTACTTGGGATGGAATTTTGCAGGAATTAATTGGGAAGGTTGCTATGAAGTCTTTGGTGGGCAGGACCTTAGCTTTAGATCTCACCCAAAACTATACTTTTAAATGATCCCCAAACCCCACAACTTTTTAGGGGCACCTACAGCTCTAATCAATCAGCTTTGCACCCCCATCATCTTCAAGAACCTGCATTATGGCTACCCTTTGGCTAAAGAAAGCTGCCTTGTACTCTCTAGAGCCCATCAATGCTGATTCTATGTCAGCCCAAGAACCTGCTGAGCCAGAGACTGAATCGGCTCCCTCTGTTACATCATTCCTAACCCCTGCTAGGCTGGCAACAAGACGATCAAATCAGGGCACTCGTACAGGGTTGCCAGGACCTGTCCATGACACACACTGGGTAGTGGTTTTGGTTACTCAGCTGCCCTCTCCCTATGTTATGGCAGGGATGTGATGTGTTTAAGGGCTTTCATAACCAAATCCTCCTCCTTGCTGAATTATCCAGGGCAAGGAGAACATTCCCCTGCCATCCCCACAATCACCTTGGCCCTGGGAGATACAGGAACCTGAAAAGGTTACCGTCCCTCTTGTGGAAGAGAACGAACGGTAAGGCTCTGGATTAACAATAAATGGCAACAGAAAGCTACCAAGAGGACTGAAGCATTGTTAGCAAAACCACCTGCAGATTTCCGAACACTGCTGCACTCACCTCCATTACAAAGCGCTTATCATGGCTCCCACCTGTCTCAGAGATGAGCTCATACTTAAGACCTCTTCTTTTTTCATTTAGCTCCATCACTGGGTTTTTGCCACTTGCTGTGAGGATAGGGCCCTGAGTTCTTACCTACAGAGACAAGATATATTATAACCGTAACAGCTCTGAATGGCAGACACACATCTACAGCATGTCTGCCTAGAACAGCTGCCCACCTGGAAAATGCCAGTACTAATCATCTTCCTTTTGTGTTTCTGCAACAGCCAGTTCTTCCTGATACATCCGCCTTAGCAGGCTCTCTAGGGATGGACCGGCACCAGAGACACAGCATTGTCAAAGCTTCAGCACAACCTGCTGCACCAGAACAGCAGATATGAAGCCCCTGCCCCCAAGGAAAGCTGAGGGATGAACCATTTAAAAAATAAAATAAAATATTGCCACCCGCTCATATCCGGCACAGCAGGCAGCTAGCGTCTCCATGACCAGTCGCCATCACCTTCACAGCACAGCATGGAGCATCATGCTGCTGGCTGAAGGATAGACCATCTAGGTGTCCAGTTTCTTGAAAGCAGCTCTCTGCTACTGAACAGAAGGGGATTGGCTTTCCCAGCCCTGCACATCTCTATTGCCTGATCTAACCATCCCCATGGCACTCCAATCTCTGACTGGTGAAGCCACAGAGTGTAGGTCATACATCACAGTGGATATAGCTGTTATCTTGGGCTAGAAATGCAGAAACAAAGAGCCAGTACACCAGGATAGCAGACTTCATTACAGTCTGCTTTGCTGGAGGCACCAAAGCAGATACTGAAAAGTGAGAAGAACACAGAAAATTAGGAGAGCCAGGCCAAGATTTTCAGAAGCGTCAAGTACCCAACGCGAGGCACCTGCCCTCTGAAAATAAGGTCCCTTTAAGGCATCTCAATTTAGGCACCCAAAATCCTGAGTCACTTTTGAAAACCTTGGCCCTTGTAAACATTTCTAACGTTTTACATGAAAAACAGTTACGATTTGCCTTTAGTCAAAAATGATCTAAATAATTCTAATTCTTTTTAAAACTGGGTTAAAAAGGCTAATATGATTGTGATGCTGTATGGAATATGGGAGACACTTTATAATATTGTTGATACCAATATTATAAAAGTGCAATGAATCTTACCAGGTATACCATGTAAGGTATCATTGGAAAAGTTATAATTCACTAGATACGGTAATCTTGTTTGTATCACCTTTGAATTGTAAGTTATAGATATGTAGGGTATATCTATATTTCCAAACTTGTGCTGTGCATCTGGGTGACACCCCTAGACAGATTGGCATCAGCACTGCCCAGCCTGCTTGATGGCTCATCAAGGGACATCAGCTGTACACTGAACTCACTGAAAGGGTCAGGGGCTACATCTTATGACTCAGCAAGGCATGCAGAGGCATGCTTATAGACAGACCTCTAAGGCATCCAGGCCATGTGCTGGGCAGCTTGTGTTTGAAACCAAAGAAATACAAGCTGCATGGCAAAAGACTGTAAAAGGGAGCTGCATCTTCTCTATTTTGTCTTCATTCCTGCTTCTTACCTCTGGAGTAACTGTTCTACAAACTGCAGCTCTGAACAAAAGACTGAATGACCCATCCAAGCTGTGGACGTATTCCAGAGGGACTTTCAAGCCAGCAAACTCACCAACACTGCTAAGAACCTGATATGTGGATTTTGAAGCCTTTGTTTTTATGTAACTGCTTTACCATTTAACAACTCTTCTTGTCCTTTCTTTTTTCTTTATAATAAACCTTTAGTGTTAGATGCTAAAGGATTGGCTGGCAGCGTGGGATTTTGGGTAAGATCCAACCTAGTACTGACCTGGCAATGTGGCTGGTCCTTTGGGGTCAGGAGAACATTTTGTAAAGTGAGCAGAATTTTTAAAATAACTTCTCACCTTACTGCACCTAGGTGCCGATTGGGAGTCTGAAACTGGAATGCACTAAGAGGGCTGTGTGATTACCAGCTTCTTAGTAACCAGGGTGGGGATCAGAAGCACAGTTTGGAGAGTATAACTTCAGTGTTACCCAACAGTCTTGGGAATATCTGCTCTCCTTTTCGCAACCTGCCCTGACCTTGGCATTTCCAGTGAGGGCTACACTAGGCACCTCGGGTCACAATGATTATTAAGGTTATGAGTTGGTCACAGAAGTCTGGGATTCCATGATTTTTCATGTCCTCCATGACTTCTGCACTGGGGGGGAGAGGAAGGGGCCTCCCACTAGGAGCCCTGGCTGGGAGATCTGGCTCCAGCCCCACACCACAGGGCTCGGGCTTCTGCGATTTATTGTTTATTGCCCACGTCCTGTCTGTGACAAAATCTCAGCCTTAGTGATTATACATTGTCTGGCTCTAAGTTTGAAGTCACATTATTTAAATGGGTTAAGTTATGAAGAAATCCACATTTCAATGTACTGAAAAGTATCTATAGAGCAGGCAGATTACTTAAATTTATATTTATAACAAAAAAGCACTTACATTTGAAAGGAGCATTATATCTAAAAATAAGGCAAGAATCTATATCTATTTATCTGCACAACCTCCTGAGTGCATCACAAAGATATCAGCTACAGCAATGAAAATTCAAATTAAAGCCTTCGCTTCCATACTTAACACAAACACTCATCTAGAATTCCTGGGGATGAAGAAGAAGAATGGTGGTACAAATGGAGATGGGGAGGGTGAAGAGGATAGAGACTAAGAGTACATCTAGACCCGTGGCATGGCTGCGGCTGGCCAGGGACAGTGGACTCAGTTTGTGGGGCTATAAAATTGCAGGGTAGACACTTGGGCCCGGGCTCATTGGGTCTCAGAGCCTGGGCTCCAGCCTGAGCCCAAATATCTACACTGCAGCCAAAGCCCCACAAGCCTGAGTCAACTGACCCGGACTCCGAGTCCGCGGGTTTTTAATTACAGTACAGAGACCCCCTAAGAGAGAACTCTGAATTGCTTGGTTTGGCAGCTCCTGACAACTATGTAAATATTGGAAATGGTTTAAGAAAATATTTAATAACATACTGCAGACCCCTTGCAACTGGACTCTTAGAAACACTCAGCACAGACTGGTCAAGTTAAGGCATTTGGTCCTTCAGGGAATACTACATTTCCCACAAATTCAGTAGGAAAACAGAAGCAGAATTTGCTCTTTAGAGTTCCTTAATTAAGCCCCAAGTCCCAAAATTAAGCTAGCGTAACTTTAGACTGTAGCATTTTTCTAGTCCATTCATAAATACACATTTAAAGGCATGATAATGCCTTTCACATTATTTAAATACATCCCTCTTCATTGTGCTACTTTTCTGTACCTCTATCAATGTATAGGTACTTTTAATATAAAAACAGCTCTAAACAATGAATCATGTTATAAAATAGAAAAACATTACACTTGTTACTTATTTGTCTTACAAGTGTGACAAGATTGAGGCCTCAGCGTGCTAGGTGTAAAGAAAGACTGTCTTACCCTGAAGACTTACAGTCTAAATAGGACGAGAGAGAGAAAGAATGATCCTCACTTTACAGCTCAGGAACAGACACACAGAGAGATGGAAGGGATTTGCCCATGGTTTCACTGGCAGTCTGTGGCAGAGATGGGAATTGAAACCAGATCTCTTGATTCCCAATCCAGTGCCTTAACTACACAAGGCCATTGGCCTCATGGAAAGCTCTCTATTACTGTGCGTTTTTCATTGAATACCCACCTCTAAGGTAGAGGAGGTGTCAATTGTAGAATTTCCAGTATTATTGCTTGAGTTTGAAGAGACAGTCTCGTTTTTGCCTTCGGTATCTGATTTTTCATCAGAGCTCATGCACTCAATATCTGCATCAAAGCCAGTTGGATAGCCCATTGCTTGTAATACCTACACCAAACGACATTAAATGAGATGTAAAACCAGTTTGGAAGCGAATGCAAGGCTGATTATACAGCAGTAAAAAGGCCACACACACTTCAGGAGGTAACTCACTTTGAAGTTCACTTTTCACCAAGTTAAATACAGCGAAAAATCAAGTACTAATGGGAAAAAGGGCCCTTGCCTTCTTAAGCTGCAAAATATAATTGAGAGTTTCCAGTGTCAAATGCACCAGCAGTTCATAAATACCATTTTCCAAACTGAGGCTCCCATGTATAATATGGGATTAAAATTCAACCTATAAAATACAGGATCTGTATGCAAAGTAGTTAACTATTCACAATTCCGGTTAGACCACTTCCACTCTGTACTACTACTTGACAGCATGACCAAGACATTCTGTTTTGCATCTTAAGTTCCATTGAGCTCAGCATATACAAGTCTGCAGAGCAAGGACAAGGCAGCTCATAGGAACTAAGGCACCAGGCCATCTGCAATATGGGATGCTACACATGTCGCATCAAGCCCAGATGTTAATTGTTCAGTTTCCAAGGTGGCAGCAAATGCAGGGGTTACCATATGCCTGGGTGTTCCCAGACAGGATCTCTTTTTTGAGCCTGCTTTCTTCTCTGTCCAGGCGGGGTTTTCAAACAACAGGCAACGGCCTGGGTTTTTGCAGAGCAGACAAGCTGCAGCTCAGAAAGACTCCCGATAGATCCATTCCCCTGCAAGTCACAGCTGCTGGATCCCGCCCACCCAGGCCCCAACTCTCAGCCTTGGGGAAGGGATCCTGCAGGGAGGTGCTGACAGATGACTGTGGCTGCATCCTGGGCTTGTGCCCTGGATGCTGACTGATGGCTGGGCCCTGCTATTGTGACGGAGAACGACACTGCCCCCCACCTCCAGTGAGTACCCCCGCCACAGGTATGCCCTCCAGCACCCCCGACTGTACTTCCCTCCCCCTGCAGTGTCCACTTTTGGGGAACCTGAAATATGGTAACCCGAAGCAAATGGTAACATGCAGCCTAAAGAGAAAAATCTTGGCTAGAACGCAGCACTGCTGGAATCTAGGACTGAAAAGGTCTCCCATCTGCAGCTGCTCAAAGAACATCAGCTGACAAACATAACCAAAGACGCACGTCCCTCTCAGCGCTGTAGAGGTGGCCTGAACTGAGGTGTGCATGGCAGTGAAGCAGTAAAGGAGACCCAGGCTAACGGACATGTAAGGGAGTAATTGGCTATTTCATCTGGACATGAATGTGAAGTACATCAAACCTCCTGGGCTGTCACCATGCTGCTCACAACCAGCCACTTTGTAGGAGAGAAGCACAGAACCTGATTTTGTCACTGCCAAACAAACACTTTCCCCAAGGGGTCTCCAGAAGAGATGGGGTACTCTCCCCCATCATGCACAATGATGCAGCAGGTCAGGCAGTTCTGTGACTGACTCCCTGATCTGCCTATGCAGATGTGTTCAGTGGGCACAAAATGTAGGTGTGAACTGACTCAGAGGCTAACCTGAGGGCCCCCCCCCCCAAAAGTTTGGTCTCAAAAGCAAAGCTTGCAGACATGCCCACAGGTACCAAACACTGAACATGGAACCGGGAACAGCGTAAGCATTCTCCTCCAATCAAGGGGCACGCAGCTCCAGCCCCCTTTTCCCCGCCCTGATGGTTGGTAAGGGGCAGGTACCGCAGTCACAGACAGCTCTATTCCTTCCCCCGTTTGGGGGTGCAACACCATCACTTGCCAGTCAAATGCAGCTGCAGATTTAGAGCTTTAAGTATCTAAACAGTGAACCCTAAAAATGGAAACATCCCAATTTAGCCCTACAATCTCCTGGTGTGTGAGCAAGTAGCGCGTGGGCTGCCAGGGAGCAGCAGTGCTGGCTCTGCAGGGCCGGCATGCCAGCTGGTCCTCAGCTTGAAAGAGGGTGGTTCCAAAGCATAGCCGGGGGGGGGGGGTAAATTTGGGGAAAATGGGGCTGTACGAGGCTCCAGCCAGGAACCGGGAGCCACAGAGGGGCCCTGCAGGAGGAAGGCAGAGAAGATCCTGCTTCTCAAGGCAGAATTCTTAATGGTATTAAAAAAAAAGACAATTATTGGGGCAAAATGTAGGTGAGAGGAGGACGGGATGGGAGGACATATACAAAGCCACATCTCCTGCAGAATGATACATTCTATCAAATACTTTTGGGCGCTCTGAGCATGAAAGCAAAAGGGACAATGGGATTTTCAAACTCCTAAATCAAAGGAAAATGGAAAGTTGCCAGATGAACCTTCTGAAAAGGAAGTTCACTCAAAATACATGAAAGGAAGCACAGATAATGACAGATGGGTTTGTTCTTGCAGCTCTGCGCACTTAGATTTTCATTTTGTTTTTGCAGTTTACAGATAACTTTTCCTCCCTTCTCAGCAATGCACACAGGGAAGGTCTGGTACAGCAGAGCCTGATCTATCTACGAATTTACATGGGGAGGACTGTGGTGGCCATTTTTATTTACTAGACACCAACTCAAGTCTCACTGTTTTACCAACTCCAGCTTTCTCCCACAGAGCCTCTAGAAAGGGGAACAATGGGGTATGGCTCAGGCTGCCTCATACCAATGGACCACAATAACAAACTGTGATTCACCATCCTCTATTTACTGTAGCATCCATGATGTGCTAGGTGATTTCCAAACACTCAAGATGGGATGGCTCCCTGCTCCAAGGAGCTCACAACCCAAGGATAGCGACAGACAGGCAGAGGTGAGGGGAATGGGAACAACAGAAGGATGAGCCATCATACTAGTAACTAACAAGGGGAACCAAAAAACAAAACATGGAACCCACCCACACTCACTCATCGACCTCTGGAGGCTTGGACAGCTCTGTTCACTTTTCCCCTCTTACTTGTTCACCATGGGATCTGGAAGTGCCAGAGCATTTTGAAAAGGCCCAAGATAGCAGGTTTGAGCCACACTGCCTCTCTTTAGAGGGTTTACCCATTGATAGTTCTGATCATATCCGCTCTGTGTTTTCCAGGATCCAAGGCTGGAATTATCAGCTTAATTCATATTCAGGTCTGCACCTCAGCCTTACCTTCACTGCCACATGGAGCTTGGCCGTTTTCTTAGAAGGTCCTGATGCTTCATAGGTCGTACCGTCAACATCTACAGACATTGTGAAGACTGGGGCATGGACTGGACCCGACTGCGACAGAAGCTTATACTGAAGCCCTGGCCTGATTTGGTTCAGTCTCATCAGAGCGTTCATGAGATCGATTGCTTTACTGTCTAGGACTATTATGGGAGAGGGTGGGAAGGGGAAAAAAAAAAAAAGATTAACGAAAGAAACTGAGAAGTGAAACATTTTGCATTTCTAAAGTACCATCCATCTGCGTACTTAAGTGCGCTATATAAACATGAATGAATGCCAGCCATCCACTCCCCCAGTGGTTCGTGACCATTACTACTCAATCCCTTTAGAGCTCAGAGTTCTGTACCAGTCAGGTTCTTCCTGGCTGCTACAACTTGATATGAAATTTCATAGGTCATACGGTACTGCGAGTGCTACCTGCAGCCGGATCCCATATGAAACTAGGCACCAGGAGCTACTTGTTCACAGTAATCCAAAAAAAAAAAAAAAAACACTCTTGGTTTGCATATACAATACAGGTGATCTGTCAATGGAATCAGCACCTATCTCCTGTCCCAAATGTGGGATGTGAACAATCAGTTCTACATATTGTGAGGTCTTGGTCTGAGGCTGTTTGAGAGACAACTGCCAGACATTACAAATAAAATACCTGAACTCTTTGGACAACCTAAGTTTTAATATCACCTGCTGGAGTAACCTGATCAGTGACGTGAGTCAGTCAGCCAGTCAAATGTGTTCAAAGAAACTGAAACCCACCCTAAGCAGAGGAGTTTGAAGTTCTGAGCTCAGCGGGATTGAGAACACAAACATTCATTCCAGAGGCTCTTTCACATGCCAGTCCACACCAACACCAAGAAGTTTTTGTGTCAGCTCCTACTATAACCAACAATGGCTCCTTGAAGCCTGAACAGATAAAAGCTGCACTTACTTTTCCTCAAGTTGCGCTTCATCTTTTTATTGGGATCTTTATCATCCCCTAATCCATCTTCAAATGGCCTTTTCAGAGCAGAGGAGCCTGCACCTAAAAGATAGTTCTCCTTGTAATATGGACTTAAATTGATAGTGAAAAACAAGGCAACAATCCCATAGCACCTGTCTGATTAGTCCCATTACTTCGATGTTAACCTTATAATTAACAATCACCTGCAAAGGTCTGTATTTAAGAATTTACATTGCTACATAGAAGAAAACATTAGCTTATAACTGGCAGCAGAGGGTCATGTGGGGAGTCCTTAAGTTTCCACTGTTGCCTGCAGAGGTCCACAGAATTGAACTTGGCAACAGTAGCCAATCAGATCACATATTCAAACCTCCACTTCCTTACCAGCTCGAATACCAATAGTAAGGCCTACGGATGTTGTTACATGCCTTCTAATCATCATAAATATCTGGAAATCTCTGCAAGAGATTTCTTAAGTCCAACAGCTGAAGTTTTATTTTAAAAGCTAACATTCTATAGGGGAGCTGAAGTCAGAGATCCACGAAAAACAAAATCAAACACGGACTTCGTATTTCAGCAACCTTCCAGATTTTCTGTAAATGGAGGCAGCTTTGGTTCTTAACACTCAGCGCCACAGAAGTCACTGTCTCTTTAGTCCTGTATTTCATTTACATTATTTTATATCTCACGTGTGCCAGCTCACCAGACTGCAGGGCTGCTAACGTTTTAGACATAAACAGTAGCGTGACCAAAACAAACAAACCTGTCTTCCTCATTTAATCTCATTGTGTTTTTATTGATAAGCTAACTCCAGCTGAAATACACAACAGGTCTATCAGAATACAGTATGTCAATAATTCTCCTGAGCTCAGCATCCATCAGATGGGGAAAAAAGTATCTCTACATCCATCATTTGCCATAATAGAAATAAAGTCCCTGTAATAGACAGTGTCACTGGATCAATGTTCTCACTTTAAAAATAAATGGCTAGGACTGGCCTCACCATTATCAAGTGACAAGAAACGATTATTTCTGTGACAGTGCTCCAACTCCAAAGACATGATCTCTTAATTATAAAATGGCCTGGATTGAGCAAATGGGCTAACAGGATGCATTAATCAGATCCGACTAAAGGAACTATGCTCACATAACAAGTGAAAGGGAAATGCCAAAGAGGGTGGAAAAGGGGAATATTTTTTTAAAATGCTTTAGAATTAATCTTTAATGTGGACTTTAGCAACTTTATGACGGGGAGCAAGTCCTTTGGCTTGTTCCACTCACCTTGATCCGAACTGCCTGTTCTAAAGTCTCCGACATCTAAACCTCTACAGCAATGTTCTTCAGTTAGCAGCATGTGGGCCACATTTGGGTTAGCCTGCTGGGCGTCAGCTGCTCCTGCTAGGGACTCCGCTGTAAGGGCTACCTAGCTCCTGGGCTCCCCCTGCCAGGAGGTCCCTTTCCCTCTTGAGCTGCACAGGGTCCTCCACACCAGCAGGTGCCAGCCCAGGGGAGAGGCGGGTCAGCATGGGGACACTGCAGCTGGGACCAGGTAGGGAGCACAGGAGCCTGGTCAGAGTTGGAGCCAGGTAGTAGGGCCATCCTGCAACAGGGTCCCCAGCTGGAAGCAAGAGGCAGGGATGGGATAGGCTAGGGGGTGGGGTCACCCCCTGCTCCCTGGGTTTCTCCCAACCCCCCCCCCTTTTTTTTCCCAGCTCCCTGCACTGAAGCAGTATTAAGGAGGCGCCTGTCTTTGGCAGCTACTCCCTTCTCCCCACCCTTGGGGAAACGCTACTCATTCAGAGACTCAGGATTTTTGGTGAACTGAAATTTGGACAAACAGACTTTACCTGTACATGGCATGATTGTAAAGAGAGGAAAAATAAACCACCGCTAATTGGACTAGCACTCTGTGCTCCAATCAAAAAAAATCAGCTAACGTGCCATCTTCAGCACATGTGCCATAGGCTGCTGACCCCTGCCAGCCAGGCAAAGAACTGACATGCTTTCACTAGAGAGCAAACACTGAAAGAGCCCTCTGGCCCGCCAAGACTTGGGCAATGCCTTATTCGGCCCCCCAGAAAACCGAATTGAATATCACTGCGCTAAGGATTTTACCATTTTAATTCTGGTTAGAAAATATACTTCACATTCATTTCAGGGTCTAAGAGCGGGTGAGACAGATGGAGCTAGGAGGAAAAACAGGATTGCCTGATGTCCTGTTTGGGTATTTGGAATACCACTGGTTCAGACTATGGAAAGCTACTTTCATTTTGTTTAAATAGATAGTCCAAGGTAAAAACTGTAACAATACTGTGCTTAGAGAGTTTTTTTAGGACAATTTTATTTTACTTTACCACCTTCTCTAAGGGATTCTTTGCAGTGAATCTGAGCAGGGACACTGACCTAATATTGCTCATTTTGGCTTGTCTAAAGGCTCTTGCTCCCCTAGCATAAGAGACATGCATTACTTGGGGCATGGGGAGTAAAGGAGGACATACATCAGAAGAAAACCACATGCTACACTGCAGTGGTCACATTTCCCACGTTCTTTTGTATGTTCTATTATTTAGTGACTAGAGACCGCTGACAGATTTTCCTCTAATAGTATCGTCATTTTTTTTTAAAAGCAACATTCTTCTGACACACACAGCACATAACCCAGAATTTCACCAAGCTACATTCCAAAGAGCCAGCTTAACACCCAGGTTACATCCTGATTGTGTTTTTAAGGACGTTTCCCCAAGAGACAGTCTGCACTTACCTTCTTTGTCAGTAACTGACCAGGGATATTTTTGAAAGGATTTATTGGATGGGAGAGGATCCATTTCGAGCACCTTATAGATCTGACCAAAGGCTGATAGCCTGAGCGCGTGCTAGGGAAGAACAGAAACGAGACATCACTGCCATGCTCTGCCCAGGTGTCTGAACTTCTGATTAAAACTCTAGACACAGCATCAACATCTCTCCTATGAGCAAGGACTCAAATCTCTATGGAAAGGGTTAATTAGCGAGCGAGAGAGAACAAAAACAGCCATTTCTGGGATACACTGTGAAATTCACCCCTGTTCAGAGCACCAGCACGGGACCTATGCGCCACAGGTGCTTAAAGTGGGACCTACACGAAGCACAGGCTTTGGGGCCCTCTCAAGGAGAAAATGTCATTCATAATAGAACTCCTATATTCTCAAAACCTTAATTTAATCCTTCCAGTGCAGGGCATGAGAAGAGCTGCCATGATTCTACTGCAAGAAAGAAGCCATCCTGAGCAAAGGGGTAAACTGAATGCAGGGACTCGGATGTTCTTCAGCAGAAATGACACTTAGGTTCCTGGAAGCAGAGGTTTTCTACCTGAGCACTGTGTGTTATGGCTTCTTTTTGCTGCACTGTCATATAGGACAAAGCGTCTGTTGGCTCCCGCTCACAGGGATCATGCAGGCCAGGGCCCCCTATAAGGGGGAAAATAAGACAGTTCAGAACATGTCAGAAACACCACCCAAAAGACTGCTGGAGTCAAGTGAAAGTCACAAGAGCTAAATTCTACTCTCCGATGAGTGCAGAGCCCCCATCTCTCTCGGTGGGGACTGAAACAGCCTTAGGAACAAGCTAACCCTAAGGTTTTACCCCCTAAACAAGAAGGGCCATTTAAATTGTTGTTGTCCACACTGTACACATAAGACAGAGGCACCAACGGCTAAGAATTTGGCAGTGGAGTTTGAAAACCTGGGAGAACTACTGATTTCCAAACACTGATCTATACTAGCTGAGCATCTGGCCCATGGTCTTCTCTCTAATTCCCCAGCAGTCATTCGATTGTGAACACTCCACTCCCAGCAGGCGCTGTAACACCACAGCATAGAGACGTTACAACTATTAATAGGGACAGTATATTTTTAGGTTAACCATGGAGCTTCTCAATGTCTTGCTAACAATTCACATGCTAAACCTTCTGCTTGCTGCTCCTGAGAACAGGCATTTTAAAACATGCAGGAATGGAAAACACGCACATTTCAAAACAGAGGAATGATCAATCTTTGGTGTGTCTGAATTTATTCTGGGCCCTTACCAGGAAGCAGAATTCCAGACGCCAAACACTCCATCACTCGTCTTAAGGCCTCCCCAGCGCCCAAGGGTCTATTACAAGTACCTATAGATTTTTCACATATAAGCTCTAGTGGCTAAAAGACATTAAATTAGAATTAGTACAGGTGCCAGAGCGTGGCCGCAGTTAAACACAAGAAGTCATTTCAAATGGGGGTGAGGCGCTGCTCCTAGTGACCCTGGGGTGTTTGTCAACCTGTGGATTTCTACAGTGCGCAGCTTTTCCCAGCAGGAGGGTACCACCAACTCCACTGCGGTGACTGACACTGAGCTCACATTTCCAAGGCTACACCTGCACCAGCTATGGCAGTGAGACGCTTTGAAAAGTGTCAAATCTCTATGGCAAGGGGTGGATTCCGCAGAACACGAGGCCCTGCCGACACGGTGCCCATTGCCATGGTTTCCAGGCACCATACAGAGTTACTGAAATGGACACAACCCCTCTCCCTCCTCAGCTCCACAGGCATTGTTTTAAACAAAAGATTGTTTTAATGGGTGTGATGAGGGAAAGAAGCAGGGAGCTGAGTTTCACATGCTCACTCTACAGCCCTCACAAGACACCGTGACCATTTACTGAAGGTCTGACTTTTCAAACCTAGTTGCCATCTGACTCCTGTTCCACACTTACCCATCCTTTTAGCGGTGCCCATGTGGGGACTCTGTTGCACAAATCACGCAGAATACGTAGCACAATTACACATGATTTTAGTCCATTTGCCCTGGCCTAAAACAAACAAAATGGTTCCAATACACTTGCTGAAATCCAGCCTTCAATTTTGCTGGAATAGGTTCTTTAATACGATTACTAATTAGCACTTAATCAGTTTCATGCAAAACAAAAAAAAGTTACATAAAAGCAAAATGCTGCGTTTTAGAGAAAGGCAGGCTTAACAGTAAAAAGAAGCATAATGTTAAAATTGCTTTTGTAGCCTCATGACAACTATAGACCAGTTGGCTAGCTACCTAGCGTCGTCGCTTTTACAGAACAGCACTCAGAATTCGAAATTCTAGACTTGCACTCTAGAGGGGCTAGACAGAAATTAAAAAAGGCATTAAAATTAAAAGTGTCTCAAATTAAACCTCATAAGGCTACAATAACAATAAGATAAGAACAAATAGCCAACCTGAAACCATTTGGCGTGCCGCAGAGAGGCCAAGGCCTCCAGGCATTTCTGCCTGTCCAATAAGTCCGGAGGATCTTTCATCGCAACATTATCTACTGGTAAAATGGGATAAAAAGAGACAGATACAATTTGACCAAGGGGTTTCTGTCACAGTACATAAAGAGTGGCAGCATCTCAATGAGCTAATAAGACTCCCAGAAAAAAAAATAATTTTTTTTAAGTGCACTGTGTTATTTAATTCAAACAAGCCATTAAAAAGGTAGTAAATGTGCACATGTGCAACAGAAGCAAAAGGCATTCACTCCTTATACAAAATCGATGGCCACTGCTACAGACAATCTGGGATCTTATTAAAAATGTAGAACACATTTCAGGGCAGAAAATAGCTATGTAGCACTTTTCCTTCTTTCGTTCCTCCCTCCCGTTTGTGGTTTTATTCCAGGTGCATAAAATCAGCACAGAATTACTAATTGACAGCAACCTTCTCAACAAAGAGAAGATTTTCTTGAAGAAGAAAGTTTGCCTCAGAGGCAGGAAGCATTGAAGAATGATTTAGAGGTGCCTTTTGGGAATTTGAAGATGCTTCCAGTTTATCTTTATCAAAGCCACAGCAATTAACAGTGGAGAAGTGTATTTCTCTTCAATATTAACTCAATATAAACAAATTGGAGAAAAACAGAACTTGTGTTAATGTGCACTTTACATTTTGATACACAAGTTCTTTCACTCTGACTGTAGTGTTGTGTGTAACCAGGTAACAAATGAAAGCAGCAAAAAAGTTTTAAAACTTCTAGATCCTGTTAACAATTTCAAGATTGTTTTTCTTTCATAAAAATCTTCTCTTCCCAACAGCAACAGAAATTGTCTAAACAAACTAAAGTCAGAGTTGAGACGTAGAAGACTGAAATCTTCTGTTAAGTTTTACACTCCCACCCGCCTTTTTTTAAATCCAGCATGTTACCAAGTGCTTCTAGCAATCACATCTCGTTCCATAAGAAATTATTGTTCTCGTTTTTTTAAAGGAACAAATTATTAAAACCCTGATTCTGTAAACCCAAAGCCCATGCCTAACTTCATTCATGTGATTATACTACCTCATGAGTAGAATTACACATGCCTAAGTATCTCTGCAGGATTAAGGGCTAACTTCCTTAGTCAATAGCATTTAACTGACATAACAGCACATACTGGAAACTAACCAACCCATAGTTCAAAATAACCCTTTGAATAAATACACTGACTGTTCTTAGGAATCTATTCTATTGCCCCTCTTGAAATTGGCAGTAATGTAGAAAAATACTGTTTTTCATCATTCATAACAGCTAATTCATATGGGTTTGTACAGAGATAGCCATGTGGGGCTGACTGAAATACAGAACCCAAACCAGCTTGTAGATGCCTGCCAGGTAAAGCAATATTCAGTAACTAGCAAAACATTTAATTTTACTTAGGAGACGCGGGAGAAAAATGGATACTACTGTATACAGGGCCTGCGCACACCCACCCACACCCTTACAGTTAATGTCCCAGCTGCCATTTGTTTTCACAGGTTACGCTGCATGGTACTGCTATTTTAATATCAAAACGGCCTCCCTTCCTATGCTGTTGGCTAGGGAGACAGGTCTAGCAAAGCTGCAGCCATTACATCATGATGGATAAAAGGTAATGAAAAACCAGAGTGTGAAGCTCAACAGAAACAGAGACATCTTGTCTGATAGCTTGTGGGTTTAGTTTGCATCTGTTGGCTCTGCTCCCAGCAAAGGACTGAAGTGCTATATGCTTATTTTCTGACCCTGATGAACTTCGCAGCAGATATTTGCATTGTTTCTTGTTATCCTCATCAACATAATCGCATCACTAAAATTCATCTCCACTCCTGTCCTCCCAATCAGAGCTGCAAAGTCTTATATGGGATTAGCAGGTATTTGTTTACAAGCACAAAAGGTCACTTTGCATCACATCGCTTTGGAATTTAAGACTTTTACTTTCAAATTTCCTCTTCGTTTACAAGAAGAAAATTGTGTTTTATTGGTTATGAAAGCACAACATGTGTTACAAATCTTTAAATGTTTCTGTAACAAAACCCTTTACTGGGGACAATATAAACATCTGCTTAAAGCTTAAAACAGCTACTGTCAATGAGTGATTAGAATCTTCTTTAAAAGTTAGAAATGGCAAAGGTTGACTGACTGCAAAATTGTTCAATTTTAACAATTAAGGTGAATTTGCAAGTCCATGAAGTCTATTTCCAACTGAGATTGTACAACATTTTGCTAGAGTATGTTACAACTGTTGATGAAGTAAACTTAATTTTACCACTAACTTATAAACCAGAACATGGTGTGTATTGTCTGTTACTGTACAGGTGACTAAATAGACTTCACTGTAACAGCATAAATACAACACCCTACTTTTGCAGTGGCATGTTGATGCTCATTAGAGGTTATTTAAAGAGGCCAGAGTCACTAATGCCTTTGAAAATAGTGCATTCATTACATTAACCCTTGAGTTTCCAGGGCAGCTTTTGCAGATGTTGCAGGCAGTCAACATTTGGGTGCAAGATTCTGTTAAACAGAAAGATGGAGAGAACAGGCAGTGAAGAGGGGTGAGCGACTTGCAGCAGACTCCCTTTTGACATCCTCATTAGAATGGCATGTTTCTTCATGCTCTGCTAGTCAGGAAAGTGAGACCCAATCAAAGTTTTCAAACATGTACGAGGAGCTTTCTTCTTTTCCTTTTTTAGTTCTAAAAAGGACACTCAGCACTGATGAATTTGTTAAAAATAAAATAAAATAAAATAAAAACCAGCCATTAATTCAGAGCCTGCAACACCTACAGAACGAGTCCTTCCATAATCTCCCCTGCCAACATCGTTAGTTTATAGCTACCAGGGCTACTTTCTGGAGAGGAGGCAAATCTGTGGCTTGCTCTGCAGGTCCTTCAAGGGCTCTTGTGGATATCAAGAACATCAGTGACTTTCTCTGCCCACCGAGGTCCTGGTGTCAGACAGATTATGAAGCAGTTGCTCAGTTACTGAACTCGGTTGTTTTCAGCACCATCCTATTTGGGTGGCCGAAGTTACTTCTTATTTTGAATGTACAGGTTTAGTAACTGCAACTATTTCCAGAGTGGCACTGAGAAAGCCTAGTTCACAGAGATCCTGTTCTTTGGGGGACATGAGTGATATTAAACTTGCCGAGGACATAAATTTCACTCTGACGCAGAATGCACCAGATTCAAACATTTGACCTCCCCATTTAACAAGGAGAAAACAGAGCTTGTACAATGGCTCCAAGGGGATCGCTTGGAAGGAATATCGAAATGCACACACACTGGTCTGGTATTTGTTTTTACTACCAAACAGCAAAAACAAATAGAACAAACAATGCTTAAAATGTAGTAACACTTCTCAAAAAAAAAAAAAAAAAAAAGGGGGGGGGGGGGGGGGGAGACTAAAGAGAAACCCAGGAATGTTTGTTCTCTGCATTCTGACATCAGGGCATGAAGGTACACGCGACATTCCTACAGAACAAATGGAAGCACTGAAAGAATTCCATTGCACCTAACCTTGCTTATTTGGTTAGAGGATAGATTAGTGACTATAATCAAACCATACTGCTGGAAATCTTGGTCAGTTTCACCCAGCCTTTCCCTCAGCCTCTTAGCATACTACTAGTCAGCTGCCAACTAAGGAACAAAGAGAAAAGCAGCAGCTGGAATAGAATGGCTCCTCTTACTAGCAAGATGAAAAGCAAATTATGAAGAACTTGAAAAGCTTTTCTATCAGAAAAAAAGTAAAGAAAAGCGAGGAATAGTTTTTAAAATGACATATGAAATACACATGTATTTGGCTGGCACTATCCAGGAGCATCAAAAGAAGAGTTGCAATATTTTCCCTTTATATTAAATTATTTTTCCTGAATTGTTTTTCAACATATTTCCCTTGATATTAGATTTGAAACTTTATTCACTTAGTAAATCTAAAACAGCTCAAAGTGACTAGAAGTGGTTGTAGACAGTTGAAAATTTTCTCTTTTCCCCCTCTAGCTGGTTACTTAATACAGTAAGAAAAAATGTTTGATTAACTTATGAAGGGGAATATTACAAGTTTTCTTTGTTCAGATAAACTAGGGAGTGAACATCACAGAAACTGAAGCCAACTACAAAAGAATCTGGACTTCAGAACAAGGTGTGTTAACCAGTTTACAATCATCAGTTTTATGGTAGGGGTGGATCTAACAACAGCTCTTATTACCAGCACTATCACAAATTTGCAGAGACAATCTTTATATTTAAGAGGTGAACTGCAAGGTTTTTGAACAAAGTTTTGAAAAATATTTTAATATCCTAAATCAGTAACAAAACGACAAATATATTAAAACAAGAAAGTGTGAAAATTAATGTCCTCATTCAGCTTAGCAGACGAGTCCCAAATTAATGAAGTCCAGGTTTCTATTCCAGCAGAGGAAGGCACTATCCCCTCCTGAAAGGGATCACACAGGAAGAAACATTTGTGCAAAACTGCATGCACACAGTGATGTTAAAAATACCTTCCCATAAATTTTTGTGCTCAGTCTCACGAGTGTGTATCTGTCGCAATGGAAACAAACCTCAACTCAGCACTTGCCAGGAAGTTGAAGAAAATATGCAGTAGTCTGCAAATATCTGGCTTTTGTTTTAAAGAAAAACAATTGTGTTTTTGCACAAGAGCCTCATTAGTGATTTGGGAATTCTTGGACATTTTTATTAATGAATCTTTGCTATTCATCTCTATCGCAAGATTCTTGCGCTTCCAACTGCTGCCTAAGTGCTGTATTTCACTTGAAAAATCAATCCTTCCTGCCCTCTCCCCACAAAATGAAGAGAAACTGACCAACATTTCTCAGTGTATTGGTATTTCATGTGGGAAGGGGGAATAAGCAAAGGGACTTGTGGCAAGTCTAGAAATGGGAAAAGAGCAATAGGGAGTTCCCTAGCCCACATGGGCCCAGCTGCCTCAGTTGTCATGACAGAGAGTGGCCAGTTGGTCAAAGGTCTGACATCATCCAGTGGAAAGTTTCTAAGCATAGGTTTGGGAAGCGGAAGCAGAAATTATTGACAAGAAGATTACAATAAAATAAAACACGGCTGCATTCGCTCTGTGTGTTACGCTTGGTTTCTTTCCAATCTCGTAGACGTTAAGAATCAACGCTTCTTAAGAGTTTCTTGTGGCTAAGTTGCAAGTCCCCAGCAGAGAGGGAAGAATGGATGGGGAAGAATTAGGATGCATAATTTTCCAAATATATTTTTACATTCAGGACAGTAGGTACAACATTAACTTCAGAAGTGAAGTGCAGTATTTTAGCTTTAACTTCAACTGTATCCTAGTTAGGACGTTCTTACCTTAAAGATAGAAACACACATACACATCAATAATGAGCAAAATCTGTGTGCCAGGAAGAGAGACAGCTTTGTAGGAACTGCATTTTAAGAGAGCAGTTTTATACAATAGGAATAATTTTATGAACCAGTCCAATTTGACTGATTTAATTTAAAAACACGACTGTGCAGGCACTGCTTAATTATTAACTAATAACTAGTTCTGCTTTCTTTCAGACAAGATCTAATTGGTGTCTGAGTCAAGGCTATAATAATGCTGTCTGCACGGCAAATGGAATTTTACATATATTTATGTGAAAATTAAATGGTTGCTGGCTGTTTAAAGAACAATCATTGTAACCGATAGAGGTGAGCCAAGCTAACGATGACACACAGTATACAACAAAAACAAGACCTCACTCCCTAAACTAACCCTGTGCTACACGGTCAGAAAGCCTTTCGGAGAAAATTCTGAGGGAAGCAGGAAAACGACTCTCTCTATATACCTCCGTCCTTCTTCTCCGTTTCCTCACGAATGAGAGGGGATGTAAGTATCACCTTCAGTGTTAGGGTGGGCTCCTTTGTGTTACGAATAATAATAGCGGCCTCATTCACACACTGCTCCACGTGGTACTTCTCTTCTGTAAGTTTCTGAAAGGCATCAAGAAACATTTTCAAAAATCCCCAATCAACCATGGTAAAGACAGCATCTCCTAAAGAAACATTTGCCCCTTGCAGATGACCCCTGAACTCGCATTGCTACAATACACAGGTTCTGCCAGGCACTGCCCCTCCACCCTCAGCTAAGAGTTGATAAGTTGTAAATAATTTTTCACAACATAAATAGCTGTTCACCAGAAAAACGCTAAATGGTGGCAGCATAAATGCACTACAGCATCCCACTCATTGTGCAGACAGTGATCAGTCATCTTTTGAAGCTGCCCAAGGGTGAATTACTTGCCAGCAATTGTAGGCTCTTACAGGATCTAACTCTTGGCAATGCTGCCTCTAAATGCAAAACCCCTGGCAGTTTACCACCATCCTGACAATTAGCAGCAGATGCAGGCAAATAAATGGCTCCAGTCCTACCAACCGATCTGCCTGGACAAGACCTCGGCACCTGCATGGAACCCCGCTGGCTTCAATGGGACTCTGTAGGAGATGGGGTCCATCCACATGGACCAGCTTAGAGAACTGGAACCACAGAGAGCATGTAAGAGTTACCCTTTCTAATCACCGTGTCTTTACAAATAGGGAGATCAATCTAGGGCACTTACTTCCTCCAGAAAAAAACTGTTACAGGCAAGCAACATACCCTCGCCACTACCCTACATGTCCCCACCAGGCCCCAGCTACGGAGACGGCTGTGTCTGCAGAGTAGGACTTTGCCTCCATAGAACCTGAAAACTTGTGTGCAAACAAATGAACAATGGGAAGTATAGCTCCCAAGAATGGTAGAAACGTGTACACTGTATGTGGAAATAAACATGAGACAAGAAAGCAAACCAGGAAGGAGGGAGAATGAGTTTCATCACCTAGTTTAGAAAGAGCTACTTGCAAGGGGTATTTGTTGGGGCACAGGCTCTAGGCAATAGTGCATGTCATGAGCTTCAGGCTGGACTAATTATTCAGGCCCAGTGTGTCAAAGGAAGCTATAACTCTGGGCTCCCTTAATAAGAGGTGGTACTGGCTGCATCTGTTCACAGGATGCTTTTTTACACACCAAAACAAAAAGGTACAAATTAAAACTAAGTACATATCAAGGGTTCATCGTGATCCAGGACCACTGACCGCTCAGAAGGGCCTCTTGTTAAGGGTATGATTTAGGGTTCCGTGACTTTACCGGACCTCTGTGACGTCTTCGGTTTCAGCTGTCAGCAGCTGAAGCTGGGGCTGGAGCCAGAGCCAGAGCTGTGCATCCCTTCCCGCAGCTGGAACTGAAGCCGGGGATGTGCGCTGCCCACCCCCATGACTGTGCGTTCCTCCCTCTACCACCCCTGGAGCTGCGGCTGGAGCTCAGGCTGTGCATCCCCCGTGTCCTCCAATCGCCCCTGGAGCTGCGGCTGGGGTCAGAGGCAGGACTGTGTGCCTGCCCCCTGTGGTGGTGGGGGGGGGGGCTCCAGCTGTCATTCCTTCCCCATCAGCCCTGCCCCACCCAGTTATTTTTAGTCAAGTCACAGACAGGTTACAGGCGCCCGTGAATTTTTGTTTATTGCCCGTTGGTGACTTTTACTAAAAATAACCATGACAAACTCTTAACCTTCCCTATTGTCACTTCAGAATCACCGAGCTGAACGCAGAGCTGAGGGACAAAGCTTCTGTAATGGGGAAGTTCAACACACTGGGCAGAGTGAGCCAGATTGACATGCTCAGGAGAAGGGAGATCTAAGGCCTTGGCTACACTGGCAATTCACAGCGCTGCACTTGCTGCGCTCAGGGGTGTGAAAAAACACACACCCCCCCCCGAGCGCAGCGAGTGCAGCGCTGTAAAGCACCCGTGTAATCAGCGCCTGCAGCACTGCATGCTCGCTCGCAGCTATTCCCCTCGGAGAGGTGGAGTACATACAGTGCTGCAAGAGCTCTGGCAGTGCTGGCAGCGCGACTACACTTGCGCTTCACGAGTGTAGCCAAGGCCTAAGACCCCATTTAATTTCTGTGTTAGGAGTGAGAGCAGGGAGAATCCCGATGGGTGAATTCTCCAATAGGAAGGTTAGACCTTGGCTACACTTGCAAGTTACAGCGCTGTAAAGCCTCCCCCAGCGCTGTAACTCACTCCCCGTCCACACTGGCAGGGCACTTGCAGCGCTGTATCTCCCTGGGTACACGGCTGCAGGTACTCCACATCGCTGAGGAACAACAGCTGCAGCGGAGTGGCTGCGACTCACAGGTGTGAGTGTAAACGCTTGCAGTGCTGTACTAATCACCTTGTCAAGTGGCCAATCCTCTCCATTGTTGTGACCGGCTGCAGGAATGCGGAAGTGCCGGTTTCAACGCTCGTACCACAGAGAAAAGCAAACAGTTTGCAGTTTGCTTTGAGTGAGTAAATGAATGAGCAGGGGGCCAGGAGTTCGGAACTTGCAAAATAGAGAGCTGACATGCTCCAAAAAGCACTCTCTCCCCCCCCACACTCCCTGTCACAATCCACCCCACCCCCCCAGTTTTGAAAAGCACGTTGCAGCCACATGAATGCTGGGATAGGTGCCCATAATGCACCGCTCCCAACACAGCTGCAAATGTTACAAGTGTGGCCACACCACTGCGCTGGCAGCTGTCAGTGTGGACAGACTGCAGCGCTTTCCCTATTCAGCTGTACGAAGGCAGGTTTACCTCACAGCGCTGTACAGCTGCAAGTGTAGCCAAGGCCTTAGCTGGAGGGCATAGCAGGACTGATGTCAGGAACAAGGACTAGCAAAGGCGGCTTGGAGGATAGCCTTTCTACCCATCAGGTTAAGGGTAGAACCTCTCGAGCTCTAGCCGCTGTCCTAGATTCTAAGTACAGTCTTTGCTCTCTGTACCTTTACCACTTGTATTTTTCTTGGTATCAAATTAATTTCAGCTTTTACCCAGTGCAGCTTTTAGCTGACTATGTCTTGCAGTGCTATCAATCAGAGCTGGAGGACTACCCGAATTAACTTACCTGAATTTGGATTGGGAGATTGTCTTTGACTGTATATAACAAGGTCTTTGTGGGTTTTTCTTTGCACATGAGAACCAGCTCCAAATCCATGTCATCCTTTATCAGCAAGCCCTTTGCAACCAAACCAATTCTCATCACACCACATAAGGTCCGACCAGCTTGATCCCTGGAAATGAAACATGTCTGAATAATTACAGTGATATTTTCACACTTAACCCACTACCACCACCACCACCCTATTGTAGCAAGGGAACAGAGACGGATGGAAACAATTCCAGCATTTCTGCAACGCATCAGTGACAGGTTCATGAAAAGCATTGACTGCTTTTCTGCAAGTAGCCAACAGGAAAATGATGGAAATGAATGTGAACATGCATGGCAACGCTTCTGTAGTCGCAGAATTGTGAATCAAAGGTTTGGATTAAGTTACGAAGTTCCAAGCAGTTCACTGCCTAACTGCAGGAGAAGGAGAGCGCACACGAGCCCGGAGTCAAGTTTTCAGAACAGCTCTTAGAAGCCTAAGACCCATGTTCAAAAGTGACTTGGACACTTATGAGCCTAAGCCCCATTATCTTTCAACGAGACTTATGCTTCTAAGGGCCCCGGCACGCCCGACAGCGGGGGCCCCGGCACGCCCGACAGCGGGGGCCTACAACTTCTTTTACGTGTATTTTTTTAAGCTTGTAACTTCAAAATATTGTGCAAACCATTTCTGTAGCTTTGTGAATACTGCAAACACTAGATACTTTAGGAAGGCTCCCCATTTCAAGCAATCTTCCCTGTAGGAGCCCTTCAAAAATTCTCACCACTGAAAGCTAGAAGAATCAGAGGCTGGAAAATCAGACTTAAATATTTTCCTGGTTTTCTCTGGAGACTCAAGAGCCACAGTAAATGTCATCGGTTTCAAAGCAAGATAAATGACACTTCAGCTTTGAGTGCTGACAACAAGCAATTGAGCAGCCCAAGAGTGCACAAACCAGCAGGAATCCACGGAAACAGAAGAGGAGCACTCACACCTACTGCCATTCACACGCAGGCACTCCTGACTGAGAGATGCCTCTTGGATGCTGCAGCACTAGCTAGTGGCAGATCACTGTGCTCCACACCCCCTGGGAAGGGTTGTAAGAGTTGGAGTGGTGAAAACAGCCTCAGCTAGAGAGGCAGCTGTGCAGTTAGTGGCACTTGAACATCTCACACCGGGATAGGATCTGATCATCCACAGTCATATAGTGCACCCTGAGCCTCTCTCATACGTCTACCTTCACCTACACGGGCACAGCTGGGTATACTTGGAAGGGATGGACAAGGACTGTCTCCTATTACCTAAATAGCAGAGACACAGAAGCCTTGGCTACACTCGCAGATTCACAGCGCTGCCGAGTGTAGTCACGCCGCCAGTGCTGCAGGCGCTGATTACACGGGCGCTTTACAGCGCTGCACTCGCTACGCTCGGGGGGGAGTGTTTTTTCACACCCCTGAGCGCAGCAAGTGCAGCGCTTTGAATTGCCAGTGTGGCCAAGGCCAGAGTGGGAAGGAAGGCGGCAGAGACAGGAAAGTGACACTCTCAAGGTCACACCAGATGGTCAGTGGCAGAGCTGGGGATAGAGCTCAGGTCTCCTGATTCCCACTGCAGGGCCCCAGTCATTAGAACTTGTAAATCCATTTCACTTGCTGGTTCTAGAAAATTAGCCAGATGCTGCAGCATTTGGCTGCTAATCTGGCAGGGAAGAATAATTCTTTTAAAAATGGTTTGTGAGTGACCAACTTACTATTTTGCAGGGTGTGATGGGTTTAGCTTGAATTGTTTCTTTTATCCTTGTCAACCTGCATGGGAATTTCTAAAATAATCCACTACATACTAAAAAAAGTATTTCCACTGAGGAGTTTCAAAGTTCACAGAAACATTTTTAATGCTGCTAGGCTTTGTCTGTTTTCATAAAGCCTGAGCTGCCCGGACAGCGTTCGTTTCATACACAATGACAGGGCAAACACCTGCCTCTCTCTGGCACGGGAGGAACCGTTTGGTAATGCTTTGCACAGCATGCTGAAGATGCAAACTGCACTGTAAACGTTTACAATGAATAATAATCAGGTTGCTTGTTTTAGTGTCAACTTTTCCTGGCTGCAATCTGCTAAATTTGGCCAAGAAGTCCCAGAGCCAGCGTTACGTCACAGTTTGTTAACTCTGGCTAAGGGTGGGTTTCAGAGCTACCCCTGGATTCTTGTGCCCAGACTAGTGGAAAAGAGACCTGCTGCAGCTGAGACTTCTTCACTGTAAAGGAAAGGCATTCAGGCAAGCCCCACTGTCTGGACATGCCCACATTTCCCCCACCCAGAGCTGGTGCTGGCAGCCAGCTAGTCACCATGTCAGTTGGGCTGGAGGCAGGCGGTGTGAAGGAGAAGTGGCACCAGTCACAGCTAGAAGGGGAGATTCACACAGCCTGGATTACTCTTTGCCCTAGTTTCCATCACAGTTTTGTCCTGCTTTGCTGCTTGTAAAAATTCTTCCAATCATCACGTTCCCTCCTCTGCAAGAGCAGGGATGGATGTAAATTCTCCATACCTTTAAGGCCAGCAGGCAACACTCGATCTGTCCAAGCGGCTGGCTTTGATACAAAATTCTACAGAAAGTGCTCTCGACTTTTTGCTTTATAAAAACCAGCTGGAGAGAGGGGGAAGGAAGAGAAATAGCCCAAACTCTCCATGTCTGCGCTTTGACACCTGACACCTGCTATTCTCCAGCCTGCTGACTTTTTGTCAGAGCATCTGTAGACAGGAGATTTATTAGAGAGGGGACCTGGGCACTTATAAAAATGCACTCTAAATTTAGAACGCAGCAAGAACATAAAATATCCTGCACACAAAATCATGACATTGAAGTCAGGCTGTTTGATTATGCCAACAGCCCTTAATACAAGCCAAGACTTTCACCAAAACCGTTTTAAAAAGCCCATTCTGCACTTATTTTATCCATGGCAGAAAGTAAAATGCTGCCAACAACACTTGGAAATTACTGACACAATGTGCACTGCATCCCACCTAAAGTCAGAGAAATCAAGAAAGTCCACCGCTCAGCAGAAAACTGACGTTAATTATCTTCCACAGAAGATGACACAGCTTAACTGCCCATCTCCAGGGAAGTAGCCTATCAATCTGCTGCTATTATTCCCTGGAGTCCACACAATCCCACTCCCTTAAACCAAATTTATGTAAAAAAAGTCATGAAATTTAAATATTTTGCCATTTCTATTCTCCACATACATTTCGCACTAAAAAGTGACACCTCGCTGCTCAGGCTAAGCACAAGAATGTTGAGAAGATCAGAAATGGGATCTGAGAATATTTATTAGTCAAAAAAGGGTGCGCAGAAAACAGACTAAATTGCAGGCCCACTTGTAGGGAGTTTGCTTTGCCCAGAACATTATGTGCTGACCTGGCAACTGGTGAGTGCATCTCCGTTAGCTCACTGTAGTCTGTTTATATGCTGCCTGTTAGCAGGGTTTCTCTCTGAAACTTCACTCTGAGTAAGCACATTTCCCAGAGACCCCAAGCTCTTGAAATGTGCATAGGACAGAATCAAGCAAATCCAGACAAAGGAGAAACTTTTGACTAGCAATGTTGGTGCATGAGAGAGTTTCTACCATTTCACCATATTTGTTGGGATTTTTAAGCAGATTGTGGGAGCGCTCACATACAGAGCTTTCCTCAACTAATATGGAACATTTCTTGGTTCTAAACTGGAGCAAGTCCAGCTAGTAGGAAAAACAGAGCTTTGTTTCCCAGTTCCTTCACTCTTATACTGACACTTTAGTAGAGACCTGGAAATAACTAAAGACTATGTTACTGTTACCAGCACGATAGGGAATGGTCAGATTTAGGATTTGCCAATGCACATCAGGGTTCGTTATGGTAATTTTTATGACAGATTGGTGATCACTGCTTCCTTCACACTGAACCAGTAAATGAAATCTTCAGCCCAGATAAACGAATACAGCAGCACTTAAGGATACGGTCTTGCTGACTCAGAGCTGAATGTCTGCCACCTTCACCTCATACTGAGAAGTACCTTACTCCAGAATTAGTCCTCCTGGATTTCAATGAGATTACTGACAGAATCATAGAAAATCAGGGTTGGAAGGGACCTCAGGAGGTCATCTAGTCCAACCCCCTGCTCAAAGCAGACCAATCCTCAGACAGATTTTTGCCCCAGATCCCTAAATGGCCCCCTCAAGGATTGAACTCACAACCCTGGGTTTAGCAGGCTAATGCTCAAACCACTGAGCTATCCCTCTCCCCCCCCCCCCCCCCCCCCGAGTAAAGTGATATTCACCACAAGGGCAGGTAGCAGAATTTGGCCATCAAAATATATTATCTAGTGCTGAGTACTAGCACTTGACCCCGTGGGCACTACCCAATATATTTACCCATGACTCCAAAAAACGGAAGAGACCTTCCATTACAATAAGCGATTTCAGACAATGTAGCAGATCAGCCTGGATCACAGAGACCTTTCCACACCAATCTTAAAACCAGATCAGAACTCTCTGTGCAAAACTCACCCAGCAGCAACCCACATTAATAATCCACCACTTGTAGCAAGGAAAGTTAGAGGTAAAATCCAGGAACCGGCTCTCAGACCATGTTATGTTAACGATCCAATCAGATTATGTCCCAAGAAGGTCGTTATACTGGAGGAAGTATGGTCTGATGAGAGCACAGGACTGGGTCCTGCCACTGATTTGCTATGTGGCTTTGGATAAATCAGCCTCTCTGTGCCTCAGTTCCCTCATCTCTGAACTGGCCATAACGCTTACCTGGCTCAGAGTGTGACGCTAAGTTATCCGTACAGCCCTAGAGAGCCAAGAATGCCTGAGTTCGAGATCTTTAGCCATAAAAACCTGAAAAGGGGCCAGTTGTTCCAGCTGTTTCCTAAACTGTCAGAGTTAAACTAGAAGAGCAAAATCTGGCACCATGTCAAGGAACAGAGATGTGCAGCGACAGATGTTTTATGCAGTGCAGAATGACACGATGTACAGTAATGGCTCCTTTGGAGCAGTTAGCCTGTTGAATAAACAATACAAATTTATAAATCCATTTTTGCCCATTAAACTGAAACAGCTCTGACGTCACGTTTGTGGATTTCGATTTGGGAGTTATAGGGAGATGCGTTTGTTTCTTCTATTTGTTAACTGCGAGTTTAAAACATTTCATCTTAAAAGTGAGAACAGCTCCTGACCAGGTTCCTATTCATTACTCACTCCCTGCACTCACGCAATGTGCTCGCATCTCAGAAGGAGTCCAGACACATCTACTTCCTGCGATGAACATTCATAACCAGCAAAGCCAAAGAACACTATGGCCCTTATTGAGCAGGAGAGAAATCCATTCATAGTAGTACAGTAGCTCATTATGAGGCTTAACTAACTCACTTGGCATTACTTTCTGCAGCTTCCTCTTTTGCTTCCCCATCTCCCTCGATTTTCACAGACTTGTTCATTTCATCCATCCAATCGGAGACATGTTTAAGGGCACATTCGACTGTCGACACCATGTTCTGGACAGCTTCAAGTTCCTCTGGAGATGGATAAATGGTTGAATGTTTCACCATAACATGGCGGTCATCATTAGCAAAAGATCGGATAGATCTCTGTTACAGAGGTGGGAAAGAGTAGGGGAAAAAAAAAAAAAAAAGAGTTATTGGCTTATTAAGAGAAGGGCATTATTTGAAAGGGAATCCTCCCCAATATAAACGAGGGGGTATTTTAGGATAACAAAGGTCTAGAATCATGGCAGAACTTATATCTCTTCTCTACCTGAAGTAGAGAGACCCAGCCGATTAAATGTGAAGTACTGAAAAAAACCAAACCGGCATAAACTGGTAGCAAAGTGCAACAGCACGTTGTGCCTGTGACTTGGCCATCATGAATGTAGGTTGTAACGTTCTCTGTATCAGCTCCCAAACTACAGGCAGAAAAACTCAGGTCCAGAGCTAGAAAAATGCAAGAAGGAGAAATTTCCTCTATCTCCTTTACTCCACAAATGAGATCTCCAGCCTTTTCACTCCCTTCTGCTATTCCCCATATCGTTTATCAGCTTCACCCAATAGCAACTGTAAGCTCCTGAGGACAGGGACTATGCACTTGGAAGTGCCCATGCACAGAAATGGCTGGTATAAATACCTGTCAAGCACTGTCCTAGCTAATCCAACCTGCAATGGTTAATAAAGGTATTGTTGGGTGCTTGCCTCGCATAACTTCGCCAAGAAAGTTTCATTTTGGGGGGAAAAAGCCATGGTTCTGATGAAGCATAAAGAGCCAGAGAGGTCTAGCAGGCAGGGGGATGAATGAAGCAGCAGGAAATCTGGGTTCTGTTCCAGGCTCTGCCACTGACCTGCTGTGTAACCTTGGGAAAGTCACTTTCCCTCTGTGCCTGGTTTCTCCTCCCTCTCTTTGTCTAAGCTTTTCTAGGCAAGGGCTGTGCCCATGTCTGTGTCCACGCAGCACCTAGCACAGACCAGCACTAAGCTTGGGTGGGGCCGCTAGTCACCATGAGATACAAACAGTAAATAGTAACTACGAAGGAAGGAAGAGCATTCTGGGGTACTCTGTCCCTTTGTTCAGACCCCCAGCCCCTGAGTGGCTCCCAGGGGTCAGCTGGTCTGGTCCCAAAGAGGAAATTCGAGGGCTCCATGCACATGAAGGAAGTGCCAGGAAGTGGTCTTGTTTTGGGGGAGGTAATTTGGAAGAGAGGTGTCCTGGGGAGGAGGCTGAGAGAAGCTGCACTGCGTACAGGGCTTTGACAATGTGGGAGAACAACTCTGCCTGGCTAGACATGCCAAGACTGGCAGCTCTCCCCTCATGCTGGGTGCAGAGGCAGCCTGCCACGGCACGGCAGCCCAGCAGCCTCTCGCTCTACGAGTTTGGTGCTGCCAAGCCTCGGATATTGCACCTGGGTCTGGAGCAACTACACATCACTAGGAAAATCCTGACAGACCGGAGGGAATTCAGCGAAGAGCATGAAAAATGGCTAGGAAGGAGGCTGGAAGGGAAGGGTTAAGCTTGTGAGGAAAGAGTAAAATAATCAAATAGAAAAAACAAGGGGTTAAAGGATCCCGAGTGAAGAATGGCTTGTAGGGAGGGCGCCCGAAGTTCCACAATCGGGTGAGGTGGCACAGAGACCTGTGACCTGATTGGAGACGTCTAGTTGCCACGCCATCCAGGTGAGACATGCATGATCTGAAAAGTTAGTGAACCAGCATGGGCAGCCACTATCTACCAGGTGTTTCCCCTTCAGCCACATGTAACCCTGTTCCCTACGAACAGGAGAGAATCAAAAATATTCCCAGTACATGGATCACATTCCGCTGCCGCCCAGCTGACCGCTGCACTCTTGCTAATCGTTTACTTCCATAAACTGCATTTATCCTGCAGGGAAGGGGAATCTTTCCCCCTACTTCACAGTTTGTAACCATGCCTGAGCTCAGAGACAGCAGGGCCTGTAATGGATCCAAGCAGTCTCATTGCTGAGTCTGCACTTAGTTCTCCTATCCCACAGGCCATGTACATGCTCCGGGAGAAGCGCCTTGGTTCACAGGTGAGGCGTGCTCCCCCAGCGCCCCTCCCAGGACTCTCACACTAGAATTCCATTCCCAAAGGTCCCTGCTGTCACTCATCTCAATTATAAACCGAGACACGACTGCAGCTCAGCCGTCAATCGGTGACATGGATTTGTGAATTCACCTCCACCCAAAGTATGTCCCCTCCTCCCCAAATCTCTCCGCTTGTGAACACGGATTATAGAAAATACTCCAGCAGCGGCAAACTGATAAGCCTGTAACTTGTGTATTAGAAACACACGGCTACCTCACTAACGGGCAATGGCAAAAGAAGTACTAAGCAAGAGAATCTGGGTCAAGAATTCATAGGACCCAGCAAGTGTTCCATTTAAAGTCCAGTCTGTGCCCTGTGTTCCTTGAGGTCCCTTTTCCCCCAGAGCGGTCTTCTCCCCACAGAGGGTGAAATCTTAGGGTGTGTTTGGCTGGGTTATTTTTAATGGATTTCGTTAGCAATCATCTACTCAAATCGGAATACAGTACTTTATTGTAAATATAATGCTGCGCCTATTCGCTCCTCCCCGTCTCACAGCAACAACATTTAGAGGGCTTAAAAAAAAAAATCAATAGGCTGAAATTACTCACAACAGCTGGCTCTCAGGAATTAGTTAATTGGGTGGGGTTTTCCCCCTTCCTTGAATGCATTTTAGAAAAACTAACCATTCCAAGCCCTTCACATTTGCACAGCTTTGCAAATTCAATGCGTCTCTGACTCTTGCAATTTGTAACCGATACAAGCAGGCAGATTGGAAGTGACTCCTCACTTAGTCATCAAATATGCCCCAATGGGAACGGGTTACATATGTATCATATCTATGCTATTAATAGGTGCGCATAGAGCTCAGGCTTTTAATTTTTAACACTAAAATATATAGAGAGCCAACATCTGATCTTGTGGGGAAGGGGTGGGTGGGGAGTGTCAGAGTTTGTTATGCAATCCACAGTTCAAGGTCACCCACACTCTGCAAAGCTTGCTAATGCCAGTTTTATTAGAAAAGGTTATTTATGAGCATCCCCTTCATTGGTGTTTAATAATTCATGTGCTGCAGGCTCACAAGGCTCCATTCTCCGGTTAGAAAAGGCCCCAGCAATAAATCAAAGCCCATTTGCTTTGCTTAAACCATGTGGAGACATCTTTAATGCAGCAGAGTCAGAAAATCCTTCCACTCTTGTTTTAACAGATTCCATAACGGGCTAGGGGTGGAGAATAATTTTAATGCAGCCATATTAATGAAGACAGTTACCTACCATGGTTTGCTAGAGTCTCAGCTCCGCTCCCCCTCCCCCTTCTCCTTTTCCCTCCTCCTCGGTATCTTTGCTAGGCACTGTTTTTGCCTGACAGAACCTCCTCATAAGCCTCTCAATCCCCTGCCAGCTCAAGAGTTCATACAGGCGAGATGCTCCGGGAGTCGCTTTCTGCAATACAACACCTGCAAATAGAGAGAGAGAGAAACAACTTGGAGAGAAGAAACCACATGCTCATTTTGATTGCTTTTCAAAGCAGCACATTAAACCAAGCCACTGATTAAAGCAGCAGGCTTCAAAAGGAGGGGGGAGGAAATCATCAATGCTGAACAAAAAGCAGATGTCTCTATAGAAAGCAACCTTTTCTTTTTTTTTTAAAACATGCCCACATACATGTTACTGCTTTCCCGTGCCATCCTCATCTGGGTTCATCAGCGAGAAGCAACTGGCATTCAAAAGCTCTGACACCAGGCAGTTCTGAATTCCAGGGTATTTAGTACAGTTGATATGAAGTCAGCTACAAAACTGGTGTGATACTTTTATCCATAAATCACATTCTTGGGCACTGAATTACTTTTCATTTATTATTTGTACTTCATTAGTGCAAGACCCCAATCAGCATGATGGCCCCAAGCGTGCCAGGTGCTGTACAAATATATAGTAAGAAAGAGTCCCTGCCACAAACAACTACAGGTTGAGGTTTTCAAAGCAGGGCAGGGGATTTAGTCCCAATCTAATGGAAATTCACGGGGGAACCCATGGCTAAATCACCTGGCACCACTCTGAAAACCTCACCCATGACCTCTGAGCCCCCAGCTGACACTGCGCATCTGTGCTGCTTTCCACAGCACCTCACAGGCAAGAGAGCCCATGGACAGCAAGCCTTGGCAAAACTGGGGAATACCAGGCATTTCTCCTCTGAATCTTGTTGCAACAGAACAGGTAACCCTCTCTGCACCTGAGAAAAGCCTTCGCTCGTGTCTGCTATTTGTAGTGGAATGTGGTATTTCATGTCAGGGAAGACCCAAAACCCAGGGGAGTTTCTCTCTTTGGCGGGGGTGGAGGTGGGGGGTTGTAAATGAAGAAATCAGTCTCCAAAAGTGCAGTGTTAGGAGCTGACAGGAAACTGCAGCAGGGTCAGAGAGGGAAACACACAACAATCCAGGCTGGGCTCTGTTCTAGGCCATTCCCGCTCTTACACTTGAAGGCTAGGGCCTGTGCACCCTGGGTGCAAAGCACTATGCAGAACCTTCATCAACACCTGCAGTCTGGCTCACTTTCTGTTCCAGCCATATTGGCAAAGCTAAAAAGAAAAACATAGAAATAAGAGCACAAAGCTCCCTCCCCTATCCCGGAGCAACAGGCACCATTATTGGGGGACCACCACGATGCAACTGCAAATAGATGCTTGGCAAGAAGGAGGAGGACACAGTGACGGAACAAGTACCACGTGACAGAAAGGAGCGCATCTGAGCTCAGGGTGCGCTATGGAACCCCAGCCCTTGCAAAGAACTCCTGCTTCCCTCTCATTCCGTATACCACCACCAGAACTTTAAAATCCTGCCGTGCTCTCTTTTTCGTGTGTCATTCGATCCTGCACATCAAACGATACGTTGCATATTGTCTGTCAAACAGTCCTGACATTGTTAAAGGTTAAGCCTGCTTTTGCCAACAGGCAGGGACCGGAGAAGTGACTTGAAAGCATAGTAGGTGCTTTAACTACAGAGGTGTGACAAAATTATTAAAATGTTGCACCCCGAACGGATTCGAACCCAGCTAGAGAGGGAGCAACACAGTCCACTTCACTGTGCCCCTATTAAGAAGTGAAGCAGATTTACAGGATAAAAGCTTTGGGAGCAATTGGTTGTCTATAAAGACGTCCCTCCGAACTCCAGACTATGCACCTGGGATACAGTACAGTGCAACAACCAACCAACCAGTGAAAGGGTCTGGTACAGGGCCCCCTTCTGGTTAAATATGGGGATGGGTGGAGGAACATATAAATAATGAAGCGGTCAGATGTGGTTACAGTAAACAGTTTTTTGGGGGGAGAGGGGTGGGGTGGGCAGGGCAGGTTCATAGGGAGAGAAATGGATTGAGATGAACCTTGAGGGACTTAGTTCCTCAAGTCCCGCCAGAAAGGCTGCATTGGCTGCTACCCTAACATGGGACGATGGCAGCACTAACAGTTTAGGGCAGCCAAGTGCACAAATCCCCCTGGAGAGGCTCACAGAAGCCAGGGCCTCTGCTAACAAAGGGCCCTGAAAGCTCAACAGGGACAGAGCTTGGACAATAAGCACAGGTATATTTGCCTTTAGAACCAAGTTAGAGTGCCCTATTTCCATGGCGGGGCCAACAGGCTAAGACTCCCTCTCCGCCGATGCAGCCCCCCCACAGCACACACCCACGACCTGCTGAGCTCTCCAGCCTCGGAAAATTCCAATCCCGCCCTCCCACTGCAGGCTGAGATGCCAAAGCTGCTATTAAAATCCCAACGGGAACTGGGGTCCAAGCCCTGGGGCAGCTTTTGAAGTCTCAGACTTACTCTGCGCAGACCCAATTCTTGCGAATGCTCCTATACGCAGAGAACTACTCACTTGTGTCGCCCCACTGATGTCAATGGTCACCTCACGTGAGTAGAGTTACACACATTTAAGTGATTGCAAATTGGGGCCCAGGGCAGCAAGCCTTGGACTTGGACTTCCAGGCATTCGTGCACCTCCTCCCGCCCGGTGAACAGCTGCTGAGGCCAGGACAGTGTCCCGGGTATGGAAACAGAGCCCATTGCAGCCAAACTGCAAAATCCAAACTGTCCTTTAAAATAACCCCCATTTCTGCCCTTTCCACACCACCTTGTTCAGCCCTCAAATACCGCTCCCTTGCCCTTGGGCTAACAGGAAACACGTGAGCACCACACCCTCCACCCAACCCTGTCAGCCAGGGCCCAGTCTGCAGTCTTCCGCCACTGCTCAGCACAGCCACAGTGCGTCAAACATTCTTCACCAGAGCAGCCGACTGGCTTAAAAACACAGGACGGGGAGTCTGGACTCCTGGTTCTAGTCACAGCTCTGCCACTGGTTTTCATCTGGCTGAGTCCGGCTCTGTGCCCGAGTACCCCCTAGCTGCAAAGCAGGGGTAATATGTCCCCACCTCGCAGGACTGCTGGGTGGTTTCCGATAGGTGTCTCAAGCTTTTCCTCTGCCTGTTATTCATGGTCCCAGCCTACCAATCCATCCAAGACAAGCTCTCCGTTCAAACCACGACCTGTTTTCATGCTACTTTTTATCCTCATCATTTCTGCCTTTTGTATTTTCCAGCCTTCCTTCCTCCTACAAGCACACGATGGAGATTCTCTCTCGGACCAAGAGCCATGAGGTGGAAGGCCTCTAACTGGCTTTAGCGAACGTGCCCATCACCACAGTCTTTAGACACCAAGCTCCGCTCCAGCCTGGACTCCCGTCCAGGACTGCTGTAAGCTGCAGGTTATAGGTGACAACACACTGAAAGCAGATGGATGGAAATGGCTGAGTGAGCAAATTCTGGTGCTTCACTAAATTGCTGGGCAGACGGTACTGTCTAGAGGCCAAGCCTGCAATCCACCTCTTGAGCTCCGAGAACAAATGTACCTCAGGGTGCAATTCCGCGGGCACTGAGCTCTTTTCTGTATACTCTGAAAACCTGAAATAACTTGAAAGCAAATGTTTACAGCTGTGACCGGGGCTAATTTCTCTCTGCTGCACAGTGGACGTGTTATGCAGCATCAACACCTTTCAATGCTATCCTTGAGAGGCAGAACAATGCAGCTTTTCAGAGAGGCTCCCGGTTTCATTAACAAGCAAAACAAGTCAGGCAAGAGTCACCATTAATCCAGTTCTACCTGCCCTTTTCCCCAAAAGTGAGCAATTGAGGTCTGGGGACATGGCTGCATTGTGCTCCGATTAGGGAGGGCGTTACAGATGACAGCATCTTCATTAATATTATTCAGGAAGAAGGAGAAAAATCACCACACACAATTCTAGCTGGAGCTGTTTTGCAGTGTTCTTTCAAATTATCAATTGCCCAACAATACTTCTCAGAAGTGTCCGCACAAAAAACCAAACATGTAATGCAGTTCAGGCCTGGGAGAGAACGTTTAATAAGACCACTAAACAGAATGGAGCCTGCTTTCTAAAAATTCAGATGCTACTTTAAGAACAAGGCACAGAGTGGAAAATAAACAGAAGCCAAGCAGTCGCAGCCATCTGGATTGAGCGCTACGGACTGTGCTTATTACCAGGCCCATCAGAAGGGATTCAGAGAAACGGGCTGCAATCCTTCTAATCCAGCAGCTTTGTTCTGCCACTAACTCACTACAGAGCATCTATGCTAGGGCCAGCCCCCAACTGAGACAGCTCCATCCCTGGCTGCAACACTCACGGACAGAGGCCATCTGCGGCAGCAGCACTAGCTGGGAGAGGACGGTTGGCGTTGCTAAGGAGTGGCCTAAAGGACACGATGGTAAAAGCCGCTTATGTCTGGGCTACAACACAGCTAGCGCCACCACAGCTTGCAATGAATTTTCTAGGAAAAGCCTCTAGGGTAAACAAAGCCACGAGTGACCTCGGGAAAGTCACTTACCGTCTCTGTGCCTCACTCCCCACCTGTAAAATGGGCACAATACTGCCTCGCCTCACCGCGGCCAGGTGAGAGGATTGATGTGATTTTTTTAATCCTCAAACAGCAGGCACTATAGCAATGTGAAGTGTTATTACACACCAGCATTAAACAAGCTAACTCATGCGCTCTCTAAACTGTCTCCACAGCAGGTCTGGGAATAACCAGAACACCGACGTTTAAAAACACACCGTCTCTCCACAGAAGAAAAACACATCAGGAAATGGGCTCTCGAGGCTCATCTTAATCCTAATGTAACCAATTTAGCAGCGGCTGCAGCATGCCTGGGCCTCCATGCCCAGCAGCATGGCCACAGAGGGCCCAGAAACGTTTCCATTGAACACCCCATCCTTCACAAGGAACTTCTGGAGTGGGCACGAGAGGAGTGAAGGAAAGAGTTTGATATGTGGCCTTAATAATGGGGTTTATTCCTGCAGCTGTCAGTGGTGCTTCCTGGACTTAAAGATGCTCATTTAAATAAACAGTTTTGGACATACCCTTTAGCTGTCTTTAGATAACTTCTGATTGGCAAGGTGGCAGGCAGGAGCAACAGGTCTGCAAACTCCACATGGGCTGAAATTAACAAGGCAGCTGAGACTCCATTTTACCCTTAGAAAAGGGAGCCTTGGATACCGGTTACCAACCCAGCAGCACAGAGCAGCACCTTGCACAGAGAAATGCTGCTGGAATAACTGGGGAACGGAAACAGGATCACAGGGCATTGAACTCTTTAGTCATCTAAATCCCTACTTCTCTGCTGCTCGGGCATCTGGCCAGGCTGTCGGAAGAGTCCAGGGTCCATGACAACTACTTCAATGCTACAGCAAGACTGAACAAGCCAGCAATGCTTTTCTGGGGCACTAACGCACCCTCTGCCCCTCTAATCTTTCCTTCACTCCAGCCTCAGCACGTGAGGCACTGTAGCGTAAACAGCAGGTTGAAGGGCAACACAAATGATCCCAAGACATCTGAGCTGGCCTCAACAGAGTTGAGAGCAGGGGTACTGGAGAGAGAACTAATGCTGAGGAGAGTAGGAAGGAACGTTCCCAAAGTAGGTTGGGGTTTGCAGGGTAGGATCAGACCCAGCAGCAAAAAATACTGCAGTTTATGCAACATACAAGAAAAAAAAGTTATGTTCAGTGAAATTAAGGGGGACGGTTAATATCAAAATAAGAGTCCTGGAGCTTTAATTGCAAGTTAGTTTTAATTTCTGCTCTGCATGCAAAAGGCAGGTGATTTTTCATCACAACACACACAACGCTGCTTGGATCAGGAAAGGAGTATAATTCTGCAGTATAATTTTATTTCTGGCTTTCTGCCAAGAGTCTTTCTGGCAGCATCTACCATAGTGGGAAACTGTGTATCTGGGTCAGGAAAGACAAGTTGCTTTTCAGAACAGCTCAATACATTTGGCAGAATTGCTGATATTATAATTGAACTCTTTCAGCAACTCTTTTTATGATGCATCAAGACACCAATCAAAACAAGATCCGCAGCACTGATTAGTGTCAAAATAACTGACAGAGAAACAGCAAAATAGTTTCTCCTGGTTTTAAAAGCATCAACATGCTGAGGGGAACAGGGGAACAACAACAATTCAGGAGGTTTCAGCATGGGAAAATTTTTCGAACTCGTTCTGACCCTTCTCTTCTGTGGATGTTTAATATTTTAAGTCCTAATTCCTAAAAGAATGGCACAAAAACTCTGGTTTCTCCCTTCTACAACAGCCTGCAAAAGCAGAAATCCCTCCCACCCCAGGTATGTCTGCATTGCAATTAAAAACCTGTGGCTGGCCCACGCCAGCTGACTCAGGCTTGTGCTAAAGGGCTGTTTAATTGCAGTGTGGACACTTGGGCTTGGGCTGGAGTCTGGGCTCTAGGACCCTGCAAAGTGGGAGGGTACCAGAGCTGGGAATGGGTGACGGGATGGAGCACTTGATGATTACCTGCTCTGTTCATTCCCTCTGAAGCACCTGGCATTGGCCACTGTCGGCAGACAGGATACTGGGCTAGACGGACCTTTGGTCTGACCCAGTATGGCCATTATGTTCTTAGCTGTCCAAGCCCTATACACCGTAGTTAAACAGCCCCTTAGCCAGACCCCAGCGATCCTGAATCAGCTGGAACGGGGCAGCTGCGGGTTTTTAATTACAATGTGGAGATGCCCTCTGACACATGAGCATCCTGAAGGGGAATGCAATTGTAGCACCGGGGTGCACCACTGACTGGTAAAGCTCCCGCTGCTCCCAATAATATGCCCAGATTCAACTAAGTTAGTAAAGTCATGCAAGTTTATTTTCCAAGGATGCAATTTCTCAGGAAAACCTGTGTTAATCCTGAGAAGCCTGGAATTTTCCATCCAAGTGAATGTGTGCAGAGCAATGCTCGAGTTACGGCCAGGCAGGTACACCTCTACCTCGATATAACGCGGCCTGATATAACATGAATTCGGATATAACGTGGTAAAGCAGCGCTCGGGGGGGGGGGGGCGCGACTGTGCACTCCGGCGGATCAAAGCAAGTTCGATATAACGCGGTTTCACCTATAACACGGTAAGATTTTTTGGCTCCCGAGGACAGCGTTATATCGGGGTAGAGGTGTACTTCCATTGCAAGTTCTTAAATTTAATAAAAACAAAATACTCTTGAGTCTAATATTTCTCCTGCTTGCTTCCCATCCAAAGGAGATTTTTGGGGGGAAGTGGTTAAATTCCACTTTCTCTCTCCCCCTGCAGCCCCCACCCCCATTTGTGTGAGCAGATTCGGATAAACAAAAAATTGTTTTTCTAACCTCCAAACCCCCAGTGCAGACTGTGCCTTGTATCTGCTCGAAGAAAATCTGAAGTTGGAGACTTCTGAAGCTTCACAGAACATGCTCAGTTCATAAGTTCCAAATAACTTTTTAACCTCTGAATGTGCAGGTCATACACAGTACTTGGAACGATGCACAGTGCATCTACTGCATTTACACCAATGGTCATATGTTCAAACACAAAAACAGTGCATTTAATTGACTCTCTGGATCTCACCTTTTCCTTCTGATAACTAGGAACACTGCCTCAACGCTCACAAAATTTCATGTATTACTTTTTATTTTAAAACAATTTTACAGTTGAGATTTTAACATAAATGTGAGGAAATTCAAAGTTAAGGTTCACATATCAGCCACAGGTTAGTTACTTTGCATCTATAACCCAACTCAGTGATAAGTTGGTCCCAATTTGACAATACAGGTTCTCTCAATAATCAGGGACATACAGATAAGCCAAATCCACCCTATGTGCAAGTGTATATTGTACCAATAGGAAAAGCATTATAGATTTTAACAGGGCTGAAATAAATAGATTTCCATAGAAATGTTAGAGCAATTTCTGTAGAAATCCTATTAAGTCCATCAGAATTTAACAAGGGCAATATCCTTTCTGTAGGTTTCTAAGCATCCTAAAGAATTCTATGGAAGAAAATTGTCTATCAAATTCTACAGGAAACTTTAAAAACAAATAGATGAGAAAGTAATCTTTCTACAGATTATGTTAGACACTTACCTGGCCTCTGTAACCGCACTATCCAAGTGCCTCAGTCTAATATATTTATCCTCAATAACACTGAAGTGAATCAGGGCAGTGCTATTATCCCCACTGTGCTGGTGGGAAACTGAGACAGAGACTAAGTGACTTGCCCAAGGTCATACATGGAGGCTGTGGCAGAGCAGGAAATAGAAAATTGAGTCCCAGGCTAACACCCGAAGCCACTGGATCACCCTTCCCCTATGGGATTTTCCCATAAAGGGAGAAGCAAGAGCTAAATCAGGTTTAAGGTACCCATCCTCCAGGCAAGACCAACAGTTCCCCTATATACTAGCAAATAACGCTTTCCTCTTCCAAAGTTACAATTAAATAGAGGTGTAAATTTGGCAGTGTTCGCTGCAGTAAATACTCCTCACTGTTATGTAAGGGACCAAAGGTTGGCTGTTACCAAGCCACCCAGGTGTTACAGCCAGCACAAGAGACTCCTAGAGAAGCAGCGAACGCTGCCGAGGCAATGATTCCATTCTCCCATTACGCCGGCGTCACTGCCTTTTATTGCCCATTCCCAATGCATAAAGCGGTTGAGGCTCATCGCCTCTCCTGCAGAGCAACAAAGCGTAACGACATTCTGATACGGAAGGGGCAGGAGGAAGCGAAGATGAAAATGACGACAACGTGGAAATACAGGAGCGGTCACTGCTGCTCTGTGGCAACAAGCAAAGCAACAATATACATACACACAAACATGTTTTCCGCTCATACTGCCCCTTCCACCCATGGCAGACTGGCTATTTGCAGGGATAACCTGAATATCTAGAGTTATACAGTAGATACTAAACCTTTTTTTTTTTTTTGGGAAGAGATATATATCCTCCTGCTTTGGGATTTAACCCGATCTTTATTATGGGTTAGGAGATTTCCCAAAGGGTGGACTATGCCCACTAAGAGGGGTTTCTTGCACTTTGTCTGAAGTACCTAGTCCTCGCCACTGTCAGACAGGCTACTGGACTAGATGGACTACAGGTCTGATCCACTCTGCCAAGCCTATGTTCTTACTAAAGCTGGTTGAAAAACTGGAAAGTGTTCAGGGCAGATGTTTTAGTTGAAAATCAAATTATTTTTCACAGAAAATTCAAAATTCAGGCGTTTTCAGCCACCTGTAGCTCCTATGGATCTCAAAGGACTTTATAAATAACTATTTAGGCTTTCTTAACACCTCCAGCATTAGGCTCCTTTAAGGAGGTACCCAGACTCATTTGTTAGTCTCTAAGGTGCCACAAGTACTCCTGTTCTTTTTGCAGATACAGACTAACACGGCTGCTACTCTGAAACCAGACTCACTAGTCACTTTTGAAAATCATAACCATGATTTCTGTGCCTCATTTTGTGAACTGGAATATTTGAGGCACAGAAGACATGGTCTTCAAAAGTGAGTAGTGAGTCTGGGTACCTCCAATTTTGGGCTCCCTCTTGGCGCATCTTTAAGGAGCCTGACTTTCAGTGGGTGAGAATTTAGCACTTTCTGAAAATCAGGGCTCTTTAGGGAGACTCAATTTGGGCCCTGAAAAACTGAAACACCCAAAAATCACTGGGTGGTTCTGAAAAAATCTTTTACCCATCTCAAAACCCCAATGCTGTGCTTTGGCCACACAACCATCAACCCTTACAGCCTGGACTTCAACCAGATGCAATTTGCTGCAGCAGCTGAGAGATCAAATCTGAAGAAACATAAGTTTATTATAAATACTAGCAGAAATGGAATTACCATGGCACTGTGACGCTTGTTATGGCAAACGTTACACCTGCCACAAACACTGATATTCAAGAGGACTCAGGATTAAGGTTACAATAAATTACTCAGAGTATGTGATTAATGAATGAAATTAACCAGTTTACATTACTAGCTTTATCAAAATCTTAGCTTCCTCCTGCCCCTGAAAACAGAAAGTTTAACAGACTAGTGCCTATGGTCTTCAGAACAAGAAATGGAACGGTCCCAGCTCAGTCTTAAAAGCATTCCAAATACCAACCTTAGCTAGATTCTTAGACCCATCACCATGGTATCTCAGCACCCGCACTACATGCAACCCAACCCATCAGTGACAACTACCACTGAGACTCGCCAGGAAAATCCGTTCAGGTCTAAGGGAGGATGCCTGGGATTGAGACTGAAGACAGACCAAGCAGAGTAAAGGAGTTAAAAACTGGCTATTGACTCATAAGTGACAAGTGGATAAATAAAAGGAGCTCACTGTGCAAGGTTGCCTCCTTCAAGTCTTTACAGGCCCATGAAAGAGAACTCTATAAGGGCTAACTAAACACAACAGAAAGCAGAACATGTAAGTGACATAACACACTTTTGGGCAGGGGCTTGTCTTATTATGGTCTCTAAGGCACACATTAGGCACTACATAAATCATTAGTAACAAAGGATATTATTCAATTAAGGTTTAAGTAGAAAAATCATTATCAAACTATGAATATATTCACCAAGAACTTAAAAGCAACTTCTAGCTTCCAACATCCTGAAGTGTGAGTTCCTGCTCTTCTATACAACGTGTACTAAGAAAACCTGGAGTAATTTCAGAACGCACATCTGTCTGTGGCCCCAGGAAGTGAGGTATTAATTATGAAACCACTAACATCCAAAATGAACTGTTCTGAGATACACAGGCTTGTTAGACTACATCATTTACTGCACAAGATTATTCACTAGAAGCATTATATTATACCTAAATGGCTTTGGAAACAGAGCTGTAATAAATGTGATGATGCTACAGGAGCTAGACCTGCTTTTATTTATAGTTTTCACACTTCTCATCAACCCATTGGGCAAAATTTTATAAAGCAGCAGCATGAAAATACAGCAGAAAGATGTTGGCAAAAACCCAAATTTTCCAATTTAATTCCAAAATTCTTTTTGGATTACTAGGGATGTGGCTTTTTCGGTCACATGCAAAATTTCAAAGACCATTTTTTCTTTATTATTGTGCATTAGGCATACAACTGTATTTGCAATTAAATCAAAAGGTACCAATATGCTCCAAGCTAAATCAGAATATGGGAACCTCTGAAAGAATAAAATAAATTATATGTAGCTTTTAAGTTTGCTCAACAATCAAAAACTGGTCAATGTCTAATGGGGGAGAGTATGTGTGAGAGAGAGATTAAACCCTCACAAAGGGAGGGCATGCCAGGTGCTTCTAACATCAAACCTATTTTAACACCATCCCCACCACCCCAAATGCCTAAAAAAATTAGCCCACAGACAAAGTGGCTATCAAAATTCAGCTCTTAGATTACAGGCTCCTCAGGTAACAATTAACATGTGGAACTCATTGTCACAAACAATCACTGAGGCCAAGTACTTAGTAGGATTACACTTTTATGTGGCTATTGAGACCATCCACACTTCCATTAGCCATGACTGATTGATTTGTATAAGGGATACAATTCCTCATGCTTTAGGGGCATAAGCCAACTTGTAACCATCAGTGGTTGGGGGAAGTTCCCCAATGGTCAGGTTATTTCATCAAGATCCCCGGCAGGATTCTCTTGCCCCTTCCTCCAAAGCATTGAGTACTGACCCTGACAGACTAGAAAGACTAGTGGTGTGAGCTGGGTGGGGCAATTCTGATGTAATAAAAACCCAGCTGATCCAAGTTATTTACAACTACAACAAGCCATATATTTAGCACAGAATGGAATGCAACTGCCCTTTCATTAACAAGGCTGCAAAACTGCCGAACAGTTTCTGCACCAGTCTCACATCCAGACATAACACAGAAAGGTGGGCTGTACTCACTTGGATGCAGCAGCTCTAAGGATGGGTAGGTATTAACCAAACTCAGTCCAAATCCCGAGAAGAGGGCTGGGGAGTGAGCAGGAAGTAGAAGAGAAAACGCCAGACAAATCAGAGATGGTTTTCTTTATTTAAGAGACCAGGCCTCCTCCAAACGCCACTGAAGTCAATAGATTCCCACTAATTCCAATGCGCTTGGGATCAGGTCCCCTTTGTTTTGGGCACTCCACTGAACTTACATCTATTACGACCTTGAGGCATAATGCAGTTGTGTTTTATTCACCAAATTCCTGAAATATATTTAAACATGTCATGCACTCTTCCTATTACATTAACCCCTAAAAACACACTGGTCAAGTTGTTCAGCATCAAAATAAAACTGTTTAATTAACTTTACCAGTTGTCCCATGCTCTAGGTCTCATTTTAATCATTCCACCTGATCTATTGCATTTAAAATAAAAGTAGATTAAATCTTTCAGTTGTAGAACAAGGCATAAAATTGCCCTAAAAGGAAAAAAAAACCCAGTCCTCGAGAGGATGGGAAAGATTGCCCAACTGTACCATAAAAATAAACCAGGTCTGTACACAAAATCCAATAGCTTCAAGTTATGGCCCCCTGAAAAGCAGAGGAAGGGAAGGATATTTAACTGAAATGCTGCCTACGACCCGGCACCGACTGCTCCAGCCACTAATACTAAGGGCACCAGAGATCAATGAGGTGCAGCAGGAAAGCAGCGAACAGCCCACACGTGGCATACTGCGGTGCTCTTTACGGCTCATGCTCGCACGCCCTCTGCTATGAATAATAAAATGTAAATACTCCGATTAAGCCACGGATTTGGGATCTCAGTTCTTCTGTGCTGCTCCCAAACAAAGAAACTGAAACCTTGCTTTCAGTTACCAATGTACATTTGCATATGTGAAAAAGTTTGAATTACAAGACCATGGTTTATTATTTTTTCAAGCCCTCACTTAATCTTAGAAACAGAACTCTAAGCAGCTGTTTCCCCTCTAAATTACCTTCCTGCTGGCCCTGCAGACAATATTTGAAGTTGGCATTTTTAATATTGCAAATCCACACTGGTTACTTTGCACATCTGCCTTTCAGACGGTTTAAACATTAATGAGCCTTCACTTACATGCATTTTCTAGCATGTCAGTCTCCCTGCCTCAATGGTTTTGTGCATTTTTTTTAAACAAAGGGATAAGATTAAAAGGGAAGCTAAGAACTCTGTGGCCATTTGTCAAAGAACCTACAGCAGGCTACTAGATTCTGCAAAAGCTGTATAGAGTCCTACTACATCCTTCATTCATAGTACACATCTGCCATTGGACCCACTTGTGTTCTGTTCCAATAGGGCTACTGAATGCAAGTAGAGGCAGCTGCTTCCCTCCTGTTTAATTAGTGATTTTATCAAAGAACATCTTACTAAGAACACTAGGATATTAAAAGCTTGTTTAAGCCTTGTGAAGCCTTCTGGTTGGGAACATGGAACACAAACAATCTTGCAGATCCTCTTATTGTATGCCCTCAGTCCTGTAGGTATTGTTGGTTCTAAGACTGGCAAAAGTGACATGTGTACCATAAATTCCTCATGTTTTTGGCTTTGGGCAAACAAGGCTTTATGCTTCAGTTAACAAAGGGGCCTGTTAAAATGTAGGGATGAATCATGGAACTATTCACACAACTGTTATCTGCCTGAAGGAGACCAGGGTTAGACTCTCACACTTAACTAACGCATAGATACTGGAATCGAATGCAACTTACAAAAGGCACAAAAGAGCTAAATGCAGATTCTATATAAATCTCTACCCTGATATAACGCGACTCAATATAACACGAATTCGGATATAATGCGGTAAAGCAGTGCTCCGGGGGGGCAGAGCTGCACACTCCGGTGGATCAAAGCAAGTTCGATATAACGCGGTAAGATTTTTTGGCTCCCAAGGACAGCGTTATATTGAGGTAGAGGTTTACCTGGATAAAGATGTTTTACACACAAACGTGTTCCCAAGTTATTTTCATTGCTCTGGATGATGGGGAAAAGAGTGTGGGGGATATCAAGCACATTCATGACATTAGTATACTGAGAGATAACAACAAGGAGAGTAGGATTGCCAGGTGTCTGGTTTTCAACCAGAAAAGTCTGGTTGAAAAGGGGACCTGGCAGTGTCTGGTTACATGTACTGACTGGACACCAAAAGGCGGATTACCGGGGGGGGGGGGGGGGGAGAGGGGCGCGCGGGGAGAATAATCAACCTGTGCCAGCCCCTGCTCAGCCAGGAAGGCTGCAGCTCCAGACCTAGCCGCGGAGCAGAGGAACCCCAGCTGGGGGGTGGGGAGAAGAGGATCATGCGATGAGGAAAGGAGGGGGAGGAGAGCGACGGGGGGAATTTTCAGAAATTAGAAAGTTGCCAACTCCAGAGGAAAGAGAAATATAAAGGGAGTTCAGCGAGGTTAGAAATAAGAAAAAGTTTGTTCATCACAGGAAAATGCACTGATACATCTGGGGAAATAATCTGAGAAGGTACCTAAATGAGGAAGAAACCCAGAAAGCAATAATGCCCAGAAAAGATCTCTGAGATGTTAGTGGACCAACTGGAGATGGCAGCTGCATATGGCAGCTGCATGTGGCAGAGGCCTGGGACTCAGAAGGACCAGGTTCTATTTCTATTTCCAGCTGTAGGTGTAATCTTGGACAAGTTAATTAATGTCTCCATTTCCCTATATATAAAAGGGCAATAATATTTGCTCACCTGTATGTTCAAAGCTTCAAGATACATAGCAACTTTCATTTGAGTGAGTGCAAAATATTGTGAGTTTGCAGTGAGACATGGTAAAAAAAAGAAAAAAAAGTCCCCTTCCATTTGTGAGTACATGTACAGTCCAAAATATCACATCACATCGCAAGGAGAGACTAGTGCCCTCCTAAGCACCATAAATGTTACTGTTATTATAGCAGAATTATATGTCTGTCTGCCGAAATACCAGAAAAAGACTGACAAGCTGAAGGGAGTTCACTGAAGAAAAACACAAATTTTCAAATGACCCGGATGGAGGCTTTGAGAGAAAATTTTAAAAGCTCAGGGTAAGAGCTTGGCTATAACAGCTAAGGGCGTTGAAGGAACAGGATAACAGCCCAGGGACTTGAAGTGAAGATTAAAGAAGGAGAGGAATCTAGGGTGGCACAAAGAATTAAGGATACGAATATTGTGGCACACCTCAGGGAGGACTTTGGCAGTGGAACAATGTCCCAGAGGCAGATGCCTCAACGTTTGGGACAATTAAAATGAGACCAGACTCAATATGATAGGATGTACTGTTGGGCATGCTGCTGAACTGGCTCAGGGGGGGGGGGGGGGCTGGATTAGCTGAATCCGAGGAATAACAGGCATTAGGGATATTAAAATTCAGGATGAGGACCTAGGGGGAGGGGGATTAAGTTCCCCCCCCCGATATATTAATTTATTCTGAAGTTGCTACTGCCTAAAGGCCTCTGAGCACACCTGTAAACTCCTGTGTGTCTTGCTAGCAGGCTAGGTGGGTAGCATGGTGAACTTCTCTAGTCTAGACAAAGCCTCTATGGCTGTTCCCCCATTTGGAAGAAAGAAACGATAATGCTAATGGGGGTCAGCTGAATGTGTGCAAAGCGCGTTCGAGGATGTAAAGTGCTACATGAACGTGATGTTCTTTAGCCTGCTCCAGTTTACAACCGAGCAGTGCTATTAATCCCCTACATATCATTAATTCAGTTAAGCGAGAGAAAAACCTTTTGACTAAAATCTCATTTACAGCCTCGTCACAAGGGATTCCCCACGAAACACAGAGCGTGTTCTTAGCACAGATTGCAATTCTTACCAATTGTTAGCATAGCTAGAGATAACCTGGGATAGGTGCTTTTTAATATATTTAACTCTGATTTGTATAAATAAATGTGTGTAGCATCGCAGCACGGACGAGAGCAGGAGAAGTGAACTATTACTGCCCTTCGCCCCAGAGTTGCACTTCGTCAGCTGAAGAGGGAATGCCATCCCCACACTCCAGGCAGGCTGGGTCTATGCAGGAACAGGGAGGATTTTGTGAGGGGGTCTCCACCATCCTCAACAGAAGGTGAGCCATTCAATCTGGTGATGGGTTTGGGCTTCTCCCCAGCTTTAACAGCTGCTGCTCACTCTGCAGAAGGCTGCCTGCAGGCTCAGGCAGATGGCACAGCATTGGTTAGGCTCGCATCACTCTTCTGTACCCAAGAGGGAGAGAAATGCAGTGTAATGATGAACGCTCAGGTGGACATCACCCCATGACTCTGGACCTCTGCCTTGATCCAGCCCTGTGGCCAGTGCAGTCACCGCGTTCAACGCTAGGCTCTTTGGCCTCTCTGATGAGGTTGCCACCACTACAGCAAGCTGCTTAAAAATAAAGGACCCATGAGACTAAAGCAATGGCATAACCAGCCAGCACGACTATAAGCAACCTGAGATCCCACATGTGTGTGGGACACCACCTCCTCACCCTGCCTGTTGGCTGGGTCACAGCAGAGCCTGGGCGAGCCCTTTGCTTTTTCCTCTCTGAAGTATTTCGGGGGCTTTTCTAAACACTGAGAAAATTAGTAACTAAGGCTGTGATTTTCAAAGCTACTTAGGGAACCTGGATGCCCAGTTCCCATTCGTTTGTGCTCAAATTCCTAAAGCAGTTTGGGAAATCTCAGTCTAAACTCTTTGCTGCCACACTTCCATTAGCTGTAGCAGACAATCCAGGGAGAATTTTGGTTTTGTGGCTCATTGCACAACCCATCAAATACATCGTCACATTGAAGGCAAGGAGTGGATTCTGAGAGAATGCCGTCCAGACTCAGATCCCCCAGTGTAGGAATCTAGACAGAGAGATCTGATCAAATGGGAAAACTAGATAAACCACCTGTGATTTTAACCATTAAATACAATTCATTTTTGCTACCCTCCAGCAGCTTCAAGATGTACCTTTTCCTGCATTGTAGATTAGTGGCTCTCAACCTTTCCAGACAACTGTACCCTTTCAGAAGTTTGATTTGTCTTGCATACCCCAAATTTCACTTCACTTAAAAACCACTTGCTAACAAAATCAGACATAAAAATACAAAAGTCTTACAGCACACGGTTACTGACAAATTGCTGACTCTCTCATTTTACCATATAATTATAAAATAAATGGATTGGAATATAAATATTTTACTTACATTTCAGTGTATAGTATATAGAGCAGTATAATCAAGTCACTGGAATCTTAGTTTGTACTGACTTCACTAGTGCTTTTTATGTAGCCTGTTGTAAAACTAGGCAAGTCTCTAGAGGAGTTGATGTACCCCCTGGAACACCTCTGAGCACCCCCAGGGGTACACGTACCCCTGGTTGAGAACCACTATTGTAGAATATCTCTCGGATACTCTGTCGAGGACTTAAACTCCAGCTCAGTGGAAAAACTGAATCTTTGCATCAGCAGGTTCTGTAATCAGTGCTACAGAGGCGTGCACCTCAGTCTCGTATTGGATAGTAAGGCACCATGGAAGGAGTTCTATCTAGTGTGGAACGGTTAGAGGAGAGTGTTGAAATTCCATTTGCTAGGATGAAATATACACCCAGACAGCTTGAATGCAAGTCGAAACACGCTGATTATGCATTAACTTTCAGAATCAGACCCTTCTTATTGCTTTTCCCTTCCTTCTGCTGCCTTGTTCAAGTTGTCTGGATGCATCTGTACAACTCTGTCATTTAGGAAGAGCCTGGAGTAATTTAGTGTCAAAGTCAGTCTCTCTCTACTGCACTGAAGCATAAAGATATTACCCCTCTGCATGATTACTAAATTATTGCTAAAGACAAATGGCATTGAATGGAATTTGCTTTGTGATCTTCACCTCTTAGCAGTGCCTGACACCAGACTATAAAGAGCAGATTAACTGAGGCCATGCTATTCCAGAACTAAGTATACCAAGAATTGCTGCCAAAAGGCAGGCAGGATTTTCAGAAGAGACTAGCGATTTTGGATGCCCAAGACCTCAAAGAGGCGATTTTCAGCACTTCCTCAAAGTCAGAATCCCTTTTTAGGTGGCAAGTTAGGCACCCAAAATCATGATCACTTTTGAAAGGCCTGGCCAGTGTTCTTCCAAGAAACCCCTAAAAACAAAAAAACAAAAAAGAAGCTATGAAGCCATGAAGCCATGCTTTCTGGACCCCTTTTTAAATCGTAAGGAGTACAGAGGGACTCTTCCCACAAATGCATCTATAGTCAAGGACATGAGCCAATCCTGGAATAGGTATTTGCATAGCCTGAACCTGACAGGCTGCTGTTTGAAATAACATCACTCATCTCTGCAACATTTCCAGAGAGAGCTCTTTATGGCCATCCAGCCGGGATAAGTCTACTTCTAATATGTCTGAGATTGATATTCCCCTGCAATTAGAACCGTCCTCTAAAACCTAGGGAGAAAGCCATGCTGACTAAAGCACCAGTCAATGAAGACATGCTGATAAGCCCAGTCCATGTCATTTGTCAAAACACTTACCAAAGGCAGCTGCCCAAGGAAGCAACATGCTAGGATCCTCCCAACTGTAAACTATCCACTAGAAGGGTCAGTCAGATACATGAGTGTAAATGCACAAATAACTGCAACAACGGAAGAGTGGGGCACTGCATTCTCCTCTTTCAAAATTAGCTTCCGTTCTTCTCCCACGTTACTGCATTTGCTAGCCTTTATTTTCCATCTCTTTCCATAAACTGTGTTTCCATCTCTTTCCCCACCCCTCCCAAATACAACCCTCTTCTTTACTTCATTTCTTGCCACTACCAATCTCCAGCCTTGTCTTATTTTTGAGACTGTCTCCCAGCACATTTAGAGCTCAGCGCCTTGTCAGATAACACTATAGCTGGAGTATCTGAAACTGAACACTACACACTGCTTAAGCTACCATCTCAGGCCTGCGGCAGAAGAGGAAAACTTCCTGTATTTCCACAGCGCTGCAGCTGGTACCTGACGGTCTCATGAGAACGGAGGAGCAGAATGTTGCCTGTTGGCAAATGCATGTTGTTACCCAAGATCATTGCTCTGATATCGACAGTAAACAGCAAGGCTGTCGAACTACCAGCAGCTTTGAGTGGTTCTAACGCCCTACACTGTGGAGCACCTTCCCAACTTGCTGATGGCCCTCAAAAGACACAGCATTAAGTCACAGGGGAGAATAAGTTTTCCAATTAGAAGTACACCTGTAGTGTAATTAACACACCTCTTCTAATAGGCTGACAAAGTTGGTTCTAATAAACCATTCCAGGGGGGGTGGGGGGGAAGAAGAAAAAAGGGATGTTAGTTAACATACCACTGTTTCTAAAAATATGGCATCTTCCAATACCACAGGGCTCCTAGCCAGTTAGTCTGCGACAATAGCTGGGACATTAAGATTGTATTACAGGAACATCAGAATTCCGAGGCAGGGCCAGCCCCGGAGCTGATCTAGTCCAGCATAGTGTCTCTGCTCAGATGCTTCAGTGGAAGTGTCGAGCCCCACCAGCCCTGATTAAATTCTGTTCTCAGTAGACTATTGATTGTGTTACCTACACGCGAGCTCACCCAACAAAAAGTTTTTAATTTACTTGCGTATTTTCATCTGAAGAGCAGCCCTGATGTCCTCTGTGAAAGTGAAACGCTACAGCTGGCCAGCACTTCAGAACACAGCGGAAGGAAGGTCAGTCAAACTACATTAGCCACTAAACATTTGTCAGGGGTATCCTTCAGCACTTGTGATTAAGAAATCATGTTAAAGTGTGGTTATGGTCAGATGTTTACAAGCTCCAGTAAAAGAGGGCCTGCCCTCCCAGCTCTCGGAATGCCCTTGACAATATTTTAAAAATATATTAAATTGACAAAGGAAGACCAACATCTTCTTGCCTCAACAGATCTAACCCGAGTGTGCTGATGCACACCTGCAGTGATCAAAACTGAGCCATTACCTCTCTACCCCATTAGCCCAGCAGAGCTATGGGAAAAGAGCCAAACTGTTAACCAAGTTCCTTTTGCAGGATCTATTACTGATGGTGATTCTTGGCTTTTAGACCACAGGCTGAGGTTGCAAGGCAGAGAGAATGTCGTTATAGTTGGATATTGAGCCAATTCTATAAGGAACTTCTTGGGAGAAGACAATGAACCCAACAAAGGTATTTTTACTGAGTATAAAAGCAGCTGAGAAAAAAAAATCTTGCTATATACTTTTTATTTATTTTAAATATACAGACGTCCATAGCTTGTATTACCAGTTCATTTTTGCTAATCACAGACTCCATATCTTCTTTGGCAGATCTTTCTATTGTTGAATTGGCCTTGCACTCAAGAAAAATTACGTCCAATCTAATTATTTTCCTCATGAATTTCTAATTACGCCCTCTTGTTTTTGGACTTCTCACCACTGTCAAACTGCCACTTAGCCTTTATAACATCTCAAGTTGCTGGTGACAGCTCCTTCTCAGCTTTGACTCTCTCTAAATTGCACACACTTGGAGGAGCTCATCCCTATTGTGTCACCCTTGCCCATAGATGCAACATAATTTTGCTTTTTTTCTGTCTTTTCATTCATACTTTTATGGAGGTTAGCAAGGTTATGCCCAACTCTGGGAACACAGGTGTACACTAGCAAGCTGTTATACATGTCACCATATCAGAGGAACAGTGTGACGTTACACATGCAAAGTGCACTAACAGTATTGTTAAAAAAATTTCTCAGCAACAAATTAAAAGGACACCCTCAATTCACAAAGAAAATTGCAATGTTTTTTTTTACCTACTATTGTTACACGTACAATGAGATTATTAAGGACTGGATTAAAATCAGTTTACTCTGGACACTTAACACTTAGTGTCTAATCGGTTGAACCATTTGCCCTGGTAACACAGGGCTCACCTACAGCAACACAGGACAGAGAACCTTTTTTTAAAAAAATAGGAAGATGTGATTGTAAAGCCACAAAACAGTAGCAGGATGACTCAGAGGGCAGGTGCAACACCTGAAACCACTAACTTAAAAATAGCTTGCTTTTTTTTTGTGGCTGAGAGCATGCTTGTGTGTGTTAGGGGTTGGCAACAGGATATGGAGCATTTTCTTCCCCATCAGAAACTTCGGTCAACTTAAAATTGGTGCCATCTGTTCAGCAGCCTATATGAGCCAATACCCAGGCCACAAAACCATCCCCACAATTGGCAAGCTAAGTAGAGAGAGCAAAAACTGAATGGGACATGGACATTGAACAACTCCCCAACCCCTAGAAGTGGTCTACCCAGGGGACACACATGCTTTACGGGCTAAGCTGTCCCTCACTGTGTGGTAAGATGTCATTTGCCAATGCTGTCAGTCTAGCCCCTTCCATCAACACTAAAATAAGAATAATTACTAAAATAGAAACTCGCGTGTTAGTGAGCAGCAATGCATCTGCAGAGATTTAGAAAACACGAACACACTCCAGGAATAACATTTGCTGTTGTTTCTTGTCTCCCCCTGAGATGGACACTGCAGGTTGCCTTGTGCGCCGAAAGGATGCCAGCTTTCATTGTACTCTAGCTGTTCTCATCTGTACAGCACTATGGCAAGTCAGGATTGGGCCTTCCCACAGGGGCATCGGTTAAGCCCTGCCCTTTAAACTGCATATCTAAAAATAGGCAGCAAGACGTTCAATACCTAACTGAACACTATTTTTCTTTAAAGTCATATCTCTGTGGATTTGCATTGAGAGAATACACTACAATCGCTCTTTCATTTCCTTTAAACGTTTTACAATTTTTTAATCATTTCCTTTAAAAAAAATAATAATTCAATGAACAGTTTTTAATTTGGAGCTTTCCCCTGAAGCATTTGCAACCCAAATAGGGCAGCACTGGTATTAGTGTATAAGAACCAGAAAGTGAAACTGACTAGTTTCACTTCGCTGAGGGAAATGCAAAAAAGGAAAGGAAAAGCATGAACGGGGGAGTGGATTTGATTTTTAATATGCTGTTCCATTGCTCCATGTTATTTCTTTTAACTGAGGTAAGGAATTAGGCTTTTTTTATCTGGCATTGACCCTTTAAACAGTAAACAAAAATATTTAACATTTATCAGAGTATGATCTTGAATATGGGGCATTATTTTCTCTAAAGCAAAAAAACATATCCATTTGGGATATACTAAGATACCTGGATCCAGACAGAGAAGTTCTCAGATAAGTTATAGTCCCTGAAAGCAGAGGATCTGCAAGATACCAGAAGCTTTCACATTCCAATACACCCAAGACTACCAGTGAATTCAAAATAATGCTTTTTACAGGCACTCAAATGTTACTGTTTTACGTTTTCTAGAGGCTGCAAATTAGGAGATGGAGGTTGTCTGCTGTAAATCTAGCCATATCATGTCCTATTAACCTACAAAACGACTAAGACCATGCCATTAACATATGGCTTAATGCAAATGCAACAATTCCAGGTAGCTGTGTGTTGAGAACGAAGTTTAAACACTGGCTGGGTTTCCTCTTCTTGGAATCTCTCCATCAGAACGTAAGGCAAGTGGGGGAAGAGAAATCTGGGGAGCTTTATGGGGAGGGAAAACGTACATCATTTGTTGTCTCCAAAGAAAGAGCTGCACATCTCTCCTGCCAGCACTCACTGCACAGCTATATTAATCCACAAAGCCTGGTTAATTTCTGAGAGTAGTTGTGGGGGAGCTTCTAACTCTATGGAAGGAGATGAATGTAAAACCACAAGGACGGGATCAGAGATTTCAAGAAAAACTTGCCTAGCAGAGTAGGCAGGTGACACAAACAGTCCATCTGTGGATGAAATTAGCATTCCTCCCAGCCTTCCCAGGGCTGTCTCTGTAGCCCAACAGTCTAGAGTAGAATAATATTTTTAACACTGATGAACAATAAATTGAATGAAACATCCCACAGAACGAAGGAGGTTACACACTGATGAGAGCAGCTGGGAAACTACTTCTCCATCTGCTGGTAAGGAGACAGCATTACCCAGTGCTCTATAGCCATACCGCGGGAGAATGTCTTTTCCAGGTTGAACAGTGGAGGGAGGGGCAGGAGGGACCCAACATCCACCGCCTGTGAAATCACTTGTATTGAGTGTAACTTGAAACATTAACTAGCCTTCACTCGAGGGCAAGAAATGTACAGCTCAGCTCTGATATTTTATTCCAAGCACACATGTGGTTGATCGAATGTTGCTTTATATATGTACAGGCTCTGCATAGTATCCAAAATAATGCATGGAACCATGCTGTCACAACACCACTAATACACTCTTTTGTGGAGAAGGTGGTGTGTTTTGAAGTAGCACTGCTTCAGAATGAAATCTGTGGTATGCAGAACAAAAGGTTGACTGAGGATTTTACTAAGAGGGGAGGCAACCCATTTTAGAAGGTCAGGTGACCTGGGAACTTCCGCGACGCTGATCATTCCCGTCAATATGCATCAGATGATCTCAGAGCACTTTACAAACATTAAGCCTCAACCCCCTGAGATAAGTGTAATCCCGCTTTACATACAGGAAAAAAACAGAGTTAAGTAACTTGCCCAAGGTTGCACTGTGAGTCAGAGGTAAAACTGGGAAAAAGCCAATTACTCCTTAGTGCTAATCCCACACTCTAAATTCTGGAGCATGATCCCTCCCCAGTCCAACCTTTCAGTACATTAACTGGGCTTTTCCAGTTCAGTTTGGAACAGATTCTACTTTAAAACAAAACAAACACTCTCGTAAAAGCACTAGCCACAGGGCTGACCCATCACCTCTAACATATAATCAAGACAGCCACGCAAACTCTCATAATGAATCAACGCTCAGAGTTAGTTGCAGGCTTATGCGAGTCAAAGTAGCAGCCCAACAACTGGACTCCATTTAGCTGAGTTCTGGTTGTGAATCCTATTTTCAGACCTCAAAGGGAACTGTCGTGACAATTTTGAGTATCAGGTAGGTGTTGAAACATCCGTTAAACTCCTGTGTTTGAAAGGCCTGTCCCAGGACACTTCACCATTAGCAGGCTGTACCATGCTCCGGATCTAATCTCAGGAAGCACAGGACCCAGCACAGCTAGAATGCAGCAGAAAAACAGGGGAACCAAACAGCTTTGAAAAGCCAGGGGTAGAGAGAGAGCAAGATGATGCCATGTGATCTCCACTCTCCCTAGCGCAAATTACTTATGCACCTGTACTGGGCATCTCAGCCAGGAGTCCAGGGTTTCATAGGCTCTTCCTGTTTTGAGGAAATGCTTTTCAAATAAAACAGTACAATATCTTTGCGAGTCTAAATCAGTAACAAGCAACGTGGGAAACAAGCATCACAAACAAAACAGAATTCCTAACGATGTAAGGATCATGTCCTCTCTTACTCCCAGGATTTGAGTTCAAGATTCTGGGTTTCTCCTGCCGTTGCTGCTGACTCTACAAACACCCGATGTGGGGGAGGCATCCTGCCCAATTCCGACATTTACAGTTTGTAACCTTTCCGTTTATTTTTTTTAAAATAGGTCTCTGTGTAATTAAGGCTACACATTTAAAGCCTGACCCAGCAAACCCTTCTTATGACAGCTAGGGGACCATTGTCATCAGTGGTAAGCAACACAGCAGTACTCTGTGTTCACACAATCAGGCCCTTTTGCTGTGAGCAATTTAAGGTCTTTGACAGTTCTGTATATTTTAGAAGCATTTCAGTTCACCTTTAATACTTTGTCCCTTTGACCATCATCATTCAGAGCCCCTGGACTCCCTTTCCCAGGGTGGTGGGGGAACAGCATTTATTGCTTCTACTGCAATTTACCAGTTTTGTTTTGTTTTGGCAAAGTGCACACAAAGTCAAGGCGTCGTAAGGAGACTGCTTTTCAACAGATGGAAGCTTTCAACCATTGCATCTTTTTCCAGAACAGCTCAGCAAAGCAGTGCTAGCTTTGTCTCTGAACAACATTCAGACGCCTAATCGGTCAAGTAAGATCTTCATTATTTGAAAAGCATCTAGAAGAAATAATGGTTTCAATCCTCATTTTTTCACATGCAAGACTTATTAGAATACCTTTTCCATAAAGCTATAAAGACTTCCATTTAAAGCAAAGGCCAATACGAGAGTGACACTAATATAGAAGTATAAACCCAAAACTTGTCCTATCTTAAAATTGCTGTAACGAGGGATGGCACCCAGATTATGTCTATTTTGTTTTAAAGACATCATATTACCCTAGATTCATACATTTTTAAGGGTTGAAGGGACGTTATGACCATCTAGTCTGACCCCCTGCATAAGACAGGCCATAAAATGTCACACAATAATGCCTGAACTTCCCTCAGCCACCTCAAAGAAACCAGTAGTGACCATCTAAGCAGGATCTACAGAGTTTTACCCTGTGCTAGGGCAGACAGTGGATGCTGTTGGGAAGTTCCAAACCACAAGCCACAGAGAGAAGCATACAATCTGGCAGATAAACAAAAACCCTGATTACACAGCCTCTGCATACCCAGGGTTTTCAGAGGCAGCCGACCCTGTCCGGGGAAAGGGAGCACCCTGGGTATCCAACAATCACTTACAGAAGAGTAAGAAGCCATACTGACAGTTTGTAGGGTGGGAGGATGCTGCTGGCAATATAGAAGCCTTGAGAGTTACAGGGCGCAAAGTCACCAATAGCTGGAGAATCCTCAAGGCTCAACCAAATGCCAACAGCTCTCTGTGGAACTAGATGCAGCAAAGCGAGCAGAATTCCCCTGGTAACCTTCTGTATTTCTAGATGGAGTAAATACAATTCATTAAACCCGCTAGCATTACAGGATGACAGACTCTGCCAAGGCCATGTGCAAGGACTCCTGGAAAGTGATGACTTCACAGCACTGCAAGGACTATTATGGGTCCTGCATTTCCATGTACTGTGAGCAGCACAGAGCCAGCGTAGAAGCAGCTACAGCAAAACTGCATTGGAGTTCTACACCAGGGGTTTAGAGAGACAGGACCTACCGAAAGAATGCAATCAAATGCTTAGCTTAATCTCAGCCCATTAAAATCTGATTTGCAAAGATACATTTTCCAGACTACAACAGAGCCTCCGCAGTATCTGCAAAACTTCTTAAGAGAGGAAAACTGCTAAAAGAGCAATTAAATGAGCTGCCCTTAAACGGTCTAGGTTTTAACAGGTGTTAAATCTGACCAATAACAAATGAGAAAAGGAGGCGGCTCACACTCACACAAACATAGGTTTGATCAATGGGAGACCGGACCTTGCTGGTGAAACCTAAAGTGAGTTCATGCTACTAACAATGGGGACAAAATATCCCTTCGCCAAGTGTTTGCAAGGGAAAAAAAGGTTGAGGAGTCAGAAACCGTGTTTTCTATTCTATTCCAGCTTGTATTTAATGCCCACTACCATGGCATCCAAGTAGCTGTGTCCCTTCCCTTCTGAGCCAGTTCAAAATTATGCATATGATAAAACAGCCATTTGGAAGTCACCCAAAGTAGGGAGGTTCCAGAAACAAGGATAGTGTGGTCATCTAAGAGTCAATTCAAAGTGTAACCAAAATGCTTTAGAGGAAAGATAGATGAAGTATTTCTCAAAGTGAGATGTATTCGAACATGATGAGCTGAATTAAAAGACAGCAAGGTTCACCCTGAAATAGCACAGAAGAACTAGTTGGATGCATTTATACTCTTCCTACAGGAGACCCAACTTAGGTGAAATCCCGAGTGAATGAATTTGACTCTCAGGCCAGTCTCTAGTAGACATTTGTTCTTATCACAGAAATCACAGTTTGACAATTATTAATGAACATTTCTATGGCAGCCTCTGTTCAGGAATGAAATAGCAAGGATATCTGCTGTGGATCATACAGGGAGGCGCTCATCATCTACCTTAAAATTATGCTTGGTTCTATCTAATAAGGATTTATCTAATTGGTGGTTATTTTTCTTAGACTGGCTCAACTTAAAGCACTGAAAATTCAGCATGTCAGATACAAACCTAGAAGAGTAACAGGAGTTGGATAGCTGTCTGCCTCTAGAGCAGCAAAGCAAGAAGGTCATTTTAAAATACATTTAATTGTTTTTCAAACTCAGAAAACTGCAGTTACAGAGCTACAAAACCACCAATTATTCAATGGAAAATTGTAGCTGACTGCCAGAAGAAATCATATACTGCATACAACTCAGTGGTGCAGGCAGGGAAGTGTACAACCTGGAAACACCCCGGTTAGAAGTGAGAGAGATGTGAGTCTCTATCTAAGCGAGGTGATGGCTGAGGAGCCAAAGGCGGGTGCCCTTGAGGGACCATGGAAGACTACAGGTGCAGCTGCCCATAACTGTGACATGCAGCCCATTACAGAACAAGCACCATCATTGTGGTTAGGGCTAGGAGCTTGTCATGATAAATTATAGGAGTCCACAGTCTGATCCTAGAGACAAGACGATATTTACCAATTTATTGTACAAAACAAGATGCCAGAAGTCAGAGCGGGCATTATTTTAATCAAACTAGCCTCTCTTTCTGCAATAAAACTGCTTAAAGCCATTTAATATTTAATACCATTAAGCCATTTAAAACCAATTTCCAATGTCTTCTGGTCTGATCCTGCAGCACAACAGGAAAATGTGCAGAAAAGAGCCATTGCTGCCTCCTCTTCAAACAGTGCAAACAGAGCAGTGCAGCACAGCACGGATGCCTGTTAAACCAGCTCGTCAGCTCCAGAACTCCACTCCCACCCCAAATGTCACAGTCCCCACGATCCTCATTCCCCGGCGAAAGCGTGAAATCACGAGCATTAACTTTGTGAGCATCCCTCTGGAGGGTGTGACTTTTTCTGACAGCTCCCAATGTTCTCGCAAAATTAGTTCAGCTGTTACCGTCACATGTACCTAGCAACACCCAAGAAGCCCAATGTCAGAACTCATGGAGCTCAAAGACAATTCAATCTCTGACTCCCATGACAAAAGTACAACCCTAGTCATAGGCTATGGCTACACTGGCGCTTTACAGCGCTGCAACTTTCTCGCTCAGGGGTGTGAAAAAACACCCCCCTGAGCACAGCGAGTTACAGCGCTGTAAAGCACCCGTGTAAACAGTGCCCCAGCGCTGGGAGCCGCGCTCCCAGCGCTGTAAGCTAATCCCCGCGGGGAGGTGGAGTACATGCAGCGCTTGGAGAGCTCTCTCCCAGCGCTGGCACCGCGACCACACTCGCACTTCAAAGCGCTCCCACGGCAGTGCTTTAGAGTTTCGAGTGTAGCCATGCCCATAGAAGGGTTTGCATATGCTTACTGCTATTTCTAATGGGAAAGATGTTTTCCATTCAAACGCAGCCATTACCCAATAGCCACAGCTGTCCCACCACCACATTCCGGGTTCCTTCCGTAAGACTTCGTCACAATGTTCAGAAGGTGAGCCCAGGCTCAGAGCTTTAGAGTAGTGGTCAATGCACTGTAATTCAAGGGAAGTAAAGATAGAGACAGCACAGGTTCACATGCTGAGAGAGGCATAGTACACCGCTTTGGGGTTTGGTCCCATCCGTTTCATTTCTGTTCCTTATTTTAAGAAACCAAAATGAACACAGGTGCACAAAATGAACACAGTCGATTGCATGTGCACAAATAAAGCACTACATAACGGGACAGCTCACTAGCTTCACCGATTTATATCATGGGACTCAAACTAGCGCTAACGAGTTCTAGCACCCAGGCTCTCTGGCACAACCCAATGCAAACAGACAGACAGACAACTCTGGCAGCATCCCCAGATGGCCAGCAGGCTTGGGTTCCACTGTCCCAGTAAGAGAGGAGCTCATCATTGGGAACCTGTGGCACCTGCCCCAACTCTGACTCTGGGACAGGACAAGAGGAACCGGGATCTCTCTAAAGCAGAGTTTCTCAACCCCATGGGTCAGGACCCCAAAATTGGGTTGCCAGAATTGTCAGAGGGTTGCACAGCAGCTCCTGTCCCACAAGGCTGGCTGGGCTCGCCTCCCTGCTCCCACAGGGCTGGGTTCCCAGCACCACTCAGGTTTAGCCCAACTGTCATTACGACGGGAGTCCAGATAGGCCAGATTTTGAGTGAGTGGCACTGTAACCCCATGAGCCAGGTCTCAACTCCACCCACACAAATCTGGTCCAGTCAGGGAGGCTGAGCCAAATGCGAGTGGCACTGCAACCCTGGAGCGGAGAGCCAAGCCCAGCCAACCCTCACAGCACAGGGGCTGCAGAAGCTGCCACCATGGGGTGAATGCCAGGCAGCACCCAACACCCCCCCCCCAACCCCAGGGGGGGCAGGATCCAACTGAAACCACCCCAAGGCCTCTACTCCTAAACTATTTACTGGGTCGTGACAGGCCATAAACATTTACAAATGGGTCCTGAGCCCAACAAGGTTCTGAACCACTGCTCTAAAGTACCCAAGACTCGAACTCCACAGGGCTTTAAAGATCAAAGCCAGCATGCTGAACTGCAGCCGCATACGCACTGGAGGGCTGGCAAGATACAGTCCCTGGAATAAAGCACTGCTACATAAGCAGACACCCACATTCCGTGGTACTCAATATTTACATAGCCTCACGTGGCCTGGCTTGCTGGGGATAGGCCACAAATGACAGGGAAGATCATGCTTCTCGATGGAAACGCTCCTGACTACAGCTGGAAGGTGACCATCTAAAGGCAGATAGGGACCCCAATCTGCACCTTTTACTAAGGTGGGGTGAATAGACTATTTGTGGGCAGCTATAAGTTCTGCCATCTCTTCCCATTGTGTCGCCCCCCCGCCCGCTACCAACGAGCTGCTCGCACTACACTGGTTTTGTGGCATTTGGTCCCCATGGTCAATTTAATTCTGGGACTGTCAACACGGGAGCCAGGCAGCGCCAGCAGCAGTGTCCAAAGTGCACACCTGTCTACCCCACACTGGACTGCAACCCAACCACTTCAGACAGGCGGCTGCAAAGCCAATAGACGCCATAAATCCAAGCGTCTTACAGCCTGTCTAGGACAGGCACAGAACTCCAACTCCTTCGTCAGTCTGGTTCAGAGAAGCCTCTGACTAGCTCCTTCATTTCTCTGTTTTTTAAAAGCAAGGAGGGGAAGGGGAGGAAGAGCGAGACACATATACATTCAGGTGGTGATGTAAATTCTTTAAGGAAGGGACTGTCCTTTTGTTCTGTTTTTGTACAGCACCTAGCACAATGGGGTTCTGGTTTATGACTGGGGCTCGGAGGCACTACTGCCACACAAATAAGGGAAGAAGATTTAAGGAACATTACACACACACACACACACACACAAACTTGTTACCCCCCCGTGCTGCATACTGCCTATTTAGACTGTAAACCCTTCGAGGCAGGGACGGCCTTCGTCATCACGCATCTGTGCAACGACCGGCACAATGCAACTTTGTTCTAGTTGAGACCTGCAGGAGCTACTGTAATATAAAGAATGACTAATTCCCTCCCGCCGTCCCAATAAGCCAAATTGCCTAGTTTTTCCAGGCTGCTCCCTATGTACGGAAGGCCCCCCCCTTACCCCAGCTCACTGAGCCACCACTTTCCCCTCCTGTGACGCCCCCAAGATGAGAAGACAGATAAATACATATTTAACACGTCATGCCTTCCACTGGGCTTCCTAGCACATCCCTTCTTCTCCAGGCCTGGCTCTTAGACTATGTGCTGTGGAGGGCGGAACATCTCGTTTTGTCCCTTGTACAGAGCAACACACACATACTCCATGCTCAAAGAGCCGTTAGCACTTTCCACTCCCTCACTGCTACCCCTTTCTCCCTCGTGCCTGTCATCCTAGCTACCCCATCTTTCTGCCTTTAGGCTGGAGCAAGTACCTGCAAGCTGCGTTCCTGTGCTGCAGTGCTCATCAGCTGCAGTGACACACTGACAAGGAAAATCCTTGACAGTGTCACGCTGCTGCAGACTCAAAGCAATGCAGTGCAGCCCAGAGAGCCAAACCACGAACCCTGCAGGAGTTTTTCCTGCTCTATCTCCCATTCCCTATGCAGCAGTGAGGAAAAGTGGGCTCCTACAATCCCATGGTGAATTTAAAAAGGTCATTATTGTGGGAAAGAGACTGAGCAAACTGACCTTAATTGCTCCCGCTATTCTCTTCTATGTAAACGTTTAAGTGAACTCAGTATAGACCTTTTGTATCATAAAAGCCCCCAGATCTCTGATCTGTCTCGAGATTCAAAACTGAGAAGGAAACGCATGATTTTTATATTTTTGGCATGTTCTCCAATTGCTATTCCAATCTCCTAACACAAAGGCTTCACAAACACACACAAAGTCATCTCTCCTTAACCCAGGAGTTATTCCAAACATTCTTAACACAACAGGTGCAAAATGGAAACAGAAAAGGAAAGAGAACACATCAAATCCCAGAGCTCCTATCCACTCAGCCTAAAATTCAAATCAGTTATGTATGCTATGCACAATATTTGCCACTGTACTTTGCAATAGATTGTGTGTGGAGGGTGGGGGTGAAGATGAAAAACCCTTTGAGCTAAAGTGAACCTGCTAAGCTAGCAATAATGCTGACTACTGTATTTTAAATCATTGGTGTTCAATTCAAATACAGAGGAACTCAATCTTCCAGTCTCAGAATCGTGCTCTAATGTGGGTGTAATATATTTAGGATCAACCATTATATTTAAAAATAAAAGTAAGGAGCTAGTTGATCTCTACCACCAAATGGACCAATGTTACCACAATGATTAGAGTGACTGTTCTGTGAAAAGTGACGAATAACAGCAGCATGGAGTTCCATGTCCATTTTTTCCTTGGCAAAATACTGCCAAGAGGAGCCAGCCAGAGACTCCAGCTGTCAGGAGCAGCAGTGCTCAAGACAGGGACCTCTGGACATTCAGAGAACTTTCTGCAGTTTTTGAGTGGACTCGCTCTGCCCTATTCTGATTGGCAGTTTGCTCCAACTCTCTCTTCCCTCCTCTCCCTCACTCCCCACCTGTCTCTCTTGTCCTTGCCCCATCAGACCCTTCCCCTTAGCTGATCCCCCTTCCTAACTAACCCCACAAAAAAATAAAATCCTGGAACTAACCTGATGTTTGCTTTCATCGCACTGTTCACACTACTCGTGTTATCCCCCTTCCCCTACCCGGTGTCTGTTTTATCTCTTTAAATTGTAAGCTCTTTGGGGCAGGGATTATCTGCTACTCTGTGTTTGTGCAATGCCTGTCACAATGGGGCTTCCCTTTCTTAGCTGGTCCTTAGGCACTACTGTAATAAACATGATGATTAACAACAATAATATGCAAGTTACAGCAAAGGTAGGTGACCTTCCAATCCATTCAGCAAAGCATCTGCAGTTGCCATTTCAAGGCAGACAGAGCAGTTCTCCGCAGAAAAGGTTGTCATACATATATACATATATAAATGAATAATTGCCAACTCACTGGGAGCTGCCAGCTCTTTTGTGTTGTTGCATGAAGACCTCACCATCTGCCCAAAGTCAACCAGGTAGATGCTCCTGCTAACTGCATGAGGTCTCATTGCCTGGGCCCTATGTGTTCTTCCCACAGGTACCTTCACTGAACCACTGACTGAAATACATGTCAAAGCTGCTGAAACCACCGAATAGGCAAGCTTGAAGTCACTTTCTAACTTTTATAGCAGAGGATTCAAGACCACCAAGACCTTTATGTTTCGCCTCCAGACTGGTGCAAAGGTTCTATGCATGTTCACAGAGGACGACAGAGCTGAAGTACTGTTGAGGAGGGAGCAGCATTCTGGACTGTGCTATCATATGGTCCCCACTGCAGTCTCTCACTGAAGGTGGAATGCGGTTACGACATTGCAGATGATGCTAGCATCAGACTCCTAAAAAGCGGATTCTCTGAAGCATCTCAACGGGGACTGAGATGGAGGCACATTGTAGCACAACTGTACTGAAGCAGGAGATCAATTCATAATATGGAGCCAACATAACATTAACACCAATTCCATATTAAGTATTCTAAGTTACTGCACATGTACAATGTTTGAACCGGACAGTTTAAATTGCAGCATGGAGCGTTTCCCCTTTTAGGAATCTACTCTAGTAGTGCACAGTAATAGCTTTGGTCCCATCGGTGATTTGTAATAAGCCCCATTTTTGAGAGGGTTTTGTTACTCTGCTGTCTTCATTTGTTTCATGCTGAAACTTGGCATGAAGTACAGATTCCAGGCCTGCTGTAAAAAGTTAAATAAAATCAGTTTGCTTGTTTTCTGAGAGGGGCAAAAAGTAAAGTCCCAGTTTCAAGTTCTTCATTGTTCTTAAAAAAGGAAAAAAATGCTAGCAAAATATCCCCCATGGACAGTGACCTTTGGGAAAGTCTGAACTGCAGAGCAATCCTAGAGTTCCAGTGGCATGCCACCAAGCACATATAATCGACAATGTAAATCACAATCTGATACCAAAGCTATCAGAGACCAAGCGATCAGAGCTGCACTTTGTAAACTGTTTTGATTAAAACCAGATCTGTATTTTGCTTCCTTTTACTTGCTTGGTACTAAAGACCATATCCGTAAAGGCAGAGGTCGGTTAAGACTTCATTTGCTTGTGACGCTTATTCCCCACCGCACAGTCTAATCCCCTGGAATGTGGAGACTGGTTAATAGAGGGAAATGACTGAGCTCCCAAAGAGGTGAAGGAACAGGCTGCAGGAACCAAACCAACATAAAAAGTGACAATTCGATATCCATGCAGGTATGATTGATAATAAAGAACAAATGGGGAGGAGGGGGAGCCATAAACAGCATATCACTTTATTTTTCTGGCTGTCATCATCAACTCACGATGTGCCTCAGCGGCCCATCTTAAAACAGATGCAATGATACTTGCGCTTTATAAATTGCTTTGAGATCTACAAATAGAAGTACCAAGTACAATTATTATCGGTAATTTCAGATAAAATGGGTATGTAAGGAAAAGAGTGTTACAGTGAAACAATCACTGCAAGCAAAGTTATTCCTGTGCAGGGAGTTTTTCAAAGTGTTCAAGGAGGTGACAACAGCTCTAACAGGAATAAAGAGTCTAATGCCACATTCAGATGTTGTAAAATATTTTGGCTGCTGCCAATATGGAGTGGTATCAAATGTATTCATGGAGCAACCAAGAGCAGCACCAAGTTTTTCCAGGATTCAATTTTATCTACAAACTAAACTCAATTTAAAATATCCCAGCTACAGGACTCTGACTTGCCTTCAGGGTAGGAGTCACGATTCTTTCCTTATGCTGATTTAGACAACTGTGTTTCCTCCTCAGCATCCCACCTATCTGCTGAAGATAGGTGCATGCAGAGGTGGATTCAAAGCAAACCGAGCTACTCTAGGAGGTCATGTTATTGGCAACAGCCAACTTGATCCCGACCCCAAAAAGTACAGAAGCTAGCGGCTTTGCCTTTTTCTTGTATTTAGAGCAGTCGTTCTCAATCTGCGGCCCGCGGGCCACTTGTGGCCCAATCAGCACAGAGCTGCAGCCCATGTGACATCCTCAGGGCCACACAGGTATATTGGATGTGGCCCACAATGGGAAATAGGTTGAGAACCATTGATTTAGAGTCAGAGTTTGAGGCCAAAAGGGTGTTTAATGGCCATTCAGTCTGACTGGCCATTAAACACCACCCAGCACCTGCACACCAAGCCTAACAACCCGAATTAGACCAAGTATTAAAGCCCTAAGGAGAATACACCATTATATTTATTGGGTTTACTGTCTTTTCTAGGGTGCTCATCACCATTCTTATCCAAGCACAATTAATGCTAATTTTAGCCTAATACCTGTGTGATGTAGGAAAATATTCCATTACCTTTCATTTTACAGGGCAAAATGAAGCTTGGAGAAATTAAGTCATGTAGCAAGTCAGAGGCAGAACCTGGAACCCAGGTCTCCCCATCTGTCATCCAATAGCTTAACCACAAAAGCATTCCCATAGGAGTAAGACGGTTTAAGGCATCTTTCCTTTTAAACCAGATCAGAGTCTCCCTTGTCACCTTAACTGGGAGATGGAGTTCACCTATACAGTGTGTGTCTTTATTTCTGACTTTAGGATAAATGCCTATGACCTTGCTTGGATGTCACAAAGTACTGCTACCTAGACAAGTAATAACGACTGTCAAGTTGTACCACACCTATACCCAGAGACACACCTGAGCCACTTTAAAGCCATTAGCTGAACCATTTGGCTAACTCTGAGAAACAAGCCAGGTCACTATCTGATCAGACACCTGGACAGCCCAACTAAGAAGCCAAAAAACTCCCACCCTATTTGTTAAGTTCAATTTTCTACACTTCCAATCAGGAGATCACATAGGAGCTGCTTATTCAGGTTCTTGTAGCTGCAACAAAAAGTACAAGCCAACTGAAAGATGCACGCTGCTGAAAAAAAGCATCCTGTATCAAAGTCGGGGGGATTGTTGGATGTGTGTGTGTGTGCTTTTCATTCTGTTGATTGAGAACCGCTATTAGGGAAAGGAAGAGGAAAGCAGACACAAAACTTAAACCCAGATTCATTAAATCTGTTTCTGCACAAAATGGCTTCAGCAGAATTTTAAGATTATGACGCCAAAACAGCCAGGGACCTACCTTCCTGTTTGAGATCCACTCTTTCCCTAGCCATCTTGCTGCATCTGCAAACCACAGATGGGATTTGAGCTGTAGCTTCTTCAATTTAAGAAAGAGGAGCTGCGGGCGCGACTCATTTTATGATGGACCTGAACTCTGGCGTTTAAAACCACCCCATGGTCCCATATTGACATTTGGGTCACAACGCATCCAGTTTCTGGCAAAGTAAGGGTTAACTGACACTAGGATTTGTGGCTGTGGTGGTTTTTCCTCCTATACCTCCTAGTTTTGGGGAAAGCCAGCTACTACATCATTTGCATTCCTATAATTGTATTTCTAATTTACCGTAAAGGCACAAAACCCTGGACACGAAAATTTCTGATGCTTTAAACTAACATCTAAATACATAAAAATCTATAGTTGCCACGTAGGCAGCTTCCTAGCTTCCACTCGTACAATCCAAAAAGCTGGAAATGCACTTATTGATGGTGTTCAAAAGCCAGCCTGGCTCCAGGCTGCACAACCACCACAGAATTTACTACACAATTAGCTATGTGGCACAGCCAAAGGAAAAGCAAGATTACCCAAAGGAAACATCAGTTCAGCAACAGGTGCAGGCATCTGCAACTGGGAACAAGTAATGATATATATTCCTCTGGACAAATGGCCTTCCCACCCTCCTTTACACTCAGTAAATAAAGTAGGATGGCCATTCCACACCAGATTCAGCATCTAGTACACAACTGCGAGAACATTATGTAGCTTCTTCACGTCAGAGCCAAAAAATCTAGCTGTGCAGGATGTCTTTCATAATTCTCTCCACTCCCCTTCACCAGCTTGCCGGAATGAAGTTGGAGAGGTACTACATTCCATTCCCCACCACTGCCAGCGCCACACTGAGGCCCAGGTAATTAGCTACCTGTTAATCAGTGTTATTCAAATTTGAGTCCAAGGGTCAACTAAATGACAACATGGACTATTCAGCACTTTGAGATCACCTGATGAAAAGTGCTATACAAGAGCCAAGAATTCTTATTAGTTTTTAAGTTGACGCATGAACATCCAAGGCCCAATTCTGCTCTGTCTCTGCATGAGTGAGGGTAACTTGGTAAGAGTTACAGAGTTTGGCTCTATATCCTAGCTCCACATACTAGAGTGTAATAAAAACTAGGTTCACTCCTAATACAGGAAACTGTCAAAGAACAGGACTTCTTCTACAGTTACATTTTCACATGCTTTTTCTTTTTAAATAGAAACAAACATGCCCTTCTCTCTGCCCACTCATTCATGTTGTCTTGGATACCTTTTTTCCATCCAGATAGACAGCACCTGCTTGTCCAGGTGATACCTTTAGTACATCTGTCCAGGTAAATGGACAATGGAAAGATAATTTGCATCAAGTTTAAATGCTGTTTCCTTTGTGTGCAAAGTCATCTGCAATGTTAGTATATTCATGTACTTCAATGTGCAGCTGAATGCAACATTCTGGCCCACGCTATCTGACTGGGTTTTATACTCTATGTGTCTTTCTACATAAGAAACCATGTAAGATCTTTTGCTTGGATGTCAAGTTTACTGAAAGGGTTAAATAAATTACACAGGCAGCAATGATTTGACTGCTTTAAAATTAAGAAAAACCACATCAGCAATCAAAATTCCACAGGTGCAGAACTTCCACACCACCTTCTCGAACTAGAAACACCTGGGGATTTATTACAACCTGCTACAGAATTCTCTCACTTTTCAAGTGGAGATGGCCCATGAAGTGTCACAGAATTCTAGTGGCTCTGATTTTATTATTGGTGTAATCAACTGTACAGCTTGGAAATTAACTACAATGAGCAATGCTTCTGTATGTGATGCTCTATCTATGCCTCAGGCCAAAGTCACAGCAAGGCTCAACAGTCAGATCATTGGTGGACACTCACGTTTACCAAATAAAACAAAAAACTGAAAATTGTTCCTAGTGAATGTCCTGGCTCCTCCCCCAATATCACAGGAATTAGAGAATTAAAGACCATCTCTGATCAACTTGTGCATCTCTCTTGCCATTGCAGTACACTGTCAGTTTCTCAGTATATGAGTTCACTTACTGTTATGTCAAATTAGGTTAACTTAAAATAATTATTTCACTCTTTTCAGTATTAACCACTTCAGGAAGTTTAACAATCTAAATGCCAATTATTTTCCAAGATTTTTCAAACCCACTTAATATTTCAATAAAAACCTATTTAAAATAAATGCAAAATAAAAACTTGCAACCACAATATTAAATTTACTGTAATACCCAGGTATAACCCAATTTTGTTTGATTTTTTTAAACATACAATTTAAAGTAGTTTTTCCCCCCCATGTAGATGATGCACGCAGGAGAAAGTCACTGTAAGAAAAGCTTAGTACTATTGGCATACAAACCTCAAGCCAGACAAATTAGAGCCTAGTAAAGCAGTGTATAATTTACATTTTGTTATGTCAATCACAAGCAGCATCTTGAGGCTCTTTACGACTAGTACACCAAACCACAACATAAAAAAATGTTTTAAATCATCCCCCTACAGAGAGAATAGCTAACTGTCAACTATTCAAGGGATTTCCCTAAATGAACAAGCAACTAGAGTCTTAGAATTAACCCTCTTCAATATCAGTATTTTGAACACACATTTACTGCCTATTTCCTCAATCAATTACAGAAACTGTACCATAAAAAATGACTTTGCACAGCTACAGAAAGTCAAACTGGAAGATTAACACACAGATTGTAATAATCCATGATCTTTATTACCTTGAGCAATCAATCAGCAGATGACCAAGTGTCCCAGTAGTCTGGCAGCCCAGCATTGGCATATGGGACAGCTATACTTGGGATCAGACTCAGAATTCCTGCTCTCGCTCGCAGAGCCAGGGGCTGAGAGAATCAGAGCAGAAGCTCACAAGGGACAAACAGAATAGCTTGTGCCATGTGCGCGCGCGCACACACACACACACACACACACACACACACTTTTCCTTAGATCTCTTAACTAAGCATTAAGGCTGGTGGTAGCACTGATGTTCTAGGCAGGGTAAAACAGCAGCATCACACCTACATTTCCATTTCCACTACCACCATTGCTGCCACTGATGGGAGACTGAAAGAAAACTTAGCATAGATGCACTACAAAGCAAAAAAGTAAACACAAGGCAGTAGAGTTGGATGGAACAGGGTCTAGACTTCTCTCAGCCCCCTTTTGTTCTAGGATGATTGGTAGAGCCCTGAAAATCTGCAGATATTCGCAAATATCCACGGACCATTTTTGCGGATTGCAGATCAGACGTGGATATAAATTTTGTATCCGTGCAGGGGTCGAATGATTGGGAGCAGAGGACAAAGAATGCAACATTAAGATAGTTCAGCTACAAAATAAGGTCAGGAAATGCAAAGGTCAAAGAACATACAAGCTATGTTAACTTGACCAGGTTGCACATATGTAGTAATTCCTGTGCCGGCTTTTGAGACTGGTAGTGATGGAAGACGGGTGTTGTTTGTGGTGGATTAGTATTGTTTTGGTTAAAGGAACTGTGGCGGTGCACCCCATAAGGCTTCACAGAAATATGCTTATGAATGTATCTATATGACATAACTGGAATTTGTTTTATGCTACATATGCCATGTAACATATCTCTGTAAAGGTTATGATCTACTGAATCTATTCATCCTATTTGTATGCATGTGTCATTGTTATATTCAAAGTTATGAATATTGGTTGTGTACTTGCTTGATTTTTAAGTAGCCCTAGTAAAGCATTTGGTCAGCTTCTTCAGAAAGGAATGTGCAAATTAAGTGCCCAATCAAAAAACACTTAAAGGACAATGAAACTTGGAAGGCTCCAATCCACATAAGAAGGCTACCTGAGGACATTCAGGGTAGCAAATAAACAATGGCTGCTGCCTGTAAAGACTAAGTCATGCATGGACATGTGACTTGCCCATGTGACTCCAAAACTCCATCTTGGAGCTGGACTTTGCATAGGAGAGAGGAGGGGATCTCCACCCATAAGAGAAAGTCTATTTAACCCCCTGGGAGACCCACCCATTTTGCCTTCAGCTGACGCAAGAGATAGCCTCTTCACCCCCAAGGATACCTGAAAGAATCTGGAACAAAGGACAGTAACTACAGGGGTGTGAGTGATTGCTGGACCCAGACTAGAAGGAGACTAGTCTGTAAAAGGAAGCTTACTGGAACACCACGGAGGGTGAGATTTTGTCTGTATTCAGTTTTCTTACTATGTTAGACTCAGACTTGTGTGTTTTATTTTATTTTACTTGGTAATTCACTTTGTTCTGTCTGTTACTACTTGGAACCACTTAAATCCTACTTTCTGTATTCAATAAAATCACTTTTTATTTATTAATTAACCCAGAGTATGTATTAATACCTGGGGGGGGGAGGCAAACAGCTGTGCATAGCTCTCTATCAGTGTTATAGAGGGCGAACAATTTATGAGTTTACCCTGTATAAGCTTTATACAGAGTAAAACGGATTTATTTGGGGTTCGGACCCCATTGGGAGTTGTGCATCTGAGTGTTAAAGACAGGAACCCTTCTTAACCTGCTTTCAGTTAAGTCTGCAGACCCTGGGTCTGTGTTGGAGCAGACTGGCACGTCTGACTCAACAAGACAGGGTGCTGGAGTCCCAAGCTGGCAGGGGAAGCAGGGGCAGTAGTAGTCTTGGCACATGAGTTGGCAGTTCCCAAGGGGGTTTCTCTGATCCAACCTGACACAGGGACATTAACTTGCCAGTTTAAAAAAGTTAAAAGTAGTTTCAGGTACTACACCTGCCCAAGTCTCTCTCCCCCTCCCCCTGACACCTTCTGTGGATTTATACCATAATTTCCTATTTTATTAGTGTTTTTCTTTCCCCAGTGCTCAGTAAGAGACTTAAACAAACAAGAGAAATGCCTATACAAAGAACGATCAAATGCACAGGTCAAACTGAAAGAATATTTCTATCTAGTCTTGCAGTTAATATTAGGTGCTCTTTGTAAGAGAAGTAAAAATTTCAAGACAAAGTGATTTAAGTTGATGGTGTCCCTCTAAATGTGCAGCTTTGTATTTCTATTTATGCTAAATGCATATCATAGAGTACGCAGAATGTGCAGAGACTAAGGCCACGGCTACTCCAGCTCCCACAAGCGGCAGTGGCTATGTTGGCGGGAGAAGTTTTGCCGCTGACACAGCAGCGCTCTCCACACGGGTGTTTATGGTGGCGTTACTTATGTTGCTCGGGGGGGGGGAGGGTGAGATTTATTCACATCCTTAAGCGACAAATTATGCCGACATACGCTGTAGTGTAGACATAGCCTAAGTAATGGCTCCTACAACATTTCTGATGTTTGCATTTTTTCCTGGTATTTTAAACTGTAAGTGCAATTTTAATGTTGCATTAAAACAGTATTTTTGCCTCTATCTTCTTTCCTGCTGCATTCGAAGCCTAAAATTGGCCTTTTTGCTAACCTCCCTCAGCTTAAACCATGAGTTTGCAGTATTGTCTTCTAACACCTCTTGGTCTCTCAGCATTACTGCTTTCAAGGTACCCTGTTTCCCCGAAAATAAGACAGTGTCTTATATTAATTTTTGCTCCCAAAGATGCGCTAGGTCTTATTTTCAGGGGATGTCTTATTTTTCAGAAATGAAAAATGCCTTATTATCGGTGGATGCCTTATTATCGGGGAGGTCTTATTATCGGGGGGATGCCTTATATTACAACGAGAGGCAAAACTGTAAGTAGGCCTATTTTCGGAGGATGTCTTATTTTCGGGGAAACAGGGTATGTGCCGCCTCCCATGTATGTGTTCATTTCAGATTATTTTCTCCCAAACTGTTATTTGCTGCCAGTGTTTCTAATCTCCCTCAAATTCCTTTGTATTTATCCTCATTGGTGTTCAACTCCGCCCAGTTCAGTATCATTTGCAAACTTTATTAGCTGTGACTACTTGCTCTTCTAGATAGTTAAAAAACATAGTAAATAAGACCAGAGATCACTGCAACACACTAATAAACATCTGCATCCAATCTGATATTGTACCTTGTGTTTAGGTACATTGGTCACTTTTCAATACATGAGATGGTGCTTATTCCAAGATGATTTGAACTAATTTTAGAGACAACAATTTTGAGAAACACTATCAAGGGCTTTTCTATAATCTACGTATTACATCCCCCACTGCATCCATCAAATGCCTACAAATTCTTACCGAAACACCTCCAGTGCAGGCAATGGGACTATTCGCATGACGTTATTAGCATGAGCAAGTTTTGCAGGACCAAGTCCTAATTCTGTAATTCTATCCAGAGCCAACAAGTTTATCCCCAGACATCCATTTATAAATCCGCTACTGCTAGTTGTTCATTTTCCCTCGGTATTTGCTCTGTTACTTTAAAGGTGGATAGGAGTTAACAAAGGGTGGTAACTACCAGGATCTCTCCCTTTCCTTTTTTCAAAGATCAGTACTGCATTTGCTCTTCTCCAGTCTTTATACATTTTTAGTGACACATCAGTGGTACAGTAGGTTTGCCAATTCCCTTAATAAGCTTCCCTATACCTCACCCACAGCTTTTTTCATAAATCCCTCCTCATTGCCTAAGCTTTCCTTAGTTTTGTTGTTGACGACAGATTTTAAACAGAGTACCACAGCCAGTTTTGAGCCCTTCATTTAACCTCCTTCATTCACGAGTGACCCTACTTTCTCTCCTTTTCAGGTTAAGGCATTGGGTGGTTTGTTGATTTGGGGGGGGGGAGAGGGAGGAAGAGCGCAGATTGTGCTGCATGTACAATCTCCCCTACACAAGCTGTCCCAGAAGCAGCATAAAGAACAGCACCACCCACCACCACATGCCCTAAGCTGGGCCCATGGTCAGACCACAACAGACAAGAAGAACATCCACCACAGTGAAGACATGGCTGTGCTAAACATCTTAACAGATGCCTTGCTGAGCATGCTCACAAGTGACTTTTCACTTGCTTATAACTTGTTAATCAAAGAGGCCATTGCCCCTCCTCTAGTCATGAACACGCTCTTTTAAGAGCTCCATTTACATGCCAAGTCTCAAAGTTCAGCTGCTACCAAAGCAACATGGAAAAAGTGTGGCTTTTATTTTATTATTATTCTGCAGTGAGGTTTTCAGACTTGCACAGCACAACGTGGCTGAACAAGCTTCCCTCAAACTCCCCAAAAGGATTCCCCTTTCAGTCGAGAGCAAGGTACAAAATCTCAGTCCTGCAGCAGACCTCTGCAGAATTTTAGGAATGAGGGGTTTTGAACCGAAACAGTTTAGCAGCCTTAACTGGCTCAAGGCCTGCTTTGCCTAGAATTTACTTTCGAACCCCTGTGTGTAACCAGAACTCCCTCTTTCAAATGGGTCCCCAACGCTCAACCTCTTCATTGAAGCTCACACCCACCTGAGCCACACCAGTGAAACTTCTGTTCCCTGCCCTTTATTTAAAAACGGCATTCCAAGACAGAGCCTTCCTTTAGGTCTCCCGGTAATTATGTATGTGCTTTTAGAGAATATGCTCCTTGGGTTTTTCTTGTACAGTGACAATCACATTACCAGTATTTTAATAATAACAATCATTACAGTACCTCCAAGTAGGTGCATGTACAGTAGTATATGCAAAAGTTATTCCTTTATTTAAAAAAAAAGGGGGCGGTGGGGAGGTGAGAAAATTAGTAATGAAAACAAAAACAATTATACCAAGAATGCTAAGACAGCACCACACACTACACTAAGAGTGGCAAGATTGTTAGGAGCGGACAACTGAACACACCAAAATCTTACCAGTGCCAGTCACAACCGGCATGATCTCTCACCCACTTCCACCACACAAGAATGGAGTAAAAGCAAGAGACTGGAAAGTTCCAGGCAGAAATAGTGATGACATTGCCTAGAACTTTCAGAGGTGAGTCCAACTTCCTAAAAACCACCAAGAAGTCAGTGGAAGCTAGAAACGGCCCAGACAGGCTGTCATGTATTTCCTATTTCTCCGCATTGGCAACCAGCCACAAGGTCCCATCACTTACAGTCAGTCTTTGACTGCACACGCAAGGCCTGGAGCCTTTTCAATGTTTACAAAGGCCCTTTGCTTTTCAGAGATTGGCTTGTAGCATCACCCAAACAAGGTGTTATTGTAATGCCCGAATAAGATCTACGTAGAGATACTAACACTTCCACCCCACAGAAAAGCAATTCCAAGTTTTTTAAGGCTCTTCTTCCCAAGACACACAACTAGCCAGCTTCTTCACAGCCTTCTTCCACTCTCTTCTCAATAAGAACAGGAGTACTTGTGGCACCTTAGAGACTAACAAATTTATTAGAGCATAAGCTTTCGTGGACTACAGCCCACTTCTTCGGATGCATACCTAGATACTAGGCCTCATGCCTCCACCATCACTTCCTTTGGGTCCTTCTTAAAGTGTCACCACTATTACCTTAAAAAAATCACTTCACTAACAATCATTTCTTTACCAATGTTACAAGGACCTTACATTATTCAGTACTTTTACAAATGCTATGTGGGTCACTATTTGTGTTTTGCTTACTTTTTGCATTTTTCTCAGTTTGGACAATGAATTAAAAAAAATCAGTTTCACTTTCACTCTTTAATTGCGCAAGATTGGGGCTCCAGACACATATACGTTATAATCATTGCTCGATCTCTGCTGTTTTCATTGGAATTATTTTTTAATTGTGCAAACATTTTTATTGGTTTGGGGACTTAAAATAGCTTGTTTTAACAAAATGTAAACGATGAGTCAAATTTAAGCTAACAGTGTTGCTTCAAATATATACTTCTTCCAAGAGACCAAGTACTAAATTACCGACAATTTAAATAAATATGGAACTAACCAGACATGCATGAAACTTCATGTAGATTTTTCTTACATGATATCCTGTAGCCTTACATGGTCCATCTATATTGTAAGCACTTTGGAGTAACACCATTTTTTCTTAACGCCATAGCGCACTTTCAGTGCTACGTAAATAATCAGACATGCTAGTGGATAACATAATTTCTGTTTTTATTGAAAATTCAAGTTTTGCTCTAGTCAGCATCCCTCCACTGATTCCCCAGCTATCTTTCACTGTGGTTCCCCCATCTCCACAGAAATCAGTGGGTTAATGATTAATACCCAGTACAGACCAAATCCAGAAAGAAAAAAATAGAAAGACACAGCTTTCTTAATTAGAAGAGATGCAAAACTGTCACAGGAATCAAAGATACCTAGACACAGTACAGAGTGTTCACAAGTCACAGGAAAGCGTGAACATTTCATTTTTTAAAATGAGGTAGGCTAGCAGACAATATAATGCACCACACCAACTAAGCAGTAGCAAAGTTATGATCATAAGCCCTTAATTCTGTCAACCAACAACATATATAAGAACGGCCATACTGGGTCAGACCAAAGATCCATCTAGCCCAGTATCCTGTCTTCCGACAGTAGCCAATGCCAGGTACTCCAGCGGGAATGAACAGAACAGTAATTTCATGACAATTTCTCCCTGTTTTAAAGCACCACGCTTCCACATAAAGGAGTTCCCTTGTCTCTATGGGCTGAAAGGTCCTTTTATTATTCTCTACAGAGGCAATATTGCAGCTAAATATATTCACCTCCATGCCCAACAGACCAACCCAAGTGACACTGGGCACAAACTGAGGATGACGCTTTCATAATGGCCTAGCCACTAGCTAACATTCCTGCTCAGGCCAAGGGCACACCTGCTCCCAAGTATGCACCCATCCCATACACAAAGCAGGGCAGGAGGATTTAGCACAAGGACAGCTTCCTGTGCCCTGACACTACCTGCACTAGGACCCTAAGGGAGAGGGTTTTCACAACCAGCCCTGCAAAGTCAGATGCACAGTGAACCCTCCCCCCAAATTCCCAAATGACACCACACACACACACAAAAAAAAAAAAAAAAATGAAGAAACCGATTAGAAAGAATCACTTTGCCAATCATGTGCTGCCCCAGCAGCGCCAACCCCCCATTCGCTGTCTGCATCAGCAGCCTCCCTGGTGCCCCCAGTGGCTGTCCCCACGCAAGAACATCCCCTTGTTCACAGTCTCAAAAAGGGCCCCTGTATGCATCCACACTCTGCCTCAAAGAGTAGTTCCCAACGCACCCCCCCCCCCGATTCTCACACTCCCAGCTCCCCAACCTCCATCCCTGTCTCCAGCTTCTCCACACCCCCTGCACACAGCAACGGTGCCCAGGAACCCCCCACGGCTGTCCATGCCCCCAGCCCGCCTGCAGCCCCCAGGTTCTCACAGACCCATGCATCATGCCCCTATTTTCTCCACCCCCTCCCACTGAGTCCCATCCCAAATATCGGTGCACCCTGCCGGCATGCCCCCATATGCACCCCGCCGGCATGCCCCCATATGCACCCCGCCCCCATTGCCCCACACGCACCTCCCCCCGCCGCCCGTGCACCCCGCCCCACACGCACCTCCCCCCACCGCCCGTGCACCCCGCCCCCCATTGCCCCACACGCACCTCCCCCTGCCCCCCGTGCACCCCGCCCCCCACGCACCTTCCCCCAGCGCCCGTGTACCCCGCCCCACACGCACCTCCCCCCGGCGCCCGTGCACCCGCCCCCCATTGCCCCACACGCACCTCCCCCCGCCCCCCGTGCACCCCGCCCCACACGCACCTCCCCCCAGCGCCCGTGCACCCCGCCCCCCATTGCCCCACACGCACCTCCCCCCGGCGCCCGTGCACCCCGCCCCCCATTGCCCCACACGCACCTCCCCCCGCCGCCCGTGCACCCCGCCCCCCATTGCCCCACACGCACCTCCCCCCGGCGCCCGTGCACCCCGCCCCCCATTGCCCCACACGCACCTCCCCCCGGCGCCCGTGCACCCCGCCCCACACGCACCTCCCCCCAGCGCCCGTGCACCCCGCCCCCCATTGCCCCACACGCACCTCCCCCCGGCGCCCGTGCACCCCGCCCCCCATTGCCCCACACGCACCTCCCCCCGCCGCCCGTGCACCCCGCCCCCCATTGCCCCACACGCACCTCCCCCCAGCGCCCGTGCACCCCGCCCCCCATTGCCCCACACGCACCTCCCCCCGGCGCCCGTGCACCTCCCCCCACCCCCTACCGGTGCCGTGTCCTGCCCTTGCCCGCTGCTCGCACGGGCCGGTCCCCGCCCCCGGGGGTGTCTCCGATGGAGGCCCCGGGCCCCGACGCTCCCTTACCCCGCTCTCCGCCGCCGCCAGTGCAGCCCCGGTCCCCGTCCCGGCTCCGTCCCCCAGCCCAGCGCCTCCGGCTCCGCAGCAGCGAGCGGGGCTCCGGCACGTGACAACGCCCCGCGCCCCCATAGGCTGGAGCTGCCGGGCAACGCGAGCCCGCCCCCTCTCTGCACCTGAGAGAGCGCCTTACGCCAACCACGTAGGGATGCCAGCCCCCACAACGCAAACTACTTAACAGCCGCCTCCCTGGCGGGCGAATGCCGCCTTGCAAAGTTGACGTAAAGTCCTCTAGTTCCGAGAAGCAGGTGCCTTACCTGAGACCATCGCTCCTTGCGTGAACGGCGTAACCTCGCCTGCCCCCTAGGATTTACGGAGATTCCGTAATTCTGCCGGTTAGGGAAGGCCGAGGCCGCACCTGAGACGGTTTCTTACGTAAACTCCGTAACTCCTCAAAGAGGTCAGTGTCTCTTACGGACTTTCCGTAAGGCTCCCGGCACTGGTGCCGTACCTGAGGGTGCTTTCCTTATGCAAACTCGCTAGCCGCCGCTAGCGTAGGTGATGCTGTGGTGCTTGCGTAACTTTCGTACCAGAGTTGGTGGAATCCCCTCCGCCCTTCCCTTGGTGGTGGGGAGGGAGTCAGTCAGGGGCTGGGGTGGGGGAAGTCAGGGGCGGCAGGTGGGGGTGGGGACAGGTGTGCAGGTAGGTGGGGGCAGGGGTTCTTCATCCTCACCTCAGACCCAGGGAGCTGTTACCACTTCCCCCCTAGAGCAGGAGGCAGAGCAGGCTCCCTTCATCCCCCCCCAGGCATTATTGTCACCAAGTGAGCAAAAACCATGAGCCTGGCTTTAAAAAGGTACAACATTCAACAACAAAAACCTATAAATGTTGGGTTCTTCTTATTTGCTTTCTGTTTCGTGAGCAGGTCAGGGTCCAGCCTTTCCCCACCAACACAAGGGTTAATGACTTTTTGTCTTCCTTAATTAAAGCTTTGCAAATTTAACACCATTAATCTGGGCTTGAATAGGGACTGGGAGTGGCTGGCTCATTACAGATGCAGCTTTTCCTCTCCTGGAATTGACACCTCCTCATCTATTATTGGGAGTGGACTACATCCACCCTGATTGAATTAGCCCTGTCAAGACTGGTTCTCCACTTGCGAAGTAACTCCCTTCGCTCCATGTGTCAGTATATAATGCCTGCATCTGTAACTTTCACTCTATGCATCTGAAGAAGTGAGGTTTTTACCCACGAAAGCTTATGCCCCAATAAATCTGTTAGTCTTAAAGGTGCCACCAGACTCCTTGTTGTTTTAATTAAAGCTGGATTCACCCATAATCACTTGACTGCTAGAGCTGCAACTTTAAGGAAAAAAACCCAAATCATCAGACTCATGGTAAACACGGGAACCTAACCAATACAAAGTCACACTATTGTGCACCAGCCCCTTCATGCAGTTCTCTGTGTACAAGCAATATTTTATAGACCGTTACATTTAAATGTAGAGAGGTGAAAGGGCTTGTCCAAAGCCACACAGTGAGTCAGTGGTAGAGTGAAGAATAAAACTCCCATCCCTCTGCTCCAATCACATGCTGCCTTTCTATGATTTATACCCAATAGATAAATCAATATCAAGTAAGAAAAGTATGTACATTCAGAAGAGAGGCAACACTTCCAGATAAATCCTTCAGCAATTACTCATACACAGATTTCTAGATCAGGTCGTCTCCAGTCTGTATTTACTCTCATAAGGCTTTATAAGACTTTAGCATTTATTGCTCTCCAGTTCTTTCATTGGAATTCAAGACAAACCCCAGCATTCTCTTATTCAAGTCAACCTCTAGCTTTCCTGCAATAATTCTTCCTAACCCAGGTCATTTGTCCATTCTAGAACTTCATGGACAGAATGAACACTTGGGAGTTACCATGATCACTTCAGATGTAGAGCATCTCGATCAAATAACACTGATGTGTCCTTAAAGCTCTGCAAAAACTGTAAGTATGGGTTCTTTTGGGTGCCTGTTTGATGAAAACCATAGGTTTTTGCTTCAGTGGGATTACCATAGGTTTACCCCTAAAACATGAGGCAACCCTAGCCAATATTTTCAAATGAGTGCCTAAAGTTAAGTTCATAAACCTATAATTTGGTACCTAAGTAAGATTTTTCTGAAGATGTAGGAACATCAGTCAGTGGAAATTGTCGGCACCAACTTTCAGGTGCTTACGTGTCTACACACCCAATTTTCAAGATGTTAGCCCATGGTAATAAACTATACTTGGTAAAAATTAAAGGTGACCACTTCTGGAATGGAAGGCATGAAAAGCCAGTCTGCACAGCATACCGCACCACATGGGCTGAGGAGATATTTGACTGAGAAGGACAATGTTTTACACTAGGTGCATGGAGCCCTTGAGCCTTAATCCTGAAAATATTTACAGATGTGCTTAATTTTATGCATTGTGAATAGTCCCATTGAGGTCAGTGGAAATAGTCACAGTGTGTAAAGTTAACCATGGGTGTAAGTCTTTGCAGAAGTGGGATCTAAGCCATCACCCGAGATTTATAGTTGGTTATACCTTTATAAGTCACCTCACGTTTCTGCCATGTAAACTGGGGACAACATTAGAATGTTTGTGGCTTAGAAGAAAAGTAATTACAAGAAATCTCTACCATTGCTTTAAAGTCTGGGGTGAAGATTTTCAAAGCAATGAAAAATATCTGGCTAAACTCCCTGTATTGCTTTAAAAATTTCAGCCTCTGCCTTTTCTAATTCTGTTTTGAGAAGGGACAAGAAAATTGTTGCTAGAAAATCAAGAACTGGTCCAAGGACTTGGTGTGAAGAGATGGTATTTTATTTGAAATTGATGATTGCAGATGAAGACGCAGCAGAAACTCAGATCAGGGAAAGGATATTGGAGGAGATAATGGAATGGAAGGGACAGCAAAAAGAGGGTGGAGTGATTGCACAGAGGAGCAAAAAATGTAGCAAAGAAAGAAAAATCTGCAGGAGACCGTCAATGTGTTTTAGAAAGTGGAGCTTTCACAGAGGTCAGAAAGAGAGATTTTCAGCTAGGATCTGAATTATATGTTCTATGAAATCTCACATTTTTCTGTTGAGTTGCTCTCCCTTGGGCTAGTGCTTTGCCAAGGGCAAAAGCATTGAGGAGAGGGGATTGATGGATTATTTTAGAATACAGGGGATTGCAAGAGCTTTGGTGCTGCAGTACAAGGTTATAAATGTAACAAGGGAAAGAACATCTGAGCTTTGAAAGAAGCCATTTAACATCTTTCTTTAGGGATCTGTGGGGAAAAAGGAAGAAAGTTGCATTTAAAGGTGTAAAGACATTCCAGTGGTGAGGATCTGAGTTACACTACAAGGAGTATTGGCATTAATGAGGGGTTATCATCTTGATACACGTTGAAAGATATAAACTTAACTCTTTTATTGGGGTAGTGTATTGGCATAATAGAGATTTTCTTGCATATGGGTGGCTATACTGGAAGCCATATGCATGCATCTCTGGGCAGAATTTATCTGAAAAGTATCATATAGGGCCTGAACCTGATTTCCTTGCGCATTCAAAAATCAGGGATTTCAGTGGGAATTTTGGGTGCCCAATAATAATACTTCTATAATGCTTTCCATGTTCAAAGCACTGTACAGACAATTAATCCTCCCAACACACTGGTAAGGTAAGTATTATTATTCCCATTTTACAGATGGTGAAACTGAGACAGAAAGGTGAAATGATTTGCCTAAAGCCATACCCAGAATAAGTTGCATAGCTAAGGATAGGCCCTCAACTCTGTGCTCATAACACCAGACCTCACTGTATACAAGGATGGGACATAGGTAATATGGACAGAATAAGAACTGTGATATCCTTGGAGTAACTAAATAAAGATTGAAATGTACCCGTGGCACGAACACAGCCAAATCTGAAGTGTAGGTATTGCCTCTGAAGAAATAGAGTATATGAATTTAGTTTTGAACTTGGATTTGAATTGAAAAGGATAATGGGACTTCCAAAATGTGGAAACGTAAACATTCTAAAGTGTGTGTGTGGGGGGGTGCAATTAACTTTTTCTGAATATTCTGTTGTGCCTTGTTCTGTCTGTTTCGATCTCTTGGATTGTCAGATCCTCAAGGAAGGGACTGTCAGGTTTTTAGATTATTACTTAGGTTTTATACTGCAACAAGTATGTAATTGGAATCTAACCAATTATAACTAAGAGTAACACACAAATCTAAGATGCTAATGCAGGGAGAGAGGATCAAAGAAATAGTCTCAGGAGATTTTGGATGCTTACACAGATGTATTTTGAACAAGTGCATGTGTCTGTCTGAAGTTACAGCAACACAGGAAGATTTCACTACATGGTTTTTAGGAGTAACCAAGCTCAAAGAATATTTTAGAAGTCCTAGGAAATGAGGCAGATATCGTAAACAAAAACAACATTAATGAACACATCTAGTGACCATATCATATTTGAAGTTATCCTTGGAACATGTTTAAATGTAGTGTTTCAGAAGTGGTAATTAAAAACACACACTCACTCACACTCTCTCTATCTCTCTCTCATTCACACTAAAAGTTAACATTAAATGGAAATTTAAATAAGTTGATTGGAACCAACTGCTACCTGGGGTGTGTGCAGAGGGGAATACGAGAGATTTAATATCAAAAAGGAGAGTATGAGTCAGAAGAGTTAAAAGTGTAAATAAGTGTGAATTTTTTTAAAATGTAAAACTCAGAAATACAGATGGATGATTTATTACGAAATGATCAAATAATAATAGTTCCTGTATAATGCTATACAGAATCCAACTGCTGAACAAACATTAACTAATGCTTGTGGTACTCCTGTAAGGCAGATAAATATTATCACCATTTTATAGTTGTAGAATAGACACAAAGTGGGGTTCCAGAGTGAGTCTTGAGATTAGAACTCAGGAGTTCCTGGCTCCCAACTTTGTGCTCAGATAATGCTGCTTCAAATAGTAAAGGACTGATAAAAGTTTAACAAAATGCATATTAGTGCAAAAAACACAAACCCTTAATAATGCAAAAATCTGAACAACTTTGTGTTTCTGTTCTTTGTCACTTTAGAAAACAGAGAACTAGACATTATGTCTAGTAGACATTCTAATTTACTTGGAAGTCTGGAACTTTTATTTCCTAAACTCACTAGCATAACAAAATGCATCAAACTATGCCCAAATCTTACTCATGTGAGTAGTCCCATTGAAAGCAGTGGACCTGATTTTGAACTTGTTGAATTCAATGGGACTACCTGCATGTGTAAGGCAATCAGCAGAGTTCAGCCTTGTGAGTTGGTTTGATTAGCCTAATGCAGAAGAAATGATTCCATACGCTGTATATCTGATGCAGAAATTCAACTACCAATAATAAGTAAAAGATAGAGACAGGGCAGCAGCTGGTGTATATGACCAATTTATGAAACCATTTTCATGAGGACCAGGAAATAACAAAAAGGCAGAGGATAGAAAAGGGGCTTTATAGTTGCTGCTTGTCACTGATTTTATGTTTGGAGGCAATGAACCAGACAGTGAAATCTGCAGTGAGGCAGCCCCAAGGGTCAGCATACAGTGTATGATATAACAACAGCTACAAATACTGTAGTGAAGACTAAATGGCTATTAGCTATAATAAAGGGCGTGGGGGAAACACTAAGTGAGCAAGTATGATATGTAATCCATCAAATTTTAAGGGCTTGTTTGTGTTTATCTACAATGAGAAGATTCAAACAGAGTTTAGGAGAAGAGGCGTTTTTAATGTATTCTTCTTTATAAAAAAAGGAAACTCTATTTATGAGGCTGATACGTTGTCCAGTGACCCAGTTCTTTACAGATTCCAAGTTCTGCCTTCAGACTCTTGTACGCAATTCTCACTAAAGCTAATAGGATATGTATTGTATCTGAGGGCAGAGTTTGGTCCAGAGATTGAGTTAAAGTGCTGAAAGTACAATTCCAAATGGGGCTTTTTCAGGAAGATTATAAAGCCTGTGCCTAACTTTAAGCACGTGAGTAGTCCAGTAGACCTCACAAGGACCAGGAAATAACAGAAAGACCAAGGAAGGGAAAAAGGGCTTTGTTACATGCCATCTTGCTAAATTCAGGCCCCCAATTCAGGAAAATACGTAAGCATCTGCTTAACTTTAAGCATATGAATAATCCCATTGGCATTCCATAAATTTAAATGGGACTACTCATATGGTTAAAATAAGGCACGTGCTTAAATACCTTCCTGAACTGGAGCCTGCAATTAGAAAGATGGTAAGCCAAGTGCTCATATGCAAATGCAAAGATCTTGGAAGAAAATTTCAGTAAGGCATGACAGATCTACCTGTCTTTAATGGCACAGTCAACAAAAAGTTGGTTGCAATAACAACACACTAGAAAATAATTTCTGAGGCAACTTTTCCAACTTATAACTCTTTTAAGTTATAGAAAAGTAGAACAAGATAAGTTTGGAGAAAGAAGTCACTAAGAAACCAAAGGGGAGGAAGAAAGCAAATGGGGACAGAAAAAGAATGTAGAAAGTACGTGAGTCAGATGTCGCCAGGCTTTATATAGAAAAGCCCCACAGAGAGCAGAAGGTGAAAAGTCACTAACTACAAGATTTGAAATAAAGGATTACAATATAAGCAGTCACAGAGAGCAGGGGAATAAGTGGAGGGTGGATGAAAGCTGCATTCAGGAAGAGAGAATATTAAAAAAAAAAAATCAGATGAACGGTCACCCCACAGAGTAGTAGAAACCAAAGGGATTGAAAATACAATTGCAAAACTATACTTAAAAACAAAAAGAAGAAGAAGAAGAAGAAAAGGGGGGGGGGAGGAAAAATATAGAAGGAAACATTCTATCATTGGAGTGATTGGGGAAGAGGAAGCAGTGAGGATTCAGCAAATAAAGTTGGATTGAACTTTCTCTTCATATCAGTAGCTGTGTTCTTTCTAGAGGGCATAGAAAGAGGAGTCACAAACCATAGGAAATGCAGAAGAGATGGATGAGTTTTGAAATATCCACTACTTATGTTTACAACATTGCCCACTAGAGCACTGCTTGTGTATCATAGAAGTCACTGTTTATAACTCCTTTTACGGTCATACTGTTTTGTTGGGGCACATTTTCAAGCAATTGTTCCTGAGAAATGAGAGAACCTTTCTATTAACAAATCTCAATTAGTCAACAAACTCACAAGTGCCACTAATTGTGGGGAATCTATCCCCATCCACTTATATTTTCCACAAGGACTTGTCATGCTGGATGAAATGTCCTGTGAATGGATACTTCTCAAAGTCTGAAGTGCACTGCTTTTGACCATTTAAAATATTGCTTCTTATTATCACTTTTCTAAAGATGGACAAACGAAGGCCTGGTCTACCCCTTACATTTAGGCGGAGGTAGTAAAAATCCACATTGGGGGTTAGGTTGGCATAGCTATGTTGCTAAGGGGTGTGGATTTTTCACACCCCTGAGAGACAACTCCATCAACCTAATTTTTTTTTTTCTGGCATGCTGTGATCAGCTGAAGTGCTCTTGCACAAGTCCCTAGTTTTGAGGGTCTGAGTGCTAGTGGCAGGGTGTTTTCAACACGGAGAAGCTGTAAATCTGGACTTCAGTTTCCCAGGTGCTTGACCAGTCTGAACTTCAGGGCTTGGTACTAAACACACTGGTTCACTCAGGATTTTTGCTTGAGTGGGTGATTGTCAGGTTAGTTTGTTTATAGTTTATTATTTTATAACACCAAAAAGTGTATAACCCTGGGTGCTCTACAGAATAAGTGCAAAGACAACATGTTGAAGTCATAAGCCGTTCTCCCTTCCATCCCAGAAAAGCAATCTGGATTTAGCATGGAAAGTCTAAGACACCCTAGCTACATCAGTGTTGCCAGGCTTGTCTTTGTTATAACCTAGTTTCATCCCACTCTACCACCTGTTTGCCACTATCAAAAATAAATGTGGTGTGCTCAGCAAGTAGGGGAGAAACGTTGTAGTGAATATTTGCTTAATCAGATGCCTGATTTTTTTTCCAGGCCTGTATATCTTAAGGATTCTTCTTCTCCTCTCCTATTGTGGAACTAGATTTTTAAAAAATGTGGATATCCTATTGTGTGCCATGCTTGTTCATAGAAGGGCAGTGTCATGACTCAGGGTACATACACTGCTGTAAAAAATGATTGCAGAGGACTCTGTTAATGAAGATGCCATGTATTATTAGCCGTCATTCCCGCAAAGACTGATGATACTGATCCTTGATAGTACTCTTCAGTCTCTCCTGGCTCAAGTCAACAGATACTATTCATGAAAAGCCCAGAGTTCACTCATAAGATAGTAGCAAACGTTACCCATGTCCTGTTGGTGGGCATGCCAAGCCATCTCTCTGCATACCAGCTTTGTCAGTCCGCATCCACGTCTGTCAAGGTACTCTTACAAATCTGCATAGTAACATGAAACAAGGAAGGGTTTCCACAGCTGAAAGAGTTGAAAACTGAAGACGCTGTCAAACTATTAACTTTCAATGAGAATCCAATTGAAATTAATAGTAAGGACAGGATGCTGATGGGCCACCTGGCATCTCCAAATCCTTAACATCCCTAAGTTTTAATTTGGAAAAACAGGGCCCTGATGTACCAGCAGGCCTTTACTGTTTCTCTCTTCTTGTTGAGGAAAGCTTCTAGAGTTTTCTCTTCACCTATGGCACCCTAGCAGGACTTAGGAAGTTAATGTTGGGAGTTGTAGGGCATCTGTACTACTCAGCCTGTCTGTGCAGAGAAAGGCAATAGCAAGAAGCTTCTGCATTGGCGTATGGATCTGGTGAGCCTGAGGCTGCAGGTTCTTCCACAGTGTTTTGTAGGTACTTGCTTTAGGCAGTCAGGATTCCCATCATTAAGTAATGGTATTAAGCTTCTCATGACCGACCCCTTGTCCACAACTCCCTTTTACCCATTTGAATACTTTTCTAAACAGGGCAGGGGAGAATAGTAATGTATCGCTCTACTGTAAATGTCCAGAAAAGGGCTGGACTGTATGGATAAGCATTTGGATTGTTTACGAGCACTGTCTTGAGCCTCTGTAAGTGTATTAAATTGTAATGCACAATTTTAAGTAAATGGTTTGATTGTTTTAATCATGGGAACCCTGAATAATTTACATTTGTGGTCAGCAGTCAACCGCTTTATCTCGACAGTGGTGTAAATCAACATGGTCAGTGTTTACTGAACTAACAAGAGAAGAGAGATAATGAATTAAACCGGAAACCTGGCCATCTTTTGTATCACATGGACAGGACACTATGGGGAGGCTTGTGCATATGGCAAGGAGGCAAATACCTTTGGGAATATTTGTGTCCTTATTAAAGGGCTGATTGTATAGTCAAGGGGCTATTTTTCCGAGGAGGGATGCAAATAGGGCAGAGAAGGAAAGAGCGGAGGATTGTGTGTGGGGGGGGTCATCAGGGTCCCACAGTGAAGTGGTCCACTAGCCTTTCTCCTCTGCTTTGAAGGTTAGGGTTGAAACGCTGTCATCGTTCCAAAGGGAAAACAACTTGGGTGGTCTCCATATTGCTAACCTATGGCCTAATTAACAGGACTGGGCCTCTTTTGAAAAGAGGCCCTTGAATAGAAGGGGTTTTCCAGGTCAAGGCTGAAAGCAAAATATCCCCTATAACATGAGCCTCTGTACTGCACCCATATTTTTCTAAATGATTTGGCTCATCTTTAATGTTTATGCTGCTTTCTAAAATAAACCCAGCTTCCCTCCCTGCGGGTGTTGAATTTAACATCAATAATTAGTGGGCTTTTTCATCTCTAAATGTTAATTTCTCTGTTTTCAATCTGTTTCTGGTATAAAAAGTTTTTATTTTCACTGATTTTTTTTTTCATTATTTTTTAAGCCGCATGTCCCTTTCCTCCATCCCATGTACATTTCATTTTGTACAGGTTTGTTCCTTTTTTGATAGAAGCAAGGGGTGAGCGTTAATCAGTGACCCTGAAATCCTAGCTAAGGGTTGAGTGGTGGTAGTTGGCATTATAGTCAGAGTAGAGAAGTCCTTTTGCCCAGATCTGTTTTCATCAGTGGGAAGTGGAGAGATGTCAGGGGACCCATTTGAAAAAAAACAAAACAAAAAAAACCCACCTTGAACCTTGCAGGATTGGTTCCTACATTTTTAACTTTTTTTTTTTTTATGGTCTATTCAGAGTTTGAAGGCAAACATACATATTAAACCTCATAGTTCTAAACAGAAATAGAAATTATTATGCATTTTTGCTATGTATGCATATTTTATGCATATTTTGCCATGTGTATAATATAATGTGTGTGTACATAGAAATGCCTTTCTCTGATTGCTCTTTGCTACATGCTTTTGAGGCTGCTAGAATCCCCTTTCCTCATTAGTTGTGCAGGAGGTTTTTATTAACCAGTTGAATAATTCCTATTCAACTGCATTGTTATCCTCTCTTGCTTGTATGATTATCATAGCTGCCTCTCAGCAGTTCTGCCTCCTGTGCCCTCTGGTATCTCTTGATGTGCAGCTTTAACTTAACAAATAAATGTAAAAAGCATATTAAATACGGATGATGAGAGAGGTATGATTTTTTATTTATCCTGCTTACTATTTGATGACCTAAATGTTTTCAGCTCCTCTAATTACTTATTTAAGACCTATTGATTTCTCAGGTTTCTGCTGGGAGGCCTTGCGGAATTCTCTGTCACACAAATAGCATTATAGCTGCCTGCAAATTAAGGCAAGCAGACAGAATGCTGTAGCATTGCAATAACCAGGCAGAAGGCTTATTTTAACCCAAGTTCCATGTGAAATATTTATGTACTGATTTAAATACTAAAGAGCTGGTATCCACACAGCAGTGAAAATACAACTATATCTCATCCAGCAGCTGCATCTTAGACCTGGGACTTCCCCAGCTAATCCCCCTGCATTCATCTTGGTGGCCTAGAGGGTTAGTGTTCTGTACAAAGGACAGAGGTTTGAGTCCTAGTGCCAGTCTCTTGCTCCCCAGATTACCTTGAACAAGATGGGTAGTTCTGTTGATGTCAGTGGGATTATTCATGTGACTAAAGTTAAATATGTTCATAAGTGTTTGTAGAATTTGGGGCTTAAGTAGTGAATGTCTTAGAAGTGGGGCAAAAGTGCTTCCCACTCTTCCGGGATAACTGGACGCGCTGTGGCTATCAAGGTTTGATGTGAAAGTAAAAGTCATAATGTGTGGTGCTGTTTTGCTGACCCTTGAGCTGTATACTGGACAGAGGTGCTAAGACAAATATTCATTATAATTTTTCTAGGGCTTCACTCAACATCTATGCATATCACTTTTCTAAGGGTACATCTAGACAGCAGCTGATTGTCCATCAGAGCTGAAAATTACACATAGGCACACAAGTTAGTGTGCTAAAAATAGCAGGGTGGCCCCGGCCGTAGCAGCGGTGGCATCCCCACACAAGTACTTACCTAGGGTCTTGGACAGGATTGTACATGGGTGGCTAGCCTGTGCTTCTGCAAGTATGCTGCTATTTTTAGTAAACTAGCTCAATCAAAACTAGTGTTTGTACATCTATTTAAGCTTGAAATTACACCTCCAGCTGCAGTGTAGATGTATCCCAAGAGAAGACCATTTCAGTTTTGTTATGCGGGACTTCTGTGTAAAGAATTCCTGTGTGGGCCTGGACTCAGTGAAATGCTTCTTAGAGAAGCTTTACTCAGGTGAAGTATTAAAGTACTTCCACTGACCTGCAGAGAAGCCAAGGTCTATTATCTGAATCTTTTCGGGGGATAAGAGGTGAGTTGTTGATGGACCTTTTCCAGAGAACAATGGAAGGGACAAAAGGATGAGAATATAGGAGCCTATGGCTAGCTGAACAGCACTTAGTGGAGGCTTCTGGTTCTCTTATTTTGGAGATTTGGAGTGCAGGCATCAAGTTCTGTTTTGACCAAGCTGAACAGGGAGACGGATTAACTTAACTTGGAGGCCTCTACGAGGTTCTTTATTATTCAAGCCACCACTTCCAGGTCAAAATAATCCATACCACAGAGTTTATGAGAGAAGCAGTTAGCCCTAATAATACAATGATGACTTGTCTCTCCAAAATCATATATAGAAGAGCGAGTCAACTGTGTCACTAGGCTTCCATAAAGCTGGAGGCTGCCTTCCCTCCCCTGCTTGATTGTTTGGAAGTTTTGTCCCTCCACCCTTTACTTTTACTATGTAATTCTATGTTTTTGTGTGTGAAAGGTACTAAACAGAGAACTCCAGGTAACAGTGGGCCCTAACAAAGTTGAGAAATGGAGTGCTCTGAATCTTGTTATTCCTGCTTCCTTAAATGAAATCTACAGAAGAGTCTGAGTCTTCCACACAGAGGAGAAGATGAAAATAGCTGTGTATGTGAAGGGTCTGTTTTCGATGCATCAGTAGGAGTTGTGTAATATGGGGGAAAATAGATCACATCTTCTGAGGAAGTTTCAGGGAAGCCACATATTGATATATGTGGTGATTGGAACAGGCAACTGGATCCCTAGATTACAGGATTCCAGTCTCAACTCTATTATTTATTTTTGGTGAGTGACCTTGGTTAACTTACCTGACTCTTCTGTTTCTCAGTTCATCCTGTCTATGAAAGGGGGATAATAATACCGATCTTACGGAGGGTTTTTGAGGCTTACTTAATTAACGCTTGTAAAACCTCTTTGGCTATAGGGTGACCAGACAGCAAATGTGAACAATTGGGATAGGAGGTGGGGGGTAATAGGAGCCTATATAAGAAAAAGACTAAAAAATCAGGACTGTCCCTATAAAATTGGGACATCTGGTCACCCTATTTGGCTAATGGATGCTAAAACAGTCCAAATGATCATTGGGAAGGAGCAATAGTCTGTTTCTGTAGCTTCAAGATTTCAGTGCTGTTGGAGCAAACCATACTCCACATCAGACCTGTTTTTGTTTGTTTTGTTTTTGTTTGCGTTTTTTGTGTGTGTTCAAGATCAGCCTTCCTTTTTAGTTCATTTTCCCTTTCAGGCAAGAATGTTTGCTTAGAGCGTGTTGGAAATGCCTGGTGTTTTGATAGCACCCATCTGACTGATGAGGCGTTTCATCCTTCTTTTTCTAATAAAAATCCAGGAACTTTCTTCTAAGATTCTGCAGCGGTTCCTTTTCATCTCTGATCAGAAACTCACATTTAACCTTAACTTGAATAATTTCCCCACTCAGTATAATAAATAATGAAATGTGATTTGTATAGAACAAGCAGTATTTTCGAAGGATAATTTCCTATTGAGAATTTTTCTTTGTGGGGAAAGCTGATTAGGGGTGTCATAGTTGGAATGGCAGGGGTGTGTTCATAGCAGGAAATACTCATGTGGAATTGGGGTTTTATGTTGTGCAAAATGAAACGGCTTGTAAACAACTGTAAAATTTCAGTTGGGGAAGGGGGAAAGCAAAAGATTTTTCTCGTTTTATTTCAGCTCTGCTGCATTTTTGCATCTTGCAGTCAGTAGCCAACCTGCATATCAGCACTCCCACAGGATAACAATCTTCCAGGCTTATGTTGCTTGTACCCTGAAGCACAGCTGCTCTTCCCTTGGGACATGCAGAATGCAGTCAACACTACTTCTCTATTCTGCAATCACTAATTGATGTGTGGCTTGGTAACTTCCAGCAAGGTCACAGAACTGGCAGCTCCAAAAGCAAAGTGTCCTACTGAAAATTTAAAGGGAAACAGCAGGGATATTTAAAATGGTGTCATGCTAATTTTCTCCTTTAGGAAAAAAAATCAATCAGTATGTTAACTGTAAGTGCTCACTTTTTACTGACGCAATAATCCAAGATTTGGCAACAGTGCTGATGTTAGTGAGAATGCAAAAGCTTTCTCATCTGTCAGTCTTCTCCTCTGGGTTTGTGTGTAATAACCTATTGTACAGAAATGCTGCATTCTCTCTCCATGTGATGCTGCTTCTCTCTTGTCTTCCATTCTAATAGGGCCTCAGCACTCTAATTATAGTTCAAATTTTTAAAGGTGAAAAGAGTATTTTTAAGCAAGTGTAATTTGACCTTTTCAAGATTTCTTTCTTTACAGATTACTTGTTCCCATGCTGGCACTGAAAGGCACTCATGGTGTGTCTTTGTAAGAGGGCTGCAAAACAGACATTCTGACTTCTGAGAGCTGACATTCTGATTAATCAGGCACTTGATTATCTGAAAGATGATGGAAATTCATAAAAACTAAACTGTCATTTGCCAAACGCCACAGTCTGTGTTACAAGAAATATTGCAAATATGTCACTAGTTAAACACTATGCAAAAAGTGCTCACTGCCTTTGATATAATGGCTTCTGTTATAATAATGCTACCTTTTAACACTGAATGCTGGCAGCAGCACCCAGAGGGTATTATTACAATGAGAATGACCTGTTTTGCAGCTCCAGACCACGTTGTCCCAGTGTCAGAGTTCTGAAGTTGTAGTTTGAGCCATTTTAAGGATATTTACTGTTTAAAGAAAACTGGGTGCAAATTATTTCCAGCCTGGAAGATGAAGGGATGGCTTAGCAGTCCTAACCTCCAGGTTTGAAATACGCTTGTAAGCCTAGGTTCAAATCACCTCATCCCTTCTGAGTTAGACAAGTTAAGTATCATGCCATTTAAGAAGAGATTTTCATAGGCACAAAGGGCAGTTAGGTGCCCAATTCCCCTTTGTGCCTTTGAAAACATCCCCTTTAATGTTTGGGGAGTTTTCAGCCGAAACCTTAAAAAAACAAGGTCTTCTCTGTTCTGCTGGGCTTTACAGATTCAACTCGGACTCCCCCTGCCAGAAACAGAGGATGGAACCTTCAAGGGATATGGAGAAAGAGGGGCAGCCTACAGCTGGTTGGGAGGCGAAGGAGATCTGATCCTCAGGTGTTTAGTGGAAACTGATCTTTCTAAGGATTTTCAAGTGTGGAGGGCTGAATGCCTTTCTAAGGATTGTCTTCAGCATTGTTCTTTCAGGATGAGAGCAATGAGTTGGAGAATGTTGCTGAAGCAGCAAAACTGTTGCACAGAATGCAAGAAAAACGAAAAGGTGCCTTCCCTCTAAATTGAAGTGGAGCAGGATGCTGGCTTTAATTTTTTATTAAGAAGAAAAAGCTGTACCTTCAGATTTCATATGGGAGCTGCCTCTACTCGTTCCGGGAGGAATGCATTGCATTTAACTCTTAGAGCCCTGAGATCTGGTGCATGCCTTCTTGGCCCTGAGGCATAGATGAATATATTCACTGTGTGATGCAATCCCACCATAATGCCCAGTTTGACATCCTCTGCCTTTCCCCTCTGTTTAAACCTCCTGATATCCTCTCCATGTGTCCCCCATGTGCTTACAAATGTTAACTTACTGATGAATACCCCATGAATAAACCATGACAAGTGACCCACCCTGAGTTTTGTCACAGATGCTGTCCCTTTACTGCGATGCTGATCCCTTTAGTAGCTCACCAGCCCACCATCCAGATCCCTCTCTGAGCTGCCAGATCTTCACCTCCAAAGTACTGTGTTTTTCCCCTTGTAAGTCCCCACCATTTAAGAAAGGCAAATCCTGTGGTTCTGTCCCACTTGATCACCTGCTGTTGGTGCCTTCTGCTATTCTCTACCTGCTCACAGATACCCAGTCCTGAGCACACTCATTGTACAATGCATCACCTTCCCTGTTGCTCCAATTCCTGATTTTCCTAACACTGGAAATTCCAGATGTCCTGAAATTAGGTGTAATTTTGAAGGTTAAAGAACTTGAATGCTTTCCAAAGGTCCAGAATTCAAGCCCTTTGCTTTTCAGAGAAGTCTCTTATTGTCAGCTCTCAAAACACAGACATACTAAGGCACTAACCTCAGCCAAATCTGCATTTTTCTTTGTTGACAACCTGGCAGACTTGAAATCTCTGGCAGCAGTTGTCTCTGGTGTTATGTACTGAACCAGATTTGATTAGATGAGCTCTAGGATCCAGGTGGGTATTGCTAACAATAAAATTCAAGCTCCAAACTGAATCTTCTGTAATGAAGATGCTAGTTTACTCTGTGATGCCTTGGTAAATGGTACAAACCCAGTATCCGTGAACATGGATTGCTGTGGAGAACTGGACAGTGTTCAAGCAAAAAAAAGACCTCTCTTAGGAAGAGAATGAATTTTGGACATCATTTGTACTATGAATGTCACCCATGAAAAAATTACAGGCTCAACTGTATTCAGCACCTGCAAGACGTTTCTCTGTAGGAGCCTATGACCAACAACTGATTAAATATACTCAAAACACCTTCATCAAAACAAAGTATCATTTATTCATCTAAAGGTACATAGCATTCAGAGGAGCAAATTAAAACAACCAATGCCTTCATGCCCAGGTCCTACCTGAACTTTATCCTTTCTTTGCAAGTTTTGGTAAATTCCATTCAGCTCAGACACTCTTCCAGACTTCTCTGCCTCTCTGTCTCTCCCGCAGCATCTCCCCCAAGCGACTGCTGCCCATTTATCCCTCTGTCCACCTTACTCTCGAGGCAGGGGGTTTTAAAAAGAGGGCCAGGAAAAACACATGAGATTTTATAGACAAAATGGCAACAGCTGCACAGATCATCACAGCACAAAATGACATGAAGACACTGTATAACATCATTAGATAGTTGTCAGGAAGAAGAACAAGCAGAGCTGACCAGTCTAAGATAATGAGGGTAATTTAACAGTGAAGTCATCAGAACAATTAAATATATGGAGGGAGTACTTTAGTCAACTACTGATTGGAAAGCCAGTGGCCAGACACAGGGGAGGGAGACGATCTGGACCTCAAACTAAGACCTATCACTAGAGTAGAAGTAGAGAGGCCAGTAAAAATAAGTTAAAAAGTGGAAAGGCACCAAGTCCGGACAACATTCCAGTGGATATCCTTAAGGCAGACTTGAACACAAGTAGACATTTTGAAAGGCTTCTTACAAAAGCTGTGGGGGGAAAGAAAAAAATACCAAACAAGTGGTCATATATTGTAACTGTCACAATATGAGATCTCAGTCAGTGCAAATAGAGAAGGGGCATTCAATTGCTTTCTATCCCAAATCAAATACTGACAGTATTATCCTAGACAGACTAAAGAAAGCAGTAGATTCAAGGCTATGGCAAGAACAGCCAGGGTTCAGACAAGAGAAATAATGCATAGATAAAATAGTAACCCTATGGATCATCATAGATTGAATGGCAGTGCCCACTTTATATGAATTTCACAGATTTCCAAAACGCCTCTGACACAGTGGACAGTACAGTCTTATGGAAGTTGATATGCCACTATGGAATCCCCTAGAAATTGGTAAATATTGTTTAGTGCTTCTATGGAAATATGAGATGCCAAGCAACACATAACGGCAAACCAACTAAGTCATTTGAGGTGTCTGCTGGTGTCAGACAAGGATGACTGGTATCAACCATGACCTTCCTACTGATAATGGATTGGGTAATGAGAGAGACCACAGAAGAACAAAGGAATATATAATGGACTCTTATGCAGAAGTTAGAAGACCTCGACTTTGCAGACAACATCAACCTGCTGTCCCATACCCATAGAGATATGCAAGCTAAAACAAGTAATCTCCAGATATCTGTACAATTAGTAGGGCTGAGAATTAACATGGAGAAAACTAAAACCATGAAAATCCACTCACCACCCAAAATCCCCATAACATTTTCTAGGATTGACATAGAAGAGGTCAACACTTCACATATCTTAGCAATATCATAAGCAAAACAGGTGGAACAAACAAAGACATTAAAGCCAGAATAGCAAAAGCTAGATGTGTCTTTGCAACCCTAAGGCTGAGGCTGTTATGGAGATTTCCAAACCCGAGCCGTCCTTTGTAGGTGACAAATCTGAGGAATTGTCACAGGTTGAAGTGTCATTAGAGGAGGTTTTGGAATTAATTGATAAACTTAACAGTAACAAGTCACCGGGATCAGATGGCATTCACCCAAGAGTTCTGAAAGAACTCAAATGTGAAATTGCAGAACTATTAACTATGGTTTGTAACCTGTCCTTTAAATCATCTTCTGTACCCAATGACTGGAAGATAGCTAATGTAACGCAAATATTTAAAAAGGGCTCTAGAGGTGATCCCGGCAATTACAGATTGGTAAGTCTAACGTCAGTACCGGGCAAATTAGTTGAAACAATAGTAAAGAATAAAATTGTCAAACACATAGAAGAACATAAATTGTTGGGCAAAAGTCAACATGGTTTCTGTAAAGGGAAATCATGTCTTACTAATTTATCAGAGTTCTTTGAAGAGGTCAACAAACATGTAGACAAGGGGGATTTGGTGGACATAGTGTACTTAGAGTTCCAGAAAGCCTTTGACAAAGGTCCCACACCAAAGGCTCTTACGTAAATTAAGTTGTCATGGGATAAGAGGGAAGATCCTTTAATGGATTGAGAACTGGTTAAAAGACAGGGAACAAAGGGTAGGAATAAATGGTATATTTTCAGAATGGAGAGGGGTAACTAGTGGTGTTCCCCAAGTGTCAGTCCTAAGACCAATCCTATTCACCTTATTCATAAATGATCTGGAGAAAGGGGTAAACAGTGAGGTGGCAAAGTTTGTAGATGATATTAAATTGCTCAAGATAGTTAAGACCAAAGTAGACTGTGAAGAACTGACAAAACTAAGTGATTGGGCAACAAAATGGCAAATGAAATTTAATGTGGATAAATGTAAAGTAATGCACATTGGAAAAAATAACCCCAACTATACATATAATATGATGGGGGCTAATTTAGCTACAACTAATCAGGAAAGAGATCTTGGAGTCATCGTGGATAATTCTCTGAAGACATCCATGCAGTGTGCAGCGGCAGTCAAAAAAGCAAACAGGATGTTAAGAATCATTAAAAAAGGGATAGAGAATAAAACGGAGAATATCTTATTGCCCTTATATAAATCCATGATACGCCCACATCTTGAATACTGCATACAGATGTGGTCTCCTCATCTCAAAAAAGATATACTGGCATTAGAAAAGGTTCAGAGAAGGGCAACTAAAATGATCAGGGATTTGGAACGGGTCCCATATGAGGAGAGATTAAAGAGGCTAGGACTTTTCAGCTTGGAAAAGAGGAGACTAAGGGGGGATATGAATGAGGTATATAAAATCATGACTGGTGGAGAAAGTGAATAAGGAAAAGTTATTTACTTGTTGCCATAATATAAGAACTAGGGGCCAGCAAATTAAATTAATGGGCAGCAGGTTTAAAACAAATAAAAGGAAGTCCTTCTTCACACAGTGCACAGTCAACCTGTGGAACTCCTTGCCTGAGGAGGTTGTGAAAGTTCGGACTATAACAGGGTTTAAAAGACAACTAGATAAATTCATGGAAGTTAAGTCCATTAATGGCTATTAGCCAGGATGTGTAAGGAATGGTGCCCCTAGTCTCTGTTTGTCAGAGGGTGGAGATGGATGGCAGGAGAGAGATCATTACCTGTTAGGTTCACTCCCTCTGGGGCACCTGGCATTGGACACTGTCGGCAGACAGGATACTGGGCTGGATGGACCTTTGGTCTGACCCAGTATGGCTATTCTTATGTTCTTATGTTAAAGCCAGTCTGGAGAAACAGAAGCCTTGCCCTCAGAACTAAACTTTGAATATTTAACACCATTGTAAAGTCTGTCTTACTACATGGTTCTGAAGCGTGGAGACTTGTCAAGATTGTACTATCTGAACTCCAAGTTTTTTATAAATAGTTGCCATAGGCAAATCCTCAACGTCAGATGGCCAGAAAAAAATCACAAATGAAGACCTTTGCAGGAGGACAAAACAGAAACTGATAGGACAGGAAATTTTGGAACAAAAATGGAGATGGTTAGGACACACATGGAATACAGAACCAAACATCATAACAAGAAAAGCTTTGGACTGGAATCCCCAGGGCAAGAGGCAATGGGGTAGACCAAGGGTAATTTGGAAACACACAACAGAAACAGAACTGAGCGCTAAGATTACAGCAAGAGATTACCAAAAATGGAAGGCAGTGGTGAAAGGCCCTGTGTTCTGTATGAAATAAAGAAGCATAAATAAGTAAGTTAGTTCTTTTGAATTTGGGCTGCGGCCTGGCAAAAAGTAAACATGTTTGTGTGGATGTAGCCAGACAGGTGGGCATCTCCCAAGTAATAGCTCCCCCATTGTTCCCATAAGGCCCCTTGGTACTTTCCATGGAGACATCCTATCTCTGCCAATGTTTAGTTTCTTGTTAGTTTTTTTTCCCCTAACAGCCTCCTTTCATTTAACTCTGTGTAGTCAGACAGCTATCAGGCAGGTAAACTGAGGTACATGCATGAAGAACAAATTAGCTAAAAAGGTTGTGGAATCTCCGACACTGGAGGTTTTTAAGAACAGGTTAGACAAATACCTGTCAGTTGTGGTATAGAATCATAGACTATCAGGGTTGGAAGGGACCTCAGGAGATCATCTAGTCCAACCCCCTGCTCAAAGCAGGACCAATCCCCAATTAAATCATCCAACAGATTTTTGCCCCATATCCCTAAATGGCCCTCTCAAGGATTGAGCTCACAACCGTGGGTTTAGCAGGCCAATGCTCAAACCACTGAACTATCCTTCCCCCCTACTTAATCCTGTCTCAGTGCAGGAGACTGGAGTAGATGGCCTATCAAGGTCCCTTCTAGTACTACATTTCTCTGATAATTCATACAAAATAATACATATCTCTCTCTCATTCTCCACAGTGGTATTTAGTATTAACTAAGAGTGAGATACCACAACAGTCCTCCAGCTCTTGCAATTAATTTAGGCATAAAAAGACTCAACTGCTCAGCCTGAGCCTCAGACAGGCAGAGCTAAATTCTCTACGTCTTGAAAGTAGCTTGAATGCTGGTGGAATTGCAGCACTTTATTGTCTGGAGAAGATCAACTTCTAAACTATTTTATATTTCAGTAGAAGAATGTTTTGGTGGCACTTTAGAGAGATTAAATATGTCTGTGTATGTTAATAAACTACATAGTACTGGTAAAATATTTTAATCAAGGAATGGAGAGAACAAGATGATGATAACACCAAAATGTTGTGTTCATTAGTGAGACAAGGTGGGTGAGGTAATATATTTTATTGGACCAACTTCTGTTGGTGAAAGTAACAAGCTTTCAAGCTACACAGAGCTCGTCTTCGGGTCTGTTTTCATTACTGTAATTTGAAGGTGCCTTCTGACTGATAATGCTTTGAGATAGTTTTTGTCCTGTAAAGCTACGTTAATGTATTTACCCTTGTGTTTCTAATCAAGTTTTCTTCTGTAATTCTCATCTGGAGAAACTATGCTCATCATTAGCCCTGAAGAGAGAACACTTTGAAGTATGTAATTGTATGAAAGTCGTGGGTGTATTAGTCAATTATAGAATGGCTGTGAGCCACCAATAATGTAATGCCATTGTGAAAATGGCAAATGTGACCTTAGGATGTATCAGGCAGGGTATTTCCAGTATAGATAGGGAAGTATTAATGCCATTGTACAAGGCACTGGTAAGACCTCTTCTGGAGTACTGTGTACAGTTCTGCTCACACATGAAGATTTCTAACCCTCAGAGGAGTGAGGTTTTCAAACAGCCTTTCAATAGGAATAGTAGAGATAAGCAACGTAACTATTTTCGGGGTGGATTGATTTAAATCAATGTGATTTTAAACCATGATTTAAACTGGCAAGCAGGAAATCTTGGTTTTCACAATAAATGTCAATCTTGTTTTGCATTTGTACTTTTTTTCTAAAGAAAGGTTGATTCTCATTGGTTGGGAACCATTAAAACATGATGATTTGCAACTAAAGGTAGCCTATGCACTAAATTTGGTGTTACTTTTTGCTAACCAGGAGCATATACTATATCAATAAATGTTTATTTAATCTGTTTATAGCTTCTGCCGCTTCTAGCCTTAGTCCTGTCTGTATGGGGTTGTCTAAGGAATTTTAACATACATTACTTTTTTATGTTAGAAAATGGTGAATGACGCATTGCTCATTTATTAAATGATTAATTTCTTACTCATGATTTGTGTCAAGCTGCATTTGGTTGTAAATAGGAATTAAATTAAAAATGCATAAAAACTGCATTTTAAATTTTTTGTTAGTTAAATATAACTAACTTAAATGTGCTGGACAATAAGGTTTAGCAAAATAGTTTTAAATATAAAAAATAACTCATCTGTTAAACAAAGGAAGTTTATCTGTACTTAGTGAATTGAACTGATTGTTTCTGGTCACCCTGTCCTTCAAGATTTTACAATGAGTAGATCTCATCCTCTCACTGTTAATTCTTTTTCATTGATTAGAAAAGGAAAACAAGCTTTTCTGTGTTTTAACTCCGTTTTTCTCAACTTTGAATGAACCAGTCACTAAACTGAACTAGTTGAATGAACCAGATGAAGAAAATACTCTCTCTGCATCTGCAGAAGAGGTTAATGCTGACAAAAGCTAGTTTATCACTTCAACAAACTCTGTTCTAGGTGCTTAGCCAGTGACTTCCACTAGTTCAGTGGTGTGACTTTCTTTAAAACTTTGGCACCGAACATATACTGCTTGAGTATTTTTTAAACTTAAGTGATTTTACTAGATTATAGTAAATTTAGGTCTTCTTATAGGTTGTCATAACTTCAGATGTAATTTTAAATACTTTTTGTTTTTGCAAATAAAAATGTTTTTAAGTTTAAAAAAATCTTCTGAATTTTAAAGAAAATCATCAATTTTATCCACCCTGACTAGTTTTAAGAAGGAACTTGATAAGTTTACGAATGGAATTAGTTGATAGTTGCCTGCAATAACAGGAGACTGGACTTGATGACCTAGGGGGGATCCTTCCAGTCCTATGTTCCATATTGGAAGCTAACTCCTCGGCTGACCCATCCTGGTCTATTTCTGTGCACCCCCATCAGATATAAGGCCTCTAGCCATTACCTGTCTCGGGAGAATTCACATCTCAACCTTTGTTTCAGGCTGTCTGCAGAATCAGTGAGACACCATTGCATCAGTTTACATTCAGGTCACATTTGAAAAATGTATTTTTGAAACCATGAGGGATAGCAAATTATTTATTTTTAAATGAAAGCTAGATTCTGCAGAATCTGAATATGGCTTGGGGACCAAACAAATATATGTAGTGGGCCAAGGATTTGACAACACTTCTCAAAGAGATTTGTATTGATAGAAGTAACTGGAAACTGGGGCCAAGTCTACATTCTAAACTCTACATCTGTATAACTACATCACTCAGGGTTGTGAAAAATCCACAGCCCTGAATGACGCAGTTATACTGACCTAACTCCCGGTGTAGTCAGCAATATGGGGCTTCTCCTGTTGACATACCTACTGCCTCTTGTGGAGGTGGTTTAACTATGCTAACGGGGGAAGTTCTCCTGTTGGCATAGTAGCGTCTTCACTAAACTGCTACTGCATTTTAAGTGTAGCTCGGCCCTGAGAAGCACGAGTGTAGTCGCGCTGCCAGCACTGCGAGAGCTCTCTCGCAGCGGTGCAAGTACTCCACCTCTCCGAGGGGAATAGCTGCGAGCGAGCGTGCAGCGCTGCAGGCGCTGATTACACTGGTGCTTTACAGCGCTGCACTCGCTGCGCTCGGGGGGGTGCGTTTTCACACCCCTGAGTGCAGCAAGTTGCAGCGCTGTACAGCGCCAGTGTAGCCAAGGCCTCAGTGCAGCTGATTTCTGATCCAAGGAGGGCTGGAAGAGGAGATGCAATCCATACTTAGGCTGCTATTGAGACTTTTTTGATGATATGCTAATGGTGCCTCATCTTGTGGGGTGGGTTTGTTGTTAGGAAAAGTTGCCCTTTACACAAGTGTCTCCTGTGTTTGAAAGGAGGTTTTTACTAGGTAAGTCTATTGTATTGACAGACTTCTTAAGAATAATGTAGGCATTCCAATAAAAGTGAATCTTTCACTAAAGCAATTTATAAAGGTTTACAAGGCTGTGGGGAGGCAAAAACACTCTTGACTATACATACAAAGGCCCAGGGGATCTCAGGACCGTGTTAATAAAACCCTTGTTATCCCTTTGACCAGAAGAGATGGGGAGGTCTCCTTTGCATCTCCCTTTTTATTGGATAGGTTTAAGAGACTCAAAGGAAAAATCCAACAGCTCTACTCTCTCACACTTGCTTTTGGTGTGGGTCAGTCCTGGCGGGGGCCTAGTCTGAGCCAAGGATATTTGCATATGCTATGTTCTCTTTTGTTTTTGTAAGAGGAAAAGCAATGGCAAGATTTCCGGTGTTCATTTCTGAGCCAGCTTTCTGTTTCGCGTGTGTTCCCCTTTGCTGTGGATTTGGTGCAGGAACACATTGGAATTAGACATTTTAAGTGTAAACTACAAGTAAATAAATCATGCATTTCAATTTATCAGACAAATTTTGCTTCATCATTGACAAATGGTCTGGGAGCAGACCGGAGTGTGTTTGTTTGTTTTTGGAATTTAAAAAAAAAAATTCTGTTTTTGAAATTACTCACTCTGTAATTTCTGTGAATAATTCTTGGCCTTTAACTTCTTTGCGAGCAGTTAATTGTGAAATTTCAGTATTCAAGATTTGAGCAGTTTTGAATTGACATATAAGTCACTTGGTATGTTTTCATCTCCTGAGTGGGTGAGCATAACTTTCTGAATCAAATCTCTGTTACAACTGTTTGTGAATGTGAAATTTGCTTCATGTAAATATTTGCTTAAAATATACTGTTTCTGTGAACAAACCTACCAGGAAACTTGATTATTAGAATATTTATGGAATATTACTACAGAGAGGGCATGAACACTGAGCAAATTTGTTTAAGAATTAGGATCAATATTTGTGGGAACCTTTTTGCTATATTTGTCCAGCTCTACAAAGGAAGGAAGGTGTTATATTAATTCTTCTAAGTGCCTTTCAGACAAGGAACTAACAGTACTTAATGTGAACTATTTTAATTTTACCAAGTCCACTGTGAGATAGTTACTTTTACACTTTATAGATGGGTAAGCTGTGACCCAAAATGGCACAGTGGCTGAGCTGGGAATGGATTCCAGTTGCCCTGACTTCCAGTGCTCTGTACTAGTCATTTGATTCAGGGCATCATCAATGCAAAGGGAGCCACTTTTAGAACAAGGCCCCTGAGGTTCTGTTAAAGTCAAATGTACCCCTTATTATCTCTTGTCACCTGAAACATCAGTATACAGTTATAATTTTAGAAATAAGATGCAAATATACTCACTGTTTGGATCTATGGGCTAAATTTGGATTTAAGTTGCACTGTTTCACTGCTCCCCTGAGGTTAATGGAGTGGCTTTAGAGTTGTAGCTGAGAGCAACATTTGGACCCCTGTGTTTAAATGACATCTGAAAACACAACTGCTGAAGCATCTTCCTGGCAGCAACACAATCCGAAGCCCTTTGTGACTTTACAAAAAGATTTTTGGAAGGAGTCAGACAAGTATTTGGAGGGAACCAAAAGTTGAATGGGGGGAGGGCTGGGCCAAGATGGGTCTCATGTTCCTTTTCATATGTTCTTAGGCTTCTGCCAGCATCTAACACTGAAACCATCACATACCCACTTGGTTGCTTAGCTGCTTGTTCTGACAGTTTGGGAGGAAGAAAATTCATGGAGAAGTAATACCATAAGAGGATTTGTACTGTTAAGTAGTTGGGGGCAAGGGAGAGAGAAGGGGAAGGAGGGAATACAGAGTTCCATGATGAAAAATAATCTGTTCATTTCTCTCACATCACTGCCTCTGCAGAGTGCTGATTCCAGTTTAATGCAATGTGATTTCATCTCCATATAGACTAGTAGAATAGCCAAATGAAATCAAGTGGTCATTTGGACTCTAAGAGCTCATGGGCATCAAGATATAAAGCAGAAGGGATGTCTGTGAGTGAGATATGTGGGATCCTATATTGAATCTGTTTCTGTGTATCTTTACACTTACAAAATATCCTTGAGGATCTTAAATACATTCACAAATACCCTGTTTCCCCGAAAATAAGACATCCTCCGAAAATAAGGCCTACTTACAGTTTTGCCTCTCGTTGTAATATAAGGCATCCCCCCGATAATAAGACCTCCCCGATAATAAAGCAAAAAAATGTGTACCGTATTCTTCTTCATTGAAAAATAAGACATCCCCTGAAAATAAGACCTAGCGCATCTTTGGGAGCAAAAATTAATATAAGACACTGTCTTATTTTCGGGGAAACAGGGTATTAATTAATCCTGACAATACCTCTCTGAGGGAGGTGCTGTCCCTATTTTATAGCTGCGTAAACTGAGTCAGAGGGAGGCTTATTGATTTATATAGGGTGGCTCAGTGGGAGTTTGGCAGAGCTAGGAACAGAAGCCAGCAGTCCTGATTCTAGTCAATTGGACTAGCCTATAGACAACACTTGCTCAAAACATTTAGAAGCCTCATAGTCCATTGAAGTCCATGAAAATTCAGTACATGGAAGGGCTTATCAGACGATGTGCTGAATAGTGAAGAATAAAATAATTAACTAAAACATATCAAAAAATGTAAATTGAGCCATAACATTTATCATTCTTCAGAATGATAAAAAGTAATCTATTTAACTTCACTTGTGTGAGTGCTTCATTGAGTGCCTTCTCCAGGAGTTTAGCTTGCGTACAGAAAGCAGGGCATGGCCTGATGTTAATAATTTAACTGTGCAAAAGTTTTTTTTGCACATGATATGTGATAATAGATGTCTGGTTTCAATCCGCTTACTCTCCATTAGACTGGTGAAACCTCCCTCCGCTCACTTGTGCTCAGGTAATTCCCACTGGCATCATTACCTGATGGTACTGTCATGCTAAGTCTGCTCTTGCACGTCTGTTTTGTTCCTGGTTATGTTTATAGAAAGCGTTTGCACTGTTTTAATCACCTATGCCTGGATGTTGTTTTAATTTTTTCTTCACTTGTACTGTAGCTTTTACAACTTCTGAACAAAGTGGAGCTGCTGTTCTTACTGACAATTGGTGGGATGAACCCATTATGTTCAATATGCCTAAAAATGAGTTCACCAAGGAAAGAGATGCAGTGCTCTGTTCTCAGGGCTCAGGACTCTGTTTGCATACATAGAGCTCATTAAGGGTAGACATCTCAGCCTGCAGAGAACCTGAAGAGGTGGAAACTTTCAGCTCGCAACTATTTATTTATAGCTGTATTTTCTCACACGATTGCTGTTTTGTAGAAATGTACTCAGTACCCTGAGAGTTTCAGAAATGAGAGAACAGGAAGTCGCCAAGATCAGGGGTTGCAAGTTAGTGAAGAACAAAGCCACAGTAACCTATAGTAAATAAATAAAGTAGAAACTGGTAAAAGTCCGGTCCCCATAGCTAGGTAGAGTTTGCAGTGTGCTCCAGACTCTACAGTTTTCTTCACGGATGCAGATTTCCCCAGCAGCTAAGCATGAGCTGGGTTCTGAGGGCTCCCTGGGGCTGCTTTACAAGTCATTACACTCATTCTTTAGGTGTGACTTACAGCATATTGGGCTATTTTGGTAACATCTTTCCTCCTACAAATTCTAGAACATATTAAATTCCTGTGATGATGATGTTTGGATACAAAAAATGCTGCCTCAGTCACATGCCCACCTGTAGTACATAAATACAGCCCCCAGGTGATTGATTTCTTTTTCCCTTCTCCTCCAAGTTCCCATGTCATACATTCTGTGCTTTACTGGAGAGGAGAGATTAAAATAATGGATAAACATCACAGGATGGGAATTTACCATGTTTGGCCAGTAATTAGCTCCTGGGAAATGAGTTACTGCTACTAATCGCCACTTTTATTTCTTGGCATTACAGCCTTGAAGCCTTAAACGAGATTTAATAAATGAAGTTAAACCACTAAAGCAACATGCCCTAATAAATGCTCAATCTGCAATTAAATCTCTAGGCAGCAAATTTGCTGGACTGTCTCCCAGCCTCATTACCCTGGAGAATCACATGAATTCATCCTGTCAGGCTCAGCAGAGGTACCAAGAGGGGAAAGTTAATTCACATTGCTGTGCTTCAGTTTCCCCTGATCAGAGATGTCACTGCTTGCTCCTTTACACCTGCGATATTGGAAGTTCAGTTGCACAGTCACAAATTGCATTGGCTGGGTTTCCCACCGTGGCCATCAGGGGGAGGATTTTAATTCATTCCTTGAGTTCTTGATTCCACAGACCCTTCAAATAGACACTCCAGAGGACTATATAGAGAGAGAGAGCCTATGGGCTTCTGGGAAAGGCAGCATTAATGAAGAAAGGGCCAAAGAAGCTAAATTGTTGGGTTTTTTTTAAAGTGTCTTTTTTCCCTTGTGAATGGCTGAGGATTCTAGGAGCAGCAAAATGTCACCAGCTATGGCTGATTCCTCCTCCATGAACTTCACAGACGCCACTTAGCCTTTATTGACACCATCTTCATGTCTGAGGCTGAAGGTGATTGTGCCTTTGCTGGTACAACGGGCCCTAGAGCAGTGGTTCTCCACCTTTCCAGACTACTGTACCCCTTTTAGGAGTCTGATTTTCTAAGTTTCACCTCATTTAAAAACTTCTTATAAAATCAGACATACGAATACAAAAGTGCCACAGCACACTGTTAATGACAAATTGCTTACTTTCTGATTTTTACCATATAATTATAAAATAAATCATTGTACCTACATTTCAATATATTGTATATAGAGCAGATAAACAAGTCATTGTGTGAAATTTTAGTTTGTACTGACTTCACTAGTGCTTTTTATGTAGCCTGTTGTAAAACTGGGCAAATATCTAGATGAGTTGATGTACCCCCTGGAAGATATCTGAGTACCCCCAGGAGTACATATACCCCTGTTTGAGAACCATTGCCTAGAGTATGGATACCTATCTTTCTCCATACCTATATACTACTCCCCCCCACCCCAAAAAAATTTTTTTTGGGGGGATAAGTATTTAGAATGGCCATTCTTGTCCCCATGTATCAAAGGTGCTTAAACAGGAGCCTTTGAAATATGTAATAGATCATTTCTTTCCTGTCAAATTCCCTCCTTGAATTTGTTCTTCTCACCTAATATTGCTCCGAGGCAGGGATTTTAGATTGCGTTTCAGAATAGTTGTACTGTCATCCTACATGTGTTTGCAGGAGCCTCTGTAAATATGAAGATTATGAATTAAAGATGTAGGATTTTTAAGTGTGAAATCACTTATTGACCAGACCTTAGGCCCACTAGCCAAGCAAGAAAGAGGGATGCAGTTTCCTCCCAACTTACAGGGTATTTCAGAACCAAAATTCACAGGATGCAATTCTAGACCCATTAAGGTTTCAGTAAAATACAGGAGCAAAAGTGCTCTCTTGCGATGTGGAAGGAGCTGGGTAAAGTGCAGGCAAACTTGCCATGGTATCTACGTGCCTAGGTCATTTGCAGAAGTGAATGGAGATTTCATCAAAGGCTATAAATACTCTTGCTCCATGGCAACTTTGCTTCTCCACTCTAACAGCTGTGACTTGAGCTTGGAAAATATTAACATGATGGCAGAAAAAGCAATGTTCATGTGTCAGAGTTGTAAATTAATGGAATTTTGGTAGGTGGTAATTTCAGTCTCTGGAATAATTACTATTGAGGATTTGTAAAGTTCCATAAAGTATTCCAGAATTAGTGTAAAACTCAAGCACACATGTCTACTCATTTATACATGTATATCCCATGTGTGTGTGTGTGTGTGTAACTTCCACTAGCTCCAATTAATTTAATACCTTTTATGGAATCCTCACTAGGAATAATATTTATTCCATATACATACTCTCTTTCTCTCGATTCCTGGTTAACTGACTATGTTGGGAAGAGGCCCAAAATATTTGGATAAATGGACTTCTGTAAAGACAGTACTGTTGTGTGATAAAACAAAACTTGCATGCAGTGAGCCAACGTGGATAACCTGGAGGATTGGATAGATGAAGTTCAGTTAATTGACGTTTATGGGATGGTCTGTGCTAAGATCTTTCCGTTTGTTGGTTTTACTAGATTAAAATTTGTCCTGACTAAATAAAACATTAACAGTAATTGCTGGAAATTATCATTATTCAGATGGTTAAAATGCTTGATTCTGAAGTTAGATACCTATTGTTTATGTACTCTGACCCGAATTTCAGCTTATGCAGCATGGCCAAAATTTCTTGTCTGAAGCTACAACTGAAGAAAGATGTCTGCACCATAAATAGCCTTTCTCCAAATACTACTTCATTAATTTCTGACTAATCTGAAGCATTCTCTCCATCTATGAGCAATGCAGCAGTGCTCTTCCCCAAGATCTTGTTGTAAATTGCTCAGATTGGCCTTATGGATTCAAAGAGCTTGATGGAGTGTACAGAAAGCTGCTATATCAACTCCTCAAGGGAACAGGAAAAGGATCCCGGTGCCCAGGATTTTGCATAAACTGAGCTCATTAAATTAACCAGATCAGTTGGTAGAAATTCTGAAGATACGGAAATTTTTTCAGTTCCTGTACATTTATTTATAGCTACATTTTCTGTCAAGCAATTGCCTCTTTAGATTCTCCACATCTCCTTTAAAGGTTTTTAAAAAGGATTGAAATAAGAAAAGGTGCTAAACTCACAGGAGATAGAGACAGAAGGGGACAAATTGTATCCTTGGGTATGTGTGAGTGGCTACCATTGAATTAAATAAGAAATCCTTGTTTGTATCCTGGGGAATGATTTTGTGATTAGGGAGGTTTTACCCTTGGCCAGACCCTGCAGTCTTTGCTCACTCTTTTCTTGAGCAAAGGTGTTTGAAGTTAGTGAGGATTCTGTCTGCAACAAGACATCAGGATTAGACTATAGGAGTAGAGCTATTGCAGTACCTCTGAGGAATGGAATCTGATGCTTCTCAGGGTAGATTGGGATGATCTGAAATGCATTAGACCTTGGTGAAATAGACATGCCAGAGCTTCAGTGAGCAGAATATTGTTTATTTACATTCAATGGGACAAATCCTATGATCCTTGTTCTGTTTATACTTGCACACATTGAAGTGGATGGTAATTTGACCCTGTAGAGCTCTCATGATTTGGCCCATTGTCTATAGACTGGGGTCCTACAAATAATATGTAATCTGTGATTGCAGGGAGATTATTCCTCGTGGACTGTGAGCTGAAGCAATTTGGTTTTAGTAGTTCAAAGGTTGTTACTGTGCTGTTATCATTGAAAAAATACCTAGGGGTGTTTGATGATTTAACCCCTGTATGAGACAGCTTATTCCAGAGAAAAACCGAATGTGTTAAATTGTCATGAACCTCAGAGATAATGAATTGATTTCATACTGTTTATTCTGCTAGATCTGAAAGTGAGTAATTGAATAAATGTTTAAGTCTGAATCTTTAATTTGACTATAAATATGTATAGTAATTAACAAGGAGGAAGGAGATGTTCTTGAGAGTCACCTTGAGAAGAGAATAACCATGCACGAGGTATGCTTAGGAATCAGAAAAGTAATTACGATATCTAACCTCTGCCACCAAGTGGTAGTTTGATATCATGCCTATCAGCATGGTCACAGCCTGAGGAAGTCTGGCAGCCAAGGCTCAGCATTAACCAGGAGACACACTGCCATGGCTTCAGGGAAACAAGATCGCTTCTCCCAGGCAGGGACAAATGCACCAGGGTGCTCTTTGGGAAGTGGGTTTTTTAAAGTTTCTCCAGCACAAAACAATTAGTCAAAGCAAGAGTCTCCACATACAGTTTCAGGAGAAAATTTCTGCTTCTAGCTTTGTTTTTAAAATAATGAATGGACCTGGCAGTGTCTGCCAGCGGGGGTGGGGGCAAAGGGGTCCTGATAATGTTTGAGTGCTCAGACACGAGGGATTGGCCAAAGCAAAAGATCTGTTCTAGGAAAATTAACCTCCCCTCTTCTGCCCAAAACTCTTGGGCAAACAAGCATAAGAAACTAGGAAGAGGAAGGGGTGAGGGAGGAAGATGGGCTGAGGTGAAGGAGATGGGAAAAAGGGAAAACCCCAAGTGTCTCTTCTACACTGCACTTGCCTCTGGCTCTGCTATTGATAGGAAGTGTGGAAGCTGGTATGTGGACCACTTCCAGGTATTTTTACCAACATGTCTGTAATAAGGGTGTGATGCACAGGAATGCTGGTATTTATTTCCTTGTGGCAGACAGTCGGAGCAAGATTAGGTGACATGGTGGTTTAAAAAACAACAACTTGTGCCTGCTCTACATTTGCACTCCCACCATTGGGGCAGAGAAATGTGAGAGGGAGGATTCTTTTTGATAAATAAGGATTATTTATTTCCGTCCTTCACAGAAGTGGTGGGGGTGTAAGTATTGAATTATAATGGCAAAAGTAATAACAAAAGTCCTATTTAGATTTAATGTAACTGAGCCAGTCCCTGGGGCTTGCCATACAATGACACATTCTCATTGATGTAAATGGGTGTGACCTGCATCCTGTATTTAAGTCCCCAATACTGTTAGTTGCAAGGCAGGCTGGTCCAGTGATTAGAGCCCTAGTTGGGGAGATACAGTTCAATTCCCAGCTCTATGGCCTGGGGCTCAGCCAGTCCCACAGGGATGTTGGAATAAATATGTTAAAATGATGAGAGCAAGAACCTATGCTCTGTCTGGGATTTTGGGAGGCAGCAGCTCTTCTGCTGAACTGGAATGAACTTGTTGTAGGAGCACATCCGTATCTTACACTGAGTCAAGAAACATTAGTGCACAGAACTCTTCCCTCCCTCCCTCCAGAGTTCCCATACACCCTGTGCCGCATGTATAATTCAGCAGCAATACATAATTAAAGGTCTATACAGCCACACTTACTTTCATATATTTAAATTATTTGGCAGACAGTAGGGGAACGTTCCTCCTGGCCTAGGCCTTTGCATTTCCTACCATGTGTTAAAGAGGTGGAAACACCAGGTTTGATCTCTCAGGAGGCAGCTGGGAACCAGAACTGAAATATAGATTGTTAATAATCAATGATCAGGATCGATTTTTACTAGAACAACATGCAACTGGTGACCATTGTGCATGACCAGAACACCAATAATGCTGTGTATGGTACAGAGCTGAGTGAAGAACATGCAACAAATCATCAGACCTATTGCTTATATTTATATATACACACACAGCATTATTGGCATTCTGGTCATGCACAATAGTCACCAGTTGCATGTTGTTCTAGTAAAAAAAAATTATATACAATTGTATTGGCTAGGGTGTGTCATGGACTGGGGTGTGGGTGGTCATGCCTTGTGGTCAGAGCCAGGGGTCAGGAACCAGGAGTAAGAGCCTATAGTCAAAGCCATGATCAAGAACCAAGTAGGGTTGGAGCGGAGCGGAGCAGAGCAGAGCAGGAACAGGTTTGGAACAAGGCAGGCACAGAAGTGATCACAGCTGCAGGCATAAGTATTGAGCACCTAGTGACCTACTGCTGGGCTTCAGAGCACACCTGCTGGTTCCCCTCAGCCAATTAGGTGGGTTGGCCAATCTGGCGGTTCTGCTGTAGCTTACCTGTGTTCATTAATTTTGTCCCTGACACCATGATATTCTCATGTTTTATGCAGCTTTTCACAATTCTTTTTTAATTTTGTTATTAAATGGTTCATGGTCCACAGATCATTCACGCAGGCAGTTTTTAGGGGGTGGACTGGTTACATACATGTGGTTATTGTTTTTGTTTTCTGATTGATTGCTGAACATGCATCATTCAACGGTCTTGTGATTGTGATTTTTACAGTGAAATGTACACTTCGAAATCCACCATCCAAGCATAAAATTGTGACTTTTTATGAGTTTGTGTCCTGATAAAACCCAAAATGCTTGTGGAAAGTGAAGACAAAAAGGTGAATATGGTTAAGCTGAAATTGGCTTTTTAATTCAAATAAATAATCTTGGATCTTCTCCACTATTCACTCAGTTCTAATTCTATTTAACACTTAAGTGGTAGGGGGAGATTAATTATCTAATTTAAGATGCCATCACTCGGTATTGATCCAGTAAACACCAGATATTACTAAGTAAATTAGGGTTACCATACGTCCGGTTTTTCCCGGACATGTCCGGCTTTTTGGTAATTAAACCCCTGTCCGGGGGGAATTGCCAAAAAGCCGAACATGTCCGGGAAAATGCCGGCCGGGCACTTCCCCTCCCGCGGCTGTTCTGCTCCTCCCCTGACTCTTCGGCTCTGTTTAAGAGCCAAGCTGCCCGAGCACTATGGGCTTCAGGCAGCCCCCTTGCCTCCGGACCCCAGCCGCCGGCCGGGCACTTCCCCTCCCGGACTCCGGCGGCGCAGGGTCCGGAGGCATGGGGGCTGCCCGAAGCCGGTAGCGCTGGGGCAGCTCGGCTCTTAAACAGAGCCGAAGAGTCAGGGGAGGAGCAGAGCCTCCGGCCACGGCGGCTCTGCTCCTCCCCTGACTCTTCGGCTCCGTTTAAGAGCCGAGTGCTACGGGCTTCGGGCAGCCCCTATGCCTCCGGACCCTGCGCCGCCGAAGCCCGGGAGGGGAAGTGCCCGGCCGGGGGCGCAGGGTCCGGAGGCATGGGGGCTGCCCGAAGCCCGAGCGCTACCGGCTTCACGGTTTGCCGGGCAGCCTCCAGACCCTGCGCCCCCGGCTGGGCGCTTCCCCTCCTGGGCTCCAGGTGCGCTGGGGAAGTGCCGGCCGGGGGCGCAGGGTCTGGAGGCTGCCCAGCAAACTGTGAAGCCGGTAGCGCTCGGGCAGCCCTTTTCGCGTGGCTGGGAGTGGGAGGGAGGAGGGGGCGGGGCTGGGGCAGGGTGGGGAAATGGGCGGGGCCAGGACCCCGTGGAGGGTCCTCTTTTTTTATTTGTTAAATATGGTAACCCTAAGTAAATAAATAATCCTAGCTCTTTCACTGACTCCTTCTGTGGCCTTTGTCAGACCCTTGACCTTGGCCTCATTTCCCCCAACGGTGAAATAGGCATAACACTGATTTTGCTCCCTCCCACAGGGGCTGTGAGGATTTAAGACTGGAGTCTGGGAAAGCATTGTCTGGTGTGAAGGGCCTTGTTCTTGAGGTGTTGAATGCGCATTACTTTCTAGAGATTTGATTCTAAATATTTTTATTATTGGGCTTGATCCTGAGGAGTATTGAGGGCCTGCATGTCCCACTGCACTCAGTGGCAGATGTAAGTACTCAGCGCCTCACGGGTTCAGAGATATTGTTATTCAGGTTGCTTTTCAGTAGCTTGTTGTTTGGCAACAATTTTTACAAGCTCTTAAAACAAAAAGCCAAGTCAGTCCAGCTTCTGTGTCGTACGTGCCCACAGTGCTGGGCCACAGTGCCTGACTATCTATATTAGTCTTGCTGTGTGATGCTGCGGAAACTGCACAGAAACATACGTGTTAAATTTTTCATTAGCCTTCCTCACATCAGAGACTTGGTATGACCCGCCCGGCTCCAAAATAGAAACAGAGCTCGCTGTAATGTTCCTCTTTGGGGTGGGAAGTTCTACCAAATACGTTACTGTCTTTTTTGGTCTGGATTTCAATTATATTGGAGCTTATAGGCTAGGGAGGATATTAGACCGAGTGTTTGCTAGAAAGATTTCACCATCCAGCTTTTTTGTTGTTGTAGTAATATGTCTGTAATATTATATATATATATATACACACACACACACAATATATATATATATATATATATATATATATATATATATATATATATATATATATATATATATATATACACAACAATGTGTGTATGTTAAATCAGTGCTTGTGGGGGTCCTGAATGAGAGCAGGGCATTGTTGCATTAGTGCCTTAGAATAAGGGAAGGACCCTGCCCCAAAGAGCTTACAATCTAAATAGACCAGACAGACTAAGGGGTGGGGGGAAACGATAGAACATAAGCAGTGAACAATATGAATGTTGGCAAATGTTGTGTTAGTGCCATTGTTGTGGGGTTTTTTTCCTGGGGAAGGAGAAGGGGGTTGTTGCAGGGAATTAGTAAAACAGAAAGAGAGAGAGGGACACTGAAGGTAAAGAGGTAAAGGGATAGAGGAGACGGGAGAAGAGAAAGGGACCGAATGGCTAGGTAGCAGTTCTGCAGAAAAGGACCTAGGGGTCACAGTGGACGAGAAGCTGGATATGAGTCAACAGTGTGCTCTTGTTGCCAAGAAGGCTAATGGCATTTTGGGCCGTATAAGTAGGAGCATTGCCAGCAGATCGAGGAACGTGATCATTCCCCTTTATTCGACATTGGTGAGGCCTCATCTGGAGTACTGTGTCCAGTTTTGGGCCCCACACTACAAGAAGGATGTGGAAAAATGGAGGGCAACAAAAATGATTAGGGGTCTGGAGCACATGACTTATGAGGAGAGGCTGAGGGAACTGGGATTGTTTAGTCTCCAGAAGAGAAGAATGAGGGGGGATTTGATAGCAGCCTTCAACTACCTGAAGGGGGGTTCCAAAGAGGATGGAGCTCGGCTGTTCTCAGTGGTGGCAGATGACAGAACAAGGAGCAATGGTCTCAAGTTGCAGTGGGGGAGGTCCAGGTTGGATATTAGGAAAAACTATTTCACTAGGAGGGTGGTGAAACACTGGAATGTGTTACCTAGGGAGGTGGTGGAGTCTCCTTCCTTGGAGGTTTTTAAGGCCCGGCTTGACAAAGCCCTGGCTGGGATGATTTAGTTGGGAATTGGTCCTGCTTTGAGCAGGGGGTTGGACTAGATGACCTCTTGAGGTCCCTTCCAACCCTGATATTCTATGATTCTATGATTCTATGAAAGGAAGGGGAGCATCGAGGGCAGATGGAGCGAGGCTGAGGTGAAGTGACTGTGAAGTTGGGGTAGGAGGAGGCTGGAGCAAATAGCCAGTCAGCAGAGGGGAGAGACTATTGTGACACACTGTAACTCAAAACACTTAAAATCTGTAGTTAATACATGTATTTTAATGTTTCACTTTTATCAGTGAGCTTGCCTAAAGTGCTTGGGGCATCTGTTCAGATTACAAAGGCTGGGGCATGTCCACTACCCTTTGAAGGAGTGGCGAACTAACTAATGAGCTTACGTTGCTCAAGACCGTCTTGATCCGTGTAAGACAGTACATTTCTGGAGTGCAAGGCTGGGCGGATTTGCTGGTGTCTCCCTGTGTATAATTCATGAGTAGCTGTGAGAGCCTGCATGTAACTGTGGGTGTGCCTTCACATGCTAACGGTTGTGTGAGAGCGAAGCCTGAAGGGGCTGCTTGTAACTAGCAGAGCAGTGTGAGAGGTACCCTGATCCAGAAAGCTAAAGGGGACACAGCAGTCCCACAGTTCAGGTTGTACCCCAGGGTGTCTGGTGGGCCTTGCCCACCTGCTTAGGGTCTACTGATCACCATATTTGGGTTCAGGAAGAAATTTTCCCCAGGTCGGATTGGAAGAGACCCTTGGCTTTTGTTTGTTTTGGTTTTGCTTTCCTCTGCAGCATGGGGCACAGGTTACTTGCTGGTTTACACTAGTGTAAATGGTGGATTCTCTGTAACTTGAAGTCTTTAAATCATGATTTGAGGATTTCAGTAACTCAGCCAGAGGTTATGGGCCTATTATAGGTGTGGGTTGGTGATGTTCTGTGGCCTGCAATGTGCAGGAGGTCACACTAGATTATCATGATGATCCCTTTTGGCCTTAAAGTTTATGTAGCTGAGTCTGTAATGGCGCCACTGCAGTGCTTCTAGTGAAGACTTAGCCTAAACGTGACAAGGCTGGATTTTGCTCCCACTTCCATCTCCGTTCCCGGGAGACAGGGAGGTTCTGGGTCATTTGTGTTTCATTTGTTCCTGTTGATTTTCCATCTGTGGGAATGTCCTTGAATCTTGCCCTTGTGTGTAGGAGGGCCAGAGCTTGCTCTCTTCGGTGGCTTTTGTTAAGGTTGTGGGCAGAGCCATTCTGAATTTCCTTTTTCCTCCAGGCTTAGGAGTTTCCATGGGATTTTGTGGTCACACTACCCTCCTTCTTGCAAGGCAACTGCCATGATGATTAAGGCTGCGAGTCTGTCACAGAGGTCACGGATTCCATGACCTCTGTGACTTTTGCAGCAGCTGCTGCTGGCTCAGGGGCTGCCTGAGCCGGGCAGCAGCAGTTTGAGTGCATGGGAGGGGGTTCAGGGTTAGGGGCAGGGGGTTAGAGGGTGTGGTGGGGCACTTACCTCGAGGTGGGGGGCTCACCAGCTCCCACTGGTATGGCCCTACAGCTCCTCCTAGGTGGAGGGGTTCTGCACGCTGCCCACGCCCACAGGCCCCGTCCCTGCAGCTCCCATTGGCTGCGGTTCCTGGACAATGGGAGCAGCGCGCGTAGCCCCGTGGCCCCTCCACCACCTAGGAGCTGCAGGGACATGCGGAGCCATGTAGGGAGCCCCTGCCAACCCTCCCCCCAGCAGCAGCGGGAGTCCCAGGCCGCGCATTGTGACGCGCCCTCCCCAGCACCAGCGGGATCCTGGGCCACCTCCCACAGCACCTGCAGTGCCCCTGAACCGCCACCCCCAAGCACCCACGGCCCCCCGCCCAAGTTTTAGTTAAGGGTATATAGTAAAAGTCATGGACCAGTCACTGGCTGTGAATTTTTGTTTACTGCCCTTGACCGGTCCATGACTTTTACTAAAAATACCGGTGACTAAAACATAGCCTTAATGATGATCATTCGTTATTCTGTTTGATCTATGTGCAGTCTTTGACCAGTTTCCTCAATATGAATGGTCTGTTGTCTCCACCCTCATGGGGGATGGAGCAGTTAGAACTGTCTGTATATTGTGGGGGGATATAGCTTTACCCAGACGGACATGCAAGTTCTGTCCTGTGTTGCAGAAGTTTGAGTTCCAAGTTCTTCTGGTTTCCTTTGGCCAGTTTTGCTTCTGCCTGGTATATATGAAATGTCCTTCTATTTATCCTAAATGGAAGGTAAATGCATGCACTGGACTCAGAAATATATTTATTCTATGTCTTTTTGGTATAAACAGACTTTCTCCTTGTTTAGAATCTGTACGCTGTCTGTTCCCAGCAAGCTTCCTGCTTCATTTCAGGAGCAACCCAGATAACTCAGATTCTTGCATTCTGGCTGGTTACCTTTCAGCATAAAGCAATGCTAAGTCAAAGGACATTGTCAAAGCAATTTGCACTTTTCATTGTGAATGTCAAAGCACTCTATAGCCAATTTCCCCTTTTATCTGTTTGCAATGTTCACAATATTTTAAAATGTGGCTGTTTTGAAGAATAAAAAGCCTTAATGCATTTTTCTTAAAACATACCTATGTCCCCAAAATCACAACCAATTGTACAGTAGCAAAGCAGCCAGCTTCTCTCACTTCTCATGCACAACCCTTCAGTAACAAATGAGTGTACATAACACCAGCGTTCTGTACAACTCTGGGGGGGGGAAATCTGCTTCCACGTAAGATAAAAGTGGAAAATCTGGTAAGGAGACATTTCAGAGTCCAGCCTCTGAGCCTCCATTATTCATCTGCTCTGCTCTAGATTTATTAACAATGGGGCAGCTAATAGCAATATTTGACTACTTAGCATTATATCCGCTGCTTGAAGTGGTCTCAGTCAGAAGCACTTCTTTCAGAGAAGGCATCTCTCAAGTGTCCTAGGACTTCATGTTGTGAACACCAGAAGCCTTAAATTTTGGATCTTAAATTAGATCCAGGATAAAACTCCAGGAAAGACACTTTTAGAAATTGAGAAATATTTAACCTTTAACTGTTTGTGGATACAGAAGGGTTAGGAACATTTACTGTAGAATTAAGAACAAAGATGAACAATGAGGGAGAAATGCGAAGCTGTCCCTTCATAAAGAGGACTGTTAAAGTGTCTCCCCCACTGTACAAATATCCCCTTGATGAGGAAGAATTGCAAAACAGATTAATTAATCAGTTACAGTGCCAGGAGAAAGGGTAACAGACATTTCTCCTCTTGTGGCTTTGGTTAGACAGACATGGAAGTTTTAAACTCTTGTTTCCACTTTGGAGTTTGTTTTCTATAAGACTGCTTCTCCAGGTAGGATATATGTCTAAAACTAAAATGAGAAAGTTCCTTTCTCATTCTTGTCAATTTTTCTTTTGCATCTAAAACAATTAATATAGGTGAGCTAATGGGAGAAGCGGGTGCCTCATTACAATGAATTTTCCGTATGAATATTCCCAGTCATTTCTATATAAGCTCCACTGGAGTGAATTCAGGATTTCCGTCATCATGGATTAATTTTGATACTGGATTTAGGTAATGATTCTAGCCAGTATTCCAGTGTGCCACACTGGGAACTGCTGGGGAACAGAGTTGAAATGGAGGACAGATTAAGAGGAAAATAAGTTGTTTGATTTGGGGAGATACTGTTAAGAACATCAAAAAGCCCAGGTGATATTCTCTAGGGAAGTCATCTGAGTGCTTGAGAATGTCTCTCTCTGTACTTAAATTTGAAATTGTCTCATGCATTTTTCTGTCTCTAACCCTTGCTATCTCTTCCTTGGTAAAGTGTTTAATAGAATTAGGACAAGACCAGAATAGAAATCGCTATCTGGACATGCTGACTGTGATCAATGGGTTATAAAATGTAGTGGAAGTTTATTAACCTTTTAAGGGTGAGATGAGATTCACTTCACAGAAGCTCTGGCAGTTTCCAACAGACATGCCATCCCTCCTCTTTTCCTTTCAGAAGCCCCTTGTATTTCTCCCATTTCTTGCCATGTTTATTAGGCTTTGGTTTCTTCCTGAGTACAGAATCTGCTTTCCAAACAGATCCTATGAATGAGGCAAGATTGCAAAGTTAGCAGGAGAAGAGCTGAATACCCAAGGAAGAAAAGAGCCCTGTTACTGCCTAATCAGGTGGTGGCTTTTGTGTCTTCTCTTCCGGTGTTCCCAAATCCTGGTAGTGAGCTTGATATTCCATCCATTCACTTCACAACAAATTTTTAATAAAGTGGCATTTGAACCAGTAAAGTCTGGGAACTGTTGGATGGACCCCCGTCCTGACTCCCTTGAAACAGTAAGCAGCCAGCATATTGTGCAGGTGATTTAGCAGTGCCATGTGCGTACAGAGAAAGCTGATGCATCTATGCACACAGGAAACCTGACTCTGATTTTTGTAGCCATGGGACACTTTGGCATAATGGCTGAGAGATAAGAGTCTTTGGGTGGGATTTGTATGGGAAGAGGTTAGTGCACTGATGAAGCAGGAAGGGGAGGGCCTTTCATGCATAGAGGACAGACTGGAAAAAAGGCATATGGATGGGAGTGGGAAGTGACAATAAATGGGCCAGCATCACACTTGGAGCAGAGGGGATACATGATAAATGTGAGATTAGAGATACAGGCAGGAATGAAATTAGGTAGGGTCTTAAAGGTGAGGGCAAAAACTTGTCATATTGTTCAGAGATCATCTCTGGGACCCAATCCTTTCATTTTTGTGGTGCAAGGTGATTGGATACAGATAAAGTGAATGGAGAGGCTAAGGCTAGTGGTGGTGGAATGGTGGGGACCAGAAACTCTCCCAAATCAGGTGCTGGGTGAAGAGACATGAGCAAAAGCTCAAAGGAGCCTGGGATTTCACAGGCAGATAATCTGCCGGTAGTTTGGGATTCCCAAATCTTTTACTGTTTTGACTGGTGGACTAAGGGAGTATAGGGTGTTGGGGAGGACTGTCTAGGGAGAAATTTGAAAAAGGGAGGGAAGTGCTAAAAGAAATCTGTCCATCGAAACTGTAGCAAACAGTTAAACCCAGTGCTGGATGGTATGGAAAATGCTGAGCTTCTCAGCTCTGAGTGTCTAGTGTTTAGTAACTGCGGAAAAAATGCAAATGATGGTGAGCATGGATAAAATCAATACCTGAAATGCACATTACAAATGGAATTGAAGATTTAAGGCCTCCCAGTAACACAACTGCTGGTTCAGATTGTGTACAGTATATCTAGCAAAGGACACCCTGGCACCAGGACTGGAGTGCAGAGTACAGAGACACCCTTTTATAGATAAATAAGGTTGTTTGTGCAACACTGGTACAGCTGGAAGCTCTCTCCCTCATCCAGCAACTCTCCCCACCCCTCAAAATCCACCTTCCCGAACATCCTGTCACAACGTTTCTGGCACTTTCAAGGTTGGGTTGCTCTGCTAAACACTGCAAGGTAATTTTGTGATGGGAGTAAGTTTGCACCCTCTCCCTTATTGTACAGATGGTGATTACTAAGCTTCAGAAGCCTCCTGTCTGGTGTGATGACAATGCTTAATGCCTTCCCTTTATGGGATACCTTCTGTTTAAACCTCCTACCTTGGGAGGCGGGGGAAAGGGAGTTTTTTAGTTTTTTTAGCTTCTTTTAATGTGATTTTTAGCAGCTGGAAACTAGGAGAAGAGTCTGCACCATGTGACCAGTTAGCTCTCAAGTGCTCCACTAACCTCAGTTTGGAAACCACTTATCAGTAAAATGCCATGCATAGCTGTCTAAGCAGTACCATGCCATGCCTGAGTAGGAAACTGAGTCATTTGGTCCAATATCCAGCCTCCTGCTGAACAGGATCGGATCAATGACCCATCGAATTCAGTATCCTGCCTTGTTGTGGATCATTTGTCCATCCAATGTGGGACCCTATACCTCACAATGCCAAGCAGTCTACCTGCTCAGTGTCCCTCTCCTTCTAGCGGCCAGCACTAGCTGAAATCATTCTTCTCCTGACAGATCATTACAGTAAACAATTTCACAGCATGAAGTTTGCCAGCAGTGGGACTGTCACTTTATTTTTTTTCCTTCACACTTTGCTTCTCACACCTCAGGCTCCTCACTGTACTGTGCTCTTGTCATTGCTGCAAGAAAATAAAATGAAACTGCATCTTTCCATCTACTGGTCAGAGAAGTGGTAAAAATAAAAAAAACGTGCATCATCCATTGTTATTTAATGGACTGAAACTGGCTTATTAATAACCCCATACCCTTGGCTTGTAGCATGAATCCCCTCACTATGGCATGTGCCTCTCCATTTGCTGGAATGTGAAGGGATCAAACTCCTGAGCATTTGTTTACCTTTATTATGGTCCAAAGCCCCTGGTAGCCAATTTGGGAGTCTTTCCATTGACTTCAGTGGGCTTTAGATGATGCCCTAAATGTTCTCCTGACTGCAGCATACTCTTACAAATTAGTGATCTCTGCTACTTGCACAGTTGGCTGCTTCACAGTCTTGGCTTCCATCAGCATCCAGGGATATACCTTTTACTACTTTCTCTCACTTTGATTCATCCTGCCCCCCTTTCCCTGGCCTTGTAGTGCCTCCATCCTGGACCATTATATCTCCACCTGGCCAAGCTGCAGAATGCCCTCATGGATCGTTTTCCACATACTCCAACCATTCTTGTTAACTAAGATATGCAGCAACTCACTTCCCCACGCACAAACTTTCTGGCTGCTGAGGGCTTTGGTCCTAATTTGGATGTGAGCACTTGAGCACTGTTCATGGGATGAGCTGACCTTTAGGTGTTGAGCATACTAGTTACGTGAGCTGACACCCTGGCCTGGCCTCCTAGTGTGTGTGTATATAACTATACTCTGAGCTCCTTGTTTAACTAGGAGGGGAAAATGCCATTTGTCACCGTTCTTTGCATGCAGCATTTTTCCACCATCTGCTTATTGCAAAGTAACCATTTATAATTTGCTACCGAATCTTACAAGTTCCAGCTGTGGCTCTATTTCTCCTCACACTTTGTGGGCTTAGCAGCTGAGTTGGCCCTGCATTTGTTTTGCCATTTAACATTTTTGAAATAATAGTTTTGATTTGAAATGTTTCATTTATTCTCAGCTTTCAAAATAAATGTTCACAAATTAATTGCTTTGGTCACCTTTAATGAGATCAGCTCTATGGAAATGGAGCTCATACTGTGTTCTGTCCCAAAATACTGACAGTCATTGGTGCTTGACCCCATGTTGTATTAAGTCACAAACCTACTTTTGCTTGGTTAGCTCCTCCTCCATCTCCAACCCTACATATTCTTTCTTCCCTTATACCTATTTAGTGCTGGGTGACCAACAGGTGCTTCACCACTAAGACATAATCAAGCTCCGAGACCACCCAGGAATGCTACATATGCTCCCTGTGTGCGGGACCCTGCAGGGACCTGCCCAGTCCGTAGTGTAAATTAGAGAGGCCTTTTGACTGCGCTGACTCGTGCTCTGCGTCTCATGGTCTCCTATGAGCCCTGGGAAGAACAGCTATATTGCAGTGTATTCCAGCCACGCCCCTTGTATTGGGGGCTGGCAGCAGGGCTGGTGCAGGTGGGGGATAGAGGAGGAGTCAGGGTCCTGTGTAGAAGGGATTCTCAGAGAGCTATTTCTGCCTACTCTAAAGGTTCTTTATGCTGCCAAAGTGGCAGAGAGGAGCCTGGCCATAACTGACTCCGAGGACCTTAGTGTTCTGCAGACCACAGTTTGAGAGCCATTTGGGCAATCATTAGGAATTGAATAATAAATACAAAGCACAGTGGCTAGTTTTTCCCATTCTTTGAAGGTGCAAACATGCTTGAATGCAAAATGGTATTTTGGATTTTATTACCCTAAAAAAAAAAAGGAAAAACACCCATCCTAAAACTACAGAATACATCTGCACATGGTCCCTGCTGAAAGTGCAGCTGCATCATCTATCATAATGGTTCTGATGACTGAGAGCTGCCAATACAGAGCCAGCTGACTGAGACAAAAGTCACAGAGAATTTCTGCTCCTCCCCTTCCTCCACAAGCAGCAATTAGTGCAGTGGTGCTATTCAGGCACCAATGGAACCACTGCCTAATTCTCAGGTACCAGGATGAATTCCTTGGCAGCTCTGGTTTGAATGAGTAAATAGATTTCTTCTCCGATATGCTGGGCAGTCTCATTTCTTCATGAATTGCTACTTGTGTTTATGGCACGACAAGATATTAGATAACACAATAAAAGCCAGGAAGGAGGAAAACTTCCCATTATTCTGTCTAGGAAACCAAATGATAAAGATCTCTGTGATCTGGCAAGAAATGTCCAAACCACCCAATGCTTCCCCAGGCTTCAGGCCCCAGCACAATTAGGGAACAGCTGGGCTGTAAAAGAGCCTGCTGGGTAGTCTCATGCAAATATGCAGATTAAGAATCTTTCCCCTCCCGTCGCTCTTAAATGTTTATTTTTACTTGTTTTGTGCAAATTCCTTGTGTGTGAAAAGTGCCAGATGCTGGAGATGGTGAGACTAAAGAGTCTGGAGGCAAAGTCCTCTTCTTATCCACAGATCTATGGTAGTCTGCCCCTGGGTCTCAACTCTGAGTGGGAGGGACAGATCTGAGGGGTGCAACACTGGTGGTGAATTTTGCCTGTGAATTAGCAGTGAAATGGTTAAGTGGGCCTAATGTTCTGTCTGTCCCAAGAGTGCCCAGTATTTTTAACACCATGAGCTGGATTGTGGAACCTTTACTTACACTGATGTGCACTTGCTCCCATTTGATGCTGTCGGGCTGCCCACACAAATGCTCACCAAGGTGGGCAAGTTTTCCATTATGGGACTACTGTAAGTTCTCTCCAGTGTAAATAAAGGTTTCATAATGTGGTCCCATTTCTGTTGCCATCTATAGAGTGTGGCCTGAATCCCTACCACCTCCTTCCTTTTCTGCACAGATGCCAGCAAAGGATCTGTGAGAATGCGCTGCCATGGTGTTCCTGATCCCCTTACTCCCCTCCTACTCCTTTCTCCTTGTTCTTCTCTGAACAAATTCTAAACCTTTTAATTTAATGCTGCTGCCTGTGGAGCTCCCAGTCCTGCTTTTTACCTGTTTGTTTATATTTTTAAGCCCTTTGCTTTAGGAATGATGTGTCTCTGCATTTCCACTGCAGCATGCCACCCTGTTCTTAATTGACCTTTATCAGGATGTACATTAAATGCAGTCTTTGCAACTTTTCGGAACCTTTTCGGAAGATGTTTCTGCAGCCTATTCCCTCATCATGAATGGCTCCCAATTTCCTTCAGGTGCCCTACTGTCTCCAATAGTCTTTCACAGAACCCATAGTCAGACATGTTGCTGTTTCTTCCTCTAATACAGCATTCCATTCTGTTCCCACCACTTTGACTGAAGTAGCCGGCTCATGGAATGACTCTGTGACTGCCACGAGTGGAACCTGCTTTCCTTCTATGGTGTCATTTGAACACAACTGGAGCTGACCATGCAAAATGTCAGTAAATGAAGCAAAATATTTCTGGGTTTCATTATGAGCCCCAAACCAGCTCCAGTTTTGCAAGCCTGACCACAGGTTATAGATGAATTTGGGGCTGATTCATACCGTTAGATGAAAACCTTGAGAAACTTGGTGCTATTGTTTGAGTTTTTGGACTTGTTTGAACTGGAAGCTCAAAGGGCATGAAAGATTCTGACTTGAGATGCTGCTTCCAAAATCACCACAGCTGCCATTTTCTTTCCCTACAAGTAGTCTGAGGCCCAGATCCTCAGTGGGTGTAAACAAGCATAGCGCTATTGACTTCAGTGGAGACGTGCTGATTTATACCAGCTGAGGAGCTACCTCTTCACTTTTAAAATGCTGTTTGCCCATTTATGTGTGTATATATATATATATTTGTTTATATGGACAAAAGGGTCACTAACTTTCTTGAAGAAGTCTGTTAACCTCAGTGCAGAGAGCTCCATCCAAGATTCCTGTAAACAGATACGTTTGCTCTTGTAAACTTCAAATAACAAAGCTATTGTTAGGAGGTTGCAATTTGGGGAAATAGCAAGGCCGGCAGGATAGTGAGAACCTGTGTGTGGTTCTACTATAGGCATGTTATCTGCAGAGTTGTCACGTCAGCGGCTTCTTGTGTCTGACTCAAAGCAGAAGCTAAGCATTTCTTTCTGTAGAAAGCTACAGGTGAAGACAGGCTATTTACGAGAGATGCTAGCATATCTGGGGCATGGCAACAAATTGTGAAAGGAAAACAATTTAATATTTTCCACTGGTTTTATTTTTCTTTAGGTGGAGAGATATTTCTTGTTGATATTCTGAATATTTGTGAAAGTGACAGAAAACTGAACTGGTCTGGGGAATTCATTACAATAATGTCGCATAGCTATATCTCCTAAATCTCTTGATCACAGCTCTTTTTGGAGTGGCCATCAGACGTGCACTTGGGGGAGTGTAAAGAGGAAACATCTAAGGGAGGAAGTGCAGACAGATATTTAGGGGTCTGGTCTTATGGGGTGCTGAACAACTTCCACTGAGTTCAGTGAGCGATGAGGCTGCTGCGTGCTCAAAGTTTCCTCATTGACTTCAGAAGGAGCAGAATGAGTCTCTGTGTGAGGACACAGCAAAAGAGCAAATCTTGGGGATGTTAAATCCAGGGAATGTTTATTGAAGGTGCATTACTGCAAGGTTTGTTGCACCCTTCATCAATGTGCAGAAGCAGAGAACGAACCCCAAAATGTCTTGGCTTGCAGGGAGTGGGAAGTTTCTCTTGTTTTCATAGCTCTCATTTCTTATTCTTTGTGAGTTTCTATTCACAGCTTGTTGCAGAAGTGTGGTCTTGTGATTAGACTTGGGGCTCAGGACACCTGGGTTTTCTTCTCAGCTCTGCCACTGATTTGCTTGAAATCCTACTGAACCAGTCAAGGATAAAGTATTAAATTTACCAGACTTCTCAGGATTCTGAAATCCTCTTGGTTTTTGCACCCATGAGAATGAACTTTAGAGAGATCTTTCTGCTAGCCTTTGAGGAAAGCCTAGAGGAGCTAAGTTCTAGCTTGTAAAGAAGGAATAACACCCCTGAGCAACTTGGTAACTTGCAGCCTTGTTTTCCTTGAGTCTGATCCTGCAAAGTGCTAAGCCCCTCCTGTGAGGTGCTGAAAACAACAGGGGTAGCAGGTGCTTAGCATTGCATGTTTTGAACCCCTCGTACAGAGTCGTGGTTAGCATTTTACCTTTAACAACGTGTGTAGTTCTGAGCTAACCAGATAGCAAAGCAAAGGAAACAAATGCGTTTCCCAGCTGCATTGGGTTTGCAACCCTTGTTTAACAGAAACCTTCAAATGTCTCATGCTTTAAAGGGAAACTGTAGGTTAGCAATGAGTTTTCTTTTTTCTTTTGGTTAAAAGCCCTGACCTGCATTATTAACAACAGCTTGGAGGATTAAAGTAGAAAGACTCCCCGTTTGAATTAAGTTTGAAAAGAGTTTGCAGTCCCTTTGCACCATTGGTGCTGGCTCTATACTCTTTGCACTTCACTTCACTAGGATAGTGAACACATATTAGTCAATTTTCCTGTTTTGGTTCATAGTAGAACCTCAGAGTTACGAACACCAGAGTTACGAATTGACCAGTCAACCACACACCTTATTTGGAACCGAAAGTATGCCATCAGGCAGCAGGAGAGACAAAAAAACCCCAAACCAAAATAAAAAAGCAAATACAATACAGTACTGTGTTAAATGTAAATTACTAAAAAACATAAACGGAAAGTTTAAATAAAGATCAGACACGGTAAGGAAACTGTTTCTGTGCTTGTTTAATTTAAATTAAGATAGTTAAAAGCAACATTTTTCTTCTGCATGGTAAAGTTTCAAAGCTGTATTCAGTCAATGTTCAGTTGCAAACTTTTGAACGAACAACCATAACATTTTATTCAGAGTTATGAACAACCTCCGCTCCCCAGGTGTTCAGAACTCTGGGGTTCTACTGCAGTATGACTCCTTGGTTTTCTTGCAATGCCCGGGCACAAACACCCCAACAGGGCCGTCGCTACCCATACGCAAAGTACGCAGCTGCATGGGGCACCAAATTTCTTCCCCTGAGGACTGCTACAGGGTTTGGGCTCCCTGCACTCACTGGCGGCAGTACGTAGGGCGACCCAGCCCCAGCCTGCTCTGCTTCCCTGTCTCACAGCCATGCCGCTGGTGAGCAGTTCCCCCCCTGCCCCCCAAGCCTGGGGGCCAGGGGAGTGGAGCAGGCTGGGGCTGGGTTACTCCACTTCCCCCGGTGGAGCTGTGTAGGGCACCAAAATGGCTAGGGACAGCCCTGCACCCTAAGGGAATGTTTTAAATCCAGACAAACTCTCTCTTAATGAGTTTTGTAAAACCATTCTCTCCACTGCCAAAGACTACAAGTTCAGCTATTGTACCTGAGAATGTCCCTTTAAAATAAAGGTGCATTTATCTTTCCCATGTTTCCTTTATTTTCTGGACTCCTGTTTCAATGGTTTACAGCATTTAGACATATATGAATCCCAGCAACTAGATATACTCTCAGTCAAATAGATTTTCTCTTTTCCGAGAGGGTTTCCCTGGTCTCTCTAGAGCGATCAGTTGTTCTCACTGTGCACTTCGTGGGGATCGATATGACTTTGATATTTGGAAGCATTAGCATTCTGTGGCTGTGCAAGTAGTGTGAGATCACTCTATTAACATCTGTTCAAAATTCCCAACATCCCGCCACTATTAATACATAACCATTTTGTCCTTGCTGGGTTCTGTGGATCTCGCTCCTGACACCTGGCTGACACTATGGATTCCACATCACTCTCGTTAGTTTGTACAGTAACTTCTCTCCTTGATCTGACAGTGTAATCACTGAGCAGGACTAATGGCTCCAGGGAAACAACTCCTCCATGGTGTGCTGGCTCCAGCTTTCTCTGTGTGTGTGTGTCTGAGAGAGAGAGAGGTACAGGAGCTTTTTTCAGTCCCTGAAGCTGCATTGTGGCTGAGCAGGGATGAATGAATTGGACTGGGCAGCATTGTGTTTTGCTGCAGTGGCAGCTGTCTGCCGTGCATTTGTGTCCAAATATCAGTGTGCCTCAAAGAAAATTTTGTTTTGGACCCTGAATTGTTGGAACCCTGTTCTGGCCTGACACCGAGACTCCACAAGGGTGTGCTAATGACTGATGCACTCTTTGTATTGTAATATTTTAGAGAGAGAGAGACCACTGCTTTGTTCTCTGCTAAATGGAATATCCGACGTTTGTGTCAGTGATGAATTGTCACACTCTGTTAGCTAGTTACATATAGGACAATGGGCTTTAATACTCCTTGCAGAGGATAGAACATCCTGGGGCTTTTATGCTTGGTGAATTGCATTTTGGGAACTAGCCTGGTTCTGCTAGTGGGGAGGAGAGAGTTGTCTGTTGATTCCTCATGTGGGACAGCGATACATTTCTTATTCCTCAGCCTTCCTTAGAGGCTCCATTAGTTCTACGGGATTTAGGCAGGTTCCCATTAATCCCTTGTGAGCAATTTACTCTACTAGGCCTGAGTAGAAAGGATAGGGAAAAGATTGTTCCATTCTGGCACAGGCCATAATAATAGACATACAGGGGGAAAATATACATATGATTCATTTGGAGATGTATGCAGAACTAGTGTATTTGTAATTAAAGTTAATTGTTTTCTTCAAATGAAGTTTACTCCTGAGTAAACAAATCAATATCTACCTATAACTTTTAACTCTAGTGCCCGACAAATACCCAGCTTCTCATGCTGCCATATATACACCCATTTAGCATTCAGACCACGTTAATCTCCCTATCTTTTAAATCTGGTTTTGCAATTATTTTTACTAATTGATTTTAATTCCTTCTCTTCCTACTTGAACCCTAGAAGGAGATGAGACTCTGAGACCTAGAATTTTTCTTTTGGACAGTTCTCTCTCCCCTCCTGTCTGTAATGTTCTGTGGCTGCATGAACCTGCGAATGTGCATTGGGAACAGAATTTACAGCATTTAGCAGTTCCGGAGGAGGTTTATGTTTTTTAATCCAAACTGCTAAATTAACCCCTGAACACTTGAAACAAATCTGATCTACGTTCCCATTAGCAGACATTAGCATTGCACAGATGCATATGCACACACCTTTTCTGCATACCTCTGTCTCCTACGAAAAGCGCCCTTCACGGTGTATTCTGCATGTGACCATTTCTTACTGTCTTGCTGGAGTAGGGATTGGGACTGAGACACTGTTTAAATGAGAATTATGGTAGGACTCATGTTCCCATGTGTTTCTAATACTGATTCCTCCATAACTAGGGACAATGCATTTTATAACACATCCATCTAATAAGAATCGTTCTCTGTCAAAGTAAGAGAAAGAAGGGTTTGCAAGTGGCTACAGTTACAGTGATTAGGCATTGTGTTGCCTGAACTCCTTATTCTGTGTGACCGATTGAAACAGACTGTGCTAAAATGAGAACAGTCAGGCTGGAGGGAGGTTACTAGCAGAGTTCCTCAAGGATCATTCTTGGGACCAATCTTATTTCATTTTATTAATGACATTGGCACAAAAAATAGGGGTGGGCTATTGAAATTTGCTGATGACAGAAAGTTAGAGGCATCATTAATACAGAGGGGATCGGAATATTATACAGGAAGAATTGCATGACCTTGAGCACTGGAGCAGTAGAAATTGGATGAAATTTAGGGACTGATAAAAATTTCTGATACAATCTGGGACTCATCATTTGGAAATGATAGAGGAGAAATACCTGGGTGTGTTAGTCAATTGCAGGATGACTATGTGCCATCAATGGGATACAGTTGTGCAAAAGGCAAATGCAATCCTAGGGTGTGTCAGGCCCGATGTTTCCAGTAGAGATAGGGAAGTATTAATGCCACTGTACAAGACACTGGTAAGATCTCATCTGGAATACTGTGTATGGTTCTGGTCACCTATGTTCAAGAAAGATAAATTCAAATTGGAAAGGTGCAGAGAAGGGCTGCTAGAATGATCAAGGGAATGGAGAGCCTGTTTTACCAGAGGAGACTTGTTTAGCCTAGCAAAATAGAGGCTGAGAGGAGATGTGATTGCTCTCTATAAATGGGAGGGTGGGGGGTGGAGGGGTAAACACCAGGGAGGGAGAATAGCTGTTGAAGCTAAAGGACAATATTGGCAAATGGGTACTGTGAATACATTTAGGTTGGAAATTAGAAGGTTTCTAACCATCAGAGAAGTGAGGTTCTGGAACAGCTTCCCATTGGGAGTTGTGGAGGCAAGCAAGTTAATGAGTTTTAAAATGGAGCTTGATAAATTTATGAATGGGATTATATGACGAGGTTGCCTATGATAACAGGCGATAGGACCCAATGAGCTAGAAGATCCCTTCTAGTCCTATGTCCCTATGAAACAAGACCCTGACCTAGCAGCACTGCGGATATAATAGCTGCATAGGGTGGAAGACTTGCTGGGGTCTGTAACACAGTTGGTTGCAGATAGATTGGGAGTCAGCAGAGATGGGGACTTCCCTGCTCTGCCACTGACTCACTGTGCAACCTTGGGCAAGTCACGTCACCTCCCCGTGCCTCAATTTCTCCATCTGTCAAATGGGGATAATGATACTTTCCCACTTTTACAAAGTTCTTGGAGATCTACAGACTGTTCAGTGGAAATGCAGAATGTTGTGACTGCACGACCCATTGCCAGTTACCAAAATTTACAAATTAGTGAACAAGCAAACAAACGTAATTTAAAAAAATTAACATACTGCTTCACAAAATGCATTTTGTTAACTTATTCTGATAAATGTAGTGTCAATGTTAACTATGATGATGCAGCACAATATCCTGATTAAATTGTCGGTACAAGTAACTAAGTCTCAGTGATATTAGACTTCCCTATGTCGCTCTATTCAATTGTTTATGGTTATTAATTGTCTGGCACTAACAAGGCTAGGCTTTTTCCATTGGGAAAGAAGAAACAGCCCCTGCCCCCATAGTGCTTACAATCTAAGGCCCCAGTCCTGCAGCTGGAATCCAGCAGACAGATCCTTGGGCCTGCACAAAGGTCAGCATGGAGGAATGGAACTGTTTGCAAGATTGACGCCTAAAAGACATACAAGGGGTACAGCACAAGGTGGTAATTAGCCATGTTTAGTATAATGCTCGGGTAACTAATTTGTGGCACTGTTTTTTCTGAGAGCATTATTAGGTTTGTGTATTGTTAAAGGTTCTCCTATATTTGAATTTGTGTACTATGCAAATATATAGTAGTACAGCAGGACTGTTTGTGTGTGTGTGTACATCTTTAAGAAGCTGGCTCTTGTCTAAATGCTTAAGTGAGAGCCAGTTGGAGGTAGAGAGAGCGAGCAGATGGAAGCAGGGATAGCTGGAGTGTGAGAAAGTTTGTCAAGAGATAAACTACAGCTGCATGTGTATTGTAAGCAGAGAGTCTGTAATGTTCACCACAAGGATCTAACCGGTGATATGCAAGCAACAAGACTGTCTATGGGAGGAGTCATAAAAGGCACTTTGCTAAAATGGGAGCAATTCCTAATGCTTGCAGGTCAGTGCTGGGTCTTGCAAAAGTTGTATTAGTTTTTTTTCTCTTGAATTGCGTTACTGTTGTGAAGACTCGGAGGCTATATCCAAACATCACTTCAGTTCACAGCATCTGTGTTAGAAACACACCTGCTAATCCTTAAAATATGTTTTGTTTGTGTTTTTCTCTTTGGTGGCAGAATGCAAGGTACCCACTTGATAGATTTTTATCAGAACTAGGCAGCAGGGGAAGTGGCTGGTGGGTCTAGAGAAGGAGATGTGAAGTGTGAAAACAGCCATATAGCACTGAGCATTTTTAAATGCTTTAAACCTGTTTAAAATGGTGAGTCACCACCCAGCTATGTCTTGAGGAACCAACCTGTTACCCAGAGAGAGAGAGAGTTTTTATGGGCTATGAAGAGTGACATTTTTCTTTTTCCTAGCTTTCTCCAAATATTTGGGATTTTTTGTTTTCTTCCATTTCTCACTCAAATACTCGCCTGCTCTCCAGAAAGCCTCTGCCCAATGGGCAATGTAGGGTCAATCATTCAGAGGCATGTTTCCTGATAGGCTGTTCCTAGTGTTAACTGCAGATGCACAAAGACGTATCTAAAGTCATATGCACCTTACATCCGTAATCAATTTAAGGAGCCAGGAATTCAAGGAGGTTTCTGCTTAATTCCCTGGCCTTGGAAGAGAAGATGCTGGGAATATCCTTGTTGATTCTGCACTGATAGAAGTAGACAGACCCCTTTCCCCAGCTCACCCTGCAGTTAGCCTGATGTAAAGTATTTTGAGTGGAGCTGTCTGCTTTTTCTGCTGTCAGTAGGACTTTGCTCTGAGTAAAGGCGTAAGAACAGCTGTTTTGTTAGGAATCTATCCATTTGGTGCAGGGCTCGACTTGTCATTGGCTTTTTGAACTAGTTGCCTTCTGTCCAGATAATAACTGATGTTTGGGAAGATAACATTCTAATACCTTATTGGCATTTTACTCCCTGGTCCTATTAATGTCACAAGAGGGAGCCAGAAAGGCAACTCTGCCTTTCATATTGAATTCAGTTGAGCGGCAGCATTGGGAATCACTCCAGGTCTGTGATTTGCGGTGCTCATTGACAGAGCTACTGGACAATGAAAACACTATCCCAGGAGCATCAATGAGCTGGATTTAGCATAGTTACCTTAGATGCTTCAGGTTTATTGGCAAAAAGAAGAACAGGAGGACTTGTGGCACCTTAGAGACTAACAAATTTATTAGAGCATAAGCTTTCGTGGACTACAGCCCACTTCTTCGGATGCATATAGAATGGAACATATATTGAGGAGATATATATACACACATACAGAGAGCATAAACAGGTGGGAGTTGTCTTACCACCTCTGAGAGGCCAATTAATTAAGAGAAAAAAAACTTTTGAAGTGATAATCAAGCTAGCCCAGTACAGACAGACAGTTAGATAACAAGTGTGAGAATACTTACAAGGGGAGATAGATTCAATGTTTGTAATGGCTCAGCCATTCCCAGTCCTTATTCAAACCGGAGTTGATTGTGTCTAGTTTGCATATCAATTCTAGCTCAGCAGTTTCTCGTTGGAGTCTGTTTTTGAAGTTTTTCTGTTGTAATATAGCCACCCGCAGGTCTGTCACTGAATGACCAGACAGGTTAAAGTGTTCTCCCACTGGTTTTTGAGTATTTTGATTCCTGATGTCAGATTTGTGTCCATTAATTCTTTTGCGTAGAGACTGTCCGGTTTGGCCAATGTACATGGCAGAGGGGCATTGCTGGCACATGATGGCATATATCACATTGGTAGATGTGCAGGTGAACGAGCCCCTGATGGTATGGCTGATGTGATTAGGTCCTTTGATGATGTCACTGGAATAGATATGTGGACAGAGTTGACATCGGGGTTTGTTACAAGGATAGGTTCCTGGGTTAGTGGTTTTGTTCAGTGATGTGTGGTTGCTGGTGAGTATTTGCTTTAGGTTGGGGGGTTGTCTGTAAGCGAGGACAGGTCTGTCTCCCAAGATCTGTGAGAGTAAAGGATCATCTTTCAGGATAGGTCTGATGATGCGCTGGAGAGGTTTTAGTTGGGGGCTGAAGGTGACAGCTAGTGGTGTTCTGTTATTTTCTTTGTTGGGCCTGTCTTGTAGGAGGTGACTTCTGGGTACTCGTCTGGCTCTGTCAATCTGTTTTTTCACTTCAGCAGGTGGGTATTGTAGTTTTAAGAATGCTTGATAGAGATCTTGTAGGTGCTTGTCTCTATCCGAGGGATTGGAGCAAATGCGGTTATATCAGGTTTATTGGATTATTGTTTACATTGTCCCCAATTGTATAAAGTTTGCAAAATCCTACAGGGCTATTTTGGCCTGACTTGATAGAGTTCCTAAAAGTGCATAGATTTGGGTAAAGTCATATGAAGATACCAAGGCCATAAGGTTCGAAGTACTATAGGCTTTCATCAGACACCTGGGAGGAATGGTGCTGTGGATGGAAAGACCTTGAGACCCCTGTGGCTGTGTCCTCACTAGGGGAATGAAGTTTATTTTTAACCTCTGTTGAGTGAACCCACATTAGGATCCTAGTGAATAAAAGACTGTTGTAGTTTTAACCCAGGTTGGCTGGTTGAAGTAAAACTTGGGGGGGGGGGGGGTGAGTGAGAAATTCAGGTTTGTCCTAGTGGAGACAAGGCCTATGTAGTTGTTAATAAGTAGCACTCTGCAGCTTCCAGGTGCTGTGCTGACACTTGCGAATTAACCCTGTGAGGTTGGTTCCAATTTTAAACTACTTAGCTCTTTATTTGGGATCTTCAGCCCTTAGAGAGAGGAAGTCCAAAGCTAGCTCCAACTCTCTCAACTGGGTTTATCTTTAAACTTTTTCCAAGTTTATCTTGACTTTGCAGATTGGGATGTCAACACAGAGAGAGTCTGACTTGGCAAGGCAACAGGGTGAGCTGTTGTCAGCCACTGGATTAGAAATTTGCAGTTCCTGGCACCCAAGCCCGTGCTCAGCCTGCAAGACTCCATTACGTCTCCGTCAGGGTGGGCAGCATGCAGATTTGCTTAGAGTTCATTTTCTTTTCCAGACTTCCTCAAGGAGCTGGTGTGGAACCAGCCTCTGAAAGCCATAAAAAAGCAGGATTGGATTGGATTCCACCTAGGGCATGAGCAACTGAGGACCTCTTTAAAAAAAGGAATTGTGCAGTTGAGCCCTTAGCACTGCATTCTGCCCTCTGATGCACATGTATAGCAGTCAGTGGGATCTGTAGGCAGACTTTAACTGTGTACATCTGTCTCTTTGCCTGCACAGGGTAACCTCGCATGAAGAGAACCTTGCTGAACTCCTACAGTGGGATGAGCTGTGGGTAGAATTCTGACTGGTGTATTATAGCAGGGCCTGTTGGTTCCAAGTCAGGCATCAAATGGGGCTTAATTCAGCCTGATGTAGCAGCTTGATATTCCAGAGCCATCAAGCTGCCTTTGGTTCAGATGTATTGATGAACTCCCACCACCAACTGTGCATCATTGAGCAGGCCAATTATCAGAGCTAATGATTCACAGGTGCTTGTCTTGTGGGTCAATACCAGCTCCCAACAGCTGGGCTACTGTGAAGAGCAACTCAACAGCAGCTTGATTTTTGCCTTCAAAGCATTCACTGTAAGAGAAGCAGGAGTAAGAGCTGCCTTTAGGGCAGAGATAGACACTGCAGCCCCAAGGGCGTCTCAGTTTCCCTCTTCCCCGCCCCAGTCACCATGATTCAGCTGATCAACTAGCATTGGGGAGCCCAAAACAGAATGAAGTGGGCAAAAACTCTGACTGTTCATTTCATAGAGGTCCCCGCAGTGGCCATGCCTGGTTCTTTTCAGTGTGTAGTCAAATGCCATGGGATTCAGGGGATGATGCATTGGAGAAGATTCTTGACAAACCTGCAGAATAAAGTCTAAGCTAACTGGTAATATTGTCATGGAGGTTTTTGAGGTCTCAAAAGCAGTAGCTAATCTCTGATCCATCTTCAGCTAGCATGGAGTTGGGAAATGCTCCTGAATTGGTTGCCTTGCTGTCACCACACAGTTTATTATTGCAAGGCAGTAGGTGAGCTGAGCCCTCTGCTTAATATTCGATTGTGATTGCTTTCCTGCCACTACCTCCTGCTCTTCTCTCCCTGGACCCTGGTTTGTTCCTACCATTGTCATAACCTAGACTGTAAGAGCAGGGCCTGTTCCTTGGTAAGAGCCTTGCGAGACCATTGCAATACAAATCATTAACTGAAAACGGAGAGCTAGCAAATGAAACTGAGTTGGTGCAGTGCCTATGAACCTAGAAATAATACTTCTTGAACTTTCAGTCGATGCAAAAACTTTGATTTTTTTTTTTCTTTTCTTAAACCGGGTTAAGTGGTCTCTTCAGGAGTGATTTTTTTCCAACAGGCTCGTTTTAATCAGCTAATGCTTAGTGCTTTCATCATGCTCTGCGCTTTCATCATGCTCTTTATTCAAAGATGTCCAAGCACTATGCAGTTACAGTGAAAAGCAGCTCCATGCTGAAAAGCCAGGGTATTACTACACCCAGTATTGTATGCTCAGTGAGAGTAATTGGTCCCATTTGTTGACTTCAGTGACAAAAATATGTTCTTTCTAATTACTCCAATGAGCCCTGAAGAGCCAGAAAAGCTATGGGAGAGGGAACTGGATTCCATTATGGTGCCTAGATCACCAATGGATTTGTTAACTAAATTCTAATTGAAGGTAAATTCTGAGGCATTTACACTTGTATGAAATCCTGTGTGAAGACCTCGGCAGCAAGCTTGAAATCTCTTGTGTCTGAGCAGTGCTGACCTTCGGATATTTGCCTCCTCTTAGATGTCCTATGTGGTATGACAGATGGACAGTATTTGGATGGAGTCCCCAGCGACAAACATCACAATGACATTAAATGCCTCTGCCCATCTGGCAATCTATGCTACAGTGACCTCTGCCAAGCTCCCAGCTTCTGTCACCCAAGTGAGGCTGGAGATAGCTACTCCTGCACATGTGGGCAAGATCAGTACCATATGGCATCTGGAGGAGAGGTAGCAGTTGAATTGGAGATGAGAGTTGGGGCTCTGCGGAGCACAGTTAAATCTAATGCTATAGTCCCTGCTCCAATATAGCATTATTAAGAAATGTTTGCTTGCCTTTCCCACTATGGCTCCATCAATAAGATTGCTAGCTTGGACATTTAGACCTGAAATCTGTGACCCATTTCGATGGTCCATGATACAAGAGATTCATGGGCAGCTTCCCCAGCTGGTGAATCAGGTCTCTGCACTGGAAGAAATTAGCTGGCAAGCCTGTGAAAATGAAACCTCAAGATGCATTTGTGTGTGGGGCCATTCCTGTGTCCTTGTCCCTTCTCTGCATCATGATAGATAAACGCATTTATGGAAATAGCTGGATGTCTTTAGGCTTGGAGCCAGCAGCGTTTGATTCTGGAATGAAGCATTCAGTAATGTTTAAATTCATGAAAATGAGCCCCACTGAAATAGGGGAATATCTATCATCTTGGGTAATATCTCTCGTCCCCCAGCCCTTGGCACTCCCACGACCTTTATTCATGCTGCCCACAGACATACAGTGCATCATCTTGCAGGGTCATGCTACCTGCAGACACATGTCCCCTGCCCTGGCTTTCAGGCTGTGTTTATCCTTCCTACTACCTGTCCATGAATCTTAGTGCCAAGCTAGGGGGAATCAGGCTGAGTGTGGGGTCTGTGGTGAGCGGCAAGCCTGGAGAGTCATCTAAGCAAGCCCAAGTCAGTTTTGTGTTACCCACTGCACCCCATACAGATAGAATGCATGTGAAAACTGCAATGCCTTCTTTCTTTGTGCAGTTCCTTCCCTCCCCCTGATCAGAACAAGCAGCTCCCGTTGGGCCTGGAGGAAGAGCTCAAGGGCAAGAAAAACTGTTACTCTGGAGGACCTAGATGATGATGGGTCTCCCTAGGTACGTGAGTTGCAGCTATTAAAAGTTGGTGAGTGGCTGTAGTTATGAGAGAGGCATTTGCTTGCACTGGAGCAGCAGCACCACTTCCCCCTCATCAGATATCCTCGGGAGGTTTTGGGAGGAGTCCAGTTGAGTATCTGATTTAAAATGGCTCCAGTAACTTCTGGGCCGAGAGAGATGAAGGGAAACGTCTTAAACTATATAGGGGGTGGAATTGGCAATCTGCAAAAAATTGAGAAAAAGGGTGGAAGGGGCTGTTGAAGGGCTTGAGCTTGATTGCAGACTCCTAGTGCAATGAGAGAGATCATGGCGTCAACAGGCCAAGCTGAAATGGGGAAACAAAATGCAAGGGAAGCAACAAACGTTACAGTACAACACTGGCGCTAGGGCTGGGTCCCAGTGCAGCATGAGATGCTATTTCATCAATAAGCAGATGGGAGAAAAGATGCTGTTTTATCACATTGCTTCCAGAGCAACTTGGAATCATCCTCGTTGGAGGAGTAAAGTTAGCTAATCAGAGGGGAGCTGTACCACCCTCCTCCCAGGAGTGGGGAATCTAGGATATGAAATAACCCAAGTACAGAGTGTGATGGGATTGGGAGGCTATGAGGCTACAAATCCTCAACTTTCAGCATTGGGCATGGTATTGTTAGGGTTGATCTCCCTATGGACAAGTGCTACGCAGATATCCCCCAGTTTTTGTCATATAACTTCTGTCTCCCCGATTCCATTCCTAACAGTTCTTGGGCACATCAGTCCTAGACTGCAAGGACTTGTATTAGTCCAGTCCTGTAGACTAGCTGTATGGTGCCCAGCAGCTTTTGAGAAGTCCTGATGGCCCTAAGTGTCTGATTTTTGAGGGGGCATCCAGGATTTAGTTACATGTATTAAAATAGTGTCCAAAATTTTAGACCCAAATCTCTGAGACTTTCTGATAAGAAATTAGCTACCTTAGAGCACCTACCTGCCTGGGTTGGATTCTCCTGTGTGAGCTGGAGACAAAAAGGTCCCTTTCACAGCACTGAGCTCTCCATCCTACCTCCTCTTATAATGGAGCAGCATGTTTCAGCAGGGAAAAGTGAGTGCAGAACTTCTCTACATTAGTTGCACAGTGCAACGCTGAACTGCTAAGGATAGTGTGGTAACCGATGTTGGGGTTAGTGGATTCTGAAATTAGAAGCACTGTCATAGCATTTGAGTGTGGTTTGCTTGCCTTGCTTCTTGTGCTTTACTTGGGAGGAAGAATAAGTAGAGACGTGTGTGGATACAAAATTTGTATCCACATCCAATCCATTATCAGCAAAAATGGCCTGCGGATATTTGCATCTGTAGCCACGGATTTGCAGGGCTCTAGGAATAAGCAAATGAAGAGTACTGCCATTGAAGTGTTTTAAATTAAGCAGTATTGGGAGAGTTCTGGTCTGATCCTTTCCCATCCGGTAGGCAGTGGGCTCTGTGCTCCTGGTCACTTCCCAGAGTTAAACTGCTGTTCGAGGTGTCGTCTGGGCCAAAGGCTCCAGTTTTCATGAACACACGTGCTGGTGGTTTTTGTTGCAAGCCCTTTGGAAATTTAACCAGTTAGTGAGTTAGCTGTGAGGGCTTAGGGGCTGCTCTCCATCTCAGCATTCATGATCCTTCTTTGGCAGCAGGAGAAAAAAAGAGAAGCCGCAGCCATCTAGATGTTGCTTGTGTTGGGAAGTTAGGGAAATAGGGAGATCTGGAACTGACTTTTCCAGACATGGCCTTGAAGGGTCCTTGAGATTGTCATTTACCCAAAGCAGTGGGGATGTAAAATGTTCAGCTTGGAAAATGTTACCTCAAGTAACGACCTCCATCCGATGTGCAGCTTAATGGCCTGCCTAGCCATGGAGAAGGTGTGTTCTGTGTGTATTTTCTTTCTCAAACCATTGACTGCATCAGTGCATTTCTACCAGGCTGGTTCCAATACACCATTTTCAATGCTGTGTCCTCAGTGCATTGCATGCTTTCCTCTCTTTCTAGAAGTGGGTGAGGCCTTGCTTATATTGACATGTCCTGCCGTCCTGGGAGACTCTCTGATTCATGTGAGCCAGCTGCATGAGCAAGAGCTGACAGTGTCCTTGTGCACAGGAGGGACAGAACCCAGCTAGGTGAAGTGATCCTCTGGATCACTTCACTGGAGTACTGGAAATGTGTCCTGGAGCGTTTAGAAATGAGAGAGACTCCAGAAACAGGAAAAGACCCCTGGTCCCTACATGCCCCTACTGTGACCCACCTTGTTGAACTTGTTCCCCTTCCTGCCAGGGAAATATGCCCAAATTTGCTTAACGTCATCAATATGCCATGAGCCAGAGGCCCCACTTACTGAAGACAGCAGCCCTTCCCCCTCACTTTTAGTACAAGAGAGGCCTGTGGAGACTGCAGAAGAATATGGAGCAGTATATGCTGGGAGGCGTAGTCCCCATAAGCCTCATCTCTGTAGCAAAGATGCAGACAGCCATGAGCCACGTGTGGTAGAACTTTGAGGGCTGTACTTTGTCTGCAGGACATGCTGTGACGGCTCTTGCTCATGGGCCCCAGTTGGATCCATTTGTTCTTCAGTTCTGGCTCGGGCAGAACCCCCAGTTGCCCCCCTGAGGGATGAGCATATGCAGAGCATTACATTTGCAGGCCATTTGCCAGCCAGGGTTCAGAGCACAGCACCTGTAATTCAGCTCTAACTGCACGGCTCCTATTGGTCGTGGCTCAGTTTTTCCTCCATGCTGATTGTTTAGCTTCTCCCGTGAAGCCTGCTGTGTGTACCAGGCACCTATGTGATTCAGGGGCTTTCTGCAATGCTGTGAATAGTATTAAACATGCCAGTTTAAAGGGCCACGCTTCTTGGCTGGTGGATCAGAAAATTACCCAGCTGTGCCCTCTAGTGGCTCTGAGTGGCATCTTTCCTGTGATGATAGTCCCGTGGAAAAAGAAGGAAAATTATTTGGCAGGATTGCTCTGAAATGCTCATAAACAGTCACACAAATTCCGATAATAAACCCAACTCCAAGATACCCTCTTAGACCAAGGCAACATGTCAGATGTCTCTTGCTTCCTGTTAACTCTTTATTGAGGAGACTCTCCTCCTCCCCACCCCTTGCTAGGTGCTCCCCATTAGCCAATCAACATTCACACTATCCTGTCTCCCCATAGGGGCCCCTTAGAAGGATTTGCCTCCGGTGAAGTGGCTGTATGCAGTGGAAGCAGATCAGAGGGGCTTAGAGACCGCCTGGAGTACTTCAGTGAGGTTGCACATAGGCCAAGAGGCACCTGTGTAGTTAGGGGCTGGTTTCTGTGACTCCCCTTAGGGATAACTCAGCAGGAGAGTGGCTCCATCTCCTCTGTGCTGTGCAGAGGTTGCAAGTTGCCCCACAGGATTGCAGGAGCATGTGCTCAACCAGGGCAGGTGCTGTACATTTAAGAGAGTTAAAAAGAGATGGACCCCTTGCTAAAGGTCATACACTCTCTGTTCTGAGTGAATGAAGTATTTTATTGGGTTCTGCACATGGTACACATACTTGGTGGGAACCACTGGTGCCAGGAAGGCCAGGTTATCTCTAACTAGTGGGTAACTATCTCTGGTTCATTTGTGTTCTCTCTAGTCCATCCCCCACAACTCCCTTGGGCCAGTGCAGGATTGTTCCCTGATTTTTTTCTGGTGCTGTTTGATCAGACGAAGCCCTCTGGGTTTGTTGCATTTATATCATGAGGATGAAATGAAACACTGGTGCTGAGGAAGAACCTGTGGGCTCCAAAAACGTATGTGACATGATTGCCACTGATGGATATATACTGAATATACCACCAGACCACCTTAAGGATCTAGCCAGAGATCGATCTGGGTGATGCTCCATCTTCACGGAGGCCAGGTCTCTTTGGGATTTGCCATGAGAAGGAGGATTTGATCAGAGGAAGTTTTTGCTTTGAGGTCTGATTTCCTGGTGCTTGTGGTCTTACTGTCACAGCATCAGCAGTGTCCCCAGCGTCTCCGTTAATGCAGACTTTCACAGAAACAGCCTATTGTATTAACCAGTTGACAAGAATAAACCATCCCTTGTGGTTATGCTCTCTTGAGTCCTGTAGCTGCTACAATCCAAGACAACGATAGTCTCTCACCACAAGATGGCATCTGATAGCTGTCCTTTTCCAGGCATTGGTGCAGCACTGGGGAAAGGTAGACTGCAAACCCACTGGCTATGTGTGCATCATATACATTGCATCAAGCTTTGACCTTCAGCCACAGATGTATTCCAGGCAACTCTTACTACCCAGGCTAATGCTAAAAAAAGCACTATATGGAACGGTCTTGCCCTGTTTATCCCTAAACACTAGAATGCTGCCTGAAATCAAACACCTTCTGTGCTCTGGGGAAGTTGGATGTGGATCTGAGCTCTGCCTCTCCAGCCCATTTCTCCATGGGCTCACTGTGTTATGAGACTCCAATGCGCCTGCTCCCTCTGGCCCATTGATTCAGACCTCTGTGCCTTCATGTGGGAGTGACTGGTATCCCACTCCAGGCGTTCTGCAATCACAGGATGTGTCAGGTCTAGGGAGGAGGCTGCATGGGTTTATACATGGATAGCACTAATCAGCAGTGATTGGAAATTAGAATGCCGAATATGCCTGGAGAGTGCACTGAGGGTTGGTCAGATTGTCCAGAATCAGAGCTTGGTATGGTTTGCCATGCTTTAGCAATTGCTCTGAGCCTTCAGTTCTCAAACAGGCAAAATTGTTGCTTGGCTTCTGGAGAGTGAGGATTGCAGAAAGGGGGCCTTAGATAGTGCCTGGTGCGGGCTGGTTGCAATGGACCGAGTCAGTTTCATAAGTTAAATCCAGGGGTATTGCAAAAAAAAAAGCCTGACTTTCTTTGTAACTCTCTGTCAGAACTATGTCTGGTTGGTTGGATTTGGTAGTGCAAAGGGGACATCTGGTGGCCAGTTAGAAAAATGATGGTTCTGCATTCTTCAGGGATGTCCTGGGGACTGTTCACTCATCGTATGCAACTCTACTAAGAGATGATCCTGGAAAGCCCCAAACTTTCCACATATCAAACCTTATTTGAGCATCTTCAGTTTGCAAAACTGAGCGGGAGCTCTCTCCAGAAGGGGCTTTCCAGTGAGATTTCAGGCGCTGCTGCTACTGGTCAGGCTGGAAATTCTAAAACTCCAGCTGTCTTTGTAGTATTTTGGCATTTCCCTGCTATGGTTGGAAGCAGAAGGGCCTAGGGAGTTAAATTCCTCATGCTGGCTTTGAGTGGAAGCTCAAGGTGGTTCATTCTTTGTCAGAATTGGCTCATCTGCCCTAATTCCAAGTCCTTTTGCAACTGAGGGGATGTGATGATTTCCCCTTGCTGGTGCCTGACAAATCCAGAGGGAGAAGGATCTGGGTGCTAGGTGAACTTGGGGTCAAAGGGGTTTGAGATTCTCAGGGGGCAAAAATCAGAAACAAATCGAAGTTGTCTCCAAGGTGACTGCTCTCTTGTGGCTGTATTGTTTATTTGGGGTGAATAGAATTTGTACTCAATCATGAGTCCTCCCTTGGGAGAGTGAGGCTCTCTCCTTTAATGCAGGTGTGGCTAGGAACTCCCAAATTCTAATCACAGCTCTGATACCATATCCTTCTGTGATATTAGGAGGGTCACAGCATCGCTATGTGCCTCAGTTTCCCCATCTGTAATAGGGTAATGCTGCACTACCTGTCAGGGGGTTATGGGGTTCGGTGTAGACTTGTACTGCTCTTTGAATGGCAAGTGCTGAGTATTACGATGGTCTGGGGTTGGGATGGTTCGGGTATTTGTTTGCTTGGTGAAAGTCTGTGAGTACAGCTCTTTGAGTTCTTTGGGGGAATGTGCTACATGGAGAATGAAAACCGAAAGAGGATACTTCATACCACCCCCACCCCTCCATTTAATCCAAACTGCCCATTTTCCTGGCCTGCATCTCTGGCTCTGGGAGTTTCCTGCCTGCTGGGAATAGAGGCTTTGCTGTTCTACTGGGTTTAAGTCTCCCATAATGAGTGTTACGCAGCTGTGTCCTTGGCTCTAACTGTAATACTATGGTAAAGAGCAGATTATGCTGGAGCTGGGCTGCAGCAGCAATGTGGAGGTGGCACAAACCATGACCAGTTCAGGGAGGGTTTTAGCAAGGATGACTAAGGACTTGGCGCTTACGCTTTAGATCACAGATCCTCCCAATTGTTTTCCTCCTATGGAAATGTAGCCGAGCCTAACAAATCAGGGCCTTAACTGACTTACATTAAGGTCCTTTAATTGGACTAAGCTGTTTAATTCCCCATCTGGGGTTTGTGTGCCCTGGGGACCCAGACGGAGCTGGGCTGCTATTTGTGCTGGCAAAGACCAATACCATTTCTATCCAGAATGCTGAAAAATTAACTTCAGATATCCTCAAAGGCAGGTGCTGGATTAAGGCTTTTTGATTATTATAATGAAGGAAGCAGATGGCCTGACCTGTGCAAGCTTCATTAGCTTAGGCCCAATGTGACCCTAAACAAGCCCTCAGTCCCAGCAGGCCTATCGGATGCTGTGTCATCCTTTTCCCCAGTGGCCGCTGATCGCAGGTTCACCTTTTGCAAGGCGTCGGTCCCCTCCTCCCTTGCTCTGTGTCTCGAATAACAGTGCAGGCAGCGTGAAAGAAGAACAGGCGCATGTGGCTTGGCTCTATTTGCAGATGCTTTTGACTGTGGACTAGGTACCTACTTCTCTTTCCCGGGCGGTGCATTTACTGGTAGTTCATGGCTGGTGTCTGTCTGCACAAGGGCTACGCCCAATTTTCATAAAATGGAGTGGATTGCAGCAGCCCTTGTGCTTATTTAAGGGGGAAGGTGCCCTGAGACTCGGGTCATATACGATCTTAGTGCGAGCAGGGTATCGGACCTAGAGTCTCTGTGGACTGCACTTGCATATGAAAGATGAGTTCACCGTGTAGAACTGTAGCTGCACGTTAGCCCCTGTCTTGTGTATTAACTGATACAATGTTAAACACTCCATGTAGATCAGGACTGTTGTGTTTTAAAACCAGCGCCCACTGGTCATGGTTTACACTTGGGTTAATGCTGACCGGATGGCACTCTTTCAGACATGACAGTCCTTGACTACCAGGAGAGCTGAGTCACCTCTAACATCATGGTGCTCTAGCATGATAGAAGTACCCAGTGTAGACCAAGGCCCGGTTCTATTCAGCATGTCCAGAAATGGGTGCTCCTCTTTCAGTCCAACAGAAGAACTTTGTAGAGAGAGATGAGCAGAGAATTCCTCTCTGTAATGAACAGAGGTGAGCCCTTTCCCATTAACTCAACCTGGCCAGGGGATGGGGTGAGCACTAGCGGGAGCCTAAGGAATAAGGAAGTCACTCAGCAGGTGGTTATAGCTTAGGAGTGGGCAAACTTCAGCCCACGGGCTGGATCCAGCCCGTGAGCCGTTTTAAGCCAGCCCGCAAGCACCTGCTGGGGAGCAGGGTTGGGGGCCACACCATGCGGCTCGGCCCCGCTCTGGCCGGGGCGCTGGGTTGGGGGCCGCATCATGCAGCTCAACTTTGCTCCAGCTGGGACAACGAGATCAGGGCCGCACCATGCGGCTCCTGGAAGCCATGGCATGGTCCCGCTCTAGCCGGGGTGCAGGGTCAGGGGCTGCTCCACGCGGCTCTTGGAAGCCGAGGCATGGCCCTGCTCCAGCTCCTACGTGCTCCAATGGCCCCCTCCGGTGTTGCAAGGGGGTGCCTGCAGATGGGGCACCATGCAGAGCTGCCTGGCCACGCCTCCATGTAGGAGCTGGAAAAGGGACATGCCACTGTTTCCGGGAGCTGCTTGAGGTAAGCGCTGCTTGGAGCCTGCACCTCTGAGCCTCTCCCCACACCTCTGCCCCAGCCCTGATTTCCCCCCCCCCCTGCTCTCCAAACCCCTCGATCTCAGCCCGGAGCACCCTTCTGCACCCCAAACCTCTCATCCCCACCCCAGAGCCCGCACCCCTGGCCAGAACCTGCACCCCTTCCACAGCCCTGATCCCCCTCCCGCCCTCCGAACCCCTCGGTCTCAGCCCAGAGCACCCAGCTATGTCCCAAACTTCTCATCCCCAGTCCCACCCCCGAGCCCCCACCCCCAACCAGAGCCCTCACCCCCTCCTGCACTCCAACCCCAATTTTGTGAGCATTCATGGCCCCCATACACTTTCTATTCCCCGATGTGGCCCTCGGGCCAAAAAATTCTGCTATAGCTGAATGTTGAGTCTCTTAGAATAAAGCCCTCCCCTTTTGGCAGAAGTTCTAGTCCTGCGACTTGAATGAATAGTACAGAAAATTTAAGGGGTCTCTCCTCATCCTACTTGGTCTGGAGAACTTCATATCTTGCACCATAAAGAGCCCTCTGCATAAAGGTCCCTATTATTTCCCTGCATGCTGATTTGGGCACTGCTGAGCTCAGATGTGGGACGGGCATGTCGGACTCAAATCACCTAGTTGCTGCCTGGAAATTGTCATTTTCATGTTGGAGGGTTGTTCTCTTGGCTTGCTTATCTTGCAGGTGATGAGCAGACTGTAATGAGAAGCAGCATGGTGTAGTGGTCTGTGGACAGGACTGGATTCCAGGAATGCCATAGTTCTAGTCTGGGCTCTGCCACTGGCTTGTTATGTGGCCTTTAGCAAGACAGGGTCCTTTTCTGTAGCCATGCCCCCCACTGCCGCAGGAGCTAGCCAGTGGGGAGCTCACTCATGCTCTAGCCGGACTCCAGAAGGAGGATCTAAACAGTTTAGTGACACTGGAAGTCTGAATAACCCCAAAGACTTTTGCTATCTTGGTGATCTGAGCACCCAAGAGCAGGGCAGAATGGAGTATGTCTCTCTTTCAGTATCTTGAGAACTGAGTGACCCTAATTTCAAGAGGTCTGAGCAGTAATAGCTCCTGCTAATGACTCATTCTTCCTTTCCAGGCTTTCATGTCCCGCTGTCAGTTTAACATTGACAATTGCCAGCCAGACCCCTGCCACAATGGCCAGTGTGTAGATGGAATTAATGAGGTTGTGTAGCTGCTGAGCAGGTAAGAGCCGGTCTCCGTGCAGCGCATGTCCCATAATCTGACCTTTCTTATACTGCAACTCCAGGTGCAGAGAGAGCTTTGCTAGGTGGGTGGGCACAGCTAGTTCCTAGCCCCTTTGTACTATTGTTTTGCACTGCACAGTACCAAGAAGTAGCTTCTTCACTTCAGTTTAGGGCAGATATGGTCGACTGGTCCGGGAGTTAGGAGACTTGGTTTTTAGTCCCAGCTTTGCTGCTGGTTTCTTGGACAAATCATTGCCCCTCTTTGTGCCTCGGTTTCCCTATCTGTAAATGTGGGATAATGATACTGTCCCCTAGGCATAAAACATGCAGCATGAGAGCATAGCAGCAGCAGCATTCTCTGTGTTTGCCAGGGGGGGTTGTGTCTCGGGATGGGAGGAACAACCAACCCTCTGGCAGCAGCTGCTAGGAAACATTATTGCCCTGCTTGATGGAGCCTTCTCCAAGAAGGCTTCTGTTCTATTCTCTTCCTGGAATTATTGAACAGCCCAGAGGGCTGTGACTGGTCCAGTTATTTTACTAAGCTCAAAGGGGATGTGGAGCAGCACTTTGCACCATGTACTCTTACAGTTAATGATAAGAATGGCAGCTCTAAGCCTGGCCAATCTGCAGCTCCCCCAGTGCCTGTCCTCAGATCTCTACCCAGTGCAGCTTGAGGCACAGTTCATGTGTAGTGGTCTGGCTGGCAAATGCTCCCAGCTTTCCCATTGCAATAAGATGCTGTGTGTCACAGCAGGGCCTGTCGGCTCCCTGCAGGTGGAACTCTCCATGCCATATGCATGTTGTGTTAGTGAGGCAGGCTGCATTCCGCCTGCTCCCAATAAAGCTCCCTCTCGCTCTGTTTGCAGGCGTTGAAGGGCAACACCATGAACTGGACATTGATGAGTGTTTGCTTAGCCCCTGTGGAAATGGTGCCAGCTGCTGCAATGCATTTGGGGGCTTTGTGTGTCTGTGCCCCTTTTGGCTGGGAAAGCTGGTTGTGTGATGATTCCAAGAGCACCTGCCTATCTGAGCCTTGCAGGAATGGAGGCACCTGCTCATTCAGGTGCAGTTCCCACCAGGGATTCACAGGCACTGGCTGTGAGCAGCAGGTCAACGACTGTACCAGCGTCCGCAGCCACCCAGCTCAAGAAGCATGTGAGATGGCACTGAAGGTGTCATGGGTGAGTCCCTCTGTTGGTGTGTCTGGAAGATTTTTCTGTCACTTTCTGGGGAATTTAAATACTAGAATAGAAGAACAGACTGCAGTGATACATGTACATGTGTTGTGAGCATGTGTCGGTGTTCGAATGCACACAGATCTTGGACCCACTGCCCCAGTTTGTGTGCATGAGGAAGTAGACTGGTGCCCCACACTCATCCAAGCTCTTTGATGTATATGAGCAAAGTTATTCCCCTGTGTCGAGAGTGACATCCCCGCAGGCTGCACCTGACTGGCTGCTTCGTGTAGCACAAAGCCTGGCTGAGTGGGCAGTGGGAAAGCTGTGACCCACTCACATCAATCCTAGGGAGCAGGCACTGCATGGAGGAGTGGTGGGGTGGTGATTATACATTTTCCCTGGCATTTTAGACAGTGATATTTTTGGCTTTCTTTACTAAGATATTGTGCAGTATTGCTGTGCAGTTTAAAAGCAGTCCCTTTCTATCCAGAGGTGTCTGCATTTCTGTGATAAGTAGAAGTGATGGCTCCTTGCTGTATAAATGTAAAATGATCACATGTTAATTGTTTGCCTAGATTTTGGAGGGATAACTTATTATTGAAGAATAATCTACACAGATTAGGTTAAAAGCCCCTAAGCAAGGAGATTCTGTGATGCAGCACTTGGCGAAGTAACCTGACAACGAAACAAGAGTCAAAAGGGAGTGAAATGAATTCCAGATGGTTATGGTAACTGGGAAGAAACTAATACTGAGATCAAGCTTGAACAAACAGAGCCAGGACACCAGAGATGGAGCTGGGGGCAGGGTGGTCCAGATAAGGATGAAAACAGATGATACATCATTCTTGGAGCACCCCAGGCCCAGGCAGTGAGATGAACCATGTGTTCCTCGGGCTTGGTTCTATGGTGGCTAAAGCATATCTCACTGTGGCTGTGTTCTTCTTTCTGATTTGCACTTGAGCTGTACACAGTATAGTAATATCCCCTGTCTTACATGTGATCCCCTACTTCTCCCTGGGGATGAAGACTCTCAGTATTGCATTCATTGCAGGGTTGCTATTACCTTGGTCAAATCCTCCTTTACTGTCCTGGCCTTTGTTCTCCGGCCATTAAAGATTTCACAAGTGGAACACACCAGTAATGACAAAGGCAATTCACAGGGCTGCTTGACATTCCTCCCAGTCTCATCTGACTCCTCCCTCTTCACATGCCTCATTGTGTGCAGAACATGCTGTGTGGATCATAACATGCCTGCGTTGGCCTGACCTCCTAGGGCTCCATGGAGTCCAGAGCGTTGGTTTTAGCGGTGAAGTCCTGAGATTCTCTTCTAGCTTTGGTGTTACTGATATAGACTGATTTAATATGGTTGTGTGTGAACAGTATGTTAGTATCCAAAGGCTGAAAGAAGAAACTAGCAGATTCTTGTCACATCAGAAATGGTCCCTTTTGCATGAGCCTTTGGGGCTCTTGGAGCAGGGAATATCTGCCAGCCAGAGCAACTGCTACTTGGGGCATGTGGGCTCTGCCCTAGACTCCCTGTGTGATTGTGGGCAAGTCACTCAGTCTCTCTATGCCTCAGTTCCTGATCTGTAAAATGCGGGGGGGAGGGAGGGGATTGTGAGGATAAATTTGCTACGTGATTGCAAGGTGCTCAGATACTATGGCATTGGGGGCCATATAAGTGCTTTACCTTGACAGCATGGAATCTTCCAGCATCCCCTCCTGGGTGACCTTTGATACTGGGCCAAACTCTTGGCTGCACCATGTTTTTGGGAGACCCCAGAAGTTTTACAGCCCCACAACTGGCAGTCCCCTCAAACCTAGGCTCATCTTTTGAATGAGACCTGACCAAGTTACTGACTCCTTGAAATGCCCCTCATTAAGAGCACAGTCATTGGGTGTGTTTTTTTAACTAGCTTCCCTGATTCTAGTGACAGCTTTCAAACACACAGTATTAGTTTAATAACTGGTATGTCTTCTATCTGGAACGAGGGGTTGTATCTTCTGCACTTGGAGAGGGATGGGAGAGATTCTAGAATCCATCTGTGACTTCTATGGTCCAGTAGAACTTCCAGCCATCTCCAAGTGGGCCACTGGGGTGTTCCCTGGAGATCATGGTAATCACTCTTTCTAAATGCTGCCTTGGGATCCCGGGTGCAATTGTAACTCCAGCAGACCCTGGTCGTCAGCAGGCGGGATTGAACCTGGGAACTCTGGAGCTAAATACTTGAGCCTCTACTACATGAGCTAAAAGTCACATGGCCTTTAATGCTATAGCAGACTCATTAATCTTTAAGTGGCTTTTTCTTCTCTCAATTCTGTTTTGATGTCTCATAGAGCCCTTTCCCACTCTAACAGCCTGCCTCCTCTCCATTCAGCACCTAAGGTGTTGTGTGGGAAGTGAGGGTGATGCAGCAGGGAACTGCTGTAATGGTATATTGATTAGATAAGCCAGGAGAGGCTTGTAGAGAGAACATATTAATGGCTTCTTAGATAAACATCAAGTTTTTTGAATGTACTGAAATTTTAAACCCCATCTTGGGAGCCAGAGGCATCCCCAATTTCTTTTAGGAAAACTCAGAGCATGGTCCATCCATCTAAATAGGGGGCTTCCACATACAGGTTTCCTCAGGGTTCGAGCTGGCCCGAGGTCTCCAGGTTCTCATGTGGCTTTGCATGAGGTTCTTTGTGAAGACTTGAGGTCAGACTTGAGTTGAGGTTTTTTAAATTCAATGGTGCATGAATTTCATGAGCAGTTCTTGTGAGATTTTAGACCAAAATGGAGAAATCTCTGTTGCTCTGGTCAGTATGAAATCTTTCCTGCTAGTTGTCCTCTTATGGTCAGCTTTATATTAAGGCTCCATTTATTAAGGTTCATAAATGATTAATAGATGTTATAAGCATGTTGGAGATTGGAATAATGTCTTACAGATGGGTATAAGGAATCCATTAGCTTGTTGGACTGTAACAATCTGTATACATTGATTAGCCATTTAGTAACTCCTGATAAATGGAACCTCAATACAACAATCTGTTGTACTGTTTTCTGTGTTTCCCTTCCTGTTCTCTTGATCCTTCCTGGATCTCTCTTAGCATCTCTGCATTATCACAAAATGTTTCTTTTCTCTTGTTATCTTCCACTTCTGGTTTAGTGGTGAATTCCCCAGCCTCGCCCTCCGTCTCCTCTCTGAGGCTTCTGGATCCAATCTGTCAGAGTGCCACTGAACACAGATAATGACTCTCCCTGGGATGGGAGATCTCTGTGCAGGCCCCAGAGTCCATGACCAGCTGAAGAGAGGCCATCACATGTTTTCCAGAGTGAGGATTGTTCTGTTAGCAACTTTCATGGCTGTTCTGTCTGAATTGCATTTTTATTTATATTAATTTCTCTGATTTGTGGTTTAGGATTTGATTTGAGAGAGAAGCATTGGGCAGCTGCAGGTTACTAGACATGGAACAGAAAATTCCTCAGTGATATGTAGGCAGTTAAAATCCAACCCAGGTCAGGAGTGAATGAAAACTGTCCCTAACTAATGGGTTTATCTTCTGCGTGATAACAATTTAAGTGATTGAGCAGACTTTCCATAAGTGTGGAGAGATTGTGCAGGATTGTGGTGGTGACATGTTCTGTTGTTGTTGGGCCAAGCCATGTACGTGCCCAGCATCCTGCGAGGCATATACAGAATGATTTTTATAGTATCTCTTTTTATATTGCAAGAGGATTCTGTCTGCCACATGCCATGGTAGGCAGTCCTATCATACCATCCCCTCCATAAACTTATCAAGCTCAGTCTTGAAGCCAGTTAGGTTTTTTGCCCCCATTGCTCCCCTTGGGAGGCTGTTCCAGAACGTCACTCCTTTGATGGTTAAAAACTTTCATCTAATTTCAAGCCTTAACTTGTTGATGGCCAGTTTATGTGCATTTGTTCTTGTGTCCACATTGGTGCTTAACTTAAATAACTCCTCTCCCACCCTGGTATTCATCCCTCTGATGTATTTATATAGAGCAATCATATCTCCCCTCAGCCTTCGTTTGGTTAAGCTAACCATGTTGTTTAGGTAGGTTTTTCCTTTCCTCGGATCATCCACTGAGCCCTTCTCTACATGTGTTCCAGTTCGAATTCATCTTTCGTAAACATGGGAGACCAGAATTGCGCACAGTATTCCAGATGAGGTCTCACCAGTGCCTTGTATAATGGCAATAACACTTCCCTATCTCTACTGGAAATACTGCACCTGATGCATCCTAGGATTTCATTAGCCTTTGGTAGCTCGTAGTCATCCTGTGATCAGCTGATACATCGAGGTCTTTCTCCTCTTCCATCGCTTCCAACTGATATGTGCCCAGCTTATAGCAAAAATTCTTGTTTAGTCCCTAAGTACGTGACCTTGCAATTTGCACTATTAAATTTCATCCCATTTCTACTACACCCCAGTTTTTAAGATCTTCTTGTGTGATATTCTGGTCCACCTCCATATTGGTAATATCTCCCAATTTTGTGTCATCCCCAAATTCTATTAGCGCACTCCCTTTTTTTGCGTGCCAAGGTCATGAATGAAAATATTAAATAAGATCAGTTCCAAGACTGATCCCTGAAGAAGTCCACTAGTAACTTGCCTCCAGCCTGACCGTTCACTTTCTGTATGATCCATTGTAGTCTCCCTTTTTAATCAGTTCCTTGTCCACCTCTCAATTCTCATATTAATCCCCATATTCTCTGGTTTAACTAATAGTTTCCAATGTGGAACTCCGTCAAATGCTTTACTGAAATCCATAAAGCTGTTTGCATTTGACTTTCCTGAGCTGGCTTTGTAGGACTGCTTTCATCTCCCTTAGCCTGGACAGAGGAAGCCATGGTGCAAATCCTGTGGTTAAAGCTTGAGACTGGTGGCAGATCCTTAGCAGATAAATTTACACTGCTCCATTGTCTTCAGTGGAGCGACAGAGATTGACACCAGCTGAAGATCTGGGGCTGGCTGTCTCAAAGCCTGGGCTCTCTTCCTGGCTTTGCCAGTTATTCACTATGCAGCCTTGGGCAGGTTGTTTAATCTCTCTAGCCTCATTTTACAGATGAAGTTGAGTCACAATGATAGTCGCCTGCCTCCCAGAGAATTGAGGCTAAACTTTTTGGGTAGGAAATGCTAGAGAAGGACAAAGCATTTATTTTTACCGGATAATGCGATACCTATGGGTGTGTGTCTGCTTAGGCAGATCCCCAAGTGAGCGGCACAATGTTTGAGGGCCTTGGGAAGTTGCCAGTCAGGGAAACTTGGTCCCAAGCCTAATTATGGAGGTTTGTTTCTCGTCTGACAAGTGTGTGAGACCTGGGAGAACGGACCCCTAAGGACTTTGGGAACTTGTTTATTGTTGGCCCACCTAAATCCAAGGACAATCTGATTGCTTAGACTGGGTGGGCCTCTTGGTTCTTGTCTGGTTCTATTATGTTTCTTTGATAAGGTTTTCTCTTCACTCCCTCCATCATCCTTTCCACTCAGTCCCTCCCCATATACACACTTCTTAGACTGCATTAGCCAGGCCCCAGGCATCTGAAAATCTGAACTGGATTTCATTGTCTTGTGGCTTCTGGAATGACCTCTGTGGATACACTCCCTCTGATACCGCATTTATCGTATTCAGCCAATTAGGCCATGCTGCTGCATTCCTGCAGAGGGAGAATTCCTCTGCTTACTGTGTAAGTGTGTCCTGTTCCCTCTTTCGTGGGTGTTTCACATATCTCTGTGGTTTAACTTTACCAGGAAGGACCTTGAAATACAGAGCATGTGTATTTGTGCTCCTGCAGGATTTTACATCTCTTTTCTTAAAAATGGCTAACTTGAGTAGTCTTTTTTTTTAAATAATAATAATATGGAGATAGGTATATCTCATAGAGCTGGAAGGGACCCTGAAGGATCATCGAGTCCAGCCTCCTGCCTTCACAAGTACTGATTTTGCTCAGAATTCTAAGTGGCCCCCTCAAGGATTGAACTCGCAACCCTGGGTTTAGCAGGCCAATGCTCAAAACACTGAGCTATCCAACCCCCTCTGCAGGAGGATGTCAGTGATCAGTGAATATAGGGGCAGCATGGCTGCAAAAATCCTCAGTAAACAGTCATGATGGTGCACCTGATATCATGTGATTATAGGTGGATAAATTCTGCTGTTTACACCAGTGTACTTAGTTGAAGAGAGGACTTGGCCCAGGGTGTGTAAAAACAGGCCAGGGAACGGAAAGGACTAAAGAGAAGGAATTCTGCCTTATAGATTCATAGATTCTTCTAGGACTGGAAGGGACCTCGAGAAGTCATCGAGTCCAGTCCCCTGCCCGCATGGCAGGACCAAATACTGTCTAGACCATCCCAGATAGACATTTATCTAACCTACACTTAAATATCTCCAGAGATGGAGATTGCACCCTTGGAATGCCCCATCTGAAGAAAGCACAGAGGAGAAGCTGAAAAAGGTTTCTGGCCTCGTTTCTCAGACATTCCGAGCAGCCCCAGCACCGATGGAAGCCACTGAGGTAAAGGTTCTCAAGGCTGTTGAAAATCAGGCCAGCTATTTCAGTTTCAGGTTTGAAGAAAAGGAAGTCAGTGCAGAATTTAGAGCTAACACCCCGAGCATACCTGCGCCCGCCCCTTGCTTCCTGTCTGGGGCTAAGATACCAGTGTTCCTCATTTAAAGCCGACTGTTATATGAAATCTTATCTGTCCTGTCTATTCAGTTCTTGGGAGGGCAGGGGGCTATCTACGTAACTCCCATTAGCATTAATTTAATCCAATTATGGTTTGGATTGGAAGATACTAAAAGGTCACAGGTAAGCACGATCTTTCTGACTGCTTCTAATCTCCATCATGAAGCATAGGACACAAGCAGATTTTCCCACCTCTGAAACACTGATAAACCTATAGCAGAAGCTATTGGAGTTGATTCTGTTCTTGGATTACATAGGTGCAACTCTCATTGACTTCAGTAAAAGTTGCCTGAGTGGCACTGAGAAGACAATTCTTGTAGATTTTGTTTAAGCAATTGGTTATTCTCTATATCTGACCAACTGCTAGAGAGAAATGTCGTTAACCTTCAACCAATGGATTGGTTTTTAACACGCTCTGCAATATTTCCCACTTACTAATGCTCATCAAATGGCATTTTTAAAGTCTTGCTGTTTCACACCACGGGTGAACAGCTGGGGCCAAGTGAAACTAATGGGATAGGTACCCCCTAAAGACTAGAAGGGATACTTGCTCCAGCATGGGGATCACCTGCTGGAGAGGGACAGAAATATTATCTTAATGAATGGTCTTAAAACCCAAGTACTCTATATATCCCAGGTTCACTTCATCCACCACTGGAATGTAGCCATTTTGTGTTGTCTTACTGTAGCATCTTTCATCGAGGGATCTCAGGTCACTTTATGGGCATGCATTGATTAAATCTCCTAGCATCCCTATGCTAAGGAAGGTATCTGGGTACTCCTGTGAAATTGCTCTAATTCCAACACCCATTTAATGGATAAGGGTTTATAGCCAGAGGTTTCAGGACATCAACTTTCTCTACACCAGGACCCTGGCTAGGAGTTTGGGATGCCACTGAAAACTAGAATGAGCCGACAGTACAAAGATTTAGGAGCAACAGGATTGGTGGGGTTGTGCAAATACAAACTCTTTCCTTTCTTCACGTGCTCAGATGGTGTAGTTAAAGGGAGGGGTTGAGAAGGCTGCTTCTGACTGGATTTTGCTGCACAGTTATTCTGTTAGCGCCCAGATACCATGGTTAGCAGCTCTTTTTCCTTTTTTCCCCCAACTCCCACTGACTTGACTGGGACCAGGATATCATCTCTGCAGGGTGTATTATGCTGGGTCAGCTGGAGCATTGGTTTGATGCAGCAACTCTGATGGGGAAAGACTTCAGCTCCTCCCTTGTTTCACTCTGTTTATTTGCATCACAGTTTATGCTGTTGCTGATTGTTGGGTTAGCAGCTCACAGGCCCCATACAGGTAGCTGCCTTTCCTTTTACTGAGGAGATTGAATACAAACACCATCATTGTGGAACTGAAATGCTTCGTTAATTTCTGTGTTGTCCTGGGAAAGCATCGAATAGGGTTTGGATTTTGCATCCCTAAATCTCTTTGGGTATGATATAACTGTCTTTGTCCTGATCACTAATACATTCTTGCAGTGCCCATCTAGGGTAGGTAGGTTAATCATTGGTATTACTTTACAGATGAGGAAACTAAGGTTCAGAGATTAAGTGACTTGCCCAAGGCCACAGGAGAAGTTGGTTTTAAAGTTGGGAGGAGAGTTTGGGAGAGCCTGGCCTCCAGTCCCATTCTCACACCACTACACCCACTGTCACCACCCCCCAATTTTTCATTGAACCTTTCAAAGAAGACATAGTATCTGAGCAACAGCAAGTATTGGTATAGAATTCTGCCTTCTGGGTTTAGTGTTTGAATCTGGGAGTGCCCTTCACTGCTGTGCAGGAGACCTGGGGCTGACTTGCTTCCCAGGCAGGCAGAAAACAGACAAGACATATGTTCTTATGTTCTCTCTTGTTTGGGGCGGGGGAGGGATGGGGAGAAAGTTAATAAAACACCAGCCCTCACCCCCTTCTTTGTACTGTGCTTCCGATCACATGCTTCTCCTCTTTTAACATTCACCTATTGCTTGCCCACCCTACTGCTCTGGGATTTTCCAGGTAATGCTGCAGCTAAAGTCTTTAGTTGTCCAGTCCGGTCCATGTGATCCAGGCAGTGTTTTCCTTTCACTCCAACAGCATGAGTAAAGCGTTTCAAAGTGGACAGCGACTCTGTCCACTGTGTTAGTGCTAGTCCCTAAATCAGCAAAGCATGGAGTGAGTGCCACTAATAGGAAAAAAATTCTGAAGTCTGGGATGTTGAGAGAACCTGCATTTACCAACTCCCAGCCCCTGTTTCTCTCTTGAGGTTTTTAGGACCGCCACTCTTATGCTTGCCATGGAATTACAGAGAATTCTATCCAGTGCATACCATGCCGCTCTCCTGCTGCCACTCTCCCTTTTGCTTTGGGGTAAGTTTTCATTTTCTGTGTCTGGCTCTTACCCAGTGAATATGCACTAACTTTGGATAGCAGTCTGAAATTACTTGTCCTTGTGTTAATTGTTATGACAGAAGTGTTGCTTCCACATTCAGTAGCTGTGGAACTTGGAAACGTCTCATCTTGAAGATATAAAGGTGTTTCACAGCTTAGGAGTGTGTGTTTATACACCAGAAGGAGACTGTGTGTGTAGTGTGGTGTGTAATTAAGTAGTCTGCTATTGCAGTAACTGTTCTCCCTAACAGACAGCGAGCTGAAATCTTCAGTAGTAAAGTTCTCCTGAACTTCATGTTTATGCTCATGCAGAACAAATGCACAGGAATAGCTTATACTTTCTATTTTAAGTCTATTTGGTGGTGGTGTGGGGCATCCCAGGAGATGAGTAATGTGTGTTTTGTTGGCAGGTAGTTCTGGTACATAATGTAGGAGGAGAAGGGTAGGAGGCGAAAGGTTCTATTTTAGAAACCTTTAACAAATTCGATCCATTCTGTAAGATACAGAGAGGGATGAGATGCCCAAAGATTGTATCATATTGGTGGGGCTTTTTGGACTTTCTTTCAGAGCTGGGGAAATATACCTTTAGAGCTGGGATGAGCCTCTAGAGGTGCATAAGCGGCTCTGCTCCTGGGCTTAAGATACACTCACACCTGGGTCTAATTTCTTGCATGCTCTGGAAAATAGGCTTCCCTGTTTCTTCTGAAATGGGTGTCTGGGGATCTGCTGGGCCTAGACATCAGGTTTAGTCATCTAGGGATTATAAGGTCATGTCATGTCATGTCAGGAACATGCCAAGCCTTTTACTGGGAAGGAAGATGGGGATTGAACTGACCTCCCTAGTCCTCCCCAATACTGTCAGGCCAATGCATGGATAAGGTCCTGTCTCCATTAGGGCAGCAGCAGTCGGTGACAAGGATGCATAGAAGTGAGGGTAAAACACAGGGAACTAGGAAACACAGTTATTGATTTCGGTGTGCCCTTTTCCTGCCGTACTCTATCTAATTGAGCCTTCTAGTTTTATTCACAGCACTAGGACCTATTTCAAGTTTGTTGAAACCTCAGTACTTCTTTCCATGCCCCTAAAAGTTCTACCCCAGTAGCCTTCCTGCATCTACCTTGCTCTGATACTGTTAGACACCTTAATGTTTGAGTTGAACTGTTTTGTTTTTCCCCCCTGAATTTTCTCTCTTCCGTACTAACTTCTTTGTACTAACTTCTTTGTCTGATGCGTTGGCTCCAAGTGCCTGGAATTCCTCTGGCCACAGGGAAGCAGGGGGGGCTGTCTTTTGTGTCCAGTAACCATAGCTACTAGTTTAAAGTGTGAAGCAATTACGATGGCTTTGTGTTGTGCAGAAGGAAGGCCCATTGCATATAGAGAATTGCTCAGTACTGGCTGTCAGGGATGGAATGCTCCTTGGGGATATATGCTGTTTTGCCTTTGCATTGATATCCTCCCTCTCTTGGGCAAGGCCCTTCTTTGGAGCAACAACCTGCAGAAGACATCCCTCTCTCTTTTGTTAGGGTGGGAGTGGGTGCCCTATTTAGAAATCCACTTGTAAAACACAGCACAAGCCAGACACCCAAACTGTTCCCGTTTACAGAGGGAGTTCTGCCAGAAGATTTAATAGTAAATGATTTCCATTTCTGTAACACCTTTCGCCTCAGGATTCCCAAGCACATTATTAAAAAGTCCCTCCTTGCCCTTGTGAGGCAGGTAATTATAATTATCCCCAGTTTACAGATATGGGAAACTGAGGCACAGAGAAGCTGGGTGACTTGCTCAAAGTCACAGAGTAAGAGTGGTTGAGACTAATCCTGGGGTCCAGACTTCCAGTTCCTAGCTGTAACCACTAGACCATTCCGTGAAGCAATCAGACCCGCATTAGCTCCAAGGTCTCACGTCTGGAATAAACTCTGAGGGTAATGATGCCGGCTGTCTACATGAGCCCAGTTCTGCTGCTTCCTGGAGTATGGGCAGAGACAGAGTAGCTCTCAGCTAATATTGGTGTAGTTCATTTGGTGTCTTGAAGAGTACATTCTGGGAAAGCGGATTTAAAACCCAACTTCCATGTCTTTCTGTCCCACGCAATTAAACAGGCACCTTACTTCACATACCTTTAGTCTGGCAAATGCTTTGGAAACCTATTGTGGAAGGACATTTGCAGGCAAACGTCTCTTCTCTGGGTTTGTTATCTCCTCTAGGGTAGGCTCTTGAGATTAGCTCTGACATACACACAATTTACATCTTAAACACTGTTCAAAGCAATGCTCCCTTTTTAACAGTCTGACTATTGTCTGTGTTGATTGCCAATGTATTTAGATTGGAATTAGAAATTAAAGCTTGTGAGCCACTTTGGTTAAATGAATACACAGGAAAACCCCTATTCCAGCGTTTGATCTGTGGAAATGGCTGAGAGATCAGAGAATGTGTAAACCAGGAAGGTCAGCCCAGAGGTGTGTTTATTAAGGGGAAATACTGGGGTGCAATAGGAACTGAAAGATCAAAGAGTTACTAGTGCAGTATATTCAAAACTACCATAAAACAGGGATTTATAGCTCTAGCACCCTTCCACAAATCATGGAAACTTGATAATAGAAGTAGTTACATCTTCAGATGCACATTAAACAATAGACAGATGACAGAGACTGGCTGGCTATCTGTTTCTGTGTTTATAATGGATTTAATTCCCTGCAGTGCAGTAGCTCTGATTAACCCTATTAATATTTTGATCCATAATTTTGGCACTGGTCTCCCTGTGGATTCTTACCCAATGCTTGGCACTTCTGTCCAGTGATTTGCTACAAGTCAAAAGGCAGAGAGCCAGGAACTATCACTCTTCTCCTTTGAAGTAGGTAAATATTATTCCCATTTTACAAGGGGAAACTGAGGCACGGTCATTAAGTGACTCTGTGGCTGAGCTGGCAATTCAGCCCAGGCTTCCCAGTGAGAAGTCCTGTGCTTTGGCCTTAAAGTAGCACTCTACAAATATAATAAACTGATATATTGGCCATTCCCCCAGCCTTTAAAATGCAGCCACCTCTGGAACCTGGCAGCTGTTTAACAGGGCACAGCAAAAGTGCCCTGCAGTTCCAAGTCAGGGAGTGAAGCTGTAGCTAATGAGAATTTGGTCAAGCAGGACTCCATACCGATCTCACTTGCGGAGATTTAGCTCTGTTGACTTCAGTGGAGGTAATCTTGATGTACAGGGGTACTGAAGAGCAGAATCATGCCCATAGTATTTTAATTAGTACTCAAACTGGAATTTGGCTAATGCACTGGGATTGCACCCCTGCTCTGCCAAAAAGCCATCGGCTCTTTGAAAGACCACATGTAGTCAGGCCCTTTGTTTAATGTCTCCTCTGAAAGATGCCTGTAGCAGTGAGGGCTCTCTAGCACGATGCTGGGCCATTGATTCAGTACTGTCTCAGAGAAATTGCCTACTGAATTGCAGGCACTACTTTTAGATGACGCTGGGCTTCCTGTAGAGGTCTCTTGTGCTAGTACCATACCCAGCTTAGCAGAGCCTGTGAGATATGACAAGAGCCTAGGCTGAGGTGGTATGACTGACACTTAGATTCAGCCAGTGGATGGTATTTCAACCTGCATGTTCCCTCCATTTCACTGCAGATTCTCTCCTTTATATTCTATTTGAACAACAGTACAAAAGCCTGAATAGTTGCTATGGGGAAAATGGGGAGGAAGAATTTTAACCAATCATCATAATCGTTGGAGATTCTCTTCAAATCTCTCTCCTGTGATCTGTCATGTGTAGCAAGTGCCCAGTAAGCCTCAGCTAAACAGGCTGTCCAGCTCCTGGGACACAGAGTGGGCAGTGATGCCACGAAAGCAGATGAATTGTCCAGTTTCTGGCAGTGAGATGACATATGAATGAGACCAGCAAGGTCAAGCAAAAAAGTTTTTGTGGAAGGAGACATTAGTTCAGCAGCACCTCTCCTGATCACTGGGGGAACCAACAAAAGAACCGATCACTCTGTTCTGTTCAAGCTGGCACGATCAAGCCCACCTTTTCCTTGTACAAGGCAGGCCCCTCCCTCCCCTTCAGCTCATCTGCTGGTTGGTGGTTTTTAATCAAAGTACAGGTTTTTTGGAAAGACTTCAGGCCTGCATCCAATTTGCACAAATCTGAACAGAAGTTACCTATTGAAGTCCATGTGATGGGCTCCCATAAGAACAACACAGGATATGGAATCGTTAAGGCCAAACCAGCAACAGTGCAAATTACACAGCATGTCAGCACTTGGGAAGAATTTCAAGGCCATGTTCTTTGGTGCTTAACTGATTAACGGCAAGAGTTTTGCTTGATTTTTGTCAAGCCCACAGAATTAGAGGTGGCATAGGTTTATTGAGTTATCTCCTCTGTGTCAAGCCTGCCAAGGAGCTTTGGAAGAGCCCAGAATGCACCTTGAAGGTACTCCCAAGGAGCTCTCCTAACAGCCTAGAGTGGCTGCTGTAAGAGTCCCACGTGGTTCCTGAAGGAAGAACCTGATTTTGTTGTGCCCATTGCTGACTTGGGAGGTTGAAGGGAGATCTTCCGCTTTAAAGCTCCTTGCAGGGCTGCCCTGCTTCCTTCCGAGTGAGTGGATCCTGGGAACAGGCCAGAGAGTGTGCCCTTCTGCTAATCCCTTGCACTGACCAGGATAGGGAAAGATCAGTGGAGGTCAGCAGGGATTTACTAATATAAGCACATGCCTTTCTGTTGCTATGGCAACATAACTCTTTCCATTCCTTTATTCACGGGTTCTGTCGCTGTTGTTTTTGCTCTAAGTGTGGCTCTGGTACCTGGGGAGTTTCCCCTTTTACCTTCGGCCTGGGCTTCTTACTGGAGCAGAAAGTGTTGGGTTGATTAGTAGGCGCCCTTCGTAACTGGTAGAAGTTGCACTGAGTTAGGATTTTCATCATTTCCCTTCTGTCGCTTCCAGGTTTCATCTAGTTCATTTGCTGTCTCTTTGCCACTGGGAGGCCTGTTACTCTGGGCTCCTGGTTGTATCAGGACTTTTTGTCCAATTGCTGAAATGAACAGGGCAGGTGAAATATAATTGAGGGAATATAAAACTTTTGGGTCTGTAGCTTCTGTCCGGAAAGATGGTGATGGTGGAAAGCAAAACTGAAATAATATTAAAGCTAGGGAAATCCACAGATACGATGATGGCCATTCCATGCCCATAAGGTATTTATTCCATGATGCACCAGTGTCCTACATCTTAAATAGTTTTTGTAACAAAGAATAGACATTTTTAAGCATCTAGTAATCTCTTCCTAAAAAATCATATTAAAAAAATTGAGTGGAATATGGCTAAATCCCTCTTAGAGCTGTGCACTCAATGTAACAAAGGTGTTGAAACTGGGAGCTACAGCATATAAACTCCCTGTCCCCCTCCCTCCAGGAAACATTTGCAATGGGAGGGAGAGCATACATTCCAGTACTTAGCTCTCTTCAGACTCATGTCACATGGAGATGCTATCTGTCTTGTGTGCAGCCCTTGCCAGCAGTTAAAAGCCACATTACAGCCTAGGAGTCTCTGAGCCTGGTGCATTATGTCTCCTCGTCTTTCTGGCAGCCCCCGCCCGGGTGGTGGGCATTGTGCTGTCTCAGTCCAGTGACTTTCTGGGAGGGAAAAGCAGAAAGAGAGGAAAATCAGACCAGTGCTGCTTGGACTCTGAATATTGCCATCCTTTGTGGTCCTTGTATCTCAGGAAGAGTTTGCCTGGGGGTAAGGCGGGAACCGCATTCCCATTGTCAGTACTAGTTCCTCAGTCACACCAGGCATAGTGCCTAGCCCTACGTACCACAGGGGCTCCTATTCTGTCCTGTTATGTTTTCTCCTGCTCCCTGAGGCTCTTTGAGGCAACAGATGCCACAACTGGAATGTGTTGAAATGGGTAACTTTCTTGAGCCTGGAGCTGCACGAAAGATTGTGCACTAATGCACTTGGCAGTTTGTCCTGGGGCATCATGTTGTAAAGTCTATTAAATTCAAATCAGATATAAGCAGGGGAATGAAAGTTTGGACGCTTGAGAGATCTGAGTTTTGCTAGCTAGTTGTAACACTTCTAGCACATAAGCGAGATTCTGCATCGTGTATGTGTATAAAATATCAAGCTCTTTACTGCTATAATACCTTTAATCTAAAGTACTCCCAAGTTCTTCACACAGGTTAATTAAACCTCCTGACACCCATGTGAGGCGCATAATTGTTTTTTCTATTTTGTAAATGGGTAAACTGATGCACAAAAGGAAACTGATTTGCCCAAGGCGTCACAGTTATCCGTCAGGCCTGAGAATAGTCCCCAGGCATTCTGATTACCAGTCCCTTTCCTTCTATATCTGTGGTAATTTGTGTCTATTTGCTGGGAGATTCCACCCAACAAAGCAGCAGGATAAAAATGATCCCCAATTACAGGGCACATGCACAAGCCAATGTTCAGAGACGGATAACTAGCTGAAAGCCCCACTCCATAAGTACCCTGACTCTGCTGTAACTTCCTGTTGTTTGTGGAGACTATTGTGTTCAATTTTAATAGAACATTAAACTCTCTAAAAGGCTCCCTTTTATCCTGTGTTGAAGGTGTCCTCCAACATGAAGGAAACAAGGTGACGTCTGGGCTGATAACCCCAATGTCTGCTGATCCCCTGTTGGAATGTTAAATGAGTGTTTTGAGACCAGGTTGGATGGTACTTATCAGTGGAGCTGTCTGGAGGAGTTTGAAGCTGCAGGTACCTTGTGCATGGTTAATGTTAGGATGACATTTAAGGGGCCAAAGGCAGCAACAGTCTCAACTGCTAAAATTGGGAAGTGCCAAAGAAAGAGAGAGCTCTCCTGCATGTGGGTGTGGTATGAGCCCCTCCGGTGCACAGTGACTCCGAACTGAGCACATCCAACACTTTCCAGACGTGCTTAGTACTTTACAGGGTCAAACCCCATTATTGTAAAAAGCTGAAGGGCATTTAAAAAACTGGGTGACTTAGAATCAACACTTAATGGGCACAATAGATTCCAGGCTGCATCTCGAGAACTGCTGAGCTAAAGCCCTGGTCAGCCTTCCCAGGGTGTGAGCTCTGTCAGAGGAGTCCAGAAGAGGGGGATACTTTCATTTAGCATCACCTCCCAATTCCTAAGAGGAGACAGATGTTGCCCTTGCATCCCTGTGTGTGACAAGAGCTGCGTGCAGTATGGCTGAAGGCAGAACTTGGCCCCAAGTTGGTAACTTGATTTGAATAGCCTTGTTTGTACTTTCCCCACTGTGGAGGAGCAGGGAGCTTTGTTCATTTATTTATGAATTTGTTGCATGGCACATGCCATTGTGAAGGTGTGAAAATGGTACCTTCACAGACCTTTCGAGTTGGGTTAAGGTTTTGCCTTGGCTTTTGGGCAAGCCCCTTGTGATCATGGGAAGGTCAATCACTTTGGGACTCTCTGCCTTGGTTTCCCTATTTGTAAGATGGGGAGAATACCCATGTCACGGAGGGTTATTAATGGGTGTCTAAAAAGTGCTTGGCATTCCTTGAATGGAAGCAGGACTGTGTTTGCCTGTGGATTTAAGTTATCTTTGCAAGCCAAAGTACCTATGGGTACAATCCCAGGCCTTAATTTCCTCTGTCCTTTGGGAGCTGATCACTGGGGTGGTGGTTGTAGCTGGAGCCAATGGACACTAACCTGGCCATGTGATGGAGGTCTGACTTTTTTGTAACCTTGTCCCATATTGGTGATGTGACCAAGTTTCTTCCCAGCACCTCCTGTGAGTTACCCTCTTATTACGATTGCTTGATGCAGGCGAGCTAAAGTGATTTGCTCCTATCCGTACATCATTAAGAGGATAATTCTCTTATTCCATGTTGTACATAAAATAAATTCTGGTGTCCTACGATGTTCAGTGGCCCCAGCCCACTGACTGGAGGACACGTTAGGGTTGGTGGGGGTCAACCTTCGCTCTTCATCAGTTTGGTGACTTAGCAGCAAAGCATCAATAGGAAACCCCCCCCCCCCATTTCTGTTTGAAGTTCTTTGTTCCTGGAAATACATTTTTGAAGAGCAATCCCACCCCACGAGTCTGAGCTTCCCAGTGCCAGCCTTTGTTTCGACGTAATGAGTAGAGGGTTATGAGCTTGAAGATTAACAGCTCCATTGTTTGTGAGAAGAGGGTCTTTTGACTCAAACTTGAGAATGGAGCATCCAGCCCTACCCCTAGCATGTCACCTGCTTCCTCTCCTACACCACCACCTACACAAGGGGCCAGCTCAGCAAAGCTCCTGCCCACACAAGCATGATGCTCCCTATTCAGGAGTTCTGTTCCCAGGGAGACAAACTTGCTGCGGTCAGTGATTCATCCCTTCCATTTAGAACTTTGTAGGACTAGAAAATCTTGTTGTAATACTAAAAGGTATGTATATGGCTCCATCACCATGGTATCAAAGTGCCTCATAATCTTTTCTGTATTTATCCTGGCAGCACCTCTGTCAGGCCTAGCAGTGATGATATTTCATTGTACAGATAAAGTGTAGAGGCACAGAGAGGCTAAGTAACTTGCCCAAGGTCACAGAGGGAATCTGTGGTAGAGCAGGAAGTTGAACCCAGGTCTCCAAAGCCCTAGACTAGTGCCCTAAGCACTGGACTGTCCTTCATCTCTAACTGGAGAGAATGTTCGTTCAGTGATTAGAGTAGGAGACTGGGGATCAGAATTTCTTGTATTTTTTCCTGGCTGTGCTGTGAGTTGCTCATGTGACCGTGGGCAAGTCACTTAATCTCTGGGTGCCCCACTGTACAGTAAGGATAATGCTTGCCTCACAGGGGCGTTGTGAAGCTAGTTAGTGTTTCTAAAGGGCATAGTATTGAAGGTATTAAGTATGTAATAACTATGATAAGAAAGGTGTTGGTACACTCCTGTGGTGAGCTCTTCAGAAATGCCTGTATATACCAACTATAAGCTGGTATGGTTCTAGGACTAGGGCATCTCCAGGATTACCTGAGAATGGAAGCTGCTTTAAGCAATGCGTATCGTGGCCCCTGAAGCATGATTTATGAGTCCTGTAGCTAAGTCAGAGGGACACTTCGGAGCCAGGATGGTGCTCTCGGGGGAGGAGCTATAACAAGTGTGGGCGCTTTCTATTGGATAACGAAAGTCTTATTTGTGTACTTTAAATTGCTGTCCTTCTTGACCATGGCCTCTTCTTGGATAAAGAATCTATTGTAAAACCATAAATGTCCATTTGCTGGCATCTGGGTAACTGGCTGGGAACCTGAACATTTCATCAGGCTCCTTAGTCCTTACTGTGAATTGGAGCTGCTGGAAACTAAGCCTGAGTGGGTGATTCTGTTTGAGCAACTTAAAATTTTTTGTAACTTATTTTAATACAAAGTGAAGAAGGAGGTGTCCTCCTGGGCCTGGAGAGGGAGCAGGGTGTTTGATGTCCAGCCACTCAGCTCAGTGAGTGCTATAGAATGCTTCAGGAATGAATACTGTGGAAAGAGACATCTCTGGAACAGGGAGTTGAGGCTCTGTGAAGTGACCCCTTGCCTTCCGGTGTGCGTAAGCATTTGCTGGTGGCCGTCTCTAATAGAACACACTTCTCCAGGCTGTGCTAACAGGATACCAGAGCAGAGAGATCTCGGCACCAAAGGTTAAATTGTATTTATTTCAGCTCTGCTCAAAATGGGCTGCTTGTGGGGGATGTTTGTTGAATAGAGAGAAACTTGCAAGGAACCAAGTTATTTTCAAACTGCTAATAGGGTTTTGCAAACAATGGGAAGGATAATAACATTTAATGCTATTTTTCAAAAGAGAGACTTCGCTGCATTCCTTTCTAGCACTCCTTTGCCAGCCTTTCTCCAATTTCCTCAGATCCCCCTCATCTTGCTTTATCTGAACTACAGGTCCCACAACCCCTTCCTTCTGTAGAAAGAGAGTAAATGTGCAAACTCCTGTCAAGAACAAAGGGGTAACTTGACATGTTCTCTGCTCCTAATAGTGACTTGCATAAGTGTGTGAGAATACTGATGTCTTTCCTTTTTTCTTCTTTATGGTAGGTAACGGTGGCCTGAAATGTCTCTTCTTTTCTGGGTTTTGTTTTTTACATTGGAAATTCAGACCCCATCTAGCTTGGAAGACCTTTCATAAGAATTGTTGAACTAGTGTAATATTGCTGGAAATGGGCCATTTTCATTACCACTACAAACAGGTTTTTTTTCTCTCCTGCTGATAAAAGCTCACCTTAACTGATCACCTCCTTATAGTGTCAAGTATCAGAGGGGTAGCCGTGTTAGTCTGGATCTGTAAAAAGTAACAGAGTCCTGTGGCACCTTTAAGACTAACAGATGTATTGGAGCATAAGCTTTCGTGGGTGAATGTCCACTTCGTCAGACATATATATTTGTTTCATGTTCTGCGTGTGTGTGTGTGTGTGTGTGTGTGTGTGTGTATGTATATATATATATTTTTTTTCCTACTGTATTTTCCACTACATGCATCCGATGAAGTAGGCCATAGCCCACGAAAGCTTATGCTCTAATAAATTTGTTAGTCTCTAAGGTGCCACAAGTACTCCTGTTCTTTTTGCGGATACAGACTAACACGCCTGCTACTCTGAAACCATCATGACAACCCAAGAGACCAGGGACTGATACCTGAGAGATTGAGAGGGTAAGAGACTTTTAGTCAGATTTTAAAATCTGGGTTTTATGGGGTGTGGCGGAATTGTTTTTTGTTTGGTGGGGAGAGGTTTAATACCCATTTAATTCCAATGACAAAAGAACATTTTGGAGGAAGAAAAACATTTGTTAAATATTCTCTCATCTTTACAATCCAGGCATGAGAGTTCACACCACACATCTCTAAGACCCCCCGGAAGTCATCCTGCAAACTCAGACTAGATATTCCTAATATTTATCAAGTGAAAAAACAGAATAGAAGAACAATACCAAAATGCCCTATCGGGAGTCTTTTTGTCCCAAAGAAATATAAAAGGCCACAAACCCCATCTTTAAAAAAATTCCTTTGAAAGCTACACTTAAATGCAATCCCAGATCTATTCTATTTGGACCCAGTAGAGAAGGAGATAGATACAGAGGCAGCTGGCAGAAACGTGGCTGGCTGCTGGAGACTTTATTATTCAGGTTCAAAACTGAAAGCAACATGAAGTGAGGCTTTGCACTGAGGAGGAAGGGGGGCGTGTTCAAACATTTAAAGGGGCAGAACATCACAAGATCTGCACTGAAGGAGTTCAACAAGTGCCTTATATCTGACTCCTACTCTGTTTTAGCCTTTGACGTTCATCATAATCCACCCCTAAATGAGAGGAACCTATTTCTAAAGGGAAATGTAGCCTCCTCCAGTTTCACTTCAGAGTAGGGTGGCTGGCTGGTGGTGCTCTAGCAAGTTTTTTACAGCAGGTTTCACTTTCTAATTATCAGAGAGAGTGTTCCTCCTGTGACCCATCAAAGGAAAGTCCAAAATGTCATTTTTAATCTAGCCACAGTGTCTTTCATAGAAAGTCATAAAACGTCTATGGCTTCTGTGTCTAAATCTTCGCAGACTATGAATCTGTGGAGCAGTTTGATTTTGAGCATGTTTCAATGGTTGTTGTATGATGCAACAGTGAAGGCTAATTTATTCACTATGGTAATTAACACCGCATGCGTATTCATAATTGTTCATTAACAAAACAGAGAAGATATAACGTGTGTGTCCCTGGCAGCGATCAATGAAAAGACCAAAACCAGAGTTAACAAGGAGCACATTCTTGAAGCGGACGCACGTGTGGAATCTCTGACTGACTGAGAAGTGACCTTTCTCCAGGAGGCTAACTAGTATTCTGATTACTTGACACCAGCTCAAGTATTGAAAATGCTGCAGACCATCCATGCAATTGTCAGGTGATCTCAATTGAGTTAATAAAACTGCTGTGTTCAGTTGGTCACATGTTGCTGAAATTCCATCTTCTGAGCTGGCTCTCTTAATAATAATAATTAATATAAAAATTAATAGGTATATTGTGTCAGCCTCTCTCTTTTTTTTTTTATAGTGAAGTTTGTAGTCGAAAAGCCAGTATTGTCCTTGATCAGGTTGAAAGAGACACCAGTGTTCGCATAAGAGGAAAATGTAATGTTCATAGGAAATGTTAAAGTAGAGCTGTGGGCACTGTACTTCCAAGTCACTTAATCTCCAAGCCAGTGTGATTTGTGTGTGTTTAACCTTCAATACATAAAACAAATGCACTAATGAAATTCTCAGCAGCAGTGATCGATAGAGTCCCATAGAGGACTGAGCTACTTCTGGGGCTCTAGTGGTTTGAGAGAGATGGAATAGAAAATCCATTTCTCCTTGGTCTTGAGAATTCTCACTCTGTTAATTTTCTCTATTTACCAGCTAATTAGTTGTCTCCTTGACCAGCATCCTCGTGCTAAAGAGAAGGATTATAGAGACAACCAACCCAGGTTTGTCTTTGATGTGGGAAATTACTGTTTCACACTCCCTAAATCCATTACCTCTGTATCATTCAGGGCAGCTGGTGGTTAATTATATTTACTTATTTGTGGTGGTGTAGCACCTGGGGTCCAACTGTGGATCAGGGTCCCAGAGTGATAGTCATTGTACAAACACATAGCAAAAAGACCCTCTTCCTGGCTTCATTAAAGTCAATGATAAACTCCCACTGATTTCACCTCCTGCATCTATTGAGCCAAATTCTGCTCTGTTACACTGGTGCACATCTGGAGTAACAATTAAAATCATTGGAGTTATTTCAGACTTGTAGCAGTGTAACCAAGAGCAGACTGTGGCTCGTTGTATCTGTAAGATAAATCTGAATTGAATGAATGAATAAGAGCTGTTTTTTGTGTCTTGACACGTTGTTTAGGCTTGAGCCTTGAATTATTCTTCACAGTAGTTGAGTACTCTTGCCTATTTATTAATGTTGTAAGTGTGACAACCCCATGCCTTGGCCATTAGCCTCCTGAATGTATTTTTTCACCTTTCACTTATAATCTACCGTGTGTGGAAATAATGGCTATTTCAGCAAGAAGAACTGAATCTGTAAGTGTACTGGAGTCCAAAGGCTGACCTTTACAGGAGCAGGAATGTACTGAGATGTTTTCAGGATTCATTTGTTAGAAGGAGAGGTTGTACTTGAACACTTTCTACTGGGAGAGCTCTGGTAGGAGCTAGATATGTGCTGCCCAGACACACATGTTGTAGTGCCACTGAACTGCCCATGTCATTGTGAGCTCTGCCAAAGGAGTGGAAGCTCTTCTATACATTTATCTTCTCAATTGTAGATCCCATTGTGTACCAGGGATCCTGTATTGATCTCTGCAACGTCTGTCCTAGCTGTCACCAGTATCAGCTTTCGAGGTGGCCAGTTTGATCTGCTGTCTGGAACCATGAGTACTGTTACTTGCTGTGTTAGGAGATGAGAACTGTCAAGCAGGGATGGAGATTTGCTGTTAGTGGTATAGGGCCTATGACACACACTTGATCAGTTCTGATTCATCTGGCAGAGGTGACAAAATATACAATTTATTTCTACATTAAATCTAAGGAATTGGAACAGTCTGCTCCTAAACTGACCCGCTCCCATCAAGGCAGTCTTCCGCAAACTCTTAGGCTAGGAGGGGGCTGTCACTTTTAAGCATAGTTTAACTACTACATGGCCCATTGCTAGTTTATACTAGTACAGGAACGACACTGGCTATCCATCCTACATTAGATAACTGGTTAAACAACCCAGCACAACAACTGGTGGTGAGGGCCATCCATAGAGCTGGGTCCTAGGCCATGACACTAACCAGCATGAGCTAGGAAGAGAATGTAACATGTTATGGCTGCTTAAAACCTTCCTGTCTTTCTGTGATGGGTCAGGAAAGGCCTTTCAGCTCCTTAAGGAAGCTCCAAACTGCGTCTGTCTCCATAAGTGTCTGCAGGTGAGTTTGCTCCATGCTCACAGCTCTTGTGTGTAGCCATGGGGACCCTGTACTTGTCATCAAATCTTTTCTCTATGATCCAAGTGAGTCTTCATGAGCCACACAAATTCATGAGCAGCATAGTCACATGGTGAACCAAAGCCAGAGAGGCGGGGAAGACTCTAGGACAGCCTTTTGTCTGTTGTGAAAAAGAGAGGGCACGTTACCCCTAACTCGGGCTCTACTGGGGGTAGTTCTTGATCTGTCTCTGTTCATGCAGGCAGAAAAGTGCACACACCTGGTTGGAGCTCGCAAAGACACTTTGCTGCTGCCAGTCCTTGCTGGCTGTGTTGGAACGTGACCTGTCCCACGCTGCCCTGGGGGTGCATGCACTGCAGTCCGAGAGAGACCAATGGCATGGTGCTAGTACTGGTTCTTGCATTGTTAGGTTCCGTCCATTCTGACACCCAGCTCTGCTCTTGGACAGTCGCTACTGGAAGTAGCTTTTCTGAATGCAGATGGGACTCCTGCCTGGACCAGCATCCGGTTCTGCGGTCGGAGCAGCTAGTTTAACATGCAGTGGGCCTAATCCCGTCTCTGGCAGGGACTGTGCTCCCAGCCTCTGGAAGGTGCAGGTTGAGACTGGCTGCTCATTAGATGCACAAACAAAGGCTCATGTCTGCCACCAAATGAATCCTTGCTCCAAAACAGCTTCCCCAGCTCCCCGCTCTAATTGCTATAGCAGATTCCAGGCAGATTTCGTCATCTCTGTTTTCTGCCTGACTGGGAATCTGTAAATAAAAGGGCTGATGGCAGAATAATGGGAGTGCTGGACAGTGCAATGCACAGCAGCACTTTCCAACATCACGAGAGAGGCAGGAGGGGAACGGGGGGTAGATGTTGCTGGAATGAGAAGGAACCTTGTAGATTCCTGAGTACCCCCTGACACACACCGCTCCCCAAGGGAGGCTTGGGACCATGGCAGTCTTTGGGAGGGAGGAATTAGGAGGTCAGGGCTGAAGCAGGCTTTTGTAAACTGAAGGCTGTGATAAATTGCTTTGGGGCACCTCTGCGTACAAAGGGAGTGAGGAACTGATGGGGGTGGTGAGTTGATAGAAAGCCACTGACACAAATAACTAGTGGGCATGTATAAAATGCATTGGAGCAAGGCAAACATGACCAAAAATGGCCTAAGTTAATGAAGGCATGAATGGGAGAATGTGTAAGGTCAGCAGGGAAGTGACATCATGACGTTTGTGCCTGATGGATTTTTAGCCAAGAGCCTGATGTTAAAATGGGTCGTCGTGGGCTAGTGGTTGTGTGGCTGAAGGACTGAGGATAGCGAGCTGAGCGTGATCTCTGGGCTGTACAAATCTGCTGGTCGATTGAGTTCTGGCTCCGCTGCAGTTGCTGGAATTTCTTGGAGGTCTGTTCCTTCCTGTAGGTAGCCCAGGATAATACAGTAAGATAGTTGACTGGACAAAGGACCAGGCACACACTGGCTTCTGAAAACAAGGTTAGCTCCAAATGCCAGTGATCCCAGGACCTACAATGCTAGATAAAGTTGGAACTGTCTCAACAGGGATGGTAATTATGTCTCAGATTTGGCTTACGGTTGCATGAGTTTTGAGTCTGCCTCTGTGGCCACTGTTCACTCAGAAGGTCATTTCCAACATATGCACTTTTCTGTTGCAAAATAGTCTGCAAATGCCACATCATGATCCCACATGTGTGAAACCTGCCTGCAGTGTCTTGGCTTTCCCAACCTCTCGGTTGTGGAATCTTCTGCAAGCTGGGATCTGGAGCTGAATGAAGATCTGTTAATCAAAAAGCAGCACCAAGTGTGTGTGCATGCTGCCTTGTCCTTTTATTTTACACTGTGGATGGGCTACTTTTGTCAGTGAATCCAGGACATCCCTCCCAGCTGAATAGGTTTGCTAAACTTCTGCAAGTAAATCCCAGTCTGAAGTTCACTGAACTGAAGCCTTTATTTTCTCTAAAGAGAGTAGACTGGTTTATCTTACAGACAACTGCAAAATATCCGTAACTGGTCATGAAGCCCATTTGAATTGTACGGGACAGAGTATGCTGCTTCTGCAAGGACACAGGCCTATCTCCCCAGATGAAAGTAACCCCCAAACACTGAAGCAAAATCCCATCAGAATCGGCTGGTCCAAGATAATTTCCCACCCAGTTCACCTGCTGCACCGTTTATAACAGTTCTGATTGATTTGACCTGACATTTAAGACTCTTAGGCTTTACCCCTGTATGTAATTAAAGCAAGAAGACAGTGACCGACACTGTCTGAGCTTTGGCTGGCGGGAAGGAGTATCGGGATTTCTTGGGGAGTGAAATACTGTTGTACGTTTTTAAGCTGCTCTGTCTTATCAGAGCACATCATGGATACAGGGATAGATCTGATAAAGGGGCCCTTATGGAAAATTCCGTTTAGGGTGTGACTGTCTCCTTTTCTCATAAAGGACTTAGACTCATAGACTTCAAGGTCAGAAGGGACCATTATGATCATCTGGTCTGACCCCCTGCATGTCGCAGGCCACAAAGCCGTCCCTACCCTTTCCCTTGACTCTGCTGTTGAAGTCCCCAAATCCTGTGGCTTAGTGACTTCAATTGGCAGAGAACCCTCCTGCTAGCGATCCCTGCCCCATGCTGCGGAGGAAGGCAAAAAACCTCCAGGGCCTCTGCCAATCTACCCTGGAGGAAAATTCCTTCCCGACCCCAAATATGGCGATCAGTAAAACCCCAAGCATGTAGGCAAGAGTCTCCAGCCTGACCCTCATTGGCCATTATGCTATTTACCTACCAAGGCACGGTATTCATTTGGCTAAAATCATGTTTTTCCATTAAACCATTCCCTCCATAAACTTATCTAACTTAATCTTGAAACCAGACAGGTCCTTCGCCCCCACCAGACAGGTCCTTCGCCCCCACCAATGGAAACTGTAATAAAAGGGGCGGTAGGTCTAATCCCAGGGGGGCTGACACCATCAGCTATCCTTAAGCCTACACAAGCATATTAGACGCGTTCAGTAAAGGTCTGTTGTGCATTTCACTGCTCTGCCTATATGGGAAAATGCAGGAAGGAGAGGGATGAGGGAGTATTAACAACATTACAAACCTCTCTCGTTCCTAATACTCTGCATTTACATAGCACTTTACAAGCATTAGCATCCCACCCCGGCAGGTGCATAAGTAACTAGAGTCTTCCCAGTGACAGAGGGGTTCCTGGAATCTGAGCCAGAGGGGTGGTGACATGGCCAGGAACAGCCACAGGGAGTCTCTGTCAAAGACATCATTACCATTGGAGAACTCCAGGCTGCCAGGTCTCTTTTCCGACCACTGACTCTTGCTTTCAAATGATAATGCATCTGGCTGAGGTCTAGCTAGAGTGGCACAGCCCTGAGCCCTTGCTAATACGCTAATGTGCTTACTTTAAATGCAAAGAAACTTCTCACATCAGTGGCCTATTTTCCCCTCCTCCTTTCTGTATTTTTGTATTGTCACTTGCCTGAATATGATAGGCCTCAAAGCTGAAAGCCTGCATATGTGTGTGTGTGTGTGGGGGGTCACCCATAAATACACCGATTCATCTGGGAAATTACTGTACATTCCCAGTTTTGAAGGGGGCTCTGACTGCACCCAATACACTTCCCTTGAATTGGCACCCTTTGTGTGCCGTTCCCAGGGTGAAAAGTGAATTACAAAAAGCTCTTGGAGTCCCCTTCCTACCCTCAACATCAAACAGCCTATTTCTCATAAGAATGGCCATACTGGGTCAGACCAAGGGTCCATCCAGCCCAGTATCCTGTCTGCCGCCAGTGGCCAATGCCAGGAGCCCCAGAGGGAGTGAACCTAACAGGTAATGATCAAGTGATCTCTCTCCTGCCATCCATCTCCACCCTCTGGCAACAGAGGCTAGGGACACCATTCCTTACCTGTCCTGGCTAATAGCTATTAATGGACTTAACCTCTATGAATTTATCTAGTTCTCTTTTAAACCCTGTTATAGTTCTAACCTTCACAACCTCCTCAGGCAAGGAGTTCCACAGGTTGACTGTGCGCTGTGTGAAGAAGAACTTCCTTTTATTTGTTTTAAACCTACTGCCCATTAATTTCATTTGGTGGCCCCTAGTTCTTATATTATGGCAACAAGTAAATAACTTTTCCTTATTCACTTTCTCCACACCACTCATGATTTTATATACCCCTATCATGTCCTCCCTTAGTCTCCTCTTTTCCAAGCTGAAAAGTCCTAGCCTCTTTAATCTCTCCTCCTATGGGACCCGTTCCAAACCCCTAATCATTTTACTTGCCCTTCTCTGAACCTTTTCTAATGCCAATATATCTTTCGAGATGAAGAGACCACATCTGTGTGCAGTATTCAAGATGTGGGCGTACCATGGATTTATATAAGGGCAATAAGATAGTCTCCGTCTTATTCTCGATCCCTTTTAAAATGATTCCTAACATCCTGTTCGCTTTTTTGACTGCCGCTGCACACTGCGTGGACATCTTCAGAGAACTATCCACGATGACTCCAAGATCTCTTTCCTGATTAGTTGTAGCTAAATTAGCCCCCGTCATATTGTATGTATAGTCCTATGGGGGAAGAGAGATGGTTAGACAGACAGACATCTGGCTTCCCTTTCTTCCCATCTTCTGGCCGCCTCCTGTGCAGCTACTCAGGCAGGACAACCCTAGATCCCATAGGTCATCTTCACCCTCCATCTGCAGTTTGATTGCTCAATGGAAAAATGGCCTGGAAAGTGAGTGCTGAGGGAAGACAAATGGGGACTCCCCTACTTTGTTCGCTCACCAATGACAGGTATCTCCACTGTTTGGCTTGGCAAATGTACAGCATCTTGGATGGAGGGAAACAACAAAGACAAGTCTGGTTTTTCATTAGTGAAGACAGCAAACATTCTTTCTGTTCCCCTTAGCCCCACTCCTTGCCCAATGCCCTGTGTAACCTCACCTGGATCAGCTAGATTTGCAGTTCTGTCCTGTCCTGTCACATTTCTGGGGGGTAGAATTGTTTAGTCTGGAAAGGACCTCTTTCTCTTAGCCACAACAGCCTGCTGCTAATGGGTAACAAGGTCTTAGGAATGGGAATGAACACAGCCCTCCCTCAGATCCAAACCTCCCAAACTTTGGAGAATCTGGATTGAATATTGGGAGCTGAACCCAAGATTTAATTCTGAGCATGCCCAGATTCTGGGAACCCCTGTCTGAAGCAGAGCTTCCGCTTGGTCCCATAATACCCCAAGCCCACTGCGTGTCTCCAGCGTTATCTGCTCCTCCTCATGGCCTCACCCATCACTGGCTTCACTGCAGCAAGAAATCACTCCTTTCCCTTTGAGGCATAGTGTGTTTGGCCAGTGATTATTGGGTTGCTCTTCTTGTGGTCAAAGACTGTGTGTGAAATAGGCTAGTTTGGAACATTTATAGACGCAGCTTCTGCTCACTGGGGTTCTGGCTAAGAAAAATACATTCCTTGGGAGTGCGGGATGGCTGGAATTGGGAGCAAAGCTAGCTCCTTGGTGCTGAGCTGTAAATCAGTGCAGGCTTGATAAGGTCAGCTGGCCTGTGGTTAGTTAACTACTTAGTCCGGACTTCGGACTAAGGTACGCAAATTCAGCTACGTTAATAACGTAGCTGAATTCGAAGTACCTTAGTCCGGACTCACCGCGGTCCAGACGTGGCCGGAAGTCTCCCCCCGTCGACGCCGCGTACTCCTCTCGGTGAGCTGGAGTACCGGCGCCGACTGTGAGCACTTCCGGGATCGATCCGGGATTGATTTATCGCGTCTTAACCAGACGCGATAAACCGATCCCAGAACATCGATGGCGTGCCGCCGGACCAGCCGGTAAGTGAAGACTAGGCCTTGGTATGTAGCTCACCTCTGCCACTTATTTTGGTCGTAGATTCCCTTCATATCAAGGGAAATTGCATCAAGTTTATCTATGGAAAGGGTGGAGAAAACATATGTAAAGGATGTAAACAAGTGTGAGCAGAGTTCCATCAGGTTGGTTTAAGAGTGCGCACGTTAAATGGATGATTTAGCCAAATAACTAGAGGCAGAGGTGTAGGAGGGGTGGGGAATGCAAGAAGAGGAAAGATGGCAAGAGGAGGAAGAGAGAGAGAGAGAGAGAGTGTACCCAGGGGGAGAGGCATCTTTCAGGTATGAAGGTCTCAGGCTCTTTTGGGCTTTAAAGGTCAAAACTAGCCCCTGAAACCACTCAGCAGAGAGTGCGGATCTTAGAGCACCAGTATCATGTGCTGCCAATAAAAATACTAACTAAAGGGCCACTGCATGTGCACCAGCTTCATCCTGGGAATGGATTTAAATTGATCTTATTGCAATAGTCTCTAATCTCACGGTGACGCAGGCATGGAGAGCAGGAGCAAGGTCTGTGGCTGAGCGGAAAGGTTACAGCCCCCTGGCCAGGCACAGATGGGAGAAAAGCCAATTTGTTCTCTGATGTAATGTGATTGCCCAAAAACAACTGGAGATGTAACAGCGCCTCTCAGCTGTGAATGCAGATAAATGCCTTCCAAAGGGGAGCATGTATTATCTTCCCCCGACTACAAATAATTAATCCAATGCCCATGGGAGGAGGCTGGATATTTGTGAACAATGGCCAGTGCAGCCCTATTAATACTGAGATATCTACTGTGTACAGTGATTAAGGGAGGACCCCATTGGGTTCCTCCGTGCTGCTAGCCCAGACTAACAGGAAGTCTCCTTTCTCAACAGGAACATCAGGCTCTGAAACTGCCAGCAGTTGTTCATCATTCCCCTGCGAGAACGGGGGAAGCTGTGAGGATGTGGAGGGGAGCTACAGGTGCCTCTGCCCACAGCAACCAGTGGCATACATGGGCACAAACTGTGAATTCCTCTACTCTGTGTGTGCTGTGGACAAATGTCCCCCAAATTGGATATGCCGTGAAACTGCGGGACTCCTGGATTATGAATGCATCTGTAGGCCTGGCTTCACAGGTACTGAGTGTAGTGTTAATATTAATGAGTGTGAGAGCAACCCTTGTAAAGGGCCTCATTTTGAATGTGTAGATAGTGCAAATGGATACATCTGCCGATGCCAAACGGGACCAAATGGAGAAGGCTGCCGCACTGAACTATCTGTGTGCTCTAGCCATCCCTGCCAAAATAACGGGACCTGCATCGAGGGTGCCGGGATATATACCTGCAGCTGCCAACCTGGTCACACTGGGGCCCACTGTGAAGATAACATCGACGAGTGCGCCTCCAGCCCATGTCAGAATGGAGCCATCTGCCTAGACAGGGTGAATGAGTATAACTGTTTCTGTGTGCCTGGGTTCCAAGGAAACCGCTGTGAAATAGACATCAACGAGTGTGCATCCCGGCCCTGTAAAAACAATGGCACCTGCCTGAATGAGATGGATCACTATTTGTGCAAGTGTGTCCCCGGCTATGCAGGTACCTTTCACGCTCACATATTAGTCTTTCAGTTGGGTTATTTATTGCTGTTTGTGCAGCTCCATCAATGCACCTGCTTGTGGCAACACCAGCAAAAGACACAGTCCCTGCCCCAAAGAGCTTCTCATCTCTGCCTTTTTGTTACAGCTGTGAGGCCGAGCCTCTGTCTGATGTCCCGAGCTTCTGGTGTGCTGGGGAGCACGTGTGTACTAGCTTAGGCCTGGCTGGCCTGAAAGAGAGGGCTTGGGTTCTTGGGGGGATGGTCGAGGGATGATGTGGATGTTGTATGGTTTGGATTCCTGGGGTTATGGGATGGGGAGGGGGTTGAGAATTGGTTTCCCAGCGGTGATGTTGATGTGATTGGCTTTGGTGAAGGCATGGTTAAGGGGACGCGCAGAGAGAGAGACATATTTGTCTTTAGGAAGAATAAGCTTATTGGAGTTCAGGGGTGTAACTAGTCTCTATCAGACTGGCCCAGGGCATTTTGTCCTGTCTTTCAGGCATTTTCCAGGGCAGAAGGCTCTGGGGTGGAGTAGCTATGAGTTGTGGATTTGTTTTTCCAGCTCTGTTAAACTCTGAGAGTATTTTGCATATGACTCTACTGAGTTATTTCTTCGAGGTTCAACTGTGCTGGTGATGACTCACTGTGTAATCTGCACCTGTGAGTTATCTGCAGAGGCAGCGGCGCAAGGGTCTCCTCTCCCCCAGCCCAGCTATCAGAATGGAATGCAGTCCATGCTGCAACCACCTCCCCCTGGTACCAGCCGGCACATGACCTTTCCCAGCCTTACCCATTGTCACAGGCTACAGGCGTTTCAGGAGTTATGTTGCTATAAAGGAATGTGGGGTCACTGGGCTACAGATTACAAATGGAGTGGGGAGTTGTTGCCTCTCAGGCATCCAGTCACTGACTGAGTCACACTCTGGTGAAATGCAGAGCTGGGGGAAAATACCCACTCAGGAGCAGGCGCTGTTTAGGGCTTAAAATGACCCTTAGATTTAGAGTGTAAAACACAACTCAGTGTTTGCCCATCAGTTTCCCTTTCACTTCCCTGCCAAGTCCCTAGTTCAGGACTGAGAGTTCCCCCAGAAGGAGCTGCTGGTGTCAGTAAGGGGTAAAACAGCCTAGGGTGCTGCAGCAGCATGTGCTGTTCTAGGTGACTTTGAAGCTGGACATGAGGATTTGCATCACGGCCTCTTGCCCTGGTCTTGCAGCCTCCCAGAGCCACTGGTCCTCACAGGCTGAGCATTTCCTGGCACTTGCAGCTGAAATTTTGGAGAGGGAAGTTTTGACGTGAGGATTGACAGGTTTTGATCTGGCAGCTTATGGGGCCCACATTCCTTTAGGATTAGGGTGGCCACGTCTGCGGCATAGTGAGCCTCTGTCAGAAAGGAGGATTAGATGGATTGGCAGGTGCCATTTTAGGGGCTTACTTTGAGGGGTGATGTCAGGCTATGGGCAGTTCATTGAGGTGGGAAAGTGGCAGGATGGTTGCTATGGGATCTCTCGCAGATTTCCTTTGACGAAATGACATTAGACAAAGATAATGGATACGTTTCTGCTGTGATTAGTGCTATTAATACTTAATGAATAAGACCATTACTATTGCTAGTACCACTATAACTAATACTTTGTACTTCTCCAGCACCTCCCTTCTGAGGACCTGAAAGCAAGTTACAAACCTCATAATACTTTTGGGAGGAGGGTAAAGCATATACAGTGATCACTTCACCAACCACTGAAATGCAGCCGCCTCTGTGGTGGAACACAGCAGCTATGCAGAATGAAGAATATCATATGTAACCCAAACTGTAAGGGGAACACTGTGCCACAGAATGTAAATATCAATGGTTGAACTTGGCCACAACACTGCAATTCACACCCTACCACTTGCCCCCACCCCAAAATAAAGCATTATGGGATTTTTGTAATGAATGTAAGTGAGCAGGACCTTGGTTTTATGTCTCATCCTGGAAGTGTAATTCATTTGCTAAATGCTGATGGAATTAACTAATTCAATCAAATCAAATATAAGTTTATGCTAGAGATTCACAACAGTTGCAAACTATTCTCAGTTTTGTTGATTTAAAAGCAAAACCCATAAGTCGTCCCAAGATAGACTTGGCTGCAAATACTAATAAACTAAGCATTTCTTAGTATTTGCATGCTTGTCTGCTGTCCGGGAATTTATAAATGGTCATGTCTGTATTCTAGCAGAGTGGGTTTCATATCATTGCTTTTGTGATCCCAGCCCAGAACTCCCACCAAATCCATAACATGGATGTTTCTCTCTTTTGTAACAAAGGTGTAAACTGTGATGCTGAAATAGATGAATGTGACTCAGACCCTTGCCAGAATGGGGGCACGTGCACTGACCACATTGGGTTCTACACCTGCGCTTGTGCACCAGGTTATGAGGGAATCCAGTGTGAGGTGGACATCAATGAATGTGCAAGCCAACCATGTATCAACGGAGGGATATGTCATGACCTTATTGACAGGTGAGGGATGCACGCTCCTGTGGTCATTTGCATTTCAGTGATTAGATATCTGACATGAGCCAATGAGATACCTGCCTGGTGCAAGTCATTGACTTCAGAGCATGAAGGATGAATTGGGCTCAGTGCTCTTTAAGTGTTTCCTCCTCCCTCCCCCACTCTGCTTGCTATTATTTTTTTGTTAAACTGAAGTTATTCTAAGAGCCATTCAGTGGGGGTGTTAATGCCAAAGGATGCCTTCCACTAGCAGAGTTCCCAGAGATGCTTGAAAGAATTCCTGTTACTGTCTCTTATTGCTCCGCGATGAAAATTATTTGCAGTTTAAATGAGCGGCCACCCTCCTTGACTGAGAGCATCCCTGTTTCTGATCCTCGCCTTTCATGTGCACTATGTAGATCTCAGAGGCTGACCCGCCTTGCCACTAATTTCTTGCAAGGATGCTCTGTTTATGGGGATGGGACCGTCTCTTCTGTCAGCCCGTGGGTGAGGAATTCTGCAAGGTGGACATGAGGGTTAGCAAGTGGGCCCCATAAGCTTGTTTGCTCTTACCTTGGAGGGGACGGGGCATTGGGATTGAAGAGCTCTTGTGGTGGTGTTTTGTGTCCCCCTAGCTACCAGTGTGATTGCAGTGACACAGGCTTTGAAGGGGAACACTGTGAGCGGGATATCCTGGAGTGCGCTTCCCAGCCCTGTTTGAACAATGCTACCTGTCTGGAGGGTGTCAAGAATTACAGCTGTGCCTGCTGGCCAGGTGAGTAGGGAAATGGCTTCGTTCTCCTGCAGTCTGAGTATTCAGTGGTGGAGAGGACCTGCTAGGTGGCCCTGAGCAAAACTGGCTCTATACTGTATGAGTCTAGTTTTCAGTACCCCCAAGTGATGGGGCTCCCACTGCTTCTCTCGGGAGAATCTTCCACTGGCATGAAGGTCTCACAGCAGGGAAATGTGTTCTGCTGCATTGCCTGAAATTTCCCTTTTCCTAAGCCCAGGCCTTTTCTATCCTGTGCTCTCCTGGGCGAGATGAATTGACTGGCTCTTGCCTCTGACACTAGTGCTGTGTGCCAGGCCCTGCTGCTTTGTGCTAGATGAGTTGCAGTGTCTCAGGCTCACATAAACTTGCTCCCTTATTGGCAGCTGTAGTATCTTGGTGGTTAGTTTTCTGTCTCCCTTCCAAGGAAGTCCTGCGTTTTGCTAGCTCTGGTAAAAAGAACAGGAGTACTTGTGGCACTTTAGAGACTAACAAATTTATTAGAGCATAAGCTTTCGTGGGCTACAGCCCACTTCTTCGGATGCATATAGAGTGGAACATATATCGAGGAGATATATACACACATACAGAGACCATGAACAGGTGGGAGTTGTCTTACCAACTCTGAGAGGCCAATTAAGTAAGAGAAAAAAACTTTTGAAGTGATAATCAAGCTAGCCCAGTACAGACAGTTTGATAAGAAGTGTGAGAATACTTACAAGGGGAGATAGATTCAATGTTTGTAATGGCTCAGCCATTCCCAGTCCTTATTCAATCCTGAGTTGATCGTATCTAGTTTGCATATCAAACTAGCTCTGGTGTTTGCCTGGCAGGTTACACAGGGCAGCGCTGTGAGGAAGATGTGGACGAGTGTGCTGCAGACCCTTGTCACAATGGAGGCGTGTGCTTTGAGCGCTCCAACCAAACCTACTATGGGACACGACATGACTTCCCCAGCAAGTTCAGCTATAGTCAAGCTGCAGGTTTCCTCTGCTGGTGCCAGACCGGTTTTTCAGGTGAGCTACCCACTGGGCTGTGTACAGCACCCCCTGGTAGGAACTGCACAGCTTGGGTCACAGGGAGTGGAGAGGAGCCATCTGCAGCAAGAGCCACCCACGTGGAGCAGAGCAAGATGGTTCCGGCTGGGCAGCTGCCTCGTGATGAGGAGTGTGTGGCTCTCCTTTGCTGTATGTGCATATTGCAGATGGCAGTGGGAGTGTAACCAATACCACACCCTCTACCCGGAAGGCCATAGCCCTCAAGGCCCTGATTTCCTGGCTGGTGCAATAGCCCACCCCCTTCCCTAATGTTCTGTTCAGTACCCTGCAGCTGGGCAGATGGCAAAATAGCCCTGGTGGCCCCTCCCATGGGCATAAAGCAAAATTTGTCTTTGCAATATGTTAGTGGGGCATTCCCCCTCTGGAGGAAGCTATTAGTCCCCTGGAGTCCCAGGTAATGTCTTAAGCCTCCCCTTGTAGTGACTGCTCTTGTAGCAACCTTTCGTGTAGTTGGGATGGGCAGGCAATTCTCCCTGCCTGTGAAGGGCTCTAGGGATGCTCAGCAGAGACTGCCCTTTGTGTTTTTTAAAGAGCTTATAGGAGTGTGGGGTTGGGGGGTGTGGGGTTGGGGGGTGTGGGTGGGTTTAGGGGGAAAATTGGAACTATAGAAGGGAGTTTTCTCTAGTTATTAGAACAGGGGTCCCAGAATCAGGATTCCTGGGTTCTGATCTCATGTCTGCCACTGACTTGTGTTGTGGCCCTGGGTAAATCACTTAGCCTTTCGATGCCTTAGTCGTCTACATTTCATAAATGGGGATTAATGATACCTGCTTGCCAGGTGGGTACTGAGGGACAAGCAGCACTTGTAATGGGCACTTTGCATCTTTGGATGAAAGCTGCTGAAGAAGAGCAAAGAATTGTGCAAGAAGATGTTAAGATTCCCCCTGCAGGGGATGTGCACACAGCCACTGCTTGGACTTACTGAAATGATCCTAACAGGATTGTGTTTTCACTTTCAAAGGGGAGAACTGCTCTGTTAACATTGATGAATGTGAGTCTCAGCCGTGTCAGAACGGAGGGTGCTGCACCGATCTGGTTAACGGCTTCCTTTGCCATTGTCTACCGGGATACGCAGGTAATGTTGGTGATGGAGTGTGTGGAATCAGGTGAGCCTGGTTAGCTGATGCTTATTGAGTCACTGATTTGCCATATGGTTGCATAATTGGATCCTAGGACTGGCTAGAGAAGGGTGCTGAATGAGATTGAGATGAATCTCACTCGGAAAGCTGTGGCGGCCCAAGGCGGTTGTAGCTGTGGTTGTCTCCAGATCAGGACTGAAGTGCACTGACAGACGTGTGAATGTACTGTACTCCTAGCACTGGGGTACATTGGCAGCACTGTGATTGAGGATGTGAGCAGATCAATGGAACAGTGTGAAGGAGTCCGGCACCAGAATCTGAGGATCCCTTAGGTGTTGGCAGAGGGATATTGAACACGGCCATAGGCACCCTCTTGACAGGTATGGGGGGTGCTATGTACAGGAACAGAAATAGTCTTTGGGATGAAGATGTGTGAAGTCTTTGGGGGGAGGGATAGCTCAGTGGTTTGAGCATTGGCCTGCTAAACCCACAGTTGTGAGTTCAATCCTTGAGGGGGCCACTTAGGGATCTGGGGCAAAATCAGTACTTGGTCCTGCTAGTGAAGGCAGGGGGCTGGACTTAATGACCTTTCAAGGTCCCTTCCAGCTCTAGGAGACAGGATCTCTCCCTTAATTTTTATTTAAGCCAGAGGGAGGAGGTATTTTGGGTGCTGTGTCTCTCAGGGAGGCTGGAGTTGGAATGGTCGACATTTCCTAAGGGCTCTAGCAGTTTGGGGCAAGGAGTGAGGAGCCTGTCACCAGCACATAATATTTCTCCTTCTCCCCTCTGGATGATGAGCCAGGGATTTTGGGTTGGAGGCTATACTCTGTTATTTAGGGAGGTCAAAAGGTCTTAGTGTCATGAGCAAATGCAGTGCAGCCCCTTCTGTTTGCTAGGGTGTAAGGATGTGCTTGGGAGTGGTGGAGCTGGCTTCTGCTAGAGATGCCCTGTGTGTCCCTTGGTAGGTCACTCTAACCCGTTCTGAGCCTCAGTTTCCCCACCTGTGAAATAGTGAGACTGGCTTGCCAGGGGCATTGTGAGGCTAAGCACATTACTGTTTGTACCCTTTGGCTGGAGGGATGAACAGTGGGGATGGTGCCTCTAAAAGTATTCAGTTTAAATGTAGCAGCATCTTTTAACATCTACGATTAAGACAACCACATAGCCCAGACACCACAGAAACAAGAGGTGCAGAAAGGCTTGCTAGGCCCACATAATCTGCCCCCAATTGACAGTGAGAGCTGGTAGCACTTTGGCCTTGTCTTCACTGGGAAAAAAGATGTATTTTTACCACATGCTTGCTAACACGTAGTAAAATCCTCATGTGGATGGCCCTTTATTTTGATACAAACAGGATAGGGCAAAGGCAGGTGAGAGTTGTACTCCCTAAGCGATCAGTTTTGTGCGTCTCTTCTCATCCAGCATGGAGTTTGTCTCCGTCCCCGCCACACAATCATTCTGCTATGATTGTGACAACCTTCTTTGCAGCCACAGCTGTTGGGGTGGCATCCCTCTCTGTACCTTGTCGCCAATCCATCTCATCTCTAACCTCAGAGGAAAACCTCTTGTCTCCTTTCCCTATTTTCTTTAATCTCTCTCTGCTAACTAACAACCTGATACTGATAAAGGGTATGGTTTATATTAAAGACATTCTCTAACTGGCTTGCATTCTTCCAGCCCTCCAAGAGTAAAATGTATGCAGGCTGAAAGGCTGCCATCTTGTGGGAGAAAGGAAAAACTTGAAGCTACAAGAGAGTTTTTAACTCTTCTCAGGTATTCCTGAGTCTGCACTGGAACTTTTCTAGTCCCCTTTAGACCAGTATAGTTATACCCGTATAACCCGTGTGGACAATCTTATTCCAACACGTGTGTCTTCAGTGTAGCTTAAGCCCCTCTCAAGTGATGTATGCTCCTCTACCAGAATAAGTGTGTCCACATAGTCTACACCAGTATAACTAGAGCAGTTTAAACTCGCACCTTAGGTGGTTCTGAAAGAAAAGTCCATGTAGACAAGGCTGTAGAAATAGGCTTTATTCCAATCTCTCAAGTGCTGCGCAGGGCCAGCTCCTACAGTGCTGCACCTGCAGATGCAGACCTCTTCCCAGTGGAATGTTGTATAGCTCATTAAATGTCTGACCATTGTAAGTCATAATTCCTGTCTGCTTGTGCCTCCAGGGCTGTTTCCTTCCTCAGTGCCCTGGCACCACTCTTGGGAGTCCAGGGAGCTCAGCATTTCATTTCACTTCCCCAAACTGTAGGTTTACCTAATCCTTCCGAGCCCCTGGGCCTGCTCATGGAAAGAAAAGCTGACACAGGCACAGGATGGGGAGAGACCGCGCTAGAGAGTTCATTCTGTTGCATCTGTTTGGGGTTCATTAGTACGCGAAGGAGATTAGAGGCAGGTTGCTGTGTTGTTAAATCACTATGTCTCCTTTGGGGTAGTTCCAAGACAGAACAGTGAAAGGCTGGGAGCAGCAGGTGGGGAAGTCACATTTTGCCTCTCTGTGAGCTCAGTGAGTGCATGTGGAGGAGTGAAGCTGACAGGGAAATAATAGCAATTAATCTCCCCTGCTTTGTCAATTAATCCCAGTATAGTCCTGCTGGGTAAACAGCTTATTACTTCATATTAGGATCACAGAGTAACTTCATGAAGTTTCCAGTAATGTTTCTGTTCAAAACACATTTCTGTGGCAGCTTAGATCTGCCATGAGCTTGGGTTTAAGCTGCCTTCCATGATTAAAGTGAACTTGCTACTCTGATGTAGGCTGCTTTTTTCATTTTCTCTCCTGGAGCCCTTTCTTCAGTCTCAGGAATGTGGGGAGTGTTGTGGGATAACTGTGTGAATCAGCAGAAATCACCTTCCTACATGTGTTAACCACCTAAGTGCTGTCTCCGGCTGGAACACAGCACAGGGCTGGGATGGCTCTTGCCTAAAATGTAAATGGAAAGCCCAGAGACCCAGTCCTGTCAGAACCACATGGCAAGATAGGACACTGAGAATAAAAGGTCTGGGAGAGCCTGTCTGCTATATGGGCCATGTGACCCCTGCAGTTTGTATGCTCTCGGGGGTAGAGGCTGTGTCTTCCTTTCCCATTGGGTGGTGCTCCATGGGCTAAGTCAGAGGGATGTGCAGGAGCAAAATTAAACAAAGAAGGAGGTGGATGAGTCTTTGTTGGTCCCAGAAAAGATGGCAACTGTGATAAAACTAAAGTCATGTTCTCACCTGAGGGACAGCCAGGCTCTAAGAGATGGCTGAACTGAAGGAGCTGGATTCAGATGATTACTGTGTTCTCTGATGAGAACAAACCGAATTATCTATTAATCTGAATGGTCTTTTGGGTGAAATGTGGCGTGTGTTTAACTGGTCAACAGTTTAGGACAGGAAGTGAGGAAGAATAGTGTATTCAGTTGAAATGGGAACTGGCATTTAGGTTGGCAGACTGTAACTGCTGAATTAGAATTTGGCCAGTTAACCCTTGAAAAAAATTATAGGAGCTGTTTTAATGACTACGAGTGGCCTAACGCAGTTTCCATCTCCTCCTAAGAATGCTGTCCAGCAGCAGGTTGCCCCCTAGCATCATGCTCTGGTATTCAGTCAGCCTGAGTGAGAGGTCAGCTTACTCGGTTCAGCCTTAGGGTATGTCTACACTGCAATCAGACACCCACAGAAGGCCCATACCAGCTGACTCAGGCTCATGGGAGGGGGGGGCGCTCAGGCTAAAGGGTTGTTTAATTGTGGTGTAGACGTTCGGGCTCGGGCTGGAGCCCGGGCTCTAGGACCCTGTGAGGTGGGAGGGTCCTAGAGCCGAGGCTTCACCCCAATTAAACATTAAACAGCACCTTAGCCCAAGCCCTGGGAGCTTGAAGTCAGCTGGCATGGGCCAGCTGCAAGTTTTTAATTGCAATGTAGGCATTACCTTCAGTGTCCTCTTCAGCCCTCTTGGAGGAAGCAGAAAGCCTTTTTCTGTTGTATTAACAACCTTTGCTTCTCCCAACAACTCTTTGTGCAAGAGTGCAGCCCAAGGCCAGACACACTTGCAGTTTTGTGTTACTTGGTACACACACCACCCAGTGCAGTGAATTGAGGAAACAGGATTGGTGTTTTTTCCTGACTGGACAGATTAATTTATTTGTACAGATATTTTCCAGGTGTCTGTTCTGTTCCAGAAATGTGACCTCTACTGTAGTCAGGGAAGGCAGCTAAAAGGTTAAGAGACTAAAAAGATTAGAAAGCCTTTAGCCCTTGGAAAGAAGAAGCCCTTTTAGCAAATAGAGCAGACTGGAGCTAGCAGATATTTCCTGGGGCTGCCTTCATTTTACCTGGAAGGTATATTACTTCTATGCACACACTATGGCAGCAGCAAAGAGGCTGGCTGTAAAATGTTCAAACAGATGCTTAAACCGTTTTTCAGATTCATACAGAGGGAGTATTAGTTGGTCCTGGATAAGGCTAGAGTGAGCTTTGTACTGTTCATTTCACTCTGCGGCTCCCTACTGCATTATGGCTCCATTGTTAGTCAGACCTTCTAAACATGCTGTCAGCTGACCAGACACTGTAGGAATTTACACCCCACACTAGTGCCTGTGTGAGTCTTAGTGTCAGATGTGATTTAACTGCATACAGTGCCTGTGATCAAAAGCATCCACTGAGATTCTGATGCTGCACTAGGTCTATTTGGACCTGCTTGTTCTAGCAGATTGTCTGACCAGAGGGCAGCATGAGATATGCCAGTTACTTCTGGCTCACCCTGGTTAAAGGGTTTAGAGGATTAGTAAAGGTGGAGCAACTGTGATGAATTAAATTAGGCTTCCCTGTTAATGAAAATGGGTGAAGCCTGGCTTAATGTCGCATCCAGAATAAGGCTAGGCAAAGATGTGAGCAGAACAACAACTCAAAGGGACAGAAGAGGCTGTGCACAGAAACAGCAAAGCTCCAACTGTTGCAGAGAGCTGTTGGCCCAGCTCCTGTTAGCCTCCAACAATGTCTTACGAGGACAGGCTGCTGTCAGAAGACAGACTTCAGACTACATAATTGTGGCAGTTCCTATGCAAAATGCATGTTCTGTAACATTCATCATCTTCATATGTAATCACAGCTTTGCTTGCCAGTTAACAGTGTAACCTGCCTGCACACTGCAAATGCAACAGAGCTCCTTCCTTCCCAGTGAGGAGTCTCTTGTAACCAGATTTATTCCAGAGACAAAGGTAGTGGGATTGCTGTCTGGGAGGTTTCTTCCCATTGCCAATGCTCTCAGGAAACGTCTCTCATTCAGAGCCTTGATGGTAATTTCTAAATTTCTGGGATTAATTCACAAACATGTCAGGGAAGTCACTAACCTCCATCCAAGAAGCAACATGTGGAATTTGGGCTGGTCCTCTTCCCAAAGCAAATACAAGTCTGTAGCACTAATCTGTAACATGCTATTACATTCATCCTAGGAATTGAAGCAGTTACTGTTACTACTTAACTGTATTCCATGTAATGCATTTGGAGAGATGCAATGATAAATAGTGACCCAAGAGCTGAGCTGACTTGCCTGCTGCAGTCCCCCGAGGTCAAGATTTTGGTCCAGAACCTTTTTAGGCCCCTGATCCTGCAGTTCACTGGAGCAAGATAGACCCCTGTTCCTGTACGCTGGTGTAAGAGTCTAACTGAACGTTTCAAAGAAACTCCAGTTTTCACAGATATCCCCCATTTAGTTGTATTGCAGAGGGGTATGGATCAGCATTCACGTTGCACTCCCTGTCAGTAGCCATCCCAAGCTGGGGAAACTAATGACCCAACCAGTGGACAAAATTTGATGATGAATCCTGATCAGGTGCTACTGGAGGCATGTGGCGCATGCGCTAAGAAGAAGAGCGAGTGGAATGTTGCTTGCAGCCATTGCAAAAGTGACTCTGATTCTTGTCAGCCACAACACAGAATGAAAGAAGTAAAAATTCTTATTTCTGACATCATGTGAACAGTTGATGTAAAGAGCTGTTCAGTGCCATTTGCAGTACACAACGACAAACCTCATTGGTCCTGCAAAACCCGCAAACAATGCTACATATTCTTGTGTGCCATCCACTTGCATCTTTTCACGTAACTATTCACATATATACAGATATAGCACCCTCTGGTAACAACTGCAGGATCAGGGCTTAATTTTGCTAGTTACCCATTCAAAATCTGTGCTTTTTAAGGGGGCTTGACATGCAAGCAACCCAGATACCTCTGAGAAGTTAAATTCCTGCATGTATCTAATTCAAATGACTACTCCTGGCATGCCTCCCACATCAGATCAATGTGAAACTGACTAGTCTGTTTGGATTGATTAGGCTGGGTGAAGTGCAGAAAGTAAGCCAGCAGCACGCATGACTTGTTGGAATTGTGTTCGAATGTCTGAAGGTGGCATTGGTAACCGCAGGACGTGGGATGTAGGCATTGCCTTTTTTAGGATTTTTAACCTGACAGTGCTGCTTACACATAGGGGGAAGAGCTCCCTAGTTTTAAATAATCTTTCTCCGCAGAAATAAGAACTCTCCCTGTTGCAAAGCAGGAGGAAACCACTGCCATGGCCAAAACTTTTGGACCCTGCCCGATCCTGAGATAACGAGGAGATTCTGGCAGCTCAGTCTCTGCAGCTGTTTATGGGGAAAGATGGATTCTTGGCCCCCTGATCCCAATGCCTAAAGTCAGTATGGTCATCAGACTGCAGGATATGGCTTCCTCTGTGTCACTGGTGATCAGGAACATTTGTTGAGCGGGTGACTGGAAAAAGCTCTTGGCTGGTAAGGAGATATTGGCGCAGAGGCATTGGTTGGGATGAGGACACTTGAAGTAAGTTGGTTGGGATGAGGACACTTGAAGTAAGTTGTGTGGTTAGGGAGAGGTTGTGAGAGGCTGCTCCTTGGCATTCAGAAACGCCAACATCTTCCTTCACTTTTATCCACTTAATCAATTTTATTCTATTGCTCTTACTTGTCATTCTTTTTCCTTTCTCCTGCATTGGCTTCAGTGAAATCACTCGTGAGGGTAAGGGCTGCAGCAGCTTTTGTTTGCAAATATTGCAGAATGAACACACGCAATGAGATAACAGGGCAAGTGGAGAAATGAAACTCTCTGGATGAAATTGTGGGCTCAATGAAGTCAATGGGAGCTTTGCAAAACGATCATTGATTTCCGTGGGGCCAGGATTTCACCCTTGGTGTCTGGGAAGCGCTCATTTTGTTGTTCCCTGCAGTGGCTATTAATCGGTGGTAGATGCACAGCTTTTCTTCGTCATCCAGAAATGGAAAAAATCTTATTTGGGCCCTAACTGTGCCGTGCCTGTGCAGGGAAATCAGTGGTACAGCAGGGGGTGTGAGCGAGGGCAGGCGCTTGTCCCAGTCCTCCCATTGTCGGAGCTAATGCTGCGGATTCTGGAGGGCATTACTGTAACGCACTGAGTGAGAATACACTGTAGACGCATTCTTCTTGTCAGCACTGACAGAAGCCAGCTGGGGCGGTTTAGAGCAGGGCTGGATTAGATCTCGCCACAGCGCAGGTCTCTTTATATTGGCTGGTTTCATTTCCAATCCCCTTTTGCCTGACCAGCACTGGGAGAGAGCTCACACATACTGTGTCCTTCCAGTCCAGACTTTCATTCTCCCCTCCCCATCCCATCCCCACCTTTCTTCCTTCACTGTCACAAATGTCTGCAAGGAATCTGCCATGAAACCTGTGCTGGTTGGTGTGATCGTGGGTGGAATTTATCTCCTAGCAGGTAATGACAGATACCACAGTCAGTGCAACTTGGGGTGGTGGGTGGACGGGTGGGTGCGTAAGGGGTTACAGCTCAGGTTGTGTCATGATAGCTGGAGACTTGGGGAGGGGCAAGAATTAACCGAAGAGGGAAAATCCTGTGTAAACAGGCACCTGGTTTTATTCTGTAAGGACCCCAAATGTTTAGGAAGCTTTATGGCATGGTGCTGAGCAGTATGCTAGGAGCCCCTTGTGTGTCTTTGCTGTAACCCTGATTCCTCCTCTTTGCTGGGAGTGACTGCAGTTGGGATGTTGTTGCCGAGCGTCCGCTCTCACGTCACGCTCAGGTGCACTTTAGAATCACATGACGTCTTTCACACTTACTCTGTGAAATCTCTGCCTCTCTTCAACTGAATTTTTTAAGGTATTAAAATTTCCTTTACTGAAAACAGTGGGACTTTTTTTGTTCAAAATAAAAACGCTGAGCACTTCACTGCCCCCTGGACTACCCCGCATGCCCAGTCTCCCTGGCTAGAAGTGCCAGGTGGGAGAGAGGTCCAAACAGTGTGTTGCTATGGAAATGGCGGTAATGATGCAAACATAATTGTCATTGCAGGGCCCGGTTGTTGCAGCTAAGTCTCTGTTTTATGTTGTATTGGAATAATAGGAGCTCTAATTAGGATGCACTGGGGAATGGCTGCTAGGAATGCATCTGCCTGCTGGGGAGAGAGCAAGGCAGTGCTGACTAGTAAAGATCACTGCACGGTATATGGTGCTTCCAGAATGGCTGGCAATACTCCTATCCTTCATTAATAGAAAGGGCCAGTTAATAGACCCCAGACTTTGGATATCTAGACATGGATTTATTTGAATCTCTCTTACTGTGTGTGTGTCCATCTGTCTGTCTTGCATACATACGTATGACAGGTATGATATATGCAGTGTAGTTGTAGCCATGTCAGTCCCAGGATATTAGAGAAACAAGGTGGGTGAGGTAATATCTTTTATTGGACCAATTTCTTTTGTGAGAGGGAGAAGATATTATTTCACCCACCTTGTCTCTCTAGGTATGATATAACTTTTAGCATGTATAACAAATTTTCAAAGCCATGTTTAGAAATAGCTCTCAGTGAGTCAGTAGCTCTGGTCAGCTCTCCCGGTGGGCACTGCTGATTTAGTAACCCTGGCACCTGTCAGATAAAACCATTTATCAGATACCATGACAGTGGTGCTTTAGAAATACCCAAGTGGCTCATGAATGGTAGAGCTTGAAAGACTCAGCTTTGCCATTTGAAAGCACTGGAAATTGGAGACTTTCAAAGTTGTAGTAAGAGTGTGCATATGTGTTTTGTTGACAGTTTCTGGTTAATGTAGTCATTACCTTGAACACTCCTGAATTAACCAAAATATTTTAAAATAGTGGTCATTGTCCTGACAACAACTTTGAAAGTTTCTGATTTCTAAATGGCTGCTTCCTCTTATATTAGTGATTTTCTTATCTAATTAAAGGACCAAATAACAAAGTGTCTTAATATAAATAACAGAGAGTTGCAAGCTCAGAGTATATTTGATAATATGCTGTCTTTTCCTTTATTATTTATGGCTATTTCTGTGGGCCCTAGCATCAGTATTGGTCCTGCCATGCGGGCAGGGGACTGGACTCGATGACCTCTCGAGGTCCCTTCCAGTCCTATAATCTATGAATCTATGAATCAGGTGCTCAGAGGGAACACAGCAAAATCTGCAAGTGTAAAAAGTACCTCTTTTTGCAACAGAAGTGTCACGTGGAATTAAGTTCTGTTCTCTGAACACCTGAAATGGAACATTTGTGCTCACAGGTTACTCTGAACGTTTAAAACAGAATTTTTTAAAAGTCCTTTCCAGTATGATTGCAAAGGCACACAACCATCCCGGCTGGAGAAATCTGGGATACCAGGTCCAGTCCAGGAAATGGTCTGCATCTTTCTCTCTGCTGTAATGGCCCAAAGCAAAAATCTTGTTATTTCCGGAGTGGGGTGATTTCCTTCTCTTTGCTGTTTGCGTTCCTGGCTGCATTAACACTGAATCATTCACAGCCAAAACACAAAACTCAAACCCCTCTGGTGAGCTGCAGTTCGCATCTAGGAAGAAGACAGCAAGGGAATTCTTTCCCCTGCAGCTGACTTTGTTTTTTAAATCTAGCATCACCAGAGTCTGATAATCTGGAGGATGTTCAGGAAAGATGACAAATTTATCAGCAGACTAGAGGGGATGACATAGCCAGACCCTCCTAAGTGACAATAGATGGGGAGAGGGCAGAGTAGCTATCTGTCTGAGGGTGTAAACACCAAGGAGGGAGAGGAGTTACTTAGAGTGTATGTGGAGGTACAGTAGGCGCAATGGGACGAACTGGTAAGTGAGGGGGTACATTGGTTTCTGGGAAATATTTGCTTCCATTGAGATGGAAGCTCTGGAACAGTCTCCCCTATCATGTGGGATGTTTTAAAACTAGACTGGCCAACCAGTAGCCATATGCTCCATTGACCCCTAGGAGGAGGGGTATCATTAGACATTGTTTCATAGGCCTTTCCTCTCTCCTGCCTCTTGTTGTTTGTAAGCAGGGGTAATGACAATGATGGGGATCTGTTTTTTGTTCCTCTTCTAAGAGCTGCCCTCTGACTCCACAGCCAGCACATCTTTCTCTCTCTGCACTTGTGCTGCGAGCTCTGCCAGGCACCAGCCACAGCCAGCCAAGATGGATCAAAATCTGAAGTGGCAACTTCTTCTCGTCCCCCCCCTCCAAACAAAACAGACCAGGAATCAAAACATGTGTCCCGGGGGAGCGCTCAGCATTTAATTAGCCACAAACTTGGGGCTGCGCACTCACTGCGGGGATTAATTTGCCACCTGGTGCGGAGAGCTCACACCACAGGTGTCATCTGGGAGTCCAGCAAATAGCACAAACAGGCTTTCCTGCTACTGTCTTAATGTGGAGGGGGGGGGGCCTGAAGGCTCCCTTGTTTTTGGTTCCCCACTCTGAGAAGAGAGAGCCAATTGGGGGTGAGTTCTGCATGGGGGAAAAGGAGCTCTCTCCCACTCACGGAGAGCCCAGCCAGCCTCTCCACTCTCTCTGCTGCTCAGAGACCAGACCCTAATGCATCTTTGTCTGCTACCTACAATGCTAGTCTCTGCTGACCACAGCTCTGGTAGCCACCATGCAGACTTCTGCAAGCAGCCCTTGACTGGCTTGAGCACCCCTTGCACCCTGATATCCAGTCCTGGTGGACAGCAGCCTGAACGCTGTGCTGGGCCTAATAATCCTCTATGTGCCTAGATCAACACCCTCCCCCAAAGTCAAGTGGAGGAAGGGTGCTTACCTGTCTGTGTAGAAGTGTTTCTGACACCAGTGGCCATCTCAGAAGCAGTTCTGAATCTTCCCACTGAGTAAGGTTTTCTGCAGAGCAGAGGTCACTGTTAAAATGCAGTACTTGCCCACAGTTACAATGCAGAGCAGTTCCCCTATGAATTATCTCAGAGACCACTAGCTGGTAATGGTGGATCAGTGTTGGCTTGATGGTGAACAGAACCGAGCTTACCCGAGCCTCCCATCCCTGCCATGCTACTTTCCAGATCTGTAAGGTTTACGCCCTTGGACCCACATTGAAGTATAGTTTGGAACGACATGGGTGATGTTAAATCTGAAGTGTGACTGATGGATTGGCATCTCTTCAGCAACAGCTGAATGCTTGGTCTGAAGGACCACAGGAGACCTATCCAGGGAGGGCCTGAAGGGAGTAAACTAACTCAGCTAGTTTGGGGGACACTAAATGTTTTGAGGTTTACTGCATGACATTGCTGGGGACTATGTCACTGAACTGGCACAGGGATTCAAGAAACCCCATTGCTTTGCTGAGATTTATATTACAGGTCATCAGCTCCTAATGCAGCACCTCCATCTCCCCTCAGGCTACTATTTAAATCTCTTCATCATGTTCACCCTAGTGCTTTAATGGCTTTTCTTTTTAAATGTCCTTTGTTTTCATTCACTTCCTTTGTGCTTGGATTCCTTCTTTTCCTTGTTCCCATCTTTGCTAGCTGGACTCTATGTAATGCATTTAGATCTGGATAATCCATACTTGGCTTATCTGTGTGGCTGTCTCTGAAGATTAGTGGAAACCGATGTTATGGGCTCGATGAACAGTGGACTGGCATCTAATCAGAGTGTGTGTTTTCTTCATCAGTCTGAAGCCAATTTGATGGCAGATCTGGTTGTAATATCTCCTAACCTCCCCACGGTCTACTGGGATGTGGTTAGTGTCTGTAGAATAAAGTGCAATGGCTTTTTACCCTACTGACTTCAGTGAGACTGTACAGTGTTGAATTTGGCCCAACATGTGCCTTTGGGGCATATATTTATTTCTTCTTTGGTGGTGAATTGAGCTTCATGAATGTTTATGACCATGGCTGCTAAGGGTTGTTTTAGGAATTATTGGATTAACTCTTCCATCTTGTTTCCATTTACTTGCCTGAATAGTTGTAGATTGTGGTGCTCTGTGCACTAAGTGCGCCCCTCAGCAGTCTGCAGTCTGGTTTAAATGCACTGAATTCTTGTTGTGATTAATCTTTTTATTAATTTTCATAAAGAGACAATGAAAAGTACAAAAAGGTAAATGACTTACAGCTTGTGTATCTGCCAAATACTGCATGTTTCATGGAGTCTCCAATAGAAAATTGCAGTTGTGCAATTTTACAACCCATCAAAGCTGCAAGACCAGACAGTATTTACCTAGCTATCAGTAGGGGTGAGGGTTACAGTAATAAAATAGCAGACGTATAAGAAGAGGGAGGGGTGGAAGGAGGGATTAAGTGGAATAGAAATCTGGCATTCTTTGAGCAGTCTCTGTGGTTTTTATTCAAAATTTATTTAGAAATGGGATCCAAATACTTTGATTTCATTAACTGATCTCTATGGCAATAGGTTAGTCTATCTTTGGTTGCTAATTCAGATGGGTCCATATATCACTGTCCTACTCTTCCATTTGTGTAAAATCACGTACTTGGTGATCACTGTAACCCCCAAATCCAGCTGCTCCTTGGTGGCCTGAGAGTGGCTTCACTGTCTGGCAATGAGCCAAGGTGCTGACTTCAGTGTGACCAATTTGCTGTTTTGGGGGAGAGAGCCCCAGTCACATAAGAACGGCCATACTGGGTCAGACCAAAGGTCCCTCTGTCTTCTGACAGTGGCCAGTGCCAGGTGCTTCACAGGGAATGAACAGAACAGGTAACTGTCAAGTGATCCATCCCCTGCCGCCCATTCCCAGCTTCTGGCAAACAGAGGCTAGGGCCACCATCCCTGCCCATTCTGGCTAATAGTCATTGGTGGACCTATCCTCCAGGAACTTCTCTAGTTCTTTTTTGAACCCTGTTATAGTCTTGGCCTTCACAACATCCTCTGGCAAAGAGTTCCACAGGTTGAGTGTGCGTTGTGTGAAGAAATACTTCCTTTTGTTTGTTTTAAACCTGCTGCCTATTAATTTCATTTGGTGACCCCTAGTTCCTGTGTTATGAGGACTAAATAACACTTCCTTATTTATTTTCTCCACACTAGTCATGATGTTATAGACCTCTATCATGTCCCCCACATGTAGACATCTCTTTTCCAAGCTGAAAAGTCCCAATCTTATTAATCACCTACAATAAGATCCTGTTTCTTACTCTGTTTCCCAGGTGTGGAATGTGCTGTCAACATTGACGAGTGCAAGGATGGCCCCTGCGAGAATGGGGCTACCTGTAAGGATGCCATTGCTGACTACTTTTGCTACTGTGCCCCTAGTCAGGATGGCATCATATGGGGAGGGAAGAACTGCTCTGTTGAGCTTACTGGGTGCCAGATGCATGCTTGCCAAAACGAGGCCTTGTGCATCCCAACATACCAAGCTGAGACCCATGGACACCTTTGCCAGTGCCAGCCTGGTTTCTACGATGCCAAATGCTCAACGCCAACAACGTTTTCCTTCAGTTCCCGAGGGTATATCTTCATTGACATGCCCATGAGTAATAATCGGAGCAGAAGGGATGTGGCAGGGGACTACCTGGCCACAGTGTCTCTCCGGTTCCGAACCACCTTGCCTGATGTCATCCTCTTCTACCGGGGCAATGAAGCAGAATACCTGTTCCTGGAGCTCTCTGATGGCATGCTGCATGTGGGGCTAAGGAGAGACGATGCTGAATCCTCTTTGCCCTTGAAGGGGCTGAGGGTTGATGATGGCCAGTGGCACAAAGCTGAGGTTCTTCTGCAGGACTCTCTACAGTTAAAGCTCTGGCATAAAGCTTGCGACACAGGAGTCTGCCTGCAGGATTTTCCTACTAGAGACGGTGTCGCTTCTCTCTCACCTGCCTTCCTAAAAACGTACATCGGGGGAGTTGATAGAGACTCGACAGCTAACAATACACGGAGCCGGGGGAGTTTCATTGGCTGCCTGGAGGACCTGCAGATTGATTATCGGGCTATTCTTCCCTCGGATATACTCCACCACGAATCCTCCCCAGTGGAGCTGGGCTGCAACAGGACCGAATGGTGCCACTCCCAGCCCTGTTCTCAGAGAGGCCTGTGTGTAGACCTCTGGGCAACCTTTAGGTGTGACTGCACTAGGCCTTACGAAGGCCAAACCTGTTCATATGGTAAGTGCCAAAGGATGGCATCTGCCAACTCCTCTGGTGATGAGCAATCTAGAGACCTAAAGTGACACTGGCTTTGGAAGCAACAGCATTTTCTGTGTAACCAGGGTTGGAACTGAAATGGAACCCTCTGTAGATAGATTTTCTATCCAGTCCTCTTTATGTTGTGACTAAACAGAGCTGGCCCCTGCTAGACTGACTGTCAGCTACCTGGGGTAAATATTATTGCAGCCAGAGCCAGATGCCCTGACCTCCTCTTTGCACCAGATAAGGGCAGTGACGCCATTTCACTAGGAAAACCTGTTACTCGCCCATCTCAAGTTCAGGGGGAAAAGGAACATGTTGTATTTGTAGATAAAATGCTCAGTGCTAAAGGTAACTGTTTTATTGGAAAGCTGAGCGGAGATTATTCGTGATGCATTTTCACAGTCCTCCAGGGCTTGTATTAATACTGTTGTCAGTTTCTGGTTTCACTCCTATTCTCTAAACATAGCAAGTACAAAAGCTCCTGTGAGGTTGTGGGGGCTGGGAATTTTAAAAGCAGCTTTGTAGCTTAAAATTTCCCAAATGAATGTGCCATGTGTCAGGGGCCGTGATACATGCGCTCTTCCTTGGTGTGCCAGGTGTGTATGAGTTATTGTCCCGAGGGAGGAGCGAGACTCACCTGCTTTCTGTGAATAGTTCACACCATAAGTTTTTGGCACTTGCCTTGCCCAGAGTCTCTAGGAGCAGGGTCCAGTCCTGTGACACACAGTGGAAAGCAAGTTTGAAAGAGGAAAAGTCATGCAAGGGTTGGAGCTCAAAACATCCCCAGGCCACCTGCATTGCTCTGCCTTACAGAACTGATGTGTCTTTCCTTTCCCTTCCAGAGTACCCAGCAGGAACATTTGGCTTGGAGGATTCTTCCAGCTTTGCTTCCTTCACAATTGCTGATAATCCTGGTGCAAACTTCAACGTCTCGTTTTTTATCCGTACTCTGAAGCCAAGTGGCCTAGTGCTGCAAATCAGCAATGGGACTGACCCCTGCCTCACTGTGTATCTGAAGAGGGGCCAGCTCCAGATAGCAACATCATCTGCAAATGCTGTGACTTTCTCAGAAAACCTGGCTGATGGGAGGAGGTATCTGGTAACTCTCACCTTCCAAGGAGGAAGAGTTCATGCCAGCCATTCAGACAGAGATGTGGAGCTAGGGCAGCTGGCAGTGCTGCCTCTTGTAGCTGGTTTTGAGGTGTATGTCGGTGGACTTCCTCACCAAGACCAGGTGAGCACCTGGGGAGGATATTTTAAAGGCTGTCTTCAAGATTTCCAGCTCAACAACCACCGAATGGAGTTCTTTCCTACTCAGGCTGAGAACTACAGTCTGCCACGAAAGGTGTACGTGGGACAAACAACTAACCTCGCACCGGGCTGCATCTCTGATGACACCTGCAAGGTAGGGACTCTCGCTGCTCTCTGCACAAGTGCATGGTTGTTTATTACAAGCAAGCCTCCGTGGCTGTACAGCAGTTCGGCTGTTTCACTGGTGTGATTTCAGGAAAAGCGTGAGTGTTTAACTGTTGAAGGAGAAAGCATAAAGACCCCAAACATTCCACATCTAATCCATCCCCTTCACATACTTCTACCCACCACTCCCTCCAGAGCTGACATCCACACCCAATGCATACAACATTCCCAAACCACCTCCATCCTGCAAACACACTGACCAGTCCACCTCTTCTTTATCCCCATGCCCTATCTATGCACTCTAAACAACACACCTCTACCAGCATACACCCTATCCTTTAACCTTCTCAACTCTCACCTCCGGCCCACAGTGCTCCATCTCTTCAACAATAATTGAGTCTATCAGGGGAGTCAGGATGTGTCTGATGGGGGACTCTCTCTCCTTCCTGCTGTATGTGAAGGGTGCTAGGCTGTGCTCCCGCTGCTGCCTCTCCCAATTCTGCCTGCATTCATTGCACCTGTTGCAGGGAGCTATTGCCACCTCTCGCTGCTCTGCTTCTGCTGGTGGGAGTGTCATCCTGGAAACAGCTGCTTGTGTTGTTTTCAGGGACTTTTGCAACTTGCCTCCTATGTTTCTCACACTTCCTTCTGTGCCTCACAGTTTTGTTTTCACCTGCACCTGTGAACTCCAGCGAAGTTATTTTAGTTGGTTATAATTAGCCGCTCTTCGCACAGCACTTTGGAAAGGGAATGCGCTATATAGGTGCTAAGGGTTATTATTATGATGTGCTGTGTTCAGATGCCACTGAACATCAACGCTTCAATTAAAGGAGTTTTAATGGAACCTGCAGGGATTGGCACCTTCTCTATTTGTTTTAAATGACTTAGAATTGGCCTTTAGCTCTTGATGACTATTCTCAACTGCATGTAATTAATCAGCAATTACCTAGCACCATGAGGTTTCCTGATCCACCAATAGCCAATGTTTCCTTGCAATCTTCATGCTATCAAAGGACTGGGCAGCAAAGGAGAGGCTGTGTCAGAAGGGAAGGCCCTAATTGCCTATGAGAGGTGTAGTATGGAACATGTCTTGCCTCTGTTTGTGTGTGATCCATAACCATGAGTTCATCCAGGTCCTACTCCATGACGTGTTTTTCTCATCTCTGCACCTTAGTGCATTTATTTCACAGGGTGACTTTTTAAAACCAAGAACTGAGAGTTTTTGTAGGAGTTAGGCTCTGGAGAGCTATACAGCCGTTGCTTTGATTTGAACACACAAAGACCAGATACAAAAAGATGTTGATCCAAACGTGGTAGGCCCTGGTAGGTAATCAACAGCGTAGCCCATAACAAAACAAGAACAGCAGATTAGAGCTGATTCTCCCCTGCCCCCCAATAACTAACTCCTTGTGTCAGATCCCACAGACCCAATTTCCCCCCAAAGCACAACATACTTGTACCATCTCCAAACACCTGTTCAAGTAGATGAGATTTGCAGCATCACCTGAAGGTCGGCAAATACAGACTATTTTGCATCAAGGGAGAGAGTGAATTCTAAAGTTAGGAGCAACAGAGGGTCCTGTGGCACCTTTGAGACTAACAGAAGTACTGGGAGCATAAGCTTTCGTGGGTAAGAACCTCACTTCTTCACTTGCATCTGAAGAAGTGAGGTTCTTACCCACGAAAGCTTATGCTCCCAGTACTTCTGCTAGTCTCAAAGGTGCCACAGGACCCTCTGTTGCTTTTTACAGATTCAGACTAACACGGCTACCCCTCTGATACTAAAGTTAGGAGGTTCCCACAGAGGCCAGGCAGCTCTCTTATAAACCAAGGAAACTCATTTTTGAGTGATCACAGATGCAGCAGGGTCTGGGGGGAGAGGAAAGATCCCAGCTAGGTGTTGGTTTCAGAGGATATTTCTGTTATCTCTAGCTCATTGTTCTTATCAGCATTACCTCAATATCTCCCCTGCCCAATTCAAACACCATTCATGCAAGTCTTGAATGTCACATTTCCCTCCACCAAACTCCATTTCTTTTATCCAAAGATGAACCATCCTCCTCCTAAATATAAGTTCTCCTGTTTTTCAGTCTGGGCCATGTCACAATGGTGGCACATGCACTATCACCTGGAATGACTTCAGTTGCAGTTGTCCAGCAAATTTCACTGGGAAAACCTGTGAGGAGAGAGTCTGGTGTGCAAGTGACCCTTGTCCCAGAGCCACTTCCTGCGTGGATGTTCCAGCAGGATACGTATGTAAGTGCTGCCCTCCTGATTATGTGCAGGAAAAGGCTTCACAGCTGACTGTCTTTAATTAGTCAATATTTCCAGTTATCACCGTTGCAATCATTGCCAGAAGCACTTGGGAAACTAAAGGAATTCAGAGAGAGGAGCTCAGCTCAGCAAACTAAGAATGCCACATGCTGTGTGCTGTCTCAGGTCTGTGCTCCAGATGGTTTTGTCACCTAGACTGTACTAGTGAAGAGAGAGTGCTTAAGCATTTTCTTTTTGCTACTTTCACCCACTTAGGAAAGAGACAATTGTCCATTTCTGTCACTGATTATAATGATGCTAAGGTGCAATCAGTGTAAGGATCAGCCCTTTTCACTTAACGTCCTGCCAATTCCAGAACCTCAGGCTATTTTGCAGAGCAGGACTCTTACGCTTGTGGATGACAGCGGGTTCTGAGTCAGCTAGGAGATAACCGCAGCAGCAAGATGGAGAAGGCCAGTTAGATCATCTTGGCCTCATGAGAGATTTCTTCGACAGGAAGCCAATCATAGCTAAGAGTTTTAATGTCACCAGCTGCTAAGGCTTTAAAGTATAGGATGAGGTGCAAACCCCACCTCCCCACACAGCTTCCCAGGATACTAATGGGACAGAGTCTTCCAGGAGTTTGCCACGTGGCTCTTATCAAACGTGACACTTAACGTACCTCAAATCCCTAATGCTATATCTCTTCTAATTTCAGGTCTGGCTAATGCAACATTTCATGGCAATGCTGCCATTGAATTCACCACCAATGCTTCAGTCACCAGAGCTCTCAACAGCCTCCACCTAGACTTCAAAACCAGGGATGAAGACGCCATTTTGCTCTGGGCTACTGAAGAAGTGGACTCCCTCCAAATTGCCATTCAGAACTCCACTCTGCTTGTGGATATTAGAAGTGGGAACAGCATTGAAGGGGTCAGTTTCTTGAGTCAGACACCCATCACGGATGGCTCCTGGCACAGAGTCTCTCTGTCTATGGAAGAGCCGTCTGTGGTGTCTTCAAGGTGGCTAGTTCATTTGGATGGTTCTGTGAACGTGACTCTCCAGGGGAATGCTGGGAACCTGGACTTCTTAAAGAACAATGTGCTGATTGTCCTAGCTGAGAACTTCACAGGCTGCCTTGGACACGTGAACATAGGGGGAGTATATCTGCCGTTCACTGGCCAGCTCTCTTACCCTCAGCCAGAGCAGTTTGTGCAGTCTAGCAGGGGACACGTCCAGCTGGGCTGCACTGGGGCTGATGTGTGCGCTTCGAGCCCTTGTCTCAATGCGGGCACTTGTGAGGACTTGTTTAACTCCTTCCGGTGCGCCTGCAGGGCCGGATGGGAGGGGCCTCTGTGCGAGTCTAACATAGACGACTGCAAGTCCAGCCCGTGTGTCCATGGGGACTGCGTGGACTCAGTGGCAGATTTTCAGTGCGACTGTTTCCGGGGCTACATTGGGAAGAAGTGTAACATCAATGTGGACGATTGCATGCGACACCAGTGCTTAAATGGAGGGACCTGTGTCGATGGGGTTTACAGCTACTCCTGCAAGTGCCCAGCTCAGTACTCAGGGCCTCGCTGCGAGTAGGTACCTTTCTTGGTTTGCCAGTGATGCTGGGGATAAAGTAGCTTCCAGGTGTCTTGGATTTTACCTTCTCAAGATGTTTAAAAAATATTTATGGTGCTGAAAGGTCAATGATGAGTGAGATGTACTGTGAGTCTGTGACCGGCAGGTGTCTAGAAGGCTTGGCATGTTCTGCGTACTGTGGCCCTGATCCCGTAAGGTGCTTATTGCCATTTGGAAGGTGCTGGGCAACCTTCAATCCTGTTGAAGGCTGCTCAGCACCTTGGAACAAGAAGGGCCATTCTTCAATAGTGACAGCTACACGATAAATTGCAGAACCAGGTGGTAAAGTGCATTTATTGTGCATGTCTTGCCACCTCACCTACATTCTATCCACAAATCCAAACATTCCAAACCTCTGAGCAGATTCAGACAGTTGCCGTTAGAGTAAACAAACAACAGCCTGTTAGAGAGAGGTTTCCTTCCTTCCTCAAAAAATAAACTCACCACCTCAGACCTCCAGTTCTACAATTCCAAGTCTCAGGACAGGAAGTATCAAATGATGCACCACAGACAGGTTCTAAAATCATAGAAATGTAGGAGTGGAATGGACCTTGAGAGGTCACCAAGTCCAGCCACCTGTGCGAGGCAGGACCAAGTAAATCTAGATGATCCCTGATGGGTGTTTGTTCAACCTGTTCTTAACAACCTCCAATGATGAGAATTCCACTAACCTCTCCTAGAGGCCAGAGCTTAACTACCCTTCTAGATAGAAAGTTTTTCCTCATATCTAACCTAAATCTCCCTTGCTGCAGATTAAGCCCATCATCACCATCATATAATATGTGTGTGTGTGTTTATCCCCCTTGAAACACATCAGCACCTACAAGTAATGACAATGAACTTCAGATCAATCCACTAGAAAGAGCATGGGACTTATTTATGCATGGCCCTTGGTGACTGTAATGGAATTGTCTCTGAGGAGAGTGTGGTGGAGCATTATTTTTCTGTGTTTTGCTTTTTAATTGATGACTCAAGCATCTCAGGCACTTGAGGAACTCCAAGGACCTTTGATTCATAAAGTTAGTCTGCCACCTGAGCCTGCAGCTGGGAGGACACAGCATGAGTGGCAGCATGGTTGAGAGCTGTACTTTTGGAGCAGATCGCAAATTTTGTTGTTAGTTTAGATAGACTCCAGCATTTTTTAGAAGCGAAAGAATGTTTCTAATGAATAAAGAACTAGAAAACAACGTGTTATGTAGACAGGATACTGGAGCACTGAGACTTGGTAAACAAGCACACAATTGAACTTTATTGATCACGTCTATACTAGGACTCCTTAAAAATGTCACTCCATTACTATTGCAGCATCAGTGGGCATGCACGTGAAGACAGTTTGCCAGCATTTTAACCACTCTGTCTTCTAGTCCTTCTGTGAGGAGGAGGGGTTGGTCAATGTGGTAGTGGTGCCCGGTCTCCACTTGCGCTCCCAACATTGCCATGACCAGTAGAGCTGCATCAGTGTTAGCAAGATTGGGAAGTTTTAGGGGGAAAATCCTAATGCAGACATAGCCTAGGAGAATTTGCATAGCACTGCAAAATCCTATCCCAGCATTCGCTGGGCTGAGTGTAAACCCATGGATGGGCTCTCAGAGGTTTGTCTTATCTGTGATTGTTCCAAACTGCTGGTCAGGGATATCTCTTGTCCACTACTCCAGTGCGCGCTATTGCTCCTTTCCCTCAGTGATAGCTGACATTCCCGCTCCTTTGAATAGGACAGTTTTAATGTGTGTGGTTGTGGTTTTGCCAGATGGCCGTTTCCACCTCAACAGTGCGGCAAAAACGTCACCTGTCTGAATGGAGGCAAATGTACCAGTGGGACATGGGGAGCCAACTGCACCTGCAAGCCGGGCTTCACCGGAAGGAAGTAAGAAGTGCCGTTCCCTGACGTTGCCTGCAATTGCAGATGATACTAATGCCAAAGTATCACATTTCCCACAGTGGAGACTGTTGGAGCCGGCTGGCAAATACTTTTCATCACAGTTATTTGTCCCCTACCCCACTATTGAAATGATTACTCCTAAATTGTCACCCAGCCACGCTGTGGAAGAGGCAGCCCTGAGGCATGGCAATGGTACTGCCCATCCTCCCAGAATGTGTGCTGTTCCTTCATTTTTGAAATGTCTGTGTTTCGCGTGTCGTAGTTAGAGCCAGCACGTGTAGTGATAACAATGGTGATGTAAATTCGGGTGCACAGTGATACTGACTGCTGTGTTGGGGGGGGGGGGAACCCAGCATGGGCTACCCAACTACAGGGAATTGCCTCAAACCCAAAGATCACCATTTCGCAACAGAAACTGCAAACATTTGTTTACATTTGTCCATCCTCTGCTCTTTCAAACGCTGACCTAATGGCCACTCGCCTCACTGGAGTTCAGTGCCTAGCCCGAAGAGCTCCACTAGCTTTTTCTTAGCTAGAGATATGGAAGGAAATGAGTGTGAATGGGTGAATTTTTCAAACTATTGTGCCTTTTGGAAGTAATTACTGCAAAGTCCTATAGACCAGTGGTTCTCAACCAGGAGTATGTGTACCCCTGGGGGTATGCAGAGGTCTTCCAGGGGGTACATCAACTCATCTAGAGATTTGCCTAGTTTTACAACAGGCTACATGAAAGGCACCAGCGAAGTCAGGACAAACTAAAATTTCATACCGACAATGACCTGTTTATCCTGCTCTATGTACTATCTCAATGTTTCTCAAGCAGGGGGTTGCAATTTATTTTTATAATTATTAGGTAAAAATGAGAAAATAAGCCATTTGTCAGTAATAGTGTGCTGGGACACTTTTGTATTTTTATTTCTGAGTTTGTGAGCCTGTCGTTTTTAAGTGAGGTGAAATTTGGGGTACACAAGACAAATCAGACTCCTGAAAGGGGCACCAGTAGTCTGGAAAGGTTGAGAACCACTGCACTAGAGGCTTCTGCACCAAAGCACAATTCTGTAGGATCAAAGTGTGTCCTGGAGCACATTCTTTTAGTTAATTCTAATACCTTTTCTCCCTCCAGCTGTCAAATTAACATCAATGAGTGTGATCCAAACCCGTGCCAGAATGGAGGGACATGCCAGGACTCTGTGAACAAGTACCAGTGTGTGTGCAGTGCCAGCTACACCGGAGAGCGCTGTGATATTGATGTAAGCAGGTCTTCTCCCCCTCTTGTTAGCATCAGGTCTGCTCTCTCCTTCTATCCTAGCTCCCTAGGTTGTAAGGCGAGAGCAGGAGCGGCAGTTTGGCCAGTATGAGGCAGGCTGAACCTGCTGATTCTAGGGTATCAGTGGAATAGCCTTCATTCCTTGACCCATTTAGGATTCCTACATGAATCTGGCTAAGGGAAATTTAACCAATACACAGAGAGCAGGCTGGAGAGCGAGGTGCACTGTTCGGCACCACTGTAGCGTGAATATTACACTCAGGAGGGGGGGTTCTAGTTTTCTAGCATTTTAAATAAACGTAGCAGATACTTTGCTGAGTCTGTAGTGGCTTATCTAGACAGTGTGGCTGTTGTTTGTTAGCCTCTCCTCAGGTTGCACCAATCTCTGGGCGACAACCAGAAACACTGCACTTGGGTCCAAAGAGGGGAGGGGTTGCATCTGTGCCTACTGATGCAGCTGCTTTCCCATAACTACTGCTGCAAATGGCAACCCAAAGCCTCAGTTACAGCCATTTCAAAAGGAAAACAAGGAAACCAAATTACATCGAAAGTAAATGGAGCTGGACAGTAGCCAAGTGATGTGTCTAAATCCTCAAGACTGTTGCCACTTTCACATATTGGATTCTTTGTCCATATTCTAAAATCCACTTCAGTTTGCTCCAGAGTAGGTGATAAGTGTGAAAAAACTTGAAATGGAACATTACTGCCGTCTCCATTAAAACCAGACATGTCTGATTAATAGAAACCAACTAAATTCCAGAAAATCCAAACATGTTGGATTCAAAGGAAAAATGAACTCCATTCTTTGATCTGGTATATTCTAGCAGGACCCTAGCAATTGAAAAGGGATTTTAGCAAAGCCATTCAGTAGTAGCTGGCTGCTTATTCAAAAGTGATCCCCATGCCCCATGGGAAAAGCCTCTTAAACAGTTGGATTATAGGGTGTGACAGGTGCATCCGGTCCACAGGACAAGGCATCGTTATCAGCTGAATGTCTCTGGTACGATTATCAGTGGTGCAATGATTGATAATAATGAAATGTTATCCATTGCAGCAGTAAGTGTACTTAAGTTGCCACGCTCTTGGAAAGTTGGGTGATAAAGCAGAATAGAGGGCAACTTCCTACATGGTATTCCCACCACCCCCTCATGCTCTCTCCCACTAACTGTTTTCTGGAGACTGGAATTTCAGCTGGCATTTTAACGTATGTGAATGGGTTAAAAAGCAGCAACTTCCCCTCCTAAGCTCATTTGCTAGGTTGAGCTCTATGTGCCTGGAGTCTGGAGGAAGGAATTAGATAAAATCAAAGGTAAATGTGATTTAAAAAAAAATAGCATATGCTATCTACCTACTGGAGCCAATCCTCTTCCTAACCCCTTAGAGATAGTGTGATGGACAGTCTTCATTAAGCCTTGTTGTTTCTACCTAAGCAAGCAATGGATGGGAGAGCAGGGCTAGAATCTTGCTTTAACAAGCTGCTAGTAAGGCGGACTCTTGCTTTTTTGAGGTTCTGAAGCCATTTGCATGGGTAGGTAGTTTGTCTGGTAACTTGGGAATGTACTAACCCACAATGCATGGAAAGCTGTCTAGCAAACATGGCATGTGTGCCAGGGTGGGGTTCACAGCTGCTGCTGTTTGTTATTTAGGGAAAATCTAATGCATGTGCAATGATGAAGCCACTTTTACCTTTCCAGTTTGCATGCGTGAACCCCCTTCAGATACTCCCAAACCTCACTTCTGTCACAGGACACTTCTTGTGGATCTCCTGTATTACTTTGTGCTATCATTTCCCTATGATGCTCTTCCTCTTCTACCCTCAGTTCAGTGTCTATGAACTCTTAGTATTTTTGGGGGGTGGCAGTGGTGGGGCCTGGATAAGGGGAAGGAAGTATGCTGTACATTTCCTCTAAACAGTAAGAGATCTGTTCTCCAGCTAAAGCACACATAACAGCAACAGTCAGTAACATCAATACAGACTGGCAAGGAGACCTTTAAATGAGTAGGCTCCAGTAACAGGTCTGCATTCTTGAGCTGGAGTCGCATGTATGCAGTGCCAATATGTGACTAATCTGCATGCTGTACTAAGATACACCTAAGTCCTATCACTGTGCTTAACTTCAACGTACATAGGAGAATACTGTAGGAAGTTGTTTATTTAAAGGGAAAACATCAACTGGAAATTGAGTCAATTAAAAATAGATTCAAAAGTACATCCAGGTTCCCACATGTGCCCCCAAATCCTCCTGCCTCATGTTGTGGTTTTAAAATATTTCCCTATTTTTTACAATGTTTTATTGTCCCATGTTGCTGCATCACAGAGCAACACAAACTGGTGAAACAGTGACACAGACTGTACTGCCAAATGTGTTAAGAATTACAGATGCTACTTGTAACAATTACGAGGTAACATTTTTGACTTTTTTTTTAGGCTAATTGACTCTTGAAAGTTGCCTTATTAAAGAAAGTTTGTATTTAAAGATCCCACAACATGTTCGCACATTAATCTCTCTCAGGACACCTCTAATCCTAAAGGAGCCAAAGGAATGAACATATTAATGCATTAACTTCTTCCAGGAACCTCATCTTGCCTTTTAAATCTTTCATCCACATACTGACCTAGTCCAACCCTGCATAGCTTGTGAAAGCTGATGAGATCAGAGCAGGAAGTGGGTGCTGCTTAATTAATACCTTTTGCTAGCCCGCCTCGCCCCCTCCCAAGGAGGAGGGAGAAGGGTTAAAACGTGAATCCAGCTGCCCCACTTTTGAGCTGCTATTTCTTAAAGCTGGAGCCTGTACTGTTTTTAATAAATAAAATTCCTGTGTAATTGGCTGGACGATTAGTAACACACAAGTTACAAGGTATCCAGTTGTAGGGATTTAGAGGCCAGAACTCACTCCTGAAATATTTTAAAATTTCTTGTTCCTTCGAAGCCTCCTCTGGTCAGATAGCTATGCTCTCGCTGTGCTGCTTGGGTCCCATACAGCCTTTCCTCTGGCTGTCAGATGTATTAACTGCTGAGCCTGCAAACATCTGTTTTTAGTAAAGCTTATGTTAAGCTAATGTCCCAAATACAGTTTTGCAAGTATGCTCTGAAACAAGGGCCTGTGCATTTAATCTCGCTGCAGATGAAAGTTTAATAGCTGCATAATTTCTCCAACCCACTAGCAGAGACATTAAACAAACCATCCCTTTGCATCTCTCGCTAGGGTAGGGGGAGTTCTAGATTTACTGGGGACTACATTACCCTAGATTTTCTTGTCAGGTTTTGAAAACTTTTTCCGATTTTGGATACCTTGCTAGTAACGCCCACCAGCTTGTTATATTTTAGTCTGACACGTATGTTAATGAGTTTCCTTACAGTACAAGATTCCCAGCACAGGCTCTGATTGCATAGGCATCTGCATCTCAGTGGATGGGCCCATGTTCATGAAGACTAGAGAGCATGTGACCTTACTTGGGCCATTCCACCTTTTCTAACACTGACTTCTGAAGGGCTGAGCAGACCGCACCTGCTGGTTTTTACAGTTGTATTGCTGGGGTATGATGCAGTTAGGTTCCCAGCATTAATGAGTTCCTGCTCTTCGCTTCCTTGGGATAATTCTGTCCTTGTGACCCTGCCTGAATTATCATAATACTGCTAACCATCCCAGCGACTCGTACTTGACAACAGTCTCTCTCTGACACACATTAAGTGTCACCCTTCCTGAAGACTGGAAATACAGCACCAAAGTTCTTTCATGCACACGGTCTTTAGGCTTGGCCCTAATGAGAGTGGTTAAGGCAAAAAATGCAGAGGTCACTGCTGGCTGTTTTTTGTTTAGACAAACATTAAGCTATGTGAATTTGTATTTCAATTTATATCTGGCTTGATGGAGAGATTTAAGCTTAAAGCTAGCCCAGACTTTTCTCTCTGAAGCAGCCCGCACAAGCTCTATGCATCTAACTTTTGTTTGGGTTGCAGTTTTCTTCCCCAGTCCTTTGTTTATTTTTGTTTGTTAGTCTCGGTTAACGCTCTAGCCCAGTTGGGGCTCCTTGATACCGCCCTTGACTCCTGGAGCACAAGTAAGCTACATCTGAGTCCTTGTAACTGCTGGGGTCTCATTGTTTCTCCATTAATTTCTTTTGCAGAAAGGGACTCCAGGTGCTTTCTTCCCATTCCCGTTAATTGAAGTAGCTGCCCCTGTAGCCTGTGGCTGTTTGCTGTTACTTATTATTGGTCTCATATTCATGATTCTCACTGCAAGGAAGAGGCGCCAATCGGAGGGAACCTACAGCCCAAGCCAGCAAGAGGTGGCAGGAGCTCGCTTGGAGATGGACAGTGTCCTAAAGGTGCCACCGGAGGAGCGTTTAATATAGGCAACACCTTGGCAAGGAGATGCACCTGCAAGGTCTGCTTTGACCTTGAGATTTTTCCAGCACTTGTGGCAACAGACCCTCTAGCTCAGTTCCTTTAAGGCATTGGTGGTGACCTGGACTTACATGTACCCAGTAGATTGTTTAAACAATGGCAGTTCCAGCATGTTACATGTTAATCAAGTCAACTACACACTGCTGGACTCTGGCTCAAAATAACCCCCCTGGCCTACTTCCTTTCACGCGTCCACTGGACTCCTATGGAGACAGGCGCTCTGAGGTGATGTAGGTGTTTGCACCTGCTAAGAGATGTCCCATGCGCCATTCCACCTCTTGTACAGCAGTCATATTTTTAAAGACTGCTGCAAAAGGAAAAATTAATTAGACACAAAAACTGCTGCAGGCGGGGAAGCTTTTCCTTGAGTTGCAAAGCAAACTATCTACTTTAATGTTAAATACTGAATCAAAATGTATAGAGGATATTTATGATCAATTTGTGTATTAGTTTAACTCTCCAAAAATTCAAACTGACTTACAGCCTTCTGTGCAGCCCTATTGGGTTGAGGGGTAGAGTGTTTCCAAAACTGTTTTCACAACGCAGTCTTTAACAGCAACAGCAGCTGTGAACTCCTGCCTCCTGATAGACACAACATTTGAAGGAACTGTCAGGAACTACTGAAGTCATTGTACAATCAACACGTTTTATAAAGTAACCTCTGTTTGGGATAGAACGTTAGACATTCCCATGGGTACCGCACAGGAACTGTGTAGTAATAACCTTGTTTACGATAGGGTGGACTGAGATACCTGCAATATTTGTGCTAGTTCAGTGCCTATTCCCAAATGTTTGTTCTTTGTTCTCTGAGACTGAGGGATGGGGACAGTATCACCCAACAGGCAACAAGGAGGAAGCAATGCAGTTGGTATTTGCCTTAATAGATGGTTTTCATCTCTATGAAATAGAGGCTTTGAGCCACAACCGCTGCACCAAGCAATTTTCATCTCCACTGAGACTTGATAAAATGGTTTGTTCTTCTCACTGGCCTGGAAATTCTCACGCTAAAATGCAGTAAAAATTAGTGGTGGAGGGAGGGGCTAGACTGGGCTGGTGGTGGCTTTGATTTTTCATGTAATATGCAACTTTCTACCAACGCGCACGGTGAGTAAAATCAGTAACACCATGTTCCACCACAGCAGCCAGCATGGGCGCATCTTAGCAACTCCTCGTTTGTGGGAGCAGTTGGGGCTGCAGGGGCTACCCTGCTCCTTGCACTCGTTGCAGCCTCTGTGATCGCCATGAAGAAAAGGAGAGCAACTCAGGGAACATACAGTCCCAGCCGCCAGGAGAAAGACGGGGCACGAGTGGAGCTGTGGAACGTGATCAAGCTGCCACCAACAGAGCGGCTGATATGAGCACTAGGTATGATCAGGGGCTGCAGTTTTCAGCCATTACAGTTGCTAGAACAACATATACAGACGCTCTTTGTGGGGCAATCCCATTCACCACTTGGTTTCTCTACAGGAGGGGGCAGCTGTCCACTCACTGTTGACTGGAGTAATGAACCTTGTTTTGGCCTTTGTGATTGCAGCATAACCCTGGTGAAAACAGCTCAGCCAGAAAGGGCAGGGGAACAAAAGAAAGCTTTTGAGGGCAGTTACTGCTTGAGTTGTTTGTATACAAAAGTGTTACACAGCCTACACTGATTAGGAAAAGAGAGGGGACAGAACCCATCTTTCCTCTCCCTTTGTCATTTGATGGTTCATGTCAGCAGTAATTCTCACTGCCATGAAATCAGCACAAACATTATGTTGACCATTAGCAGATAGCAGCAAGAAGACAGTTCAGGGAGGCCTAGTTAACAGAGTAAGCATTTAATTTCTTCACTTAATGCTGAGTGCAACTCCAAGAAATCTGCCAGTGCAGAGGGAAGGAATCCCCTCTCCCTACACGGCAAGGACTGGCTGACTGACCACTTGTGGAGGATGCTTTCCATAGCTCCCTTCTTCCAGGGCCCAGATTAGAATCACCACTTACATTGAAGACAAATTAAAATGTGCGTGTTTGTTAGACACTTGATTGTTCTACGACTAAACCACTGGAAGTGCCTTGTTGTGAACGAATCACCAGTTACAGTATTAACTTTTTCAAATCGAATGTTTAGGTAGAGGAAAAACTGATCACTTATTTGATCAGCATTTATAGTGAGGATGGTCTTAATGGCCTGGATCCTGGGTTTTTAAAATTATTTCATAGCTGTAGCATCTGCCACCTTCACACAATCAGCTAGAGTAAAACTCCTGAATTCCTGAGTAAAAAATAGGGATTGGATTTAGTTTGTAGAAGTGCAGAGAGCAGTCCCACTAGGATTTCAGGCAGTTACGTACTAAGGGTGAAATTCCCTGGTGTGCAGAGGGCCAGCACTTAAGGCAGCACGATGGAGTTTGGGGCTGGCCCTTTACACGGGGGTGAATTTCACCCCATGTAAGAAATGTGTTGAATTATGCACTGAATACATAATTAAGTGTTCTACTGTTTTGTAAAATATTACATTGATTTTTCTCATCCTAATTTCCCTGAGAAGGACAAACTAGTTCCTGTGTGTCTTCATTCCACCTTTTGATAGCTGCCGCATGCAGTATTCCCTGACCACCACCGTGTGTCAGACACTGTGCAAACACCTGCTACAGCACATGCCAACTGAGATCTAAAATCATTAGCATTTCATCATAATTATTACAAAGACCAGTGAGAAATATTTTACAAAACAGTGTCTGCTCATATCTTCAGAGCACTCCTTAATAAGCAGAGGTGTGAATCCACACACACATCACAGCAGACTGCCTTTGGAAGGAAATCCTCTATACCAGTCTGGTGTTTGAAAGTATTATTCTACTTACTGTTGCTGTCAATAGTTCTGAAATTCTAATAAAAGGGAACAGGTCTAAAACTAGAGATTCAGCCAGTCCTCTTCAGGGCAAGTCCCCTTTGCACAAATAAGTGTTTGAATGAAGACCATATATTCTGAAAACACCTTTCACTTCTATTGTAATCCTATGTGCAAAAATTCAGTTAAATGTCACATTACAACAATGCTATCCCTCTAATATTGATGGAGGAGAAGCAAGGGGTGACCATTCAAGGGTAGGGAGTTGTGAACATCTTTGCAGAAGAGATTATCTAAATCAGGGGTTCAGGACCCCTAAGAGAGTCACAAGCTGTCAGCCTCCACCCCAAACCCCGCTTTGTGCATCCAGCATTTATAATGGTGTTATAAATTAAAAACACTTTTTTATATATTTAAGGGGGGGGTCGTACTTAGAGGTCACATTTGAAAGGGGTCACCAGTACAAAGTTTGAGAACCACTACTCTACATTTCAGTACACGGAGACTGCCACAGATATAGTATTAATGCTGATGTAATTTACCTTTAAACCCAGTGATCTGCTCTACCTGTTAGTTCTCCAATTGTTTTCTACTGAGGTTTAACTCAAGTATAACACTGCTGCTTCCAGATCCTCTAGCAATAGAACCCTGTCTGTGCTATCCACCCAGCTGCTGCAGGGATACTGGATGAACTGCAAATTCTGAAACGGTGTTTGTGGCCCTCAGCATTTGAGCAATTGTGGGGGAAACAGGTCCTACAAGACAGGCACTACAGAGCTGAGCTGTTTGCTGAGTCTTTTGGAAAGGGGATGAATCCACCTCCGAATGTTCCTGCCTCAAGGCTGGAATAGCTTGCCATGTGCAGGAGACCCTTCTCACCAGAAGACAATGATAGTGGGCCTCTCTCACTGGAGGCATAACCGTGATGAACTATGGCCAAAGCGTTTCTGGGAGTGAGGTGGGATCATGCCCCAGCCTTACCTCAGGAGACTTGGGCTAAAACGTTTATTTAGGGCCCAAGTGAAATGACTGAGTTCATCCCATGAGGGCCCATCATAAATCCACAGCAGGCGTATTTATGATTCTTGAATCCCCAGAAACCCAGACTAGACGCGCAAGATGTTGCTGCACAGCTGCACTCATGTGCAGTTGGAAACTTGTACCTTTCTTCTTCCGTTGCGCTTTGAAAACGTAAGTTGTATAAATTCAAAAAACAAATGCAGCAACAAGACCTAAAACCGCTGCTATTCTGAGATAAGAAATAGATTTGTGTTACACAAAATGACTATTACAAAACTACTGAACTATCCCTAAAGGTGATAATCTATGAAAAACACAGTAGGGTAGGACGGGAGACCTAAAAAACAGCCTGAAGGTAAACTGAAAGCAAGAGGTGCATCTACATCCCTCTTCTTAGGTAATCCCAGTTTCTTTACAAGGTTATCAAAGCAGGTTTACTAGCCTGACTTCAGGTATTCCAAAACCACAACTAGTGAAAGGGTACAAGACCATGACAAAGTATTTTTAACATTTCTGCTATTTAATTTATGGAGCATTTTTTCCACTGTGAATTTAATTTTCTTTTGATACTTAATTTTTGAATATATTTTTTCACAAACCAATTTGCTACAGATGATGTTCCTCAAAGACAGTTGATTTTTTTTGTAAATGTAAATTGCATAGATGTGTAAAGATTAGACACTGTCTCAGATAAATTTATTTACAATAAAAGGTGGTTAAAAATGCATCTGAGCCTTGTCTCTGATAGTATCTTTAGCTGATAATGAACACAACTAAGGCTTGTAGGCATTACAATAATGCAAATAATAAAACATCAGCACTAACTTGGCTCACAGACTATGTGGTAACTTAGATACAAGCTTTCAGTGGGTGAAATGAGGGCAAACTGCATCACTGCTGGCTAAGGGACTTGCTCACCATTAATTTATTTTAGTCCCTCTAGAAGAGGGAGCGGAGAGGACACAGTCAGCCATGAAATCAGGAGAAAAGGTGAAATCTCCTACCAGACTTTGAGGTCTTAATTGGGACAGATTTTAGTGACAGCCTCTCATGGAGTGGAAATGAAGGATGCTATGTGGCAGAGGCGGGTGGCTTTGGGGGAGGAGCACGGAGGATGACAGCTATAGGGAGTATGCATGAAAGGATGGTTCTGCCCCGCCACCACTTGAACGTGTGGTTTTAGGGAGGCTGGGTGGTTAGACCCAGGAGTCTTCACTTCAAAGGCCAATGGCCTGATTTTCAGAGAGAGTTTTTCTCCACCTTTACTGTGCCTCTGTGAAATCTATATTAAAACATTGTAAATACTTTCTGGCACACAGTTAACTCAACACAGTGGCTGTATCTATCCCCTTGTACTGCTATCCCTTTCTCTGAGGGAGGTTAGTTTCCATGGAAGGTTGCCTCCTAACAGCTGGACTCATGTTGTCTGGGGATGTCAATTAAACTAGAGACCAGGCTTGTGACTGGGACTGACACTGTCAGTTGTGCCACATAAGCAGAAGCTCATGTTTCCACCTATATGGCTGTCAGCAGTGCCACCTGCACAGACGTTTAGCTGTGTCCCAGACAGCATAACCCCATCCAAGCCTGTGATCTCCATTGGCCAGCGTGAGTGTGGGGTGACACTCCTGCCACAGCTGCAGGATAAGCTGTGAAGCTTTTCCCCAAATGAGAATATTGAACCTGCAGTCTGGAAGGAGCTCAGCTCCAACACTGCTAAACCTCACTTTCCTGGGAGAATGTAAAACTGCAGAGTACAAAAGCAGCAGTAGCAGAGATTAGAATTCATATGTACATTAGCTGGATGTGGATTTAGGAATGACTATGCTTAGTACAGGGAATGCTAAACAATGTCAATATGTAACAAAAGAAAAATCGCTAACCTATAGAGCAGTGCTAGCACATACGAACCCGAGACCTTCCACCAAATAAATAAGGAAAACACACCAGTTAGTGGAGGGGTTTGGGCAGATCAGGCCACAGTGACATGCTTGGTGGATATGCCCAATAGGCTGGAGTGAAAGAACACAAACACCTACATACCAAAGTATTTGGTGCATGGAACACAGTCTTCTAGTCTGAGTGCGTCATATCTTTCTAAAACAGAAGTGAGAGAAGGCCAGATATGGAACTGACTTTCATAAGATTGGAAAGATCTAACTTCTATGATCCAAAGAAATCACACTTGGGAAATGCACTTATTTAGCAGCCAACTATATAGGTGCAAAATGCTGGAAAACTTCTTTAAATTATTGGAGTAAATTCACAGGCCACACTCAATGGAACAGATGGCATAGCCCAAGAGACCTAGGCCTGTTCTCTAATTCTGTGCTTCCAGTACGGAATAGAAGATACTCTAATGTAGATAAGGAGACTTACGCGGTAAGAGAAAAATCTCCAACAGCTGGTTTACAAAGGCTGAACTCAATGTAATCAATTAATTGTTCAAACATGCAACTGACTGTAGCTTTTTTATAACATTCCATCCATCCTACCAAAATACAGAAACAACCTTCACTTGACCTCTGCTTAGTGGCAGTAAAACATCCACATCCCTGGTACTCCTGTGCCCTGTAAGATACCAGCGACATCAAAGCACATCAGACACCCAGAGAGTCGAGCTTTGGCAGGACTGCTGTGTTTACTGAGCGTATTTTCATCTCTAGCTATTTACACAGGGATTTGCAAGACACTAACTTTCTCTTGAAAAATATCCAAATATAGTCACTGTCCAACAGATTCAAACACCGGTTTCCACATCCAGTGGTGGTAAGAAGCACCAGCTAACAGTATGGACTGTTACTGCTTCTACCCTAACTAGAGACTGTAGCCACATTTTCTGTTCCAGAGTGAACAGAGATTCTTATACCTATGTTTACAGCTCATAAAGCTTTTGTCTCATTGCAGAATGATGTGAGTGGAGAGGCATTGATAACATGATTGTTTTTCCCATTAATATCTTAAAATCACGACTATGATAGAAGTGTCATCCTACTACTTAACCCCTCTCATGCCACAACTTCTATCTGGGATTAGCTCCACCCTTCTCCCCAGCAGCAACCACACTGACAGCCCACGCTGAGACGTGGCCTAATGAACGTCCTGCTCTTACTCTCAGAACCAAATAACACTGAGTTCTTATATAGTGGTTTTAATCAACAGATCTCAACGTGCTTCACAATCTTTTAACATACTAACGCCTGATATGAAGGAATAAACAGCTCGTTAGTCAAACGTTGAATGGGGGCCCAATCTGCTAAGGGCTGAACACCCTCAACTTTAAAGGACTTCCATTGGAATTGAAGACGTTCACCACAGAGCAGGATCAGACGTGCCTCTCCTCATTAATTCTCAGGCACCTTGTCCAAAGGCATCTTGAATCAAAGTTTGCTCAGTGGTCAACAAGACAGCTAGCTAGTCCATTCATTGTGCTTTTCTTCTATTTCAGGAGTTATGCTAATGATTAACAAATAAAAATCGTACCCTCTGATCACTGTGCTTAAATATTTCCTCTGTTGGTTGGAATTAACTGTATAAGGCTCAGTAAACAAGATTTACCTGTTCTTCAAAAGGTGAACACACCTACTGTAACAGATTCAGTCCTAGTGGATGGCACTTATCCACAGACTGAACTGCATCTCTGCTTTCATCACGCATAGTGACTTCTAGGATGAAGGAAAAACACACTGGGCATAACCTGAAAAGGTACGGTTACAAAAGAAATTGTTCATTGCACAGGAAGAACGGGCACGAAGGACACGGATTATACATGAAACTTGCCCTGGATAATATAGCGTAAGCAATGTAAGAAGCTTAAGCTGACAAAGTAGTAGTAAAAAGCTTATAGTGTACAAGTCATAGGGACCCCAGAACAGACTGTGGAGACTATAAATGACTCCGGGTAGATTTCTTTTTATTATCCACTCTAGTCAATCTATTCCCCTGGCACAGGAGGGATCACTTTGGTCATAGGGGCTGATGTGGGGAGGCTGCAGGGAGTGAGAACTTTAGTCTGTTTAAAATTTTTATTCAGCGCTGTCATAGCCATGTTGGTCCCAGGATATGAGCGAGACAAACCACCTTTTGTTGGTGAGAGAAACTGAAGATAAGACCTGAGGATCTCTGTGGAGCTTGAAAGCTTCTCTCACTGACAGCAGCTGGTCCAATAAAAGATATTACCTCACCTACTTTGTGTCTCAGATTTTTTTAGGGAGTTTAATGTGCCTGGGCCCCAATTCAGGAATGCATTTAGGCACCACGTGCTTGAGTGCTTTCATGAAGAGTGAGGTTTTCCTGAAGTGGGACCATACTGCATATATTCCAATAGCACCTGCTTAGCTGAAGGAACAACAATACTGCATGCACTTCACTTCAGTCAAGCTGTCTCCAGACCTGATTGATAGTTTCATCTGTTTAAAGGGGTGTGCATTTCCCTTGAAAGAAAAGCTGCACTCTCTTGTGCTTATGGATTTTTACCCCCTTCTATTTGGAAAGCAAATTGGGCAGATTCTTCTTCTCTGGTTTGAATTTTTAACCTTAAATTCTAGAGCAAGCTTGGAAACCCCATTTCATGCCAGGAAAGTGCTGAGTGTGTGCAGTGCAACTACAATTCTCGGAGGTAATTAACATTTGTGTAACATTAGCACAGGGAGGCCCAGGGCACTCAGCAGCAAAATTCTCACCTGCCTACTGCAAATACAAGTTCTGATAATCTGTTGTTATTTTTCAGTGTATTTGGGCATAAGCTTTCATGGGTAAAAACCCACTTCTTCAGATGCATGGAGTGAAAATTACAGAATTACAGACTTTTCATTCCATGCATCTGAAGAAGTGGGTTTTTTACCCACGAAAGCTTATGCCCAAATAAATCTGTTAGTCTTTAAGGTGCCATTGGACTCCTTGTTGTTTTTGTGGATACAGACTAACACGGCTACCCCCCAATACTGAAAAATAATAAGATGTCATGTGACCCAAAAGGGGCAGTTGCTAACAATGACTGAACAGCTGAGCTTCAAAAGGGCCTGGCTGGGTGGAAATACATTTAAAACTATATACACACACAACACAGCAGAAGAGCTGGTGCATACTGAATACAATAGTTTGGAGAGTATAAAGGGCAACTCATGCCATCTAGAAAACAAGAATTCTGTTTTGCAAAAGCGTTCAACATTTAAACATTTGTTTCCATTCTGATCCGGAATGAGAACTTTCACATTTTTTTTCATGAAAACAAACAAAAAAATGGACACACACACAGCTCACCATACCAGAACAAAAGAGCCAAAGGCCCAGTTGGTGCTGAATCTCAGAGCAAGGAATTGGACCAGGGTCTCCCGCATCCCAGGTGGGCGCCCTAACGTCGGAGTTATTATGTATTCTGAGGCAGGGTCTCTCACACTCACTCTCAGACCTGAGAAACCCTCCCGGCAAAGTTCAGTCAAAAATGAGGTTTCATGAAAAGTTTTGGTTTTGACAAATGGACATTTTACTTACGAAAAATATTAGCTGAAGAACTACCAACCAACTCTAATGGTTATCTCAGACATTTCTATGAAGATTAATTAAAAGTAATAAACTCACACTTTATATAGGCTTCTCAAGGACAGAGACACACAGAAATCAAATAATTTTTTTTAACCTAAATTATCCAATCCTAGACCCTAAAATGCTTCTAACTTGATCAGTAGGACAAGTCAGAACAGCAGTTTTGATTACCTGTAGGAGCATTGCTGAACTCTGGCCCATACACTTAGCGGCTTTTAAAATGAGAGGGAAAAGAACGTTCTAATGGATAAGAGCACATGTAAATAAGGAATGCAATAAAAAACCCCATCAAACGTGCACATCGCCAACTAAGGGGAGTATAATGCCATTGGGAAATTGCTAAAAATGTGTTAGCTGTTAGGTGAGTGCAATGCCCAGCATACCAGATCTCAAAGTAGGTTCTTTTAAAACCAAAACAGCAACATTACATCTGAGTCCTGCATTAAGTATCTGAGACATCTCTTCCAACCACACAATTTGCTTAAATCTGCCACTATTAAATGAAAACCATGTCAGATATTAAACAGTTTATATGAGACAAAATTAATACCACCCTTGATGGTTTGATTTTTTTATTATGCTAAACCTGCAAAAAGGATTCCCTTATTTGCAAATTCAATCCAAGAAGTGAGGAAAAGGACAAACATTAGCCAAGTGCTCCTACTAGTAAGGATCTCTCTCAGGTGGGCCCAACTGTTTTTTCCTTCTGTAAAATAAAGTGAAGGGTGAATAACATGATAAAATGTTTTAATACTTTTCAGTGTCTCAGGATTGGCCTCTTAAAATCAAGACGTATTTGTGCATTTCAAAAGAACAGTGTAGGAGACTGCATACTGCAATACGTTATAGCAATGGGTGAACAGAACAAAACATTAAATATGGCTGGAAAATACCTTGCAATGATACAGAAATACCGTAGGATTTTCCCACTTAGTTTAAAAGGAATACTCAGTACACAGCCAGTGCAGAGCATTAAAAAGGAGACACTAGAAATATATGTAAACAAAACAGCAATTCATATGCACCACTTTATAGTATACACCTAGGAGAACTGAGAAAGTTTTGTGACTCACCATACAGCAGCTAAAGGGGTTCAGAGATTCCAGACCAAATTGGTAACTCAGACATTCACATTCTGTATAGTCTAGAACAAAATGCAGCTAATCTTGTAGACTTTAAATATTTTACTATTCAGAACTAGGCAATATCAAAACCATCCGTCTTCCAGCAAAAAAAAGAAAAAGAAAGAAAGAAAGAAAGGAAGAATACAAAACTGATTGAATGGCTTGTAAAAGCAACAGTACTTTACAGAAATATAACAAATGCAACATTAGGGTCTCCCCCAAACTGTTGACATTCAGTTATTAGAGTAGATTTCTCTTGTATTGCACAGGCTCCAATGTAGACAGCCATTTTCACACACTAGAATAAGAGGGCCTCCAAGGAGACTATAGGAACAAGATACACTGCAGAGAATTTGGATAGAGTCTCACAAGAATTTCCCATATGTCCACAACTGCTTCTTTTACTTAAGCAAAGACTTAATGGTGACAAAATCACTTTTGAATAGGTTTTTTTTAAAGCAAGTAAAAATCCAAAACCCAACAACACTGAAATAACACAAACAAAAATGATCACTGTAAAGGTAGCACTTTTTATAAGAAATGCCAACCTTAAGCATTGAAACGTTTGAGGTCATGGTGGCCAGAGAGAAATGTCTTGCAAAATGCAAATCAATAAATCCTTTAACATGTTCATTGCTTTATAGTACATCGCATGATCCCACCACCCTCCACTTGTGTTCTCAGCAAAAGTAGGAACAAAGTTCATGACTTTTCAGACAGGATGAACAAGGGAGGCTGAGCCCTGTATCCGGTGACAAGATCTCAGCTGCATCAAGGTGGCACTTAGTGCTTCCAAAAATACAGCAAGGAGAGGCAGCTGTCACCTATTAACACTCAAATGTTATATCACTTACTCAGCAATATTTATAGGTTGTGATTTCTGTGTACAGACGTACTGTGGCTTTACCAATCTGAAACTAGGCCTCCTAGTCAATGTACTACTGTTTGGCTTGGAGAACTCAAAAGCTGGGAATACTTATGCCCTAATTTTTGTTCTCTTTTTTGTAATAAAATAAGATACTATTACATCCAGTTCAAATACTGCCATCTAGAACATTTATATATAATATTAACATAGGATTACAGATGAACTAGGCTATAGTTTAAGGACCCCATCAAAAGACATTTTCCGTGTCTTTGTCTAAAAACTAAATTGCTGGTGCTTCCAGTTTCCCATGGGAGACAGAGGATCGAGCCCTGAGCTGCAGGGTGCTGTGCTCTGGCTGTAACTGGAAATTGTTTGGATTTTGTACTGAAGAAGTCCCTGCTCTGTGGGTGGTGGTAGTGGGGTGAGTGTAAAAACAAACAAACCCTACAACAAAAGCTGATAAAATTGTGTAATTAGTCAAGTGTATATATTGCTAGACAGGCTTTTAAACAAATTCAATTTAAGCCCAGTGGATTAACTCAGTACAAACCACAAGTCTTGGTTAGTTTGTTGCACACTACATATGTAAGCAAAACATTATAAGCAATAGGTGAAATTGATCTGAACACTGTTCACACAGGTAGGAAGCAAAAACTACGTGCTGTGTCATGTTCCAGGCCGTGCCTGGGACTGTGAGAATACACGGGGGGGAAAGGAGCAGTTTCTGGTTCAGTAGTCTCTTGAAAAGGCTGTTTGTGGGGAAAGAAAAGAAAATAATAACCTAATAACCTGAATGCTCTGGCTAGCGCAAGAGTCATTGGAGTTTTCACTGACTGCAGGCAAAAAGCCAGCTAGGATACCAGTGAGAAACCATAGCTGGTAATGGGACAATGTGGGGGTTCATCAGCAAAATGGACTCCAGCCAGTAGCACTTGTATGTGAATTCTAGAAGAGCAGTTGTGTTTCCTGTGTCTATAACTTTCCATATAAAGAAAAATGTTTTTGTGCTGGCTCAAAACAAGGCAACCAAATAACAATAATAATAAAATAAAAAATCCAACCCCCCCGCAAAGAAATAAGGTTGGGTGGGAGCATTATTCAAAGGTTTCCCATTGCTTTCTGAGCTGTTCTACTTTACCTGGCGTGGCTGAAACCTCCTGTTTTGTCTTTTTTAACAAGTCTTCAAATGGATCTTTTGTCTCCTCGGGCTTTGAGGGAAGTAACACTGACTCTAAGCCCTTAGCGGGCCTCGGGGGAATCAGAGGGGGGTCGTTAGAACTTAGCGCCAACCCTTGCTTGACATCTAGCTTTGAGCCAGAATGGCTTGCTGGTAATGTTCTGATTTTAGAAGGACGTGCTGGCTGCAGAGAGCTGGCTGGGGAAGGGTTATGGCTCTGCTGCAGGAAGGAACTAGCCTGTGGTGCTGTCGGAGCCTGGCCAAATAGATGGGGCATGGACAACGCTGCAATGTTTGGCTTAGGTCGCTGTGGTTGGTAAAAGCCAGAATTAGGTGTCATGAAGCTGGAGCTATAAGCGTGGCCTAAAGGAGGGGTAAAGGGTCCCCCTGGGGGTCTGACCAGCGATATCGTCAGGGCTGCTGGCACTGTCTGTGTAAAGGGATTGAGGGATGGCTGCAGAAATGGCGGTGCTGAAGGAGGGTATCCCAGCGGCTGGGTGAATGGTGCCGGCGGAGGAGATGCAAAGTCGCCCACCACTGAAGCAAAGCCAGCAGCAGAGCTTGGAGAGGCTGAGCGCTGCATACTGCTAGAGCCTTGCTGGGATCCCATGTTTTGCCAGCTGGTTGTTTTTAATGGATCCAGCAGACTAAGAAGATAGTCACTTTCACTACCGGCATTTTCTGTGTTAACCTTGACTGGCTGGAGCATCTCAGTAGTACTGCTAGAACTGGACAGAAGCTGAGAGGGGTGAGGGGAATAAGTTACTGACTGTCTGAATTCTGGGTCAAGGGACACATTCCCGGCTCCAAAGGGCTCCTGCATGAGCTCTGAAACCAAGTCGCTACGTCCCGTAGTGTAGGTGTTCACAGCGTCTGCTGTCCCAGCTGGAGTCTGGGGTTTGGTGGGTCTGGGCGCAGGTGGTGGAGGGACTATCCCTTGCTCTGGAGTTTTTCGGCCCTGTGGTCTAGGGATGGTGATGTTCCCTTGAATAGCCGTGTTCCCTTCCTCCTTTTCCGCAGGCACCAGGATGCTGTCTCTGCTCCGGGGTCTCCGTGGGATTGATGGGATGGTCCCAAAAGAAGTCAGGGGCCTCTCTGGTGAGCTTTGGGCATATTTGGTAGGAATAGCCATGTCATCGTGACCCATACTCCACAGCTTGTTGTAGGGGTGAGAGAGTTTCACTGCTGGCACAATCCTGCTCCTCTCAGATTCACCAAGATCCAGCCTCTGCCAGAAAGTACAAGACAGATTAACATCTCCTGCTCAGCACAGATGTGAACAGCACAGCCATAGGGGGCAATAGGAGGGGCTGGAGAGAAGGATGCACACATACTGCAAGCATTTGCAGGTGAGGGACAGAGAAAAGACTGTGGTCTAGGCATGAGGATAGGAGACAGGAAGTCAGGCCTCCGGGTTTTAATTCCAACTCTGCCACGGATGGGTTATGTGACATTGGGCATATCCCCGCACCTTCCGTTTCCCAAATGTAATCTGCATGCAGTGAAATCTACTTATGGGGGAAGTGGAGGAGACCAGGCTCAAAAGCTTTAATTAACATCCAGCAAGTGCTCTGCGATACCTGGCTAGAAGCCCCTAAGTATCATTATAGGCATGATGCTACATGCCTTTGCTTGGTGTTGCACAAAGATGTCAAAGGGTCTATACTTTAGTTTTGCACTTGCTAACAAGGCTATTCAGGAAATAAATCGATTCCTCTTTTTGACTCATGTTGGCCAAAATGCAAACAACTCAGAAATGAAGGGGCCGCGAAATCTCTGTCCATCTCAGGTACTCATCTGGCCTCCAGTGCTGTAATATCTGATTGCCTCAAAAGCTTTACTGTATTTATGCTCACAAACTCTTGTGGGACTATTATCCCCAATGTACAGATGGAGAGACAAAGTGACCTGGCTGTGGTGGAGCAGAGATCTGAACCAGGGTTTTCCAAGTCTTGGGCTACTGCCCTAACTACTGCACCATCCTTTCGCTTCCTAAACTGCTTAGCATTTGCATCGCTGAGCACCAGCCTCATGGCTATCGGTGTACTACAGCTGGGGGACACGGCAGATTCTGGGAAAAACCCCTTGTAAATGGATTGGGATTCCTGCTTTGAAAACGAAAGTCTTGGTTTCTCCTGGCTTTTGTGTCGCAACAAAAGACCACTGCCCTATAACCATGTTCTACTTCATGGACAATCTCTCATTCAGAAATGAATCTTCTAAACATACTGGGACAGGATGGGGGAAATGGATGCATTTACATTAAAATACAGAATTCTTTCCTCCAGAAAGCTGGCTGATGGAGGGCCCTTTAATTCTGCAGAAACCCTTCCATTCTTTATCATTTACCTTGTAGAAAATCATGCCCATACCTGGTAATCAAAAGTACATTGCAGCACACCCTCCTCTTTGGGGGTCCTTAGGTCTTCCAAGCTTTTGGCTTGGCTGAGAGGTTGAGGCTGTTTTTCCACCTCTAAATTAGTGAAAATGTCCTCCAGGAGGTTAACTTCTGTGACCTTGTCTGGCGTAGGAGAGTCTGGGGGCAGAGCCTCCTCTGCTTTTTCTGGACTGAGAACCTCTTCTCCATCGGCACTATCAGACTCTTTCAGGGCCCGGTATGGCTGAGGCCTAAGAGACAAAAATGCTTTATCATCTCACATCTAGAATGATTTTCTTTCAAATCCTTTTTGAAGCGTGCAACATTTCAAACTAGGGAGTGAATCCCCAAGAGTGATCTCAGCATGGATACAATACACCTGTCATGTGACCCTTATGGTACCTCCTGTAGGGGCTGGCTTCAGCCCATTGTATTAGGTTGAATCCTGAACATTTTACTTATTTCCCTTTTGTTGCACTTTGAAAGTAACATACACCTGGGCCTAATTTAGGAGACACATGGGTTTAAGATAGCATGTTTTCAAAAGTAAGAGTTTCTTCTAGGTCTCATTACTACTTAGATGATCAATACTTTAGAATATCCCATGCCTTTACTTTCACTACAGATGATGTTGGTTGACTTTTTGCGTTTCCGTTGTGATGATGAAAACAGTTTAAATCCAAATTGTGTTAACTGATCTTTCAATAAAACATTTCAATAAACATAGTTCCGTGAGCAGCAGTAAGGAAAGAATGGTTACTTCATTGCCATCTCTTTTCTTGACAATCCTCCCAATACATCAAGAAAAGGTGGTCATGATTATTTAGCAGCTTTATAAACCATAAAGTAGAACTCAGGAATGAAGGGGATATAGAGAAGTTCAGTTTTAAGAGGACATTTACTGCCCCATTAAAAATTATTTTAATTTCATTATCTTACAAATAGCTAATGAATTTTTAAAGTAAAAGCACACCTTTTACAATCTGTGCTCTTTACTTTTTACATTTCACTCAGCTAGGACAAATGAAATAGACAAGTCAGGGTCACGTAATGGTTCTCAAAACTCTAGCACAATGCTGCAGTGTTTGCAGGGGAATGTTTGGTTGGTTTTTTAAAATCTTTTCCCACTGGAGTTTAGAAATATCACAGTCCAATTTCTTTACTTATATGTTTATGAAAATTATATTATTGGGGGCAAATTACTTTTGACAGTATCCCATTACCAGAGGGAGTGTGTACATACAGTGAGCAGAGGTGGAAAGAAAAAAAGACGACTTTTAAGACTGGAGGATTTTAAATGGAGGGAGACGGGTATTGAAAAGGAGGGGTGAAAAGAAAGCAGTGATGATGCAATTGAAAACTCACTGAGCAGAGTTGTATTTGAACATGAATTATCTGACACTAGCTCTCCACTCTGACCGGCTCTGAGCCTGCCCACATGGAGAATACTGCAACGAGGCTCAGTTGTTTTATGCAGGAAGTTGGATATTCCCAACAAAAAAGTGCAGCTGCAAATACTCCTGTGTTTTGCACACAGTGACATTCTCTAAATTCCAGCTCACTCAGCACTGAATGTAATTCATGGGGTTTTCTTGCAGTAATTGGGAGTACTGTGCATAGGTTCAATGATTATACTGGTGTCATCTTATCAAGAGACACTGCAGTCCATGATGGGGAAATCTATTTTACATTTACAGCCAACCCCTGGGTTACTAGAATACACTTCTCACATGTACTTCAGAAAAACATTCCTTGAACACCATTAGATTTGCATATCAGTTCTGCGTATGGGAGAACAGCAGCATAATGTGTATCCAATTAATAATGAGACCTGACATGCATTTCTGTGGTGACTGGCACTTGATTAGCAGCAAGTCTCTCAGTGGCATTTAAACAAGGTTTTGGATTAAGAGAAAATATCTGGGAGTGTGGGGAATGCAATGTGGAAGAATCCTTTTCTTTCTTTCCATATATATATATGATGCAAATTTACGAGCGAAGTGTACCTTGCTTCATTCACCATTACACAAACACTGGCATCCAACCATCAGTGCAGCCATGAAAAGATGCACAAGATAGAGGCACCCAGTAGTGCATATCTCTAGCTAGTGACTTCTCCTACAGCATAAATCTATTTCATGAGGGGCAATAAAGAATGAATTAATAACGCATCTTGTGAAATGCAAGTTCAGGTTTGCATGAAGAGGAGTTGGCGCAACCAGGTGGGATTTATGAGGGTGGAAATGCAGCAGTGTCGATTACGACGACTCAGGTCCTGATCCAAAATCCACTGAAGTCAAGAGAGAGAGGTCCACTGACTTCTGTAGGCTTTGGATCAGGCCCTTGGTGGAGGCATGTGAAAGCACGATCTTTACAGGTGTGATCAGAATTTCCATCTTTAATCTCACACACAACTTGCTCACAACTCTTTAACATCAGATCTTTTTGGAAAAATACTGCAGGGTGGGGTCCTTTGTGAATTAAACATTTCCGGGGTCTTCCCCCTACGTAAGCACAAGTGCAAGATCTTCCTTTCTGTCCTCAGATGGCCAACCCATGGTGGGTCTTAAGTGTCCTCCTGCCTTCTCTGTCATTATGGGGTAATCTTACCCACTATTAGAGGTCTCTGAACCCAACCTCCTCCAATCCGCAAAGAGTCAGCTGCTCTGGCTGCCTTTATGTTGCTCCCAACTCATTGTGGTGCTCGTTGGCCATCTGAAAGCAGGCTAAAATTCTCAGTCATATTCTTGTTACTCCAAGTTTTGAATATTTCCTCACGTGTAGCAACAGCTAGGGCTACAGGTCATAAATCAGGTGACCTTTGAGAGCACACTGTCTCCTGGACACCACCATATTAGCCCCTTCCCACAGGCTAGTCACACACAGCTGCAGTTAGTCACAGGCAGCTTGGTTTGGAGAAGCACTCAGATCTGACTCCATGTCAATCTCAGTGGTGGAAACTGCTTGAGACCAGGCGCTGTCTAGATTTTAGGCACTTCCTGCTCTTGGAGCAGTCATAAATAGTCTAAGAACAGGCTCCCTCCCAATATTTCAACACCTCATTCTCACACTTTGGGCACAACCAGGAAGTGCATGGAGTTGCAAGAATGAACAGTATTTTGTAGGAATTAACTTTTTTGGGGAGGGCAGGGGGCCCTCAATGAAGGTTCAGGTTTGATCTGACTAGCCCATTAGGATCAAGGCCTTACTGCTCACTGCACTCCCGTGAGGTATGTTCAGAGCGCCAATGACAAAGAGAGGTGTGTATTACAGGTCAATCTGCACTTCACCCCATGTGAGCTTTTTTCTGCATGATTACTCCAATTTTGAAGATGTGGGAATATTTTAATATAGGTCTGTTTCATTCTATTCTGTGCACCAAATTCATGGAAACTGACCAACATGCAAATTTTCAAAAGTGGGTGCTTTTGAATAATTTCAAAATCCTATGGCTGACCACCTAATCAATATACAAGTGCCTCAAACAGGCATTTATAATCCAAACTGTTGATCTGGACCTCTAAGTTCAGGGTTTAGACATCTCCGTAGGAGTCTTTGTTTGAAAACTGGGCTCAAAAGTGTTAGAGAGGTTTGGGAATGAACTCAGCAGGTACTATTTACAGATAAATAACTACACATGTGGAATCTCTCTCTCTCTCACACACACACTAAATAAAATTGCACATTGATTTATGTAACCCAAAGCATTGTAGCTGTTACCATCATGAAGAATGATTTCTGGGACTGTATTTGAAAATGGAATTTATAAAGAGTTAAAGTCAAAAGTTCTTGCCCTGAATGAATTAACATCAAGTTAATAAAATGGGAGTTCAATGATGGGCACAGACAATAAGCAATATCAACTAACTACTTGTGTTATTTCCTGTGTAATTATGGGTCACATTGCACACTGAGAAGCCTTGGAAATCCTCTGGCTTTGGGAGGAACCTGAGAGGAACTCCTCCATGAGCCATTGAGGATCTGGTATGGGATGGAACAGAGATGCTGGGAATAAGAGGGTGGAATTGGAGGAGGTTGACGACTGCACTGAAGCAGAAGAAGCTCACAAGACAACTCACAACATACAAGTAGCCCTGGATGCAGAAGAATGACAGAAGGGCAAAGGGTTTGAGCAGGAAAACAGGAGGGGAAAACAACACACTGGAAGGAAGAGCTAAATGGAGGGTCACCTCCCACACAACCCAAGTCACCAATAACATGATAAGTTTTGCACCCACATTGTGGGCAACAACTAGCACAGTGCTTCATGCAGGACACATGCGCTTGCATGCCTCAGAGAATCAGAACAGTCAAGCAGGAGAAATATTAATACAATCATCAAGTGCTATAAAGAGATTTTAAAACTCTTTTAAAAATCCAAGCATAAAAGCAGGCAGCCTTGACTGGTGCAGAAATCACCGTTCAAAGCCTGAATTAATACAATGAAAGAACAAAGACTAGACCATTCAAAAGGAGCTGAGAAGAAAAAGTTTTCAGAGAAGGCAGAGACAGGATCCTCTTCCTGCTGAAATTCATCACCAGAAGAGTCCTCAGAGAGGAAGACTGTATAGTGTCGCATGGGCTTTACAAGGCTGAAGGAAACAGGAAGAGAAAAGGAAGTTATCGAGTTGTCACATTCACAGTTGCAGAAGGGAGAGAAAACCAATCAATTCAGGTTCTAAATAATTTCTGAACTCAATTGCCTGCTCCAAGGGCTGAGTACAAGATGACTCAATGGAGTAAGTGTACAGCTTTACTTTGCAGGCTGAAAATACTGTTTTTCTAAAACATCCAGTGCTGCTGCCTCTTGGGAAAAGGTGCTGGGACCTGCAGACCCATCACCACTGTAAGAGGAGCTAGGATGGAAACCAGCCTTCCCACCACAATTCCCAACCAACAATCTGACTTCCTTCCAAATTATTCCTTTGAGCTGTTCTCAGCTTCATTGTACAATCTAATGACATACAGGTTGAGATATCAAGCAGGATAAGCAGAAGAGTACTGCTCAGGTGGGTAAAGAGGGACAAATATCCACAAAATGTATGACAAACCTCCTTGTCCCAAAGCCACACAACTAATTGTACCATGCTGTGCTGAACTACTTACCTACACCATGCTTTCTCCAGAAATGCTGCCTGCTAATGTCTTAATATTTGTCTTAAAATTGCTCACATTTGAGATATTGTTGCTACCAGGCGCTGCTGTAGAGAAGGGGTGTACGTACTATACACATACTGTATAGTACAGGTATAAATGAAATATTACCCTCTCCCCCATTAGTTATATACGGTAATACGTACACAGCCTTTCTGCTGGAGATGGTGGCTTAAAGTTTTTGCCAGTAAGATTTTACAGTTTTTTTTTAAATCTGTGATACATTGTTTAAACATTTGTTATAAAAATATATGTCTTGTCCAGCTGATCCTATGAGCTGTGCCTACATATAAACATACATTACGTCTGTGTCTCTGTGTGTTTGTAGATTGACAACAGGCATATACACACACAAACTATATATAAACAATACACAGATCAGAACTCCAGGTCTGATCCTTTGCCCACTGAAGTCAATGACAAAGTTCCATAATGAAGAAAACACCATCATTCTGTGTGCATATATACAGCTGGCTATCTGTATAGTAAGGAGAAGACATGGTGAGAAAGAGAAAGCATATAACTGAGAATGGGACACAGAATAAGTATTTCAAGGACGCTGATTTTGTGGATATTTTTCCATTAATAATTGTAGCTGTCAACTGCTTTTTTATTTTGTTTTGTTTAACCTTAAAGCAGCTAGATTATTCTTTCCAGTGTAAAGCAGAAATGATTTACTGAATTTGCTCCAGGGCAAATGGAAGTGGATACTACTGCTTTAAACATTCAGAGTGATCCTCAGCTAAAAAGTGGAGGAGATGGCAGAGAGGGCCCATGTCGGAAACATACTGGATGCAAAGGAGAAAAGAGCCATGAGAAATTAGCAGCAACCAGGAGAGAGTGCATGCATGTAGTACAGCACAAATCTGCCATTCCTCTCGATAAGATTAAGCCATTTATTAAACAGAAGCATTTAAGAACTCTCAGAAATATTCTAAAGCATTTTAAAGAACTAAGAAGTCCCAAATAGAAACTTTAAAAAAAAAGCTTCAATTTAAAAATATTAACCAGAGAGCACTGCATTTTAATCTGATGAGCTTTATTTTACAGCATTGTGCTCAGCTCTGCTTTTCATTCCCAGATGACTTAAACAATGGGGGTGGGGGAGGGGGGGGAAGGAAGGGGAAGGAAGGGAAGATAAATCATACAGGATTATGAAAGCATGCGTCATTTTCAGCCATCCCCATGAGGTCTCTGCCCAACCACATTCATTTTATCTGCTGAACACAGCTGAGTAAGATCCCAGCTATCTCCATGAATAGCGATACACTGTCAGGAGCACAAAGCCATATCGAAAATCAAAAGATGAGGCCCTGATCCTGCTACCACTGAAGTCAACAGCAGAACTCCTACTACTTCAGTGGGTGCAGAGTTGGGCCCAGTACGTTCAGTGAGGAGCTGGTTCTCATCTTGTAGATGATGGAACCATGTTTGCACATTAAATCACAACAGTTTATATTATGGGCTAATATGCTGAAATCAGAACAGGACGCAAATAATGGTGAAAGAGAAAAACTTGTTGACCTTATGGTTCAGGCACATTAAAGCCTCGTGGCTCTTGTGTTAGAGATCAGTCTTCAGTGTTTTCTTATTAGTTCTGTTGTCCTGACTACTATTGCAAAAGATGGGCTGAAAGAGCACGTAGAAGAGAGGAAGAGAGTCGGGAGCTGTGGGCAACAACCCAAGAGGGTTTGAGATGCCCACTGTGATTTTTGTGATGAACATTTACTCACCATTAGGCCAGAGTAACTGGGGCAAGATGGGCACAGTTGATCAGATTACACTGTAGTCTGTGTTACTCCATGGAATGGTCACATGAGCTGTTCCTCTCTCCTCATGCTGTAATGGACATTCCAGGGAAAACCAAGGGCTGGTGCTGAAGTAAGCTACATTTGCTACAAAATGTTTGAAACAAACTCCTCCAGGCACTAGTTTTATATATATCCAAGAACATTTCAATTAATGTTAGTAAAGGGGCTAACAAAGACTTTTATAGTCAAAAACATTTTAAAAAATGCTTCATCCTTTCTTGACTTATGTATAAACACTCGTTTTCTCTTTCATACATGGGAATTACCACTTGACAGTATCCCAGAAAAACCTACTAGAGTTTCACAGAAATCAGAAGAAACTTGGAATTTCCACAGCTTTTTGCTGAGGAATTCAACCTTTTGGTTATGTGCAGTTAGAGTCTTGAGGTTGTGAATTTCAGATAAGTCAGTTCATTTCCTTTCCCAAGTGTTACTAATGACCTCCTTTGCTTGGCCAGGGTCTGTTTAAATTCAAGTTGTTTTTTTTTAAATGTGGAATTAATTCACCAGGAAGGAATATCTAATTTGAAAGAGGTAGTTCAAAAGACAGACTGGTGGATCAGCTAATAAACTGCATTTCAATGGAGATCAATATAAATAAGATGGAAACTATAATGATAGTTAATAGGCACTTTTTTTTTTTTGGCTGCAAGGCACCTTACATGACAAAGTGGGATTTCATAATAAAAACTTATTTAAATTCAGCTGCTGCTGTAGTTCCATAAAAGATTTTTGTCAAAGACAAGGGACAAACAATCTAAAATGTCCAAGTTTAAATTTTTTATTAGCTTGAGGCAGTAGAATCCAAAAAAAGAGTGCCTATTCCCTCATTAACCCGATTCAGCGACGATCCTGCAGTCTACCACCCACTACTTGCTAGGATTTCATACACAAAGAGCTGTCTCTGAAAAGGCAGGTCACAGCAAGCCCAGCTACAAGGCAGGCAATGCTGTAGTCTTAGAGGGGAAAAAAGGATCCTGTCCGTCACAGCGACAACCCTCATCATCTCCACATGACTGCACCAGCTCCTGCCTACCTAATCTCTTAGCTGAGTTACCATGCAGATGACTTGCTGATCTCTTTCTAATGTTTAGTTTAACATGTCTTCAGTTAGCACTAGCATATGACAGTACTGACAGCCGTGGCTGTTCCTTTTAAAATATCATGTCAGAAACACAGTGCAATAAAGCCAGGGATGCGCTCCATGGCTCTGCGTACCATTATGATAGTATGGATTTATTTTTTAATGAGGAAGATCTGCATCTCGGGAGCTTTTTTCATGTGTCAGGATGCATGGACAAATCAGCAGCACATCACACCGGCCAAAAATGAAATGCTGACAAATGTAGATATTTCAAATTTAATTGACACCTAAACGTACTTAAGATAAAAATATAGAAAATCACTGAGCACTGGGGTTTGGGAATTAATGAAGGGAATTCTATAATCATTTAAAAGGTTATTTCATTTACAGAGAGGGAACTTTAATTTATATATTAAAGTAGATGCTTTGGGTTTTTTCTGATTACACAGATCATACTGTACAGGTGCAGCGTGGACCCACTTGTATTGTTTTTTCCATGCACCGGGTATTCCAAGTTTCACATATTTCTTGATTCCTGGAATAGCTGTGCAACTGCTCAAGGGAATTAAGTGTGTAGTAAATATGAAGAGAGTAAGGGGTTTGGATGTGTGGAGTACTTGTTACCAATATGAAATGGAGACCAGAGACTGGGGAAATCCCTATTTTTTCTCACTAAGAACAAAGCACAAATTCAGCACCTGTAATACTTTCCTGTAGAGTATGAAAAATCATTAAGCCTGGGTATGCACTACCAAAAAAATTCCAATATTTGCTTGATTTTTTTTGTAATTAGCTTCTGCCATCTTTGCATCAGTTTACTGGTGGGAATGTTCCCAGGAGCATCGAATGTTAAGTGAATAGGCACACTTTTAATTGACAAACATTAGAATTCACACTAGAAATCTGATGCTAAGAGTTACACTCATCCAATCAGGTAATGAAAACAATACCATGTGACCTGCATGTCCAATGAGAGCTGACAAATTGAATTTTGTATATTTTTAGTGAACTGCTCACGACTCTACAGAACATGATATATTAAAAGTTGCCAAGTAATTTCTAATCGGGATAAGCTGAAGAAAGTTATCACCTGCCCTAACAATTAACAGGTAAGAGTCTAATAAATTATTAGTTTAACATTATTTGCTTATCTCAAACAATGCTAGCCTGCACAGAGCGCACTTCCACTGCAGATATCAGACCTCGTTACAAAGGCAGGTTGTATGTTAGGTAGATTCTTCCTTAATTACAAATGGAGGAACTGAGGCCCAGAATTTCAGTTACTTACCCAGTGTCACAGAGGAAGTTGGTGGCAGATTCAGGAATTGGAGCCAATCTTACTCTGAATCCTAGACCATGCTGCCTCACTAACCAACAGGATGTAAGGGGTCTTTGGAAGACTATGCTTTCATGTTGGGAGTTTTGGATGAGAAGGGCCCTTGGTGGCATCTACATCCTCCCATACTGCTATCAAACCCATATGGCCTACCTTCTCATTGCTACCACTCCTCTCTGGCCTTCTAATCAAGACTGGCATCATGAAACAAAAACATACAATGAACATACCAGTGACTTCCATAATTCTATATAAGACAGAGAAAAAATGCCAGTAGGTAAGTTTTAAGGATGTTTTAGTTTTAAGATTAAAGATACTGGGTTTTGGCTGGAACCCGACACAGCCACGTTGGAGTACCAGAGAAAGCCATCTCTTCTCACAGGTGATTGCATGTCATAATATAAGTGCCATGGTCTTGAAACCATCTTTGCTCTACAGGAGTCAACTCAGAATTTGGACAGGAAAATATAAAATATAGAATACCATCAAGTTTTGTTTTTAAGATTACACATATTCCACCAAATACTGGGCTTGCTGTGCATGCACACAGGAAAGCTGTGCATGGAATCTGATGCTCTACAGCAGGGGTCGGCAACCTTGCAGAAGTGGGGTGCCGAGTCTTCATTTATTCACTCCAATTTAAGGTTTCGCATGCCAGTAATACATTTTAACATTTTTAGAAGGTCTCTTTCTATAAGTCTATAATATATAACTAAACTATTGTTGTATGTAAAATAAATAAGGGCTTTAAAATGTTTAAGAAGCTTCATTTAAAATTAAATTAAAATGCAGAGCCCCCAGGACGGGTGGCCAAAACCCAGGCAGTGTGAGTGCCACTGAAAATCAGCTCGCGTGCCGCCTTCGGCACCCATGCCATAGGTTGCCTACCCCTGCTCTAGAGCATGTGAACAAAAAAGGACTAAGATTTTGGCTCTGGGTGCCCAATTCCCATTAATTTTGATGCGAGTTGGGTGTCAGAATCTCACAGGTGGCTTTGGAAAGCTTAGCCTAAATGCGCCGTTTTCTCTTCCTCCAATTTACTTAAAAAAAAAAAAAAAAAGGACTTGCTCTTTTGATCACGAGCTCCTTCCCACTTTTTTTCAAATACCTTTGCAGATTCATCGTGTTGGGCAACCAACCTCAGAATTCACAGTTTCATTGATGAGTCAATACTCACATGCGTGAAGCAAACAGCTTTGTCCTGCATTCCTTTTCCTACTTACAAACATCTGTGCTTCAGGGGAACAAGTAATGTTACAATGTGTCACGTCAGAGTCAGGCATGGTTTTTCCTTAGACAGCAGCTGGATGGAACATTCGAAAGTATTTCTCAAGCCCAGTAGCATTAAGGGCAGCATTAGAATGACCTGGCATAATGACAGCACAGTTAACCCATGATTAACCTTGGCAGAACGGCACCATCTCCACAAAAGCGAGTCTCTGCATCAGCACAGCCCGGGAACACACATCCCCCAAATCTAAAACCCTAACAACTATAGCAAGTTATGAAAAAGGATGACTGTGCTCCAGTCACCCTTTCTCCTGATTTACTAGTTCCATGATTGGATTCGGTTTTCAAGGCACCACCTTCTTTGTGTCTAGCTTCCTCCATGACAGCCTTTCCCCATGAAGATGAAGAGGACAGCATGTAGCAGATCTTTCTGCAATATTCTGCAGTGATTTTATGTATTCATTTTTGACCCAGCTGCATTTGCTCAGTTAGGAAGCAGGCTGGCTTAACCACCTCCCCAATAGATGTTCTTGCTTACAATGGTGCTGTGCGAAACCTCTGCACCATACACAGTAATTTCCAGGTGGCAGAGGCTCTAGGAAGCTGGCCACAGCAAGTGAAATGCAATGTGCTTGATAAGTTACCACCATTCAGCTGAGCCATCATGCTGATTTCATGCTAACTTCAATGTAATGAGCCCACTATCACACAGCAGCCAATTTTCATTCATACAATACATGGGAAAGTCATTAGTGCTTCTATAGTGAGTACTGCATAATTTCTGGAAAGTCATAATGAACGGCTGCTGTTGCAGTGATGTTGGTTTAGCCTGCCCAAGAGCCTTTCAACTTGCAGTTAATTGTGAGCTTAACCCTCTGCTTTTCCATTTTAATTTCTACCCACTCTGAGTGCCCTGGAAGCCAGCTAGTCAATATTTAATGTGAAGAAACCAGAACCTAGAGCTCTCCCTGGAAGCCCATTGTGTGCTTAACAGGCAATCTGGATAGGTTAGTTGGATGCAAAAGAGGTCTCACACACAATAAAAATGGCCTATCAGAGCCATAACTATTAGCATCAGCTCTCCATGCTGTAGGGTCAGAGACAGAGATAACCAGGACAGAATCAGGTTTTAAAGCATAAACATGAATTTTAACAGCTGCATCCCCCAATTATTTCTATGAAAATCTAGGTTTGTGTTTAGAGTGTGTCATGGATGACTTGTCTCAGCCCAGGATGGTGACCCAAAACTTCCTGGGTTCTTAAATACCGAGGGCTAGTGGTATCTGATCCTGGCTCTGCCTCTCTGCTGATTCACTGTATGGCCCTTCGACAAGTCTCTTATGGCCTCCTTGTCTGAGGCACTGAGCAATCCATGCAAACTCAGGGTGCTCAGCTCTTCTGAAAATGAGCTCAGTAACCTCTCTGCATGAATCTCCCTAGGTGTAGGGCACTGGCTCCTACCTGGGGGGCGTCTGGGAGGAAGGTTTGCAAAGCACTCTGAAGATGAAAAGTGCTGTACAAGGATCAAGTGTTTTATGTTTCTTTACCGGGGCCAAGGGAAACTCAGATGGGCCAGATTCTGCTTTTTATTCAAGCTACAGAGCTTTCCTTTTGGATTACCAAATCAAGCATGATAGTGCCTAAGAGTCCACAACCACTGGTTACATATTTACCATAAAAACAATTTTTAATAATTGGCTTTTTGCACTAACCAGATTTTTTTTTCAAAGAAAAAAAAGATTGTTTCTGTCCAAAAATTCTTTTTTTGATGAAAATTTTGGAGAATTTTTTGTTGAAAATAAAAAAGCTTTAGGTTTTCAGTGGCTGAAGAGCAGAAATTTTTCAGTTTTTGGATTTTTGATAAAACTCTGGAAAATCTCAATGAAAAAAATTCAAATTTCACTACCTTTTTCATGGGTGAAAAAACAATTTCCCCACAAACTTTAATAATGTATGTGGCATAACAACAGACTGTCATGCTGGAAACAACCCAAGTGCTTTTGGGAGGTGCCACCGCTACCCTCCGGGTAGAATCCTTCAGACTTTTGATTTTAACCAAAGATCCACTGGAAAATAAAAACATGCCCCAGGAAATTACATGCTTTGCTCGTACAGGAAAAGTACTAACACACAAAACTAGAGACAGTAAATTTCTCCATGTTAAATAAGTGCCTTCATAAATGTAATGGCTGGAAAAGGATGCCTGAGTGGCAATTGACTTTTCAGAAAACGGATGCTATGTTACAACTTCAGAGGAGATTGTGTATTGTGATTCATATTTGCTGTAGTCCTTTATAAGAGCTAATGCAAGACCCATAGACTGGGCTGGTATTTTAGAGACGTTGAAAAATGCCCCTTAGTCCAATTGGAGTCATTCAGAACCGATATACTAGTGGTGCTGAAGGTACAAAACCTCCCACTGAACCCAAGCTCCTCCTTACAAAGACCTTCCACATATGAGCATCTGAGGAGATTCACTGCTTAGTAAATCATTCACTGTAGCATTAGTGCAATTCAGAGCTATTTTGGTCAAGTCCGGTTTAAGGGGAAAAAACCACATCCATATGGACTAGGTTTCACAGAAACCTGTTTTGATCTGCAATTAGCAGCAGTGTGTGTGTGAGTGTGTGTGAGTGTGAGAGTGTGAGAGAGAGAGAGATTCTGTAGGTTTGTTCCGGGATGCAGCGCACGGCAGGTGTGCCATCCCACTTTTATACAGACATTTATTCTTATGCTGATTTGGGCTTTCTTTTTTCTTTCTTTTTAGTGGCAATGCAGAAGGGAATGCACAGTACCAACTTTCCCCTGTGGGTAGTGATAGAAATATATCCGCTGCCAGGTGGCATTGGCAGCCATTACAAAATTAAAACAATTACAATAAAATTTTAATTGGTAGAAGAAAAAAAAGCAGGAAGCCAGCTGGTCTCCTGGTCCATTTCTGAATCCTGACTGCAGGTCCCTTGGCAAGGTGGTATCGCTCTCCCAATCGAGTAAGAGAAATGTAACTGGCTTTGTTCAGCTAAGACCCTGGGATGAGAGGCAGGCGCAGGTTGAGAAGTGCTGCTCGGTTCTAGTTCGTCAGGGGAAAACTATTGGTGCTTAGGGAGTTATGAGGAGAAAGATTTCCATTCCCACTTGTTTACATTTTCCAATGAACAAGGGACTAGAATTAGGTCACATAAATGGCCAGGTACATTAATTTATTGGTAATAAGAGTCAGTCTTCAGGGGGAGTTTTATACCCCAATGTAAGTGTTACAAGTGCTACAAACCAACCATGTTAACGGCAGCTGTATGTGTACAGATTTCTGGGCATGGTTTGGAGAATGCTTGTTTTAGTGTCAGTCTGATGAGATTGTTCAGTACAATGCATTTACCCAAACAGAGGAGAAACAGAATAAACCAAGCTCTGCCCTGCAGGAAGGAAGCAAATGGACCAAATACCTGATCCCCCAGAGCTTCCTCAGGGAAGGAACCCATGGCTTTCAGGATCAGGTCTCTGCATTAGAGAAAGGGGGAGCTTTTGAAGTGCATTATGTGAATTACATTGTGAAACGAAGACTATTTGTCTGAGACCCACGTCACTCCCGATAACGCCAATAGGAGTTATGAGCACCCATCATGGGGATGGGAAAGGAAACATCGGGGGCTTTGAAAGTGTGGGTTTTCCTGAGTCAGGTTTGTTTTGTTTGTCCAAACACTCGCCGCCCTTCCCATGGAAAAGCCCCAATGGAAACAGAGAGTATTACTGTAGGCCCTACTGCAAAATCTCCATTTCCAAACATGCTGATCACAATTCTGCTCATATGCAAAGTCAGCATTACATGCAGCAGGCCTGCCGGGAGGGAGGAAAGGTTCATCTGATGGGGAAGTTCTCCAGGAAGCAGAACTGGTGAAGGGATATGGAAGAGAAGGAGGGAAAACATAAAATCAGAAACACTCTCACCACGAGCTGGGCCAAGAGCCGGAAAGCACATGCACATGTGATCGCTGGCTGCATTGTGCTCCTGGCAAAAGGAGTGGCCACATTCAACTGTTCTGAGTGTGATTGGGAGGAAATGTAAATCTTTCTGCACTCATATCCTTCTTCCCATAAACCAAGATATTATCTTTTCCTATCTGTGTTGCTCCTCCTGTGTCTCTCACACCTTCCCACTCTCACCTTATAGGCTGCAGCATGATGCAGACGACAGACCAAGGGGAGAAACATCAGCGCCCTGTGTGGAAGGGTCGCTCTGCTATCGGGAATGGCTTATTGCTCGGCATTAAGAACAAAGTTATTCTAAAATTTAGAAACACTTTCACTCTGAGGAGGCTTAGAATGATTCTTAGTTATCGTTTGTGACACCGTAGCCCCAAAGATCCCCATCTGGGCGAGGGCCCCATTGTGTGAGGCACTCTGTGCACCTACTGGACTGCATGATCCCACCTGAAAAGCTGAGACCCTCATTTAAAGATGAAACACAACAAATGAGTGTAGCAAAGAACAGGGTGGCAGGGGATGGGGAACAGCCCAGGGTACCATCCCCAGCACCAGGTGGTTTCACAGGGTTACACTGTGATCGCTCTGGCTGAAGCATGTAAAGATTTTTCTCCAATCATTATTTTCAAAAAAGTTCCCCATCAACCATAGCAAACTCCAGTGCCGGGCCTCCCATGATATTTCTCCCCGTAGGAGGAAGTGTCCATGCTCTATTGTTTTCAGATAGCAACATATTTATTTGCCTGCTCCCACCCACCCACCCACTGACTCTCAGTCATCCCTCTTACTGAGCATTCCTCTTCACTCTCCTTTCCCCAGGGCAGCAGTAAAGATAAACCATCCCTGGTGCTTACAGGGTGGAAGACAAGTGACCCCACGAGCTGTACAGTCACTTCCACAAGCAAGGTGGCTATTGGTCTTTGTACAGTAAGAGAAAGGGCCCAGTTCCAACTCAGGCGTGCTGCTGCTACACCACCATCACACACTGAGCTCCTGCCCCAGTGTATGATACTATTGCACATACAGTCCAAAGCTGAACTCGCCTTGTTTGGCTGCCGTATTGCTTTGCAAACTCACATCTAATTAGCTGTCCTCTATCACCCCTGAGTCTCCGTTGGCATTATTGCCTTACAGGTTTCTCACACCCACTGACTGTGCACTTTGCATGATCTTTGGACGAAAGCCTCACATGTTTTAAAGCTGAATCTCATTTTGTTACGTTCCATTCACATTTCTAACCTGTCTGGGTCCCACTGTTTTTGTTCCTCTGACCTGAATGGTGTTTGCAACTCCTGCCAATTTGGTATCTGTAAGTTTCATTAACAGGCTATTCATTTCCTCCTCAGCCCATTCATGAAGCTGATGGAGGCACTCACCAAAACAGCAAATGGAATCTGCCTGTGTAAGGGGGGAAAGAATTTCCCGTTGGTGGTTGCAAACCTTTCAGTTTCACTGCCAGGTGAAACAAGGGTTCACCCTTACAAAAGAGGGACAACCTGACTGGTCATTGAAGAGATAAATAGAAGACAAATTTGTGTCACTTGGAAAGGCAGAGGTAAATGACAGGTGAAGGGTAAAAGAGTCTCCTATTCAACTCTGCCTACATCTGGGCTCAGGAGAAATCTGACCAGCAAGGAACTCTTCTTTGTGTATTAGAATGATATAGCAGAAGGCTGCTATAGTCTAGTTTCAGTTGATTGCAGAGTGGGAGACAATACAGAGAGATGGGCCAAAAACAAGCAAGAGAGAAAACCGGGTAGCTTTTAAAAACAAATCCTGTCTTTGTGGTTTCCTTTAAGGAGACATGGGAGCACTGTCCCCTCCTGGGAAATACAAAAGATAATGGCTTGTAGAAAACGGTCTTAAGGTCCTCTCTTTAATTAGGGTCAGCTATTCTTTTAAACGTTTTTCAATTATTTAAAATGCTGTTCTGGGGTAAATAGTGAGGAGGGAGGTCAGGATTAATGAGTCTCCTCCTGTTCAAAGGCACCTGCCCAACCACACTTGAAAGTCTCAAGCCATTTACATTAGCTTTCTTATTAAACAAAAGATACTATCTATTTCTGACACCACCACACAGCTAATCCTCACTGGTTTGTGATCTTGCCCGGGGTGATGCTCCGGAGCCGCACATACCATGTTCTCCAGTGAAGATTTCCATCTTCTATCATAGCACCTTGAAAGCTGCATCTGCCTCCTCTTTCTTTTCCCATTCATCTCCCCAATGCCAACAGGTTTTGGTTAGAATAATGTTTACAAGGTGTCTGGTCTATTATAAGATTGTAGTATTAACTGGCTGGCCAGAGGCTCCCTATGTTTGCTCAAGTTTGTCCTGCCAGCTAAAGTTGATGACAGGAGAGAATGAAAATACATCTAACTGCTATTGTGACATGACATTTGGATTGGGAGAAACATTGAAGATGGGACAGATCAGAAAGAGATTCAGAAAAATACTGGCACCACACACCAAATGTCACTAGCACTAGAAGCTACTCCTTTCCCAGCCCAAAGCTCCTGCTGGTCATTTAAAATGTAAAAAAACCCTCTTATGGTGAAATGCCAAAATGTAATTCTTTGTCAGTGCACGTGCCTAAAGAACAGGTCAGACCCCTGCAAAGAGTCATCAATACTGTTTGCATTCACAGCCATTTCCACAATACAGCCATTTAGTGATTTGTTCAGTTTCAATAGCTGAATTTTTAGGAATCTCTAACAAACTAACTGCAAAAAATTAAAATTTAGAATAAAATGGTAATTTGTATTTAATTGATGGGTATAAGTGTAAAATACTGGTGAGCTTTTTCAACTAAATTTCCTGATCTCATATAGTTTTGATTCTTTTGTAACATGAAATGTAAATAAAGTTTAGAAGCAAGTCATATTGAATGATGTCAGGCAGCTTAATCCAAAAATGTGTAATCCTTCCTACAAAATATGCATGGTGGTTACACTAATTCCTTTATCCTATCCCTGTAGTCTATTAGTCATGCAACAATTCAAGGATCAGCATGTTAATGAAATTATTCACAAAATACATTTCCTTAAATAAAAATGGACACTATAATCTTTTTGCAAGGAGAGCCTTTCCCATGAAGCACAATATACCTCACAAACCCTTGCGCAGGACTGGCTTGCAATCTATTCCACAAGAGGGCAATCATATTCCACTATAAAATGTATAGGATGATTGTGGCTCAGTTTAGAAGTGACCAGTTATTTCCAGCTGAACGCAAACACTAAATACCTCCCCATTCTGCTGTGTTTGGGAAAAGTGAAACAAATATCTAATTTGAGATGACACTCACTCTCTCTTCAGAGCTGAAAATAAATAAGTTTACAGAAGGTAAGTGTTTTCTTGTTCCAAGTTTTTGAATAGTTTCAGATTTAATAGTTATCTGCAACCTGAAATACTAAAGATATTTCACTGCCAGGACACCCAATCACCTCAGATTAGAGAACAAACAAATAATATAGACGGGACATGACATAAATGATTATTAATACTGTGGTTGGATAGGAACGCTAAAATAGAAGATATTTTAGAAACTGAAAGTAAGTCCACTTTTCAAGAGCATAATTAAAGACGTTCCAAGGGCAAAAAATATAAATTCATTCTTTTTGTAAGTTTGGTTCAGACAACTTACATTCTCAGTCTAGTGCCTGCTGTTCTTACCTGGCTGCCTGAGCGTTCCCCAGGTGAGTGCCAAACACTCTGTCTTGACACTGGCAATATTTTCCAAGACATCCTTTTCTACCTAACATCAGTGGCCCCTGGCAATATGCCCAGTCCTCGGCTTCCCAAATTCTGAACCAAAATAAGGCAACCTGCTTATTCAGACACTCAAAAGTACAGCAAACTAGTAGTAGATTTTGGTAAGCAAACGGAGGTGACATATAATCACCTCTTTTGTAATTGTAGATGATGTAAACATTTAAATTCTTAATAATTTGCTGAATAAAAATGAATAATAAATAAAGTCAGATATGTATGCTAATGAAATATATCTGTCAGGTACTGAAAGTGTTCTTTAGTCTGCATTAGTAAGGAGGGATATCCATTCTCTCTTTAGGTTTATACTTGGTGGCCTGTTTACATACAGGTTGGAAAGATTGTATTCAGACTGAATCAACTACTCAACAAATCTCTGTCTTCTATGAAGTCCTTTTGTCTGGTAGCTTTCATTGAGAAATCTGCAAAACCTTCTCTGTTCAGGGTAACAGATGATGCATTATTGTTTTGAACAACAAAAGATGCTGGAAAGCAATGCCTGTGTGTTGATTGCATGTGATATGTGATATTTTTCAGTCACAGGAATGAAACTTATTTAAAGAAGTGATTTAGAGAAGTTTTCAATCAACTTTACAGAGATTATGAAATTTTAGCTTCTAAACAAGAGACATCATGCACTATAAAGCTTTCACTATATATAGGGTGACCAGATGTCCCGATTTTATAGGGACAGTCCAGATTTTTGTGTCTTTTTCTTATTACCCCCCACCCTCTGTCCTGATTTTTCACATTTGCTGTCTGGTCACCCTAACTATTTAAGGCTCTCTGTAGAGCTTCAAGCAGCAGAAGGACTTCAACAATCATACAGAAACAACCTTAAATGTCTGATCATAAAATACTCCCTGGTTCCTAGGCAAGGCTACTCAATGATGGTGGGTTATAAATAGAGCTGGTCACAATTTTCCATTGAAAATTTTTTTAAATGAAAAGTCTTTTTCCAAACTAAAAATGTTCATAAAAAGCTTTTTTTTTTTAAATTCTGTTAAAAAAAAAAAAGGAAATTTCAAAAAATTCATTTTTTTAAACACCTTTCTTTCATCTAAAATTTTGCCCAAAACTTTTAAAAAATGAAAAACTGTTGTGTAATTAAAATTACCCTGAAATTCTGATTTTTTTTTTTTTTTGTGAAACTATATTTCCTTTCTTTGACCAGCGTTAATTATAAACAAATCCCAGGCCCTTTACATGCTCAGGCAGATGTCAAGAAATGCAGCAACAAAATACTTACTGTTCTGGACTAGAAACTGAAGTCCTTCGCCCTTCCACAGCAATGTTGCTCTTGGGTCTCTTAACAACGTGAGGTCTTGGAGGACGAACCTATTATATACACACACAATGGAGACATTTCATCAAATACTCTAACAAGCATCAAAACAATAGACACATTCCACATAAAATCTGCAAAAATTGATCCATTGCCAGCTTAGAGATTGCTTCCATTCAGAATCCCTCTTGAAAATTTATATATTTCCGTGCCACACTAAAATTATCATTAAATCTGTATTAAACTGAACTATAGTAACCCATATCATTAAAGGACTCTAATGGCACTTGTGCAAATTTATATCTAAGTTTAGACGTCTGGGCTAAGGGTTAAAATGGTTCAACTTATTTTACTTTTTTAAAGCAGCAAATGTCATGTAAATGCTTTTGTCAGTTTGGAATCATACTGAAGATATGAGTAATTGGAAGAGTCAGGTCAATACACTGACTGATGGGTATTAGCCATGTACTCAAAGTTTATTTCACTTCTGCATGCAGATGAACAAATAGTAGATCTTCTGACGAGTCCCCAAATTGTGTACTTCATGTAAAGACTTAATTGCTAAAATGAAAATGGGAAAGCCTTGTATTTAGTTGCACAATGTACAGGAGACCAGAGTTCAACTCCAAAACCACACTCTTTTTCTTTGCCTGTTTGTAATAAACTGATTGACTTTCTACAGCAATCACTTCTGTGTAGGGAAGACAGCACTGAAAGAAATGAAGAAGTGAAAATAAAAATAAAAGCATGAAAAGCATTACCAATTTCCATGATGCCATAAAGAGTTTGGTTCCTTTAATCAGTTTAATAGAACGTATTATTAGGTGTGTTTCCATAAACACTGAAGAGTTGCAGGTGAATTTTATTCAGTAGCCATTCAATAAAATCTAAAGTTTTTCTGCAGTTAGATGATATATTTGATATACTGACAGGTTTCAGAGTAGCAGCCGTGTTAGTCTGTATCCGCAAAAAGAAGAACAGGAGTACTTGTGGCACCTTAAAGACAACTTATCTGACTAATAGAAACGGCATTAGTCTTACCACTTTATCATCTTCTGATGCTGAGAAACATTGCTTTTTTTGCCAGCACAGAACAGGAAATATACAAGCTTCAGATTAAGGAATGTTTACACACACGCCTAACTGTTCTCGCATGAGCAGTATTATTTAAGTCAATGTGACTACTTACATGTGTCAAGCTAAGTGCATACGTAAGTGTTTGCAGGGTCAGGGCCACGAGGTACAGATCACCTTCTCTGATGGGAGTTGTTCATATGTAAGAATTGTTCTCATAACAAACCTCTAAGTTGTTGACTTAGCCCAACATCAGTTTCAGCAAGAATCTCCAAAGCCCCCAAATAAAGAACGGAACACAACTAAACTTCTGCCATCCCTAAGCTTGTGTTTTCTTAATAGCTGCAGTATATAGAAGGCTGTTAAAGGTCTACAATCTAAATGCTCTTTGGATGATGGGTGAATTTGTTTGCAGTGAGAGATGATGGTCTCTCCTCCCCCATATCCTCACCCTTAGTATGGTTATAGGAACATAAAGCTCTAATTTCCACAGCAGGAAAAAGCCCTGAACCCTGTGTGTAGGGTTTGCGACACATGAACATGCATAAGATAATAGCAGAATTATCTTTTGAATTTTTGTTTCAAAGGCAATAGTGTGCAGCAGAAATGATGGAGAAGTTCAGAGACGGATTGCCGCTATTCGTGGGGGGTGGAGGAAGGGCTTATAGGAAGGTCAGATGTTAAGGTCTCAAAGATCAGTCCCCACACAAGACTGTTCCTTTCTACAATAAAGACAACTTAAGAATGTGAATTTATGGCAGGAATGGAAGGATTAAGTTTGTGGCAACTTCCACTGAACTTGCAACGTGGTGAAACATGGGGAAAAGAACAACAGAGCTAATTAGACGAGCTGAGCTGTCAGAGTGCAGCTGAATGGCTCAGTGCCAACAAACAAAAAGAATGGGCTGGCAATCAGCGGGATCGATGGAGAAGACTGCTTCATTAGGGATGATAAAACAGAGAGAGAGAGAGAGAGAGAGAGGCAAGCAAGGGGGATACAGGGAGAGAGAAAGAGAGAGGGAAAGAGAGAAAGGAAGAAAGAAAGCTGTTTAATTAAGCCTGAGCTGGAAGATGATGCATAAAGCTGGCTTGTCATCGTGCTGTGAACACTTTCACCTTTTGGGTGGTACTCAAGGGGGGACGACTTTGGATGGCTTCTCTAGTGTTACCAGCCCAGCAGTGTCTGGGGAAAAATGCTAAGAAGGATTTAGAGCACTGTTCTAGGGGGACTGCAGGGGAAAGTCAGGAAACAAGCCAATTCCTTGCTGGATTTGAAGCTGTATATATCCAAGCAGGCTGGGTTAAATGTGCACTGAATGCACAAGCACCTAGAAAATCTGATGGCATGAGAGCGTGTATGAGAAAGAAAGGGTAAATACCTAATGTAGAAGGGTTAAACTAGCACATAACACTCCCTACTTCACCCAGGGCCAGCTCCAGGGTTTTGGCCGCCCCAAGCAGCAAAAAAAAAAAAAAAAGGGGGACGGCGAAGTGAGCCAGAGTGAGGGACCGTCCACCGAATTGCCGCCGAATAGCTGGACGTGCCGCCCCTCTCCGGAGTGGCCGCCCCAAGCACCTGCTTGTCAAGCTGGTGCCTGGAGCCGGCCCTGACTTCACCTTACACGTTATTACTCAATATTTGAAGTGCTTTTCTTTAATTGAAAGAAGTTTCATTCCAGCCCACAGGTCGTGCTCACTATAAACAATGGTTCCTTTGTCAGGGTGTCACATTCAGTCCCAAAAAGTGAAATATAAAAAGATTATTTCTTATATGTTTCCTTACTGTGTTTTTACTTCAAACTGCCTCAGTGATGTATGCTACAAACATTCCTCCCTTGAAAATGCCAGTAACTAGCATCTTCACACAGCCGTGGTTTTCAACCTTTTTTCATTTTCAGACCCCTAACAAATGTAGAATAGAGATGCAGATCCCTTTGGAAATCTTAGGCAGTCTCTGGACCCCCAAGGGCCCTTGAACCACAGGTTGAAACCCACTGTTCTATGGTAACAACCACCCTTCGTGGACCCCGAGGCAGAAGTCTGCGGACACCCAGGGGTCTGCGGACCACGGGTTGAAAACCATTGGGATAAAGCATTCCGTATTTCCTGGCAGCAGGCAAGGGGAGGCAGTGTTGTGTGGTGGTTGAGCCTGGGGACAGAAGTCAGGGTATCTGGAGTCCCCGCCTTGGACAAGTCACTTCCTGATACCCACCTTTGCAGCAGGCTCTAAGATAGAGAGCCGGAAAAGCACTCTGTGCACAATGTTATTCTTTACGCTAAAAAAGTGTGTTTTATCTATTAAAAACAAAACAACAGTATTGATAACACACATAATCTATGGATTTAGTCAGCTTTAAAGACTAATTACGATATCCCCCCGCCAGTCACTTATCACTTAAAGCCACGTTATGGCAGCTCTGTATTCTTCTGAGTACATGCAAATATGATGTATAAGTCATACCTGCTGTAGCTATGCACAGTTGCTGGAACAAAAGGTCTAGAAATGCTTTAAGAGCTATTTTAATCATACACATTTATCTTGATTTTCATCCTGATGAACGCAGCATTCCAGTTGCATTTGTTAGCACAGGCTGCTGAATGCAACAGGAGCTTTTATTATTACTTTCTAACCTTTTATCAATCACTTTGGGAGCAAAGACAGTTGACACAAACACATCATACTGAAGACTACTAATGTAGTACATCTGAGAGATTAAACAGACTTGGCAAGATCGGCTTTGATGCAATACACTATTCAAACTGAAGCAATATTGTTCAGAAACATGTTGTCCACAGAAGTCCCTGCATGGCCTGATGGCACACCACCAGCCTAGAGCAGAACAAGAGGAATGTGAAGTGCTACAGGGAACCTCTGGTTTTAGAAAGAAGAAGGGGAAAATTTGTTCCCTGTGTACCATATCCTGGAGGGTCTCCGATATCAATTACATTCAAGGAGATGCATAAGCATAGTTAGCACTGCCTTTTATACATGTAGAAGGGATGTGTACAATGCAGAAATCCATAACAATGACTCTTAAGCGCCACACCCACAGTTATAAAAGAAAAAAAACATGCCATCTAAATATAAATTTAGGAACATGCACTGAAGGTTAAAAGTGAACCCACACCCAAGTGCACTGGTTAAACTGCTTGCCTGCACATCACAGAGACTAAACATCTTTAGCAAGTTTTAGCAAGACTAGATTTGAAAACTTGCTAGGTTGTTTCATATAGATATATAAGGAAGCAAATAGAGAAAGCATTTGCCTTCTGATGAAATTATGCTCGCTGGGCAGAAATCCTAAACAGAATTAAGTACCCTCTGAGTTTGTTGCAAAAATAACTGTCAGCTTGAACTGACACCAACTTATTTCCTTGGTAAATAACAGTTACAGCCTCAGATCTCGCACAGTCTCCATTTTTAAAGGCATCTGGAATAGTTAATATGCAACAGTATGGCTACAAATCAGTGTTTAAAATAGAAAACTGCTTAGACAACATTTCCTTGCCTAACACAGGTGCTGCACTGATTTCTGTGTCGCTTTTCTGTAAAAAGAGGCATTTGGTCTTACCAAGATGTTGGTGCCTGAAATTTTTTATACTATAGATAATCAAACAGATCTCCAGCTAGCATTTTAAATGAGCATTATGCACATTTCTATACAGGGCACAATGTAGTACTGCCCAGATACAGATTTCCTATTCTTTAGACCTATCCGACACACCTATTCTGGAAGGAAAAATTTAACAATCCATCCCAATGCATTTACAGCAAGACCTGGGGAAAATAAATAACTTAGTGTCAGATTTTTGCTTCCTTTCATATTTATGAGTTTAGTGCAAGTCTTCAAAAGCTCACTGGCTAAAAACGTATGTCAGCCTAGAAGGATTTTTGTTTTAAATAATCACCACAAGAGTAAAAACAAATGTCACACAACAGAAGCATCAGCTACCTGCAGAATTGACCTACAGCTGCAGAACTTGTCAAAGAAAAGCAGAATAAAATGCAGGTCCCAAGGTTGTGCCACAGCAGAGAAGGAGGCAGTTTAGGAGTATAATTCCCAGGTTGCTTTTTGCAAGGTTCAACAGTCCAAACTACCAAGATTTAGTAATGCTACTGAGAGAGCGATTCAGGCAGTGTTAAGCTGCGGCAGTGAGGCAAAACTACCAGCTACTCACGGGCCTAGATGAACGCTGTATCTTTGGAGGAGGCGGCCGAGGTGGACGTACTCTTTGCTGCTGTATCAAAGTGGAAACTTAGTAATCAGTACATTAAAATATAAGCACCACACATGAAAATACCTTTGATTTTGTATCAATAGCAGTCCATGTGGACAGTAGCATGTGCTTTAACCCCACTCCATACTCACCCCAACTGGTGCCAATACCTTTCAAACACAGGAATGCTGTCCTGACCAGTAAACAGAAAGAAATAGTAGAAGACCTCTGTATTGGTAAGGGCGCATGTCTGCCTCCCAGGTGTACGTTATACCAGATCAAGCTCAGCACACAAAGCTCTCCAGATTAGACTGTCAAAATGTATTATGACTTGAGGACAATCAAGGAGCACCATAACTGGTAATTTCAAGTACTCTAGATGACATTTCAGGATAGAAAATTAGAGATTATACTATAATTGGCTTTTATTCCCTAAGATTCCATGAGTGATTTTAGTGCTCATAACATTTAGAGTACGTCACTGGAATAAAAGCCCTGTGGCACAGCCACAGCTGGCCAGGCCTTCACAGGGTCCCGGAGTTCAGGCTCCAGCCCAAGCGCCTACACAGCCCTGCAAGCTACGTCCCATGAGCCTGAGTCAGTTGACCCCGGCCAGCCATTGGTGTTTAATTGCTGTGTAGCGGTACCCAGTGTGACCGAGGCCCCGAACCAATAATGCACTTAGGCTCAGTAGACCACCTGTTAAAATCAACTGGACTCTTCATGTGCCTGAAGTTGAATACATGCTCAAGTGCTTGGCTGATCAGAGGCTAGGTGCAATACCTAAAGCCAGGAGTAGAGTGGACAGGAGCTGTGCAAGTTTTCTATATTTACTTCTGTCATTGCACTTGCAACCCCAGCCTACTGTACCAGCCCTGGGCCAAACTCGGAGCAAAAACTACTGACGGGCAAGCCTGTGTGCTAGCTTAGTTAGGTGGACAAATAAGGACTAGGATGGAATCTGTCAGTCATCAGCACTTTTGAATGAAGACGCATGTCTCCGGAAGCGAAAGGTCAGTGTGTTAACTGAAGGTGCCTATTTTGGTCCCCTCAATTTTAAATTTTGTGTTGGCCAATTCCTTGCTGCTGTAACTCTGCTAGAAACACTCCTACTCTGCTGCTTCCGATTACGTAGCATAATAATAAGCTTCATACAAGCAAGTTTTTGTGTGCACCATACTGTTCTGTAGAACTGAGACGCAAGTGAACCACATGAGGCGAAGCTGAATTAAAAGACCCCAAAAATTCCAAGTGCATTTTAGGGCTGAGGACTTGACAAAAACAAGAGTGGAATGTCCTTCTAGTGACTGCTCAAATGCACATGGGCTAGGAGAGAAATGAACAGAAGCCTGCAATGAAGTGAATACAAGAATTTCTAGACATGTCTGCTAGGGAGAATAGCAACAATTGTATCACTACCTGAAAAGTGCCACACATTCTGCAGACAAGACTTCTGTCAACTGTATGGAGAAAGGATACATACAGGCAGGGAGAGTCAGATTCAAAAATAAAGTCTGCTCAGACAGATTAGTATATTTCAATGAAGACAAAGTTTCCATCACTATCTCAGCAGCAGTTCTCAACTTTCTGCTGGAGTGCCCTTTGCTCTGGGCTGCAGATGGACATCTCCTCCCCCCACACTCCCACCCACACACACTGCTCTGGCACAGCTCTGCAATCCAGCCCTTTTCTGGCGTTCACACTCTTCTTTTCTGTTCTCTTGCTCCTATTCAATTTATTTAAAAAACACATTTTGCATTTGCTGATTTTTACTTTATTGTTTGCTGTCCCAACCCTTCCCAATCAACAGAAGCCATGGGCTTGGGCGCCTTTAGTGGTTCTCAGGTGCCAGGCAACACGCACTGTCATGGGTCAGCTCCTTACATTGATAAGAGAGAAGTCTGGGCAGGGGAGCTGATGTCAGAGTCTGTCCATGCAAATGCTTCCAATAAAAGTCATCATGGGAACAAAGAGATTCTCATAGTGAGGTGACTGCTCCAGGTTCATGTAGCTTTCTATCAAAATTCATCATTTCTCTCTTCTACCCAACTCCTCCCTGGGACTAGCCTGGGGTTCCAGCCCATCTTCCCATCCCATCTGCTCGGGCTTGGAAGTGCTGCCTTAATATATTTAACTTCCTTCACAGAGCTTAGGATATTTATTTTTTTTATTAGGTTGCAGTAGTCTCATACCTTCTGCAATTTATTTTCCTATTCATATGCACAGCATTGACTACCTTAGTTAGTGACCCCCTGGCTCACTGAAGAGGAGCAGCGCTGTGTGATTGCTAGAGTATTCTTTTTATATTACTTGCCATTTTTCTACGCTTACATTTCTGTTTGCCTCCTGCATATATGTTTTGCTTTTTATTGGTGTAGAAAACTTAAAGAATAGTACATGACAGAACTGCCAGGGTGGAACAGTGATTTAGGAAATCTTAGTGTTTTCCTGATGCCACAGATTGAAGGGTGGTAGGCAGGTCAGTAATTCTATTTACCAGGGCTGTTTTAATTTAAAACAAAATTGGTTTAATATTTCTTATCTAACAAAAGTAAAAAGTTAGTCAGTAAAATGATATTAGGCAACATTTTCAATAGAAGTTGATGCTACCACTTCTTCAGAATTAGTTCATTTCACCAGCTGCCTTTCTTTACTATATTCTATTATGGAAACCCTTTTTGGTTTAGTATCTGAATTGCCTTGCAACAGCAAAAACCAGGCAAGTTTTGGAGAAAACACTGCAAGACTATGGCATCAATAGCATCAACTGAAGAGCCAGAACCAACCGTTACATTGTTAAATCTTCCGAAAACAGGCAACACCTTCAGAGGGGGACCGACCACACAGCATCTGAGGATTACCTCCTATTGAGATGATCAATACATTGATCACAGCCATTGCAAAGGCACATACAACTGAACATTACTTGCCCACCTTTATTACTCACTTGGTGATTTTGTTGGAGAGAATGTGACAGGATTCGTTATATTACCCGTTCATATTGTCACTTGCTAACAAAGAAAGGCAATGACAATAAAGCAGGTTTAATTCCTTTTATAAAGACCTGAAAGTTATCCCTCCAATCACGCTGGAGGATACACCATTAGTTGCACCCCTTTTTTCCTTCACGGAGTTATTAACGCACACTGTAGAATCTCCACATACAAATCGGAGAAGCAGCAGAGAAGGCTTTGAAAGGAAGCACACAGAGGAATGACAGCATCCGGGATATTCCCTTGCAGCAGAAACTGGAGACGTTGGTGGATAGTAAATGATTTCATTTTTTTCTTCTTGCCTATTTGCAAAAATAATTTAATTCTTCCGTCTGTCATAAATCACTTAGTATTATTTCAGCATTGCCAACCCTGTTCAACAGTCACTAGTTAGATCTCAAAAATCATGCAGATAGCTTTAAAATTAAGAGATTTAAAAAAAAGTAAATGTTGGGGGTTCTTTATTTGTCATCTGGCCTCTGAGTTATTAGGGTGAACTCAGGTAATGTTTTCAAGCTCTTCTCAGAGAGGGATAGAATCTTACTTTTTAAAAAATAAAAACGAGATTCTGACCTAAATCATTTGACTACAGGATCTGGGGTCTTAAGAAAAACACAAATATTGCAAGATTCATGATAAAATCACAAGAGCTGCAACACTTACTTACAGAGGTTCCCCACTGTCTGCCTCTTTCTGGCCCTTGCTCTCTGTGTGGGCAATTTACATTGGCTTTTTTAACACCATATTATGCTGGAAGCTCAAATCCAATGTTATGTCCACTATTGCCTGCACTCTCTTTCCAGCATCTTTCCTCCTTTAATACACTTTCCCCTCAGCACCAGCATTCATTCATCCTTCTGCTTTTCTGCACCTTTTTGTTTTACTCATTACATTCTTTAGCTCCTTTTCCTATTAACATTATGCACATGTGCAAACGTTTTACTAGATCAGGACCTTAAGTCACTGCTGGAAGCCAACCCAGGATGGATTCATCACTGTGTTGCCATTAGATGGCTGTTCATTTGCATTTGGTGGCCACAGCCCAGCTCCCCAGTAGACACATATCCTCATTCCAGGTGACACCGCTGTTACCATTTTCACCAATGAAAGGAAACCCTGAATAGGTTACAAGGATTTTACTGTCTCTCCCACCTCTGGAGTTGGTACCTCCTATCAGGGTTGAGGCTCATTGGCAGGTAGAGTGAAGCTTGACTACAGACAGCACAGCACTTAGTAGTACTAACAGGGCAGGGAGCGTCTGGCCTGGCTAGATGTACAGTTGCTTGCAGATGAGCCAACTTCTAACTATTGGGACTTAGGAGGAAACTTTCCCTGGGGGCAGGTTATTCCTCGCTGCCTACTGCAAGCTTTCTTGCACTTTGTCTGAAGCAGCTGGTACTGGCCAGTTTTGATGGCAGGATACTGACCGAGATGGACCCCTGGTCTGATGCAGTATGATAATTCTTATGTTCCTATGAGCAGCAGCACGGATGGACTCCAGAGGAAATCTCAACCAACTACTCTTTGGTCAAGGATGGGTGCTGTGATGCAGGTCCTTGGGGGAGGGGAGGAAGCTTTGTTCTTTCCCTAGACTACAGAAAGTATTCCATTAGAATGCTCCAAATTGCCTAAGGCTAGAACAAGGGTTGATTTGAGACAAGCCAATGCACATTGTGTGCAAGTATCATTTTTGTTCCATGAGATAAGCACAAAATCCATGCAAGTGAACATGAAAATTACCATATATATTGCTGTATAAGCCAAGAGATTCAGGGTGAAATTCAAAGGCCACAGGAGGAAGAAGAGAGGTGTGGCAGGAGAAGGGAAAGAGCAAAGCACCAAGCCTACACCAAATGAGAAAAGTAGCTTCACAAGCATGCATGACGTTTAAGATGCAAAGCACATATTTGGCACTGACTTATTATTGAAATTAGAGGCCTGCTTATATGCAAGTCAGTATACAAAGTACAGGTTATGCTGGAACAAGTTGCGGGGGGAGGGGGGGGGGGAAGAGAAGAGGGGAAGGAAGGGAACACAGAACAGTAAAGTACCCTTCTAAAGAAGGTGGGACCCAAATACCCCTAAACATAATGTTTCCTGAACAGGCAGAACAACACAGATGTGGAAGTTCTATTTCCAGGGGCAGTTATTCCAGGAATAATGAAGCCACAAAACAGGCCAGCACCCACTGCAGTGTAGGTAGGACCAAAGTTCCCACAATACCTGCAAGAATGGATTAAGGCAGGATATGTGAATCTATACCTTGAGCTGGGGAGGGGGTCTCTGAACGCCAAAGTCTGGATCTAATGATTGAGAGACACCCATAAGCAGTGGTGGAGCGTAGCACAAGAACTGGGGTGGAGATGATAGTGAGCCGGGAGTTCTGTGAGCACTTTTGTAGGAGAAGGGGGCACTTTGACTGGATTCAGGCACCATTTACTTTTGATCCACCAATGAATGACTGTTCCATTCAAAGCCCCATGTTGGAAAGTCCCTATTTGTTTTCTAAACAGGTCTTATTTATGAAGTTTAATTTTAAATATAGGCTTAAGTCATAACCATTCAGCTCTTATGAGGAGTGCTTTTCCAGAGCTTACTGATGAAGCTTACTTTTTTGAACATTTATTTATTAGAGCTAGACAGGCCCATCAGATCATCATTACCAGTCCATACTTTTGCAAGTGCAGAACTGCTCCTTACAATATTACTTCTAGTGATTTATCCAGTCTAGTTTAAAATGGCTCCAGTGATGAGGTTTTCACCACTTCCCAAGGCACCCTATTCTACACACCTAATAGTTCTTACAATTAAAAAGTTAAGTGACTTTAAGAAAACGTCACTTCAGCTTTAGAAGCTTTTGGTTTCCTTGAGGTTCCTCAGGAGTAATCAGTTTATAACAAATATGTAACACCTTATAGAACTGTAACCCAAGCAATGGCAATTCAAAGCCTGGCCCCAACAGTCTGATCCGGAATTCATCTCCTTCACTTAAATACTGCTGGAAAACCAGATCGCTGTGGAATGCACGGACGGACGGACAGACGGGGACACACACACACACACACACACACACACACACACACACACACACACATCTGATCCCAAATAAGCTTTGTGTAAGAAAGCTTTTAATCTCTGAACCTTTCCTCTGGTCATTGTTGAGATGAAAAAGCAAGACCACATATCTATGGCAGCATGGTTTCCGAGACTTTCACACCGACGAGTAACTACTATGGCTAAATCAATATTGTAAAGCACAACACAAAAAGAACAGGGTAAGGGCAATAGAAAGTAATTGACATACAGGTCTACCAGAAGATAACAGTTATTTGCCCTTTGCCAGAGCTTCATTTTTAATGTTGATGTTAATATCTGTCACCAGGATGGGATAAGTAAGTATATTCATAGTATATGAAGATCATATTTACTAGACTAGCCTCTGATTGAAGTTAATTTGTTGATGGAGCAAAACACATTGTTTCACAGGTCAGTAGGGGAACTGGTGTTGGAATATCAACTTAATTACCTGTGCTGCATGGATGAATGGGTACAACACAGTGCATGGCTGCATTGCTAAAAAGCAGCTAAATTACCGTAGTGGGCATGTTCTTGAATGCATGGACCGCAGAGCCTTTTCTATGAAGGGAAAAAAGTCTAAATTAGGACATTCTTACTCATCTCTATTTACCAACATACTTTCTTATTCTGAATATTTTCTTAATTGTGTTGTTCCAAACATTTCTGAAGTGACAAGACACTAAGCAACTTTACAGAAAACTAATTCTAAGATGCTTAGTGGGCGTTGATTTACTAATTATTAGACAAGTCATTTTAAACCATAAGCTGCCTGGGAATAATTCTTAGAAATGTTTACAGTGCAAAGGGCACATATTTAAAAATGATATAGCCAAATAGATTATGAAATAACTTATACTACATCCATGGAATTTTCACAGTATAACTTTTTTTTTTCACACCAGGGAAAACTTTTTAAACAAAAAATAATTTTCAATGTGTGAATTAACAGCTGGTGAGCAGAATATTATCTCAAACTATCACTGGGAATATTTGTTACGATACAGCAGTTATTCTTCAAAAATGGTATTGAAAACAGAGCCTTTATCAGTAGATTAGAGGTGTCATTTCATTTGCAGCAACAAGTGCAGCTAGAAAAAGCTATGGACAAAGGCAGGGTGTAACTGTAAACAAAAGGAATTCTGCTCACTGGCCCATGCAGTAAGAAGTGTTTGCTCACAATCACAATCACAGAAGTTCTAATTCTAGAGGCAAGGGGAGGGGGTATGTTTAATGGATTCCACAGCAGAGTTTCTTATACATTAAATTCATGGCTGTCTCAAAAACGTAGGATGGTTTTGGAAAATGTTACTGTGTTTTAAAGGCAGACACTGGGGCAAGAGATGGACAGTTCTGAATGTATCAACACTTACTCTCTTTAGAAGGGTTCTAATATGGCGATTTTGGAACCTGAACTGGACACTCAATAAAAATGGAGACAATAACCACACTGAAAAATGTACTGAACCAAAAAAGATTCAGTAAGGAAAGTAGGTGGAATCTATGAGGCAACTGCTTTATTATCAGTAGCACATACACTATTTTATACATACTTTCGTATGCAGAGCTCACAAATTGGGATGACAGGACTACATATATTTTTAATTCGTAAGTCAGGATCAGAAATCTCTGTGCTTTAAACAGAGGTCTCCTTCCTTCAGTCACGTTAGAGGATTGGAAAGGTAGCACAAGCAAGTAAAGAGATACAGAAAAAGGTGGCACCTCCCCTTCCACCTGGCTTGTCCTAAAGATGTGCCATGAACCTATGATGAGGGAGAGAAAGAGTCGCAATTAAACTCTCTCATTAGCTTAATGAGAGGGACTGAGAGAATCCCTTGGTTAATGTTTCTAGCCAGGCAGCTCCCACTATAACAACTGGAGAGGGAAGTGAACGATTTATACAACCCTCTCACTCCTTTGGCAATACAGAGAAAAGATCACCACTTTGTGGGCCCGTAAGCGTGCTTGGCATGACACCAACATAGGTACCTCCAAAGTGACAGTGATCAATAAAGCTCTTTGGAACATTCCACATTATCAAACCAAGGACCCCAATCAATGTCCAGAATGGCTCCAGCCACCACGAGACTGTTGGGAGCCCACTCACTGAGATATATAGGAGGAATTTTTTTTCTCCTCGACAGAACTGGGTTTTTTGAAGCTTTGTTTTTATGATCAGTCTTCCCTCAACTTAGACCAGTACGATCCACCACAGTGGAAGCCAAAGGATCCTTTCTTCATGGCTTCTCTAGGATGAGAGGGCCACAAGCCTTTTCCCAGGGGAATCAATGGCAAAGCACACAAGCTACACCCATAAATCCCACGCTTTGCTAATCCTCCCAGAATAGCTGGGAGTTTCTTTTACAGTACATTTTCATGTTTTAATATTAAATATACCACCTTTTAGACTGAGAGATGAAGCTTGAATCCGAGGATAGACAATCCGGAGAGCATTGCTTAGACCAGGGATTCTCAACCTTTTTCTCCCTGAGGCCCCCCTCAACATGCTATAAAAACTCCAGGGCCCAGCAGGGGGAGGCCTTGGGTCAGGGGCCTTGGGCATAGGTGTAGTTTGACTTCTATTGGGGGGGGGGGGTCAGGGGCGAGTGGAGCTAGCCGCATGCTGGGGTCCAGGGAGGGAGTACCCACCTCCTGACTCATCCCAGCCTGTCTGGGTTGGGGGGGTAGGGGCACACAACCAAAAATTATAACTTAAAAGGTGGGGGGCTTAGCTCAAAAAGTTTGGAAACAGCTTAGGGTGCAGGGAGGGGAATAGCTGGGGTTGTGTGCAGGCAGGGCGTAGCTCAGGGTGCAGGGAGGGGGGTACCTGGGGCTGTGTGCAGGCAGGGGGTAGCTCAGGGTGCAGGGAGGGGGGTAGCTGGGGCTGTGTGCAGGCAGGGGGTAGCTCAGGGTGCAGGGAGGGGGGTAGCTGGGGCTGTGTGCAGGCAGGGGGTAGCTCAGGGTGCAGGGAGGGGGGTAACTAGGGGCTGTGTGCAGGCAGGGGGTAGCTCAGGTGCAGGGAGGGGGGTGGCTGGGGCTGTGTGCAGGCAGGGGATAGCTCAGGGTGCAGGGAGGGGGGTAACTAGGGGCTGTGTGCAGGCAGGGGGTAGCTCAGGGTGCAGGGAGGGGGGTAACTAGGGGCTGTGTGCAGGCAGGGGGTAGCTCAGGGTGCAGGGAGCAGGGTAGCTGGGGCTGTGTGCAGGCAGGGGGTAGCTCAGGGTGCAGGGAGGGGGGTAACTAGGGGCTGTGTGCAGGCAGGGGGTAGCTCAGGTGCAGGGAGGGGGGTAGCTGGGGCTGTGTGCAGGCAGGGGGTAGCTCAGGGTGCAGGGAGGGGGGTAGCTGGGGCTGTGTGCAGGCAGGGGGTAGCTCAGGGTGCAGGGAGGGGGGTAACTAGGGGCTGTGTGCAGGCAGGGGGTAGCTCAGGTGCAGGGAGGGGGGTGGCTGGGGCTGTGTGCAGGCAGGGGATAGCTCAGGGTGCAGGGAGCAGGGTAACTAGGGGCTGTGTGCAGGCAGGGGGTAGCTCAGGGTGCAGGGAGGGGGGTAACTAGGGGCTGTGTGCAGGCAGGGGGTAGCTCAGGGTGCAGGGAGGGCATAGCTCAGGATGTAGGGAAAGCAGTACTAAGGGCTGTGTGCTAGGCGGACTCCCCTGCAGTCCCTGTTCCCAGAGGGATCTGCCAGCCACGGAGCCAGGTCTCTCCACCTGGGGGGGCTCTTACCGACTGCCTCTGCAAGAGCAAAGGGGGCTGGGAGCTGAGGAGCAGCTTCAACTTGGGGCACCAGCAGGAGAGGAGGGAACGCTGCTGCTGCCCCGCACTGCCTGGCTCCGGCTTCCCACCTCGGACCTGGCCAGGGGGCGGAGAGAGGAGATGAGGGTGGAGAGAGGTGTAGAGCTGGCCCCAGGACTGCCATGCTCTTGTCCTGCAGTGTGGGCAGTGGTGGGAAATGCCCTACATGTCCCCAACTCTGCCCATGGGCTCAGGGCTTCTGCCCCACAGGGAATACCAGTGCTTGGGGCTCTGGAATTCAGGCCCGCAGGGGGCGCCGGGGATCCGGGCTTCAGCCACGGGGCCCCACAGACCAAAGGGGGGGTCTTCAGACCCCCGCTTGAGAACTGCTGGCTTAGACGGTTTCTATGGAGCATTATGATTTAAAATCAATTCTGTGTTTAAAAGTGAAATTCTATTTTAAATAGTAGACAAACCACTTTCATTACAGAGTTCAACAGGAAATGTATGAAATACTGTTTTAATTATCTAGAGAAGAGAGCATTTTGTTATGTTTCACAGAATTACACATGCATTTTTTTTCATGTGTGAGCTGTGTTGAGCAGACATTTTCAGTGCATGCCCCCAAAGTAGCACGTATTCGTATACGATGTTGACAGGAGGAGTATTTTGTAGTGGTAGTGGTTAATTTGTAGTGGCATTTGTGGTTTGAAGGCTTGTCAAGATGTCTGATTACTTCCCATGCAACTAGCTCCAGTGATGGGAAAGTTCACGTGCTGTGTAAAAAAAAAAAAAGGGCAGCAAAAGAAACGACAGAAGAGGATGCAAAAGTGAATTGGGACTCTGGCCACTTGGTTTCATTTTTTTTAATGTAGTGTGGCCAGCTGCAGTCAAACACTAACAACAAAAATTAAACTCCTCTTCAAATTCCATAGTCAAATGACAGATATTCTAAGACACTGCAGGAGAATGCAGTTCTGTACGCTATACGTAGTGCATGGGCGACCGGCACCTATAGAACATAAACATACTGAGAACCTAGGGCCTTCATTACCCCAGAACACCCTACAACATGCTCAGATTATACCCCCAATCAATTTTATTTTTGTTCACACGCAAAGGCCAAAAGCATCACATTCCAGGCAGCTAAACCTTCAAGCCAGAAAGTTCATCCTTGGTATTTCCATCCAGTTTCTGGCTGTTTTGTTTCTGAAGAGCTTCGGTACAGGTCCCTTTCTCTGAGCCTTCCTTATGCAACATGCTTTAGCCATTAATACCTTTCAGATATTATGTTTGCAACAATGCACTAGCTTATATGGGTGCATCAGTCATGGAGAAATAGATCAGCAAAACAAAGGAGAATCCACCACTTACAGAGGGACTTTCTCACAAAGCAAACACTTCACTCAAAGAAATCTATTCTGACAGCAGTTTGCTGTATCCCCTCTATTATTACTGCAATTGTTGGTGTTTTAATAAGGGCTCTGTGCCCCACGGCACTCACACCCAGTCCAGCTTCTTCTGGATCCCACAGTGAAATCTGAATCCTATACTTATGGTATCACAGGTTCCAACCCTGCATTGATAACTGTGTGGGCACAGGGGAATATCCCTAGAATCAGGGCAAGTCTATTGCCAAGAGAATGCCTGATCTGTCACAAACTCAACATCCTTCTATCTTCAAACCTAACATAACTTTCACTTGTATTAACAGACAGGGAATACATTATAAAGTCAATACAGTAGCAAGTAACAGGAGAAGATGGGCTGGGAGAGAGAACAGTCTTAATTTACCAAACTGCTCCTATTCTGGGTCACTAGCTAAAACAGCAAGGAACTTTTTAAAGTCATGTGCACAGGTAAAACAAGAGGGGAGGGTGTTTGAAGTATGAAATTGATGACAATTTTTCATAAATTCCAATGCACCTCTTCCAAAATAGGACAAGTTTCTGCTGAGAGTGTTTTTCCTCTCTCTTTCTGATCTCCAATGCAAATGGATGGAGAGAATGTTTTAAAAATTCCTGGACCCTGGAATATATTTATTCCCATGTGTGAAAGTCTATCCATCCACTGTCTCAGCAGAGTTTAAAATCACAGCTAATAGGTTAACAACTGTTTTTCTTCTGCTTCAAATGAAGAATATCAGAAAGCTGGGGGAATGTTCGGCTTCCCAATTTGTACTGACTGCTCACAGCTACCTGCAATGTCTGTTTGACAGGACTGACATTTTGTACCGCTGTGAGATGGGAAAACGTGTGACATTTTTATTCATGGTGGCGTACGCCCTTGTAATGATCAGCCCTGGTCGATGTGCTTACTGCAGCAGCCCCTGAGCCCTCAGAGAACAAACAGGAACCGAAGGTGCCAGCAGTTCGACTGCCTTATTAAACACCACCAGGATTCTAACGAAGAGCAACTGCTGGAAAATCTCACTGTCAAATCCTCAAGGACATTGTCAACGCAGAGCTAACTGCATATATTTTTCATTTAAAATACTGGAAAATCCAGCGATGTGGTATTAAAAATAAAGAAAAAAGCCACCCTGTTTTTTGTGGGTGTGTTTTTTTTTTAAGCTGGTCACTTTGTCAGCTTCTTACAGGACTATCAGTGGGCCTAATATCAGAATTCAAATCTAGGAAATCCATGCTGCCCAGCTGATTTTAAATGAGTATCAGTAGATGGATACATACTTCATTATTTTTTTAAAAGCCGTTTCTCTCTAGCAGGCGGGATGCTTGAAATAAGCAGGCCTCTCATTTAAGGAATTCTAAAAACAGCACTGCCTATCTGCCGGTTTGGCTCCAGCATTTGCTGAGGAAGTCTGTATTATTAGGGCAATATCCTCTCCACCACCACAAAAAAAAAAGTACATTGCTTCTAAATGTGCAGCATGGCGCTTTGTAACTGTTCTACTCTGTACTAACCAGCCCTGGCTGTGAAAGGCAAATCCAAATACAGCTGGCCACACAAGCAATCACAGTGAGCTTAGCAGTTAGAAGAACTGCATGTTATATTTCACGTACTCCCCTTTTAATCTTTCTGTTCAATCCAGGGGCCCAGAGGTCAATTTAGACAGTTCTGGCCTAACTGCACATATCCACTTGATCAGTTATATATAAGAAACTTCTGGATGTTGACGTCCATTGACAACCTAAGCGAGTCATCCATAAAACCCTCTGAGCTTTTCTCAGGTTGTCAATCTAGGTGATTTGGTTAGCCTTGCATGCACGGATGTATTTATTTTATATATGTATGTATTATTTATAAAGCACAGTTATGTTTCCATATGCCAGCAGTGAGGTACCAAGCTACTCTCTGCAAGTCATTTATGGGTCCCTCAGAGTAACAGGTCTAACAAGGAGACTGTACAAAAATGTTACAGTTGCTATGGCTTGTCACAAAACCCTAGGAGGGCTGCTAAACTACAGTGTTCCTCCATACATCCCGATCCAAGGGTTATCACATTTGACTTACATGTACCCAGGGAAGTACTTTTATTCTGCACAGCACTGTAGACCAGCCTTGTTTAAAGCATTTGGAATGCCAAAGCTGGCAAAACATATAGGACCTGATCCAGAATATGCAGCTGTGTGAACAGACACCTTTGCCTCTGCTGATCTGAATGCAGGATTGTCACATTAGTCTAAGCCAGAGCTTCTATGTAACGTGAGCTACACAAACGGAACTGTTCTAGTAGCCAAGATCATAGCGGTCTTGGACTCATTAGTAAACATTGGCAACTGAGGTATGCACTGCAGCTGGTATAGGTGTATGTCTTCCTAAACAGAAAGCCAGGTCTCACTTGTCAAATATTTATACGCATGAGAAGAGCGTGAGCCTTTTAGTCAGATAATTCCTATCCTATGGATTGTCACTCCAGCAAATCTCTCACGCCGTAAAGCTGGGTTTCACCCAAGTGCATTATTTCCCTGGTGCATTGACATTATTTTTGGTATCTGCCTAAGAACAGTGTCACTATAAAACAGCAAAGGACAGTTATTCTGCAACACACACCAGATGAACAACTGTTTCTGGGCCAAGAACAGTCCTGTCCCCTTTAAAATTCTTCTCTCCTGCAGGGGCACTTCCACTGAAGAACACTGAATTCCTGTTGAAAAAGATGGGGGACAGAGGAGTCCTTTCCTACAGAACAGGAAGAATTTTAAAGGGCCAAGACTATATTTGTATTAAACCAATAAGCACTAGGCAGAGGGAGGAGAGGACCCAACCTCTGCTCATGTAAAGGAAGAGGGAGGCCACATTGTCCATTAGTGGGGAGGAGAGGAATGGAGGCTTGTTTCCTTAATGAAGATGCCTATTCCATTAGAGAGTTGGGAGCAGTGTGGGGGGAGAGGAGGAGCCTGGCTCTGAAACCACAGCATACAATTGCGTGAATATTAGAAAGTGAACTTGTTTCCCCCTTTGATTTCTACCTCACTGCAGTATAATTCCTGCTGAGACGAAGGGGAAATCTGCTATTGTTCCAGTGCACCTGGGTGTGAAGGGAGTTACATGGTCCGGCAAAGCAGTCTTCATCCCCTCCTCGCTTGATCTCCTTTATATTGGAGATCATCCCTCCTTCTGCTTGCCCCTGGCCTTCCTGATCCAGTTTTGCATTTCTGGAATGTAGCTGGCTTGTTCTTTTTTTTCCTCCCTGACCTCCTTACGCTGTTTAATCTTCTCAAAGAAGAAACCTGCTGCCCTGCCACAGTAGCATCGCTCGTTCTGCACCTCTAGAGGCAGGCCATAAAGGAGGAATGAACATGCCTGCACAGCTCCCTTACACCAAATGATCAGAACAGCCTGCAACGCCGCAAAAGTTTAATTGCCAATAAGAATCCAACTCGGAAGAGCATTCTGGATAAGTGGGAAGCCCATTTAGATTCACAGATAGATTGCTTTAGTAATGTGAATACCCTTTCAATTTAATCCACTATTCCTGAAATTCAGTTAAAATTGGTTCCCCAGAACGTTAATTCTTCCTAATTTGCATCAGAAGTGGAATATAATCGAATCTCTTAAATAAATGGCCACTTGACAAAAGTCCTTTGCATTTTTTCTCCCTTTCCATTTTATTGAATTCCACCTTTTGAAAACATAAATGAAATAAGAATAATTCTATTCCCAGATAACAACAATATTCCATACAACCTTGAACACATTCATACAGTCTACAAACAATCAGAGACGTGATTAGCGCTGCCAGTATAATTCACTTCTTGTGGAATGATGCATGAAGGGAGAAGGGGCTGAACATTTCCCAAACAGCCAATGGTTTAGTCTCATCAGCCACATCGGCCCGGGTTTGTTTTGCACTGTATTGTACCCTGCGGTGCTGTTAATGGTGTAAGCTCTGCAGGGGAGGAACTTTGTCACAGGGTGGGCTGGCCCTTTAAAGGAGCTGGAATCAGTCCTGCTTGTGCCTAGTTAAGCTACCTCCCAGATGCTGGATTTGAAACCAGGAGTCAAGTGCTAGCCCTGCAGGTCAGCTGGCCCTCATATAAGAAGCAGGCAATCGGCGCAGTCACAGGTGGAATGGCAGGGAGACTCCTGCAGGAGACCCTGGGAACGGACCTGGGGGTACTCCAAAGCAGCTAGGTGGAAGATCTGGCTGCTGTGTGGGCAGGGGCAGAAGTGTTATCAAGAAGAAGCCGGGTTTATCAGTTCTGAGTGTGACAGTTACGCTTTGGATAATAACTCCATCCTTCAGGAAAGGGACTATATCTGCTGCTGGTGGATGTTTTATTTGATGTGTTGGCCCCTCAACTTGGGCTATTCGATTTGGCACACCACCTACTGCACAGTGCCATGAACCTGATTGTTCTATAGAAACCAACACAACTGCAGAGGAGATACTGAATCATGATTAAACTAATGGATCTGTTGGACTAGGAGAGATCATGGCATATCTTGATTTAGCCTGACGAGAGTGAAGGAGGCATGTGCTCAACTTCATTCCTATCTATCTCATAGAACTGGAAGGGACCCTAAAGGGTCATCGAATCTAGCCCCCTGCCTTCACTAGCAGGACCAAGTACTGATTTTTCCCCAGATCCCTAAGTGGTCCCCTCAAGGATTGAACTCACAACCCGGGTTTAGCAGGCCAATGCTCAAACCACTGAGCTATTCATGTGGCAATAGTTTCAGGCCCACCCAGTAAGAGTTAGATCACACATCCAGGATTGCAATTTATATACACACTCATTAAGCAACCCATGACTTCTAAGTATTCAGAACCAATTAAAAATATTTCAAGCATACAGCATTCATCCTCCTGGCTGTGCTGCTGGAGACTCCAGACGGGATTATCCCTCAGAGTATCTATCACAGCAATAGCTGGCACACCCATAGCATGGCAGCTCAGCCGTACTTAGCCGCAGAGAAAAGTAACTCTAAGATGGCTCAATAGCCACCTCTGCCTTGGCGATAAAAGCCTCTACCTAGTGCAAAGTTAAATACATTTGAAATAATTATGAAAGTTTGTTGCTCAATAAAAACTCATCAGAATTCAGAGAGATGTTAGGTGTTTCTTCCAAACCATTTGAAATGAATCAAATGGTGGAGGGAGGGATAGCTCAGTAGTTTGAGCATTGGCCTGCTAAACCCAGGGTTGTGAGTTCAATCCTTGAGGGGGCCATTTAGGGAGCTGGGGCAAAATAACCTGTGAGGGACGGTACTTGGTACATGGCTAGGAAACAACCAAGTGACATCAATCCACTTGGCAGGAGGAGGATGGAAAATATCATCCCCATTGAATGTTATGGCACATTTCTTAATTACATGAATGGCACCTAAATACTATGGTGAGGTACCTATTAGACATGCATGTAACAAACAGGGTTTGAAGAAGCTGCACTCATCAAAGGAGCAGCCACCTCTTGGTGATATGACAGCAGTGTGCACTAAGCTCCCCAGGACCTGCAGGGTAGGAAAAGGAGTGGCAGAGGGGTGCTTTGGGAGGTTATGAAAGTTTTGTGGATGAGCCAGGGCATGACCATTCCAGCCCTCTCTTCAACCAAGCTGATTGAATAAAAACAAATCCAATGTTGACTGAATAAGTATGAGAGAATAATTTATGATGCCGGATATACTTTGTGTTCCTCAGTCATTGGCTATGATATTTTTCCTTGTTCCCTTTTATCTGAAAACAGACTAATAGTCACTAAATAGATAACAGCCGAACACATTCAGGAAACACAGAATCCATAATCAGAATCACCTGATTTTTTTATCTCGATGCTTGTGAGTGTGTCCTGAATCTCACTTCTCTCTCAGCTGTCAGTTTTCCTCCCATTTTTAAATTTACTTGATCTCATGCTGTGGCATCTTTGCCACTTAGTGGACTTAGGTTTGTTTTTCTAAATGTCTTGTGGCGATGATGTGATAAACTCAACTTTCGAGATTGGGCTATTAAAGGTTAACGTGTTCTAAGAATCCAAATGACATACCAGGAAGGAGGATGGTCTTGAGATGAAGGCACCACTGTGGGACTCAGAAGATGTTTGTTCAGTTCCCAGTGTGGCCACTGATTTCCATGTGGCCTTTAAGCAAGTCACTTTGCCCTTCTCTGCCACTGTTCCCCACTTATAAAATGAGGATAATAATTTTTTAACCTCCCACAGTGGTGTTGTGAGGAACTCAGGAAGCACTCAGGTAACTATGTGCCGGGGATGATGTATGTGCAAAAACAGGCAGATTGATACTACCACATTATCCTTGCAAATCAATGTCCCATCAACAGACAAACTTAAAATAAAGTGAGAAGGAAAGAAGAAGATGAGCTATTTGAACAACTTTGTTATGAGAGAAACACAGTAACTCACATAACAAGTTCTTTGATCTAATCTCTTCCCCAGACCCCATTCCAAGTGGCTCATAACTGCATTATGGATATGGTGTAAGGAAGGAGAGAATTAACACTACTCACTGATCTCATTTCAGGAACTTGAGGAGAGGTGGTTGGAGAGGATGAGGGAGCAGCTGTCCCTATAATTCTGGGGCTCACTTTCCCAATCCACATTTTGAAGGAGGGTTGCCATTTGATCAGGTTGTTCTATAAAGTTAGTTTGTAAAGTGGGAGGACCGATTTTCCTTTCACAGCATGCTACTAACTGGTCCCTATATAGTCAAACTTTGTTTTTCTTGCACTTATGTTCCTATTGCATAAATGAAAAAAAAGTCTGAATATAGGGGTCATCAAGTATGAATGAAATCTATTCCTTAGTTCATATCAAGATCCATACACATGTAAGATCATGGAAGTCAGACTGCATTTACCAGGTTTTCTCCTTCTTTAACCACAACATGAAAAGGTAATTCCCTCCACCCAGTCTTTTGGCAGTAATATTGATCTGTAAATATGGCACCTATCCAAATATTTGCATGGGATGTAGAAATGTCTAGTTCTGTGCAAGTAGAAAAAGAATAAAGTTCAAGATTTTTGCCCAGCTGATCTACTCCCTCCCCAAGTTGAATCCTGTACCAAGAATAAGAGCAGCACTCTTTTCCTAATGTGACTGGCGTTATTGCTGTGACTCAATTTTCCTGGTAGCAGAACATGTTATAAGTTGGTGTGTGTGTAGGGTGGGGAGGAATTAAAAGCTTCTCACATAACATCACTTCTTAAATCTATCAGAATTGAAACCCAGACTTTAATTTATCTGCTGAGCAATCAATTATGAAAATTGTGAAGTGGCAGAACCCTGGGGCTGTTTAACATTAGGCTCTACATGGTGCTCTCATCACCACAGCTCCCCCATCAATAACAGACTAGTGATGGAAGCTGAAACTTCCAGCAAAAGCTCACAACTCAAGCATCACTAACACAAATTCAGAATCTGAAAAACGCTTTACGAATGTTCAGAGTCAGACACTCACACTTATTCCCTACTTTGAACATAAAAAGATTAGATCTATGATCTACCCAGAGAGAAACAGTATTTTCGCAGGCATGCACTCATGTGGGAGAAGAAAATTGAGATTTTGTTCAAATTCTTCCCAGACATTCTAACCAATAATCACGTCCCGTGTCATAGTGGGTCCAACTGCTTCCAGTTCTGTGTCTTGACAAACATCCAATACAGCTGTGTGTATAGAAGAGACATGTGGAGAATAGGCTGGAATAACACCTATTACAGACTCCAAATTTGAACTGACAATGTAAGTCACAAGGAACAATCCAAGAGTTTATAGACTATTTGCCATGTAGTATTGTGTTTATTCTCCATATGGGCAAAGGATAAACCTGTACCATCTACCTGGAGAGAGAATGGAAAGAAAAGCTACAACTTCTAGGTCAGCAAACCTGTCCTGTATGCCATTTGCTACAGCTGCTCTCATCCGCCCTGTTCCAAAGTCTATGTTAGGTGCAGGACAGGCATTTTGAGGCCCGCATCCATTTCATGGATGATTCCATTTATAGCCATGGCAAGCAATGTGGCAGGGTGGCAATGGTAGACACCAACATTTGAATGTGTGATGCAGTCTGGTCTAAAGCTTTAAAACAAGGGAAAGAAAATGATCCCTGTCAACATTAAGGCCAGCAAGCCGTTGGTAGAGGAAGTATTCTGCAGTGGTGCATCAGACAGACAGCCTTAGTTATCTAAAGAAATGAGGTGAAGATCCAGCCTCCTGGATCCCTCAAATGGTTTTAAAAAATTATTCCCCCTTCTCTCCACTGGCTAAACACTCGGTGATTTTGCAACCATTGCCCCTACTATTTGTTGGATAGCTGTCAAGGTTCTTAGTGCATGATGGTAGTGTCTTCTACCTGAGTCACCCTAGGGCTAGGATCACAGCCACAGTCCTAAGCAGAACAGAAAAGCCATGAAAGTTAAAAGGAGAGGAAAGGAGCTGCGATTGTCCCATCCTGTAATGACCCATTACATAATTTTGTCATTTATATGGGCACCAAGGAGAGCGTCTCTCAATCTCTGGGCAGTTATAGGAACAGAAGTCAACAATTTAACCTAATTATCTACCCAAATTAAACACCTTCTTAAGGGGATGCCTGATTAAATAATTGCAAAGCAAGATGAGACATCTTAAAAATCTCTATGCTGCAAAATCTAATAGTTAAGATGCTAGATAATAATACTGGATAAATTCTCAATAGAACTGAACAGTTGAGCGTTTAATATTTAGCCTCCTAAAGATGTTTTACTTACAGTTTTTGCAATTTAATAACTGCTAGTATGGACACAAAACTATACGAGAAATGCTAGAAACTAACTTAAAATAGGATGAGATATAATGAGTTAAAATTAAAGGTTGCTGCTAGCTTCCTAGCCCATCCCCCTTTAGCTAATCTGTCATGTAATGAAGAGAAGCACCCAACATAGGACAGCTAGCTGCCGGCTCACTTACAGCAAGCTGATTAAGAATGTTCAACCAACAGCAGACTGCAGACCTTTCCAACGAAAATAAATAGACTGTATGCAAATGTGTTTGTCACTTTGACAGCATGTCTCAATTAAGGCATATCGCTGCTGTTGGTAGGCTCTGGCGCTGCAGTGGTATGGGTGAGCCAACTGCATTACTGATACACAGGGCTTGACCCTAATCCGCATGCATGCATTTTAAAAAATTCTGCCTTCACCACATACACTAGCATAATACTAGCAGACATGGAAAGCAAGTGACAATAAGAAAAAAGCCTCTTTCATCCTCCCCAGTGTATAAGGCCTGCGAATGCACAAATAGCTCTTATTTCAGCAGTTTTCATGCCTTTTTAATTGATTTTCCCCCTCACTTATTTTACAAGGAGTTAAAAGTGACACTAAAATCTCCCCCTTTAATCACTAGTTAGAGCTCATGTACCACTGAAATAGTAAAAGTTGATTTTTTTCAAAGCCTCAGTTTATGTTTCCTACAACTGAACACCTTTCACCCACTTGCATGGAAGTATTGTTTAATTGTCTATATTGTGTGGTGCTATGATCAGGAGGATCTGTAGAAGGACAAAGACTGTAAGCAAGATAGTCCTACAACTACCAAGTTACACAATTTTTTGGAAACGGACATTTGTATTGTAATGACAGTAATAAGCACTTAGCAAGTGAGCCTTTCACCTATGCCAGTGGTTCACTAAAGCTGATGCATGTTTCTTTTGACAGAGAGAAAGCAATCTTTAAAAAATTTGAAAGTGATCATATCCCTCCCCCCACATGACTTTGGGTAAGCACTGTCCACTTGATTATCTACTTTAGTAATCCAGCAAAGTGTTGGGATGATCCACCGTTCACGCAAATGTAAAAAAAAATTGGGGGGGGGGGAGGGGAGGATTCTCAGACAAAAAACAAAAATGTAGGGTTTATCTGGATTTCAGAATGTTTCTAATGAAAGGCCATGTCTTCCTGGTGGATCAAAGTGGCTGCATTTCTTCAGTAGCCCCAAACCCCCTCAACTGTACTAGAGCAGAAAATAAATGAAAAAAAAACCACCACTTCAAAAATTTAATTGGGGCGCAATCTGTTTGAGAAAACCTCCAACAACCTGCATTTAGCACAGCAGCCAAAGTTCTAAAAACGTGCAATCCAATTCTAAAATGATAAGGAAAAGGAAGATCAAAAGGAAAACTGAAAATAAGATGCTGTAATAAATTATTGCTTCTTATGCATATGTAGACATGATTTAATATCTAAATAGTAAGAAATCTAGTTATATTAACTTGCTAGGCATATGCTTTACTACTATTTACTACTATCGTTTACCTAAAATATGGCTTGCCTGTCATTTTAGAGCTTCCATTTTCTGAGAATGCACTGTTTTTTAACCATATTAATTCCAAATTTGTCCTTTAAGAAACCAGATAGTTATTTCTGTGCTCTAATGAGCCTCATAGATACAAAAGGTAAAAAGATCAGGAATAACAGAGGACATTGAATACAGTGACAAAAATATCTTTTACAAATAAAAACTGTTAATGTAAGCTCTGCTGGAAAGCTGATTGTGAATACTACGTGTTTTTCCATTCTGATTTTAATGATCTGAAATAACATTTTCTACATGATTAGCTAGTATAAAACCAGCTATTTTTGTAGACACATTGTCAGAAACATAATGAGGATAGCTCATATTTGGAGCTCAACTGTCGATATTGAAATATAGAGCACGATTAAAGAATTATTAATTGATTTTTTCCCACTGGAGTTCATTGCTTTTAAATTTTGAAGTCTGCTGAAGTGATAATAATAATTAGATGTTCTGTGCTAACACTACTGATCTGCTTAGATAACTGAAGACACCTTAAATAATGTACCCTGTTGTACTAAAGGGATGTAGCACGATGCACGCTAATGGAGCAGAATAGTTTATTATTACATTGCTGTAAAGAAATGCTACACACTCTTGCAAATTCATCTAAAATATAATTTGGCTCAGAAAAATACCTTATACATGAAAGAAACCATTGAAACCACTAAACATGATAAGAGCCTCCCAAATGTGGAGGTGAAATGGAAAATAAACCCAGAATGATGTAACTGATCTGTAAAAATTAATGAAAAGGCTAAAGTGATCTTTAAACAAACAATCTTTCAATTACATTTGCATATCTAGAACAAATACCATTTAAACAAATCTAACATCTCCTACCTGCCCAAAGTGTACTGTGATTGGTCTTCTATCTTCTCTGAGTTTAGGGTCCTTCTTTTCACCCAACGGAGAAGGGGCTGTCCTTGGTAGGGACTCTTCTGGTGTTGCAGAGCATCCATTCTCAGCAATGTCCTGCATGGTAGGAAAAGGTGAATTGCATGGCCAGGAACATTCCTGATTAAGGGTAAGGGGCAGAAAGGAGGTACTAGAGGATAAAGCTGACTAAGCATTTTGATGTTAGGAACAAAAAACAAAAGCACAGAAAATAAAACAAGTAGCATAAAACATTTCATTGTATTTTGTTAATCACAGTCTATGTGCAGAAATCCCATAAAATACTAATGCTGCGAACACAAACATTAACTACCAACTATATTAAATAAAATGTGTCTGACATACAGACAAAAGCCAGAAATTTGAAAGGTAGGGCTAACACAGCTCTAACTCTAGCATTGTGAGTATAAAGACAACACTACGAGGAAAGGTCTGAATGCAACCTTAGAAACTGAGCTTCCTTGCATTTTGTACATTTAAGTTGTACCTTTAATATCATTTTATGTACCTACATAGAATTCTGTATAACAGAACTTTATCTATGGAAATACAAACTCAGGTGTAGTGGTATTAGGGGAGCAAATTCACAGCTAAGTTAGGTAAGTTGGCCCATGTGTGGCCAATGTTGATTATGTCTTGAAGAGTATACATGTCACAACTTGCTGGCTAACATCAGTTTCTTTTTGACTTAAGTTCTGATCTTAAGTAAAGTGAACAAGCAACCTAGGTGACAAGGTTTGGTGAGTGTGTGTGTGGTGTAGATAACACAGGAATATAAAACAAAGAATGGACTTGGAAAAGACAAAGGCATGCAGACATCTTATAGAGAATCAGAGAAGATGGAAAGAGTGGGTACAATCAGTTGAGAAATAAAGTCTGCAACATAGTGAGTCCAAACCTTAAATCTCTTTGCAACAATGTCAAGGAAATAAAGCTTGGTAAATATAGAGGGAAACCTGCACACACTGTAGCTTTGCAAGACTGACCTGAGGTTGACTGCTGACATAGACATTGCTTTGAAGGAGTGACCTTTGACATGCCCCCTCAAGTTTCAGTATTGCTAACGTACAATAATGAGACATGTAAGCTGATAGCCAATTAGAAATGGTTCTTTTGGACACAGACTGACCTAATGGGTTTAGGTCAAGTGAAACAAAAAACGGGATGGACTTTCTAAGGGGCTTTGTCTGCTCCACACAGAAACTGAGAGACCTTTTTAGATCCAGCTGGTGGAGCAATGGTTCACCAAGATGGGCATAAGAGTGGTGGGGAAATTAATAACTTGTTAAAGTGAAACCATAGAAGGAAACTTTTTATGTGTACACAATTCCACCTTCTCTGGGTAAAATGTAACGAACTCCAGTATATTAGTAAAAAGGGCCTGCAACAAAAACTATTATGAGAAAGATCGCTTTCTGCAAAAGATACAGAACTTCAACTCACAGCAAGAGGGGACATTGCCAGTTTTGGAGCCCCATAATACAATAATAGTATATATTATTTGAAACATAAGATGCACATGAAAGCAAAATGCAAACTGAAAACAAAGCAAAGGAAAAGCAGCTTCAAAGAAGACTTCTGACTGATAAGTGGATCACAAAAAAAGCTGTGAGACTATTGCAAATCCCTGACGTTTTTTCCCCCTTATGGGTCTACTACACTTCTCAGCTGATGGCACTGCATAGAGGAGAGAAGCAAGTGTTCATTAAGCATTCTCTCCAGTGCTAGAGAATACACTAGCCACCATTTTGCCTCTAATTTTAACATATTTCTGTTTGAGGACATGGCCAAGGGATCTGTTACAGATTTCATTAAAGAGGAATTCATCATGTTTTGATTCATAGACCAATTATCAGTGAACAAGTGACTTAAGACCTCAGTATCTGTAAAGGTGCCCAAAGAGGCAGACAAGTCAACAACATTGTCTCAGTCATCAGGAATAGAACATACTTGGCTGAAAAATGTTTCTGGCTTCATGACTGAAAGCACATCTGTGCCAAACAGTCACAGAAATCGGATTCTTCAAGAACGGAACTAGACGCTGAGCTCATGGTACAAATGACTGAATATTAAGGTGTCTGGCATTAGTGTACTCAAAAACCATCCAATGAACTAGGTTAAACTCCTGTCATGTCAGTCTGTGTACAGCAGCCTCAATTCACAAACAGCCTTTAAACATGGGTGCAACTGATAGGTAGTAGGAGATACAACCCTCCCTTAGATGAAGAGGAAGCATAGAAAGTAATACTACAAGTTGGGACGTTGAACCTTCTCACAAGTCTGAAGCAACCAAATCAGTCTCAGATATGGTACCCAGGGCAAGCTGAGGTGCCTTTAAAGCAATCTCTTGTCTTCAGTACCAGCACTGACACAAGAATTTTCAAACAATGTAAGACTTCAAATCTGGAACAATGTCAAAGGAGCTAATTGCTAACAAACAAGTTTCTTAAGGAAAGTTAAAACCTCCTCAGCCTCTTATTCTCATACTTCACTTTGCAATCCTATTGCTGTCCATGAAACATGCCAAAAGTCCAGGCAGGACATTTCCCGAAATCAGCAAGACACTTCTTCAACAACTTAAACTTACGCTAAGTACAGTATTTAAAACAAGACACCATCCAAAGTAAAAATATTGAAACAACATACCCACACCCTATCAGAAAGAAATTAGCACATGATGTTGCAGATATTGGAAAGGAAAGGCAATTTAATAAAATATTAAAATGCCACACAAAATAGAACACTGAGGAAAAAATATTCTATTGATTTCTGCAAAAAAGACTGACAACATTCATTCAATATATCTGTATATAATGTTTCATATACGGATACACCCTAACACCTGTGCCTGGAGGAAAAGCCTTTGCTAAACTGAGGTATGAATTTGCTACCCCATTGCCAGGTGACAGAGTGTAGATCAATACATAACATTTTTTTAAGATTATATGTAATGCTATAGAACATTTACAGATGTGTAAAATGTAGCCACTCTATTGAATAATTGCTATTTAATCAGCAAAATTCCTTCATATTTTTCTAACTACCTATTTATTTAATAGACTAGAAAATCTATGTATTATAATTCATACAGCAAACAGTAAAAGCATAGTCCAGAGGGATTCGTTATTTTATATAACCCTAAAAGTGGCATTTGCAATAGCCTGGATAACAGACCTTTAACTAGAGAGCACATGCAGATCTAGTAAATAAAATAACGTTGAATAAATTATTACTGTGAAATGCCTGATCATTTATTTAAAGCTATAGGTTGTCTAGTCTTACCTAAGGTGAGATGCTTTAAGTAATTTACATTCTTCTTACTGAAAGTTGAGGATGGTACTAGTCACATTCCTCCTTCTTCCTAATGCTATACAGTTAGGCTTCAAAAGAGGCCAAGTAACGGAGTGACTTGACCACCTTGCTCCATTTGGGAAATGAAAAAATTTGCCTTTACTTTAAAAAAAAAAAATGTGTAGCAGGTATAAAATAAAGCTACCATCCTGTATCTGTTAACAATTATTTGCTATCAGTCATAAGGATCCTCTGAAAACTATTTCTGTTGCTTTGAAATACTGTACCACAAATGAACAAGGGATGGGAATAGAGCCCCATTCAATCTCCACGATCATATTAAAGAAGGACCTTACACACACCACAATGACCTCTCAATAGGTCAATCCCACATTTCCCATTTGCAATTCAAACCCAAAGCTGGAGCAGACCAAGGGCAAAATGGGCTCTTGATTATATTTAAGAGGTCATCATTGCTATGCAGAGTTGTAGGAAGCAGACCTCCAGCTCTACTGCATTTTTAAATTCTATCATTGTATAGAATCCGCTCCTATTTGGCAGTGAAAACTGAAAAAGGGATGTTTAGATTTGACTTTTCCTTACCAGTAGCCTGCACGCTTTTCACACTAATACTGGAAAATAATATTTTAAGTTGCAGTAGGCAGTGAAGTCAGATTAAGAATAGTTTTAAATTACTCCAGAAAATGGAAAAGTAACACCCAAGATCAGCACAATTACATATGTATTTAATGAATCCAGAATTTCAGTTACAAAATAACTCTGTCATTAGCAAGCACATGAAAAAGATTAAACTCTCCAGAAATTGGTAAAAGCAAGTGAAAATTGATAAGGGCGCACTAATGGATCTGTCAACAGTTGAGCAGGGCAGACACATTTCCATTAAAAAAAGTATGATGGTTAGTGAAATAGGTTTCACCATTTGTGTCACCTAAAACACACTAACACCTCATTCTAACATTATCTCCTGATGTTGTGCTTGAAAAGAAGAAGGGGTGGGTAAAAGCAAAAAAGATCAGAGTGATTTGAAAAGGAGAGAGGTAGAAATTCTAAGTCTTGAGTATTTACATGAATATTTTATAATGATTCTTTTAAAGTATAAGATTAACAATGCAATCTTATTTGCAGAAATGCTAAATAGTAAGAAAAATGCATTTTTAGTCCAAATGGGATCTAACAGGTTGAATGGAGGAGGGTTGAGTGCGAGTGTTTTGGGGGAAGATTTTGATCCACTCAATTTTAAATGTTGTTTGTGTTTTTAAAAATGAATGAAGGTATCTGGAGTACTAGGGAAGGAGCAAAAATAAAACTAAATAAATGAATGAACAACAGACATCTCATAAATTGGAAAGTGTCTGACCCTTTTGTATATAAATGTCACAGAGCACAATATAATACTAGCAATAAAAAAGGGTATAGTAAAATTCAGTGATTGTACTTAGTGCTGTTTGCTCTACAGATGCATGTGTTGGGGACAGGGGAAACAAATTTCACTAGTTATTAGATTATGTTCAGAAACTAAAATACATGGAGTTAACTATTGCATAGGAAAATGCTGCATGCAGAAAAACTGCCTCCTGTTTTCTATCTGTGATCAAATTATACTATCAGTTACCTGATATGAAGTAACAAGTAAATATGAGGTTATTTTAAATCAACTGAACCAAATCTCCACCAACGTGCCCAACACTGTAGTTAATAGTCTACTGGTCCTTGCATTACACTGGCCTTATTTCATGAGTTTATTACTACTACTTGGTGGTATTATTACCCCTCAGTACTGATAAGTTGAAAAGTTTAGGCAGAGAAGGAACTTTTCCATTAATATTTAAAATAGATATATCCATCTGACACAGCCTTAACACTGATTTGGGTATTCTGAGAAGAACAAATTAAATTACTGAAATATCGATTTTAAAAATCAGCAGTTGTGTAAAATGCAGTAAATCAGAAAAACATTCTGACTGAGACCTTTGCAGTTACTAAATTGGCTACCTTGTATTCCCAATAGACTGTAATGGCTCTGATCTATAGACTAAATAGAATAACTAGAAGAAACCTAAAGGCAGAATCATCGATATAGTATGTATCTATATGACTACCCCAACAGCCTCAAAAGTAGCAATTAATATTGGATACACACTGCTCAGACACAATTTAGCATTCCCTGAATTTTCCTGTTTAAACACAAAAAAGAATGAAATTCAGAGACAATAAAATGTCATCATTATAAGCCCAAAGTGCTGGCAAACTTAAAACTGCAAGAAATTCAGATTTAAAAATTACTTTAACCCTAGTTCTACACCACTGTGCCTAAACTTCACACTGATGACATGTGCTAACCATGTGTCCAATGAGAGACCTTCGGTTATTTCCCCTGAGAAGTTACCAGATGAACATAACGGCAATTTGCCATTTGGAGCAAAGTTCACTGTCATTACTGTAGGCATGATCAGCCATTTTATGCAAAGCCCCCTCCCACAATGTCTTGGCACAACGGGCAGGCGAGGGACCGTCATAAATGGAACACTCAATTTTCTGGCTTTCGTGGGTTTAAGTCAGAGCCTTAATGTATTTGAAGATAGTTTTTTGTCTGTGAATATTTATAACAGTGTGAAAAATCCAGGACAGCTGGTAATGCATTTTGAAGTGTGCTAACAACACTGTATCAAACAGCTTTCTATTGATCACATAATGCTTTTTGTGGCTAAGTATTTCATACATAGCGCTTATACATTTTGAATAAGAACTTCAAGTACCTTTTGCTTCAAGCGGTTTTTCACCTCTTTTATTCCCATTTTTGCATGATCTTTTGCCTGCATGAAAAATTAATTTAAGTTAAAAATCCCTTTCTATTTCCAGCAGCGACTGTGCTCGATTTAAATCCATCAAGTCTCACCTTCTCTGATTATTGAAAATAGGAAGGAAAAATTGGATCATCAAGTTGAAAACATAATGGCTATAAAAACAAATACAAACCTAAGAGGTTAAAAAACCTTTAATGATACTGCAAAGATTTTGTTTTCTCTGTTTTGATGGCAGGGATTTTTGTTCCCCCACTCCCCCAGTTCCTCCTCCATGATTTTTCCTCTCTCTAATTATTTATCTCTGCTGCATGGTGACAATTACTAGTAATAGCACAGCTGTAAGCTTCCTCACTGCAGTGCTCTGAATACCAGTTACATTTTACTAGGGCAGGACCTAAATCTCAGGACCTTTGTCAGGCTGGAGGCAGGCAATAAAGGATAGTTTGAATAGACATCTCACTGCTTTTTGTCATATTTCATAGAATTCAGTATTGAAGAGATCCTGACTTGCTTCCATATATTTTAGCCCTCTGCAGTGAAATTATCAGTTATAAACCATGTTACAATAACAGTTATTAGCTGTTTGTTAACCAAGCACGGAAAGATTTTCATTTAGAAAACAACCCAAGAAGCTTGGCTCAAAATAAGCAGGTATGAAAAATCTCTGGGGAAAAATAATAGACATTTACAAAAACTGGAACAATTGGCCAAATGAGAGGATTCCCTCATTTCCATGTAGCTACTCGCAGAGGCCCAGGGGTAACAATGGATTTCCAACAGTGTAATGATGAGATAGGAGAGGTGTTTAGTACAGGATATAGGGACCGGTCCATGGAAATAGTGCTATTTACTAAATAGGAAAGCAACGTCTGCACTTTGAAGATAAATCACCAGTCAATCTCATTTTCTGTTACAGTGTCATTAGTATACAATGTTTCAAACTGGTATTTCAGTTGAAGAGAAAATATTTTCATAGAAGAATAGAAATTAAAAACATTTCCTGATACATGCTTAATGGCCTAGTCTCTAGCACTTTATGGTTAATATGCATTTATCTTGTTCAAATAATTTTGTTAGTATACAGAGAAAAATTTAATCTATGGATTCATTTAAAACAGCATGATAGTTAGATTCAGTTGTCTGGGTCATAAGACAATACCCAATACTTACAAACTTATAGACAGTCTTCATGGCCGGGTTAGCCTTCGTCTTTACTGTATTTATAATGGCTCCACTTCCTTTCTGTAATTACAGTAACAATGGAATCATTTTAATTGAGACTGTTTAAGCAAATGTCAGCCCAGAGCTATTATTTTAAACAGGAAATAACAGAAAGTATCAATTGTGTTAGATATCAGAGCAATATGCCTAAGTGGTAATTTATTTTTATTTGTGGTTACAGAATTCCACTCTCTCACCAAGGATTAGATACTACTTTTTCCAGGGGAAATCTGATCCATTTAAAATCATGTTTTAGGACAGAAATTTGCAATATAAAGGTTTCAGTTTCTCATAATAAAAATCACTCCCTTTACCATATCCAGGCTTCTTCAGAGGTCCTCTCACTAAACAGTGTCCATAACAATTCTTATCACCCTCAAGGGTATCCTGCACATTGCATTCAAGTCATAAACATGTTTAATACTAAAATACCCTAGCAGCTCAATGGGAAAGACTTGTACCTTCAATGAAAAAACCCTACTCTCTGCAATGCACTTTCCTTTTCACGCCCTTGTTTTCTTTCTTAAAGATTCTGAATATCAAGTATGCTGCCTTTCTTAATATTTAAATACTGGGATAAGGGAAGAATTGAGACAACATGAAATCCAACTACAATTTTAGCATAATTCCAGAAAAGCTGAACTGCATGTAGAGGACACACTAAAAGGCATATAAGGCTGTGATATGTCAGCCAGAATAATCTATTAGGCTAGTTAGTGTTTTGTTTATCTTCTGCACACCATTGACTCTTGCTGCATAGTACGTTATTTGATAAATAAATCTTGTGTGAAGAGCAGATGGGTAAAATCCATGGAATAAAATCCCACATAATTCCATGATCGTTTATCCTAACATAAAATTATTTTTTCAGGAGTATGCCAAATTTTGTTTCAATGTATTGTAATATTTATTATGTTATTACACAGTATTTATCTTACTTTAACAAAAAAAAATTGTAAACTACTGAACATAACACTTGGATTTTATATTCATTGACTCCAATCCTCTCTTCTCCTTTCAATGTTTTGCATCCTACATATATATAAACAAGTATGATAATTTTTAAAGCGTTATTGGTATTTTAAATGTATTTAATGCACAAAGATCAAGATAATTTTCAGCCTAGCTGTTTGTGCATTAGAGAATTATACTCATAATCAGAACTAGAGAAAAATGGGATAATATATTTTAAAAGGTGAGCGCTCCCTAAATAATTAATTATTTTCCAGTCACACACAGCCTTAACTATGGATAATTTTAATGCATCACTTATGGTGGGAGGGACTCTTTAAAGTCAGATCCCAATTATTAATCTAAAATCATCATTTATTATTCACAAAGTGACAAGTTATTTATAAATATTTATATAGTATATTTAATTTATATCAATTAAATAGAGCATTAGTCTAAGCAGACACAGATAAACTCATTTGCAGCCTATATTAGGCTACAAACAAAGAATGCTGTCCCCTATTCAGTACTTCACATTGTTCAGCTCTGTGAACAGCTTTTCACTGTGGCTTAGGTTTCCACAACAATATTAAAAAGAAAGAAAATGAACTATGTTCAGACTAGGCAACAGCATATATCTACATGCCTTTCATACGGCCTCCAAGATGCTAAAATCAGGATTGAAAAATATGAGAAATATAAACTTAGTTTTCCTATTTTTTTTTCTTACTATGTTTTCCCTTTTGTTCTTCACTCTATATTAAGAGCACGTTATCTTTTAGCTAGGTTAGTTTTATCTGGTCTCAACTAAATATTGTGGGATAGAAGCTGATCTTGCTCACGCCAGTGAAGTTTAATAGTGGTGCAATAACTGAATTTTCCAGTAAGAACGACAATGATTAGAATACTGTATTCTTACCCTTACTGTAGAGAGCCACTGGTGGTACAGTCTGTCACTCCCTGGTGATATAAAGAAAAATTCTTTATTGATAAGAAAACGGGATACAAATGAGAAATGCTGGCGTTCAACTGTGCTTAGTGGTAGTAAAGTATAGATAATTTAGAAGAAGATGTTTCCCCTTTTCCCCTTCTGGGAACAGAAAAACCAAAAATTAACAAGGTAGCCAGTGGGAGGAAGAAAGGTGAGTAAGTGGAATTACTATTTTTCCTGGATTTTCTCATATACATTGAGAAAGTTAATGATTTTTTTTTAATGGTCATGAAAAGAAAGAGAAGGTGTCAATGGTTAAATCCGAAGTTTTTAAATTCTGACATGCAAGACCTGTTCTAGTCTTGTGTTAGCCATCTAACCAGACAGTACTGCTCAGAATAAGGCAGGGATTTGTAATGCCAAATAGACAATGAAGGATATATTTATTTATCCAAGTTGGGATTGAGCTCTCCAGAGAAAAAAGGACAGTATCCATCAACACACTTCAACCCATAGAGACTGAAGCTGCTACAATTACTCAGGCGAGTGATTTCTCTGACCTATTAAATCACAAAGTATAAGGTATGAGATACTATCCAAAATCAGTGGAATGAACAGATATTTCTTACCAGCATATTCTCCCATATTTATCTCTTCTTCAAAAACATCACTGAAGCCCTCTCCAGAGTTGAGACGATCAAGGCGTCCATCAATAAACTTTAAAACAGGGGAAGTATAATAAAAATGTGTGAACAGATAGAGCATTCAATTGTATTGCACTTCAAAAGATTATTCTGTACTTTCTCCAGAAGGACAAAGTTCCAAAGTCTTTGTGGGGGGGACAGCCTTTAAATAGGTAGAATGGAGAAAGGAATATCATTTTGCCAACCAGTATGACAATTCTTTATTTCAAAGAGCAGTCAACGATATGGTTTTTGGCCTTCTTGAAATGGCACAGTAATACCCTACTTTATACACTGAAGCTTTCAGATACATCAGCTCAAACTGAAGCCAATGGGAATTTTGCTATGGACGTCAATGGGAGGTGAACACAAATTATAGCTATTAAAACACAGAAATTGTTATAAATTGGGTTTAATCCATGCCAGAAAATAAAAATTAAGTTACTGTTGAAGGAGTGATATATATCTTAATTACTCAATGAAGGAACTAATTTTTCTGAGTACGTGGTGAGTGTAGATCAAAGAACATAGGAATAGTGTTTATAAGAAAAACAGTTCTTTTGTGAAATAAGCTACCACCATGCTGAAGCAATTAAAACAATACCTGCTTAAAGAGCTGGAGCTGAATAGCGTTCTGAAGAAACTGCCTCATGGCAGTAGAACGATGAGACACAAACGTTTCTTCACAAAAAGTGATTGGCTCCTCCTGTAAAGTTCAGAGCATTGGAAACATTGAAAAAGCTTTGCTTGAATAACTGAGTTTGCATTTTATTCTATTTCCCTTCAAAAAAAATTAAAGACAAGTCTGATATGAAGTTGGATAAACTACAGTTCTTCTCTCAGTTCACACATGAGAGCGAGCGAGAAAGGACAGAGCTGCCTTTAATCATATTAGTTAGAGATAATGTACGAAAATTGTGAACAGTCAAGATAAAACCCATTTGCTCTCTGCACATTTTGCTATGATTGACTGGGGGGCTTTCATTCACCCAAAAGGTACCTTCTGATTTAATACCTCAAGAAACTGACAGAGAAAAACTTCTCTAGTTTTGTGTATTCAAATCCTCAAATACCTCAAAACTTGCTTTGAATAGACCCAGAGAGTTAACCTGCACAAACAAGTCTGTAATTTCTGCTTTGTGTTCTCTCCACAGTTCAGAAAGATAAGACTTTCATATCCTGAATTGAATGAAATTTTCCTTTTTCACAGGCTTGTTGGCAAAAGACAGAGATTGTTTTGAAGCTCTACTTTTATCTTATTTTAACGAGTTATGTTAATGCTGAAGTCTGCTGTGCATCTGCCATAAGGGCACAAATCTCCTCCACATTTAAATCTACAAATTCTCAGCATAGCGAGTAAATACATTTATGAAGTTTCAAAAATGGCAGTAACAAAGAATGATAAAATTATGTTGATGTAAAATTAATGCTGAATTCTTTTCATGCTCATATAAAAATATATTCAGGGCTTTTCATCTGGAAAGAGTTTAGAGTCTATACTAGACAGCAGAATGCCTGAAAGACAGAACTCCCCCTTTAAGAGCTCGTTTTGGTTTCAATTCCCCCAAATCCTTCAGTTTAGGAATCTGAACTATTGGTGGCTGTGTTATGTCTCAATCTTAACACAGTAAGCAAAGTAGCAGCCAGTGCAGCATTACTAGAGGAGATGGGAATGAGTTTTTTAAGTGACACTGGACCAAAGTTCTGGATAGATTCATGTCTTAACTTATCTTAGCAGTATAAACTTCAGCTGATTCACTCTCACAGGTAATTAAGGGACCCCAACCACTGCAGTATGTAGAGAGAGAAAGTGTGAACTACAAAGATGTATGTACTCCACACCTTTGCTGTCTCCCAGGCTAGGCTGATGTAACGTACTCCTTAATGGATGGTTTCAGAGTAGCAGCCGTGTTAGTCTGTATCCGCAAAAAGAACAGGAGTACTTGTGGCACCTTAGAGACTAACACATTTATTAGAGCATAAGCTTTAGTGGGTTTCTTTTAAAAAGGCTCTAGAAAGAAATGTAAGTGTTTGCAGAACATGTCTGTATACTTGCTGCTCAGGACAGGAATGGCCTCACCTCCATGGTCTACAGTGGCTGCTCATGTGCAAAAGGCCGCATTTCAAGAGTCTTTGTACGTAGATAATACAGGGCTCTACGTACTTGAGTGATTGACTGTCAGCCTGTGCTCATGCTCAGCAATTAGACCTGGACAGGAAGAGTCTGCTGGTAACAATGTCCCTCTGTAACGATTTCTAATCAATGCTTGAAACAGGACTCATGATTACTGCTAAAATTGGGTAGGTAAAAAGGCCAATGCCATTTCACTGGGAGTATCTAGATTGCTTTGGTCCCTTTGGCGAAAAAGCTCATTGCACCCTTAGGGTACGTCCAGACTACCCACCGAATCAGCGGGTAGTAATCGATCTATCGGGGATCGATATATCGCGTCTCGTCTAGATATATCGATCCCTGAATGCGCTCCCGTCGACTCCACCAGGGCGAGCGGCAGTAGCGGAGTCGACGGGGGAGCTGCGGCCGTCGATCCCGCGCCGTGAGGACCCGAGGTAAGTCAAAATAAGATACGTTAACTTCAGCTATGCTATTCCTGTAGCTGAAGTTGTGTATCTTACATCCACCCCCCCCAGTGTAGACCAGCCCTTAAACATGGTCAAGCCTATGTTTGTTCTCAGAGCTCAGGCACAAGCACTGCAAAGGTGTGTGGGGACTGAAGGGACTGAACAGAACTGGTGGGCGAGTGTCAAAAGGAGAGCTGAGGCGCACAGAAACTTGGGAAGTGGGAAAACCTATTAGTCATATTTGGCAAGGAATTGGTATTTTTGCCCAATATGATGTCCCCTTGTAACAACTTTGCATATAAGTAAAATAGTTACTACCTCACTTTGTAAAGGACAGAGTCACAATGCCACAGATCACTACAACTAGAGACAGATGATCTAGAAAACAGACACTACAAATGCTACACAGCACCAAATGAACTATTCTCTTCTGGACACACGAATGCCACGCCCCCATTATTATTAATGAAGCTATAGGTGTAAGGCTCTATTTATTATTGGGATCAGAGAGTGGGGAGCTACAGTGTCCGTAACAAATGGTGTCACAAGTAGGATTCTAACAGACTCCTTGACCAGTGTAAACAGGGATTTGCCCTGAGAACCCAATTACAAATGCTTGATAAAAGCTCTGGCTCACTATGTTTGTAACTGACATGGCCAGGGCCCCAATGTGAACAGGACATGGAGTTCTCTACAGAGAGTAGCGTGTGCGTCTATACACATTTACTCGGTGATCAGGGAAAACCCTGAAGAAGATTTGGCTTTCATTTAATCCTTCATTTCAAAACATTTGAAAGGAGAACAACCAACTTACTCTTTCATAGCCTATAAAACTTCTGAGGCTCCCACAAAGATCACACAGGATAAGAACTCTTTGCAAGGAGCAAATCACTATCAAATAGAAGTTCATTTTGCTCCATTTTATACAACATTTGGCACTATGACACCACATTTGCAATATGACACAAACTCCACCCCATTCAATTGAAATGATCTCCTATCCCTACACACAAACATGGAAGCAGAGGGAAGCCTGGTATAATGTTAACACACTCTCTTCCCCCAAGTAGTAATGATTTAGTTAGGTGGCCTGGTTGATAGACCTTTTGGCTTCTGTAGAGCCAATTCAGCTCTACTTTTGCTGGACGATAAAAAAAAAAATCCCAACAAACCTACTTTAATCATCCAGGTCAAGACGTGAGTTTTCCGGCTTAGATCCCATTAGTACCAGTTATCCTCCATGACCTGAAGGAGAGTGAAAACTCATACTACTTAACCCCATCCTCAGCTTCATTACAAAAAGAAAAGCTGGATTACAGGACTGTCTTCTTGACAGATGTAGTCAATTGTAAATTATACAGCTAATCAGCTCTGCTGTCACTGACAGGTGACACTGTGCAAAGGGGAAATTCTAGGAGGTGCAGGTGTTTTGTGAAAGTAATGGATTTGCTCAAGCATAAGACCATAATTATAACAACATCAGTTAACAACTCTTTCATCTATTTAACTTGCAGTTTCCAGCAGTAAGAATTTAGGTTTTGATCAATCTAAAATGTAAATGTTTGTTATTCTCTTTTTCCACTTCAAATTCTCTAAAGAGGCCAGGATCTGGCATTGTGGATGCGAGAAATGTGTGCCTATTGTAATCCTGGGGAGGATGAGAGAAATGCGTGCCTATTGTAATACTATCACAAATATGTTTAAAGTTCTGACACAGGGAGAACTTTCTTTTAGCAAAAGAAATTATGCACAAATTCTAAAGAGATTTTGCTTATAACCATATATACAAGGGGGACATTTTCAAAGGTAAAACTGGAAGCTATGTGCCCATCTCTCACTGAATATCAGTGTCCTTTGTGCCATTGGAAATCTCCTCACAGCATAATGAAGATCATTAAGACAGTGTAGCTACCTCATGACCCTTTATAAACTGAAGGATCTAGCGTACTGCTCACTCTGGCCATGCAATTTGTTGTCAGCCTCGTTATTTTTAAATTGGCAAGTCAATTACATTTTAAAATAATGTTTAATTCCTGTTTAAGATAGCCAGCCCTAAATGAAGAGCCCAGCATAGTACAAGTACCACTCCAAAGGGATTCACTTCACACTGTTCTGGAGTGCTGCAAACACTCAATTTCTTCCAAATGCTGCTGTTTATTTTGGAAGCCACAGGGTAAGGCGAAAGAGAAAAGCATGCATTGCCTAGCTATGACACCCGCGTCTTGTAAGGGGATCACTGCTTCGCAAAGAGGAAAATGTTCTGCAAGTGGCTATAGGAGCAGCAGCATTGGGGACCTCTGCCAGCAATACAAGTATTGTATCTGAAATGGTTGACTCAGCAGAGCAGTAGGGAGGCCAGTTGGCTGGTGCTGGCAACAGCTACCACATTCAACACTACAAAAATCATCTAAAAAGAAGGGAGGCAAAGGACTAGGGAGGCTGAAGAGAGGGCAGGATGGTGCAAGGCACAGACAAAGCAACTAAAGAAGGGAGACATGAGGAAACAAGAAAAAAAGAGGACACAAAAAGCCACCTGTGAAGGGCTATGGATACTAAGAAAGAAAGAAAGGAAGGAAGACCTATCCATTTGGTGAAATCACAACAGTGCACAGGTCTAGAAGTCTCTTCTCATGCAGAGAAGAGGTGACACTTAGATGAACGTCAGTGGTGTAGGATAGCATAGCTGTTGCTGTAACTGCTGGAGAAAGCACGTCTCATTAAACTCCAGTTTGAATTATTATTTCAACGCTGAGGGTCTTGCAAGGAGAAATGCAGCCTTACAATCTGGTACCTAGGGTAAAAAATACTGGAGACCTGTTCAGAGAATCCAAAAAGTTATGCCATGGAAAATATTACTAGCATCTCCGGCATTATCATGGACACTATGTGGTGTGTGCTTCTAAATTTCATGCTGGTGTGTATGTGTCTTTAAACAATGTAGCCTCTCTAATAAACACACAAGCCATTAGAGCTGTTCTGTACCATAGTCATTAAATGAAAAAGTGGTGACAGCTTGTAGGCTGTTGGTTAGTCACTGCACAATTTCAATATGTTGTGAATATAACAAAAACCCAAATAGAGCAAGAACAATGAAACTATACTGCACGTGTAAGAGAGTCAGATAGCATTGTTTTATTACCTTGATGTTACATATAACGATGGCCTTTAGAACACTGGCTATGTTGTCAATGACAAAGTGAAGCCTGCAGTGACATTCTGGGAACTATCATCCCAAACTCCAGCCAGAATTAGAATGAAACCAAGACGCGAGTATCATCCTACTAATATGCAACAGCAACCCAAGAAAGGCAACTCCTCTGCAGACCTTACAAGAACTATGAGTGCAATGTCAAGTAAAGATTAGTTTATCATAGCTAGACACAGATGATCTCTCAGTCAGCAGGATTCCATACAGACAATTTTAAGTTGGCTATAGATACATAAAGGGCAAATGGCTTATTTCAGTTTCTCTTTGCAATGACAAATAACCTTGCCATAACCAGTCCATACATTCAGCACAAGAAAGCTCATCTCTATCTGCCTTGGTCGTAATGGAATCAGGAGGGCATGGATCAAATACATCCTAATAAGCAAATGATACCATATTTTATTAGCAATTCAAGATACCGCTCAGGAACAAAGAAATCACTCACTCACATATTTAACCATATTTGTCATAATGAACAATAAATTAAGAACCAATGCTCAAAAGAGCAAGATCAGTGCATGAGGTCCATTAGAATGCCACCAATTGTGACAAATTTGGATTGCTAACAGAAGCTACTTAAATTATTTGAATGCAAAAATACTTCATATTTACCCATTCAGGCTGTACCTTCCCTTGCATTCTTATGTATACACAACCTCTATTACTGGTATCTAAGAACTGGTAAAGGGTTAGGGCACTATTCTTTTTACGAGTTTACAATGTCAAAAAAACATGGACAACTCCCCTAAATACTCACAACTACAGGCTATTGGCAGATTAGATTGTCTCTGCAAGTGACACAAAGTTTGACCAGCTAAAAACATACAAAAATAATATTCCACTTCAGTAATAACCTCACAAAAGGACAGGAATTGTGAGAATAACGATCACAGGACATCAAATCACCAGCCATCACCTTAGTCAATATGCCCCCCTTTGGTAATATGAAATGACTGGGGGGGGTCCAGGGAAGTAGCAAGTTTGTAGCCTCAGTAGAGAAGAGACAGGACCTAGGGATGTTTTGCTGATGTTGCTAGACACAGACAGACCCTATCTGGCTCTATAATGCCAACATGGACTCACACAATGTGTTTCCCCAAGTCCTAACCTGGATTGGACTAAACCGTCACAGAAGTGAATCCTGGCTACCCTACAATGTAGTGGGTTCACCCCACAAAATGAGGGTTTTTTTCATTGAGTGAAGAATGGGGGCGGGGGAGGGAATTGTTGAGTGATTTGTGAGCAAAAATCCTATTTTAAAAAAATGACTGTCAATTAGCACTCTAAGTCTCATTGAAAGCCTTCTCCAAGTGATCTTATGTAGATGTTGGAAATCGATGAGATGTAGGTTCCTAGTGGGACTCATTGGCACTTCCAAAAATGCCAGAGAGAATTCACTTTACAAGCCTTAATTGGAAAGGAGCAGATCTGTCCATTTTGATGCAAGTAAAACTACACCTACAGCAGCAAAACCAGAAAGAAAGAAAAAATCCTAAAAGATTCAAGATTTATCATCTATTCGCAAGAATATGTTCAATATATTCACCTACTACAGCTGTTTGAAGCATTTTTACTACTATAGTCACTAACAGCTTAAGTCAATAAGGGCAAAGCAAAATTAAGGGATTTAAGACTTCATATCAAGTGAAAAAATACATTGATCAGCTATATGATTTGCAAGACAATCTTTTCTATCATGGTTATTAAAATAGTGTTAGCAATTATATTTATTTTACTCCATCAACAATTCAGTGGATTGTGAATTGTGATCAATTCTAAAAATATCCTAAATATCTTAAACTCATACTATTTAGGCATCTTAAAGACACAACGGAACTTTTATTTGTACACGATAGGGTGTCTGCAACACTTAAGGGCACAACAAGGTATAGTAAGAATGGATATTGCTTCTATTTATGTAACTGTATCTAGTTATATCAGATTTGATTATACATTTTGCATATAAAGACTATTACAAGGAAGAAATGACTACACCAGAGATCGGCAACCTTTGGGACGCGGCTCGCCAGGGTAAGCACCCTGGCGGGCCGGGCCTGTTTGTTTACCTGCCACGTCCACAGGTTCAGCTGATCGCGGATCCCACTGGCTGCGGTTCGTCGTCCCAGGCCAATGGGGGCAGCGGGAAGTGGCAGCCAGCACATCCCTCGGCCCATGCCGCTTCCCGCGGCCCCAACTGGCCTGGGATGGCGAACCGCAGCCAGTGGGAGCCGCGATCGGCTAAACCTGCGGATGCGGCAGGTAAACAAACAGGCCTAGCCCACCAGAGTTCTTACGCTGGTGAGCCGTGTGCCAAAGGTTGCCGATCCCTGGACTACACAATAGTTTGTTTTAAAAGACTTCTATTACGCAAAACAGAGAACATTGTGGGATAAAAAGGAACTAAAAAGGCCATCAACATTAACCAGTCCAGATACCTAATTAGACTCAACAGGCAAAATCTCCCCTCTACAGCTACAATATTTTCAAATATGTGAATATTTCATTTGATTTAACAATATTTTTAATTCATTATTGAATTATAAGGTAAATGTGAATGGTTAATTCAGGCTTCCCAAGCTCCCACTACATTTATTTACAAATAATTTTAGGTTCCCATTATCTTTTGCCACAAGGAATAGTCAAAATTTTAAGAGACACACAAAGTTCAAGGAGATGTGCAAATTTTTATGGCAGAGCAACCATACTAACAGAAAATAAATTCCTGCCATAATTAGCTACAAGATGTGTTTATTGTGTTAAACTCACTTACAATTTGCACTTCTTAATCTACCACATGAAATGCACCTGTCCCACAAGTATAAGTGTTCTCCAGTCAAATATCTCAAAGGAACAATATTTTAATAAGCTAGATTGGCCAAATAGTTATTCTCTCCAAAAAGAGTAAGAACACTGATGGGAGAGTGTCCATCTTCTCCAAAAGGCTTCACCTCAAAGACAGATCTTTCTAATCTTCCTCTTCCTTATGCATGAGGGCTCTGATGACCCACAGCTGTATCCTACGACAGCACAGTCCCAAAAACAGCCAATCCCTGCGAGAGATCAGGACTTGGGTGAAGATCACCTCGATCCAAGTGAACCCAGGTGAGTGATGCTGGTTGGGAGAGTGAGCATTTACAAGAACTTGCCAGGACAATGACTTCCCCTTCCACTGCAGCTATCTATTAAACCGTCTATCTGTTAAACTGGCATGTTGCCATGGAGTCCTACTGAACTTGTCACGCACCCTGCAACACCAGGTAGAAAGTGTTGAGAAATGTCTTCTTCTACCATAAGTTTGTTGAGAGACTTACCTCTTCTTCTTGGACTTATGCCTGGCTACGGTGATCCACGTAGCCACCTGCATGAGGCTGGATTACTAGCACAGCAGTCCATTTCCCAAACTGCTTCATGGCTGATTCAAGGCCCTGGGCCTGATACTCAAACACTCAATCATTCAGGCCCCAGCTATACTGGCAACCACTCCTTCATTCATGATCCAACAAGACAGCAGCACTACTTTGGAAGAATGTAGCTAACAAAACCCAGAACAAAGTGCAGGGAAGCCAGAGATAAAGCATTCCGTCTGTGGAAAGTATCATTCCCACTTTACAGATTAAGAACAAAGGGACCAAGATAACAAGTAACTTGCACAAAGTCACAGAAATCTCTGGCAGAGTCAGGAATAGAGCCCCAATTCCTGGAGTCCTTGTACAGTGCCTTAACAACAAGACTATTTCTTCCTCTTCCTACTTAGAGGTATGTCAATGCATTAGTGTGTTTAAAGACTCATAAAAGATGTAATAATATGGAGTTATGAGCAGAGAGTCTTTAGTGTGATCAGAAAGCAAACCTCAATTTCACTACCTGTGCCCAGCATATACGTTACTGCTACACTGTCTACTTTACTGGTCTGCGTTGATTCGTATTATTATACAAAATCCCTGTGGCCTGCATGCAATTTCATCATTAGAAATTTCAGCTGGCAAGGTAATTTTGGGCCCGATTCTGTAATCACTCCATATGCAATACTCCTATTGAAGTCAATGAGTGCTGCATGCAAAGCAGCTACAGAGTCAAAGCCTCTATAATGAAAAAGTCCTTTTCTATTATAGCTATTGTGGGAGTACTAGTGACACTACAATGAAGGAGAAAAAATAGTGTTGTTACTCATGTGAGCTATTATCTACCAGGACAAAATATTACGAAGAGCGTGGGCTTGAAAATACAGATAAGCCACACATTTAAAAAAAAAGGTTGACATTTGAACAAAGAAAATTTCAATATATTAAACAATGTTTTTGCTAATAGAATATATAAGGTGATCCACTTCACAAGTGAAAAGTAGGTGGACAGGATTTAGAGACAGCCTATGTTCCCAGAGATCAAGACTGGAGATATTTTGCTTTCCTTTAATTTCTTAGATGACTATATCAAGCCTAAACTCAGTCAGATTATACTCTGTATAATCACTGAGGAAGAACTGCACAGAAGAAAGTAAAACTCCTTCCCATCCCATGGAGTGACTCAAGAAAGGACTCAGATGTTACCTACTGATAGAAAAAAAATCTACAAAAAAAACATAAAAAGTTCAGAATCATCCTCATATCTTACTCAATGTGAGAACAAGAGAAACAAAAGGGGGGGGGGGAGTATTTACAACCTTTCATCCTGTTAATTCAACCCAGAACCCAACATCAGACATTATGTCCTGCTGGGGACCTCAGAACAATATTGACAGTGTCACCCTCCAACATCAAAATGCCTGAGGGTTCAGAAATAAGTAGTGAATTGATACACATGAAAAAGCAGAGGAGAAAAAAAATGCACGTGTTGTGGGGGTGAGAGGGAGGACAGTCAGAGATGTAAAAGTACTTGAGTTTTGGAGATAAAATATCCAAAAGAAATAAGGCATCAAGAAAAATTCCCGATGTGGACATTTCTAATTGCACGAATAAACTGCTCTTCAACATAGTGTATGTATTTGAATCAGAATAAGTTCCTCAATTAAGTATGTAACTTCTATGTATGATGATCCCAACACAAGAATCACACCTAGTTTTGTGCTGGAGTACAATGGCTGTTTTGAAGGTTAGAAGCATCATAACATCCCGCCAGTGGAAGGTGGGGTGGGGGGGAGGAAGACAAAAACTATGGCTAACTTGAAGCAGAACTTGGGAAGAGAGGAGAGAAACTTCAGCTGTAAAAGTAGCACATAACAATCCTCTTCTGTCCTAACCCAATAATATAATCCTCCCCACAAATAACAGAAATCTAATGGAATGAAGAACATATTTTAATTTTCACTAGCTAGGGACACCTAGTCACTCATGGGTTTAATAATATGTGAAAATAAAAGGATGTAATAGCAATGAACCCTCTCACTATATCCATGGTAATAAAAATGTCTATTATAAAGCCTGTAGTGCAGCCTGATTTGTCCTCATGTTACTTGTCCCGTTAATTGGGTGGGGAACCCTCAGCAGGACACACAAAGAAGGAATTTGAAAATTCTAAAGGCTAATTGACAATGCAGCAGGACTGTTATTCCCAGGAAAAAAGGATGGTTTAGAGGAGAAGCCTGTTTAGAGGCTGAATGTATTAGATCCTCTGGGAGGGTTAATCACATTTCTTCTGTTCTAGTTATGTAATGATCTCTGGGGAAATCCAATCAGTCAATGAAATAAAATATATTTACTATAGGTATTTATAAATGTGGGATTCTGTGACCCAACAGCTTGGGTCACTGGGCTGTTAATAGTTACGTGACAGCATTCCTTCATGGGGATGTGTAGAGCTGCTCAATCATTTCACCTATGTTGGATCCAAGGCAACTGCCCATTTATTATCCTTATCAGAATAGAAGAAATGTATAATACATATCTCTGGTTAATACACAGGAGAATTATGAGATCAAGTCCAGAATGACCCTAGACACTTTTCCTTAGAAGTGGAAAAGGGATACCAAATAGCATTCATTACATTAAAAAGTAAGGAGAAATGTCTTATTCCCTTTCTAATGTTCGTACACTCATTATTTCCCTACAGAGAGTCAGATTCTGTACCTGAAGCAAGAACGTAAGTGTCACTCCTAGTCAGAACGGAATTCATTGGCAGAATGGCAAGAGCATGTAGCTATAAACTACAGGGAACCTATTCCCATAGCCAAAAAAAAAAAAGGAGCTCATCCTGACATCTCTACTTTCCATTCACTTTTGACAGAGCTCCTGCTTTATTTGAACCAAGTAGAAGCTCTCGGTCTTGCCTTACAAATAGGCTTCATTTGCTTTTGTCATATCCAAAAGCTATAGACCTTTTATATCCGGCCTGCTTTTCTTCTTTTTCTCAGGCTTCCCTGTAAAGTGACTCCTCCTCCTCAGCAGAGTATCTCACCTCCTACAATCTCTCAACTACTTCCTATCTCCAGCCTCCCGAGAGATTGAGAGGCTTCAAAACTCCATGCTAACAGTATTAACATTCACTGAAAAAGAAGATGCCTCTTACTGTCACTAAATTCTTTCCTGAAATGGTCCTATACAGAGAAAACTATAGTCAGTATGAAGGCAAAAGTATATTTCCCTTTCCCCACTTCACTCCTAGGATGTCCCTTCGTGCTTAACCCATGATGAAGTATTGAAGGGAATTTGTTCTGCATTATTGCAGAGCTCACTGTAACACTGAAGTGGAGCTTTGCAGAAGTGTAATTATTTAAAATCTGGCCATGTGACTCCTCCCCACTCCCATTATTCCATCCTCACACATTTCCAACATGAAAACTGTGCAACATTTCTGCGCTTTTTTGCAAGAGGAAAAATGCCGTCTAATTAGACCACATGTGCAGAGAAGCATCTGGCTCAGAACGCAGCAGTTTACACAGCTCCTTGAGTTGTCGTGGAGACAACCACATGACCAGCTTAGAGCTGAAACTCTGGGGCATGAATCCAGATGCACTCCTAACATATTCTGACAGAGAGCAGATGGGCAGCTATTTGCAGGGCCAAAAAATGCCAACTCTGCTCCCCTCCAGACCTGCACGCCCTCAATGATAATTTTCATCTCGTAAAGTTCTTATCTGCCCTGGAACCACAAGTTTTTTTCATGTATGAATCAGGGCTATAGCTGCCATGACTGCAATCAGAAAACTGCCTAAACTTAAACTCTTCCACATACATCAGTAAAAGCACTAACAATTCATGAATATGTCTCAGATACCTGCTACTTCGCTCATTTTGATGCTTTATTCTTGTACTCAATTCAAAGTACATTCGTGAACAAATGCCTGCGAATTTCTGTGACTCACATACAGTGAAGGATTATGTACAGTTGGTGAGACCTGATGCCAGTTCAATTATCACTAACATATCAAAACTAAATCCTCTCTGCACTAGGGCAAGATTTCTTTAAATACACACGTTTTTAAAGAGTAGAGAGACCTTGTTAAAATGAGTTGGACATCTGTCACCATATTCTCAGCAAGGCCATGTGCAAAAGTACATTTTGTATATTACACTGGTTACAAATACTAATAGTTAATAGCTAAAAATGCAACAAATAACTTGTATTTTGCATTTTTAATTTAAGATTTTTTCAAATCTAATTCTCTTGAGGTTTTCATCCCATTTCTTATTCTAGTCTGCTTTACACAGGAGATCTTTGCAACACATGATAGAGTATTTCCTCCTGCAATATCCTCAACTATAGGAAAAGAAGAGTGTTAACAGATGGGATATATCCAGCAACAGATAATGTAAGTGATGATTGTACATGGTTAAGTGAACTCAGAGTCTCTAAAAAAGCTAACAGATGACAAAACTTATTTTGCCTTACCAGCTTCATACTGTGTTATGTGAAGAAATACCCACTCCTATCCAAACACAAACACAGAGCCAATGAAGGAAGTAGCAGATATGACAAACCATGTACTATAGGTGTTATAAACAGACAGTTATTTTGAATCATATGAGAAATTATATATATATAATTATAGGTGAAACTGTTAACATCTGTAGCCATTCTAAGACCCCATTTTCAGTTGCTTATAACTTTGCCGAACTGTTTGAGCTGAAATTTTCCATGCTCAATATCTGCATCAGACTGATTAAAAAAAAAAAAAAATAGTTCAGCTCAATTGGTTCAGCCTTTCCTAAGAACAAGATTAGAGAAAAATAAGTTTTGCTCATATTAAAAAAGATATTACAACCATTTCACTGAGCAGCTCAAAGCAGGCTTGATATTTGACAGGGGATCGCCCGGATGTCAGGGATGGAGCCTTTTGCCACAAAAATGTGCTCAAGTTTGTCTGAACGATAATACTTCAACTAAAAATAAAAGTGTTTCAGTTTGCACATGTTCAGTAGACGCTTGCTGGGAGTTCAACAGGTCAAGTCTCTGAAGGTTTTTTTCTGTACTGAGAGAGGTCTAATCCAGGGCTGCCAGGGTTAAGCAGGACTTGTTTTGCAATGGCTTCTCCTGGCTGCCTGGCCCGGGAGGTGAGAGAACTGAGAACTGAGGCAGGGAATTGCAGGAAAAGACAGGACAGTCTCATAATTAAGGACACTTGGCAGCAGTGCATTCAATACCTGCCTCTGCCACAGAGTTCCTATGTGATGCCTGGCAAGTCTCTTAACGTGAAATTTTCACAACTGGTCACTATTTCTGTGTTCTTCGTTTTCTGGTGCCCAACACGAGACCCCAGGGGCCAGATCTGCAGAAGAGCTGGATGGTCACAGCTGCAACTGAAGTTGACTGGAGCTGTGCTTTGGACATGTAAAGTGCTATAAAACGCTAAGAAAATCAGTCCCAAGGCATCTCAAATTGGACACCCAAAATTAGTGGACACTTTTTAATTTAATCTCTCTGTGTCTGCCTCAGTCCCATATCTATAAAATGAAGATTATAAATACCGCCTAATCTCACAGGTGTGGTAAGAAGATGAAGTCATTAATGTTTATGAAGCATGTAGATGTTATGGTGAGAGCACTACAGAAACACCCATGAAAAAATTAGTATTTCTATATTCAGTGCAGGGTTTGGATGGTGTGCATTAAATAAGGCCTGGGGTCACACACTAAATGAGGATAAAAAGAAATATTAAAGAACTAGCCATTCACTGAATGAAGCAGGCATCCTGTGGAAGCAGACTTATGTGGTCATGTAATTAAAGACTGTCTAATGTATACACACAAGGGGGCTGAATTAAGGTTGCATATGAAACACTTACCATAATTCTTGCATTTCCTAACTTCTGAGTGCTCTGCACACTTAACAGACTTTTAGTTTAGCTTTTTTGGATGTTATCTTCTCTTTAGATTGCAGTCCTGATAGCAGGGACTGTGGTTTTTCCCAATGTTTTGTGAAGTACTAAACTTACTCTCAGAGCTGGAACAATAAATTGCACACCGAATAAACTCAGGTGAAATAATGCACAAGCAGTTACACAGAGGTTGGAGGACCCACAGATGAACTGTGTCAGAGCTGGGAACAAAGCCCAGGTTTCCGATCTCCCAGTCCACTGGACCAAATTGTCTCACATAAGATCATGCAGGTGCTTTCCTACACAGCTGGTGTCACAACAGTTGCTTTCCAGCAAGATGGACACTTCAAGCAGAAGACTCAGGAGAGCTGGGTACCATGAGGAATGGTTAATAATGGACAAAGCATGAATGTTGAGAAGTGTTTTGAACGATTCGACTGATGGACTCAGCAATGCAGTTAGAGTATCCTATGGAATTATATGCAAAACAACATCCTATATGGGCATATTAATAAGTGTCTTGGGACAGCCATCCATAGAAAGGGTTACACATCTATACTCGCTGAAGAAAGCTTGATCACACTTTTGTTTCTTTAAGTTTAAAGGAACAAAGGTCTAATCCAAAACCCACTGAAGTCAAGGGAAACAAAATCCCATTGATTTAATCTAGCGTTTGAGTCCTAACTGTCTAATTCATCAGATTGCCCATTTTAAATTTTTTTAATATTATCTTTTCTAGTCAAGAATTGCGATAATTTAGTTAAAATGTGTTGGAATCCTGTGGGGCTTCGTGGCATTTGCCTAGAAACTGCAGTCTTTGCTGAGTCTACAGCGTGAATCTGCACAAGTTTGCGGCTGCATGTTTTATCTGACAGCAAAGGAAATTTCCTGCGGTGATTTAATTTTTGTTAAAATTCCATGTAATAAATGAATGGCTTGTTTCACTATAAAGAGGGTAGAGCTCTTAGGACAATACAATCAATCAAATATCCAGCTTCAAATAGTCTGTATAGATCTAGAATTTAAATGGGCACTTATTATATTTGCTGGGGTTAAAAATTACCTGAAAACATTTCTCAATTAGCTGACTCTAGTCATTGGCATATTCAAGAATTGACTGAAGACATTTTGTCTCCCTGATTTCTATTGTTTGTACAATGCAAATTTTAGTGCTTCAAAAGCACGCTGCTCCAAATCTAAACGTTGCTCATTGATAGAAGGGAACACACATAGCAGGGAATTCCGAGCTCATGGAACAAGACATCCAATACATTAACATCAGGGACTCAATTAAGATTTCACAGTACAAATAGGTCAGACATACATATGTATGTGGGTTTTTAAGCATAAGATCTTTGGGTGTCTAGTTTTATGCTTTACGTAATATGTTCCAAACAACTTTAAAAAGAGCTCTCAGGCATTTAAAGAGTTAATATCTTCTAGCACGGTCCCTGTAAACAAGCACAATTTCAGCTACGCAACGTTGCTGGCAGAGTCCCCTGGCTTTGCAGGTGTGGGCAATAATTAAAGGGTTCAGCACATCTACCTGGGCAAAGTATTTTTGCCTCCTATTCCAAGGAGGAAGCCCTCTCTGTGGAGAGCAGAAGAGCTCATTAATGAGGCTAATTAGGTGTAAAGGGGGTAGAGTCTGGCATCAGCTGCTGCTTATAGTAGCTAATCATTAAGCTCAGTAATCTCGACCCCAGAACAGCAGATGATCGTGATCCTAGGTGACTGATGTTGCTGAGAACATTTCCAACACCTGAGTACCTTAACCACATACTTTTTGGTGAGGCTGAAAATTCCCTTAACCCTCTGTATGCCAGAAACAGGACTCAGCATTATCAATACATCACACATCTGATTCTGAACAAAGAATATCTAAGGAGACCTGGATCCTTTAGTAGACCTAGAAGTTGAACCATTTAGACGCCAAAGGAAGTGTTGCCATCTACACGCTAAATAGAGAAAAACTATTTTTTTAAGCTGAATCAGTGGGTGCTGGAGGAGAATGCAAAAATAATGTACAACAAGATCCCAAAATATAGTTTCCTATTTAAATATAAAAAAGTGAAAAAAGGGAATTGTATTGAAAGCACTTATGGCCACTAGAAAAGTTGTACTGAGATCAGAGGCCCCCTTTCTCTCATATATTGCACAAAGCTGTATATTCTTATAAAAGAGTTAAGATTTTTCTGACACTTTGTAGCTGAAGAAACTGTTCACAAAAGTCAAACACACATAGTGCTTACAGGGGTGATCTTAGTTGAATATGCAAGTTCTGATGTAAGTGGCAACAGCCTTGGACATGCTGTGTACCTTTAGAAATCACACAAAAACAAAACCTGGAATATAATTTCTCGAGTCAGACTGCATAAATTATAGACTTGCCAGTGGAAAATTCCACCATTTGTCTGCTCACTTTTATGTGAATGGTGTCATTCAAAAAAGTCAGACACGTATGGGTACATAATGAAGCCTGTACTTTTTGATTATATCCAATGGAGAACTGGCAGCTTTATTTGGACAGTTATCACAAGGCCAAAAATATCAACGTGTTTCTTTAGGAAAAACAAAACACTTGAAATGGCTGTTTTAAACTTAACCAAAGAATTTTCAAATGAGCCTAAAGGAGTTAAACCCCCAAATCCCTTTGAACTGGGCACCTAAAGCCTAAAGTTAACATAAGGGACAATTAATTACTTGACATTTAAATACAGTATCATTAGAGTTATGGTTGGGAAAGTGAAGGGCATAATACAAGAGAGAGAATTCAATCCACTTGGGGGTAGTTTTCCACTTATCAAATAAACTAACTAAACAATAGTTTCTTTAGAAACCTGCTTTAAAAAAAAAGTGTAAATTTTCAGTGATCACAATACCTCAACCTTTTTGCCTTCTCTCAGGGAAAAAAAAAAAAAAAAAAAAAAGCAGTGAAGATGGTTACAATACCATAGGGAGGAGAATCTTGTTAATAAATATGTAAAATACAGATTTCATTGTATTCATCTAATTCGGAATAAGAAAAGGACATCATTTCCATGGACAGAGAATACATCATGACAGACCTCAGTCTGGAGCTCATTTTGTAAAACAAGGTGCAAGGATAACAAATGATCTGAGAATCTGATCAAGAATTGTTAAGTCAATCAGACAGAGCAATCTCTTTGTTGGCAGGCTTCTGTAGGTTTTTTTTTTTTTTAAATCTTTTCTGCTATCAAAACAGAGACTTCAAAAGACAGATTTTCTTAGGTTCTTGTTTGACAAATGTGGAATATTCTATTATTGCCATTATTTTACTAGCACATGGAATAGCTTGTACATGGTTTAATAATTGTGGTTTTTTTTAAACCGTTTCCATGCTGGGTGCACTAATCAGATGTTTTGTTACCTATCCTACAGGTATATCAGCTCCTCCACTGTATATACAAAATTACACACAAAAACAATGACATCAAACAACGTTAAGGATACAAAGTGAAGAATTCAAACGTTAGGAAATTGCCTGTACAACCTTAATTCAGCCTCATTGTTCATATGCATTATGAAATATTGTGTGAGGCCTGTCTTCATCTCTTCTTTTGCTACAGAAAAGGAGGAAAACATACTAAAATCTCTCAGTAAACACCAGCTAATGCATAAAATTCATACCCAACTTGGTCAGAAAAAAAATCAGTGGTGAGGGAAATTCCTATACTCTCTTTCAGAAGTGAACAGCTCACACATAATAGACTAGACAGTTCAATCATTAGTTACTTTCTGACATGTGAATACCTCATACAGAGCATCCTGGAGCCTCTCTGTAATTTTTATAAGGATACTATTTTTAATCTCTGCTCTTTACCGCAATATTCAGATTAAAATCTTCACTGTTACATTATAGCACGTGGTGGTGAGAAGATGGAAGGTGCATGCTCCAAGAGCAAACCAACAGCTCAGTCAGTATTCGGGAATAGAGGGCGTTCCAGGTCTCCCAATCACCCAGTCCCAACTAACACCATCAGACCCCTCAAAACTCAGTATTCAGATACTTATACTAAACCTAACTAATACCCACTTTCACCCATTTCCTGACGCTAAGGTCAGACTATGGTCAGTCATTCACAGGTTTAGTCCACTTTCTATAGGGTGTCTGGGCATTTGCTCTAGCCTCCCAAGTGCTACCAATAGCTCCCATATCTGCTATCATCTTTACATGGGCCACAGGCACACAAATTGCCAGCAGCTCTCAGACAGACACCTCATGCAGAGAGTAATATCCAGCAAGTAAAATTTCAGAAATACCTGATAACCATGAACAACTTGCTAGTGGAAAGATTTTTGTTCCTTAAGAAAATAAATAACTGACACTGCACCTCAAACGGAGATTCTAGAATGCTGAGCACCATACAAATGCCCATTAAGTTTTGGCCCATACTGTGTTCCCTAACATTATATATACACATTCTCTCACACCGCTTACGCTCATTAAACATTCATGAGCTAATGTCACTGCGGGTCCTTTCACTGCTCGTGACTGTGAATATTAAAGCAAAATCTGTTTTAAGTGCATCATTCCAAAGCATGTGATTTCATTGTTACAAAAAGTTGTGAGTTTTCATGCTGATTCAGAAACTAAGATACAACCATAATGTGGCTGATCTGTAAATAATACCGATTGTGACTGAAAAGCAAAAGACCAGTCCGGTCAACAACCAACACCATAAAAATGAGAAGTGAGGTTGTATACGTTAGCTGGTGCTCTTGGTTTATTTTATTTTAAATTTCTGTTTTGCTTAACATTAAAAATAAGATTTCACCACCGCCACAACTTCCCTTCATTGCTAGGCTCCAGGATTAGAATTGTGAAGAACTGATAGGAAAAAAGCTGTGCAAAAAAAGAGAGGCTAGAATCTAACCCTGTGGCCATAAAAAGCTGAAACATGTTTAATATGAACCCCCTTTTCTTTATTTGCACTCTGGTCTGAATGGCCGAGAGCACACAGCTTGTCAGAGTTGGCACTTATTCTCTTTCTGTGCAAGGAAATAGCATGTGTATAAAAATACAAACCTCACCAGGCTGGAATCTTTGTCTTTCTCCTGTCCTCTTCTCCCCTAGAAACCAGCATCCCATCCCATAACAAATGTCTAAGAAGTGAAAAACTGGCCTTGACCGATTATGTATTTTGTAGCCAGGCACTAAATTATTTTGGATGCGCACACACTACATGGAGCAAGATAATCAGGGGACCCAGTCCCATTCCCCACTATAGTGAAAGACACTGAAAATTGTTGAGCATTCAAAGTTTCTGCTGAAATCAACAGCAGATTTGGGTGCTCAGCAAAGCCTTAGAAGGGGCTGACTTAACAGATCAATTCCGGAGACTTGCACTGGAAAAAACGGTTACTCACCTTCTCGTAACTGTTGTTCTTCGAGATGTGTTGTTCGTGTCCATTCCAATCAGGTGAGTGCGTGTGCACATGCACAGTAGCCAGAAGATTTTTCCCTAATAACAACCGCCTTCATGGCGCCCAATATAGAACCTTGCCGACCCGCCACCCCTCTCAGTTCCTTCTTGCCGGCTACTCCAACAGGATGGGTATTGGAATGGACATGAACAACACATCTCGAAGAACAGTTACAAGAAGGTGAGTAACCGTTTTTTCTTCTTCGAGTGCTTGTTCATGTTGATTCCAATCAGGTGACTCTCAAGCACAAGTTTAGGTGGTGGGGTCAGAGTCGTCCATTGATTGGAGTACTGCTCGTCCGAAGGCCGCATCGTCTCTGGCCTGCTGAGTAATTGCATAGTGCATGACGAAAGTATGGATAGAGGATCATGTCGCTGCTCTGCAGCTTTTCTGAGTGGGGACCTGCACCAGGAACGCTGTTGACGAAGTCTGTGCCCTGGTGGAATGAGCAGTGATCGGGGGTGCAGGAACTCCTGCCAGGTTGTAGCATTCCCGGCTGCAGGATGTAATCCATGACGAAATGCATTGTGACAACACAGGCAGTCCTTTCATTCTGTCCGCCATTACTAAGAAATACTGGACCAATTTTCTGGATGGCTTTGTTCTCTTGATGTAAAAGGCTAGTGCCCTGTGGACATCCAGAGAGTGTATTCTCTGCTCCCTGCCGCCGGAATGTGGCTTAGGGTAGAATACAAGGAGAAAGATGTCCTGGTTGATGTGAAACTGCAACGCAACCTTCAGGAGGAAAGCAGCATGAGGTCTGACCTGCACCATGTCCTTATAGAACACAGAATAAGGGGGCTCCTCCTGGCCGAGGTTATTACCACCAGGAATGCCACCTTGTAAGAGAGATAGAGGAGGAAGCACTTTGCCAAGGGCTCAAAGGGCAGTCCCATTAGTCTAGAAAGGACCAGAATGAGATCCCAGGCAGGGTCAGGCTGTCGGACGTGAGGATATAGCCTGTCAAGCCCTTTTAAAAACCGCCTGATCATAGGCTTAGTAAACACAGAGCAGCCCTCCTCACCCAGGTGAAAGGCTGAGATGGCAGCGAAGTGCACTCTTATCGATGACAACGAAAGCCCCTGCTGCTTCAGATGGAGGAGGTAGCCCAGAAAAAGCAGCAGTGGGACCAGCGTCAGGGACGAATGGCCCTGCACCAACCAGAATGAAAATCTCTTGCACTTGGCAAGGTAGGTGGCTCTCGTAGAGGGTTTTCTACTGCCAAGGTCAACTTGTCTAACCTGGTCTGAACAGGAAAGCTCCATTGGGTTCAACCATGGAGCTTCTACCCTGTGAGGTGAAGCAAATGGAGGCTTGGCTGTTGAAGATGACTATGATCTTGCGTCAAAAGGTCTGGGAAGAGTGGAAGGGTGACTGGGGCTTCCACGGACATGTCTAGGAGAGATGTGTACCAGTGCTGTCGGGGCCACACTGGAGGTATCAATATAACCTGAGCTTGACGCCATAAACAGGAGGTGTGGGGGTCACTTTTTGGCATGTGCTTCATGCAGTCCTTGCACATCTTGAAGCCCGGGGGATCGCGGCATGCCCCAGAGGCAACACATAAGTGAGGGAAATGGGGGGGACCCCGTAAATGAAACTTACAACTGACTAACTATACTAAACTACATTATCTGAATAAATAAGGTGAGTACAACAGAAATCAAACTGCTGGTCACGTGCCAGAGCAAGAACCAGGGAAGATACAGTTACCATCACTGGCGGTAAGAAGTAACTGAGGAGGTGGTGGGTCGGCCAGGCTCTATATTGGGTGCCATGAAGGCACGACTCTGGGGGGCACCCAGGCCAACCCTACAGTTGCTGCTAGGGAAAAATCTTCCAGCTAGTGTGCACGTGCACACACATACCAGACTGGAATCGACATGAATAAGCACTTGAAGAAATTCAGTTACTTGAAGACACTTATTAAGTGTATCAACCTAACAATTGACACCAGATTTTCAGAGCCTCAAAAGCGAGCAGCTAATGCTTAAATAAGCCATTAAATATTTTACGGATACAATGAGCTACACTGTGTAAAACAAAAAGGTTCATCATCTGTTATAGGCATTAGACAAAAATAAAATCTGGAAATTCTCATTTCAAGTACAAATGCTAAAGACTAGATGGGACCAAAGTGCATCAGTGAGCTACAATGGCATTATAGATATGTTTCATCGCCTAGGACTTTAATATGGATTTAAAAGATTTCGCAAAAAAATCAGGAGAAGTTGTCCCCTGGGAGACTCTACTGTGGTTTTAGCTTTCTATGCTCCAAAGTCACATACAGAGTTACATGCACAAGAATCAGGAAAATTTCATATTAGAATTATTCTGTTAAATTTCCACAAGCAGGTAAGGTGAAGAGCAGCTTCTTAAACAGCAAATCAGCCTTGATTAGTCAGGACTACTGGAAAAAGGCCTAAAGTCTAGTGACTTCATGGTCCCAGAAACAGTCTGAAGTGGTGATGGGCTTGGAGAGTTTTGCCTGCTCAGCGTTAAAGTCTATTTCTTCTTTTATGATCTGTTTTACCACTCCCAACGGTCACCCCTTCTAGCTATTAAAACCCAAAGGTGGGACAAAGAAATGAATCAAGAAAAAGAGCAGGAAGCTTACTGTGATGCATTCATCATATCTTTTCTATACATAATTATTATAATAAAACTTTACATTTGATGATTCATGATTCCTACTCTATATAAACTACCATCTGCAAAGTGAGAGAACACACCTGTTGTGTGCAGGAGAGATGTCAAATAGGGGTCTGTAATGAGGAATAGGTAGGTTGATCAATAGGGATAAAACAAAATACTCAGAGTCTGAATTCTGGTAGAGAAAGGGGTGAGCTAAAACTGTCTGCTCTTCTAATCAGAGGCAACAATTTTACTTTTCATATGCCCCATGCATCATCAACACCACCGCACAAACTCAAATGTCTTCTGTGTACCTACTAAAAACTGTGGATAGTAGTGATCCCAGTGTTTAGCATTATTCCTCTATTGTTTTAATGTTCCCCGACAAGTTCCCCATTGTTCTATAGCCATGTATGTGCTTCATTCTAGTAATTAGCTGTCAGCGAGGGCCCAACAGCAGCTTAGTATTGTCTGCTCAAATCAAATTAATGAAATGCAATCCACTCAAATGTCCTGAATGCATAGCTGTAATTGCATTAAATAGAGAGGCTGGGGACATCAGCATCAAACTTCAGCTTCTGAACAGAGCATTACGATCAAGCACATTAATCCATTATTTCTTCAGGATCTGACAACCAATTAATATTACAGGACTTCATATACAGAAAGGATTGAAGTTCCTGTGTTATTTTTATTTTTTTAACACATAAAATGACTGTTCAGATTCTAGGATGTCAAAGTAAATGCTGGGCTTAACATTTGCAATCAAAATCAATTGTTGGAGATGAAAACGTAATATGAAAATGTTAGACTGTTACTGCATTTTTGCAAAAAGGATTTTCACTTATAAAAATTAGACACCTGTAAAATGTCATTCCTACACCAATGAATGCATTAAAAAATTAGATTTTTTTAAAGCAAACCAGGATAATGTTCAACATCAAAATATGTTAGCATTTAAATCTTCCTAGAGGGACATTTTTAGGATTCAGTTTCTCTCTGTCTCCCCTTTTCTTCTCCTCAGGGCAATAAAATCAAGCCTTAATCTCTTGCACTCACAAACTTGCATTTACCATTAATAACTGGTTCTATGAAGCCTCTAAGTTCTTACTTAATTTTAAGATTCATATTTTCCATTAATTACCAAAGAATTTTCCACAAAACAGAAGTTGCGCTAGACTAAAAGCAAGAAGCAAGGAAAACATGAAGCAGAAATATCCTGTGGATATAGTAGACTTTGAAGAATGTTCATGTCAGTGGTTATTTCAGGTTTGTGATAAAATTTAATAAGGTTTGAGCACAATAAGTTATGACAATACTATGGATGGGATATGTAGCTTGAAGGCATAGTTATGACATGCAGAACTCTAGATAGATATGAACTTAACTACTTTTGTTCACAACTTGTTTGGCAACAATTTACAATATTTTAGGATTTCTAGAAGAGTTTCTCATAATTAGTTACAATGAACTACTGTATGTACAATCACTGAAGAAAATGAAATCCAAGCATACAGCTAATATAAATGTCTAGAAAACATCTCTAAATATTTTTAATATTGTATTTTGGTAAAAAATTATAGGACTTCTACAATACACTTTCTATAATTATATTATTTATCAAATAGTAATTAACATTTTCTATTTAATTTCAACTAGTTTCAGACCCCAGTCCCATTACCCAAGTCAAAGAACTTTCTATTACATCTTGCATGCCATCAGACAGTCCAAAAGAACACCAAATATCACCCAAAACTTTATATATATATAGCCCTGCTCAACAGGGACTGGGATGGAAGATGACAGCCAAATAGCACATGCTGCATCACAACACAGTATTTGAAGGTTACAATTTGGCCAAGGACATTGGGGCAAACTTCTATTCTCATGGTAAGTACCACAGGACCTTTAATGCCCATTCACAGCAGGTAAGATTTCTGTGCTTAATATTACATCCAAAAGACCCACCTTTGGTAAAGTGCTGGGAATTCAATTTCTCTAACATGTAAGGAAGCAAGGCTGAGTCAAGTCTGCTGGATTTAATAAGGGGTCTAACATATTCCAAACCTGATGCTTATAACCACTAAGCCATTCCATCAGATACTAAATCTATGCTTTTCTTCTTTTGATTTTGAATAAAAAATTCTTCTTGCCAATGTGGGTCATCTCTAACTTGCAGTCAGTATTTTAAGGCAGAATATATAACAATTTATATCACAGATACTTTTTTATTGAAAGTTTCAATGTTTATGTGATAGTAAACCATTTACGTTAATAGAAAATGCCATTTACTTTTATCCAAAAAACTCTGATACAAGACTATATTTTCTGTTACCATATCAAGCAATTTTTAAATTTACTGCTTTCTAAACAATGCTGGGCATATGTTTTTAATTACAGTTATTGTTCTGGGATAGAATGAGTGATATCACCAAAACAGCCATACCCCAATTATCCAGCTGAGAGTAAAATTTACTTCATATGAGTTTATTTCAAAAAGCAGAGCTGATGTTTAATGGTATAGCTTTCTTGCAAAATAGTAAGTTAACTGACGATATTCTAATATTTTACAGTAACAATAAGGCATTGATTATATTATAAATTATCTGTTGTATTCCCAGGACAGATGCAGCTTTAGAACACAAACTGCTATTTACTTTCTATAATGTTCTCCTTGGAGTATGTGCAGTAGATCATTAGTAGACCTATACAAGCTGGACTTTACCTATACAAGCACAGATGGATTCTGAAGGAAGACAAACTAATCACTTCTGTAATCTGTACAAATTGCTTCCATTTTCATCATTAAGCTTCTCTGTTTAAGAAAATATGTTCTGGTGATACAGATTTCTACCACTGAAATGATAGCTTCACAGAAAGTAATGATCTAATGTATCTTTGATTTCCACTGAACAGTAAGAATAATTAATGTACATACATAGAGTTCTTTACAGATTATAAAGCTAACAGAATAAAAAGTGCCGTATTTATTTCTACGGTTTTTTTAAAGTATTATTATAAGTCAATAGCTATCTGGATAGACAGTAATGAAGAAAAAGCTTATACTGTATGTCAAGTTTTTTGAAGGATCTTCATACCTGGACTTGGGAAGCAACTCATAAAAGAGGAGGAGTAAACGTAAGGTTGATTAGCCACAATTTTTCTCTCAAAGTTAAGCCATTTAGCAACTCACACGTGCCTCAGGGGCAAGTTACCTCATCTATTCCAGGTGACCATCTGAACAAAGTTCAACAGTAAATCAAAGGAGCAAGGAGTTTGTATGGTTCTCAGATTACTTAATGGATGGTAGTAACTCCTTTTCAATGTTAAGCTGCTCTTTGGATAAACACAATAGGCACAAAACCTGCAGCAATGGTTTCATAAAATGGAAGAGTAAAACAGTAAACAGAAATACTTGGACAAGACAACCATAAAGTCCATTAATGTAAAGCATCCAGATGAATAAAATTAGGCTCTCTCTCTCTGTTTGGACAGTTATTAATACAACCGTCTCTTATGCACTGAGATGACCATAGGACCTTTTGACTATCCCCTGCAACAAGCCAGAGGGAATCAAATACTACTGAGGCTATCAAGTCAGACTCTGATTTAACAATTCATATTTTCACAAAGAAACATGTTGTCTTGGGTTTTTATCAATGGAGAGAGAGACGTTTGCCTACTTACTATTTACCAGGCCCCTTTTGTACTTTGTTGCTAATAACGAGGCCAGCCTTTGGGAAACCTATGCATGATTTTAAAGACTCCAAAGGGCCCTTTGGGAATAAGTGCGGTTCTGGTTTTTACGGTCTCATCCTAGAAATGCACATCATCCAGCTATGGATACAGGTAACTGCATCCCCTGCAAACACTGTTAAATATCCTCTGAACATGAATATTAATGCCCCCAATAACTCTGGGAAACAAGTATTTGGTGTGGAACTGAGATGCCACAAACTTCCAGTTGGATGCCTCCTAGACTTCATAATCTAGGCATGCCAATCTCTGAAATCATTGATTTGATGATTTGGGGAATCTGTTTAGTACAACACGAATTCTGTTTGATTTTATGGGTTTGCTGTATCACTAAATTCCTCAGGAGATGTGGAGTCCGCCACAGATTATCAGGGCTGGGATTATGTCTCTGTAAAACCAGGGACAACGAAGAGTTGTTAAGCTAACTGGTTTCCATTTCAACAGGAGCACCTTAGGACAATGGGATAGCTGATGCCTAAGGAATCCAGCCTGACCACGGATCAGTCTGCAAGAAGAGAGAGCTTGGTCTAGTGGAATCTCCCCAGGAGAGGGAACAAAAAGTTGAGGTGTGGATGTGAGACTGGGTTGGGCAGAGAGAGAGGAAGCTTGGGCAGCAGAGAAGCATAAAAGGACATGCTTTTGTAGCAGAAGGCCCCTTTTCTGATTATGGAGCCAGCCAAGGTCATGGGAAGCTGGCTGGAGGGGAAAGAGAGCAGAAGGAAGCTGGCTGCAGGAGGAGAGGGAGAGAGAGAGAGAGAGAGAGAGAGAGCGAGCAAGAAAGACTATCATTTGTAGGAGAAGCCAGGTGCAGCAGGGGGATCCCGGACACCCCAGAGGACTCTTGCCAAATCCCAAAGAACACTCCAGAGTGGTGAGGAAACACAGGCAGGAAAGTGCATACAGGCCTTTTATTATTTTGCCTAGAACTGTGTATTTCTTGTGCTGACTAAAGTAAAAACTAATTGTTTTAGAAACCACGGCAAAGCCTTTGTGTTTTGTGCTTCAGTCATCACATGTCCATGGAGAGACAGATGGTGAACCAGAGTGCCCACAAAGTTGGAACCTGGGAAAGGGAGTCCTAAAGCTACTAGGGGGTCTTGGTGGGGGGCAGCACTGGTCCTGGGGGCCTAGAGCACCTGGGCCATAAGGTCTCAGTACCATGAAGGAATAACAAAGACTGTGCCCAGGAAGCATGCCAGAGAGCCAAGAAAAGATAGTGCTAGAGCCCACCCAGACCAAGAGACCTCACACATGGGACCAAACTGGTGGTGACTATCCAGCAGGGGAAAATTTACCAGGGCTGTGACAATCCACAATTGTTGAAACCTGATGTACAGAAAACCATCACGCTCCACTAGGACAGTGTAAATATTATGAGGCTGGACCATCTGGTAGTAAATACTAGTAACCTTCCTCGGTAGCCCATGAATAATGTGGATGGTGCTTCTATAACTTTTTCACATTCCTGTGGGTTTTCATCTAGAGAAAATAGAATATGCCAACCCCAGAGTCTCCATAACTTCCCAGTGTAGCCTGGGTTAAGGATAGCAAGTTGAATACAAGAGAGGGGGTAAGTGTGTGGAAGGACAGACAAAAGGGAAAAAAGTCTTTATGTCATCATCCTACGTAAGGTATAGAGAGAATTCAGCATTTACTTGAAATCAGACTTTAACTTTGAGAATCCTTTCCTCTAGCCCCAGAAACATCACTGTTTATGCTAACTACCTTTTCTATACTAATACCAACAGGCGCATGCAAACTGAGACACAAATCAAAGTAACCTACAAGCACTGATAAACATCAGCATATGGCCATATTGTGTATATGGAAGTAAAATACTTAATACTTAACACCAGGGCCGGCTCCAGCATTTCTGCCGCACCAAGCAAAAAAAAAAAAAAAAAGCCGCGATTGGCGGCGGCAGTTCAGCGGCAGGTCCTTCGCTCCTAGCGGGAGTGAGGGACCTGCTGCCCCCGAATTGCCGCAGGTGCCGCCCCTCTCCCTTGGCCGCCTCAAGCATCTGCTTGTTAAGCTCGTGCCTGGAGCCGGCCCTGCTTAACACTCAGGTACCACACTTGTCTTTCAGGGGTGTCAAAACCTTTTATGAAGTATACAGCCTCAATGCAACTTTGAGCCTTTATAGAACTCATTTCCCAAATAGGGAAACAATCAGAGACTGGTCAAGTGATCTGCTCAGAGTGTCTGTAAAGCACGGGATATGGGATTCAGGAGATCCATAACACTACCCAGCCCCATGTTCAATCAACTAGCCAGGAACACAATCCAAGAAGCTAATACCTAGTCACCTGCTCTCATAACTAAACTCACCATGCTGCTGTATACTGTATATTTTTTAATTTACAAATTCTTCAGGCATCCCATTTAGCATTAATGTCCATTCACGTTACTCACTGGTTTTTAAACAGATGTTCAGTTTTTATACTCCTTGACTGAGCTGCATGGATGTGTCACTGACATTATGATTTTATATACAAGGTGTACTATATTCATTCTCCCAATATATGAACCTCATAAAACAAAACAAATGTACCAAAATTAGTGAACATTGTTATTAAAGCAAGTTTGACTATTTAGACACAAAGCAGCCTTTAAAGAGTTAAAATGTCCCACTAGAAACCATAAATTGAATCTTATTTAATTAGGAACTCTACTTGGGGAAAAAAAAGTGATATAAATCCTTTCATTAACTAAACCAAACTCCCTTAAAGGCAACAATATGTTCCCCTCTGTCAGGACAGAGTGCAATGAAATCTGTATTTTAATTGGGGTTAGCTAAAGGGCCATTTGGCTTCAGAAGCTTTGTTTATCAGCCCTAAGCATTATAGCTGAACCAATACTTGAAATATCCTATTACACAATTATTTCATTTAAAAACCCATTTTCCAAAGATTTTTGCATGTGAACTGTTTTAAATGAGAGTTTTGGAAATTAGAAATACAAGTCTGAAAGATACTGCAAGGTGAGCAGAGATCTAGCCTCAAGTGAAAAAGCGTTTTTTTTCTTTTGCATTACTGCGATGACTGTTTCATTTTCAGCGTACACCATACACATGGTCCCTGCTCACCCCCTACCAGGCAATCTAGTGAAGATAAAACAGCGGGACAATGGAGATGATGGTCACTATAGCATCTGAATCCTTCCCAACTTTCTGTTTCCCAGTGTCACAAGCACATTTCTTTTGTGGTGAACTCTGGATCAGAAACCCCTCAGACTATGATGATTTCCATGTCCAAAATAACCAGCGCTGTACGACATAAGGGAGAGACTGAAATGCATCACAACTCAGTGACAAGCTTCTTGAACAGAACAAAACAAACTTTTCTATAAAGTTCACTCAAGAAAATATTTTAATCTACATTTTGTTTCCTGAACAATTTTGCACCTTAACATCAGAAACTTTTTTTTGAGGAGCCTGGAGGTATTTTAAAAATAAAATAAAATTAATTCCTATTCAGTAGTCATAATAGACTTTCTCCTATGAGAAATGAATGTACAGAAATTATGCATCTTCTGTAGCACCCAGCAAAGCACATGTACTGAAAGGAATACTAGAAAAAGGAGTTAATATAACCACACAATCCAACCCTAACCAAATTGCAGCTAGAATTAAAGGAACAAAATTAATGAACCAATGAGGTAAAGGTATTTCTCTCTTCTATCTTTAGTGTTAGGATCAAGCTTAAATAGAATTTTGAATGAATTTAATAGAATCACAGAGCCTTAGTATTGTTAATGCTCAAATATAAAATCTTACACAACAAAAATCCAGCACCAATTTCCATAGTGAGGTTTCTAGTCCAGGATCTGCAGCTGGACCATGATTCTTTAATGCTATCTTGTCTGGGGCCGAACTTCAGTAAAACTTGATCGACCACGGAATGACAGAATCTTTCTTTCAAAATTATTAAATCTAAATTAGCTCCTATGGTTCCAGGTTGCTTTGTGGAGGATATTACTGCTCTGTTATTGCCATCCTCCCATTGTATACTTCTGCAACCAGAACGTAATGAAACCAAAGAAAAGCATAGTAACTGTCATACTTAGCCTATATGTCCAGTTCAGTAAAATGAGGCGTTTTAGTTTTAAAAACAAATAAACTCTGCTTTTTCATTTTCAGAAATGACAATATCACTGTGGCTGTACCTGACAATAAAGTTTAATTCAAACAAGTCACCGAGTTTTGTGCTTCATGTTCATGCTACCTTACAGAAAATACAACCACTTCAAATTAAATGTATTATTCATGCCTTTGAAATTTAGAGTTGACATCCATAGAGTTTTTTCATATAGTTTATTGCAGATCTTCTCTGAACTATTCCCTCCTGAGAACTATAATAAAATGAGCTGCTTCTGAAACTTCACAGCAGGTATTTTGATTTGGAAGTAATCATAGTTTTCTCCACAATCGTTATACAATTTATGCCGTGATCTTCTAACAAATAAGTAAAAGACTTAAATTGACATCAATATGTACATTTTTTCTAACAATGCAAGCTAATTGTATATCTTTAATGGAGAAAAATGTTTATTCAAAAATCTATTGAATATACCAACAATTGAGTTCAAAGTGGAGACACCACATGCATCTAAATAAATATCAAGGAAGTGTCAGAGGTAAACGAGGAGAGACCAGGTGAAGTGTGTGTGATGTGTTAATTGTATTCAAAAAATAATAATATAAGCAAGACAGAGAAGCCGAACTTCCAATTATCATAATGGTGTCTACTTCATAACACATTTTCAAACTTGAAAGAGACATTTTAAGCCATAGGAATTCTGAGCAGAATACCTCCAGCTGTGTTCTGCATAAATCTCATACACTGTACATACACAGTTTATTTAAATACCAAGTGCAGTTATGACTTACAAAATGCATATTTCAGTCACAATAGAATTTCTGTCATTGCCAAAAGCTACTCGTCATGAAATGAAAGGAACAGAAAACAATGAATTAAATTAGAAGAAGATAAGAAAAGAGGGAACCTTTTCAACTGATGTTTTACTAGACTAAAGTAATTCTTTTAAAAAAACAATGCAGCTAACAGCCCTCTGCCGAGTTTACATTACCATGCCCCGAAATATAGAAAATTGTAAGTCTAGAAACTCTACAACATTAAGTCAAATTTTGCCTATTCAACGTTCCAATGATGACCCATAATTTACCTTTCATCAACATGATGTCCATATTGAAATTTAAAAGGAGGAAAAAAAACAGTGCTGGGAATCCCCACCCACCCTGTAAAAGCCAAGCCAGACTGGAAAAGAGAAGGCTGGGCAGGGCCGGCCCACAACGTTTTGGCACCTGAGGCAGGGAGCTCAAATGATGCCCCCATACCCCCTCACTTGGGCCAAAATGTTGAAAGGTCTCAATTCTGCCTTCTTTCTGTTCTACTCCTCTCATGGTACTGCTCTGCTACCTACCCCAATAAAGGAGAACTAACAACTTAAAATGCCTTGTTCAAAAATTTTAAGTAACAATTAACTTTCAAATGCGTGAACAACAAATGTAACTTTTCTTGTCTGCATAGTAGACATTGACATTTTTATCTGTTTGAATAATCAAAGTGGTGCTTTCCGTGCCTTCTTGGTTGCAAAGATTTGAACTGCTTCCTGAAGGTCCACAGTTTGGGCCAGCTCATGCTCTACTGAGATGGTTGCAAGGGCGATCAGCCTCTCCTGTGTCATTGTGGAGAGTAGATGTGTTTTTACTAACTTCAGCTCGGAGAAGCTGCGTTCTCCACTGGCAACTGTTACAGGAAGTGTTAGAAGTATGCGCAGAGCAACAAAAGCATTTGGAAAGAGGGTGGCCATCTTATTTGTACATATATATTCCAGAACAGCCTTTGGAGTTGATCCTGCTGAAATGTATCTTGAAAGGGCTTTCAGTTCATCACCTAAATCACTCGCATCAATATCGCGCATGTCATCATGTGTCAACACTGTCTCTAGTGCCCGGCGTTGCTGGTGTAGGTCTTCTTCAGGTATAGTGAGGAGTTTGGGAATATACAACATCCCAAATATACTGCTGTGTTCCTTGAGCTGCATGAAACATTCAACTGACTGTATTGCACAATCTAGCACCTGGTTAAAGAATTCAATTTTGAATTGTTGTTCGGGGTCTCTGATGGGATTATCCTGTGCCTCGTAATCAAAATGTCTTCTTCTTTGGTGACTCTTGTATTCTTGAATGTGTGGGAAAATAGCTTCAGTGTGAAGTTCCTCTGCCAACTTCTGTGCACTCTTCAGAACGTTTTGAAATCCCTCATCTGACCAGTAAGACTGTAGGTAAGACTTTGCTTTGTCCAGTTGTTCCATTGCTCCAGCTATATCAAGTTCAACACCTTGGAGTCTCTTGCTTACAACATTTATTTCAAACAGTATGTCATGCCACAACACTAAGCCACACAGAAATTTGAAGTCAGGTATGTTTCTGGTGATTTCATTTCCCTCTGCCACTGTTCTCCCACAAACAGTTCTTGTCATAGCATTATCCTCCATAATGGCAATTCTGGCATCATCTATCTTTCCAATCTGGTGTTTGATAGGCTTTATCGCCTCCACTTGACTTTCACATCGTGTGGCACTCAGCGGTTCCAGTGTCAGAGAGGATGTTCCCAGATGTAGCTTCAAAATTTGCCATCGATGAGTTGATGGAGAGAAAAATACACAGATGCTTTGAATTACATTAAAAAATTCAGCAGCCTTACTAGAAGCTGATGCAGCATCACTGACCACCAAGTTCAATGAATGAGAACTGCATGGGACAAAAAAAGCTCGAGGGTTTAACTCTCGGATCCGTGTCTGCACTCGTGTTCTTTCCTCTCATGTTGGCCCCATTATCGTAGCCTTGACCTCTCATGTCAGCTATCGCAATTCCCATATCTTCCAGCTTTTTAAGAAGCACATTTGTCATACCAGCTCCTGTAGAATCATCAATGTCAATAAATTCTAGAAAATGCTCTCTGATAGTCACCATTGCAGGGACATTTTCACTAGGTTCTGATGTTGTTACAAAACGCACCATTAAAGTCATTTGTTCCGTATGGCTGATGTCAGGTGTGCAGTCCAGAATAACAGAGTAATGTCTTGTTGACTTCAGATCTGCCACAATCTTGTTTGACTTTTGTTGCCAGTAACTGTATGATCTCATTTTGAATTGTTTTTCCAAGGTAGTGGTGTGTGTACATTTCTTGGCTGGTGACTCTTCTTAGATGCTCCTGGAGTACAGCATCAAACTCAGCCATCAACTCCACAATTTTAAGAAAGTTTCCATTGCTTGGCACATACAGCTGATCTGAAGTGCCATGCAGTGCTAGGTTTTGGGTAGCAAGCATTCTCACAATGGCAATGAGCCTTTTCAGAACATTTTGCCAGTAAAGAGACTATGATGCAATCTTCTCTTGATGCTGATCATCTATGGTGGCCACGTATGGAACGCTCTCTGGTCATTTGTTGCTTTCTCATGGCATGCCAGATTTCTAGCCAGATTTTTCCAGTCCTTTGTTCCTGTAGAAACCCAATGTGGCTGGAACATTAGACTGGAAGAGTTTGCAACAAAAACAGTATGCAGCATTCTGGGTTTTTGAGTGCATAAGCCATGGCCTCTCCACTTTGTCACCATTGGAGATTTCACGCCAGTAATGTGTTCGATGGAAACTTCTATTTTCATTGTCTTTGGGGAACATGAAGTTTTTCACTTGCTGTGGCCCATGCAGTACAAGGAAGTCCCTCAGGCTACTGCTCAAGTGGGTCCACAGTCCTGGATCATCTAGACTTAAGGAACTAAACTCAGCAGCAGCTGTTTCTTGTGCCTCCACCACACTCTTCTCTAATCTACACTTTTCTTCAGGAATGTGCATGGTTACATCCATTTGAGATGGAGATATGGATGCTGCAGTAGCCGACAGGGCACCTGCACTCCGACTAACTGGAAGATCTGGCATCTCCTCACCACTCACTGGGGCCGGAAGGCTCACCGTGAACATGTGTGTCTATGTATCTCAGGAGAGCTCCTTCCTGCTTAGATAGAAAAGCTTCCTTTGCTTTCTTTCTTTTTCTGAATGCTGCCCCAGAGGCGCGTTTTCTTCTTTCACGCATGACTGCTGTTCCGTGCCAGCTAGAGTGGCTCTCAACACTCAATTGAAGGGGACAAATAAGCAGGCTGGTAGCAGGGCCTGAGTGAGGGAAGATATCAGTGTCTTAAGGGCCTAACTGGCTCCTACTACTTCAGTTGACTGCCTGTTCTCCTCAAGTGGGTTCAGAGAAGCAACAGGAGACAGGAAGCTCCCTGAGAAGCTAGTTTTAATCAGTCCGGGTTCCTGGGGGTGCTAGAGAGGTACATAAGAGGCTCCTCCTCCTCTCTCTTCCTGCAGCTCCTGCTGCTTTCTGTTATTCCCTCTCACCTTTTCTCCTGCCTGCCTGTTATGTCTCTTGTGCCCTCCTTCCTCCAGCATAGCACTCCACCCTCTCTGTGCATCTAGAGCAGAGAGAATACATATGCACCAGCAGCAGACACAATTTTCTACACTCTGGGTCCTAGTGGCGCCCCCACACAGTCTGGCACCTGAGGCGGCAGCCTCAGTTCCCTCATGGTAAGGCCAGTCCTGAGGCTGGGAGATTCTCTTCAAATTCCCTCCATCTCCAGGAAACTTTAAAACCATGGGAACGAGTACAATATGAAAACCCAAGCAGACAGGCCTCTCTTCCGTAGGGTTACGTGGAGAGGATGATTGTGTGAACACCACTGTTGCGCCATCAACAAGTGATGATGCTGAGTCATGGTCCAAAATGAAAACATCACAATAGGATTCTGAGGTGAGCTGTGACTCCATTCCACCAGCTCTCCAGTCCGGCCTCTCTCATGGAAACAGTGGGTGATCTCATTATCCGTGTAAATGTCTCATCCTCTCTTTAATCTTACTAACCTCTTGGATTCACTGAAGACAATGAATTCAACAAGTTATTTATATGATGTATGTTAAAAATAATTCCTTTAAACAATTTAAAATTTGTTGCCTTTCAATTCGATTGAATGCCCCCTCGTTTTTGTATTACAAGCATAGAGAAATAGACGTGCCCAATCTGCCATCTTTATACCATTCATTCTTTTATGCACCTCTATGACATATTTTCTCTGAACTAAGAAGTCCCTCTTCAGTCTCTTCTCATACAGAATTTCTATGCCTCTAACCATTTTTCTATCATTTCCCCCACCTTTCCATCATTACTTTCTATCCCATTCGTACAAACCCTTAACACCTTGTTTGCTTCTTGGGCTCTTTTTCTAACAGATTGCAAGGGGACACTTTACTTTTGCAGAAGCTGTGCTGGTTTGTCCTCATATTTTTTCCCGACTAGCTGTATTATAATTCTAGTTCTAATTATTGTTTCAACCAATTTACCTTATACTGAGGTCCAGTTTACTAGCCTTAGTAGCAGGACCACTCCTAGCATTTTTTTTTTATTTAGTCACAACACTTGCTACCCACTAGTTCCTCCATATAGCAACTCACTTTCAGAGTGTGCATGTTTTCCCCCAAAATAGTTCAGAGAATTCCTCTAGCTCTCATTGTAAAATACAAAACAAACTTATTCACAGATGCTTTTATAAATATACAATCACTGACATGCCTGACACAAAAGCAGAAATCAGCTGGTCACATTATTTTATGCTTGTGTTTGTTTACATGCTGCTTTATTGTTCTATTCCAAGTCCCCTGCGCATTATTAGTTCTGCAAATGCCTCCAACTTTTCCTGCATGGCAGCCCTTGGACACTGCTTCACTGCTTGCTGAGGTTACACACCCTCAATTACAAGTAAAATAACAGGGAGGAAAGGCAGGCTACAAGTATGTCAAAATGCACAAATAAAATAAAATCTCAAAACAAGAAACAGAGGAATAACAAAAACACAAGTATAAATAAAGGCACAAAGAGAAAAGCAGGTGAGGACGTCACAGCAGAATACTGTCTTAGTTGAACATATAAATCCTTCTGTAGTAAAGCTGAAATATTACGGTGCTACTCGCCATTGTACAGCTTTTTTCTGGTAATGGGTAGATTTAGAGACTTTTGAATAAAGCAACTTTTATTTCTTCTACACTTACATAGAAGACAGTGACTCCATCCAGTCTCTGATGCCTGAGCACAGTACCATGACTGAAGCTGCAAAATTACGGATACAGTAGAATATAGGACGCTTCACTTTAGCATTCTCATGGGTTATGTCAAACCAAAATAACACAGAACACTGAAGTGTCAGTAGGTAACAGGTAAAGTGCTCCTCACATTAGTAATCTCAGGCTAGTCCTGTGAATACCATCATCCCAGAAATAACATTCAAGTCACAGTATCTTGTTCTAGTTTACTTTCCTGGTAGTGCTCCTCTGAGATGCACAGTACACAACTCCTTTCCTTCGGTGCAGACTCTGACCTGAAGTACATGACCCTCACTTACATGCTATGCTTCTCTAATTTTTATCAGACAAAGTTAGAGATGGAAAAGCCCTATTACACCTTCCAGTCCACCTCCCAGTGCAGGACTGTTCTGGACAAGATGGATTAACTAGTGCTTTGTTCAGTCTACTTGTTAATCATGCAACTTCCATCCTTCCCCTTGGATGGGATTCTACCTCCTAGCACAACTCACAGCAAATTTCCACAAACTTTTCCTTTCCATTTCCATCCCAGCCCTACTACCAAACTAAATATTTTCCTCCATGAGAAGTGAATGATTAGAATATTTGTAGAGTTCTGTCCCTGCATTAGTCATTGTTTAACCAAACAGTAATATTTTGCTCCGTTGATCTTTTCTTGTAAACTAATTTAGGTTTTTTTGCTGTTCTTTGAACTCCCTCCAATTTAGTATTTGTCTGGTAGCGAAGTGCCCAGAAATGAACTCGGCCCAGTTACATGAGAATTATACAGAGAGGGACTATAATTTGTGATAGGATGCCTTTGTGTATGCAGACCAAAGTCATATTGGCCATCTCAGTGTCCATTCATTACTGTCCCATTTACGGTGTTTTAGCCAGTTTTCAATCCAGTGACATTGTTCTTTTCCAATACAATGTATAGGTTGCAAAAAACAATATTCTTTCACCTAACATTTGAGAAACAACAAAGTTATTGCATTCAAAAGATAATTAACGACTGTTATATAAAAGAAGAGATTCTAAAATATACCTTTCCTGGATATCATTAATTCATATGGATATCAATATCACTCTCATTAAATATTGTTTACAACTGTATTAGAGCAAGCGCTTGTGAGAAAAAACAGCCATGTTTATAAATTTAAAAATAGCAAAAGCAAAGGCAGGATAATGTGACTGCTTGGGACCACGTTTTGATAGAAAATACACAATATCAGTTACTGAAATGAAAATACGAAGAACTAATCAGAAAAAAATAGTTTCCCCAACATTCAAAGAAGCTCTTCCTTGCAGTGATTTCAACTCTCGGTTAATTTTTTCCTTGAATATTTTTCATTACATTATACTTAAAAAGAACACAGCGGCTTAAAAATGAGCATGTGCAAACAGTGCCTTAAAAAACTACATGTGTCATTAAATGATCTTCACACTAGAGGAAATTGCAGAAGTTTTGTTCCTAGAGTACACAGGAATCCAATTCATCTTAATTCCCTTGTATATCACATAGGGTTTCCCCTCTCTCATAATCCATCTTTGCCTCCTACTTGGCAGTGAAGTCATGATGCTGAATTTGGGGCTCTACAATTATTAAATAGCAACAGATTGTTTAAACAATCAGAGGACTGGGAGTACACTATAGAAACTGAGCAGGAAAAAAGTACTGAGTGGGAGAAAGTTCCTTGTAAATGTCCAAACAGTAACTCCAAACAAGAGCATGCAGATTGTTAGCAAAATAAAGTGCTTTTGTTTAGATGATCTCTTTATTCACATTTTCCCCACAGTTGGATTGCTCTCTTTAATGAAGGGTTTTGCACACATGTAGTACAAACAGTGATAACCTCTTTTCACTGCTCTTTCCATAAATGGACAAAGTCTCCGTAACACAGTCAAAGGAGCCCAGACCCCTAGAAGAATCTGGTGTAAAGGGAAGGACACACACCATATTCAATGCATACATTAAAAATGTATATTTGAAAAAACAAAACGATCAAAAAGGTGGCTGTGTAGGCAGTCAATTGGTAGGGGAGCAATTAGAGGGAGTTTGCAACAACTATTTACTGTTCTATTCAATTTCTTAAAAAACAACTCACCATGGCAACAGCAATACCATGTTGTACATAAAGTAGGTGTGAGATGCAGAGCCTGTTTAGGAAGAATCATGCACCCGTATGTAACATGCACATTTTGGTATACTCACAAACATATTCCAACAGACTGCTGCACTTTTGGCTCATTTGTTATTTGACACTTTGCTCTGTGCTACATAATCTATTTTTTTCTTTTCATATTTTTGTCCTCCATAGATCTAATGGCTATGGATTAGTAGATATTGATGGCAAGAAAAGATTTTGAACAAGGGACAGCTATAGAATCACTAATATTTTGGTCCTGTTTCATGCCATCATATTGCTGCTTTAACACCTTCTCGAACAAAAATACATTAATTTCTATGTACTATTACTTCTTGTGTTATGGTATCACCTAGACATGAACCAGCACCTAACTGTGTGAAATGCTGTACAAACACACAAAACAAAAATGTAATCCACCCTCCTAGTACTGTCCCTTTAAAACTCCCTCCTTTCTTGTATGAGATTTACTTCTCTGAAGGGTGATTTCCATTGAACAACACTGAGTTCCTGTAAAACAGAGAGGCTGTTTCTTCCAGAAGAAATTTTTAAGGGCCAAAACTAACTGCAGAATCACTGAGTGGTGCAATGGCTTCACAAACACCACATTCGATCTTGACATACTACTCCAGTTTCCTACTGTTGCCCAATATGAAACCAGCTGGGATATAAAAGACTTATGGAGTAAATTTATAGTTTTCTGACTACATAATACAGTCTCAGTAAATCAGATTTAATTGACCAAGTCATCTCAACTGTCCATACTACATACATCCTAACATTACAGGACATTTTCTCAGTTTTATTCACAAGAACTAAAATGTATAACTAAAATCAGTTGGACCATGCTAATGAAACTGAAAGATAATAATCAAGATATTTTCAAAACCACACACGTTCATAACAGGTTTTAATAATGACTCCTTCTGAGAGGAAACTTCCTGATAAAAACTATACAATTTCTACACTAGGAACTGCATTGGAGATATACATGCTTCACCAGGAAGCCAACCTGTAACACACTGAATACAGACAACAAGAATCTACATCATCAATCCCTGCTCACATCTGCAAATGTAACCCTCATGAAAATGAGATGTGCCAGCAAATGAAAAGGAAGATTGTGTGCTAACCTCCACAGGACTATAGCTGAAACCCGGGCCACAGTGAGAGCCCTCAGCAAGCCCAAGGATCCATGGGAGGGGAGGTGGTCTACATCTATCCATTCTATGCCCCATACCAACTCTGCAGGGAATCTGGATGAACATTCTACTACCATACGGATCTGTATTAAGTGCCCAATGGATCTCTACATCTGCTGTGGAATCCCCTTTAATGGGACTTCTCAGAGACAGCCACAGACAGCAGAAGGGGAAATCCTGTCCAAAAGCTGCAGAGGGAATGGGAGCCCCTTCTGCCAGGGTGGAAGTGCTTAGAACCTCACAGATCCAAGGTTCTAGGGCTGAAACCACTATGGGGGAAGTTGGTGGAAACACCTCAGAGCTCTCCTCTTCCCTACTCCATCTGTAGAAGATGTGCAATTTTCTGTGGAAGAGTGCAATCTAAAGAAGTTAACAAAATATGACTTTAACTGACCAGCTTGTAAACTGTTAAAGGGTAAAGAGTAATACCACCCCACCCCCCACAAAGTAGTAATCTTAACCAGCACACATACTGCACCAGAGCAACCACACTGCTTTTACTGCATGTGGCTACAGCATCCTACTCAAAAGAAAACTCATCCACGGGTTTGCATAAGGAGAAAGCTTATCAAGATGAATCACTTGTTAAACAAGTAGTCTGGGGTAGTGGAGGCCTATGACAAGCCATTTGGGGTAGTCTAGAACAGACTTCTCTGTCCAGGAGAAACTTACCAATTCAATGGCTATGCCACATTTTATTACTATCACAATTTATAATAATGACTATGAGACTTAAGATTCTGTAGTAAGAGTCTGCTGACAACAACAAAAAATGGTCGGCTTTTTAAGTTACAATATTTAATTTTTGAAAGCAGCTTTGATGGATTTTAATTGATAAAGGTTTCTTCTCTACTTAAAAATCAAATCCTACATCGAGTTGAAGGTATCTGAAGCGCTTGATTTGAAAGACAGAACCAAGTTCCAAGGTCAATGTTCAGAATAGATTTACTTGGAAGCATTTAACTGTATGGAGCATGCACATACAACATCCGGTCAGTGCAGCACAATCAACACAAGGTGTCAGTACCATGAAATGGATCTTTTAATCTAGAAGCCCAGGTTCTGAAGCAGAATTCACAGCCAAGGGACTGAAACAAGACTGCTGTCATGCACATCAATTAGCAGAAACACCTTTATCAATAAATACAGGATGAAGGGATAAGCTTACAAACCGATAGCAATGGTTTTTCAGAGAAAGTAAATGGTGGAAGGTACAATAATGGAAATCCCTTCAGTTTGTTTTATATTCATCATGGGAGTATTACATTCCACTTTCTCTTTTATATTTCCTTACACTGATATACTACTACAGGGATCAGCAACCTTTGGCACGCAGCTCACCAGTGAAAGCACCCTGGTGGGCCGGGGCGGTTTGTTTACCTGCCGTGTCCACAGGTTCGGCCGATTGCAACTCCCACTGGCCGCGGTTCGCCGCTCCAGGCCAATGGGGGCTGCGGGAAGCAGTGCAGGCCGAGGGATGATATCTCCCATCTCCTCTTATTTAGAATCCCGCTCTAAGCCAACATTCCCCAACTAGTACAATAAAGATAAGAAGAAAGAAATAACTGCTCTTTGTGCAAAGAAAAGTAAATGGAAAAGAGGACCAAATTCAGCAAGTACAGCAATTAAAGAATGCAAGACAACAGAGGAGCTGACTGCATTGCAACGGGAGATGTGGCATGGAAGATATATTTTCATGTGTCAATTCTTAAATGCATAGCTGATGTAAATACAGTAAGTAGCTCACATTTGGAACTTATTGTTGAGATCCAATTGGATCCTTGCTCCTAACTCAGTAATTTCTAGTGGATAGACAAAGATATTTCCCATGATATGAGGTATACGGTCTCTCCTCCTCCTTTCCCTCTACATGCACACATATACTACATAAGTCAGTTATAGTATATTATCAGTCTTCAAATTACTTTATATTAATAGGTTATGGCTATTTGGGGTTGTTTATATATTTTCTATTTTTGTAAATCTAATAATTTTCATAGCAAATTTTGAAGTATTAGAGTTACAATAATGACTCTGACATTCAGTGCACCTGGCAAATAATATTTGCCCACTATCTTTAAGAAATGCAGTGGGTGGGTTAAAAATAAACCTGAACATTCAGTCCTCCTTGTCAGGCTTAGTAAATTACCAATTAACTTCATCATGGAAAGTGCATGATGTGTGTGGAAGTAGAAAGGTACATTTGCTTCTGTCCACTGAGATTCGGTATTTAGTTTTAGCTGGATGTATCTGGATATGATTTAAGCTAAATTCGATCCAAATCAATTCAGAACTGTTAAGTCATTCATAAATGAACCAGTTACACAACAAGTTATTGTTCATTCTGATAAACCAGTATAATGTAAAATAAATCAACAATGAGGACAGAAAGGAAACTAATTAAGATTTCATTAAGACATTTACTTGTTATAACCAAATTATTGTCAGTGTGATATCTATTTACTATTATTTAACTTGAAATATCTAGGTTATACAGAAAACCTGTGATAAACTCTTGTATCATTTAAAATTACCAGCAATCTTGTACAGGATCAGAACCACTGTAGGGATACAAGTAACTATCTATGCCAGTTATATTTTTATTAATTATTATCTTAAAATTTCAGTAATATTGTTCCCTATTAATTTTATTGCTGCTGTTTTCTTTGCAAAACATTCTCCAATATGTTTTGAATGGAACAGAAAACATCAATTGGCTCTTTAAAACAACACACACACACACATATCCCCTATCACTTTAATACCTATTGTTTGATGCCGACACAGATCTGGGAAGAATATAGTAGCTTCACTGATGCTGCAGAGCCAGCAGTGACAACACAAAACAGTTTTGATTTGTACGGGGCCTACAAAAATAGGGTCACAAAGAATTAATGCAATGCAGTGCCAGAGTTAAAAGCAGATTACAAATCCAGAGGTCCCTCTCAATAAGATGACGACAATGTTATGGAAGGGCAATATTTGGCTCAAACTCTTTTTCATTTTGTTTGACTATAAAATATATAATCTGTATAGTCCTGCTGAGTAACCAGGGGTGCCTCAATACGCAGGACAGAGGTCTGAATGAAGTAATGACAACACTCTGATCTAGTTAGAACGACGAAGACTATGCAGTAGGGCAGAATGCTAAAGGACTTGATTAGACCTTATTAAGAAAACAATGTGAGCCAATGAGGAGATGTAATATAGTCCTCACCGAGGATAGTAGAATAACTATATTAGTCATTTCACACCCCCATAGAGGGTGTCTGAAAGTAGAGGGGCAACATGCCATACGCTGGCAGATATTAAAACACATACAGATGTCACAACAGACCCACTGAGCTGAAGAGAGTTGCCTTCTTACCAGAACTGGATATAGGGTCCTCACAATCCTCTTAAAATGGAGGATTAAACAGATTTTGTAAATAAGAGAAAAGCAACACAGTAATGAACGCAAAAAACACTTTGCAAAGAATGTGAAGTTCAACACCCTGACAAAAGGATTACTAAATCTCTGGTGAACTAGGCCAACTCCTTAAAAAAATAGCAAACCAAGACCCATACTTTTCTCAGTGCATATTAGAGAGCATCACTCCAGTCAGAGTTCTCAAACACCATGTCAGAAGAAAAAGGGTCTATTTAAGAGTTTATGTCATAGTTCATATACCTATCATATCAAGTATACAGAGTGTCATTTAGAGAAACGACAAGTTTTATATATATGGTTGCATATGATAATAGCAAACTCAGAAGGAAATTCTAGAAAGGACACTAAACTTAGAATGGGTCCTTCAGAATTAGATTTCAGCGTCTAAATAGGATTGGAAAATTAAGTCTTTTTTCCCAGTTTATCTATGAAAGGTATAAGATACCACATGAGAAAAAAGGTCCAGAGGAAGTTTAAACTCATGTTACACTAATGTCAATGAAATATTACTGATCAGAACCAAGATGTGAAAGGAGAAATATTTGCCCAGATTACTAATGTGGCCTAGTAAACAAAATACAGGTAAACAAGATCCTCTATCTACCCTTCTATCAAATAGAAAATATTCTAGTCCGCGGGTATGATTCTAATGGAAGAATTCAGGAAATACAAATGTGGACAAAAGAGAGGTAGCACAGGTATCTTTTCATGTAAGCTCATCAGCTACTGCCACCATCCTACAGGGGTAAAGTCTTTGGAACATGGCAGACACTGACTTGTGCTGGGATTAACCCCAAGGCAGACAGCAAAGAATTGAAAATCCATACCTGCCCCAATGGAAACAAAAGAGATAGCAATGCCAGTCCTTTGAGAAGATGGCATGTCAAACTCAGTAGACAAGTCAGATATTCAGATAAAGTGACATGCCTCTAACGTGCAAGCACTCACCTGTAGTTTAAAGTAGGCTGTTCTGCAAGACACAATTTTTTAACCTATACATTCTATTATACTGTGCCCTAAATATTACTCCTTTTCATGGAATTTGTCTAGTACGCTGATCTCTATCATAGGTGTTATTACATTTGTTTCTTAATAAGAGAATATGAATATTAACTATGTAGGAGAAAGAAAAGTGAGGAAATGCTAGCTCTAACCACTAGGTGTCACTCCAGGAAAGAGCATAGTTAACATTTTTGATGAGACAAACTTGAAAGTCTTGACTCTGTCTTTCTCTACAATTACCAACATGTATGTAGCTATAAATATTTAACAAAATATTATATTTATTTCTTTTGAGGATGACCCAATTTTCGGGCTTTAGTATTTGAAAGATGATCATGAATTCATCTCCTCTTAAAAGATGTAAAGAATTAATAATCACAAAAATTCAACATAATCATTCAGGTTAACAATAGGAGGCATCTGTGATGTCAGAAAGGTAGATGTCTTTTAAAACTGTAGGTAATATATCTAAGGGTAAAATCTTACCTCAATAAAGATAAATACGTTGCCTCTTTATGTACTTTATTTAACAGAGAAGCGGAGAACAGTATATACACCATATGTGACAAATTCTTCCATGTTTTAAGATTTGACATTGAACTGTTACAGAAAAACTCAGTGGGCAGTGAATGCATCAGTAATTTTACTACATTAGTCTTTGTGCTTAAATGTAGTGTTGTAGATTCTACAATCTAGAAATACTTCCTAATTCAAAAGCTCTAGATTACTAAAGACAGTGGATAGCTTAACATCACAACTAACTGCTGGTCAAAGTATTGTCTTATATGTCTAGTATGTAACCTCATAACCTTTAGGATGAGAGGCTCCATGTAATAAAAGATAAGATAACATTAGAGCTGGTTGGGAATTTTCCCCCCAACAAATGCTGTGTGTCGACACTGAAATGTTTTGCAGAAAAATTTAATTGGAAGGGGTTCTCAGGTACAAGATGGAATTTCTGAAGGGGGAGGGGTGGAGAGAGAGAGAGAGAGAGAGTGTGTGTGAGAGAGAGAGAGAGAGAGACACACACACACACACAAGAAAAGCTAGTAGTTCAATAGTTAGGGATGTGTAAGACCCAGGTTCCAGCCCCTGCTTCAAATCAGGCAAACTAGGGATTTGAATTTGGGTCTCCAACATCCCTAAACACTGGTGGCTATTGTCAGTCTCTCTCTCTCTCCCCTCTGGAATTGTTCCACTTTGTATACATACTTTAAATAGTCATTGGGCCAAAGAGAGAAAGAGAGTGACTGAGTCAGAATCAGGCAGAACAGGGACTTGAACCTAGGTCTTCTGCATCCTAAATGAGGTGCCCTAATCTCTGAGCTATTAGCTATTCCGGGATGGGTCTCTTGTCCTTTTCCGTGAAAATTTTTGAAAGGTCTCATTTTCATTCCGAGGTGTATCAAAAACAAATTTCAACCGTCCCCCCCAATTTTTTTTATTATTATTATTTCTTTTGCAAAACGGAAGTCTTATTTTCTAGTCAGCCCGAATTAACACGTTTCCTAAATATATCAAGTGTTTGGGAGTCCATCTTTTGACAAATTTTGGGCCACAAAGAAAAAATAAAAAAGTAATGATCTAGCAGCATGATCCCACTTTGCTTGCCCCCAAAAGTCTGTACACACCACATGCGCTAGTTTACGTCAGTAAACCGTCTTATAAAATTAGCACTCCCCAAAATTAAGAGCAGCGCTTTCCTGGCAATTATTTTCCTATTTAGCACTCATTGTTCACTGTATACTGTGATTCTGTAAGAGGTGGGATCTCCACAGATCACGTCCAATATTGCCTAGGTGCACGTTTATACTGACATGCTGAAGAGTGCAATAATGTTAGAAAAGACAGTATCAAAGGCAGACCAGGTTGAAATATCTGAAAATATTACTCGTCCTCTTAGAAGGCCTTTGCCTAAAGCTGCTTCTTCCATTTGTTTTTCAATTCATTTCAAAACACCCAGAACAATTTAATTTGACCCTGTTAAATTCAGTGACATAGTTTTGAAAGTTAACTATAGCAAATGTGAATTAAAACTAAAACCTTCATCATTTGGAAAATGTTGCCATGAAGAGCTTTTTCAGTTGTAGGGTTCTTCCAGTCCACAAACCTCTGTTGGACTCCTGCCAAACCAGAATGAGATTCAGCAGCTGAAGATGTCTCAGCAGTGCAGCACAAGAAAGTGAGCTTCTGCCTTGACCAGACCTGTTCAATCCTCCATCATGAGGGAACATTTCTCCTCACGCTGAATACTGTTTGACCACATGGATGATATCTGAGTGAATGAAATAGGCTGAGAGGTGACCAAGATGTTGACAAAGGAGAATTTCCTAAAGCTGACTGGCAACTCTCCTGCATCCCCTTGCTTGTTTCTTAGGCCTGGTCCACACTAACCCCCCACTTCGGACTAAGGTACGCAAATTCAGCTACGTTAATAACGTAGCTGAATTTGAAATACCTTAGTCCGAACTTACCGCGGGTCCAGACGCGGCAGGGAGGCTCCCCCGTCGATGCCGCGTACTCCTCTCGCCGAGCTGGAGTACCAGCGTCGACGGCGAGCACTTCCGGGATCGATTTATCGCGTCTAGACCAGACGCGATAAATCTATCCCAGAACATCGATTGCCTGCCGCCGGACCCGGAGGTAAGTGTAGACGTACCCTTACTTATGCTTGTGCTCTTATAAACAGAGATTTGGCCCATAATGGTTCAAGCTGAGGTGTCAATCTATTCACAGTTTGACTGTATGGGTGATCAGTCTGGAACTATGTTCTGCACTCTGACATTCACTATGCATCAGACAAAATTTAAAGTTTTTCCCCAATAGAATTTGAACTAATTCCCAATGCACTGCACCCTTCAAAACCATCCCTCTACACTGAAGTAGATAAGTTATCAGTATTTTACAGAAGAAACCCTGAGGTATTCATGGATTGTATGATTGGGCCAAGAGTATGCAGGAAGTCCTTGGCGGAACTGGTAACAGAATCCAGGTCACCTGACTCCTAGACCTATGCTTTAATTACCAGTCCATTAAGACAGTTTGAAAAGTGTGGGGTCTGAACATAGCATTCTAGCCAACTCCATCGAGGTGGTTCTAGTATACAAAGCTGCTCTGTTTTCATAGAGCATCGTTGTTACAGCATCAAAAATGTTATATTGTTATGAGATCACGCATATAAGGACTTAGAAATTGCTGTTCCTTCATATTCCCTGATCTTTGAGATCAGACTAAGAATCTCCTATAAAATAGGGTTTTTAAGACAGATTTGTACAATGGGACTTTTCAATTATGTTTAGAGTTTCTGTTTGTGGGAATAATGTGCAAACCAAATGAGGCTTTTTACTTGTTCAGATTAGCTCTCCCTAAAAGGGGGAATTGTAGATTCAAAGGTGTGTGTCATCATCAACCAATTTTGATATCTCATCTGTAATGTTCAGCCTTCAAAATACCAGATGTTATTCCCAGTAAAGCAATTTAAAATTTTATTCTTCTTCATAAAAACCCCAACCTTAACTAGTTAATCCCTCACACATATCCAAGCAGCACGCACACCAATACTCCTAGAGTTGCCTGGCAACTAGTGGGAGGAGTGTCAGAGAGCAAGAAAGGCCTAAACGAATGAGGGGAAGTCGGTGTCTGCTTGACATGGATAAAGGAGGCTTACAGCCAGGCTGCCTTGCTGCTTTCACTTTTGTTAATTATATGGATGGGAATTAAAGTAGCTCCTGTTAGTTCATATTTGGTACTTTAAAAGCATAACATTCACACTTGATACTTTTGTGAGCCATACACAGATAGATCAAATGCATTATATTTATACACATATAAATGCATGCATATATCCTTGCTATCAGAATAGGAGCAACTGACTCAGCTCTGCTGAATTCAATAGTGTTATTTTTGAACAGTGAATATGTCTGAGTGGAATGATGCTCATTCATTGAAGATGTTGGATAGGACCATTTAAAAATCTGATCAAACTATTTCCTTCCCTCCAGCTTTATGAAATCCACAAATAATTCATAGTATGCAAAATATTAAGTGCAGTAATGAAGGGGACAGGGAAAATATAAGGAAATCAAAAAACAACATCTGTAGCCCAAATTCTGTCTTTTGTTCTAAAACAGTGTGTGTGAAATGTGTTTACATGCCTGCATACCAGAATCCTGTATTCATCCCTAAAGACAGAATGCAGAAGACAGCACCCTTTCTTGAGTCATCACTAACCCATCCATCCCCCATTACTCCAACTCAGCCTCTCCCTATATTATTCCTGCTCCTCACTGCAGCCACCAATTCTCCATTCTGATCCTTGAATGCTCAAGGAAAAACAATCATGGATGAAAGCATTACGGCAAAAGGTACATTCTCCACTCAGTGGGGATTTTCTTGTGCACCTCCCATTAGTCTAATCTGCAGTGGCCTTAATGAGTGCCTGAACATCGGGTTAAAAATATCCCCACATTTTGCTTTAATTTACCTTTGTGGTAGTCTCCTCTGTTTTGAGGAAGGGAACAGGACTCTCACTAAGACTGTTAGAGATATTCTACAGATCATTAAGCTATTAGCCCCTTCCATCCTCTATATGCCTTCTGGCTCAAACCTTGTGCATTATAGCTAACTTGTTCATAATATCATCTACACAGTCTCTATCTGTCATAGGCCAACAGGACTACAAAAATATTCTGTGTCCTCAGGGGAGGCCAATCACCATGACAAGAGCTTCATAAAACCCTTACATGGGAATAGAGGTATTGCCAGACTGGATCAGAACTGAGGTCAATCTAGTCCAGTAAAGTGTCTCTGACTGTAGTCATTGCCAAATGCTTCAGAAGACAGTACAAGAACTCCACAGTAGGTAGATGTGGGATAATCAGCCCTCACATAGGTCTCCTCCTGGTCTATAATAGTTAGACATTGGCTTAATCCCTGAAGTATTAGGATTATTATCCCTTCAAAACTTTTTTGTTATTAAATATAACGACTCTGGCTATTGTCGCTATCCATATAAATATCAAATCTCCTTTTGAATTTTGCTAAATTCTTGCTCTCAATGCCTTCCTATGGCACTGAGTTCCACAGTATAAGTATATGTGGTGTGAAAAAGTATTTCTTTTTATTTGTTTTAAATTTTCCACCTTTTAAATTTCAATGAATATCCCCTTATTTTTGTGTTAGGAGACAGGGTGAACAGAGGTTCCTAATCTACCTTTTCCACACCATTTATTATTTGACATACTTCTATCGTGTCCCCTCTGAATCATCTCCTTTCTAAAGTAAATAATCCTAATTCTTTTCAATCTCTCTTTATACAAGAGTTCTTCCAGGCCCTTTATCTCTCATTCCTCTTTGGTGAACCCTTCTATTTCTACAATCTCCTTTCTGAGATTCAGTAACCAATATCACATGCAGCATTCCAGCTGAGTTTGCAATATTGATTTACATAAAAGCCTTATAATTAGGGCTCTCAATTAATTGGAGTTAACTCATGCGATTAACACAAAAAATTAATTGTGATTAAAAAAATTAACCATGATTAATCACAATTTTAATCGCACTGTTAAACAATAGAATATCAATTGAATGTATTCAATATTTTTGGATGTTTTTCTACATTTTTAAATATGTTGATTTAAATTACAACACAGAATACAAAGTGCACAGTGCTCACTTTATTATTTTTATTACAAATATTTGCACTGTAAAAATGATAAACAAAAGAAATAGTATTTTTCAATTCACCTCACACAAGTACTGTAGTGCAAGCTCTTTATCGTGAAAGTGCAACTTACAAAGGTAGATTTTTTTTGTTACATAACTGAACTCAAAAACAAAACAATGTAAAACTTTAGAGCCTACAAGTCCACTCAGTCCTACTTCTTGTTCAGCCAATTGCTCAGACAAACAAGTTTGTTTACATTTGCAGGAGATAATGCTGCCCTCTTCTTGTTCACAATGTCACCTGAAAGGGAGAACAGGCATTCGGATGGCACTTTTGTAGCTGGCGTCACAAGATATTTACATGCCAGATGCGCTAAAGACATGCTTCCATGCTGATGATGCTCGTTTAAAAAAAAAGTGTTAATTACTTAGTGACTGAACTCCTGGGGGGAGACCTGTATGTCTCCTGCTCTGTTTTACCTGCATTCTGCCATATATTTCAAGTTATAGCAGTCTCGGATGATGACCCAGCACATGTTGTTCATTTTAAGAATATTGTCACTTGCAGATTTGACAAAACTCAAAGAAGGTACCAATGTGAGATGTTTAAATATAGCTACAGAACTCAACCCAAGGTTTAAGAATCTGAAGTGCCTTCCAAAATCTGAGAGGGACGAGGTGTGGGCATGCTTTTAAAAGTCTTAAAAGAGCAACACTCTAATGTAGAAACTACAGAACCCGAACCACCAAAAAAGAAAATCAACCTTCTGCAAGGGGCATCTGACTCAGATGATGAAAATGAACATGCTTTGGATCATTATCGAGCAGAACCTGTCATCAGCGTGGATTCATGTCCTCTGGAATGGTGGTTGCAGCATGAAGGGACAGATGAATCTTTAGCGCATCTGGCTTGTAAATATCTGGTGACACTGGCTACAACAGTGCCATGCTAATGCCTGTTCTCCCTTTCAGGTGACATTGTGAACAAGAAGCGGGCAGCATTATCTCCTGCAAATGTAAACAAACTTGCTTGTCTGAGTGATTGGCTGAACAAGAAGTAAGACTGAGTGGACTTGTTTTGTTTTTGAATGCAGTTTTTTTTTTTTTTACATAATTCTACGTTTGTAAGTTCAACTTTCATGATAAAGAGACTGCACTACAGTATTTGTATTAGGTGAATTGAAAAATATTTCTTTTGTTTTTTACAATGCAAATATTTGTAATAAAAAATAAAGTGAACACTGAACACTTTTTATTGTGTTGTAATTGAAATCAATATATTTGAAAATGTAGAAAACATCCAAAAGTATTTAAATAAAGGGTATTCTATTATTAACAGTGCGATTAATCACAATTAATTTTTTTAATCGCTTGACAGCTCTGATAGTATCCTTAGTATTATTCACCACTCCATTCCTTTTGCATACAAACAGCTTTTGGACAATTTCCAACACGGCTACACATCTGCATTTGTGTTAACATATTGATGTCCTACTTACGGGTTCAATTTTCAGTGCATTTCTGTAGCTCCCAAAGAAAGAGGCCTGGGCTTTTAGGAATGCTCTTGCCACACCATCCCCAGTTGTTGTGGAGACTTTCTTTAATCTGTTCTTGAGTGCAGAAACCTGTAAGTACACAACAGTTCTAGATCATCCTCATAGCATAAACAAATAACTTACTGAACTGGGAACTAGCCAAAGAAGTTTCACAAAGTGTCCCAGCATCCGCTGCACTTGTGAGGAAGAATGACACCAAGTACAACCCTGGAGTTTTCCATTTTCAGCTACTTCTTTTGGCCCACTAGCAGATGATTACATTCTGCTTGGAAGCCTGCAGGCAGGACTGCAGGAAGATAAGGACATGTTTTTTAAAGCCTGCCTTATTTTCATCTATTGTTAAATGTTTAAAGCTATAAGGATTTTGGTGTTCTTTCGAGGCAGTCTGTACAGTTGCACATATTCCCCCTCAGGACCCACCAATGAACTTCATTCCCTTAGTTTCAGCATATAAGAACAGCCATACTGGTTCAGACCAATGGCCCATTGAGACCAGTATCCTGTCTCTGACAGCAGCCAGTGACAGATGCTTCAGAGGGAATCAACAGAAAAGGGAAACTTATCAGGTGATTCATCCTGTCGCCCAGTCCCTGCCTCTGGCAGCTGTAGGTTTAGGGACATCTTGAGCATTGAGTTGCATCCTTGTGCACCTTGGCTAATAGCCATTAATGGACCTATTCTCCATGAATTTGTCTCATTCTTTTTTGAACCCACTTGTACTTTGGCCTTCACAACATCCCATGGCAACAAGTTCCAAATGTTGACTGTGCATTGTGTGAAGAAATACTTCTTTTGTTCAGTTTTAAAATCGCTGCCTGTTAATGTCACTGGGTGACCCTAGTTCTTGTGTTCTGGGAAGGGATAAACACTTCCCTATTAACTTTCTCCATATCATTCTTGATTTTAAAGAATTCAGCTAATGGGTGATATGCTAATCTCTTTTCTAAGCTGAACATTCCCACCCCGTCTTTTTAATCTCTCCTCATATGGAAGCTGTTCCATACCCCCAATCATTTTGGTTGTCCTTCTCTGCACCTTTTCAAATTCTAATATATCTTTTTCAAGATGAGATGACCAGAACTGCATGCAATTTTCAAGGTGTGGGTGTACCATGGATTTGTATAGTGGCATTATGATATATTCTGGTTTATTATCTATCCCTTTCCTAATGGTTCCTAACATTTGGTAAGCCTTTTTGACTGCTGCTGCAAATTGAGCGGATGTTTTCAGAGAACTATCTATGATGACTCCAACATCTCTTTCTTGAGTGGTAGCCGCTAATTTAGATCTCATCATTCTGTATGTCTACCTGGGATCATTTTTTCCCATGTACGTTATTTTGCACTTTTCAACACTGAATTTAATCTGCCATTTTGTCACTCAATCTAGAGAGATCCCGTTGTAATTCTTTGTAGCCAGCTTTGGACTGAACTATCTTGTGTAATTTTGTATCATCTGCAAACTTTGACACCTCTCTGCTCACCCCTTTTTCCAGATCATTTATGAATATGTTGAACAGCACTCGTCCTAGTACAGATCCTAGTACACATCTACTATTTACCTTTCTCCGTTGTGAAAACTGACGATTTATTTCTACCCTTTGTTTCCTATCTTTTAACCAGTTACTGATTCATGACAAGACCTTTCCCCTTATCCCATGGCTGCTTAGTTTGCTTAAGAGCCCTTGATGAGGGACCTTGTCAAAGGCTTTCTGAAAGTCCAAGTACACTATACCAACTGAATCACCCTGGTCCACATGCTTGTTGATTCCTTCAAAGAATTCTAATAGATTGGTGAGGCACGATTTCCCTTTACAAACGCTGTGTTGACTCTTCCCCGACACAATGTTTTTATCTATGTGTCTGATAATTTTGTTTTTTTACTAACCAATCTGCTGGGACTGAAGTTAGCCTTACCATCCTGTAATTGCCAGATCACCTCTGAAGCCATTTTTAAAATAGATGTTACATTAGCTACCCTCCAGTCATCTTGTACAGAAGCTGATGTAAGCAACACATTACATACCACAGTCAATAATTCCGGAATTTCATATTTGAGTTCCTTCAGAACTTTTGAATGAATATCATATGGTCCTGGTGATGTACTACTGTTTAATTTATCACTTTACTCCAAAACCTCCTCCCTATTAACATCTCAATCTGAGAAAGCTCCTTAGGATTTGTCATCTAAAACGAATGGCTTAGGTGTGGGGATCTCCCCAATATCCTCTGCAGCGATCAATGCAAATAATTCATTTAGCTTCTCCACAATGGCCTTATCTTCCATGAGTACTCCCTTAGCAATTTGATCGTCCAGTGACCCCACTGACTGGTGGCAGGAAGCCTACATGGTGGATCTGCACAGGAGCCATGGATCTTGGAAGCCTGGAAGGCTCCCCAGAAGCCTGCCAGCTCCGGACAAGGTTCTATTGGAACCCTGCTTGTGATTTGATAAAAATCTGTGGAACCTGAAGTGTTTTTGCAAAACATTTGGGGTTCCACAAATTGGCATTTTTTGATGAAACTGTTTCTTGGGAAAATCTTCCCCCCCTCCAACCAACTCTAGTTTTTACTCTACCATTTCAACCCTACGGAAGTTAAAATGCTGATGTATGAGGCAAACGTGCACAGGTGATATTTAGCTACAATTAAAGTCAGATTAAGGGAGCAGGATACCCTGAGATGAGAAAGAATTAAGGATTTGTAAACGTCAGGTACAATGTTTGATGAGACACTACACAAGATACATCATCCCTGTTATTTTGGCCAGACCTGATTACAGTACATATCGTAGTTTATATGCTCTTTTTATTCAATATAGGATTGTCAACATGGTCCCTTTGCCTGCCTAGAGTAATTCTATAAAAACAAGTATAGAAAAACATTTGAGGAAGTTCATTAGTTCGTTAGTGCAGGAACAAGAAATCATAAGCAGGCCCAAAGATCTGTGTTTTCTCTCTGGAGTTTAAGTATCAGACTAGTAAAGATTTTTTTCCTTTTGTGAATGGTTTAATACGAATGCCTGCCATATAAATGAAATTCCACAAATATTTTATAAGTGGTTTATAAACATTTTCGGATAGATATGTAGCTTTACATAAGTTTATTCTAAAAAAAGCTAAAATATGTAGAGAATAAATTCTGCATGCATGTAGAATGCCTACCACAATAGGTTCCCAATCCTGCTATCAAGACTGAGTCACCACACTCATATCCCTTAATGTATTTTAAAAGCTTGAACTGAAATTCTAAATGAAATGTTTTTATTCAAGTAAAAAGAAAACCTATAAAAATGACAAAAGCATCTCCCAATGACAATGGTGACATTTCCATCCTTTGAAATGGTCGATATCAACTGAGGCTCTTTTCTTCCTGCTTCTCAAAGGCTCTACACCACCTGTGCGTCAGATTATTCCTCACTTAACCTTCACTGCCCTTTCTCTTTCATACTGGAGGTGTTTAATTACCTCAGATTCACAAAGCTGCACTTCAGGTGAACATAGTCCTAATGGTCTCATTACCATTTACACAAAGAAATACTCACTGATAGTAACTAAGCAAATATCAACTGTATATCCTCTTACACAGGCAAATTTAAAAACTATCGAAGCATTCAGGTTACCCGACTATTCTTTGGTCTTCTCCCCATAGTCCATGGGCTGCAGTTTTGAAGGATTACCCATTACCATTTCCTGTACTTCAAAATTTCTCATATATAAATAGGTTGTGACTTAGTTTGATGTCTTTCCTTTTTAGTGCTTGCAGCTCAATAACTTCTGAAGTAAGGGTGTATATTTACATACTATTGTTACTGACAGCATTTTTGCTTCTCAAACACAAGCAGAGAAATAAGATTAAAAAAACCTCTTCACACATTAATGTTTAACTTGCTGTGTCTGAGCTGCAATGACTGCAACCAAATCATTAACAAATAGTTTCATCAGCAGCCATTTTTGGTGTTGAAGACGCTGGGACAGGAGAAGTTCACTCTTTGGGCTTGTCTTCACCACAGAGCTAAATAGGTGCTGCTGCAAACGATGCAGTGGCATTGATTTAGCGGGTCTAGTGGAGACCCACTCAATCGATGGTAGAGCACTCTCCCATCGATTTCTGTACGCCACCTCAACAAGAGCTGGAAGCAATGTCAGTGGCAACACGTCTCCCATCAACATAGCATAGTGTAGACCCCGCAGTAAGTAGATCTAAGCAATGTCAACTTGAATTACACTAACATAACTCAAATTGTGCAGCTTAAATCGACCAGCAGCTGTAGTGAAGACAAGCCCCCTGAAACAGATGTCACAGAAGTGAAATTGATGAAAAGACAGAAGATATAGGAGTACTAATACCACATACTCCTGAAAGAGACTCAGCTACTGCTTCCTTTGCTTTACATGACACAGAATGCCACAGCTTAAGGCAGAAAGATGTCCCACAGATGGGATGGAGGGTAGATTTCAGAGGTAAAATGGGTGTAGGAAACCAACAGTCCTCTTGATTTACAGAAGAAAATGAATGGTTGCAAGCAATTCATACTGATAAATGTAATAGAAATAGCTATATCATGTAAGCCTAAATATCAAAGCCTTCTTTTGTTTCAGCTTTAGGTGTCATCTTGAGATATGTATTGGGACAATACTGTTTGCTGCATTCTGTGCAAGAATCACTAATGAAATCTCAGCCACGAACTAATTCCTCTCCAGGTTATTTTTAGTGTTGAGATTCTCCTGCCTGCTCGAGTAGGCATGACTGGCCATCCTTTCTGAAATAGCCCGTCAGCTCACATGATATGACCTGATAGATATGATTTCCCAATTTACCTTGAAAATCTCAATGTTTCTTTCCAGGTATCAGAGCTCTGTGTCCCAGCCTCCTCCATGTCTCTGAAACTCTACCAAAGGATCTCTGTCTTAATACTTTTGCTACCAGTGTGCATTGCTGCTCAAAAGACAGGCTTTTGGCTAGGCACACTCATAGAAAAGCCAGGAACCATAAGGAAGTCTGAGGATTTTTAAGAGCACTAGAAATACAATATATGCATTGTCTCTGTGTAATCCTGTTTATTGTCTACTCAATGAGTGGGGGCTTGGCCTCATTGAACAGCTTTTCTTTAAACTTGCAATTCTGCTGTCCTATTTAAACATTCACCTTCTAATTTTTCTTTATCTTTCTCAAAATCTAAAAAGGTAATGTCTTTTTCGCTGGTACATGCTACAATATGGATTGCAGGAAATGTAACCCATACGAATACGTTTAACTTGCTTGTGTCAAATTTTTGTTCCAGATACAATTACAAAGAGAGATTTCTGTATATTTATTTTTAATGTTTTCTGAAGCACTACAGTGATCTGTCATAAGAGGACTAACATTGCTATTACAAACTATAAGATGGAGAATTAAGGAAGTGTCCAGCATTGCTTATAAATCCAAATGCTATAGTTTATGTCAATGATCCATGCATTAAAGAGCCTCTAAGCACATACTAACATGACAGACCATAACAGTTATAGGGGTCTATCATGTCCATAATCTACGGCTCATTTCCTTTAACTGAAACCATAATGTCCGTGAAAGAGCTCGCTCTCAATAGGCGAAATGTAATAACAGTTCCATCAGATTTTCAAGTCTGAACAGGATACAAAAAAGCAAAATTATTATTTTCATCTGTAACTCACCCATGTTTGAAAGGACATGTGACTGCTGTAACTTTTATTTTCTTGGCTTTTGCTTTCTATGTTAGCATAAAAATAGATTATTTTAATTTATGTCTCTCTTAAAAGATTGCACTGCAGCTACATCTTGAAGGTATCTCATCATCAACCCAGAAAATTGTTAGTGTGTTTTTTTATTAGCGTAAACTTGGGGAAAGATGCACTTGATGCTAAAGTCCAGGAATGGCAGGCAGAAGATCTAGATTCTATTCCGGGCTCTGTGACAGGCTTTTAATGTGGCCTAAAGAAAGTCATAACCTCTCTGCATCTTAGGTTCCTCATTTATGAAAGAAGTAGAATGATGACATACCTCACTGGGGTGTTGTGAGGCTTAATAAATTAGCATTTCTAAATCACTGAGATCCTCAGATAGAAGGTGTTAACTATTTACTGATAAAAACCGGCGTAAAAAAATTAATAAACCCATTCCTGTGTGGTATGTATAAGAGGAGAGTTTTGCACCTCCTTTAAAATTAAATTGAACATGGTACTACAGTGTGCTTGTTTTATGGATTCACACATTTACTCATTTCAATCAAGTCTGCCACCATAATCACTTTTTACACTTTTTAATATAAAATAATGTAGCTTAAATAACAAAGCATTAAAAATAATGTATTTAGAGAGACTGATGAGTGAACAAAAGTAAAGCTGCTCCTTTGTTTACTCTAGAATAAATTAATACATAAAACAAAGTAGACTGCATAAACTGAACTGCGATTGGTATTCTGCCTAAAGAGATGGTAATGCTTTTTCTTTTTTTGTAATAAGATGGTGACCACTCACTACGAAGATTATTTCTAGCCAAACAGCCACATATACATACAGCCTACCCTGGGAGTGTTTTTAAAGAAGATTTTTATACTTCTGGCAGTTCAGGTTTAAAGGTCAGATTGAAACTATCACCATGTTTCAAAATGCAATCTGTGCAATGCAGCATAATGAAATGGTTCAGTAAAGGTGCTAGTGGAAATTCTTTTAATTAGGTCCAAGGCTTTTCAGTTGTCAACATGAATAAAGAAACATTCTCTTGCAAACAGAAAAAAGAAAATATAAATGGAAGTTACCTTTCAAAAATGGATTTGCAATTGAGAAACAGAAGTTCGTGTTGCTATGATATCTCAAAAAACATGTTTCAGTTCCCACAAAGTGGAAAAACAAACAGTAAAGTGTAAGAGCACCTAATTGTGAAAGCTTTCTAATAAATGGGATATGAATACTATGCAAAAAATAATTTACAGACAGCCAAAAATAATCAGAAGCCAATTTCAAGTACTCATGAATACATATCACAAGTAAGATCTCCTTGGTGCAATATACAAGGCATCACAAATCAATGGCCTTAATCTAATAAACATTGCACAATGAAAGATTAAACTTTATATTTTTATTTCTTGCACTAAAGTAATTATACCTTATAATATGAAGCTCTGATGTCTACAACTAAGACTCCAATGTGACACTCTTATAATTTGAAATACTTAAAAATAAATTGATAGAGGCTGTACAAAGTATATAAAAGTAGAAAAACTGACTCCCTCAGCCATTGCTGTAACTCATAGAAAGGTATGTAGGAAACATGCCAGCAGCAAATGCAACTGGAAGATCATCACAGTTCTTAATAAACCTCCTTTCTTAATATTGACAATTTTAAAAGGGATATTGCTATTCAAAGTGCTCTCTGTCACTCTCATATCATTAGCAACATGCAGCAATATCACAAACACAAAGTTGAGCAGAGACAGACTTTAGCATTTCAAACATTTACCTACTAATGCAGACGTTTGCACCTTAATTTTCAAAGGAGCTGACCTGGGCAATTCAGGAAGTCTGATAGCTAGAAGGTACTGTCGAGTCAAGCCAGAGCAAAGCACTGACATTCTGTTAGGTGTTTAATCCAATTCTACTGGAACTATCGCAAGGTTATTCAACCTCTGTAACATGCACATTCACTGGAGAGACCTTTCACAATAGCCCATTTTCACTCAGATACCAGGACTGAAATGGTAACAAATAACTCACTCTGAACTATGGAAAGACCACAGTTTGGGCAGCAATGTCATTATTGTGAGACCCAAGTATGACTCTCAGAAAAAGTCTCCAGCAACATCACAGGACTTAAGGGATTCTTTTTTCAATGTAGCAAAAAGAGTTGTTCAGAAAAACAAGCAGACTATTAACATTTCCTATTGCATGAATAGCGTGCCAGTGAACACACCAAAGTAAATGTTACTCATCTCTGCAGAATGCAAATGGATTTAATTCACCAAAGTAAATTTTGCACATATTCAAGAGTTAATGAAGTGCTCAGTGCTCACATTACCTTGCAATACTGAAAGCATGGTTTGCCTTAACAGCTATTCATGACTGTGGAACTGTTAGCGATATTTTTAGTCCCTCAGCTAACATAGCCTGGCATAGCCTCCAACAGATCACAAATGCATCCATGTGGAGTGAGCCCAGTGGAAAGACAGACTCGCCAGAATCTCCCCCATCTTCCCCCCTCCCCCGAAGAAAGTGTGTATAATAGATCAGCTTCACAGTCTCCCTGCTGTGATGAACAACTTGATCCACTTACAGTTCCAAACACACGATGCATGAAAGAACAGACATAAATTCACTTCTTGCAAAGAAAAACAGCTGCTCTCTAGTGGTCAGATCCTAATATTAAACAGTTTAAAGGAAAGGAAAAGACCTAGAGGAGAACAATTAATTAACTAGATAACTAAAATAATGAAACAAGGAGGAATACAAATGAGGAATAAGACAGAAATACTGATTCCAAACATTAACTACACAAAGCAAAATGATTCAAGTTAAGTCTTTGTTACCAAACATATTCAACCCAGCTGTGTTTATATAGCAGTTGTGAAAAAAAAAATACCATGTACATTATTTGTGTGTCATGCCAGTTAATTGAATTTGCTAGCAGCACTTCCTCTGCAATGCTCCAAACATCCTCTAAGAGAAAATGTAGCTTTTAAACAGACCTGCAGAAAACTGAATCAAGAATTTTGAACTAATAAAACACAACTCTTTACTGTTATAAACGTGAAGTAAAAGTAAATAATGAAAGGAAGGAAGTCTCTTAAAATTTATTACATTCCAAAGCTTGAAGTTTTCGGTTTATTGGTGAAGTCTCTTCTGATGTTCTACAGTGCTCCTGCAATAGCTCTTTTAATGAAGTCCCATAAAATTTAATAATACTTGATTGTTGACAAATCATATATACATATGAGGCTCGGGATTCGCTGTATCCAGACATTTCTTACATAATTCTATGAAATTTACAAGTTTGACATTTCCAGGGTTGTGCATATTTGCATGAGTGATGACCAGCTGGCAGATTCGGATGCAAAGAGTAAAGTCAAAATGAAGAGCTATTTAATACCAAAAAGAGGCATTGAAATAACTTTAATAGACTGAAATGTTGACAAAAGCCAGGGAGCACAGAATCATACATAACTCACTGCTTCCTGCCTACCTGGCTATATACAGCGATGAAAGGAGGAGTCACATCGCAGACTACTGAGGAGTGAAGAGATATCACAGCGGCAAGCAGTGAGCATGCATGAGTTACCCAGTGCAATGAATGGGAAACTTACTTGGATTGGCTTCTGCCCTGAGGGAATAGTCACTTTCCAATGGACATGGATAGTCTCTCACCAGGCTATGGTAACTGGAAATTATTGTTCTTACAGCAAACATGATCATCCAAAGTAACTTGCATTAAGCTATAACAATGCATTTGACTTATCCCAGCAGAGAAATGGAAACACTTCAGGGATAGGGGCATCATTCTGAATGTGGCAATTCTAGAAGTTTGATATATGCCACTCTTGCTGATAACAATCCCCAATTTGCAAGGCTACTGCCTTGGAACCCCTAGGGGTGAGAACAGATGTTTTTAGTTATGCTTCCACTTCCTTTCATTTAGTGACTTTAAAGTGACTCAGGCTAGCAACATTCTGAACTTTTCTCCCCCTGAAATTTTGCTTCATGAATACAGCTAGGCAGTGACCAAAGCCATTTCTGACTCTTGGCTGTTTGGAGTTCTGTGTGAAATGGATTCTGGGGTCTTACCCACAACACAAAAGCCGACACCTCTCGTGGAACTAGTTGGCAGACAGCAGGCAGGCCTAGCACTGAACTATGCAGGGTGAATATAAATGACTTCTACCATGTCGAGTTATTCTTACCAGCAATGCTTGAAATATGCTGGTGATGAGTAAGGGTGGATGCATGGTGTTGGGAGGCTTGCATATCGGTTGACGTTCTCCAGATTCCTCCTATCTCTGTTTATTGCACTGCAATTGGAACAGCTGTGCCATGTTAGTGCAGAATATCAAAAAGATGGATATTCTGTACATCAAAATTACATGAATATTAATTATCTAGGCAAACAGCTACGATGCTCACCTCCCTGTGTGTCAGAACTCAAAACACTGCTTCTTTATAGGCCCCAAAGCCCCATAGCCAGAAGTCATGTTGTTTCAATGTTGTGGACAAATTACATATGTGTCATGTAGGTAGTTATCTATCCAATCTGGATAGCAGATCTTCACCACAGCAGCCAAGCTACAGTTATATGTTTTTATTTTGATCTGAGGATCTGGACTGGTGAGGATTAACTGAGTAAGTGATAGGCTAATACTGGGAGCGAGGGTACATGGAGGTAAGTGTTTGCTCTTCTAGTTCTTGCTGCTAAATGATTCACAGTCAAGAATCATCATTAACCAGGAAAATGCATCCAACAACTACTACAAAAATGAAATAGGGCTTCCCTTTATTAAAAATTAGTCATAGTCTAGGATCATCCTACTGAAAATTGCAGCAGAAAACAACGTTATCAGCAAAGAGAATCCACCTTTCCACAACAAACTGGGACAGAGCAAGGTATTTCAGTATCACTGTGATGCCAATCATCTCTGCAATGAAGGCAAGCGCCCTCCATGTGAATGTCTGGTACTCTATTAAATGGACATCACAGGACACAGGACTATCTTTTGAGTGAAATATAAGGTACTCCTTTTTCAGTCTGAAATTTTTAAAGAAGTTTTTCAAAATGTTCCAAGCAGGTCCTATGGGGAAAAAATCTTGAAAATGTTACACTACCACTTTTCTATGAGCTGCAACACTAGCCTGCGTTTTGGTCACCACACAATAACAATTATGCTTCAAACAGGTGAATGACAAGGCGAAGCATGGCCGAGTGTTCACTTGTTATATATAAGGCCTGGTCTACACTGGGGGGTAGGAGAGAAATCAATCTAAGTTAGGTGAATAATGTAGCCAAAGTCGATGTACTTTGATCTACTTATCGTGGTGTCTTCACTGCGGTAAGTCAACGGCTGACGCTCTCCCGTCGACTCCACCTGTGCCTCTCGCCCTGGTGGAGTACCGAGCTGACAGGACAGCGCTCGGCAGTTGATTTATCGTGTCTACACTAGACACGATAAATCAACCCCCGTTGGATCTATCGCTGCCCATCGATCCAGCGGGTAATGTAGACAAGCCCTAATATTGAAAGGCTACAGAGAAATCCTTACTTGAGTTTACTTCTTCCGAACCACAAAAGAACCAGATTACATTCTGAACTACCCTGCACATCAATTTCATATTCAACTGCACACTAACACAGGATTTTATTTAAGTCATTAAGTGAAAGGAAGCACACTTTACAAATTATGGATCCTAATAGCCAACTGAATATTTTGAGCGTGACTAGTAAGAGAATCTCAGATTTTTCTGTCTTCTCCCAAAAAGACACCAGCTGGACTAGACATGGCTTCTAGTGCACTTGCTCTACACACTTTGCCACTCATCTCCTCTTTTAGCTTCATTAATAAAGATACTCTACTATCAGGTGGCATCAATACAGTGCAACGTAAATTGGGCACATCTTTGTCTTAGTACAGTTAAAGAACCAAACATTTATGCTACACCATTAAAATTAGTTTAAACATTTTAAATGGAACTAAAGTACTCCACCAATACAGAGAAAGGAGGCCTGTATAGAGGAATAATAGTTCAGAATTATTATCACAAAACAGTCTTATGGCAGGTCTACACTATGGGGCTAAGTTGACCTAAGTTACGCAACTCTAGCTACGTGAATAATGTAGCTGGAGTCGACGTACCTTAGGTCGACTTATTGCACCAAGCTGGGTCGACGGGAGGAACTCTCCTGTCAACTTACCTTATGCTTCTCATTCCAGTGGAGTACTGGAGTCGACGAGAGAGCAATCAGCAGTCGATTTAGCGGGTCTTCACTAGACCTGCTAAATTGACCCCTGGTGGATTGATCGTTGCAGTGTCAATCCACGGTAAGTGTAGACAAGCCCTTAGTAATTGATTATGAAGCGAGTGACCTGATTTCAAAATTATGTTTAAAAAAAAAAATAGGACACTGATTGAAATTCAGAGATCCAGTTGGAGGAAACCAGGGGAAAAGATTCATTAAGGTATCTCCAAAAATAAATGTCAGTCCTTTATTGCTCTTTTACCACGTAAGTATGGCTTGAAATTCCCTCTTTCCACAGCACTCTGCTCCACCCCAAAAAACTGCTTGAATTTGGGCTTTTTTTGTTTTGTTTCACATTAGATATTTTCTTCCTGCAAGACTTTGTAATTTTTAGAGGACTTGGAATCTGACATATTAACTGGGTATTTTAACCAAAGTTGCAGCATTCCCAGCACAAATGTCAACTTTGCCTCCCTGTCACTCAGGGGTTGCGCAAAAAGGAACCTATGTTTCAGCCTCCTGATATTCTATTGGGTTCCATATCCCTCAGATTGCTAAATTCTGTCAGGCAAAAAAGATAAAGACAGGGTAAGCAGTTCACTTAACAGAACACAGGGGGTCTTTGGCACCATCATCAGACACCTGTTAGAAACTAAACAGATAAAAAGGATTGCTATTTCTAGTAATGCAGTAGCTTAAAATATCCAAACAATTTATACGTACCACATCATTGGGAAGGCTCTGTAGATCATCAAAAGGAGTTTCCAGTGTGTTGGTATCAACATTAAGAATCACCACATCTTCCAGGGCCATATTTCTAACTTTCTAAAAAAATACCAAAGTCAGAAAAGGAGGGGGAGGGAAGTCAAATCTTATCCATAAGGAACATCAATCATAACATAACATTCTGCTAACTACACTATTCCCCAAATACTTTAAAAGAAGCAAGTGGTTTCCTCCTATTCCTCACTCTGTGTGTGTATGTGTGTGCGCGCGCGCGCACACACGCGGTGTTGTTTGTTTAACATTTGTTGGTTTTGTTTTTCCAAACAATAGTTAAGAATAAAATTGTCCAACACATAGAAAAACAAACTGTTGAGCAATGGTCAACATGGTTTCTGTAAAGGGAAATCGTGTCTTACTAATCTATTAGCATTCTTTGAAGGGGTCAACAAACATGTTGACAAGGGGGATCCAGTGGACATAGTGTACTTAGATTTCCAGAAAGCCTTTGACAAGGTCCCTCACCAAAGACTCTTATGTAAATTAAGCTCCCATGGGATAAAAGGGAAGGTCCTTTTATGGATTGAGAACTGGTTAAAAGACAGGGAACAAAAGGTAGGAATTAATGGTAAATTCTCAGAATGGAGAGGGGTAACTAGTGGTGTTCCCCAAGGGTCAGTCCTCGGACCGATCCTATTCAACTTATTCATAAATGGAGAAAGGAGTAAACAGTGAGGTGGCAAAGTTTGCAGATGATACTAAACTGCTCAAGATAGTTAAGACCAAAGCAGACTGTGAAGAACTTCAAAAAGATCTCACAAAATTAAGTGATTGAACAACAAAATGGCAAATGAAATTTAATGTGGATAAATGTAAAGTAATGCACATTGGAAAAAATAACCCCAACTATACATACAATATGATGGGGGCTAATTTAGCTACAACAAGTCAGGAAAAAGATCTTGGAGTCATCGTGGATAGTTCTCTGAAAATGTCCACGCAGTGTGCAGAGGCGGTCAAAAAAGCAAACAGGATGTTAGGAATCATTAAAAAGGGGATAGAGAATAAGACTGAGAATATATTATTGCCCTTATATAAATCGATGGTACACCCTCATCTCGAATACTGCGTACAGATGCGGTCTCCTCATCTCAAAAAAGATATACTGGCACTAGAAAAGGTTCAGAAAAGGGCAACTAAAATGATTAAGGGTTTGGAACGGGTCCCATATGAGGAGAGATTAAAGAGGCTAGGACTCTTCAGCTTGGAAAAGAGGAGACTAAGGGGGGATATGATAGAGGTATATAAAATCATGAGTGATGTGGAGAAAGTGGATAAGGAAAAGTTATTTACTTATTCCCATAATACAAGAACTAGGGGTCATCAAATGAAATTAATAGGCAGCAGGTTTAAAACAAATAAAAGGAAGTCCTTCTTGACGCAGTGCACAGTCAACCTGTGGAACTCCTTACCTGAGGAGGTTGTGAAGGCTAGGACTATAACAGAGTTTAAAAGAGAACTGGATAAATTCATGGTGGTTAAGTCCATTAATGGCTATTAGCCAGGACGGGTAAGGAATGGTGTTCCTAGCCTCTGTCTGTCAGAGGGTGGAGATGGATGGCAGGAGAGGGATCACTTGATCATTGCCTGTTAGGTTCACTCCCTCTGGGGCACCTGGCATTGGCCACTGTCGGTAGACAGGATACTGGGCTAGATGGACCTTTGGTCTGACCCGGTACGGCCGTTCTTATGTTCTTATTTCTTCTCATTAAATCCTTAACCTGCAGAAAGAAGTTTCTTAGCATCCTGTGTACTGGGATTTCTGGAGGAATCATAATATCCTTCTAGATCATTCAACCAAGGAGGTATTTCAAACTTTTCTAACATTCATTTACTTCTTGTTTCCCCCTTCAATCCTGATTCAAAGCACAACTTCTAGCTGCATCGAGACTCAAAGTAAGTAATTTTTAAAAAATTCAGTATTTTGTTTAAATAGCAAACAGAAAGTTGGCTCTTCCAGTTGCTGAACTGCTAGTAAGGCCAACCTTGGATCCGCTTTACCATCTCTGGCTTTGCCTTAGCACTTCCAACACTTCCTCATTCACAAATGAGATTACATTTTAGCAAAATGGACAGTGTTAAAGATAAACTGAGTGAAAGGGAAGCTAGAATTCTTTTCTTCCTTAATTCTAGGATTTCCAGGACACCACAAAAGATTACAAAATACTTCCAGGATTCTAACACAGGCCTCCCCACTCACAAGGCTTTGAGAAAAATCCCTTTTCCTGTTATTTCTTTTGGGTGGCTACCCATATAATATGTTGTCTAAGGCCTTGTCTACACTGCCACTTACAAGGCTGAAACTTTCTTCACTCAGGGGTGTGAACCCCCCGAGTGATGCAAGTTTCAGCGCTGTAAAGTGGCAGTGTAGATAGTGCCACAGCGCTGGGAGCCGCACTCCCAGTGCTGGTAGCTATTCCCCTCATGGAGGTGGTTTTATTACAGTGCTGGGAGAGCTCTACACACCCTAACGTGACTACACAGCCACGTTATAACATCGACTGTGCAGACATACCCTAAGAGCAGCAAACTCCACAGCAAACTGATGCTCAAATCTTAAACCAATCTTTGTAAGGCAAAACAGACAGACTACATGGCCACACATATTTGGCTAAACTTATTTGCTAAGAAAGTGGATGTCTAGCATGGAAAAAATTGATAACTGATTAGGAAATTTAAGTCTAAGACTGACCTTTGAACCTTTTAGAAATTTTATTGGGTTTTTCACTTCAAAGGCCTAGCTAGAGTTTTAGAGGAAGAACTTTGTGGGCTACAGAACTCAGTTAGAAATTGTAAGTCTTCTGGACCAAACACAGAGGAGCAGAAGGGTTCCTGGAAATGAGCATATGAAAGAACCATTACAAAGGGATGGGAATGATACAGATTTGGAATGTTGTTCCTGGAACAAAAATCTTTCCATCTTTCTGTTTGTACACATAGGCAAAAAAGTTCTACAGTATAAGCCCAAATGCACACACCCTCTTCTCAATGGTCAGCTGGAATGAGGTTTTTGACTCTGTTCCCAATCCCCAAGTCAAAGCATTGATTGCTGAGTGTTTTAAATTTACATTTCCTACAATGGTACACAGATGCACAATAGAAGAAAAGCATAGCCTCTTTTTGAAAAGAATAGCCCTTGGTAGCTTTTGCTGTTTAAGTACCCAAGAAGCAGAAGACTGCCAGATTTCATTTCCCCTCTTAAGCAACATTAACTGCTCTGCTGGTGGTTTCAATAATGGAATTTAAATATTCCCTTAACAATCAATTTTTCCATCCAACCTGGGAACTGTATCTACATATAGTTTTTAAATTCACATATAAGTAAGTGGAATATCCAAGTACCATATTTATCTATCTATTCAGCAGATCTTCAGTTTGATCTTCTCTCTACATCTACCCAGGCTGCCACCAGCCAAAGAAGCAAGGTAATGGTCCTGAGCATGTTCTAATGACGTATTCAGACAGCTGGATGAGAAAAATTAATAGTAATCTCAACCCACAATGTTATTTATTTTGAAACATCCTCTTATGAAATCTGATCTATCTAAACTACATTTCTACAGGGACCTAGAAATGTGAGTTCCTGTGAAGCACACATCCAACAATACAAGATCTTCTGAAAAGAAAACATAGAATCCAAAATGTTTCCAGATCAGGAAGATATGGACTGACACTTAAAATACATTAGCAACTTGGACAGAGTCAAGAATGTATTCCATCACAAACCTAGCTTGTAAGGTAAAGATGGAATGAGAAAAAGTATTGATGGCGAGAGGAAGTGAGAAAGGAGAACACATAATGAACAGTCTGTTCAAAACATAGGTGGAGGAATTCATTGCATTTTTTTTAATACTAGGAGAAAGAGTCTGGTAATTCATTGATACGTTATCTCAGGACAATGCAACTTCTGCCCTCCAAGTGATAAGGAAAGAAAAGAATGTGCCTGTTAAAGGGTGACAGTGTCTAGTCAACTGCACAGCTTCAAACTAACAAATACCAAGAAGCAACTAATAAGATGGTTTACAGATGGTTGATACTCAATATTCAAATGGTCAGAGTTCAGATACTGGTGTTATAGTGGGTGAGATACTGTAGATAGGCCACCAAGCTAGAGACTACCCACTGGATTCAACTACAAAAAAAAAGAGGGTTGATGGTATCATCCTGGAGGGCATCAAACCACAAGGGTACATGTGATAGGCAATTTCTAAGCATGAGAGAGCTAGATCTGGAACAGCAGTGGTTTTGTAGCTAGAGATTGGTGAAGAGGCTCTGATATGGAGTAAACAGGCCCAGGACCTGAAAGGAAAATGCCTGACAGTTGGAACCATTAACACCAAATTCACATACACACAAAAAGGAACTATGAAGTATGGTGATAAAGAACATTTTCCAATAAAATGGTTAACTATTATCTCCCCCAATAGTGCCACTCTTTTGAATAAACAAACTGGCTGCTTTTAAAGTCTGCTATAGAAATCCTTTTTAATCTCACACCCTCCAACCATATAGAGCAGTCTCTTAAGCCAATTAATTAGGTCATTTATGCACAATCCCTCTAGGTAGCAAGAACAGGTCTCTAACAAACCATTTGTGGGGAAAGGGATGTTAAAAAAGGGAGGCTAGGGAACTAAATGTGTGTCAGCAAAAAGTCATACATGAGAGAAAGCACAAGAAAAATTTAGATCTAAGTTTTAAAAAACGGGAACCTAAAGTTAGGTTACTACAGGTCGCCTTAGACACCTAAATAAGCAGCCTCAGCTTTCAAAGGTACTGCGCACCCAGCAGAGCCAACCAACTTCAAGGGCAGTGGTTAGGTACTTACAATCAATTAATCAATCAATAAAGCTACTTATTTAGGGTACATCTACACGGTAATCCTTCCTGCCTGGCAGTGCGTCTCAGAGCCTGAGTCAAATGATGTTCCCACTTGCGCTGGACCCTAGTCTCTGAGACCTTCCCCCCTCTCCACTTTTCAAAGTGTGGGCTCCAGCCTGAGCGAGAATGTCTACACTGCTATATTTCGTCCCATGGTGTGAGCCTGAGTCACCTGACCTAGGTTCTGACACTTGCTGCTACAGGTATATGACTTCATCTTTTTTTTTTGCAGTATACATATACCCTTAAATGGTATATTGAAGGCTAAATGGCTGCTGTGGTCAATGCCAAATTATAGCTAAAACTCTCACATGATCCATTTAATTACCACATACTATAAATAAGTCACTGTCTTATGCACAGAACCCAAATTGGAGTTTTTTGTTGTTGTTTTTTTTCCGAAAATATTTGGACTAATTGGAAGACTATTCCATATAATTCTTTCCTTACAAAAGGAGCACAAGTCCTTCATGAAACGCAAGATACTTCCCTCCCCACTCTCAGGAACCAAAAGGTCACTCAGTTGGCTTACATCTGATAAACTCTAAGGTAACCCAGGAGTCTTGCTTCTTCTGGGAGTCAGGAAGCAGCAGACAAACTGATTTGCTCCTTCCTGCTTCAGAAAATTAAAAATCTCAGTTATACTCAGAGGACTCTTGAAAGCTCCAACAAAAAATCGTTAGCAATGTGCTTAACCAAAGCCAGAAGCTTTTCAAAATTGAGCACCAGAAGGAAAAGACAGAAGGGATTATACCTCCTCTTGATTATTACAGGAGCAGCAGCAGTGACCTACAGATACAAATTTGAACTTGTCAGTAGGTTTTTCTGTAACTTGGATGAAGAATCTCTGGGTATGTCTACATTGGAATCATACACCCATCACTGGCCTGTGTCAGCTGACTTGGGCTTGCAGGGCCCAGGCAGTGGGGCTATAAAACTGCAATGTAGACGTTAGCCCAGGCTCTGGGACCCTCACAGCGTCCTGTAAAGCAGCATCCTTTCTCAACAAATGTCTTTATCAAGGAAGATAGGTTACAACTCTTTGGGTACCTTCACTTCTGGATTGAGGTATGGGGTTGCGGCAGAATGATGTGAGGAGTTCTCTTCTAATAGTGGCATCCTTCAGCCCAGGGGGCAAGAGACAGAGTCTGGGAATCAAAGCCACTTCTCATGTGACAGCTCTCATAAACACCCCCAACTTGCAAATCTGCTTTTCACGTTAAATGCACCAAGTTCCAAAAGGTACAACTAGCTACAATTTATTAATATTCTCATTGATTCTCCATCCCCACATCCTAATACCAAATGCATTATCAGTAAATCACAAAGAATAATATTCTATTTATCACAGCTGCCTAACTAGCTAAACAAAATATTGGAAACAATGCACTGCATGCTTAATAAAATAAAGTAGATGTACTAAGTCAGTATTTTACAAACAGTACAGAGAATAAGAGGAAAATATGACTAGAAATAGCTGTATATAGCTGTAATAGCTGTCAACTGTTGGAAATGGGCCATCCTGATTATTACTACAAAAGTTTTTTTTTCTCCTACTGATAATAGCTCACCTTAATTATCAGAGGGGTAGCCGTGTTAGTCTGGATCCGTAAAAGCAGCAAAGAGTCCTGTGGCACCTTACAGACTAACACGTATAGGAGCATGAGCTTTCATGGGTGAATACCCACTTCGTCAGATGCATGCATGCTCATGCTCCTATACGTCTGTTAGTCTATAAGGTGCCACGGAACTCTTTGCTGCTCTCACCTTAATTAATTACTCTTGTTATGGTGGGTATAGCAACACCCATTTTTTCATGTTCTCTGTGTGTATATATATATATATATAATCTTCCTACTGTATTTTCCACTGCATGCATCCAATGAAGTAGTTTTAGCCAACAAAAGTTTATGCTCAAATAAATTTGTTAGTCTCTAAGGTGCCACAAGTACTCCTGTTCTTCTTGTATAAACTCTGCAACATACACAGTCATAGTATATTAGACAATTTGTGCATTAGTTTGCATTTGTCTAATTTTCCTATAGACTTTGAGCATGTGTTGATTTAAAACACTCCAGTGAAGATATAGGTCATCTGCTCATAAAAAGGAGGTGTTTCCCCCCTCTTTTCACTTAATTCCTGGTAGCCATCATTCATTCATAATAAAATACGGCAAGTCAGACTAACATCTCCACCTGCCTTTTATTTTAAATGCCACTTTTTAAAGAGTGGAGAGGTATGGAAACCCAGTTTAACAAGCACACTGAACCCATTGTTTATAGCCTCCATAAACATGGCTTAGTAAGAATTACTGACTTAATCAGAGTGAACTTATCTCCTGGTGAAAAGAGCACTTTAAATTTCAGAAATGGCACCTTTACTGTGAAAATCTCTTAACTTCTGAAACAAACTCCAGGGGGCCTTAAACACCAGGCCAGTAAATAAGCAGCAGTTAGTGTGATTTGTCCTGCTCATGAGCATCTGAACACTTGAGATCATTAAATTATTTTATGTAAAAGTTTGCAAAAACACTGAGAAACTATATTCAACAGAGAAGCATAAAAAAGGCAAGAGAGCCTGAGTAATTAAATCACGTTGTAAACAAACTTCTTCCCCATTACTAACAACAGCTTCTGTTATTAAACGTGAAAGAAAATATTAAACCAAGTTTATGTTTCACTATTTATGCCTTTCCTCCCACTTGAATAATGTACTCTGTTACACTTATGTTGGTAGTTTGTTTCATTTTCAGGTGCTTACTACTACATTTGAGTTTCAAATAAAAATTTCTATTTGTATAAGATGAACTATTGTCACTAGATTTAAAAAAAATCGTCTCTCTCGGTCTTAGGATTTTTAGCTTTTTTAACAATTTAAATTTTGAGACAAATTTAACTTTATAGTGGCTCTTCATGATCCGATACAAAGGAGATGGGCATATTACAAATACTGAGGTGGGAGATATGAGACAGAAAATGTATTTTCTTACTAAAAAAACAAATGTTCAAAAAGTTTACCAAACAAAAATAATACATTTTTCTATCATAATTTTATATACTTTCTTAGAATGCAAAATATCATTCACAACAATTGTCTAATATCTGTTTGCTTTATGACTTGTCTAAAGACGGACAATTAATGTTTACAGTTTATTTACCTAAGAACGCCACAATACTGCAGACAACAATGTGTCAATCTGGCTACCAGAAGCAGGAAAAGCAACGGATATAAAATTTTATTATTTCATGCCCCAACAGCAGCCAGAAGGACTTAATGAAATCAGCCTTAGATTTACAATCTGAAATAGCTATTCAACAGGCAGATATGGTTAAGCTAAATGTACCCTTTGACCTTTCAACCCTTTGATCCTGGCACAGCAGGTGGCCTACTACCCCCTCCTGTGCATCTTCCACTCTTCCGCCAATCTCCTAACCTTGATGTGCAGTAGCCCTGATCCTACACAGGTGATTCTCAAGATCCTTATCACAAGCAGCTGCTGCTAACTGAATGACAAAAATCACTAGTGCTGATGTGATCCAATACTATTGGGCAATACAGGAAAAGGCTTCTTGCTGCAGTTACTGAAAAGTTTTTCAGGGCTGAAATTAATAAAGATCTCTTCTAAAAACGTCATATAATAACATATCCAGAATCCCTTTTTAAATCCAAAGTCATTTTTCAATGATAGACCATTTTAAAAATAACTTTTCATGCATTTAGATCAGTGGTTCTAAAACTGTGGGTCGGGACCCCGTTTTAATGGAGTCACCAAATCTGGCTTAGACTTACTGGGGCCCGGGGCTGAAGCCCAAGCCCCACCGCCTGGGGCCAAAGCTGAAGCCCTGGGCAGCAAGGCTCAGGTTACAGGCCTCGTGCCTGGGGTTGAATCCTTGGGGCTTTGGCTTTGGACCCCTGCCTGGGGCGGTGGGGCTTGGTTGGGTTCAGGCTTGGGTCCTCCTTCCTGGGGTTATGTAGTCATTTTTGTTGTCAGAAGGGGGTCACAGTGCAATGAAGTTTGAGAACTGATTTAGGGTGTATTTCATCTCTGCCTCTAAAACATTAAACATCAATGCTTTCCAGTCAAAATATCTGCAAATCCAAAAATTGGCTATTTTATTTCTTTAAGTCTTGAATTAAAGAATGCCTTTTCATGTTCCCACGTGTTTGCTATTTCCTTTTCATAAAATTTGGAAACTATTTCCAGAGTTATTTGTAAAAAAGCCACAGCTTGATAATACACTTATCAAGTTCACAAGTTAAACCCTTTAAGAAGCACTAAAGATTATCCCACCTAATGATACAATTGCAAAAATACACAATCATCACGACTACTGAAAAACCTCAATCGCTAATGGCAAAGAATTCATAAAAAGAAGAACAGGAGGACTTGTGGCACCTTAGAGACTAACAAATTTATTAAATTTGTTAGTCTCTAAGGTGCCACAAGTCCTCCTGTTCTTCTTTTTGCGGATACAGACTAACACGGCTGCTACTCTGAAAGAATTCATAGGTACTTACAGAATGGGTATGTGAGTAAAACTGGGTACAGAGGGACGGTCCAGAGACTATTTATACAACTCTTATCAGATACTTACTGTGTCCAACCAGACTAAAGAAGAACCTGAAAGTTATCCTATGACTACTATGTCTGCTGCCACTGAGATAAACAAAATTTCAGCGGCAGTAGACATAGTTGTCACAGGATATGCAGATACAATATTTTGTAGATACTGGATTTTGATCTTGGTAACTGTTCCTCATGCTTAGGTACAATAAAAGAGAGAAACATTTTCCTTGCTGACATATTTGATTGTAATATTTTGTATACAAAAACATCATGAATTTGACTGATCTAAAATATATTTGTAGCCATAGATAAAGAATGCCTGAGCAATGAGGGTTTCTTAAAAGTATGCTATGTCCTTTCTTTATACAAGGCTGGGATGATAGTTTCATGCCCTGAATCCAGCATCACAGTGGCGTGCATTATTGCATATTTACACAATGGCTATGACTGTGGTAAGCGCTGAATGGAAGACTGTACTGTCAACAATTGAATATCTGACAGCTACAAAGGAATATCCCAAAACAGTTAAACAAAACCACATGTGCTTAAATCTCAATAGATATCCTACTAGGTCAAGGGCATTCCTCTTCAATCAGCACCATCACACTAATCGTTTCAGCTACAAAAACAGTTGCTGAACCAATCACTTACTATGACAAAACATAGAGAGGTTGCCAACTAAGTTTAGCACTGCTCCTACACAAAGATTAACTTAAAATAATGTGTACTCTGAAATAACGTTTAATATAGGGGTAGTAACAAAAGTGGAAGATTGAAGCAACGAGTTAATTTGAGATGGTTTCATTATCTTATCTCACTACTATTTATCAGTACTAAATACTTATCTTTATCTAATATGAATTCGATTAGTACCATAAGTGTGCCCCATTATTCATGTAATAGTCCAAGCCGTGCTTATATAACAGCTTATAAACTTTTAGTCTTCTTTGAAGTCACTTTATGGATTGCTAAATGGAAATCTTATATAGAATGACTAACTAGGTGATGATAGAAACACTGAAAAATAAGAGCACCACACAGTTCCATATTTTCTACCAGGATTTTCCCTCATAAATCAGCTGGTGCCCTCTGACCTATAACAGGAGATTATCTTATCTCACTAGAGAACATTTCAGTCACACCAAATTAGACTTAACAGTCAATGGATACATTTGATATTTTAATTATCAGAAAAAATTGTCATTTTTCATTAACATAGCTGCTGCCTCTATACAGACCCCATGCCACACCAGAAACTCAAAGCCAAATCTGAGGTGCACAATTGTTTGGAAATGTCTGTGGGAATAGAAAAGAGGGCGTATGTTAAAGAAAAAAAAAGTCTTTACAATATTCCAATAATTCCTTTTAGAGGAAACCATTTTGAGAACTGTAGCACCAGAGTCATGATTTCTAAAGAAAAGACCCTAAAGACAAAGCTAATAAATTATTCACTTATCTCCCAGTTAACCACGCTTTAGCTACTTTTTTCTCCATAGAGATGTTTCCATATTTAGGCTCCCACTAAAAACACAACTTGGAAAAATGTATGTAGGAATGCCCTGATCCTGGAATTTAAGCTGTCTGTGGCAGAAATTTGAGTCCATGGGGAACCCCAATTTCTTCCATGGGACTCCGTATAGGCACAAGGGTCCCACCTGCCTGGATCTGACTGCAGGATCAGGGACCTCAGGCTCTTCTCATCCTGGAACAAGAATCTTAGTGTGTATCAAGCACTTTGAAAGACACCTAGGCTGTAATTTATATATTAATTTAATTAAACATGTTCTATTGATCTATATATTGGACAATTAGAATATCCTTTTAAATATACTTTAATATTATTTTACTATTGAAACACTGTCAAATAGCAGATCTTAAACAATACACAACTGTTAAGAACATGAGTGAATTCTCTGATGCTAAAATATTACTCTAACATGGTTGTAAGATTCAATATATTTTTCTATGTACAAAAAAAGTAACATTTTCAGCATTAGAATCAGGCTAACAGGTAAACTACAGTAATAATCTAGCTAATTTGACAAAAGCCTATCTTCCTGTTCCAGGGTGCAGACAAATTATGGTTTACTCACTAGTAAATATTAGATCAAACAGCCCCTGGTGTATTTTTTTTTTAAATGGCAAAGGCAAAGATATCCAAGACACAAAAAATGGATCTTTTAGTGCAGAGGAAGGACAGGAGTTTTGTTTGTTTATTTGTTTTCAATTTTACATGGGACTTTGAATAGCAACACTTCACCAATGTGTCTGTGTTCCAGAAGCTATGGTTTATCAAAAAACCATACTGGATACACACTGCTAAACACTATGTTTACCCATACAGCTTACCCAAGAGCTTTTTCTATTTTGGGCCGTCTGACATGGTGTTTGGAAGGACTGTAGGACAGGAGGATTGGGATGAGGCATAAACACAATCTGGGGAAAAGTGGTGCTAGTCAGATGTGCAAAGGCATTTGGAGGAAGGAACTTCCAATACGCAGGTAGTTAATATTACTTCTTCTTTATTCACCCCAGGACTAAATGAATCAATCAAAAAACTTTGGGATTGAATTATTTTTTTAAAGTAGAGAATATTTTAAAAAGCCAAAGTAAGTTAAATGTCTGACACTGGTATGAGGCAGAAAAGTTCTTGTGCTAGACAAAAAAAGCAGAGAACAATGGATGCTAGGTTATCTATCTAGATATTTACATGGCTCCAACACTTTAGCATCTAAATGCCTGAGGATGTATTATCCGAAACCCACTGTCTCATAAATCTAGAGTGTAAATCACATTTGCACAGATAAGGCAAACAAATCAATTTTCACCGTAACACCAAACTACTCTGATTTGGTCAGTCAACGTAATATTGGTTGCAATATGAAGCCAGGAAGAAACAAGCATTTGCACATACTGTCTGTCTTCTCAGGAAGAATGGCTACACAGAAGGAAGAATAATGACAAGAGGGAGAACATTGTTCCAGTTGACCAAAAGTATCAAATCATATGTTCTTTAGTGACACAGAAAAAGAAAAAACAGATTGCCTTTCCTAAGACTGCAGTGTGCAATGCAGATGGCCCCTGAGACACTAGATCTGAATGTCCTTGAAATTTAGGAAAGTCCATATCCAAACTTGGTGGGTGAGTCCCATTTCTCGCATTCTGGACATTTGGATACTGGGCCTGAATTTGAACCTTCCCATTCTCCCATTGATCCATTCTTTGTATCATTTTATCCCTCCTTAGCCTTGACCATTCTTGGAAAAGACACAGACACATGAATTAACAAGAAAGCCTATAGTACAATCCCTTTCCCACTAGAGCTACCGCAAAACTGTAAGAGAACAGAGTTAATAAATCTTCTCTAGAAACAAGGAAGAGACTATGATCTACAACAGAAACACAACATTTACATGGAAAGTTTTCAGACTCACAAAAATGGCTTTGGAGAGGTGATTCCATCTTTGTAATTGGGGGAGGAGGGAAAGAATTGACAGTTAAAGGCTCTGATGTAGTAAGTTCAAGGATACTTAGTGCCTGCATAGCACGGTTTGTCTTTAAATCACTGTGCACATATTAACTTCACACCACAAATTTATTATCCCCATCTTAAAGATGGGAAAAGTAAGACATAGAGATGAAGTGACTTGCTTAATGAGCTAGGATCTGAACTCCTGAGTTCTTGGTTTCCAGCCACATGCTCAGTCCACCAGACCACGCTGGCTCATTGCCAATTCCTGCTCGCCTACTGTGCAGGATACAAACTTGTTAACCTCCTGTAGGAAAGGGCTCACCACACTCAGTCTGATGTAAGTTCGCATATCTCAAGAGTGATTACATATGGGACAAGAGTTGAAGTGCGGATCTTATCTAAAAAGAGGTTTTAACACAATAATTCATGTTATTTGTACTTGTGGGGTTTAGAATTAAGTCCCCCAAACTATTTCAAGCATATTAAGTTTAATATCTATTAAATGAATGTACTGTTGTGTATAGTTTTACACCATACTGGATAGTGGCACAGGCCAAACTAAGAACAACATAATCATCCCCTTAACAGTGCTGCATAGTGTGTTAATAATATCTAACCAACTGTTAGCCAAAACCAGCAGAATACAGTACAAATATGCCTACAGAGCTTAAATATTTTCCATTTAAAAAGGTACAGTACTGCATCTTACCACTGTAAAGACACAAAACAAAATAAAAACAGTACCCTAGTAAACCAGTGACCAAACTCACTGTTTTAGATTCTCAATTTGGATGGCACTCACCCAAGAGTTCTGAAGGAACTCAAATGTGAAACTGCAGGACTGCTAACTGTTGTCTATAACATATCATTTAAATCAGCTTCTGTATCAAATGACTGGAGGGTAGCTAATGTGAAGCCAATTTTTAAAAAGGGCTCCAGAGGAGACCCCGGCAACTACAGGCCGGTAAGCCTGACTTCAGTACCGGGCAAACCGGATGAAACTATAGTAAAGAAAAAAATTGTCAGACACATAGATGAACGTAATTTGTTGGGGAATGGTCAACATGGTTTTTGTAAAGGGAAATTATGCCTCACCAATCTACTAGAATTCTTTGAGGGGGTCAACAAGCATGTGGACAAGGGGGATCCAGTGGATATAGTGTATTTAGATTTTCAGAAAACCTTTGACAAAGTCCCTCACCAAAGGCTCTTAAGCAAAGTAAGCAGTCATGGGATAAGAGGGAAGGTTCTCTCATGGACTGGTAACTAGTTAAAAGATAGGAAACAAAGGGTAGGAATAAATGGTCAGTTTTCAGAATGGAGAGAGGTAAATAGTGGTGTCCCCCAGGGGTCTGTACTGGTCCCAGTCCTATTTCACATATTCATAAATGATCTGGAAAAAAGGGGTAAACAGCGAGGTGGCAAAATTTGCAGATGATACAAAAACTACTCAAGTTAGTTAAGTCCTAGGCAGACTGCGAAGAGCTACAAAAGGATCTCTCAAAACTGGGTGACTGGGTATCAAAATGACAGATGAAATTCAATGTTGATAAATGCAAAGTAATGCACATTAATCCCAACTATATCTCTCTCTATATATATATATCTATATATATATATATATCTATATATATATCTATATATATATATATATAAAATGATGGAGTCTAAATTAGCTGTTACCACTCAAGAAAGAGATCTTGGAGTGATTTGTGGATAGTTCTCTGAAAACATCCACTCAATGTGCAGCGGCAGTCAAAAAAGCAAACAGCATGTTGGGAATCATTAAGGAAGGGATAGATAATAAGACACAAAATATCATATTGCCTCTATATAAATCCATGGTATGCCCACAACTTGAATACTGTGTGTAGATGTGGTCACCCCATCTCAAAAAAGATATATTGGACTTGGAAAAGGTTCAGAAAAGGGCAATAAAAAGATTAGGGGTACGGAACGGCTGCCATATGAGGAGAGATTAATAAGACTGGGACTTTTCAGCTTGGAAAAGAGGACTGCGGCGATATGATAGAGGTCTATAAAATCATGATTGGTGTGGAGAAATTAAATAAGGAAGAGTTATTTACTCCTTCTCATAACACAAGAACTAGGGGCCACCAAATGAAATTAATAGGCAGCAGATTTAAAACAAACAAAAGGAAGTATTTTTTCAATAACGCGCAGTCAACTTGTGGAATTTCTTGCCAGAAGATGTTGTGAAGGCCAAGACTATAACAGGGTTTAAAAAAGAACTAGATAAATTCATGGAGGATAGATCCATCAATGGCTATTAGCTGGGATAGTGTCCCTAGCCTCTGTTTGTCAGAATCCGGGAATGAGCGAAAGTGGATGGATCACTTGATGAATCCCTGTTCTGTTCATTCCCTCTGGGACACCTGGCACTGGCCACTGTCGAAAGACAGGATACTGGGCTAGATGGACCTTTGGTCTCACCCAGTATGGCCGTCCTTATTTCAAGCTGTTTATCAATTGGGGAGACTGGGTTCAGAGCCCAGATAACAGTTTGCTACTTTCAAGCAAACAGCTTGAACATTAAACATTCTTAAAATGTAGCATTCGTCATGCTATTTGTCTCATTATTTCTGCTTAATGCAACACAGAAAAATTGCCCAGAAGCTTTTTTTGCACAATATGACTGGAACAATGTATATAATGGTGTAGTCTGGGGGTTTAGCCTCTTAGCAGGACAGTACCCTGGATGATTATTGCTGACATATACCCAAAAGAGACAGATGTCTGTATGGCAAAGTTACCAGTTTTTGATGTAGGTGCCAAATGTTCTTGTATTACACATTATTTTATGAGGTGCCTGACTAAGTGATTGTACGTTGTAAGATATCGTACATAGAATAGCTCAAATTTTCAACTCTGGTGTTTAAAGTTAAGTACCTAAGTGGACTAATGGTCAAAGATGTTGAGCATCAGCCGCTGCTACCAACTTGAAAATGCTAACCTGTATTTAGCGTCCCCTGATTTCCAAGCAGCAATATTTCCCTACTCCCACTGCATATGGCTTTCAGACTGACCCTGTTAAATGGTACTAATGACTAAGGACAAATATTCAAAACAATCTAAGTATGCAGTGTAGTTGTAACTGGTTGGTCCCAGGATATTACAGAGACAAGGTGGATAAAGTAATATCTATTATTCCACCAACTTCTGTTCAATAAAAGACATTACTTCCATCCACCTTATCTCTCTAAAACCATTTAAGTGACATTTAGGCACTTTTGAAAATATTACCCTACGGTTAGGATTTTCAAAGGAGCCCTAGGTTCTGCACCCCCAATTGAAAAAAGTGGGAGTTGGGTGATTTGCTTTCATGGGTTCTTTTGAAAATTACAGTCCATGTGCTTGGGGATTATTTCCAGTTGTTTTACATGTTCCTAAATCCTGCAAGAAGGCCAGGTTTTTCTTATTGACGATAAGATCCCTGCTCCTGGACCTATCATCTTGAGCATTAGAAACTGATGATCACCAAATCTATAAAAGCCTAAAAATGGCAAAGTAGAGATGGTCAATATTGTTGTTAAAAAAAAAAAAAAAATCAAGCCTGATCCACTCTGATAGTGTTAAATTCAATAGTAGTAAATTGGTCAAATGAAACAACAGGGTTCACACCATGTCTGTCTGTCTGTCTGTCTGGTGTGTCTCTCACACACACACAGATGTGCTGGACTCTGATCACTGGGTTGAAAATAGTATCCAAAGTGTATTCATGAGTTTGCCAGAACTGTGCAAGCAACCAAATTAGGCTCCCGTGATGCAAACATTTAGGCACATGTTTAGTTTCAATCACGTGCTTAAAGTTAAGCATAGAATCATAGAATATTAGGGTTGGAAGAGATCTCAGGAGGTCATCTAGTCCAACCCCCTGCTCAAAGCAGGACCAATTCCCAACTAAATCATCCCAGCCAGGGATTTGTCAAGCCGGGCCTTACCAACCTCTTAAGGATGGAGATTCCACCACCTCCCTAGGAAACCCATTCCGGTGCTTCACCACCCGCCTAGTGAAATAGTGTTTCCTAATATCCAACCAAGACCTCCCCCACTGCAACTTGAGACCATTGCTTCTTGTTCTGTCATCTGCCACCACTGAGAACAGCCGAGCTCCATCCTCTTTGGAACCCCCGTTCAGGTAGTTGAAGGCTGCTATCAAATTCCCCCTCACTCTTCTCTTCTGCAGACTAAATAACCCCAGTTCCCTCAACCTCTCCTCGTAAGTCATGTGCCCCAGCCCCCTAATAATTTCCGTTGCCCTCTGCTGGACTCTCTCCAATTTGTCCACATATCTTCTGTAGTGGGGGGACCAAAACTGGACACAATACTCCAGGTGTGGCCTCATCAGTGCCGAATAGAGGGGGAATAATCACTTCCCTTGATCTGCTGACTATGCTCCTACTAATACAGCCCAATATGCCGTTGGCCTTCTTGGCAACAAGGGCACATGGCTGATTCATATTTCGTCCACTGTAATCCCCAGGTTCTTTTCTGCAGAACTGCTGTTTAGCCAGTCGGCCCCCACCCTGTAGCGGTGCATGGGATTCTTCCTTCCTAAGTGCAGGACTCTGCCCTTGTCCTTGTTGAACCTCATCAAATTTCTTTTGGCCCAATCCTCCAATTTGTCTAGGTCACTATGGACCCTATCCTTACCCTCCAGCGTATCTACCTCTCCCTCCAGCTTAGTGTCATCTGCGAGCTTGCTGAGGATGCAATTCATCCCATCCTCCAGATCATTAATAAAGATGTTGAAGCATGTGTGTAAGTGTTCGCAGGAGTAGGGCCTAAATCACAGAAATACATACTACTCTGAGGGACAAGGGGAGAGACTTACCTCCATTAAACTTAAATGTATTCCAATGAGGTAGGGCATCGGGGCACTGTGAAGAGAAACAAACAGCTTATTGATATTCAGATAATGCTGGAGATTGTAAACACAAACTTAAAAAAGCCAGCTGTAATATAGATAACAGGGATACATGATCAAATTTTATTTAAAAATAGAAATCCAGATGCAACATTCCATTTGAGCTGAAAAAGTCACTTTTATTTTGAAGTCTTATCTCTTAATTTGAAAGCCACTGTCTCTAATTTAATAATTTTCCACAGCAGCTTGCAAGGTGAAGTTGTCGTTACTAAAAAATAGCAGTTAAAGGAGGGAAGCTACCAAACATATTATTATTTTATTATGAACATATCCAGAATGACACCATGGACATCTGTGGTTCCACTCTTCTTCAAATAATGTCATTTAAAGAGGTTTGCCCATATGAAACACTGTGGTTAAATTACTTATATACATCACCCAATAGTTAGGACAAGCTCTTGATCGTTTGGCCAATGCATGCCAAGAAGAGAGCATTTTAATATTTATTTATTGCTGAATTCAATAGATCCTGATACAGACTCCCATATTATAAAAAACAGTCCATCTAGCCCAGTATCCTGTCTTCCGATAGTGGCCAATGCCAAATGCCCCAGAGAGAATGAACAGAACAGGTAATCACCAAGTGATCCTCCCCTGTTGCTCATTCCCAGCTTCTGGCAAACAGCGGCTAGAGACACCATCCCTGCCCATCCTGGCTAATAGCCATTGATGGACCTATAACAGCCTGTTTTTTGAGTGCTGACAAATGTGCTCAGCACAGTACAAAAGATGGAGTAAATTAGCTCATGCATCGAAGAGCTAACGTTCTGTATGCCTGATGAGAGTTACACACCTATATCTAAGTGCAGAATTTTGCCCTAAGCATCCATTGGAATAACGAACTTAGTGCCTTTTTAAACCCATTTTCTGAATAAATTCATTCAAGAGCATTGTAATTGTCTGGTTTCACCCACAAAGTAGTTGTTGGGGCATTTAGTGCACTGGATGAGGTACACCACACGCTCTAATAGGCATGTATAAGATCCATGGATCTCGAAAGTTGTGTTGTGGAGGGGTGCTGATCACTGTACCAATGGAGATATGTCTGCAGATTTTGCATCTGTTATGATGGCAGGGCCTGGTGCCACTTTGAGTTGGTGTGTCCTGGTTTGTGGGGAGCTTGCTTCTGATGATGAGCCTGGTGAGGTTGGGGGCTTGTTTGAAGGCCAGAATAGGAGATTCAGGAAAGATTTCATTCAGGATGTAGTCCCCATTGAGTATGGGTTATAATTGTTTAATGATATGCTGTACAGTTGCCAGTGGAGGGTGGAAGTGGCAAATAAGGTGGGGGTGCAGTGAGAGAGTGGTTTTTTTCTGTATTGAAGCAGGTTCTGTCGGGGTATTTGTGTGGCCCATTCCATGATGTGATGTACGTCTCTGGAGGAATGTCCTTGTTTGGTAAAGGTGGTTTTAAGTGTGTTGAGGTGCGTATCCCAGACTTTCTTCTTGGAGTATATTCTGTGGTATCTGATGGCCTGGCTGTAAATAACAGCTTTCTTGGTGTGTTTGGGTGGTTACTGGACCTGTGAAGTGTGGTGATCCTGGGTTTCTTGTCTACAGTTGTCTGTAGAGTTCCATTGTTGAAGCTGGTCCTGGTGTCCAGGATGTTGATGCTGGTGTGGGAGTGTTCTGGAGCATGTGAGGTGCAGGAAATTGTTTCTCAGTTTTTCTGAAATCCTTCTGCAGAGAGAGTACATATTGGAGTACATTTGGAGTCATATATTGTGGTCAGAGAGATAGGGTTTTGCTTCTTGCATTTGCTCAGAAAATAGATGTCACTTCCTTACCATAACAGATGTAAAACCTACAGATATAGCTCCACTGCTACAATGATCAATACCCCTCACAACACACCTTTCAAGATCCAGGGGTCCTACACAAGCCTATCACAATATGTAATGTACTTCATCCAGGGCTAAATGCCCCAAGAACAACCATGTGGGTGCAACCAGACAATCACTGTGCTCTTGAATGAACTCACACAGAAAAATATAAAAGACAAACACCATATCTGGGCGAACACATCTCACAAAACAATCACTCCGTATCTGACCTCTCAGTCCTTGTCTTCAAAGGAAACCTGCACATCACCTTCAAAAGACAAGTCTGAAAGCTTAAATACATAACTTTGCTAGACACTAAAAATCATGCTCTTAATAAAGACACTGAATTTATGGCTTATTACAACAATCCGTAACCCACTAACCCCTCCCCCCTTTTTTTGTCCTCTGGCTGCAGAGGTGCTCACGGGCCACTTCACCTTGAATCATCCCTTAAAATGTTTGTTAATTACTTATGCTAAACAATTTGTTCCACCTTGTATTTAGCTGTGACGCTCCAAGTACCTTTCCCAGGCCTGAAGAAGAGCTCTGTGTAGCTCAAAAGTTTATGTGTTTCTCCAACAGAAGTTGGTCCAATAAAAGATCTATTACCTCCTCCATCTTGTCTGTCTTATATCCTGGGACCAACATGGCTACAACAACATAGGCACAACATCTTGTTTTATCACCAAAAGAGGGTAAAATGCTACTAATTTGATTTTGGATATTAAATTCTTGTAGATTCACTAAAAAGTTTAGTTCACCTTTAATCTTAAATAAAAGTGAAAGGAATTGTAGTGACTTTGTTTAAAATAACCACTATAGAGCCTTCTTATGAAGTGTAGACAGAAGCTCATAAAAATGTAGTGTTGGAAGCATTAATTGAAGATGCTATTAAAATCCTATGCATTACTGCTTTGTCTCACTACTATACAAATAGTTTGACTAATTTGTATATTGATCTTCTCTATCTGTCATATAGTTTAGCACCAAAAGGCCACATCAGGATTGCTGCCCTATTGTGCTGGGTGCCATAGTAACACGGATAGAGAGACAGCTCCTGCCCTGGACAGTACACAACCAACATTTTTGATTACCTTTTAAAGAGACATTATATATGAATTTTCAGTATCCTACAACAAAACTTCTAGGTCTCATTAAAGTGATGAGGTAGCATATTGCACATCAATTAATTTTGGAGACCCCAGTAAGAACACTCCTGTTTTTTTCCCCATTGTGCCCCAATGCAGTATCTTAAAGTGAGTTCCCACTTACCAGAAAGATTACTACCTCAGAAAGTCACTCAATGAGAATTCTGGGGTTCATGCTTCACTGGGAGGTCTACAAGTTAGCAGTAGTGTTTGAAACCACTCTTGTATGTTGCAGCTTTTGCCATATTACAAGTGTACACATTAATGTTCAGGAAACATCAAATTGGAAAGTATTTGTCATTTTGCATGTTTTAATTGTAGGAAATAGATATTTCTTTCACACATACTGCTTCTTTTCTAATGACCGCATTCCAGGGGCAAGGAAATACCCAACAATTTTATACTCAAAGTGTAAACCATCAGTTTAGCTGCAAGCTGCACAAATGCTCAACTTCCCTGTGTGCCTAACTGTGCTGTCCCAGCCTTCTCCAGTATACACTCAAATGAATGTGTTTCTAATTAAGTAGCTTCGAGAACATGACAGCTTCAATGTCAAAAATACAAAGTCTGAACCTCGGCAGGAAGTCTTAAGACTGCAAACGTCTTATCTAGTGGAACTTTGGCTAAAGTAATGAAAGGAAGCAGGAAGGGTGCACTACTCCAGAAAACTGGACATTTATTAATGTGTCCAGAAGCACAGCCTGTCATAGATCATAGAAAAACTGAAATCGGTAAAAAGTTAATTAATAGTATCATGTCAATCTTTCAGTCTTCCACAGTTAATCAACATGGACTAGGGAGAATAATATATTTAATAAGAATGTCAGAACTGCTGAAATCAGGTGCCAACAAGTGAGATGCTAAGAAGTTGTAAAACAGATATAGCCTAAGAAATTTGGAATTAAATAACTAGGTGATAGATTGCCTAACCAATTTATTAATAGGAGGGATCTAATTTAAAAGAAATATAGCACTTAAACATGTTAGTGTGGGGGCGAGGGGTTATAGTGATCAGATTTAAAAGGTAATATGTTATTATTTATTATTTGTATTGCTGTACTGCTTAGGAGCCCAAGCTATGGACCAGGCGCTATACAAACACAAAGCAAAAAGACAGTCCTTGCCCCAAAGAGCTTACAATCTACTTATAAGACAAGAGACAACAGAGGGATGCAGACATTAGTGTCATGGAAAAGAAGAGTTTTAAGGGGGGGGGGTCTGAAGAAGGATAATGTGTTAGTTTTGCAGAGGTTTACAGGGAGTTCCTCTTTACTGTGTGGAGCAGCACAGGAGAAGGCACGAAGATGCTTGTTTGAAAATTTAATAAGTGAGTGATGGAAGCTGGCACAGCGAGCCAATTGGAGAAAGATGTCAAGATCTCGAGAGTGAATGAGAGATGATAGGTAGGATGGGGACAGGTCGTGAAGAGCTTTGAATGTAAAGATAAGTAGCTTATGTTTGATTCAACAGAGAAGTTGGAGCCAGTGGAGGGGTTCAAAGTGAGTGGTAACATGGTCAAAACAACAGATTAGGACAGCAGCTCTCAAACTGTGGGTCGCAACCCCATTTTAATGGGGTCGCCAGGGCTGGCTTAGATTTTCTGGGGCCTGGGACCAAAGCCCGAGGGCTTCAGCCCTGGGCACCAGGACACAGGTTACAGGCCCCCTGCCTGGGGCTGAAGCCCTTGGGCTTCGGCTTTGCCCCTTCCCCCCACACCAGGGGGTTGGGATGGCTCAGGCTTCAGTCCCCTTCCTAGGGTCGCATAGTAATTTTTATTGTTCAAAGGGATTGCGGCGCAATGAAGTTTGAGAACCCCTGGACTAGGGAAATGATCTTTGCAGCAGCATTCTGAATGGATATGAATGAGGCCAGGTTGCATTTGTCAGGGCCAGAGAGAAGGCTGCTGCAGTAATCAAGACACAAGATGATGAGAGCCTGGATAAGCATTTTAGCCTTGTGAATAGAACAGTAAAGTTGTGTGTGAGAAATATTATGAAGAAATAATTGGCATGATTCAGACTGGATGTGAGGACTTAGAGCAGGGGTAGGCAACCTAGGGCACGCGAGCTGATTTTCAGTGGCACTCAGACTGCCCGGGTCCTGGCCACTGGTCCGGGGGGCTCTGCATTTTAATTTAATTTTAAATGAAGCTTCGTAAACATTTTAAAACCGTATTTACTTTACATACAACAACAGTTTAGTTATATATTATAGACTTATAGAAAGAGACCTTCTAAAAACATTAAAATGTATTACTGGCACGCGAAACCTTAAATCAGAGTGAATAAATGAAGATTCGGCACATCACTTTTGAAAGGTTGCCAAACCCCTGACCTAGAGAGAAGTTTAAGTCCAAGATGGTGACCAGGTTACGGGCCTGAGTTACAGGAAGCATGATGGTGTTGTCCATAGTGATTGAGAAAGCAAGCAGCAAGGAAGGCTTGGTGAGGTGGAGGGACTGGAGCAGGCACGGTTAAGAGCTCTCTTTTAGCCATGCTGGGCTTAATCTGACAAACATTCCTGAGGACATGTCAGAGAGAGAAGCTGAGATTTGAATTTGGACAGATGGAGACAGGTCTGAGTACAGAGGTAGACCTGAGTCCTTACCATAGAAGCTGTAGTTGAATTTGTGTCTGCAGATACGATTTCAGAGATAAGTTGTAGAGGGAGAAGAGAATGGAATAAAGGACAGACCCCTGTGGAACCCGCACAGAAAGTTGCAAGGGGGATGAGGAGGATCCTCTGGAGGACACACGGAAGGAGCTATTAGAAAAGCAGGAGAAGAATCAGAAGATGACAGAGATATGGAAGCAAAAAGAGGACAAAATAGCACAACTGACTGCATCAAAGACAGCTGACAGGTCAAAGAGGATGAGGATGAACTACTGGTTCTGAGCTTTGGCGAGAGTGGTTTCAGTGGAGTGCAAGTGGTGGAAGCTGGATTGGAGAGGGTCTAAAATGGAACTGGAGGAAAGGAACTCCAGACAGACTGTAAATAGCAAGTTCAAATGAGCTCAGAAACTAAATGGATATGGGGCAGTAGTTGGTGAGTCAAGCAGGGTTAGGGATGAGGGGTTTTTGTTTTTTTTGTTTTTAAGATAGGAGAGACTAAAGCGTGCTTGTATTATGAGTAAGGCCCTTCCAATTTCACGACTGTGAAAGGTGTGTCATGGACCGTGAAATAAACCCTTCCCCATGAAATCTGATCTTCCCGATGCTACTATGAGAGCCCCACCAAGGGGCTCCTAGCTGCAAGTCCTGGCTGGGCTATGGAGGGACAGGACTTGTCCTTCTCCTGCATGACTGCTCTCACTCTCAGGGGGAGATCAGACCCACCTCAGAGTGCCTCCCCCTGCTACAGGAAGCTCTGGGGCAGGGCAGCAGTTGGAGGAGGTTTGTGGATGTGGGTTCCATCTCCCACTGCTGCTGGGAGTGCCCCAGCCAGTCTGGGAAGGGACAAGACTTCCTCTTCACCTGCACAGCTGCTCGGGGGTGGGGGTGGGGGGGGGAAGAGAGGGAGGAGAGAAGAACAGACTCACCTCCAGTTACCTTTTGGGTTTACAACATCATGAAATTTCAGATGTAAACATCTGAAAACATGAAACTGACCAATTAAAAAACCCTCTGGCCGTGAAACTGAGCAAAATGGACCATGAATTTGGTAGGGTCCTAATTATGAGGGGGGAAAGCCAGAGGGGAGAGAGAGAGAGAGAGGTTAAGGAGAACAGTAAGAGAAGGGATGAGAGAGGATACAAGGGGAGATAAGGAGATGGGATGGGATCACTGAGAGAAGTGGAGGGTTCAGAGGGGGAGAGAAGATGAGAAACTTTTGTATATCACCCTATTCTGAAAAATTAAAATAAATTAAAATTGAAAAAAAGCTAATAAATATAGATCTTATCCGTCAAAATTATATACAAAAAATTGAATTCTACCAACCCTACTCATAAGTGTGTGGTGAACTTTAGTAGCAGACATTAGTTGTGGATATAGAACATACAACAATCAAAGCACGTGGGCGAAAGTCACATGATGCAGACACATGACAGTTTCTCTCACACTTCAGTTTTCACCTACTGTGGACATCCTGCTCTTCCAGTCCCACAGCCATGAATACCAATTGCACAAAGATGTTTGGTGGCAGCCAATACCTATTAAATCCCAGATTAACAAAGCACTAATTCCAACCACACTTTTTGCTTAAGCAATATGAATGCCTGGATCTTTTTTTGGCATAAAAAGAAGATTGGCCATTGATTCACTGTTTGCTGTATCATTTCCCAAGGAGAACAGGGTTATTTATAATCAAATGAGTTGTACGGGTAAATATCAAATAATAAGAGTAGCAATGCGTAAGCATGAATATGGATATTGTGTATTTAATGGCTTCATATTGCCCATTCGTTGTAACTGCATTTTTACAATTTGTTTAATTCCTTCCCTCCGGCCAACTAGAGACCCCTTAATTATTTTCCCAAGAGTTGAGCAACTACTAATTGGAAGAGAGGCAGGTGAAATAGAAGGACATTTCTGCTTAAGTGCTAATTTAAAAAAAAAATACTGCCATTCAAGACAAAATGAAATTTAAAAACGACTGACATCAAGAAGATACATAATTTACAGCTCCCTAGGGATTTGTGCAACTTTGCTCGATTATTCTAAGGAAATGGGTAGTTACCATCACAAGTCACAGATCATATTTACTCTATTTGTGTCCTACCTGAGGTATAAACATAGTGTTATTCTGCACCCTTACTCACACTGAGTAGAACCTTACTCTGCAAGCAGTCCCACTGATTTTCCAAGGAACTATCCACTGAAGGGTGGCAGAAACTGGCCCAAAACTTTTATTTGATGCAAATTAGAAACACTATTTTTTTAATTTTAAAGTGGATGAACCTAGAAAACATTGCAACAAAGGAACCAAAAGAATTATTACATGGAGCATTTAGCAAGCACAGGGATGTACCAGTTTGGCCCAAGATATCTAGTGGCAGGTTCGTGCAGGAGAGCAGAGTTCAAGGTCTGAGCTCAGTCTCTTGATCAGCAGGGATTATCCTGGCTGGCCAGATAAAGGAGCACATCCCAACCACGTGGGGATTTTGAAAGGGGTGTGTGTAAAAAGAAGACTGCTCACTAACAGACACACTTGTTCCACAGTTGCTGCAGAGTGGTCTGAAAAGGTGGCTCTCAACTTGCTACTGGGTAAGAATATGCAGGAATACCAACTGCTGACTACTCTATCAAGGGTTATAAATGCTGGTTTATTCACCTTAGAAGAGATCCTGTTCTCTTTGGCAGAGCCCCCACAACACAATCAGGGACCTTGTATTCTGGGCAACAAAGACACCAGCCCATTTTATAGGGCTTAGGGAAAGACAGATTCTCCCTCCAGGCTAAGTTAAAGGAGAGAGAAAACACAAAAGGAGGAAGAAGGGGGGGAAGAAGAGGGTAATTTTCTAGTGGAAACTGGTCATGGCACCAGTGAGCAACTTGCAGAAAAAAAAAAAAAAAAAACCAAACCACCCCACGATTCTTTCATTGATATAAAAATATTGGTAACTTCCACTTGATTGCTATTCAGAGACAGGCTGGCCAGGGACATGGGCCACAGATGCTAGTGCAGACACACTGGCTATATGCATCAGCCTCTCAAGCCCTGGTACTCTTGTCATTTGCTGCCATGCCACTGATCTCAACAATATTGGTTCAAACATCTCCCCTATCATTCTGCTTTCCAAAGAAAGAGGAATCTGGCATGAAGGTATAAAATCTAAAGCCTAGAGAACCTCAACGTTCACCATATTGAACTTACCTAACCTCACTACCACTCTCTCCATGGGTAAGAGTTAAAGCTGGAAGTTAACTGGCAAGGAGCACATGACTGAAGTCCTCACCGGTATAAGCGAGTAGCACGATGGTCTCGCTACTCCATCTCCTTCAGTACAAGCAATAATCTTGATAGAACAGACAGATTCTTATGCCATAAGCAGAGATTTCTGGAATTTTTGGCTCTATACACTGCCACAGGAAATAGGTATTTAGCTCAACATAAAAGAATGGGGTATTTTTGGTCTTGAAGAATCCTTCCAAAGGTAGAAAGGAAGGCAAAGATGAAGTCTTGACTCCTTATAAAGAGGAAAATTAGAAGGGTGCAGATGTGAAAGAGAGAAGTGAATGCTCCAGCTAAGACAGGGGTTCTCAAGATGGGGGTTGCGAGGTTATTATATGGGGGACACAAGCTGTCAGCCTCCACCCCCAAACCCCACTTCACCTCCATCATTTATAATAGTGTTAAATATAAAAAAATGTGTTTTTAATTTATAAGAGGGTCACTCTCAGAGGCTTGCTGTGTGAAAGGGGTCACCAATACAAAAGTTTGAGGACCATTGAGCTAAAAAAAAAAACAAAAAAAATACCACCATCTTCCTTCCTCAATTGTGAATTTTTGGGCATCAAGTAAGGTGTTCTTAAATGACTGTCAATTATCATTCACATCTTTCTGATTAAATTCTTCCTCCCAGCTGATTTGGCTCATAAGTGTTTTCAGCTTTGTGAAAGTGGCCCTATTAAAGAACAAAGGATATATTGCTGGTCTGGACTTTATTCTGCTTACACATTATAAGTGTGATCAAGTCATGATCACTTGTACTTAAGATAACGTTAATTTTTTGTTCTGTGATCAGTTTATCTGTTAGGACAAGGACTAGTAAATAATTCCCATGTTGGCTGCATTACTTTTTGAGTTAGGATGTGAAACATTTACTAGAATGGAAGCGACAAGCATGTTTTCAGATATTTACAGAAGCTGGAGATGTCTGGCTCCTTTTATTTTTCTCTACCATCTGCTTTAGTTTCTCCTCTTTTAAATTCTTATGTCACAGCTGCAAAGTAAAGAACCAGACAGTAACTGAAGTTAAAATTAAATCAAAATTAAAGCCTCAAGTTTAAAAATAAGTCAATTCCAGTTAATTTCCCCTAAAATGCAAAGGCCCATAAAGTAAAAGCACAGCTTTGGAGTAGACAGTAAGAAGTCGATTTATTAGTTTTCATGGCCAAAATCACCTTTCTCAGTTCACACAGTTACAAAATAGATGGAAGTTATTTTGGGAAACATATTTATGGCACATAAATTGGTGCTAAATTGATTTATTCAGACAATTACAGTGTGTGATTACTACTTTAATTAAAGTTCACATCAGGCTAAGATAATGAGTTGTGTTTGTGAATGTGCAATTAGAGTCTTCCTGATAATTATAGGTTTTAAAATCATACTTTTAGCCCCCTAGCTTGTTCATTCGTTATAGTCACAGGCTGAAATGCTGTGAAAGAGTCAGTTCAGCCTGGCTCAGCTATTTGTATCTTTATTTCTTTTCGTACATGGCCTATGTTTTTGCTTTGTGCACACCTGTGCTCCCAACTGCGGGGTCCGGTCTTAGCCCCTTTTAACATGTCTTTGTCAGGAAGTCAATGAATACCTAATCTTCAAACCCAGTGTAAAAGCCTCTTGTGGCCCACACCGTTGTCCTGAAAACTCCTAGCAGCATGTACCTGAAGAAAAAACTGGCATTAGCAGCCTTCATGTGTTAATTACACATGCAAAGCCTATTATGCACAGAAAGGGCACCTGCTGGCAGTGAAAATGACTAGAATCTGCCCTTCCTGTGCAGTGAGTAAATTGAAGGTTCATTTCTACAGGAGATAATAGTTTTTAGATTCCATTCCGTGTATCCCCGACATGGGCATGTACTTAACATTTAAATCATCTGCAGAGGAACAAACCTCCTTTAAATTTACATGTTTCAGGCTCCTAGCACTTCACTTAAAACGCTAGTTATCCCTGCTGGTTCCTTACTTAGAAGCACTGCATAGGCTTTTGCTAAGAATGTGAAGAAAAGTCACAGAGAAGAATATAATAAAGCTATTAGCATAGACTCCAGTTTCTTGAGATTTATGGATCCTGATCGAAGCCACAGAAGTTAGCTTAAGGTGATAAAATTAAATTTTGATTCAATTATCTGTTTTTCTCAATAGCAGTTTTTTTATTTAACCATCATTGCATTTTCTGTTCTTTAAGTGGTCAAATACACCCACTGATTTTTTTGGTTGTAACACATTTACAGGTGAAATGTCAAAAAATTCATTAAAACAGAAAAAAATATTTAGCACAAAAGCATGCAAAGCCACTGATGGGTGCATGCTTGATCTAACTAGTAGCAGAGTTCTGGCCACTAGTTGTTAGATATGTATTTCCACTGTATTTTATTTCAGGAATTGTAGGTAGGTATTTTGTGGCAGACTATATGGTGCCGTTAGTCTGAGTGTTCCTACAGCAAGTGTGTTTAACATGCACTTCTTCCTATGACTCTGAGGCATGATATGCATACTCAGACTGTCTTGCTATTATAATTGAATATATATTGTTTCAAGCACAACATTTAAGGCAGGTCAGAGACAGTAGAGACTAATTTTTTGAGTAAAAATATATCCCACACTGTTCTGTGGCTATGGAGCGTTTGGTATGACACTATTCATATGAATTTACGTGAACAGGAACAGTTCTTAATTCACACACCTCCCCAATCATACAGTGAAGATGACTTTTGGCTTTCAGCATTAAAACTGAAGGATTGGCAGCATCTCTACTGGAGGTCACAATCAGGGTTAAGTAGGCACTTTTCAGCATATACATTTTTATTCACAACATCCCCAGTTCCTTTGCCCCCTCTTGTCAGTTTCACTTCACTCCCTGGTGTAAAATTAACATGGAGCAGTGCAAAGCTAAGTAGGAATGGAAAAGGGAAGTGATTAGGAGCAGCATGAACTTAACAGGCAAGTTTTAGGTGTGTTGCCAGTTTAAAAAAAGCCAAATTGCAGAAGCTTTTCTTAAAATGTGGCATAGTATGTGATCATGGAGTCAAAGATTATATCATAATGCATGCACACAAGGAGGCCAAATTAAAATTGCACAAATCTTACATTTCCTAATTTTTGAGAGTTGATTTTGCAACCTTAACAATGTTCTTTTAACATAGCTTTTGTAATTATTTATACGGTGCTCACAATGTGCTAGATACTGTACTGACATAAAGGAAGACAGTCCCTGCCCTAACGAGCTTGACTTGTTCACAAGCCTGGAACTCCTTATGCTATTCAGCTTGGGCTGTGCCCTCGATTACTTCAGCCATCCTCCTGCCTGCTTTTGGGAAGAGTATCACTGTCTCTTTGCACTTGGTGACAGGCTGTTAACGGTACTCCTCCCTCACATTCTTAGAGCTCAGGTTCAGATTCCCACCAAGTCATCCAAGACCAGGTAACCCCAATACAATAGTCGCCAGAGCCCATCTCACTTTTCAAGTTAAAACATAGTTTATTGTTGTGAGATACAAAATAAAAGGGAATTGCAAACAAAATAAGAGGTCATAAATAGACAATAAATACTGTGAGACCAATTTCCATGAGAAGTATAGCTATCTGGGCTCTGTGCTTTTTGACCGGCATTAGTTAAACCCTTACATAGTATACAGGTCTTTTTGTGGGGACTCGGCTGTTGCAAATGTTCTTGTAAACCTTGTCTGCACTAGGAATTGTATCTGTTCCTGACAATAGATGATGTCTGCAACAGGGGTAGTTGAACCAGCACTTTAAAAAACAACATACATTCAACTATGACGGCTGACAGGACCAAATTATGTTCAGCACATTTTCAAAACCATTGCTGTGGCATGCTCTTTGCAATAGGAAAATAAATAGCTTCCTTCACAAATCCTGAAGCTGCCACTAAGGGTCTGTCTACATGGCAAAAATAACCCTGCAACAGCAAATCACAGAGCCCAGGTCTACAGACTGGGGCTCATGCTATGGTCCTAAAAAACAACCATGTAGATGCCCTAGCTCTGCCTGGAGCTTGGACTCTGAAACCTAATCTCTTCCCCAGGCTTCAGAGCCCAAGCTCCAGCCCAAGCTGGAATGTCTACACGGCTATTTTTAGTGTCACAGTATGAGCCCAAGTTTATAGTCCCAGACTCGGATACTCACTGCTGCGAATTGGGAGGGCGGAGGGGGGGGGGGAAAGGAAGGTGGCCATGTCGGTGTACGCTAAGGTCAACTGGCATATAAAATGACTTTCCAATGAAGAACAGATTTGATAGTTATACTACACCTCCCACATGCACATGCTGGACCATCTTAAAAACATTCTTTGCTGTCACATCTTCTTCACGGAAGGCAATGATCGTTTGTGTAGAAACCTGCATATGTTTTGTGAAATGATAAGAAAAGTGCCTGGATTGAAGATTTAATGGAGTCTTTCCTACAAGAATGTACTAAGGGCCCTTCTAAAAATCTAGAAAAGTGCTTGAAATGTTTCTTTGTATGGATATATAACAGGCAGCTGCTTGTCAGGCATCCTTTGTACGTTGTCACTGTAAATGTATTTATTCTTAATTTGACCCAAGCAAAGGCTTAGGTTGACAGATTGAATAATGAAGAAAAATGAAAATGATTCCAGGCTGAAACTTTCTAGCTTGATGGGAAATTGGCGTGAGTAGCAAAGAGCATCTTGGGAGTTACAGGAAAGCTTACGGAGTTCACATGTGGGAGAATCCAGTGTCAAAGAATTCCTGCTCTCTTTCCCTTCCATAGGAAGCTATAACTCTATGCTAATAGAGCAGGAGAGACAGAAAAGGTTTACATCCTCTCCCAAATAACGTATCAATTTCTAAACTCACATTGCAAAATAGAAGGTTGTAACAGGAAAGTACCAAAGAAAAAATAAACTGACAAATCGGGAAAGCAATGGGAAAATAGGAGTTATCTGTTTCTGCCTGTATCATTTATTTTTGGATTCTTCTTGATTTAAAATTTAACAGTTAAACAAAATCTATGCTGTAATAGTGAATCTTGAAGATCTAAAATTAGCATATAGTAACATTCTATAGTAATAGATCATGTTAGAGTAACTAATAAGACTGGTGCTATTACATCATGCTATGAAAACAATGTATTTGACTTACTGAATCAACTACTTATTTAACATACACATATAAATTTTTAGATTAACAGTTACACCATAAAAACACAAGCCTTAAAATGCAGAGATTCATAAAACTGTTGTGTATCTAAGTGATCTACAGTCTTACCAGCAGTAGTCCAATAGGTGCGGGGGCAGAACAGGAATGTAAACATGTTGCCAGAACATTGGGTAGAGCATAGCTGCAGACCCATGAATGCAGGCAGTTAACTGAAAGATATAAATCAAAACAAGATCATAAATAAGATAAAAGTTAAGCTTAAAAGAAATGGCTGGCCAAAAAAACAAATAAATCAAAGTAAAATAAAATAATCGGTTAGAAGTTTTTCTCTCTGAAGATTTGACTACAGAACATACATTGCACTGGTAACAAATGCTAGTGATGGGTGGAGTAATACTGGTTCATGATGATTGTTGTTTGACTTAATTTTGTTAATATCAGAGTATATTTCGCCCAACACACACAACCTGACAACCTGAAGACAGCATTTCACATCTTCCTCAAAGCAACAGAAGCAGAGAACCAAAATCAGGGCAGAAGGGAAGAGGGAGGAAATAATAAAAAATGGCAGAAAAAGCCTGATCCTGGCCATTTCCACCTAGTGAGTAGCTTAGAGATGTAATGAAACAACAGCATAAATATTAAGGAAGGGGGAAAAAAAGCTGTGACCTCAATAGTACAGTAGGAACTTGGGACTAATGAATCGTAAACAGCATGGGTTTCTCTAAAACAATTCACGCCAAGCAAATTGATCATTTTGGCTATAATTACCGAATAAGCGGGTAAAAGACAGAGTGTGTTCCTGGACTTCAGCATTTGATCTACTCACTATCACAATTTTTCATTAAAAGTTAATTCGAATTGGCTTGGACATTGACAGAAACTGAGAACTAAAGATAAATGGCAATCAAGCTGTGGGAAGGTGCCTACTAGGGTGCTGGAGGAGTTGATTTGGGTCCCAACCTTATTTAAAATCTTAATTAATTAATAATCAGGAAGAGAATGTGAAATTTACCGAAGGAATTAAAATGGGAGCTGTTGTGAACCCCTAAATGGACACATACTTAAAACACAAGAAAGCAGAAAAGGTCAAAACCCTGCATGAGCAGGAAATAATATTAATATTAATAATTATTAGCATTTGTATTACTATAGCACCTAGGAACCCTAGTCATGGACAATCATCCCACTGTGTGTTAGACACAGTACACACACAAAACAAAAAGTCCCTGGCTCCAAAGAGCTTACAATCGAAGAATAAGAGAAGAGACCACAGAGGCATACAGACAGATAGTGGAATACAAGGAAACAATTAGACAGTATTGATCAGCATAGCAGGCAGTGAATGAAGGGATTTATCCTGGAAAATAAAGCTAATACAAACTTGTTTTGGGGAAACAATTCAAAATTCAGATAAATCAATGCAAATGGAGACAGATACTTTGAAAAAAACAGTTATACTGAAAGAGAGCAAGGGATGATTGTGGACACCAAACAACCTAGATAAGAGCTATCTTCTCATTTGGGAGCTGCACACAAAGAGGTATCATGGCCCAGGATGACGTCATGTCCCTTGTGAGCACATACCTAGAATAACACTCAGCTGATAGTACAAGAAACAATTTAAATGAAATTAAAAGAAATGCAGCAAAATGTTTAAAGGACGGGAAGAACAGACTTCTGAGGAAAGACAGAGTCAAATACATACAGTTTGACTAAATGACGACAAAGTAAAGACAACACTCTCTATAAAAAGAACGAGGAGTACTTGTGGCACCTTATGGACTAACAAATTTATTTGGGAATAAAACCCACTTCATCAGATGCATGGAGTGGAAAATATAGTAGGAACACACACACGCACACACCATGAAAAGATGGGGGTTGCCATACCAACTCTAATGAGACAAATCAATTAAAGTGGGCTATTATCAGCAGGAGAAAAAACATTTGTAGTGATAATCAGGATGGCCCATTTCAAACAGTTGACAAGAAGGTGTGAGTAACAGTAGGGGGGGAAATTAGCATGGGGAAATAGTTTTTAGTTTGTGTAATGACCCATCCACTCCCAGTCTTTATTCAAATCTAATTTAATGGTGTCCAGTTTGCAAATTAATTCCAGTTCTGCAGTTTCTCATTGGAGTCGGTTTTTGAAGGTTTTTTGTTGAAGAATTGTGACTTTTAGGTCTGTACTTGAGTGTCCAGGGAGGTTGAAGTGGTCTCCGACTGGTTTTTGAATGTTATAATTCTTGACGTCTGATTTGTGTCCATTTATTTTTTTGCGTAGAGACTGTCCGGTTTGGCCAATGTACATGGCAGAGGGGCATTACTGGCACATGATGGCATATATCACATTGGTAGATGTGCAGGTGAACGAGCACCTGATAGTGTGACTGATGTGATTAGGTCCTATGATGGTGTCCCTTGAATAGATATGTGGACAGAGTTGGCAATGGGCTTTGTTGAAATGGGCCATCCTGATTATCACTACAAAAGTTTTTTTTCCTCCTGCTGATAATAGCCCACCTTAGTTGATTTGTCTCGATAGAGTTGGTATGGCAACGCACATCTTTTCATGTTCTCTGTATATATATATATATCTTCCTTCTGTATTTTCCACTCCATGCATCTGATAAAGTGGGTTTTCGCCTACAAAAGCTTATGCCCAAATAAATTTGTTAGTCTCTAAGGTGCCACAAGTACTCCTCATTCTTTTTGCTGATACAGACTAACACAACTATCACTCTGACACACTCTCTATGTGTATCTAAAAGGTGTACACTCCAAGGACATGCAGGAGTTTAGGGTGACCTACAGACATAATGGAATGAAATAAAACAAAGGGAAAGTCAGAATGAACATTAGGAAGCTTGTCTTAACTGTGGGACTTATTAGGTTGCAGAGTAGTCTCTAGAAGGCAGTGGAGTTATCTGCAACTGGACAAGCCACTGAGTTATATATTGTACTACAGGGAACCAGTGATTGGCAGAGGAAATGGTCTAGGTGAGCTAACAGATCATTGTCTCTAATTTCAATTCTTAAACTAAGACTTGCCTTGCAACACAACAAGGCACAACAGGCTGCCCCATCAGAATTCCATGTTGGGGAAATAAGTCTCAATTGTGAATCTAGTTTCTGTGGTTCGTGCCAGAGCCTTTAATGTATTTTCAATGCAGTTTTTGTTGGCTTGTTTTAACACATGGATAACTGTTAGTATGTGAACAACAAAACCTGTTTTTGGAGTTAACGTGTGGCTGATTGGGCATCAAGAATGAAGACAGGGACTATATTTTAAACATGTCTCATTTTTAGCCCATGGACTAAAAGCTACTGAAGTCTAGGGATGAAACAGATTTGGATAAGCTGCGAGGATACAAGAGGAAATACTGAGACTCTCTGGAAGGGAGCCAAGGCTCTGTGCACCATGATACAGCCACACAAAACCAGTAGTTTTTTTTAATGGCAAAAATGTAACCATAAAGGTGAATAAAAATAGATTTTACAATTTACAACTCAAAAAACAGATGTGGTTTTTGGGTTTTTTTTCCTTCAATTTTTTGAAAATCACTCCTAGGCTGAGACCCTGTATGCCACGTATAAGCCCACAGTTGACTTTTATGACTGAGCTATATACCACTATGTTAGAAAGCCAAAGCCTTACGATATACACTATAGCTAGAGGAGAGATGTTAGAATATTTAACATTATTATATTTAAAATAAATAAATAATCTACCATAGTTACAGAACCCAGTATTGTAGTGCAACCCTGTGAAAAGTATTTGCCGATCTCATGGAATATGAATCCCTGCCTGTTTTGTGCCATTAGAGATCCATCTGTCTTGATTATTAGGGCCTCAGGCTCTCCATTTCCTAATAAATTTACACTGGGATTCAGAGACTTATTGCTGATCACAACATCAAGAAGAGTTTCCCTAAACCTCTGACTGCTAGAAGCTGGGACTGGACGACAGAGGATGGATCATGTGATAATTTGCTCTGTTCAGTTCATTCCCTCTGAAGCATCTGGCACCGGCAACTGTCAGAAGATAGGATACGGGGCTAGATGGACCATTGGTCTGACACAGTATGGTCATTTTTATGTTCTTAAGGGTTACAGCAATTAGGTGAAGGAGGGAAACACACCATTTTCTATAATATTTCTGATAACTAAGACAAGAAAATATCTAAGAAGCAAATAGTATGCAATAGTATCTAATAGTATGCAAAACCCTGAGAAAGGGGATGGGAGGATTTTCTTGTCACCTATAAATGAGGCAATGGGAGAGGGTTAACCTTAAAATAGGACTGAACCATACAAAAAACCAATTGATTCTTTGGGATGTAATCAGCACAAAAATCCAAGGGTCCAAAAGTATTCAGTGTATCACACAAGAGTAATAACGTAGCAGTTTTAGCAATGTTTATGAGGGTATCATTTAGCGGTGTCTGACCTCTGCTTCTATGTTTAGGCCTCTCTCTATATTTTTACCCAGGCCGCACCCCATGAAGACTGCTACTTTTGCTTTTCTATGTAGGTTTGTATAAGGTCACCTGTTATGTGGTATCTGTGAGTCTTCGAATGTCAGTAACTTGCCTTTATTAACAGAGGAACATGTGTATACAGGAAAAGCGAGGAGTCAAAGCCCTAGCTGGCTGCAAGAATTCTTTATGATACTGTGCCATGAGAGCTCGTTTGGTGATTTTCCAAGTGTAACCAGTTTGTTGGAATCTCAAAACCTTTCTTTCCTGTTAACTTATTTAAATAGATACCATGCTTTTTGTGGATGGTGCACAGTGTTATTAAGAAAGAATCCCCAGTAAACACTCACTGTATTGGTTCAGTTCTAATTCTTAAAAAGGTTCTTCAGTAACGTGGGTTTGTCTGTCCTTGTGCTAGTCTCCGTATGCCTGTTTCCCATCTTGACCATGTTTTATCAGTTTACCTGTTCTATTCCTTACGCACCACTCAAAACAAGACATTTAGGGGAAAGCACTATTCTAATACTAAGAACTTTATATAGTGCTGAAATGTACAGTGCACTTGTAAAAACATACAATAAGACACTCTCTGCTCTCAAGAGCTCACAATCTAACGCAGCATTTCACAGCCAAAAGGGGTTTTAAAATTATTATTAGACTGTGATCTATATCACTGCCCTTGCATGTTGACCAGATCTTCAAGTATACGCATCTGCATTCATGTCTCTTGTGCTGCTGTGCACAGATTGGTAGATTCACGATTATGGTAAAACACAGTTCTCCTTTGGAAACAGAAGGACATTTTTTTAAATTAGTAAATGGAGGAAACTACAGATTTGGAAGTTTGGTCCATATGCTTGACCAAAGCTCTTGGATATGGAAACTGGAATAGAATAGAAAACAGGCTTTTAAGCAAGACTGATGTCCAGATACTATAAATACAGATGCAGCTAGTTTGTAGATTTTTAGTACTTCCTGGACTATTTTAGATAATGCAGCAAGAATAGCATTTCCCAGTCTATTTTCACTTCTGGACCCAAATCAGGAAGTGCAATTATCCCTTCACCCCTCATATCACACTTCCTTGAAAAAAATCAGGAGCAGTTAAATATTTAGGTTTGATTCAAGTTTTGACCAAAGGGTTGGGTTACTTTTTCTGGACCCATTCACCCATCCCCACTTACAGGTTGCAAACTAACAGTGGTTTACCAATGACTCTATCGAAGTTTATTTTATGTCCCTGAACGCTGAGATAAATCTGTTAAAAAATTCGCATTTAGGGGCATATTCTTAGTAGTCCCACCAACACTAATGGAGATCAAGCAGCTACTGCATCATGCAATGAGCTGAGAATATGTTTGTTAAACTAACACTTTGTCTGTATTTCTAAGTATCTATAATTTTCCTGGTAGAGGAACATTAATCAATTTGAAAAGCAAAAGCTCATTGTTGATTTATTTTTAATTCTCTTTGAATCACTTGTAGGGACATGTGAGGTTGGGTTTGTAAAAGCAGAACTGTATCATCAGCATTTAGCTTAAATTGGGTGGTGTCAAAACCCTGTTTCAAGTAACAAAAATGACACAGATCTTCTCTTCAGACTAATGTATAATATTAATACTTCGCTGTAACCTTTAATGCATTACGAAGTGGAATGTGAGGACAGTGAAGTCACTTGTCACTTATAAAATTGAGCTTTTGAAATGTCACATCATATCATTAGCTACTGATCCATGAGTTACATAGTCACATTTCTGCATAGCCTGGAAGAATCCACTTACATTTATACTTTTGACTGAAAAAATACACAATTTAGACTGAAGGCAACATCGTATCGGCAAACAACATTAAAAATTGTTGAATTGGTTTAGAAAGGATATTTTAGTTATCAGAGTACAAAGCATAAAATGTAAAGAAAAGGTTTGGGGAAAAGTAATCTTTAAGAGTAATTTTTCTCCATTCTTTTAGGTAAATGTTTTATATTCTATCATTTATTTTTGTATGGATTCCAAAGCTATTCTAGAAACATTTTCACAAACGATTACTGAAGTGCATGCTAGAGAGACTTTACTTCCGTTAGATACTTCATGTACACAAAGTATACATAATTTGTTTAATATTGTTTCAAAAGCTAGTAAAGAAAGATGTGCACGTTTGAATTTGCATCTTAAATCTTAAATTTCAGTGCAAGAAAATGATCCCATCAAAAATCATACTCAGGGTATGTGTACACTGCATGCTTCTTTCGGCAACGTGCAGTGTACATACCTGAATAGCCCAGCAAGCATAGATTATTAATTGCAGAGGCATGGCATAGGCAAGTAAAGACACTTAAAGGGTGAGGTCTGATCTCAAGTACCCTACATGGTTCTCTCTTTGCCCAAGACATGTCTCCCTCTCTACATGGCTATTTTTAGCAATGTAGTATCCTGCTGCTTCTCACCTGTTGGAGCCTTTCCCTGCTACAGGAAAAGACTCCAGCAATGAGGAAAGGCTACGGCAGGGCAGAGGCAGTGGGGAAAGGATCTACTGCGGGGAGGCAGTAGGGAAAGGCTTGGCCTTTCCCCACCGCTTCCTCCCGCAAGCATCTTCCCCTCCTGCAGTGAAGGGCTCCAGCAGCAGGGAGCTTTCCCAGCGGCCTCCCTTCTGCCGGAGCCTCTCACTAATGTGTAGCTACACACCACAGTGCGGACATGGTGTGCTTTTCATTGCAACATGTAGCTACACTTACACCACATGTCACTGCCAGTGGTGTCGTATAGTGCAGACATAGACTTAGTGGGAAAATAAAGAAGCCAGTATGTGTAAAATTTGCCTAAAGTAATTAGACATGATGAATATTCATCAGAAAGCAATTATCAATCCTATGTAATGAGATTTTGCCCTCAAGCTTTTGAATATCCTAGGATAGTAAACAAAACTACATCAGCTAGTTAAATTACAGCACCACACAAATCAGCACCTTATTCTACATGTTGTAAAACAAGACACTAACCGTGCAGTGACACATAAACCAAGTAAAAACTTTGTAAGAACTACTTTAAATGATCTAAATATTAGTATAACTAACTAACAGCTAAAAACAATTTCTAGAAAACAGGAGAAACTCAAAAAAAAAAAAAGCCAATCAAGATTCCGAGCATGGAGGAAACATCCCTATGTAAGCACCTAGCCAGGGAAAGGAAGGAATGGAGGCATTTGGGGGCTGCACAGCTTATCCTTACATCGGCTCTGACCTCTCAGTACCACAATGGGGTATTTGTGCGGTCCCAATGGGCTCTGTTATCATAGAAGGTTCCCAAAGCTGAAGAGCACCATTGCATGGCCGTGAGTATGCAAGCACCCTACAAACAGGAATATGGAGAAGCTACCTTGAAAAATGTGTAATGTACTATAACTTCATGCCAGGCGTTAAAGCCCCACCACATAATTTCATTAAATTTCCTCTTTGATTCAGGTTAAAAAAAAAAAAAAAAGCCAGACACAATTCAAATGATACTGCCCTAGTGTGGTGTTAATTGTAAAAGCCTAAATGATATGGGGAGAGAATGCTGCATCACATCTCCTGGTAGATAGTGTTAATTTAAAACATCATAGCCACTGACATCAATTGAGTGAAACATACTGAGGAAGCATTGTCACCAGGACAAAACTGACTAACCTATGTCACCAACTGACTTCTAGTAATATATTAACACCTATACAAGAGAATATGGAAATATTCAGGAGAGAGATTATGCCACCATGCAGAGCTTATGCCACTATGTTAATTTTACACAATTTATATACTCTAACATTTAGGCACCATTCATTATCATCATGTTCCTATTATGCCTCTGGCATTTAGGGCAGTGACGAAGCTCCTCCACCCCTGTCTGTTTCTGGCAAGTCTTTCAACGGTTCCCCAGCTGTGCCTCAGGCTTTTCAGCTCGGCTTCCACAGCTCTTTGCTATGTTGTTTTCGGGCAGCCTCATTTTCACTTGCCTTCGGGTGTCCATCTTATTGCTATTTTGGTGATGGAATCAGTTTTCATCCAAAGTACATGGCCAATCCATCTCCAACGCCTCCTGACGATGGTGCTCGTATCTTCTTGGCTGCACTGTGTGAATAGGTCTTGGTTTGAGATTGTTCTGGGCCAAAAGATACAGAGGATTTTTCTGAGTCAGGTTGTATGAAGTGAAGACAGTTTGGACATGTCATACTTTCTTATTCCCCAGCATTCTGCACTATAAAGTAGTGTTGAAAGTACTGATAAATCTTGAGTTTGGTTTTGGTGCTGTATTTTGATGTTTTCCAGACTGTATTAAGCTCCTGAATGTGTTCCTGGCTTTACTGATTCTGTTCTGGATGTACTGGAATGTTCCACCATCCTGGTTGATGGTGCTGCCCAAGTATGTGAATCTTTCTACACTGGTGAGAATATGATCCTCTAGCCGCACTGGTGATGGTGAGGCAATATTAAAATGTTATGATAATGCCTCTTGGCATGTCTTCTGTGTACACCGCATTACCCGGTCGATGGCAATGTTGAAGAGGATTGCAGACATGACATACCCCTGATGTACTCCTGTTTTGACTTCAAAACTGAGCTTACTGTGATCAACACTGCATGTAAAGTTGGAATAGAAGTTTTTGATGATGTTCATTATACGGAAAGGAATTCCATATGCCCACAGAATGCGTCATAGGCTGGTCCTGTGAATGCTATCAAAAGCCTTCTCAAAGTCAATTAAGTTTATGTAGAGTTGTCGTTGCCATTCTAAGCATCGTGCTATTATGTTTCATAAAGTGAAGATCTGGTCTGTGCATCCATGCCCTTACCAAAAACCGGCTTGCTCTTTTCTGAGAACGTTATCAATTGCCTCTGATATACGCTGGACTGTGATCTTATACAATACCCGGCTTGGCACAGACAAAAGTGTGATACCACGCCAGTTATTACAATCACTAAGAGCTCTTTTCTTAGGCACTATTACATGAATTTAAAGGTATATCAAAAGTCCCACAATAAAGAGGAACAAAGCTCTTAGTAGCCACCATTCAGTGAAGCTGGAAAAGCCCAGCTATGCAACAGGAGGAAAAACCCTAGAGCTCTGCTTTCCAGCAGACACAGATATGATCATTCCACAACAACAGCGTAAGAGAGGAAGGGATAAAAAAACTGCACAGAACACTGATCACGTTCTGCATCTTTACTCGGTGAGCTGTTTTAACAAAGGTGTCTAAATGAGGCATTAACTAGAGTGTTTGGTTTTTAACTAACAGAGAAAGTTTGTCTATTGATAAATACTTTGAAAATAGAGGGCAGGAAAAATTAAATATATTGCTGATGTAATAAATATTTGGAAGATAACAATGACCAATTTTCAGCAACACCAGCGACTCTACTGTTTTTAATCAGAAAGTGATGACTCATCCATGGCATGAGGACTGAAGAGAATTGTATTTCTTGTTATGAAGTGCCACACAGGAACATGGTAGCTGGTTGTTTCCGCTAAGAGTTTTGTATAAGGTAGGTGTATCAATGAACCATCAAAACTTCACATCAACACATTGGGGTTGGTTCTGTCAGAAGCATCTGCAAGGAGACAGGCTGGAAATATCAAATTATTCCATGTAGACGTCTCAATTGGTTCCTGGCCAATGGGAGCTGCGGAGCTAGTGCTCAGGGCGGGGCAAGTGCGCAGAACTGCCTAGTTGTGCCACTGCCTAGGCACAGCAGGGACAGGTCGCTGTTTCCGGGGAGCCGCCTGGGGTGAGCACCCCCCGGCTCCAACACCCCAAAACTCCTCCTCTGCCCCAACCCCTTGCCCCGAACCTCCTCCTGCACCCAAACTCCCATCTAGAGCCCACGCACTGGACCCCCTCCCGTACCCCTGCACCCAAACTCCCTCCCTCTTCGTTAACCGGAATTTTTCACTTACCAGTACCCCCCATTCCCCCAACATGCTGGATTAAAAGGCTTTTACTGTAGTAAAGCAAATGCACAACACAATTCCCGACTTGCACCATGAGACTGGCAAGTTCCCAAGCAAGAACCTCTATGTAATTTCCTGAAGTTCTGTGCATACTATGACTTTGATGTGTATTCTCTAAAGCATTAAGAGACATCTGGAAAAAACTGTTTAAGAAGTCTTTTTCATTTAAAAATAGCTTCAGGGAGCATCAATTTGATTATTTCCTATTATGATAACTTAAGATTTTAAAACTTAGCAATAAAAAGATTAACTAAACATGATGCTCAATATTGAAGACATCTGAGGGTAAGCTGTCATTTATTTCTGAGATGTAATCCTACCTTCTATCTGGCATGAAACCAAATTGCACCATCCTGGGTAGACACCAGGAGTGCCCTTCAATTTTGCCAAGATAATGGTTACTAAAGAAATAGCTTAGTTGATGCAGAACTCATTTGATTAGTGACTGTTATACAGAAAACAAGCTGTTAATAATAAGACAACCTGAGAAATGACAGACTATCAAAGCTATAGGATTTCAGCAGGTTAAAATGAGATCAGTTCCACTACCTCAGTTCCCTACAGCAGCTGCAGGAGAATCATGCAAAAATACAGCCAGTTGAGACATATAAACTGATCACTGGCATAACTCACTTTTAAAATTTCACATTTAAAATTCAAAAGTTGTTGTGTGTGTAAATGAATCAACAGAAGGGTTTTTGTCATTCTTATTCAGAAAAATTAAAGACTGATGACAAAACATGGAGCAATTTCCAAATGTGTTTTGTTGCCTTTCTCTAGATGTCTCATTGTGTGCACTTATTATTGTATTAAGATTGCAATGTGAGATTTAAAAATGGAATTTATACTGGAAACAATCAAAACACCTTGACTATTTATAAGTCCAACCATTCTAAATTTACTCAAGTTACCAGCATAACACTGAAAGGCATTTAAGGGCTCTGTGATGGAGTAGAACTCCCATAGCAGGTTGTGGATGCAGGTTAAGATTGAGGTGCTTTGGCAAAGTTGTCAGAGAAAGTGGGATAGTGCTCATGGGAAGGAAGAGGTGGTGTCTTGCAAGGCAAGACTAAGGTGCTGGCAATCTAATTTCAAGGGGTGCTGAACAGGTGAGAGAGAGAAGCATGCACACCTCTTCACTGCACCATGACTGTCCATAGCCAGTTCTATTAGGCACACACTACCATTTTCACGAGTGCCATGTTCACTTATTTTTAAAATGTTGGAACTTAGAGAATGTATCTTAGTGCATTTTACCTTTATGAGATGGTTATGGACAGAACTGGCTGACAAGCTCTCAACTCGTAGAGACCACCAGGCTGCTTACTTTGGCCATCTTTTCTATATTCTATATTTATACTGCATGTATTACAGTGAATAGTTATAACAACTTATTAGGGCAGGGCTGTAAGGGCAAGCTATGTGGAACTTAGAATACTGGCTAGAAGATGTACTGCACTTCCTCTCTCTTTCAGTTACAACATGCAAACACAAAGAGGCCTTTGCTATATGCATGCACTCAGTTTTATGCATTCTGGATTAATTTGGTCTTTGTACGAGGAATTAGATCACAAAATGAATAGTTAAAATTCAGCTTGTGAATACTCAGTAAAATTCACAGTTCAGCATTTAGTGTTTTGAGGAGTGAATTATGTTGCCAGTTGAAAAAAAAACCATGCAAAATGGCAATAACTTTCCACGGGTTCAATGACAAACAATCCACACGTAATAATTAATAGGTTAGATCTCAGCACTTAATTACCCCAAATCTTATTTAACTTGCCAATATTAAGAGCTCTTCAATCATTTCAGGAGACATTGTAGCACAAGATATTTCATTCCACTTTTAAGGTTTCTGCTTATTCTTCTCTACTTTACTTGATATTACATTGAAATCATAAGTGTTAAACAAATTAATTGCAAACAGTTCCATTTTTTAAAAAACAAGACCCTGAGTGTACTTTGAGAATTCGCAGAGTTTGGTAAGTTTCCAGTTACAAGGTCTTGGCTTCTGCTGAGCACAGTTTGAAATAAAATAATGCAGCTTGTTCCTACTGCTGGATCATGCAGAGCCGAGTGTGCAGGCAAGGAATCACTGGCTCTCACCCAAGACTTCAAACCTGGCTTAAACTGTCACTCCAATCTCAGTGCAGTTTATATATATAGTTGTAAGATACAAATGTATAGTAAGGCTAACTCTCCCCCGAAGAGCCAGATATGCTTTTATCTTGGACAGAGGCAAAGAAAGAGAAATAGGAGAAAGATGATAAGGAAGGAAAACACAAGCCTACTTATGAAAGAGCTTATTAAGGAAAGCAAAGTGACAGGTAAGTAATGCTTCTTTCCAGCCTACCTTACCAAGGGGTGGATCATGCCAACGAAGCGCACAGGCTCTATAGTTGGGAGACCCTTACCTTACCTTGATGCCGCCCCATCCCCCTTCCAAAATTTATAATACTACGTTTATAAATCACTTTTCCCTGAACCAACCCCACCTCCTCCATGCCCACACAAACTGATATACATCCTTGTCCTGGGTCTGTAGCTTCGCTCACTCTGACCCTATGGCAAAACCATAATGTTGGGTGTATATAAAAGTGCACTGCATAGGTCTGTCTATCTAACGGTTTTCTATAAAGTCCATCATTGTAGTGTTTAAGTGCTATTGGTTCTTTATGGGTTTTGGTCACAAAAGTCTGAAGTTGTTAGAATGTCCCATAGATTACAATGAATCTTCTGATCTCATATTCCTTTCTTAACTAGAGAGATTATTATTTCTATCTGGAGACGGAATACAAACAGGGTTTGTTCTCTCCCCCTCCCCACCCCAATATGTACATGTTATTTTTTTATGGTTTTGGTATGTATTCTTTCAGCAGTATTTTCTGGCAGTCTACGATGCAGTTATAATCTTGCACAATCAAAATCAGACCTTTAAGAGGCCAGATACCATACAAAATGGGAATAGGTGCTCTAACTTTAGAAAGAGCCTTTCAAGTATTTAGGCTACAGCATTAGAAGGCAACATTTAGTTAACCATCCTCTGTTTACCATTCATAACAGAAACAATCAATACCCATTTACAGAGCAAAGAGAATGAAAACTTAACATTTTCTTTTATACATAAAATCACGATCTTATTGACTGATAAAACTTCAAATGCATAATGCTAAACTTTGAACTAAATCAGGCTGGGTGTTTTGGTATTGATATGCGGCCGTTTTTAGAAGAGACAGCACTTTGGAGTGCTCAGCAGCTTTCATCTTTCAGATGCTTGATGGAACCTAAGTAGCATTAAGCCTACATCTTATCAAACAAAATTGCGAAAAATATGGTTCTCTAACGTGTTAGAGCCCACCATCTGGGTTCATCAAGAGAAGGTCACCAGAAGTTCTGTCTGAAAGTATCATTTATCTATTTTTCTTTCAAATAAGTGCATGAAAAAGGGCTTCACTAACATGGTGTAAATGTTATTATACAGCATCCGTATCAAGAGAAAAACTTTTTCATTCAAACACTTGAGAGGCCAGAGAACCTCTGAAAAGTCATCTTTGCCATGGGATTTTCCACAGCCCAAGCACAGTCATAAATGTATTGTTTTTATTTATACACACCTGATTTCTGGCTAAAAAATTCTGTATATATACATACATACAATCACACAGAATTTTTTTAGCCAGAAATCAGGTATTAGCCAGAATACATCCTGACAGCATACATTTACTTCTCTGTTCTGCAACTCCCTGCTTGTGTCTGCTTATGCCAATGTACATAATGATTGTATGGCTATTAATGATTCCAGTGATTTGTGATTATTTCTCAGTATGCCAACCATGCCTCATCTCTGCAAACTGGCCCTTTGTCATATTCATTTATACAATAAATCCAACTTTAGTACAATATTCCTGCCACCCTACAAACAGTTTTAAATCAGTGATTACGCAAACTCTAGTTATCCCAGATGATCTCCAGCATAACTGGCACTTTTTAAAATGAATTGTCAAGAGAATATTCTGAAATTTACTTACAGTGCTCAGTTTACTACAGCAGATGAGGATGCGGCGTTCATATAGCATACTAGCGTAGAGATGCAGCATGTTGTTGACATCGACGGCTACAAAATACTCTGTCAGATTTCTCTAGGAAGAAAGAGGAGAGTGTTTTTGAGAAAAACTTTACAAATACAAATATCTTCAAGACAGAAGAGAACCTAAACTTCATCCTTCAATCAAACCACCACCAGAAAGTGACCTAGAGGAAGAAAACAATAGATCAGCTCAAGTCTGGGGTGATTTTGCTGCTACAGCCTGGGCTTAGTTTTGTTATTTGTTAATTAACGTTCCCAAATGCTCAGATTTCAGAAAGTTACACAGCTTAGTGTGATTTCACTCTCAACTCCTGCAACTTAAATATTGAATGAGGAGATTTTTGGTGAGGAACAGAGGTTCTCTTATGCACACAAAATATATTCCTGAAACCTGACAGTAGCCACAAATTACAGCTACTGGAGATTTCTTATTCAGCTATCTGAAATTAGCCGAGCATATAAAAATCTGCTAATGGCACTCCAGAGCAACCGTGATAATGGGGAATCACACCAGAAGCATTTAAAATACAATAAAAAAAGATTAAACTAATATTCAGCACGTATGTAGTATTTTGTGAACGTTAATACTCCCATCACCCTGGGAAGGGGAATCAGAAAGCATCCCTCTACTAGAAATTGGGAAACTGAAGCAAAGGAGAGGGGAAGCATCTTTTGCAAAACCACAGAGCATGTCCATCTAAGAGACAGAATTAGAACTCAAATGCCCAATTTCCAGTCTAGTGCTCCGCCTATGTATTTATTTTGGCTTATATTACAACAAAAAAGCCCCCTATCCAACCTCTGCATGCTCACTAAAAATGTAACATACAGAGTGAAACATTAGATACACCTCTCACACAAACACAAAAAAGGAGGGCAGAGCCAAGGGTCCTTGGCCACTACCCCTCCACTGCAATGTCTATTGCTGGATGTAGAGTGAATGGCAGAAGGAGAGGTTATTCACCTTGTGCAATAAATGAAGCTCTTTGAGCTATTTAAATCTGAAATTTCACAGTATTGTAACTGTAGGGGTCCTGACTCAAAAAGGAGTTGGGGGGGGGGGGGTCGCAAGATTATTGTAGAGTGGGTGAGGGGGTTGCGGTACTGCTACCCTTCCTTCTGTGCTGCTGCTGGCAGTGGCACTATCTTGAGAGCTGGACAACTAGAGAGCAGCGGCTGCTGGCCGGGAGCCCAGCTCTGAAGGCAGAGGTGCCACAAGCAGCAGCACAGAAGGAAGGATGGCATGGTATGGTATTGCCACCCTTACTTCTGCACTGCTGCCTTCAGAGCTGGACCCTCGGTCAGCAGCCGCCACTCTCTGGCTCCCCAGCTCTGAAAGCAACGCAGAAGTAACGGCGGCATCCTAAAATAACCTTGTGACCCCTCTGCAACTCACTTTTGGGTCAGAACCCCCAATTTGAGCAACACTGGTCTCCCCCATGAAATCTGTGTAGTATAGGGTAAAAGCACACAAAAGACCAGAGTTCACGGTCTGTGATAAATTTTTCATGGCCGTGAATTTGGTAGTTATAGTTAGTAAGTAAGTTATAGTTAAGTTATGGGTAATAGGACTTCTAGAGCCTCTCCGGGGATAGTGCTTGGAGTGTGCTATAGACCGCCAGGATCGACCCAGGATATGGATAAGGAACTATTTAATGTGCTTAGAGAAGTAATTACTAATAGAAACTGTGTAATTATGGGGGACTTTAACTTCCCGGAAATAGATTGGGGAACAAACGCTAGTAGCAATAATAGGGCTCAGATGTTCCTAGATGTGCTTGATGATCAATTCCTCCATCAAGTGGTAGCTGAACCGACGAGGGGGGAGGCCATTTTAGATTTGATTCTGGTAAGTAGTGAGGACCTCGTTGAGGAAGTGGTAGTAGGGGACAATTTGGGCTCCAGTGATCATGAGCTAATTCGGTTTAAAATACAGGGAAGGAGTAACAGAATTAAGTCAAAGACTAGGGTTTATAATTTTAAAAAGGCCAATTTTAACAAATTAAGAGGACTGGTAAGGGAAGTGGATTGGGCAAACGTATTAATGGATTTAAAGGCAGAAGAAGCCTGGGATTACTTTAAGTTAAAGATGCATGAGCTGTCGGAGGCCTGTATTCCCAAAAAGGGAAAAAGATTACCAAGCAAGAGATTTAGACCGAGCTGGATGAGCGACCGACTCAAAGGGGCGATTAGGAAAAAACAGAAAGCGTACAAAGAGTGGAAGAGGGGAGGGATCAGTAAGGAAATATACCAAAGTGAAGTCAGAGAATGTAGAGATAGAGTGAGAAAGGCCAAAGGCCGTGTAGAATTGGACCTAGCGAGGGGAATTAAAAGCAATAGTAAGAGGTTTTACAGCCACATAAACAGGAAGAAAGCAAAGAAAGAAGAAGTGGGACCGCTGAAGACTATTGCCGGAGAGGAGATTAAAGACAATCTAGGCATGGCGCAATATCTCAATGAATATTTTGCGTCAGTGTTTAATGAGGCCAATGAAGGGATTAGGGATACTAGCACCATTACAGAGGGGCGTTCGGGATGGGGGATTACCGTATCCGAGGTAGAAACAAAACTTGAACGCCTTAATGGGGCTAAGTCGGGAGGACCGGACGATCTTCATCCGAGAATATTGAAGGAATTGGCGCGGGAAATAGCAGGCCCGTTAGCGATAATATTTAATGAATCTGTAAACTCGGGGGTGGTCCCGTTAGACTGGAGAATAGCTAATGTGGTTCCTATTTTCAAAAAAGGGAAAAAAAGTGATCCGGGTAACTACAGGCCTGTTAGTTTAACATCTGTAGTGTGCAAGGTGTTAGAGAAAATTTTGAAGGAGAAATTAGTTGAGGACCTGGAGGGTAGTGGCAATTGCGATAATTTACAACATGGTTTTACGAAGGGCAGATCGTGCCAAACGAATCTGATCTCCTTCTTTGAGAAAGTAACGGATTTATTAGATAAGGGAAATGCGGTGGACCTAATATACCTGGATTTCAGTAAAGCGTTTGATACTGTACCCCATGAGGAATTATTGGTTAAACTGAAAAACATGGGGATCGATTTGAAAATCCAGAGATGGATAAGGAATTGGTTAATGGGGAGAATGCAGCGGGTCGTATTGAAGGGTGAACTGTCAGGTTGGAGGGAGGTTACCAGTGGAGTTCCCCAAGGTTCGGTTTTGGGACCCATTTTATTTAATCTATTTATAACTGACCTCGGAACCGATTGCAGGAGTAGGCTGGTAAAGTTTGCGGATGATACGAAGGTGGGAGGCGTTGTAAATTCGGAAGAGGATAGGGATATCCTGCAGGGAGACTTGAATGAGCTTGTGAATTGGAGTGTCAGAAATAGGATGAAATTTAATAGTGAAAAGTGTAAGGTGATGCATTTGGGGATGACCAATAACAATTTTAGTTACAAGATGGGGACGCATTGGTTAGAAGTAACGGAAGAGGAGAAGGACCTAGGGGTCCTTGTAGACCGCAGGATGACTATGAGTCGACAGTGTGACGTGGCGGTGAAAAAAGCCAATGCTGTCTTGGGATGCATTAGGCGAGGTATATCTAGTAGGGATAAGGAGGTCCTGCTTCCGTTGTACAAGGCGCTGGTGAGACCTCATTTGGAGTACTGTGTGCAGTTCTGGTCTCCCATGTTTAAAAAAGATGAACTCAAACTGGAACGGGTGCAGAGAAGGGCCACTAGGATGATCAGAGGAATGGAAAACCTGTCGTATGAAAGGAGACTAGAGGAGCTTGGGTTGTTTAGTCTGACAAAGCGAAGGCTGAGGGGGGATATGATTGCTATCTTTAAATATATTAGAGGGATTAATACAAGGGAGGGAGATGAATTATTCCAGCTTAGTACTAACGTGGATACGAGAACGAATGGATATAAACTGGCCGTGGGGAAGTTCAGGCTTGAAATTAGACGAAGGTTTCTGACCGTCAGAGGGGTGAAATATTGGAACAGCCTTCCGAGGGAAACGGTGGGGGCGAGGGACTTGTCTGGCTTTAAGATTAAGTTAGATAAGTTTATGGAGGGAATGGTTTAATGGTAAAACATAGTTGTCAAGGAAAACCAAGCAATGGTAGGTAAATAGCATAATGGCTAAAAGGGGTCAGGATGGAGACTCTTGCCTATATGCTCGGGGTCTTACTGATCGCCATATTTGGGGTCGGGAAGGAATTTTCCTCCAGGGCAGATTGGCTGAGCCTCTGGAGGTTTTTCGCCTTCCTCCGCAGCATGGGGCAGGGATCTCTAGCAGGAGGGTCTCTGCCGATTGAGGTCACTAATAACAGGATTGGGGACTTCAGCAGCAGAGTCCAGGGAAGGGGCGGGGACGGTTTTATGGCCTGCAGCGTGCAGGGGGTCAGACCAGATGATCATAATGGTCCCTTCTGACCTTAAAGTCTATGAGTCTATGAGTCTAGTTAGTATAGTAAGCCCTAGTTATAGCCACTAAGTGAACCCTGATGGAACTCTACATAATCCTGACTTTTTTGATGCTAGCAGATAGTCAAGGATCATTGAGAGTGAAGAATGCATGGATGAAAGATGATGATGGTCACACCAGTGGTGAAACCTTTTTCTTTTCTGCAAGTAAGAATTATGTACAGATGATTTCATACTATTTAATAACACCTGCTGAACAGGAAGTCTCTATCCCCAAGAACCATCGAGTAACCAAGCCCAATTCCCAGGATGGGATGGACAGTTCAACCTGCATCTTGAGAGAGAAGACTGGGATTGGACAGAAAACTCAGACAAATGGCAAGGTAAATCAGGTAAGGATACCAGGCCTGTCAAGGCCACACTGGAACTATTACTATGTTCTTGGCTTTGTCCTGCTTGATCTTGTTTGCCACCTTCAATATTAGGAGAGGAGATGGAAATGCGTAGAGAAGGTTCCTTGTCTATGGAATCAGGAAAGAGTTTCCCCGAGAGTAAGGGCCAAACCCTCTCGCGAGCAAAATTGTTTGCACTTCCTGCTGGTAATGGTGGCAAAGAGATCCACTTCTGGAAATCCCCAAGTCAGAAAAATGTGAGTGAGAGTCAGAGAGTCCAACTCCCCTTCATAATCAAGGGAGAAGTGTCTGCTGAGATTCCTAACTGGAGTTTTGTAGGCCTGGAACGTAAACTACTGAAGTGAGGATCTGATTGGCTATACACCAGTTCAATAGCTTTATTGCTTCAGTATAAAGGGCACCCTGGTAGGTCTATTGATGTAGAGCATACAGGCTATGTTGTTCTGTCATGTCAAGACGTTTTTGATAAGGTGTAACTTTTCACAAGGTGTAACTTAGCACGGTGCTGTCCACCCCATTCATTCACTGCTTCCACAACTAGAGAATAAGAAGGTTGGAAAAATAAAAATTCAGAGGTCTTGGCTGGGACATAATATTTTTTATCAGAAAGTTTGCAAGTTGGTGGTATTGTTGCCAGGGTCTGCCAGATGGTCTTAGAGGGTCCAACAGAGCCATGTTGATTGGCAAGGCAACATGAGCAGAGGGTGTCCATTGCAGAATATACAGGAGCTTATGATGAGACTCTCTGACCACCTCTAATGGGATCTCTAAAGAGACTGCAATATGTTTCATTATGTCTTGGAATTGTATGAAATCATCAGCCAGAGAAAGTGGAGGAGATAACCATCTCATCTAGAGAAGATGAGGAGATATTTGTTTGTGAAGTAGCCTCCTTATCTGCTCTGGCCTCCTGCTCTTCAAAGGATTCCGACACTTCACGTAATGGAGGGCATATAAATAGGGGAGGAGAATATCTCCTTCTTGGTCTCCACATGAAAAAGAGTAGGAGCTTGTGAAAATTGCTGTCTATATGCAGCTCAAGAATCCCAGCAGGGCCATTGAGGAAGTCCATAAGGCATGGGAGGCATCCCATCCAATGCTGCTTGAACCAGTGCAGAGTGGCACAAGTTCGTCTCGGAAGCGGCTCCCCTCTTTCACCAAAAGTGGCAGGAGGAAAGTCCCTTGAATGGTGAATAGGGGAATCCTGCACTGATATTTGGGAGTCGGAAGAGAACTCCTCCTTGTCTAAAGGAGGAGCTCTGCCCATCACAGAGGGTGCTGGAGAACCGAACAGTTCCAGGAAATAGTTCAGTCTTGGTGACCATGTCACTTTCAGTACCGACAGACATACAGTAACCACTAGCAGGGGAGACTCTGGCTCATCTGAAAAAAGGAAGTCTCTGGAGTATCTGAATTCCTTTGGCACCGTGTGGGGTTGAGCTGGTACAGGGCAAGGTTCCACAGTCAGTATCAAGGACATAGACTGCTCTGGTCTTGTCTGACGGAAGTATACAGTACCAACAAACAAAGATGGCTTGGAAGGAACAAAGACAGTACGAGAACCGTGGCATCTCTCCCATTCCGAGAACATGTTAGTGGCTAGCTTATATATGGAAGATACCAAAGGAGTTGTAGGTACTTTAGAAGTAGAGTGCTGAGACTCCTTCACTATAGTGCCCTCCTCCTGTGGTATGGAGCAGGGTCTCGGTACTAAGGCATTTGATGCCTTTCATCTAAGATGAGCTCAGAGCCCCAGGTACAAGGTTCATACCAACGGAGCCTGGAGCCTCAGCAGTATCCAGTGCGGGACACAAGGTCTCCAACGTGGGCTTACTTTGAGGAGACTGAGGCTTTCTTGAAGTGGGCTCTTTAAGAGGAGAATGAGTTCTCCAAGGTTCTCTCCTGAGCAGATCTGGGAGAACATGCAGATGTCAACAGGACATTATGCTCACTCAAAGGCCAATGTTCAGCCAGCATCTCCTGGCCTCAATCTGAGGCCAGATAGAGAGAATGCTCTATCATTAAGAGTCTAAGTATTATCTCCTAGTTCTGCTTTTGAATGTTGAACAGACAGAACACTTTTGAGGAATGTGTGTTTCTCCCAAGCAGCAGATACACCAGGAATGCCCCTCACTGGCCGGGATAGTTTCCTGGCATGTGAGGCAACGTTTGAAACCCGGAGATCCTTGCCTACCCTGGGACAATGGGGATCACGAAAGAAAAGAGCACCAGTAGGAGGGAAGGGATTACAAAAACAAACCCTTGCTACAATCAAAACTAAGTATAGAATTAATTTAAGTATAAGGAAAAGGAAAAAAAGTTAGACTAAGGAAAAACCTTTGTGTAGCGAAGCAGGCACACTAGCGCTCCGTCTCAGGCTGAGGTGGTTGAGAAGAAACTGAGGGCCATTCGCCTGCACAGCCCCATATATCCTCAGTGTGGGACATGAGGATGTGTAGGGTGCATTTCTGGGCACTACCACCACCATTTTTTGATCAAAGGCACATAGGTCACAAGTGCACTGAAGTGGAGCACCATAAAGACACTACTCAAAGAATAACAGATCAGCTAGGGGCAGGGCTACTGATACTGGCAGCCAAGGCAAGGTCCAGGCAGATCCAGAGCTGAATCCCTGTGAATGCTTCCTGCAGAAACACCAGCACAGCTCTTCTCAATGCAAAATAATTGTAACTTACGCAACTCTGAGAAAGAAACAAGCTATATCATGCAGCTATTTACCCATCTCCCTCTCCTCCCCATCCTAGAGGGCCATGTTCCCTTACAGCAGGCATTCCCTTCTGGGCAGCTCTGCCAGTGTTCCCTCCACACACTGCAGTGGGGAGAAGCACTTGCTACTGTTTTACTAGAGTAGTCAAATGGCTCATGAATGACAGTGAGTAAAATATTACTCACCCTTACTCGCACCTTACTCTGCAAGCCATCCCAACCGAAATCAACGGAGTACTAACTCATGGACTAAGGTGCTTCTCAGTCTGAGCAAGGCTGGCAGAAACAGGCTCTTAATTTGCAGAGAAGGTTTAAACTCAATGCAAACTGCATTTAAAAGAAGTTTTAGAATAGGAAGCTTCATCTGATTCAGGGCATATCAGAAAAGACCAAATTAATGGATTTGACTCAAAATAAATTGCTTGTGGATGTATTATAGGTTGCTGCAAGGTAAGTATGCATATTTATACAAAAAGCACATGTGATAAAGCAAAATTAAGACAAATCATTTATTCAAGTGTGATCTTAATCATCATAGAATAAAGCAGAACACAAAAAGCAGAAAGCAAATAGGATGTAGAAGCTTAAAGAAGCTCAGAAAGCCCATTAGCACTTTTGACAGATCCAAAGATAACTCTAAAACCACCAATACTTGGCCTAAGGAGTCTGCCAAGAAGCTTCATACTGTGCAAAAATATGTTCCACAGCTTGCCATCCAAATACAAAGAAAGAGCTAGAGACAAAAATTACGCCTGATTTTTGGAAGATTTTTGTGGTGGATTTTTTAAAAATAAAATATTCAAAAATAAACTCATTTTTGTTAGTAAGGAACAAAAAGGTATAAAGACATCATTCAGATCTCATTAGACCCCTTGTTATGGAAAACCTATGGCCACATACAGGTATATTTTTAAAAAACAACACATTTTGCCAAAACCCCATTAAACTGTCATGTACTTTTTCTGTATTTCTCGTCCCATCTGTGCTGATTAGCAAGATATTTGTGTCTAAACAGAAGCTGTCTCCTTTAAAGTTCTGCTTTCCCCACACACCCATCTCTCTGTGATGCCAAAACATAGCGCGTGACGACACAATTTTTTCTAAGTGGTATGAATCAAGATGTTACAAATATATGGGGGCCTGTTCTTCCCTCAAGGAGCATGCAACTTCCATGGATGTTAGTAGAGTCGGGGCACAGCAAAAGGAGTGTAGAATCCCTGAATTCTGCCTGAACTGAATCAACTACACAGAAAGTGAAAGATTAAAAGAGTAACAAAAATCTATCAGCAAAGGGAAATACAGGAAGAGAACTTGACAATTTAATGGGGAAAAGCTGTTAAGGTTTTGTAAAGTTTGCCTAAGCATGACAGTGGCTTTTTGAGACATTTATATATCTACATGTGGAGTGTTTTATATGGTTTTATTTTTCCTCTATAAAGATCTGCAAATTTCTGAAAGTGGAGAGAACACCTATAGAACATGAAGGATTCATGGCACGATACTGAGGCTAGGCAATGCATGTGCAGTGATTTGCACATTTATTTATAAAAAAAGATGTCATCTTTAAAGAGAAAATTGTGCTAAGTTCAAAATAGGTGGCTACACTTTCTAAGTAGCTAAGCTGATAATGAGTAGGAACCAAGCTGCCTGAAAACAAGGGAGTCCCAATTTACTCAGTACAGTTGTTATATATTTGATTTCTCACCATTTAAAACTCTCCTTGGACATTAAAGCTGAGATTTCTCAAAGGATTTAAGGGAATCAGGTACCCAGGCCCCATTAAAAATCAATGAGATTTGGAAGCCTGACAACTCCCTCATGCTACTTTCAGAGTCCCACCCTAAATTCATTCAACAATTACTCTTTTTTTTTTTATTGTTAGTAGGTATGTGCAATTTTTGTTGATTTTATTCAGGCCAAAAGATTTCACTCCTGCTTCCTCCTCCTTCAGCATTATCCCAAAGAGAACTTCTCAATGGGATTACAATTGAGTGTACCCCTTCTGTGCAATGGAACAACAACTGGGGTCACAAATGTAATAGTAACCACAAAAACAACAAGGAGTCCAGTGGCACCTTAAAGACTAACAGATTTATTTGGGCATAAACTTTTGTGGGTAAAAAACCTCACTTTTAATAGTAAGTGCGCCATAACTTCTATATATGCTAGACTGCCATTAAAAATGTATATGCATCACTGAAAAACAAATTCTCTCAAACTATCATAGCTAGTCACTCATCTCTAGGTATAAACTTCATTTAATAGTCTTTTGTAAATTTCCCTTTTGGAATAGGCCAGCTTTATTTAGAAACACATTTTATTCCAAATTTCACACATTTAAAAGTTGTTCTTCAAAGATCTATCAATTGCTTATCATATTATGTAATCCATAATATATTTTATAATGCCAGGATGTAGCTTTTGGAGGACAGGACAAAAGAAAGAGGTGAGTATTCTATTACAAATGGTCTAAATACAGGAATATAAAATTACCAGTTTGAAAAAAGTCATGGAACTCAAGAACTTAAATCAGATACATACATTTTAATAAGTGAGATGTCATGCAGTCTGAGGTTGTGATGTAAAATGGAAAGAATATATATCACAGTACCATCAGACAGAAACTTCCATCATCTCTGAAACAGCTAAATTACCTGACAAATCTGAAATACAATGGATACTGTGTGTCTAACACTACTTGGTAATGTATTTCCTGCAATGAACCCAATTTGTTTATTTCTGAAAGTCACAATGCATTCATAAATCTTTCATATAACCTAAGAAATCTTTTGAAATAGGGAAATCTCAGTTGTTATATGTAACTGTCCATACTAAATGCTTTTGTGGATCATTAACCATTCTGGTCTGACACGAAGCCAGATAATTACGACATGTTTGTTAATGTTCCAAATGGAGCTCTATGTGATTCTCCATTAATCACTACACACAACTTCAAAATCTAGCACTACTAAACATTTGTTAATAGAGGCTTAAAAATGTAATTACTGCCATGATATGTGGCATTATTAAAAATGCAGGTCAATTGTTTAAAATCTATAAAGATTTATGTTTATTTAATGCCTTTATATTATTGTCTATATAAACCACAATCCTACCTGAAAGTTACCTTGACAGACAGATAAAACCCTAGTGAGCAATTACACAATGATATTCATTAGCAAAGAAAAGCACTGCTTTTATTAAGTAGAAACCTGAGAAGTAGCTGAAAATTGACTTTAACAACGAACCTTAGACCGAAGGGTTTCATTGTCAACATTTGTTTTTATTCTTTTCTTATACTGAGACCTAGATTGATGAATTTGCATAAAAATTTATTGGACTAACTTTATTACATCAGTTATTGTTTCCATTTTATTCCCATGTGTGTCCTCTGCATTCCCGATCAGAACGCTGAGGATCCCTCCATTAAAACCCCCATCACCCACATTGATACCCACATTGCTGGGACCATATTGTTCTCTTTGAGGCCCATCAACACCACTCAATGATCCAAAGGGGATGCTTTTTAGCATCACAAGGCAATCCCCTCTCCTGCAGACTGAACATTAAGATTTCAAAGTGTTTCCAAGTCCTTCTGGTCCAAGGCCTTTTCTTTTATAACAGCCTTGGTACATAAGCATTCATCACGTCTCCTGTACAGATGTTTTGGGAAGTTGGCTTATGCCTTAGGACTCAAGCCAACATCATTTGCAGATGTAACAAACTGAGGGTAAATAAAACTATACATTCTGAAATCAGTACTCGGTGATATATCCTGTATCCTATTTTAATCTCTGCTGGTAATTTATTATTTGATCACTCGCAACTCAATCTCTTTGTGACTCAACATACCCATCTGTAAAATAGGAATAATACTTCCCAACCTCCTTGGGTGGCCTCATTGTAAAATCTTTGAGCTCATCAGATGAAAGAAGACAAATTAGCAATAAAACGTTATCACCACCACCACTTGGGAAAAGATACCATAGTCATGCAAACCAGACTGACTGCTGATTTAGCTTCAGGACATGAGTCCTGTATTACTTCTAATGTATCAAAGTTCCGTGAAAACCAATGCCATAAAAAAAAAAAAGCATGTGTATTAAATTTAATGGCAATGTAAAAACCTACAGAAAAGCCAGTAACTATGTATATTTCCAATGGGAAAAACAAGGGACAAACACATCTGCTGCACAAACTCACCAAGCAACACACTAAAATAATTAGAAGGTCTGGCTGGATTCTTTATTTTTATAACACAAATGGATTTTTTTTTTTTTGGTGCAGCATGTGACCTCAGAAGGTTTTGTCCTTTATCTAGCAGCAGGACTTTGAGATGTCAGGCAGGCAGATTTGGAAAAGGCCCACAATGAGGAGGTCTAAAGAGCAGTCAAGGCCAGTAAATGTCAGTTAGGTCCTCTCTGTATTTGATACTTGCAGAGCTCTCCCCTGATGACATATCTGAGGTATGGTGAAACCTGTACAAGGCACTGTACTCATTGGGCTGAAGTGTATCTCTGAAGAAAGCACTCCAAAAAACCCAGAAACAGAGTAAAGTTCTGCTCAACCTTCATTAGAAAGCTACATGGTACACAGCTGATCTTTACTGTCCCTTATGTGATCATTTAAGACAGTCCCATGTTCTGCTTAACAGGTCCCTACCATGCTCCTCCATCCCAATTTGTCTACAGGGCCATCATCTTTAATAATCTGCATCTGGATACTAGATAGACCAAACTCTTGATCTGTTGCCTACCACTGTGTAGATATGGCAGAGAGGAAGCATGCTGTCTTCACAAAAGAGAATGCTACCCTTAAAGCCTCCTGCCAATGTAGCCACTAAGCTGCAGAGAAGTCCAGAAAACTGGAATTCATTGCCCCAGCGCTTAGCCAAAATTCAGACACCAAACTGTGAAGGCACTTAGAACACACGGGTGGGGCAGGATAAAAAATGTGGGAGAAAATACCAAAGGTGATATCTTGAAAAGTCCAAGGAGGTTTTATATAACACAACTGCACTTTACCCCTTCTGAAGCCCTAGCAATTTTGGCATTTTAAATGTTATGATTTTCAACTAGAGATATTTAAATTCATCATTAACATTCTTGACTCAAAACAGTAAATAGCATTATAAAAAAAAACTTCAGAAAACATTAAGAACAGCTTCAATACAGGAAAAAGAACAGGAGTACTTGTGGCACCTTAGAGACTAACAAAAAAGTCCTGTTCTTTTTGCGGATACAGACTAACACGGCTGCTACTCTGAAACTGTCAATACAGTGTATTTTTCAATCTTTCTGAAAAGGTTCATTTTAAAACAGAAACTCTATCCCACAGAAATGCACAGTCAGTCAGTTACTGAAGTTATACTTCTTTTTTGCTTACTGAAGCATCATTGATGGCAGCAGCACAACTATGGAAACCGGGTATATTAACCGTAGTTGAGAAACCAGCAGAGGGAGCACAAAACTTTAATTTGGGGGCAAGTGGGTTGGAAGTGACAAAAGCCAGGGCTATTTTATTATTGGCTCATGGTGAAATTGTAAATGTTCTTAAAAAATAAAGATCTTTAGAAGTTTTTAACAACAGCCCTTTCTATTTGGCCTGTTTAGGTAAAAGTGAAATAGATAAAACTTCTCATCTGCCTCACTCATGCATGCATATGCACAGCTCCACACACTAATACCTCCTCTACCCCAAAATGGCCTGCCATGGCGTCACTTTGAAAAATACAGATCTGTACCCAATAACAATTAAGTCTTAAATAGATTATTATAGTATCTGACATTGGCAAATGCCACTAAGATGGCCGAGCCTCCTTAATCCACGGTCATTAGCAAAAATATTGTTTTTAGTCAGTCAGTTTTGGGTGGGCTGAAACTGTTAAGTGTTTCTCTTAAATAATAACTTTTTATCAAAGATATTTTCATTCATTCAAACTAAGTTTGCCTTGCAAACCAATCAGAAAGCAGCAAGCTTTATCAATAGTGGTAGGGCTAGAAACAGTCACTAAGACACCTATTGCAGAATAAGCCATTTTCCTGATGAGCTATTTTATTTTTAAATATCCTTATTTTTTAGGGAACACTCATTATTAACGTCTGCATCTCTGAAAATAAACATCTTGATTTGGCATTTACATCTAGAGACCATTATTCTGTCACAACTTCCCATTCACTTGATATTTTTTCTTAATTAAATAGACAATTTAATCTGATCATCTGACACTGTAAATCATTTGCTCTAGAGAGAATACTGGAGAGAAGCTTTATGGGGTTAATTTACAGTAATTATGGAAAAAGCTAATTTATTGTGTCACTGGTTAATCCTGCTGAAGCAATTTAGCAGCAGACATCCTGTAACACAATTTGGTACAGTAATATTTAACGTTTGAGAAGATAAACAGTGGAAGAGTTTCAATATCTAGTATGAGTTCACAAAATAGCATGTAACGGGAACTACTAGCTCTAAGTGAGGATAGTTTTTTGTCTTGCTGTTCTTGAAATTAAAAGGAAAACAAACTATAAAATGTATAATCCTCTGTGCTACTCACATTTTCAGGGATACTGGGAAGCTCTGTGATGTCAGGCACACTAAAGTAAGAATGCTGGAAAGGAAAAAACAAAAAATTATTTTTGCATAGTTAAAAGAAATACAAAATATTGCTTGGAATTAGTAATGTGTTTATCCCGTAATTGCAAAAGGAAACTGATATATAACAACTTTTTCTATCAACTACCAATGAGATCATTTTGCCATTGTTTTCAAAATTTAGATTTTTCTCTCAAGGTTAAAAAAAATACTATAACAAATGTTGAGTCACAAAGTATGAAATATCTTTAAAAGGATAAATTACATGTAATTCTTGTACTTCAGATGAATTAATACACATAGCCTCACACTATTTATGACCTATGTCAGAAGAACTCCAAAGCTTTCTGTAATTCAGACCATCTTTCCTCAGCCCACTGCAAGATCCATGTCTGAGTACAGAACATACAACAGCCAGCTCCTTTTTGGCCTAAGGTAGTACAATATTAATGTGTTTCACTGTTTAGGCAACAAAAGAAATGGAGCTGTATCTAAAAAGGGCTCCTACTTTCAGAGAATGAAACTGACTGGTAATTTTATCCTTTGTCTTAAACTAGGGAACTCTCATAATTACCCTCCCCGATCGCTGCATGAAATACAAAGAGCTCTGATGCAATAACAATGGTTGCTCTTGATCTTCTTGACATATCTCCTTTTATATATTATAGGATTCTCCAGTGGTACCTTAAGAGTGTTCCTGATGACTGCTAGAGAATGATTGAAGCGCTGCAAAATTATATCACCTGGCAGCATAAATGAGAGTTCCTCTAGGGAAATACATACTGTGAAATTAAAAAAGTACCACCATTTAAGAAAGCAAACAGAATTTAAGATATATCATTTATTAACTATTCTCTTGCTTATTGTCTCTTGAATCCCATGGCTAATAGTAACATGGAGCAGTCTTGCGCAATGCACATTTGCATTGCTATATGGTTTGGAATGTTCACAGTAGATGGTGTCAAAAATCTGCACCAAAAATGCTTCAACCTGCCAAGTACCCCCTTTAGATGCCCTGATCTACCACACCAGACAGGCAAACTACCAAGTTTGCATATGGCAAATTTCGTCCATAGCAGATGCTGTTGCTTCAAGTCCAGCTGGTCATAGTTAAGACATGCATAATGAGCAGATAAACATCCATTCATCGGTTATATCAAAAACTAGCCCAAAATAAATACAGCGCTAGAGAGTTGCAGTGCTAAAAAGATTACTATATGGGAGAAGAACCCATTATAAACATACAACGCCATTCCCACATTTGTAAACATACAATACAGAAAAGCCCTCACTGTAAAGATGCATCAAGTTTCAATGATTGTATATGACTGACACAATAACTGATTGTACAGACTATGAGCAATACAATTAATTAACAGTATTATCTAACTACAGAACTTGGCCACTGCAAACAAACATCAAAGGGACTTTTAAAACGTTTTTTTAAAATGCATTCAGTGATTAAATGATTGTGCAGCACGAAGAAACAAAGCTGAACAAATTATCTCTTTCAGGTGCAATAAATGGTTCCACTACGGTTCGGAGGATGGCAACAAATGGGAATCCATTGTCTATTACCAAAATGTTTGAAATCAACCCATAGAAATAAGAGGAGGCTGGAATAAGTACAAAAAGTAAGGGGGAGGTTTGTATGTTACATCAAATGCTAATGTTGCCATATACTGAAGGCTATGTCACCAATGAGTATGATATTCAATGCAGAGTTTACAAGTTAAAAAAACATTCTGAAATAATATTTTTTTTCCAAGCACACCTTCATAAAGTAGTTATGCTTCTGCTGGTGCCTAGATCGGTCTTGTATTTAATCTGATAAAGGTTTCCAAATACATGTGGGTTTCTTTATGGTTGGCATACTCCTAACACTATTTTTTGAATGTATCTAGTACACTGATTCATTAGAAGAGGATTTCCATGTTTATCATATTTATATGACTATAGGATATTTATCAACTTTGACAACTGTGGTTCTATTTGTGTAGTGTGCCTGGATTTAGAATAATTAACACACATGATAGCGGGGTTTCAGGTTCTAGGAGAAAGGCACTGGCTAGAGGAATCAGATGGATTCCCTCTGGAAGGGTTCTACATTAATGTTCAAGGCCCCAGTACTGCTAAGCTGTGTGCATACTTTAACTTCAACTGGATTACTCATGATGTGCAAAGTTAAGTACATGTGTAAGTCTTTGCAGGATCAAGGCCCATGTATTTTTCATTCATGGCTTTCAAATACCAAAACTCACAATTTGCTATCCTGTTTTATGGTCAGTTTACTTAATCCTTGGCGTGTTAAAGAAGATAATGCTGTTTGAGTAATTTAACTGGAAAGCTATTTTGTGTACACCTTTTTATTTGTAGCTATTTGAAAAACTGTCTAGTTTTTATGTTGGTTTCCTAGTTTCCTGATGCTTCACACCACTGCAATTTGTGAATTGCTTAATGGAGCGATTTACTTGCTTTACATTCCAGGAAACTATTTTTGTTTTATTATTAACTATTTTGATAATGCAAGACATTTCTGCAGTTCTTATTTTGGGAGGTGAGGGTGGGTAGAGAGACTCAGTATTTTTGTTTGTAAATTAATATTGTGTATATTTTATATTATTTTGAGTGTTATAATTTCTTATAAGACTGGCACTTTATTTTGTGTTAAAGTTTTTTGGGGACTGTTGTGCTCTTGTAATATTTCCACAAGTCACACACACCTATTGTATATAGTGTTTATCATACATTCTATACTTCATGAACAATTTATGGGCTGAAGTATCTAGCAGTTAAAACAGCTACACTGACTACAGATAAAACAGGTATGCAATGCAGACTTTAGCTTCCCAATGTGTCACTACTTTAATTTGAATTGAAAAGGAACAAAGAGGAAATGGAATTTTGAGACTACACAATGAATAGGAAAAAAAAACTCCACAAGCTCTTCCAGATCCATCAACTTGTAAACAGCTAAACTAAAATGCTTAAATAGCCCAAAACAAAAGTAGTCCCTAGGCTGTCCTTTGATATTCTTTCCTGCTCCAATGCTCATGAAATGTTTGAGGCAAGGGGAGACCAACAGCATTCCTTGAAACCACTGGTATGAAACAACTGAAATATCCCAACAGATCATCCTATCTCTGAGACAGCTTGTCCTCTAGGTCAGGCAGACATGCTGTTCATACAATAGCTTTCCTTGATAGGACTGGGTCATCTCCACTGCCAGCTGGTGACCTAGCTAGGCCAAACAACTGCTACCTGTCGACTGACATTACAGGGTGAAGTGATGAGAGTAAGCTGTTTGTAGCCAGCAGTTAGTTTTAAAAGGAGGGGGAAAGGGAAATGAAAGAGGCAGGCAGATAAGCAGAGCTGTAGCTGTACACCAGCAGCTATAAATGTGAATTCTAAAAGCCTGAGCAGCACACAAAGCAACATGTGTTGTTGAGTATTTTTCATTGGCTTTTTCAGATTTAGGAATTGCTGCCCAGAACACAAGGTTGATCCGCAAACATCAACTGGAAGAAAACAAAGAGAAATCTTTCCCTTAAAGCCCCACCAACCCATCCAAACATAAGTTCTTCCACTAGTTTTTCACTAAGACTGGCACAGAATATAACAACCTCAATGCAAGTGTGAGGAAGAATAACTATTGGTTGGGAGGGGGAGGGGGAAGAACGACACACACACGGAAATTACATGCACCAAAGTGTTAGTGCTCAGACTGTTGCTCTGCCAGGCAGGGGACTCTGAGTTTGCTTTCCAGTCTTGTAATGCAGGCCAGCAGGGGCTGGGAGTGCTGCAGAGGTAGGATCATGAACCACAAGAAGAGGAGTGTTGTGTTGCTCAGCAGTGACCCCTCTAGCTGATTAGGAGCAATGCTCACAAGTGTCCATACAGAATCCCACCCAATCCTCTGCAGATCAAAGGATGGGGACTCTTTTCAGGGTTAACACTAGGGAAATGAAGAGGCTCTTCAGGGCTTTGACTGGAAAGAGGGCGTGCACAGCTCCCTGACCCTGAGGGAAAACAATATAATCTGCTACAAGACTCAAAAAGAAGAAAGCGCTGTTTTGATGTTTTTCTCTTACAATGGTACATAATGAAAATGTGTCTCCTTAGTTTGCTGCTGTTTTCCCTCACTTACCACACTGAGATTAACAGGTGTTCCTGGGTCAGGAATGGGAAGTTTATGAAGTGTTTCTAGGAGTTCATTCCTCTGACTGTCCTGAAATAAAAAGGTACCTGCTTAATAAAGGAACACTAAGCAATAAATTGTCATCTCATGCCAGGCACTGAGATGTAAGTATACGGGTGCTCTGAGGCTAGATCACTTGCAAATGTAAGGAACAGATGCCAAAAGGATTTATACTGCAGACAAAGGAAATGACACCATTTTCTACGCAAATATCCTGGCAATATAAAATGCTGCTTTTAAAAACAAAATACATCTTCCCACATGTAGGTTTCTATGTTTTTAAATCTTTCAAGAAATCTATCAGGGCACCATCCTATGCATGACTATGATCTCATCCCAGGGAGGGCCAGCTTCCATAGCAACTATTTCATAACAGAAACTATTTGCTTTCAGCTGAAGACATCATTATAAAAAGGCAAGTGCACCTTCTTCTAATTTGTACAAGTGTGATAAAATGCAAAATACGACTATTATTGGAGAAATGGTAAGAGAATCAAGGCAGTAACATATAGCAATCAGTCAGATTATAACAGTACTGCAGTAGCCTATCGTATCTGAAACATACATGATACATACAACGTCTAAAGTTTTCCACAGTATGCATAATCTCCATGCACCACCAACTTTCATTTATACTCCTAGAACTGACCCTTAATATTTTCAGTTCATATTTTGAATGAAATATCAAAAAAACATGCTTGAATTCCACACCACCACCCCAATTTTAAGTGTAAAAATCTATGTCTTCAACATTGGTAAGACAGATAGGATGAGCAACAGGAAAAAGGTCTTTTGCCTCAGCAGATCTGGTTTCAAATCTGTATCGGGTCACCACGAAAGTAGGTTTAGAGAAGACATCTGTCCAACACTCATAGAAGCACAGTTAGTCTGTCTTCCAGGAGGCCCAATACCAGAACTGCAGAGATGCTATGGCCATGATTAAGGTACTAATTAACAGAATGCTGGAGGAACTTTCATGGTACTTGCCTAACTAAACTGTACCTGGCTCTCTCCAATGAATCTTTCTTGGATACCAAACTTAACCTAAAATGTGTTTGCATTTCTCAAAGCCCTTTTCATGAGAGTAGCCAAGTAGATCATAAAGCCGATTCTATAGGACTGTATGGTACAGATTAACAATTCAACTGGGTATTCTCTTATGAGAGTATTGCCTATATGGTTAATTTTCACCCTATCTAGTATGTGTAATGTTTGGAAAATGAGAGAGCTCCGAAAAGTACCTGTCCTTTTGCTGTATAATCTGCCAAGATGTTGAGCAGCTTATAAAAGACTTCAAACCATGGGAGATAACTAAAAAACAAAAAGAAAAAGCACAACTGTAAGTTACTTGAAAATATCATCATGTAATTCTAGATTGGCAAGTTTTGTTATACACAGTTGATGCATCGTTAACAAAAGCCACACCATCTGAGCTGACACTTTGATAAATGGCTGGCAGGAAGGGGTGCGAGTTCTCTCTCCTGTAGTGGGTGTGGCCAGGAGGGCGGGCCATGGCACTGCAGCATGTATTGGTCACTGATCCCCTTCCGTTGATTGCAGAGCTTCCAATAATCACGCCTGGAGCTTCTGGCTACAGCATGGCACCACCATAAAAGGCAATGGGTGAAAGTAGGTCTAAGAATCCAAGAAGTCAATGCTGAAAATTCATAAGAACAAAGGCCACCATTTCCAAACTCATTTCACTGTACATGCAATAAAGGGATGATCATACAGAAGTCATAACTGTCTATGCAGCCATTGGTAACGTTCTGGAATTGTTTACAAGTGCACATATTGTTGACACTTTTTTAATTATACAAAGTTTTCCCATAGTGCATACTTAATTAGTGACCTTCAGGGCAGCTGTTGGGGCCCTAAAAAGGGTAAAAAAGGTGGCTGTTCTGTAATTGGATCCTGCCCTTATTTTTTTTTTATTACCATAAAATTATTTGCATATTCTTTAAAAAATTATTTATTTTTAAAATGAATCGCCAGAATGATGGGTATACTCTCTTACCCAGCATCTATAAAATTCCATTTATTCAAGCTGTAGTTAGACCAAGTATACTTCTTACCCTGAATGCAAATTTGTCTCATTTATATCATATCAGTTCTTTACAATAATCAGTAACAAAGAGTCAAGTTTGAAAGGCGCAAACATGCTGAAAATTATGTATCTGTTTTTTCACACTATGTCTATTTAGTACTGCTATGCCTTCTAGGGACGTTTCTACTGCATATAAACAAGGACAGACAGCTAAGACACTAGTCTGTGCTGTAGGAAGCTCTGCTTGGATTTTATACCATGCTTGCATGGCAAGGGTCTTTGAGTGTATTTATTTTTTAAATCTCTGCAAGGAATTTCCCCTAAGCTATAGTGAACAGGCAAGCTAGGAGTATGAAGCATAAAGTGATTTCTCTGTTAATCACAGATGCCTTGTGAAGCAAATAAAGTATATTTTTGATATAGTTGGACAAGATTTAAAGCCTTTACACAATATGACTACATCCTGCCAACTGTAAAGAAATCAGGGCCCCTACGGTTACAAACTGTACAGCTTGTAGTAATAAATGAAGTGAGAAGCAATATACGTGACAGATAAAGTGAACAGCACTCCATCATTAACATTTGTTTGAAGCCAGCAAATGCTACTGTAAAATTTAAGTAGCTTATCAAAATATACTGATAAGCAACTTAGCTTTTCACGTTATATGACAGTACTATCGCTTATGTTAATATGTTTCAAGTGACTCTGGGAACCACATATTGACTATTGCACAGAGAGAGAATTACCACTTTAAATAACGTTTAGTTTGGCATCACAATGTAAACATTCAAGAGGGATTAGACAGATAAGTTTCTCTCTTCCCATTTAGTTAAATAAACCTCAGCAGAGTTAAAAGCCATTATAATAGTAACAAGAAATCCTTTCAGAGTAAAACTCCTGCTCAGAGATTAACAAGAACTTGGTAAACAAACCCATACAAGCATCACAAAATATTTTTCAAAAGAAGGGTTTAAGGTTTTTTGGGTTTTTTTAAGCTAACGATATGAAAAAGAAAACCTACTTCAAGAAATACATACTGAATTAGACTTAATCAGGCAGGGATCCTTAGCTGAAAATGCCATGTACAGAATCAAAATTACAATATTTTAGAAGTTTTATTTTTGTTTTAAACTAGATTTCTATCAATAGCATATAAGTAGTAAACGAGAGAGATTTCAATTTCTAATTTTGACTGCGTTGCAACTTCACACAATGCTTGATAAATAGAATCTAACCAATCTCCTCAGAATGAGACATTTAATGGTTTAATAATTGTTTGCTACAAGGTAGTCCTTTAGAAATCAGCTGGTGTTCAAGTTTGAGTCCTTTTGGTACAGAGTTTGAGGCTGGCTGTGACGGCATAGTTTCCATGCACCTTTTTGCACTGACTGATGGTTATCTAGTGATGGCAGTGTTGAGGTTTTGAAACCAAAGTCGAGTTGTATACCTCTTCAAAGAGCCACTGTTTTCCCCTGTTGGGAGGCCAGAGTTCACAGCTGAACCTTATCTTGCTACAGAGCCAACAGAGTTTCCTGTATTGCTTCATTAAGCCAAACATGCCAACTCTATAGGTTTTATTCAGTTGCCCGCAAGGACATTGGATCCAAATTCCATTTTAACTCAGTCAGCAGCTAGTAAATAGTTTCTGTATACAAAAAAGTGGAGATAAATATTTATATTTACACATTGCTAAAATGTCTGAACTGACGGTCATTCTGCACACAGTTCCGGTGAGGGGAAGCATGCTGCCATTTCTATTACACTTGCTCACTCCCTATTTTTCCTTACTGCTCATTCATCTCTCTTATTGGACATGGTTATTATCCTGGCCTGTCACTTTCTACTCCTACTTTGTCCTGTCTCTGTCAAGTAATATTCACAGCTCAGTGTAACTGCTCTGGTTCAGTATTTTATGGATTTAAACAATGTTACAGTTTGAAAATTAGCATCTCCAATTTAGGTGATGATGAAGCACATTCATGTTTCATACTACAAAGCTGGCAACAACACAAGAGTGTCGGGCACCTATGGCTACTAGGGAGATATATAAGAATCTTGCGGGGAGGGGGTGGGGAGTGAGAGGAAGAATGATACAAAAATATCCAGAAATCAGAAACATTGCTGTTTCAAATAGGGGATTTTTTAGCAAACAGAATTACAGCCAACATAGAATGACTTTGCCAAACCAATACATCTATAAAAGGTCTAGATGTTTAGACTACGGTTTTCTATAAGGTACAGTATTAAGCATACAAGAGAATGCCTTTGGGGACCTGTGCTCTGTTTGCTAAGCTGTCACAGCCTGACTCCTTGCTTTCTAACCAAGCTTTATGTAGCCAGTGGAGAATCCCCATGAGACTCTGCATTGCCCCTTTCATCTGGGTATAAATGCAGCAGGCTTCTAGCCTACAGCAGTTGTCTTGAGACACGGTCTTGCTTCAGTGTACCAGGGCAGACCTGCAGGGAAGGAAAGGAAATTTCTACAGGCTTTTTCCACTCCCTGTATTTTGCTTTTAGAAAGGCAAAATTTGCCTGACTGGTATTCAGATAACTGGGAAGGGGGTGGGGAGGGGGAGTAATTCCTTAAAAGGGTAAGGGTTTGGGTAGGAATCAGAGATGACTCTACCTGACAGTAATAAAGTTAAGTAGTAAGAGCAATGGTATAAGCAAAGAAACAACATATGCATACAGCCAAGAGCATCTTCCTTAAACACAACCATACTATGGAGCTGCAGATTATATATGAGTAGAGCAGGGAGAGAAGATCTCGATGTGGGAGAGCAGCACATTTCTCTCACATGCTCGACTGCCCATTAGTCTCCTATATTACCTGCAATTAAAATAATTACATAATTCAGCATTAGCTTTAGCAGTTAACTTCCCAACAACAGTCTCCCACTAATACAAAAATGTACATTTCCAGCTTCTCAGTTTTGGAAACAAGGTTTTTTTTCTCAATAACTGTTTAATAACTGTGACTTGGAGAAGATTAGATTTCTCCTTTAATCTCAAATTATTTGTGTGACTGAGGGAAATTTCTCACCAAGAAAGGACTGATCGCTTTCTCTGTTATCACTGGTACAATGTACGAGGCAGTACTGGTAACATAATGCCCTTGGAGTAATGGCACCTCCACAGAAAATCTAATGTAATTCTCTTGTATTTTCTGTGTTACCCTGAGAGGATGTGTGTGTCTTTCAGCAAATTATTGGAAATGCTACCTACAAAGTCCCTTACATAGACTCGAGAATTCTCTGCCATTCATAACATTTAACTACATATTTAAATTGCTGTGGCTGCACAGTGCAGTGTGTTGGTAATGTTTAATTTTATCTTTTACTACATAATATTTGAAAAAATTGCAAATGGAGTGTATCTTAGGTTCTCCTAGATCTCTCTCTCAGGTGCTTGGCTGGCTGGCTCTTACTGTCACGCTCAGGGTTTAACTATGATCACTGTAGGTGGGGTCAAGAAGGAATTTTTCTCCAGGTCAGATTGGAAGTGATCTTTGGGGGTTTTCGCCTCACTCTGTAGCATGTGGGTGCGGGTCACTTGCCAGCTTTATCTGGATATATCACACTTAATCATTTCCCTTGTGGGAACCTTGAGCACTGGTGCATCTCATTGCCTCCTATTCTCTGCCTGTGGTACATAATAGTCTAATTTCCCGTGGGCGGTAAAGCTTTTATCTAATTTTGGTTGTTGGGTTTAGGATGCAGGTGCTGGGCGGTGTTGGTGGCCTGTGATACACAAAAAGTCATACTAGATCAGGGGTCGACAACCTTTCAGAAGTGGTGTGCCGAGTCTTCATTTATTCACTCTAATTTAAGTTTTCGCGTGCCAGTAATATATTTTAACGATTTTAGAAGGTCTCTTTCTATAAGTCTTTAATATATAACTAAACTATTGTTGTATGTAAAGTAAATAAGGTTTTTAAAATGTTTAAGAAGTTTCATTTAAAATTAAATTAAAGTGCAGAGCCCCCCCCAGACCGGTGGCCAGGACCCGGGCAGTATGAGTGCCACTGAAAATCAGCTCGCGTGCCACCTTCGGCACGCATGCCATAGGTTGCCTACCCCTGTACTAGATGATCTGGTGGTCCCTTCTGACCTTAAACTCTATAAACTGAGCACTTCACAGCTTTAATGTGTTTATCCTCGTGGTAATCCTGTGAGGTAGGGAAGTGCTATTATCCTACATTACAGATGGTGAACTGGAGCACAGAGAGGTGAAGAGACATGCACAAGGTCACGAATGAAGTCTAGTTGAGCACAGAACTGAACCCAAGTCTCCAGATTCCCATGTTAGTGCCCTAATTACTAGATCATCCTCCTTCTTCCTGAATAGTTTAAAGGAAGACATAACAGCACCTTTGTGATTTTCTTTCAATTGACAGATGTATTTATTTAGAGAGATTTTCACATATAAGCCCATTTCTAAAGTTTTTACATCGCTCTCCATAAAATACATTAGTCACTACCCAAATTTGCAAACCTTTCAGACGCACTGTAAAGCTCAACTGTTTTCCTTTTGGGAGACTGAGGAGGGGAGTAGAACTAAGGATATGTGCTGATAGTTGTTTACATACAAGTTTAGTATTATTGTGAGCAGCAAATCTAGTAAGTGTCAGAGGCAGTTCATTCCAATTATAATTTTTACATTGTGTATTTTAAAACACCCAGAGCAATGGATGAGCGCCTTGGAAAAAAATCAAAAGAAATTAAATGATATGCATGTCTATACACACAGAAAAACAAGGTGACTTGTTCTCTATGGATGCACACAGACAGATGTTATGGATTGTAAAGCCAGGTCATAGAATCAATCTGATTGTGCACCTTTGAATGCCTCTCCTCTACTCTGCTCAGTAAGCCATCTCCATCAGCACAACCTCTGCCTGCCTCCATTAGGGATTTCTCTCTCAGTACTGCCACCCTAACATTTAATATTCCATAACATTTTTACTTCTTCCTCCCAAATGGGGAATTTCGCTACTCCTTCTCTCCCCAAAAACACACTGGTGTGAGGTTCACCAGTGACAAGTTTAAGGTCCAACATCTCATGTCCCTTCAAGGCTAAAAAGGAAACTCTCTCTCAATTGGGATAGAAGATGTCCAGCTTTCCAATGGGGCATATGAAACCTTCATCTAGTTCTGGAAGCTCCTTGTATCATGTTTATGCACAAAAAAGCTATTTGTGTTATATTCTGGATGCAGCAGCAAAGGAGATAGACAGTCACGGAGGGAGCTGACAGAAACAGCTGTCTGCTGTGATTGCTTTTTTGTTCTAGCTGCAAAAACTGAAACTAACATGAAAGTGAGGCTTTGCACTGGGGAGGGAAGAGTGCCCAAACATTTAAAGGGTCAGGACATTACAGTCCTCTGCCCTACTTTAAAAATATTTCCAAACACATATCCATTATCATGTACATGGCTAACAAGAACACTATATAACCTATAAATTGCGGGTGGACTACTGCAGACTCTTAAATTGTAATAGATTATTCTGCCTTGGAATAGCAATTCACTAAGCAACTTATGAGCTCAGGAGCACAGCTGGTTTTCACTCTCTCTTGGGATAATGTGGTAATGTTGGAGAGGCAGCATTCCAAACAGGAACTGTCAATGGGAAGGAACCAATTGGCTCTGGTACGGAATCAACTGGATCTGGTACCAAAGTTTCTCCCAACAAGTCACTGAAATTAACAGTTGTAATGGAAGGAGGTTCAATGGGAGGAACAAAAAGTCCTCCTGGCCATCCCCATACTCCAGTGTCAAGGCTGCAACTGGTGCATCTGTTGTTTCCATAAAATACTGTTGGAGAATTTTATCATGAACTAAACAGGTCCCGTGCATTTCACTTCACAACCATAGTTGCAAGTCCACACTGAGGGCTTGTCTACACTTAAAACGCTGCAATGGTGCAACTCCACTGCTGCCACTGTATTGCTTCAGTGAAAACACTACCTAAACTGATGGGAAGGCTTCTCCTGTCAGCATAGATAATCCATCTCCCCAAGAGGTGATAGCTAGTTGACCTAGTGCTGTCTACAGCTGGGGTTAGGTCAGTTTAACTATATCGTTCAGACCAGACCAACATAGTTATAACCGACCAAGTTCCCCAGTATAGACCAGGCCTAAGTATCCTACTTGAAAAGAATGATGACAGGTCTCACATTGATCAATCTGCATAGCTTTGGATTTGGCTACACGTGAGACAATATCAGGACGTAGCAGGTCCCAACAGGTAAGCAAAGATCTCTTCAAGAAAAGAGTTGCAGGTGACTCCTGGGTAATAGCGTGTGGTATGTTTCTGTAGGTAAGTAAGAAATTGTCCAATTTCTGCTGACAACTCCAAATAGACTTATTAGCTCCTAATAAGTGTTCGTACATAGTGTTTCACTAATCTGCTTATAGCAGGATGGTATGAAGCAGAGCATATGTGCTGAATTCCATTTGAAGTTAAGGACCTCTGACATTTTTCACAATAGAATAGAGGTCCATTGTCACTCACTAACTGTAACAGTAAACCAAATTGGTTAAACAAGGTACGATGATGTCCAATTGTCTTGGCAGCTATAGTAAGAGCCATTCTGAAAACTTCTGGCCATTTCAAATGGGAGTTGACTATGACCAAAAACATATAACCTTCTAAAGGTCCAGCAAAGTCGACATGAATACATGTCCAAGGAGACTCAGGCTACAACCAACAGGCAGGGATTGTGCTGAACCAGGATCATGCTGAATGTGCTGACACGTAGTACAGAACTTTGCCTTCCTCTCAAAATCTTTGTCGATCCCTCGCCACCAGACATAACTCTGGTCTATGGCTTCATCCGTACAATACTGAAATGACCTGCGTGAAGGACTTCTAAAACCTGAACTTGCCGTGATTTCGTAATGATCACTCACATTCTCCATAAGATGCAACCATGATTCACAGATAATTCATGTTGACGTGACACTAATTGTGTAAACTGGGGATTCTTATCATCCAACACTGTACCTTATAGCACCATTCCCTTCACAAGAGAAAGCACATCATCCACAGTAGTTTCTTTGTTGATGTCTGAGCGAGGGATGGGTAACCTATCAATCAAAATGAGATAGAACACTTCATCTGCTGCTCTTTTGGGCTGACAAGAGCTTGAGCATGGCAGGCATAATAGTCCATCGGTATTGTTGCACTGAGTCCCTTTGCAAAATTTAAGTAGCAATGCCCATCATTGCGTACGAGGAGCAACTAATGATAGAATTCCATGTTTTGGCCCAAAAACTGAAATGTAAGCAAGGTAGAATGTCCACAATACAAATAGGTATGAAACTTCCAAATTCTGAAGATAATGATGAGAGCGTCTCACTCCTTTTGCGCTATTTGCCTCCTAGACGTCTCTCCCACAGGGAAATTCTCTCTTTTCCTTTTTTTTTTTTTTTTAAAAAAAAAACCCGAAACTGTACCATCTGCACTGGATCACGCTCTACTGGCCGTATGCTTACACTGAAAAATGCAGAATTCTGCCTTTGGCTGCACTTGGGCTCCCTCGCCTAGCTAAAGATCCTCAGTGCAGGCTAAGTGTTTATCTACCCGCCTGCTTGCATGTGGTCAATGAAGATGGCTGCTTGCTTCCACTTCATTGCTCAGTTTGAACCATTTTGGCAGTAATCGCAGAACTCTTATCCTTTGTTCTATCTTTATTTGCCTACTTTTCCCTCTCTAGCTGGCTGGTTCCCACTGTCCCAGGAGCAAGAATAGAAGGCTGTCACCCTGTGCTTCTAGGTGAGCTTTGTCCCCTTTCGCATAGTATTGGCTTACTTTTTTTCTTCTTCTTGCAATGCAAGCACTGGACACACATGGAATATAAATCCTGTGTCACCAATGTTATATTTCTGGACCAAGCACAGGAGATAAACACAGTCACAGAGGGAGCAGACAGAAACACAACTCTCCTGCTCATTTTATTATTTTAGCTGCAAAATTGAGAGTAACATGAAAATGAGACTTTGCACTGGGGAAAGGGGAGTGCTCAAGCATTTAAAGGGACAGGACATCACAATTTTTTTATATATAATTTGAATTGCAGTAGCACCTTGGTGTTTTTAGGCTTCTTTAAATGCATTACTGTTAATTCCCCCCCAAATGGTTTTTTGTTGTTGGATTCATGGCACTATGGGAGCTTGGCTTTACAAGTGGAAGAATATAAAAAGTAACCCCAATAAATGTTATATGCTCTACATACACCGTAAGGACTATTTGAGATTCAAAATGCTCTGCAAGGAACATCCCTAATGTGGGAGGAGACAGATCATGTGGTAGTGCAGTTTACATCACATATGCTGGAGAGGGGGATGTAACTGTAATCATTTAAGAATGCCCAGAGACTGGTTGCTGCCATGAATTTGTAAAACAGTTTCTCTGTAAAATGTGTGGCACACCCAGAATAAATGATGGCACATTACAGAATAGAGGTTTATATGACATTTCGTTGGGAAGACCTGCAAAACTCCCGGGTGGTTTGTTTGTGAGTACTGTGACCATTCAAGCTCACAGGATTAGAATTTTACATCATCCTATTATACGTTCTATATTAGATATAGATAAGCATATGCACACATGCTTTAAAGATCGGCCATACAGCACTTCCGATAGCCACTGGGAGGAAATGGTGGGTCAAAAAATCTGCAGGATCAAACCTTTCACTTGAGTCTCATGGTATGGCCTTCTTGCTTTTTTAATCTTTAGGAACTGATATAAAAATTTCCAATCCAATCCTAACAACTGGAATTAAAAGGTATCATTAGAATAATATCAAGCCAATACTCAATGAATAGTTGAATATTTTTTAGTATAAAACACTGGTAGGGTAATTAGCTGCTCTTAAATACAATTTTCTTTTAAACTTAAAGGATACTCAGTTTTGAAGCAACAAGGAATCTGGTGGCACCTTAAAGACTAACAGATTTATTTGGGCATAAGCTTTCGTGGGTAAAAACCTCACTTCTTCAGATGCATCAGACTCCTTGTTGTTTTTGTAGATACAGACTATCATGGCTACCCCCTGATACTTAGGCCTGGTCTACACTACGAGGTTAGGTCGAATTTAGCAGGGTTAAATCGAATTAAGCCTGGACACATCCCCATGACGAAGCCCTTTTTTCATCTTACAGGGCCCTTTAAACCGGTTTCTTTACTCCACCTCCGACGAGGGGATTAGTGTTGAAATTGGCCTTTGCGGGTCGGATTGGGGTAGTGTGGACGGAATTCAACGTTATTGGCCTCCAGGAGCTATCCCACAGTGCTTCATTGTGATCGCTCTGGACAGCATTCTCAACTCAGATGCACTGACCAGGTAGACAGGAAAAGCCCCGCGAACTTTTGAATTTCATTTCCTGTTTGCCCAGCGTGGAGAGCACAGGTGACCACGCAGAGTTCATCAGCACAGATAACCATGATGGAGTCCCAGGATCGCAAAAGAGCTCCAGCATGGACTGAACGGGAGGTACGGGATCTGCTCGCCATATGGGGAGACGAATCAGTGCTAGCTGAACTCCGTAGCAGTAAACGAAATGGCAAAATATTAGAAAAAGTCTCAAAGGCCATGAAGGACAGAGGCCATAACAGGGATGCACAGCAGTGCCGCGTAAAGATTAAGGAGCTAAGCCAAGCCTACCACAAAGCCAGAGAGGCAAACGGAAGGTCCGGGGCAGAGCCGCAAACATGCTACTTCTACACAGAGCTGCATGCCATGCTAGGGGGTGCAGCCACTACTACCCCAACCGTGTGCTTTGACTCCACCAATGGAGAATCACGCAACAGGGAAGCGGGTTCGGGATATGAGGAAGATGATGATGAAGACAATGAAGATAGCTCACAGCAAGGAAGCAGAGAAACCGGTTTCCCCAACAGCCAGGATATGTTTATCACCCTGGACCTGGAACCAGTAACCCCCGAACTCACCCAAGGCGTGCTCCGAAACCCTGAGGGCACACAAGGGACCTCTGCTGAGTGTACCTTTGTAAATATTACACATGGTTTAAAAGCAAGCATATTTAATGATTAATGATTAATTTGCCCTGGCAATCGTGGCCAGTACAGCTACTGGAAAAGTCTGTTAACGTGTATGGGGATGGAGTGGAAATCCTCCAGGGACATCTCCAGAAAGCTCTCCTTCATGTACTCCCAAAGCCTTTGCAAAAGGTTTCTGGGGAGGGCTGCCTTATCCCGTCCGCCATGGTAGGACACTTTACCACGCCAGGCCAGTAGCACGTAGTCTGGAATCATTGTATAACAAAGCATGGCAGCGTATGGTCCCAGTGTTTGCTGGCATGTAGACAACATCCATTCCTTATCTCTCTTTGTTATCCTCAGGAGAGTGATATTATTCACTGTCACCTGGTTGAAATGGGGTGATTTTATTAAGGGGACATTCAGAGGTGCCCGTTCCTGCTCGGCTGAACAGAAATGTTCCTCGCTGTTAGCCACGCGGTGGGGGGCAGGGGTGAAGTGATCATCCCAGAGAATTGGGTGTTTGTGTGTGGTGGGGCGGGGAGGGGGGTAGTTGGGTTTGTGCTGCATGTTAACCCGGAAACCACACCCCCTCCTTTTACATTGCAAACCCATTTTAAATGGCCAACCCAACAGGTGCTTGGTATGGGAAATGAGGGCGCTACTGTTTGAAACCATTCCCACATGTTAAGAAGGTTAAAAAAGCCCAAAGACTGTGGCTTACCATGGCTGCCTGCAAGCCGAAATCTGTTGCCTGGCACTGCGCGAGTGATCTCTCACACCAAACCTGCAGGCCCTCAATATAAGAATTTAGCAGGGTTAAATTGGATATCAGGAAAAACTATTTCACTAGGAGGGTGGTGAAACACTGGAATGCATTACCTAGGGAGGTGGTGGAGTCTCCTTCCTTGGAGGTTTTTAAGGCCCGGCTTGACAAAGCCCTGGCTGGGATGATTTAGCTGGGAATTGGTCCTGCTTTGAGCAGGGGGTTGGACTAGATGACCTCTTGAGGTCCCTTCCAACTCTGATATTCTATGATTCTATAAGAGGAAAAATGCGACCTTGTAACGAAAGCACATGTGCTGTGTAATGTGAACAGCAAAATTTAATGTGAAAGAGTGTACCCATTGTTCTCTAAAATGTGTCTTTTTTAACCACCTCTCCCTTCTCCTCCACCAGCTGCAAATGTTTCTCCTTCACAGAAGCTAGTGAAGAAGGAGAAAACGGCGGATTCGGGATGATATGTTCTCGGAGCTCCAGATGTTCTCCCACGCTGACAGAGCACAGCAGAATGCATGGAGGCAGTCAATGTCAGAGTGCAAAAAGGACAATATGAACGAGAGGAGAGGTGGGGGGCTGAATCGCGGGCTGAAGAGAGCAAGTGGCGGGCTGAAGAGGATAGGTGGCGTCAGCTTGCTGACAGAAGGCAAGAGTCGATGCTCCGGCTGCTGGAGCATCAAACTGATATGCTCCAGCGTATGGTTGAGCTGCTGGAAAGGCAGCAGGAGCAGAGACTGCCGCTACAGCCCCTGTATAACCAACAGCCCTCCTCCCCAAGTTCCATAGCCTCCTCACCCAGACGCCCAAGAACGTGGTGGGGGGGCTTCCGGCCACCCAGTCACTCCACCCCAGATGATTGCCCAAGCATCAGAAGGCTGGCCTTCAATAAGTGTTAAAGTTTTAAAGTTTTAAACTGCAGTGTGTCCTTTTCCTTCCCTCCTCCCCCACCCCTCTCGGGCTACCTTGGCAGTTATCCCCCTAGTTGTGTGATGAATTAATAAAGAATGCATAAATGTGAAGTAACAATGACTTTATTGCCTCTGCAAGCAGTGCTCGAAGGGGGGAGGGGAGAGTGGTTAGTTTACAGGGAAGCAGAGTGAACCGGGGGTGGAGGGGGAGGGTTCATCAAGGAGAAACAAACAGAAGTTTCACACTGTAGCCTGGCCAGTCACAAAACTGGTTTTCAAAGCTTCTCTGATGTGCACTGCCTCCTGCTGTACTCTTCTAACCGCCCTAGTGTCTGGCTGCGCATAATCAGCAGCCAGGCGATTTGCCTCAACCTCCCACTCCGCCATAAATGTCTCCCCCTTACTCTCACAGATATTGTGGAGCGCACAGCAAGCAGGAATAACAATTGGAATATTGGCTTCGCTGAGGTCTATCCGAGTCAGTAAACTGCGCCAGCGCACTTTTAAACGTCCAAATGCACATTCCACCACCATTCGGCACTTGCTCAGCCTATAGTTGAACAGGTCCTGACTACTGTCCAGGCTGCCTGTGTACGGCTTTCATGAGCCATGGCATTAAGGGGTAGGTTGGGTCCCCAAGGATAATGATAGGCATTTCAACATCCCCAACGGTTATTTTCTGGTCCGGGAAGAATGTCCCTTCCTCCAGCTTTTGAAACAGACCAGAGTTCCTGAAGATGCGAGCATCATGTACCTTTCCTGGCCATCCCACGTTGATGTTAGTGAAACATCCCTTGTGATCCACCAGGGCTTGCAGCAGCATTGAAAAGTACCCCTTTCGGTTTATGTACTCGGTGGCTTGGTGCTCCGGTAACAAGATAGGGATATGTGTTCCGTCTATCGCCCCACCACAGTTTGGGAATCCCATTGCAGCAAAGCCATCCACTATAACCTCCACGTTTCCCAGAGTCACTATCCTTGATATCAGCAGGTCTTTGATTGTGTTGGCTACTTGGATCACAGCAGCCCCCACAGTAGATTTGCCCACTCCAAATTGACTCCCGACTGACCAGTAGCTGTCTGGCGTTGCAAGCTTCCACAGGGCTATCACCACTCGCTTCTCAACTGTGAGGGCTGCTCTCATCCTGGTATTCTGGCGCTTCAGGGCAGGGGAAAGCAAGTCACGAAGTTCCATGAAAGTGCCCTTACGCATGCGAAAGTTTCGCAGCCACTGGGAATCGTCCCACACCTGCAACACGATGCGGTCCCACCAGACTGTGCTTGTTTCCCAGGCCCAGAATTGGCATTCCACGCCATGAACCTGCCCCAGTAACACCATGATTTGCACACTGCTGGGGCCTGTACTTTGTGAGAGGTCTATGTCCATGTAAATTTCCTCATCACTCTCGTCGCCGCGCTGCAATCACCTCCTCGCCTGGTTTTGCTTTGGCATGTTCTGGCTCTGCATATACTCCAGGACAATGCGCGTGGTGTTCATAGTGCTCATAATTGCCGCGGTGATCTGAGCGGGCTCCATGATCCCAGTGTTATGGTGTCTGGGCTGAAAAAAGGCGCGAAACTATGGTCTGACAGAGGAAGGGGCGAGTGACGACATGGCTTACAGGGAATTAAAATCAACAAAGGTGGCTGTGCATCAGGGAGAAACACAAACAACTGTCACACAGAATGGCCCCCCCAAAGATTGAACTCAAAACCCTGGGTTTAGCAGGCCGTTGATTTCACGGAGGGAGGGGGAAGCAAATGAATACAGAACAAATATGGTCCATCTATTTTTTACATCTTAAGCTGGCAGCAGACGGTGCAGCATGACTAATAGCCATCGGCATCTTCTGGGTGCTTGGCAGAAAATGCTGTATTACTATTGCTAGCCATCATCGTCAAGACAGTTCAATAGGACTGCCGGCAGGACTGAGTCTCCAGGAGACAAAACATGTCTGCCCAGGTGTCTCTGACCGAACTCACTGAGGAATACGACGATGATGGATACCAATCGTAATACACCATCCACTGCCAAAAGGCAAGGAGCTGCTGCTGTATAGCAATGCAGCCCCACGTCTGCCAACACCCAGATAGCCGATGAAGGCTACCAGTCATACTGCACCGTCTATTGCCAAAAGGCAATTAGCTGCTGCTATGTAGCAATGCAGTACCACATCTGCTGGCACCCAGATGACATATGGTGACGGTGAGCTGAGCGGAGCGCGCTCCATGCTTGCCATGGTATGTTGTCTGCACAGGTAACCCAGGTAAAAAGGCGCGAATTGATTGTCTGCCGTTGCTCTGACGGAGGGGGAGGGGTCTGACGACATGTACCCAGAACCCCCCGCGACACTGTTTTTGCATCATGAGGCATTGGGATCTCAACCCAGAATTCCAATGGGCGGCGGAGACTGCGGGAACTGTGGGATAGCTACCCACGGTGCAACACTCTAGCCTCGGTACTGTGGACGCGGTCTGCTGACTTAATGCACTTAGAGCATTTTATGTGGGGACACACACAATCGACTGTATAAAACCGATTTCTATAAAACCGGCTTCTATAAATTCGACCTAATTTCGTAGTGTAGACATACCCTTAGTTTTGAAGGTCTGACAAAGCTGTGGTCACTTCACAGTCACCATAAACAACAATGTGAAGAATGTCTCCTGGAAGTTAATTTCAGCTCTCACTTCGCTCTCTTTGTCACTATGCCATTGAAACCTTTTCTTTCACGTTAAGTGTCCAACTGCCTCAAACTCATTTATCCTATTTGCTTCTATAGTTTTACCTGGTGACTTATTCCATAAGTTTACTTCTCTGAGGAAAACAATGCTGTCTGCCTCCATTCACTGAGTAGTGACAAGATACTTAAGAAGCAAAAAATCACACCAAAAAGAGAGAAAGAAGTAGATGATGTGCTTTCAAATGCCAGCTGAAAGCATAAGATATGGATTTTGTCTTAGAGAAAGTCAACGTGCTACATATCCTTAAAAAACAATCAAACAAAAAACCTATGGACACAGAGGTTGAATTTATAACCAAAACACTCTGTACCACATGTGACTTAAGTAGCACAACTGGTAGCACTATTGAGGATTTATGGCTTATGACTTGCTCATATTTAATTTGTAACCGAACACTTCCCCTTCCTCTTAGCTACCTTAGAACTTTTGATTAACTCTTGTTTTCACAGGTCACAGGTTAAACAAAGGAAGGGAAGCGCTCTGCAGTGAAATTGCCCAGAGCACCATAGCAAAAAGGCGACCCTGTTTCAAGCAACATTAAAATAAGTAATAGACTAGAGATTGTTCAAGACAGTTGAAGTTCAAAGACTCCAGTAAGCATAAATCAGAACATTACTGGAAGATAAACAAAATAAGTGCTAAGGAAATGATGCTGCTGAATCTGACATTGTTTTATTCCAGGGCTACATTCTGTATCTGTTTACAGTTCTCTCACCAAGATGTCCCTCATATTTTTAAATGACAATACTTGCCACAAATCACCAAAATCAAATTAGACTCCCTCCAGTCTAGGAGGGAGATGCTCTTCCCCCTCCCCACCCCCGCCTTTACTTTTCTCTTCCACAGAAATATCTCAGCATGCAACCCAGCCACATAGCTGGAGACAGGCCAGTCTGAAGGAAGTATGCTTATTTATATACAAAATAAGCAAATATGGACACAGGAAAACTGCTTTTTACACTATATAAGGTCTGCACAAACTCTGCTGCACATGTTGCACAGTACCTTATTCAGTAACTCATATGTCATCACCTTTTTAGTGCACTCCTTGAAAATACAAAACACCATTAGTTACATGTCTCATAATGATTAGGGTTAATCAGAACCTTATAAGACAACTTCATTGTACTGCAGCTTTTAACAGAAATATGTTTTATGTTTAAAGAACACAAGTGGAAAAAGAATAATGCCATGCAAAATCATCCAGGCAACAGCAAAGATGCAGGTTCAAATCTGCTTGTAGAAACAAATGCAAACTAGTGTACCCAGCCAAAAATACCCAAACAAACTAAAAAACTACCATCACCATCACACAGCAATGGCTGCAAGTAGCACATTTGTGCTTAACAAGAAATTCTATCTAAAAATGGAATTTTTTTTGCGCTATCCAGAAGTATTTTGTAACCTAGATCTACAAAAGCAATATGTATGAGTGCAAGTCAGCAATCACCACAGCTCAGAAGTCCAGGTTTCACTTCAACAGTCACATTTTAAGCAGACGATATCATCCAACATTAGCCGGCACACAGATAAAAATGCAGCATTGCGGCCAACTTCAATTCCTATCTTTTGAATATATTACTCTATTTGTGTGTCTTATGTGGAGGGAAACAGATCTATTTTATCATGGTAGCAGACTTAAGAGTGTATTTTCTGATTGCACCCCAAAGAGGAAGAATGTTAAGATAATTTTGGGGGGTAAAGCAAGAGAATTTTTCATCTATAGCCTGTTGGAAAAGGTAGGTACACATTTTTGACTCTCTCATTCCAATACCTCTATCCTCTACCCCACTCCAAGGAGGAAAGGAGCTATGTAAGATCTGAATTAAATTTCTGTGGAGAAAATGAGCATTACATAATGTCAGCAGCAATGAAGCTATAAAGATAAGTGCATCCACAGGCCTCTTCCCTCCTACCAGATAAGGTTTCTTTCAATACTTTTGTGCAAGTTATTAGTATAGTAAACAAGCAAACATTCATCTTGAGAACTAACATGGTGTCTTAGGGGAAACCTCCTGCCCTCAAGTTGTCTTGTATACCGAACTTAACTAGCATGGGGCTGAATTTAAGAATACACAAACAGTGAATATTGGTATACTGTGTATATATATATATATATATATATATATATATATATATATATATATATATATATATATATATATAGCTGATGTCAGAGTGTATGGCTCTTAGATGTTTAGATACAGCATAGACTGAGGCCTTTTAAAAATGGTTTGAAATAGGATAGCTATGCAATCCCATTTCACATAGCTTTCTCACTATGCTTTCGTTAATGCATTTCAGGAGATAGAGTTTTTAAAATCTACAACTTTTGTGCCATCTACAATCTCCTCACAATTATAACAAGTGATACAGAGAAATAAACAAAATTATGTACACTTGTGGAAATACAATGCATTTACTGAATAAACACACAATTAATATGTTTACTGAACTTTTTATAATCCTAGAGATTGGGCACATTAATGTCCAACGTACTCATTGTGCTGGCGAGAAAAGAAGAGTATTTCAAATATATGTGTATATTTAATAATTACCTTTAAAATTATGCCTGTCATATACAATTGCTCTGGGGGTTAATATAAATGCTTTTTATGATTACTCTTTCAGACTTATCACTAGGACTGAAATGGAGACTTCATTTCAAAGACCGAATTAAAGCAAAAGGGAAAGAAAGATGCAGAACATAAATGTGTCAGCAGCATTTTTTTTAAGCTGTTCCTCAATGAATGACTCTTTCAAGCTAAAAACTGAAAATAATTCCATATGCCTTACTGGCTGAAGGTATGCTATGTATTGTTCTTAGTTAACTAATTGGACAAGACTTAAACCTACAGGATTTAGTATGCTCTAATAACATAAAGGATAGCAACAGTAATAAGAATCTAAAATCTGTCATTAGGCAAACACGCTGAAGCGAACACTTTATCTTTCTACAAATGGCTGAGCTTAACTTTTATTGGGATGAAGTACAACCTCTCCCACCAGTCACAAATAAAGTTCAAGTGCCTGTGCACACGAACGCACACACACACACACACGCACACACAAAGTCAGCAAGTCTGGTGGGTCAGCAGCTATACTGAGCACACAGTACACCTGGATTGAAAAGCTCCAAGATTTCTGGTCTCCGAGCCTGCAAACTGCACAGATATCTTTAAGGGATTACTCTGGGGCTTCATGAAGAGGCACTACAGCCCTCTGAGCCAACTGAATTCATCCTTCTGGCTAAATATGGCATGGGATTAATATGAGTCCAAGGGGAGACAAGTTGTTTATCATCGAGAAATGCTTACTATTTACCAGACTTGAATAATTAATTTGGAGGTTGCAAGTGAAGACTGACCCCTAGACTTAAGGTGGAAAGGGAACATTAGGACCCAGGCTAAACCAGCCTTTGGACTTGGACAGGCACATGAACAGATCACTCGTTTGTATGAAGTGAAAGCAGAAGGGAGAGGGAGCCATGACACCACACTGAAAATGGAGCTTGATGTAGATTAGTGAATTGTTAACAATTTCATCAGGGACTGTTTCACACAGGAAGTTCTAGAAATGAAATTTCAGCGCCTACATCTGCCAACATCAACTGGCATATTGCAAAGATATCGGAGAAAGGCATTCCAAACTTCATCATTATTCTTGTGCCCTCTCTATTAACTCATCAAAGTAAACAATTTCAGATTTTCTGTGATATAATTTATTTCTTTATAAACCCTAATTAAGGGAAGTGATTTAAGCACTATGCTGCATGACTTCAGTACACAGTGCTTTCATTTCACATAAAACAGCACGCACAAAGTGTTCATTGCCAGTACATTACTGGACTTTAAACTGCATGAATATATCACAGCTTCACTTTCATCTCCATCAGCATGCAATAGGTTGCCTTCAGTGAATGTATAAAACAACAGATTATGCATTATATATCACAAGAAGAGAGTTGTATTATAGTGACCTCTCTCCACTTACAGGAAAGTAACCATTTCAGAAAAATGAAATTGTCCAAAAAATTCAAATAAGCAAATGCACTAAGTTATTGCAGTGTTTTGTAAGAAACAAAGGCAAATCATTTTTGTATGATCTCTTACTACCTCTGAAGAGATAAGGCGCCAAAACATAAGGAGAGATTTATTTTGCCTCAACAAAAAGCAGCTGTTTCTTTTCCAGTTATGAGGCATTGCTAATGAATTGGAGGTTTTTATAATATACTTTCCTGTGAAATATGAAGATTCCACTATTAAAAAAAAAAAATCAAAAGAAATTCTAAGTGCTCATTAGAATGGAGGAGAGGCAGGAGCCGAAGCATGTGATCTTCTAAATCACTGTGGCTATCTCCCCAGTACCAGGCACTCCCAAGGTCAGGTGTAATGGCTGGGCACAAGAACACATATCAGATGGAAGAGAGGATTCTAGTCACCACTGTCGCCTGGTAAATCCTTCCAACTCAGATTTCAGAAGAGAGATTTTTAACCCTTAACTGTAATAAACACCTGTTGGGAAGGAACAACTAACTCCAAAATAATAAATGTTTGCGTGATACTGAATTATGCAATCATGAGTATTCAATCCTTTGTCAAAATTGAAAGCTCTAGAACTCTATGAAATCACTAAAGAATTAAAACAGCAAGATTAACAGTAAGCCAGCAAAACACTCCCGCATAAGTCCTGCAACACCAGGGCTCAACAGAGTAGCTCAAAATTGGGAATGGTTACATTTTTAAAGATACTTTAAAATTAGAATTCCCTAAGTATTTTACCATCCCTTTACAGATCTAATTTTGTGCTTTTAATATTGACAGCTCTGACATTGCATTTTATGTATCAATACAGCATGCCAGTGGCATCCTCAGAAAACATTCTACAAAAGTATTCAGATTTATAACTTATGCAGTTTTCGAAGCTATTTATTGAACAAACCAAAGTTCCTCTGAAATCAATGGGTAGTTTTTCTAACCTGTATTATATCTATAGTGTGCTAGACAGGCAGCATCTTTTTAATACATAATTATAACATTTTTGTAGCAATTTGCATTATGATAGCACAGTACAAACATTAATATTCATCACCACTATGAAGCATAAATAAAGGTTAAGTCCAGTGTAAATTCAAACAGTGAGGTTATATGACTTGCCCAAAACCATACCATGAGAGAGCAGCACAGCCAGGATTAGAATGCAGGAGTTCTTGGATCCCCAGCCCTTTGCTCAGTCCACTGGAACACAATGCTGGGAATATGTGACCAGTGAGCTAGATTCTCTTTTTGAGCAAATTAATATATGTATCTCCACTGGCTCCAGTGGAGTTACTCCTCATTTACACCAGTGTAAGAGAAAGGCGACTAAGCCCAAGCATTTCCTTTGCCAGGGCAATTTGAGATTATATCAACATCACACACCGGGTATGCTGCAAAAAACAAAAAATAAAAAACACTCAGCAGCATGTCTCAGAGCCTGGGTCAACTGAAAAAAGAAGAACAGGAGTACTTGTGGCACCTTATAGACTAACAAATTTATTAGAGCATAAGCTTTCGTGGACTACAGCCCACTTCTTCGGATGCATATAGAATGGAACATATATTGAGGAGATATATATACACACATACAGAGAGCATAAACAGGTGGGAGTTGTCTTACCAACTCTGAGAGGCCTATTAATTAAGAGAAAAAAAACTTTTGAAGTGATAATCAAGATAGCCCGGTACAGACAGTTTGATAAGAAGTGTGAGAGTACTTACAAGGGGAGATAGAATCAATGTTTGTAATGGCTCAGCCATTCCCAGTCCATGGGTCAGCTGACTCAGGCACATACTACAAGGCTAAAAATAGCAGTGCAGATTTCAGGCTCGGGCTGGCGCTTGGGCTTTGAGGCCTGCCCCCTCCACCAGCCCGAACCTGAACATCTACACTGGCATTTTTAAGCCCCATGGCATGTACGCAAATCAGCTGACCTGGGCTCGGAGAGGCTCCCATAGATCTTCTTTTGCAGTGTAGACATACGTTAGACAAATATTTGGGTTCAGAGGCCTCTGGAAACAACTTTAATGAATTAATTCAAAATGCAGCTTTAAAATTACCAATAAGATATGGTTGAAAGCAAACAGAGATCTGGGAGGGTTTATATGTCTGCCAAGCCTGGAGTTCAGTGTATTCTTTCACCTGCAATAGCTATGGCATCACGTGATCTCAAAACAGAGGAGAAACCTGCATTCCTTACCTGCCTTCAGGTATTTGTGATGCCATCAGCTCTTTTAGGAGAAATAATAAAGCCCTGAACTTGAGACTTAGCAGGTATGTACAAGGAAATGATTTTCAAATACTGTATTTTAAAAATATCAATTTACACTGTATTTTGCTAATGATTTGTTAGTTTAAGATTTGTTGTATTTATAGAAGAAAGTTTTCAATAAATATGAAACTACGCCCCCTCCAGCCACACCCCAGAACAGTTCTCTCCTAGTATTTCATAATATTCCTCTTTCTAGCTAGATTTACCCCTACCGCCCCAAACCTGGGCTTACTTCCATTCACCTAATTAGAATGTAAATTGCAAGAGACAAGGGCCTTGTCATTTCATCTGATAGTAAGTCACCTTACAGTTCTATGGCTCTATATAAATAAATACTATATCGTTTGAAATAGCAAGCAAGCATTTAGAGCCATCAAAATAATTTTTCCACCTATGTAATAAAACACAACAATTGAAGACATAAAATGATTAATAAAAAAAAAAAAAAAACAATCCAGGCTAGGAACTTGTATATATCAGGTTAGGCAAATGGAAATTTAAAATTATCTAACTATGAACCTTCAAAAATAATCCTGTTTTTCAGTAGAAAGTGGAGCCTTTGTATGCCTGTTACTTCCTCTGCAATGGTGAGCTAGTTAGGAAGTTTTCTACAATGTCAGGTCAAACAACATATTTGATGCTTCTTGCATTCCCACTTACAAAATGAAATTGAAAAACAATGTAATCCTTTGCCTGGATCATTTGGGAATTATTTGCATGCTAAATTCCCAACTCAGCCATTTGTAAGTTCTCATGTCTTCCCCTATACTTTGTGGAACTCAATACATTATTATTCTCTATTCTACTGTTATAGACTCTCAGTCTATTATATCGACACATTCTCACACTTGCAAGCTTAAATACATACACACATCTCCATAGCAACATCTGTGCATGTTGATGAGATGCAGGCTTTCCTACCACAGAATCAGCCAACAACCTTCTTTGAACATAAGCCTTTATTTCTTGATTTCTGTGATACAGGGATTCAAGTTTTGTCTGTACATCAGAGCCTAATTCATTCTAAAAATGGCCCTATGCTCAATGCATCTCCCATTTTAAAGAGGCCACCTGAATCCATTGCTTCTCTTGTTTTTGTGGATTTCTTCCCCCTCAATATTACCTCCAGTTTTGTTCTAATTTTCTTTTGATGAATGCCCAATTGATCTTTTCGTGGTGCACAGTTACTTTAATCACAGTATCCCATTAGATTTCACTTAACGTTCTGTAGTTTAAGCTTGTAATCCCTGAAGCTATGTCAAATAGGAGACTTGACCCCAGATTTTAAAGAACTTGGCTCATAACAGGTATTCATATATACCTTTGTCTTATGTAGCATCTTCAGTCTGTATAACTGAACATCGATACAAATAAACAAAGAAGTTGGCCATCACTCACCATTGTATATAGAAAATTACTTCAGTGCCAACTTGAAAATAATTTTCATTTCCCACCCAGTGTGACAAAATATAACCACTAAGAATCCAGAATTCACTAAATATCACTACTGAACATGGCTCTTCCCCAAACAGCCACACTAACTCTAGAAACAGAGCAGCAAAGATCCTCAGAAAAGACAGCTCAATGGAGTTGAATACATCTCTAACAACATGAATCTAGAAAACTGTAACAATCAGGAGTTATGATGTAACAATTTTACTTTTTTTTTTAGTCAAGCTAAAATGTGCAAGGGCAGCTAGAGGTAACAATTTCGAGGGTCTTTTGTTAGTGTGCTAACATCTAATTGGGACATCACACATGGAAACTAAAGTTTGAGCTGTCACCCTTTCTGGGATTCTTTGTGGTCACTCTAAAACTTTGAAAAGAAGTCCACTGCAGCTGCACTGTGAATTCATCTAAATAAAACTAATTTAGAGGGACTTCAGCATTACAGTTTGGAATATTGTATAGTACTTTCTGACCCAGCACCTCTGCCTTCTCTCCCCTCCCCCACTTCCAAAAAAGGAAACACCCTGCTTTGTGCTTGAACATGCTGTGGGGGAAAAAGAAATCCAAAAAACAAAAAACACAAAAAAACCCACCAAAACAATTTCAATGTCTGGCAGAGAAACAGTGTATTTTATTTATGATTTTCATGGAAAACACTCCAAACAAATTGACTACACATTCTTATATGCCTGCTTCTAAAAGCAGTCTGGAGCCGTACACCTCAAGTAACTGAATAGGAAGAGAACACCTTCTTAGTATACAAATCCACATCTACAGTACCTGAATATAGATATACTAAATACAATTTCTTTGTTTATGTGGTGAATGCTAGAGCTTTATATACACCATATGCACACAAGAATCTATGTAAAACATAGATTTCTTAATCAGTATAAGGAGAGGTCTTCTCTTAATCTGAATTTGAATGGGAATGGCTTAATGATTTCTGAAACAGGAAAGTCAACCGAAGTGCATGATGGATGATTTCAGAGAGGCAGCTTCAGTTTTTTGTGATGTATCCGTAAGCCACCCCTTTTTAGATCAAAGATTTCCAGCTTCTAGCACAAGTCCTTGCCTCAGAACCTCAAGATCTTTTGCCAACTGGGTATTTCACCAGTGTGTCCAGCTAGTGCTAGATTAATTAAAAACAAAACCCAGAGTCTGCAGAGGGCAGAGGTGGAGGAGCTTCCTAGTGCCTGCACTCTCTTCTCTGAGATCCCTGTGTCCCAGACTCAGAATAGAGGAGGGAAAGCTTCTGCACCCTGGCCAAGTTTATGCAGAGCCATTCAGGGAAGTGCAAAAGGTATTCCCAGGTAGATCCCCTGCAGCTTCCATGAGGTAGAAGGCCACTGCTCCCATGCGATGAATAGAGCCCTTAGTTCTCATCATGCCGGTTCTCATGCCCCCAGCTTTTCACTTTAAGACTCCTTTGGAGCTCAGGCAGTTCCTCACTGTGCTTTGAACCAGCAAGTATAAATGTTTCTTTCCATGTATATCTTCATGCCTGGATTTAGCACTTTGGAATGAGAGCTCTGAAACTTAAAGCATTAAGCTTACAAAACACAGGGGGACTTCTTTTTTGTATTTTCGACTACTGTATGTGAAATTAAGTGGGAGGGCCCTGTAAACTCATGCAGAGTCATGTGGCCTCCTGTCCCTTTTCAATGGACAGAGCTATACAACTGCTCTTAATTTCTTAGTGTAAAACTAAGGGAGGAAGTTCTAAAGCGAGCATGTTTGAGAACAAAGACAAGGGGTTGCAACACCTAATAAAGGTACAGACAGAAGAAAAAAGGCTGCTTGCATTTACCAACCAAATGCTGACTATTAGGAGTACAAAGACATCAATAATCAAAGAAATAGAGGGCTGCAGTTAGGCAAAGGAGGGTCCTTAGAGCACATTTGATGAGAAGATGTTGATGCAGAAGTGAACTCAAAGTTTGACAAATGATGTGCAAGATTTATCAAGTGCAACTGGATGGTCTTGGAATTATAAACACAACAGTGATTATATTATACATGATACCAACAGAAACACTTTGAACAGTGTTTTAACCTGGCCAGTAGTAAAGGGGGGGGAAGAGAAGCACTAGCTGACAATTAATGAGGGGGCAGAAACAGCCTTACACAGAGAAGAATTACAGCTGCTACTGGCAGTAAATCTCCTGGACATGACAAAATTGGTTCTAAAAAAAAATGTTAACACAGTTTGGCACAGGGTCTGAATCAAATAGTAAGATATGTTAGACAGCATGAGAGCCTGGAGATCACCCCAGAGCTGACAATACAGAGGCCTTCATTTACAGAGAAAGGATTCCAAAGGTTTAGCTGTCAAGGAATCCCTCTTCTTAAAACAAAGTTAAAAAGTTTACATAGAAATGCTGGGAGAGAGAACTCTAGATGTGCCAGACAATCAGAGATCCCATTAAGTTTAAGACATCTGGCATCAGTTGAAATCCATCACATTTCATTTGGGGATCAAAGACTAGTCTTACATCTATCAGAGGTTGGGATGGCAGATTTTGAACAGTCCTTTCTTCCCTACACAGATTATCCCCTTTTCTCCATGGCCAAAGAACCTGCTCCCCCTCACTCAGGCCTAGTGCCCGTTGGACTGACCAATGTATTCAATATTAAGTTTGGTCTGAAATCAGACTTCAATACTAGCATCAACTTTACAGTAAATAAAAGGTGCTCCACATGAACAAAACTCACAATGTATACTGTACTCTGCTTTGAATGAGATCTGGAAATGGTAAGACTGTCATACTCTGTATCATCATGACCTTGCGATGCCAATGAACTTAATGTCCCATTGACCTCACACAGCCAGAGTTATACACTCAAGGGCCACACTAAAATGTTTCTGGGAACCTTTGCTCAGTTACTAGAGAAATGCATCAACCAGTTAAAAATTTATTTCAGTATCTGCTGTGCTGCCTATAATTGAAGCTAAATCGCTTTCAAAGGGAAATTCACACTTATTTCAGTGTTTTCCATCCACATCCTCTTGATTAGTTAGTAGCCACCAATCAACAAAAAAGGCTGAAGAAGAAAATCTGAACTCCAGAAGCAATTAAGAACCCGAGGATATAATAAATACAAGTCTGAGGAGATCCACAGACTAACTTTAACCACTTCAGAAGCCCAGTGATGCTTGATAGTCAATAAGTTACATACTCCAACGTATCCCAAGTATCACCTCTCCCTTACTGTAGTCAATGCTGTATCATGTCAATGTCAAGGTCTGGGAGAGGCGTACTCACACCAAAGACTGGAAGTGGTGTTTAGATAAGATTTGGAAAGTAACCACAGCTATCAGAACAGCGTCTAGAAAAGCAAACAACAGAGTAAAGTCAGATGAGAGCAACCAAACCTCTGACTGTAAACATGAAGGCTTATTGTCACTGTCACCTCTGGAAGACAGCATCTGCTCCAGAACCACAGGCATGAGCCACTACTTATCAGACAGTATGCGACTAAAATCTCAGTTCTATGCACCAATGTCAGTGACTCAGAAAACCTATTAAGAACAACATGGACAAATTCAGGTGCAAGTTTGTGGGAAAGGCTAACTCTAGGCTCATGATGATAAATAGCCCATTCGTGAAGGCATAGGAGAGGCAAGCACATTGAGAATGATTGATGAGCAACTTAGATTTTTGTGCAGAACATTTTACAACATACTATCAGCCAGCTAAAAAAAAGCTGTACACTGTTAGATTCATGTTGATGTGCAGGGATTTGCAATACTCTATCCCATGTAACTGCATTGATTCTTAGAGTCTTATTAACAACAAATTACCTACTGAAAATGAGGTAATAGGTGATCAGGAGGAGGGGGGAGAGATAGAAGATGAGATATCAAATAGTTATTAAAGGGATTAGATACTATCTGCTTCTAGAAAGACTATTTCATTGGCCTACATTTTCCTCTCATTGGGCAAGAAATTGGATTTAAGTGTAGCATAGTGACACATGCAGTTTCCCTGCACTAGGGGTGAATTTCACTATTTTAAATGGGCACTGCAGATGCCTCTTTACAACAGATTGAGTTTACCTGGGTTACATTTACTGTCATAAATCAAGTAACACAATGCATCAAGAACTTTACTTTCTACAATCTATGCTCAGAGATCCAAATTAGCCTATTCTGATCCTGTAGGGTTCCTATGAATGTGGCTGGAATGTATACCTCAGGAATGTGAGAGCTGAAAGGGTCAGATAAAAATCACTTTACATGCTGTGAACCAACACAATCTGTTTCCAGCTAGCCACATCTGGAGTTCAAAATTATTCTAAATATAGTCCTCTAGCCACACCAAGTCCTATATTGAAGGCTGGACTGGATCTGAGATCACACAAGTTTGCGTTGAAGATTACAAATGTTTCCATCTGTATTAGAGGCACCTTTTTATAAAATCCATCCTGCCTTGACAATGTCCTTTCAAAACAATTCTATCATGAATGCTAAGCGGCATAAAAGCCTGGGAAATAATTTCTCAGCAAATAGAACCGGGGTGGGTTTGTTTGTTTTTCTGAGATAATATTCTTTATGGATCTCTCTACTCCTGGGTCAAATTAAGTCTGATCTGAGTCAAGAGTAGTGATCTATGGAAAATGTTTGCCTTCAAAGGAGGAAAGAATACTTAGAAAGTCTGTGTGCTTTTAAATATTCTCTGTATATAGAAAAAGAATTAAGCTAATTTTTTCCATTACTGAAAAGCGTTCAAGGAGTTTTGTAGAAACTGCAGCCACCATGTAAAAATAGTGCAGCTGCCTTAAAAGCTGTCAGACCAGGGCATTCACAGACCATCATTTCCATGCTTGAGGTATTCTTTCGTTCAGCAGCCAATTTAAATTACTGAAACCCAAGACACCTATCATTAAAATAGTATAATAAACTGGAAAATCAAAACTGTAATATGGTGCGACAAACTTCTGGGTTACAGATTCAAGTGCAAGCTACTGATATGGTGGATCTGCCATGGAGCAGAAAGCCAAGACTAACTCCTTTCTTTCCCATAACACAGAAGCCTTTATAAGTGTTTGTTTCCTTTCCTAAATGGTACGCAATTAAACCCCATTATTTTATGATGTTCATTCTGTAGGAGCTCAGCTACTTTAATGCTGATGTGTCATTAATAGTACAGATGTTATGTGCTATGCATTTTTCAACAAAGATGAAGAAAAAGCCCTTATCGAGTAGTGCTGGATTGTATTATGGATTACAAGTGTGAAAGTATGTAGGATGCCATCTCTATGAGAATCCCGGATGAAGGAGTTCTGTTTAGTGCTCAACATTTACTGTACCCTTACGGCTCTGTAGAAGAAAGTATTTCTATCCTCAAATGTACTGAACGGTTTGTCGAGTGCTCTAGTTTATATATGGTTAAGAATAAATGGTTATATTCCAGATTTTAGAATTTGCCACGGAGATGAAGCCTGAGAATCACCCTCATCTGAAGGTGCCCTATGCTGGAGTTGGTGAAGAGATGATTTCCCAACAGATCATATTTAAATTAAAGGGACTCTCTTGCCTTTTTTCCATTGCGAAGCACTGACGTTTATTGTACTGTTCCCTTTCAACAGCAAACTTTGCCAGCTACTACTGAAATGTAAGGCTCCACATTAATATCCTACTATGAGTACATTCCAGACTTTACATTCTCAGAATGCTGCAAAAACACTAACTAATCCTCAACACCTTGGTGATTTGCAGTATTGTAGCCGTGTTGGTCCCAGGATATTAAAGAAACAAAGTAAGTGAGGTAATATCTATTATTGAACCAACTTCTATTGGTGAGAGAGAGCTCTTCTTCAGGTCATCTTGGTGAAGTAGTTGTGAGGTTCCCATTTTACAGATGTGAAGGAAATAGTCTGTGACTCACCCAGCAAATCAGTGGCAGAGCTGGGACTAGACCTTGAGTTCCTGCTTCCCCGTGCCATGCTCAATCCATTAGATCATATTGCCTCCAAAGCTACAATAAGCCCCTTCCCCGTTATTTTAGTGAGGCTGCAACACAACCACTGAGTAACCGCTGAGCACTATGCAAAAGCCAACTTAGGGCTTTTCCATGTGTTTTTCCATCTCTTACACAAGCTCCTGCTTATCTAATTACTAGTGCATGTCCTGTGGGCCCTTGAGAGCTCTTGTTTTTGGAAGGAGGAAGTTGCCTTGTAATCTCACTGGGTAAATGTTATGGGCATCTGTCAGCAAATTTGAGAATGGCTTCACTCCTGACAGATGCATTTTGTAAACCTTACAAGCATAAACCAAAGTAAGCCATTCATGAAAAAGGAGATCTTTCAGTCTAGTGCCTTAACCGCTCTCCCCTTACCTCTTTGAAGTCAGGGAACTGGGTTTTCCCAAGGTGATGTGCTAATGCAAAATGCATTAGTGTAAAATGGGAACTCCCAACACACCCAGGGCCAAAGGGTTAATAAAAGTGACAGAATTTAATGACTACTGTTACAATTGCTTGGCAAATAGGGAAGTATGAATGAAGTAGAAATAGTTTCTGGTAAACAAGACATTCCCTCTTCACTAGTGGACTAGTTTGGTCAGGATATATAATACTCAGTGCTTTGCCAATTTCATCGAGTGGCAGATAAATGTTTTACAAATATTTAGCACTAGTGTACATTTCAAGGTACTTAATAAACATAGACTAAGATTAAACAGTTTTTGCTGAAGTTATCGTCCCTTGGTATACATTTGTTTTGCTCTTTTAAATTCAGGAAAAGGAATATAATCAGTAAAATTAGCATTGACATTTGAGCTCTGGGGTCCTTGTTTAGGATTCTGCATCTTCAGAGGATCAAATATTGTGAGAGAAGCCACACACAGCTCAAAAATTGCAGGTACATTTATTTTATTGTTCATTTAAAGATTACACACACACCCACTGACCAACCCTATCTTTGTTTTCTATTTTGAGGTTCAGTCAATAAACTGTATGTGTAATTGAATTTCAACCAATCGCTTCCCAGAATACTGCAATGATATCCTGAGGAACACTAAAATCCTGTTCTACCATATCACAAATTTATTTGCTAAACCTTTGACTGCACTTGGTTACAGTGCAACATCCCGCACCCCCATCCTGTTGTTGTCACAATTAAGAACAGCAAGAAAGAGGCCTAGGAATGTGTCAAAAGAGGAGGGAGTTTAGGATAAGAACAGTAAGACAAACACATTCTCAGTGGCTTCAGAGAGCCTAGTGTATTGCTCAGAGAAGTCTGGAGTTCTAATATGTGGCAAATGTGAGGCTGGCCTTCCCCTGCCTTGCACATCACACTATAACTTTCGGTGTGTAAGCACTTGGACAGAGACAACAAGGGATTCTGAAGAGCTCCAGGCCCCAACTGGTAGTTTCCAATGGCACATAAGCACTCCCCGTTAGAAGAGAGCTGGTTGTGGGTCATAATCCCACCTCCTAAGGGTAGAAATTAGCAAAGAAATTTGACAATTGCAGATTCAGTAGATGTATTGTACATGCCGTGTTTGTGATGGACTAGAGCTGCTGCAGCGGAACACCCCACTCTGCATAGGGCTCCTGGATGAGACTCCTACACATGGAGGAATCATTCCAGACATCACTGAAACCCAGTCTACCCTATTGTAGAATATAGCAACTCTCATACAGCAATGTTAAATGATTTAGGACAAAAACTGAGGAAGAATATTGTGCAATATTGTGTGTTAATTAAAACTTCAGGGGAGGAGAGGGAGTTAAGTGCTTACTTATTGGTAATTTGTCCATGTTACCATGTCTACAAAAGTACCACAAATGGTCAGGATTGCATTTTTACACCTGCACTGCTGTTCTGCTTAGTGCCCTGTATTTGGGGCTGGATCAGTCCTGATACAAAGCGAAGAATGACACCTATTGAATCATCAGCACCACTTTCCACTAAGCCTGGTGTAGACACAGTAGAAAATACTCCCTCCCCAGAACAATGCTGAGTCAGTCGCCCTGCTGAGCTGGTCCACACTGCCCCTTGCTGAGGGAAAATTGTTAACTGATGAGCTATCCATTGAACACTGGGCTCAAATTGAGACCATAAGTATATTTTGTTTCCCTCCCAATAAAAATAGGCAAAGTTTATTTTATTCAGTAACATTAAATTTGAGCAGGAAGGGCCTCTCCTCAGTCACCTGCTGATGCTTTTTTCTAGGCAGGACTTTCCATACAAGCTCTCTCTTTTGCAGAGGCCATTTCACCAAGTGTAAATGCTCATGCCACTGGTGTGCCTCCTCACAGAACATTGTCACAAAACTGTGCCTCCACCCACTTTCTTAAATGCTCACGTTCAAGAAGCATTCAAATTTTAAGAACCACATTATTCCCTTTGCTTTGCGACACAGGGGATGAAACATATCCCATGCCAACCCAAACAAGCTGGCATGCATGTAAATGCAGAGAACACAGGCATCTCACGTTTAGGATGCCATGTATTTGAACAAACATGGTAAGGCAAAGGAGTGGAGAAGGGGCATGGCAGCATCCCCATTAGCCCACAGAAATTCCAAATTTCCTATAAACAAACAGCATCAGCTTCTGCAAAGCCTACTCTATGCCTCTTACTACTGCCTATGGAAATACACGTGAGTGTTTTTCTGCACTGAGCAGGTCTAGACAATATGGTGATAAGTATCTGCACCCTCTAAAAATTGGCACTTTCACTGTTGCGATCACTGGTGGAACTGCACTGGGGCAGAAATAGGGAACTGTGCTGCTCAGGAATCAATGGGTCAGGCAGTAGTGCAGATAGGAAAATTACTCACTGTAGATAGCCTGAAATATATAGGTCTGAATTTGGAGCATACAACATCCAAGAGCCATGTCCCTTGTTAACACCACTGGAATGGAAATCCCTCAAACCTATGATTGCATAGCTATGAAACCTTCCCATTTTAATGAGAGTTTCCCCATTATCTCTTGCTCTGCCATGGAGCAATATCATCTGACCCTAAAAGTTTAATGTAAAATAGAAGCTGTCAAACAGAAGCCTATACTGATAGAGTCATGAGCCTTATTTCCGTGTTTGGGATCAGAAGAAAGCAATTAAATGTTGCTAGCAAGAGCAAAACAAGTTGAAATTCTGATTAAAGGGTGTGTGTGTGTGTGTGCTCTGTAACTTTTAATAAACTCAAAGGTGAGTGTCTTAGTGCTTTTGAACTCTACTTTAGAGCATACTTTCCTCCAATATGCAGTGGCAGACTGGGAGTCTTCCATTACTGCAGGTTCTAGAGTGAGATTTGGAAGCATTTTACTATCGCGCTCCTCATAATTCAAACCCTCTTTTGTGTCTGTCTTTATAGGTCATTGTTGGCCAGATGGAAAATATTAAGGAAAAAGGATTGCAACTAAATCAATCGGCTGTAGTCTGCTGCCAAAAGGCCCCAGGCTAACTACAAGCAGATTTGCAGGCAGGCTCTGCTCTGTTACAATCTGAGATCTGGCACATCCTTTGCCCTGACTAACAGCAGGAGGGCACGGGGCCAGCTTAGAGCAGCTACTGTGCCAAACAGACTGTGCAGGTCTTACTGCTTGAATGCTTCCACAGAAAGGGATAAATCGATGAACTCCTTTGTAAACAACTCTGCACTTTCTGGCTGCTACCAACTTCAAAAGGTGGCATAACTTACTCCTAGTACAAAATTATGCAAGTATATATATCTTATACTTAGTGGATTTGACTTGGGGAAAACACCTGCATTAGGGCAGGACATTTAAACTTCATACAAGGAAAAATTAGAGTAAAAATTTAGATAGTAAACAAAAGGAGACAAGACTGAAACCAAACCAAGTTAGCCTGATCCTCAAGGATTGCCTGGGAACTGTAGGGAACTGGCTAACACTAGTCAAATTAATCATTTAAATTCATAACCTTCGTAAATGAGAGAGTGCAAAATCCCACTGAGAAGAGCTTCAAAACAAAATCTTTCTACATACACTGGGCATATTTTTTCTTTATTTTGGGGGTGAGGGAGAGGGATTGATTTATTTATTCCAAAAGATTCCTAGATGTCTTCTCTATAGCAGGCATATTCTTTAATTGATCAGCATGGGCAATCTTTCCATAGAGTTTAGTGGAAAAAGTGCTAACAATGGCATTTGCATAGTGTGCCATACATTTCACATCCTTAGATCATCTTTAACTTTTTATGCCAATTTGTTGAGACTGAGGCTGCCACAAAAGGATCATTTCAAACATAGTCTGTGCTGACCTTCCCTTTGCAGCCCATCAATATTTCAGAAAAATGTGCCAGATTGGAACCAATGTTTCATACAATTGCAAAAACAAACATGGAAATTGCATCTAAGATCAATACTGGGACTCTTGCTATCTGGGCAGAGGTGCTCTTAGTTTCCTGGAAGGCGCCAGAGGGGGGAACGAAGAGAAGAAAAAGAGACAACTCTTGAGTTCCATCATTGGCTGATCACGGAGCAACCAAGCAGCTGCAGCCAACGACTTGCTGACTACTATTCCAGCCATAAGGCAGGTGTCACATACAGCAAATAGAAAATAGGAGTAAGCATGTGCTGCGGAAAATGCTGTCCAAGATTGAAAGCTGTCCCCCACTGCAAAGGAATACCTCTGAATTCACTGAGATGGGGAAAAACAAGACACTTATCCACGTCAAACCACAAAACAAATTTTATATCCGAGAGACTCATTCCATCAGCCCACCTGCTAAATAAAGAGCTGTTTCCCAAACTGTCCAAACTAAGAGCATTGACTATATAGAAACAGTTAGGTAAAGTGTTATACAAGGGTATCATTTTAAAAACTCTTACAAACAGTGTTAGGCAGCTGCACACCATCAGCAGTGGCTTACATGCTCCCCCCCCTTCATGCTTGTTTACGCTATTATTCACATAAGTTCAGCTGCAGCAAATGGCATTAGAGCAGAGCCCAATAGTTCAGGACCTGTTGCATTTCCTGCCTTTCCAAGGAGTTAATCTTTTGTCCGTTTGGCAGTAGGACAAAGGTTAGCATTCAAATTTTAATCCATCTGCATTTACAGTAGCGCCTCAGTTAATTTACAATAGTGACCCAGTGCAAGTCAATACATTCTATGAATTAGTGAATAAATGGAACAAAAAGGGCAAAAAAAAAAGTGTATCAAAAAAATCCATCACAAAATAATTAGTTTATGAAACGTTACATAAATGAAACAATGTTGAAGGCGTTCTGCAGTAGGCCTAAGAGTAATGAAATCTTACTGTATGTCTACACTGCAAAAAAAAAGGGGGGGGGTGGGGGGAGGCTGGGGCATTAAATTCAGTTAGCTAACCCTTGTTAGCTAAAAAGCTTTTGAGTTTTCAGTGTGGTGTCAGTGGGTCTGTAAAGACTTTGTTTGCTTATTCCGAAGTTTAAACAGGACTAAATCAATGTAAATATTTTTGTAAATTTAAATATTGGCAGGCTCCCTCCATCTTCCAACAAAAATTGACTGGAAGTCTGGAATGGGGTTTCTTAATACTTATTCTACATTGAAAGAAAGAAAAAGAAGGTGTGTTCTTAACTCAGATTAGCTAACCTGTATTAGCTAACGCCGATTAAAATAGCAGTGAAGATGTGACAACTTGGTTTTTAAAACAGGTTAGTAGCTCAAGTTCAAGCCTACAGGGCAGCCTGGAGTTGATCTTGAGATGCTAACTAATCTGAGTTAAGAACACACCTTTTTCTTTCCTTCTTTTTTTTTTAAATAAGAAACCCCATTTCAGACCTCTAGCCCATTTTCCCTGAGAGGTGGATGGAACCTGCCAATTTTTTGCACAGATTATGAGGTGTGTGAATTAGCAAAATTCTACCATATTTAAGTTTTTACAAAAATATTTACATTGATTCAGTTCTATTTCAAACTTCAAGATCAGCAAAGTCTTTACAGACCCACTGAAAACTGAAAAGTTTTCATTTACAGTGTCATTTTATATATACCAATTCTCGTTATTTACCAGCTACGTCTGGCTGAAACTACTACTTTGTTACTTAGGAGTTAGGCAAACCACCTCCTCTCAAAGTCACACTCTTCTGCTGGCAACATCACAAGCATGACGTCACATAGATAACAACAACAACTTCAAGAGAAGGACAAACAAAAGGAGACAAACAGTGCATCAAGCACACTTCTGGCATTTCAGTAACACAAGATGCAAGCCTCAGAATCAGTGGGATTCTTCACTCTTTGCTATAATGTGTGTTTAATCTGTGAAATGGAATGACTTGCAGTGTGTGTGTGTGTGTGTGTGTATGTGTGTAAATATGAATGTGCCCACCTGAATATATAAAATCACATACACAAAAATATAATCATACACCAGAGCACTAGCCCACATTGTAGTGTCTACAAAGACTAAAAAACTGTTAAGAAGCCAAATAGAAATCACTGCCTAAAATTGTGCTTATGCATTTTTTGTCCCATCCTTAAAAATTGCTTTAATTGATTTCATCTATTGTAATAAGCAAATAATTATATTTTATTCAAAATTACCAAAGTGAAGATTCATAGTAGAAGCCAACCTCACTCTAAAGATAGCCTCCGGAGTTCATTTAAAGATGGTAACCCTGTCAATGGCAGACTAAGAACCCTGGCAAAAATGAGTAACTGGAAAGGAATGGTTTTTTTATTTAATATTTTTAATTGTATGAAGGGAAACAGGAACTAACAAATTAAAAGCAAATAAGGAACAAAAGCCGAGCACAATACAAAGCCATATTCATCTTCTCATGCAATAATATTTTATTATTTCATTCTCTTATGTTGGAAGACATTCAGGAAAAAAAAAAGAAAAGAAAAACATGTTCCAGGAAGTGATGGTAAGACAATGTTCAGAACACAGTGCATAAGAACTGCTAGACAGAGCCAGAAAATTGTCATCATACAAACAATATCAATCTAGCTGACCCCAGCGTTATTTGCACCAGGCCCATCAACTGAGTTTCCCATACACATCACCCTTCCATAATTATTCTGCCAAGGAACTAAAAATAAAAGGCTGTCTGTCACCTTTCCTATGCTACCCTTTCAAAAACTAGCAGGTCACAATCCACTGAACCAGTTTTTTGTCATGGGCAATGAATGCAATTTCCGCTGCGGTATCAGACATTTTGCTATCATTAAGGCTTGTAGGTTAGGGACTAGTGTTTTTGTGAACCAGAAAGTACAAGCTTTGGGTTAGTGAGCCCCAACATTAAGAACTGTGGTAGGAATGTAGGAAGTCCCTAATATTTAAGTTAATTTTTAAATGTATTTTTTTACCAGAATTGCCACATTTTTTTGGACAGTTTGATAACATATGTGGAAAGTAGCCAGGGGAACCTCTACATCTTCTAACCCTTATTTGTATCTAATGCCTATTTTGAATATAAATCTTGCAGTCTGACACATGAAAAAAAAAATCCTCTCAGGAAGTAGGCAGACATGGGGACTCAATGATGTCTTTTTTTTAATATTGCATCCAAATTTTGTTCCACTGTTGAATGATTGAACGGTCTCTAAATTCTGATAACTTATGCTGAAATAGTCAAAATCTCCTCCTTTCTGGGGCCTACTCTCTAATATCCTGGGACCAACACTGCTACAACAGCAGTGCACAAGCAAAACATTGTAATATATTATAATCCTCAAACCAGAATCTCGTCTTGTTTGTATGGTGGTATAGTTTCAGTGGAAGCTACCTTCCATTCCTCCTATAAGAAATTGTATTAGGAGGTCTAATTTTCTTTAAAAATTACCCCCAATCACCTACCCCCAAAAAACTTATTTTTCCTCTCCTCAGACATTCCATAATCTGATAAAATACTGTTTAGCACTTGTATACTTATACTTGTATATGCAATAAAAACATAAGCCATTGATGTTAAGACCACACTGTTTAACTTAGACAAGGATTTCAAGTGTTTTCAGGGGCAGACTCATTAATTTTATTAGAGAATCTGTTAAAAAGAGAATTGGTTAAAATCTGTTAAGAGAATCTGTTAAAAAGAGCTGCCCAATGGAACTACTCATGGAGTAAAGTAATACTCAACATGAGTAAAGGGGCAGAATTGGGCCCTTTTATATTGGGTCATCAAACTACTATTTGTTACTTATATCTTAACTGTAATATAATAAAAATATCTGAACTTCAAGCATCATTTCTTCCCATTTTGCTTTGGGCCTGATCAATGAAAATGGAAAACAGTCTAGAAGACACCAGGGCAAGCCTTGTTGCTTTTTTAATAAATAAATATTTTGTGACACAATTCAGGATTTTCCTCTTCAAAAACACTTGAAAGGCTTGTCAAACTTAAACAACAACAGTGTTGATTTTTTGAGTTAAGGGGTATCACAATACTAGTGAGTTAAGTTTCTACTGCATATACACAAACAGTGGTATACAGGTCCCTAAAGCTGTTTGTCCCCTATGCATCAATGCCCTGCCAGTTGGCAAGCCTGAGCCAGGAAGCTGTCAATTCCAATTGAGTTTAGGCGATGTAGTCCTATTAAAGAAGTCTTGCTGGTTAAGGGGCGTCCACTGTTTCCAAAGCATGGGAAAAAAAAAAAAGGCTTTGCTTTCCTTAGATTTGAGCTGGCAACTTTCACTGACTAGAGTTTTCAAGGAGCTATGAATGAGTTTAACAAAGGAGTTCTGTGGCTAGTTTCTGGCTGAAATCCATGTCAACAGTTTTTAAGGTCACAGGTCACACTAACTAACATTTATTCCCAGCAGACCCTGCTCTAAACACAAGCTGTAAGTAGTACAAATTTGGAATTTTTCTGTAATCCCTTGAGATATTCCTGATCCTTCCACATGTTTCTGCTCAATTAAAAACAATTCTTACTTTGCACCACAAGAGAGGCCCCGCTCAGAAATCTCATTCTATTCTTAGGATAAATGGACAAAGACTGCAATCAAAGAAGGCGGCGGCGAGCAGGGGGAGAGAGGGGCGCAATTCACAACAGATCACACCAAAAACCTCAGATGACTCCATACAGAACCACATTCAGTTAGTTACATTTTTTACCTTTTATTACATACTACTAAAGACCTGTTTTTTTTTAATCTTGAATTTAGAGTGGTACAAAGCTCTGTTATTTTGGCTAAGGGGGGTTTCCATACAAACCTTTTATTTCAGAACAGTGAGTTTCATTTTGGAGAAATGAGCCAAAGACCACAATATTTTTAAGTGAAGGTCAGCTGAAACCAGTGTTCTGCATGGTTTCCACACAAAATCAAAAGTACCTAAGCACCAACTTTGCCTGATAGGTCCATGAACCTTAACAAACCTGGTCCAAGTTTTGTCTTTGTAACAAAATCCAGAGTTGGGTGAATTCTGTTTGGTTTTCATTTTCATTAAGAAAGCTTTGTCCTGCTCTAGTGATTACAAACAGGTACTGTACCTCACTGCTTAATGCATTAAAAGACTTTTCCAAAAATAAACTACAGAGAAGATGAGTTTGTATGCTACATGAAGATGGGAACTAGAGAGCTCTTATTTGCAAGCTCTAACTTAGAGTCTTGACCTTAAGTGCCTATATCAGTGGCTCTCAAACTTTTTTACTGGTGACCCCCCTTATACATTAAAAACACTTTTTAATATATTTAACACCATTATAAATCCTGGAGGCAAAGCGGGATTTTGGGTGGAGGTTGACAGCTTGCGACCCCCTGAGGAGTCCGAACCCCCAGTTTGAGAACCCCTGGCTTATATTCAGCACCAGACTGTACAGCACGATGTACACCTATAGTGCTGTAAAACACTATGCGCGTTTTTCCCCACATTTCAGAATTCCGCAGGTTCCCTTCTTGAATGGCTCAAGTGTTATTTGTGCAACCCATTTTGATTGGGGAATAGAGAAATGGCCTTACACAATTTCCTCAGAGACAAAAAACCTTATCCAGGCTAGCCACATTTACCCAAACACCTTCCAAAGCTACCTTGGCTTTCAAAAAAATGCTTTTGTAATACCTGGCATGTGAAAGATATTTTGCAACTTAAACGTAACAGAAGCTCAACAAAATCTGGATGGAGAAATTGCAGGTTACAATACAATGTATTAAACTGCATATGAGTACACATCGTGATTCTGATCATCATGATTTTTAATGAATTTGGCTTCTACTACAACAGACCACTAGAGAGCAACAGAAGATATTTATGATTTAAGCACCAACATCCCATATCGCACTAAAACTCTAGTACCATCCTGGAAAATAAATTTAAACACAGTTAGATAAGACCACATAATGCTATCCAAAATGTACAGGTCTTGATATTGTACCATACCAAAAAGACTAACATCAGAGATTGGATTAAAAATCATCAATATAGTGTATATTACACAGCACACACATTTCTATCAGAGAGGTTAAAAATGTCCAGTTTTCCTCTTAAGTGAAATAGAAAACTTTTTATTTAAAAACAACCACCACCCAACACATCAGCACCAAGCAACGTAACATTTTTATATTGCACATTTTAGAACCAAGCATTTTTCATTATTTTGTGTTAGTTATTGGTAATAAAGACCTAGCTGAAAATACTGGGCTGAAGAAATGGACTCTGGAATAGTTCACAGCACACATAACTGAGAACTTTATTTCAGAGGTGCTCTTTGAAACAGCATAGATTGAAACCCATAAATTACATCTTTAACCATAAATTTGTAAAAATCTCTCTTTTGTATTAAAAGCAGCAAATATTTTCAGGTAACATTTGATATCTTAAAATGCATTTTAGTAATATGTCAAATAGACTGAGAAATGTTGTTTTTCTATTCCGAAGCGAACATGGTTGATTTTAAGAGGATCCGTATTTTTTATTTATCGTAGGGTCAATATAACGAAAATCCCCATCAACTTCTGCTGTACAAAGTTAAACTATCCATGTTTTTTCTTCTTTCTTTCTTTCTTTCTTTCTTTCATAGAGTATAAAATTTTCTTCAGAAAGTTTAAAAAACATTATTTTGCTTTAGCTTCTATTATTCATTATACTATCTTTACTACAAAGTCTGTTTTATATGTTTAAATAGATGGTTGGTATACACCCAATGGTGACCTTTAAACTTTCTGCCTCTAATATTTCACAATATATTTCACAAACAAGTCACTTACTTTAAAGATGAAATAAACAGAACAGAGAACAAACAGCCATTTGAAAAAGTTACTAGTTACTGTTTTTTTTATTAATGAAGACCTTTTCAAAAACTAATAACCAGTTCCTCGTATCAAATGCTTGAAATATTTGAGAAGACAAAAGATAAAAACACTAGCGTTGGGGAAAAAAATCCCAAGTTATTAACCATATTATGTAAATATGCTGAAAAAAAGAGCATTAAAATGTCTTCGTACTGAGTTATCAACGTTTTTTACATTTTCAGCTATTCGCGCTGTTAAGATTCTCACATATTAGAACGTACAACGGTCAGACATACACAAACAAAAGCAAGTAAGATAAAAAACCTCTACACATTGCACATAAGAAGTTGAGATGTTTCCCTGGAACAAGACACCACAAAGTTTAAGCTTCTGATGTTTAGCTGAGTATTTTAACTTCATATACTGAATAGTTAAACCTCTATACTGTCTTATATATTATTGATTCACCTATTCCTCCTGCTCTTTCAAACACTAGTTTACTTCAGCTGTAGCCTAACTGGAATTCTGTCACTTGCTGCAATTTCTCTCATGAGTCTATAAGAGGCTCATATTTTCCTTACAAGCAGGCAATAAAGCAAAGGTTCCCATGCAACAAGGATCCCATACAAAACAAACATGGGTGATGTTTGTTTTTTATTTGCTTAACCCAATCTGACAGAGCATCAGGCACTAAACAATACCTCCTGAGCACCAACTTTGCCTGACAGGTCCATGAATCTTAACAAACGTGGCCCAAGTTTTGTCTTTGTAACAAAATCCAGAGTCGGGTGAATTCTGTTTGGTTTTCATTTTCATTAAGTGTCCTGCTCTAGTGATTACAAACAGGTACTGTACCTCACTGCTTAATGCATTAAAAGACTTTTCCAAAAATAAACTACAGAGAAGATGAGTTTGTATGCTACATGAAGATGGGAACTAGAGAGCTCTTATTTGCCAGCTCTAACTTAGAGTCTCGACCCTGCTTCCAAGGACTTCAGTGGACTTAGATTATTATTATTTTTTTATTACAAATATTTGCACTGTACAAATGATAAACAAAAGAAATAGTATTTTTCAATTCACTTCATACAAGTACTGCAGTGCAATGTCTTCGTCGTGAAAGTGGAACTTACAAATGTAGATTTTTGTTTTGTTACATAACTGCACTCACAAACAAAACAATGCAAAACTTCAGAGCCTACAAGTCCACGCAGTCCTACTTCTTGTTCAGCCAACCACTCAGACAAACAAATATGTTTACATTTATGGGGCATAAGACTGCCTGCTTATTATTTACAATGTCACCCGAAAGTGAGAAAAGGCATTTGCATGGCACTTTTGTAGCCAGCATTGCAAGGTATTTATGTGCCAGATATGCTAAATATTCATATGCCCCTTCATGCTTCGGCCACCATTCCAGAGGACATGCTTCCATGCTGATGACGCTCGTTAAAAAAAATAATGCATTAATTAAATTTGTGACTGAACTCCTTGGGGGAGAATTGTATGTGTCTGGCTCTATTTTACCCTCATTCTGCCATATATTTCAGGTTATAGTAGTCTCAGATGATGATCCAGCACATGTTGTTCATTTTAAGAACACTTTCACTGCAGATTTCACAAAATGCAAAGAAGGTACCAATGTGATACTTCTACAGATAACTACAGCACTCAACCCAAGGTTTAAGAATCTGAAGTGCCTTCCAAAATCTGAGAGGGACAAGGTGTGGAGCATGCTGTTAAAAGTCTTAAAAGAGCAACACTCCGATGTGGAAACTACAGAACCCGAACCACCAAAAAAGAAAATAAACCTTCTGCTGGTGGCATCTAACTCAAATAATGAAAATGAACATGTGTTGGTCCGCAGTGCTTTGGATTGTTATTGAGCAGAACCCCTAATCAGCATGGACGCATGTCCCCTGGAATGAAGGGACATATGAATCTTTAGCGCAGCTGGCACGTAAATATCTTGCAATGCTGGCTACAACAGTGCCATGAGAACGCCTGTTCTCACTTTCAGGTGACACTGTAAATAAGAAGTGGGCAGCATTATCTCCTCCAAATGTAAACAAACTTGTTTGTCTGAGCAATTGGCTGAACAAGAAGTAGGACTGAGTGGACTTGCAGGCTCTAAAATTTTACATTGTTTTATTTATTTAATGCAGGTTTTTTTTTTTTTACATAATTCTACATTTGTAAGTTCAACTTTCATGATAAAGAGATTGCACTATTGTACTTGTATTAGGAGAATTGAAAAATACTATTTCTTTTGTTTTTTTACAGTGCAAATACTTGCAATCAAAAATAAATATAAAGTGAGCACCGTACACTTTGTATTGTGTTGTAATTGAAATCAATATATTTGAAAATGTAGAAAACATCCAAAAATATTTAAATAAATGGTATTCAATTCTTGTTTAACAGTGCAATTAATCGCGATTAATTTTTTTTAATCGCTTGACAGCCCTGGAGAATACACATATACTAGTAGGCTACAATACCAGCCTCCCAATCAGAAAAAGGCTATTAAATGCACAGTGGAGAGAGATCAATTGGACAATTAAGTCATAAAACAGTAATAATGGGTGACTATCCACAACTGGGCAAGGATCAGACAATCAATTTTGACTCCTTAACTAATTGCTTCTTGGAACAGCAAGTTCTAGATCACACAAAAGGAGATCTCTAATCTGGTCCTAAATATATTACACAGAAGTTGGTTGAAATATTAGTTATAGTTCAGTCATTAAGCAACAGTGACCACAATATAATTAAATTCAACAGCCGGTTGGAGAGATTGCACTAGAACTAGGAGTGTTATTAAACTTTTAGAATGAGGGGGCTACTTAAAGAAACAATATCAAGTGCAGAAATTAAGCTATGTAAATGTACCATAGCAGAGTCAGAGAAAGTATGTATACCCTCAACAAAAAAGGAAGCAGAAAGGCAAGAAATAAGGCAATATGATTAAATGGCAAGCTTCAAGAGGTTACTTGAGCTAAGTCAATAGTGAAGAACAAATTGTGGCAGGTAAAATGTAAGATCAAAATTATGGTGGGTAAGTGTGAATTTGAAAAATAGCTGCATAACTTAAAAACAAAAACAAAAAAGGAGAAATTATCAGAAGCAGGAAGACTGCAATAAAATTGGTGGGTCCACTGGACTACTAGGAAGTAAAGGGAGAAAATGAGGACAAGCACACTACAGAGAAGCCAAATGATTTGTCTTCACCACAGAGGGCACCTTTGGCTTAGTTCCCTTTCACTGGGGTTCCAAATATAATCACAGACTCTGCTGGGCTCCCTAGGCTTGGCTCCTCCCCAATATCCTTCTTGTTACATGGTTCCAAGAGTGCCGGCTCCCAGCACCAGACGAAAAAGCGCGGCATTCTGGCCGCCCTGACGTGGGTTTTTTGGGGTTTTTTTTTTTTTTTTTTTGCTTTGGCAGCCCGGTCCGCAGCTCTGGAGCCCCCGGCCGGCTCCCCACACTCCGCCAGTCCCAGCCCAGCCCTGCAGGGGCACGGACCCCGGCCCGGGGGGGGGGGGGGGAGGGGGGCAGGAACTAGTGATCCCCGCCGCTCGCTGTGCCGCCAGGCTCCCCGGGACGCGCCACTCCCTGCTGCCTGCACTGGCCTCAGCCTCCCGCACCGCTCTGAGCCCGGCCCGTCCGAGTCGCCTTTAAAGGAGCGGCTGAGCCAGCACCTCCTGCAGCCCCCAGGGGCTCTGCCTGCCCAGCTGGGAGAGGCAAGCCCCTCTTGCCCGGCTGCGAGCAGGCTGCCCACGGGCAGAGGGAGCGGGCGGGTGCCGCCCTTCACCCCCCTGCGAGCCGCCTTGACCGCCCTCCATGCGCTCTCTGAGGCTGCCGGGTTTTTTCGTTTGTTTGTTGTTTTTTGCTTGGGACGGCAAAAAAGCTAGAGCCGGCCCTGTGTTTACCTCATCTCTTAATGCAACTGCAATTGACAGGAAGCAGCAATAAAGAACAAAGTCTGAAAAATTTTGACACTTTCCAGTCTCTTCCTCTCCTTGTTGAGACATCCATGGCACAGAAAAACAAGAAAGGCAGACCTCCCCAAAACAGGGGTGAGGGCACAAGGAGTACCCAAACAAACCCCATTAACACATCCCATTAACAAATCCCAGAACAAATTTGGAGAGGACATTCCCTATTGAAAAAAGCAACCATTTTCCTATTTCTTTATCATCAATTTACTCTAATTTAGAATTACCAATCCTCTCTGCATCCCCATAGAAAACAAGGAAGCAGTTTGCACAGAAATTGTGACTTGCTTACAAAACCACTTCAGTGTAATACTTCTATGATAGTCCTGATGTAAAGTTTGATTCATGTCATCAGAGAACTATGGAAACAAAAGTTACTCAACATGTTAACTGCACATCCTCAGTAGATTTATTTATTTTATGATTTGGGGTCAAATCTTGAGGCTCTTTATCAGCTTTTACTTAGTCTTTTATCAAGGAAAACTGACATTGAAATTAGTGGAGTTCTTCCTTATGAAGCACTAAAGAAAAACTGAGGACCTTATCCTTGTAGAATACCGTATATGGCGGCTCCGAAGTGAGGGCATTGACGTAATGGCTACAGGGAAAGCAACTTCCCATGACAGATGGGAGATGAAACAAGAAGCCATAGGCTCAAAGGGCAGGCCCATGAGCCTAGAGAGGACCAGGTTGAGGTCCCACTGGGGAACCTGGTCCCAGACCAGCAAGAAGAGCCTTTCAAGGCCCTTTAGGAACCTCATCGACATCTCATGTGAGAACAGTGATTGGCCTGGATATGGCTGCCAAGTGCTTTAGGTGGAGCAGGTAATTCAGGATGGACTGCAGACAGAAAATTGCAAATGGAGGCATAAGGAGGTGATTCTAAAGTGACATTCTGACTTCATTCCTTGACTGCCAAGTTAGTGTAACTGGTTTATCTTAGCAACATGCCACCACAAAGAGTAACACTTTCAATAATAAATGTGAATTAATGACTTACACCACAAAGAGTCCCTGTGAAATAGGATGGAATGGAGGTGGTGAGGAACCACCCCTGCTTTTTCCTGGACTGACAAGTGGCAACTAGGGCATTTGGCTTTTTGTTTCTTAGGGTTAAATCAGTACAGTCTTTACCTGGGCTTTATCAAGAGGCACTTCACTTTGCTTGCTTTGCTTCTCCATGAGTCTCTCTCTCCTAACAGAAAGAGACAGGAGGCAGGCCACTGCTACACCTAGGTAACAGAGGCTGACAGGGACAGTGTGCATAGCTTTATTTCCCCAACAGGAGGTTCTCAGCAGGAGCCTGGCAAACAATAGATCTGAAATCTGATTTTCGTCACTTTTTGGGGCGAGCGCAGGGGGTAGCAAAAGGAAATAGAAAATTAAGTAAAGGTTGCCCCAGAGCTTACTGGCCTGGAGTCATAAGTAACTGTTTTGATACAGCTCCAGCCCTCTCACTCACTGTCTCTCCTCTCTATGTGAAGCACATTGTTTCTGTCTCCCAGTAGCAGTATTTATAATCAAGTTAGATTGCATTCACACGTCCATCAACAGAAGGGAGTGAGGGTCATAATTACAGACCCTTAGGATAGGTACAGCATCAGCAAGATATTCTCTCAGTTACCAACTGATGCTTTATTAATAAAACTTGCATATACAAATGTCTATGAAATGTCTTAACAGGATCAATTGTGACAGCTAAAGATAATGGTTGCCATCATGCTATGCTGTGTCAAATTACTGCATAGAGATGTTGATTTTTTCCACATTGTTAACTTAAGTACATTGACTACAAATAAATCTAATTATCATCAGAGGAACCCAAAGTGCAAGAATATTTTGCACCATTTCTCCAGAAGTGCAGTGACTTTTTGAGGACCAGATAGGAAAATAATTCTGAACAGCTGGAAAATATAATTGCAGTATAACAAAGCAAAGGCCAACATTGTTTCTCAGAGCTAACCAATAGCCAGACCAGAACCAGACTTACCTTAAAATACAGAAACAACTTTTGGCCCCGGAAGATAAGCGACAGAATCCAAATCTCTGTTTGCTGTCAATGTCTGTGAGCACAAATGTAAAGTTCTGGCCAACTTGGCTGACTGTAAGGCTAGAAATAAAGAGAACAAAAGGAAAAATTAATTTCAGCTTATTCAATGTTAGAAGTATCTAATCATACTAAGTCATTGAACCTCATTTCCTCTCTCTGCAGAGCTTCTTTGGAAATTAACTTTGAGCATTCACCCTCTTTACAAATGCAAGTTTGAATCCATCTCTTCGGTTTTTTGGAGATGTAGAACAGCAGTGGAAGAATTTCCTATGTCTTTAAAACAAACACTGACATGGCCGTTGATTAGATTCAATACAATACACAGTGCCAACTAAACCCACATCCACTCTCAGTGCAAAACATTTCTAGATCATTCTTCATCCAAGGGATTGTTTTACTTTAAATGCAAATAGTATTTGGTGACATTACGGCTTTGTATAGTATACTGATAGAGAAATACAAAATTAGTCAGTTTTCCAAATAGGCTGGGAAGGAGCACAGCACTATCCCTCTAAAATGTATGGCTTATGAAGGCCTCAGAGATGATTTCCCCCATTTGTCTATGCAACTATGCAATTTCCACTACAAGGCAGTATTGGCTAAAGTGGGAAACTAACAGCAGCACAGTAAGATAAAGGTAAATAAAACTTCAGTAACAAAGTCAGTATCTTATTTTGATTGTCTGCCTCAAAATGTGAAAATCTTTAAATATACCTCCACAGCTGGTACTGTGGCTACGCAGATGCTGAACGGATGCCAGTGCACCACTACAGTGACTTTTAAACCCCTATAGTGATTATAATATAGTTTGTATCTGATTTTCAAGATTATAATCCAATTCCACTCTACTGTAAAGTGCTTATTTGCCTCTTCTAAAAGAGTGCAAACAATGCAACAACATTGTTTAAAGATGATGGCTCCCTGCTACGCAAGAGTGAAAAGCACCACTATAGGAATATCCACTCATACTTGCAAAATATAGCTTTTCATTGTATTAGAACACAGAAAAAAGCAATGCACCAAAAAGATAGAAGTAGGATGCAGAAGTATTATTTTTAACACTATAAATCATGAAGGATATTACTGCTAGCAGTTTGAGGTCTAAAACACATTTCTAAAAAAATAACAGCTCTCTCTATATTGCATATAACATAGAACCTTTTTTTTTAAAAAGGCATATTTCCAAAGTGAAATGCATAAAACATTTCATTTAGGGAGATATCTGATTTCTTTAAACATTATCACATTTCTGTCTAAACCTCACCTAATACAGAAATGCATAGATACCATGCTGGTAGAGGATATAAAAACCCTAAAATTAACAGACAGCAGGGCTGATTCACCATCATGTCATCCCAGGTTTGCATTGGTGCAACTCCATTGCTTAAAATAAAACTGGAGTAATACAGTGTTGAAACCAAGACCAATATGTTTGTTTATTGGAGGTTTTATTTAATTCAGATTAGGGATTCATTTGAGAACTAGTGATTGTATGAATTAGATTTTAATACAACTACAATTAACTATAAAATATTTACTGTTCAAATTACACTCCGGCTTAAAGCATACAATAAACACTGACAACTGAATAGCATTTGCACATGAAGCTATGAAGTATATTAACTCCATCTTGATGATCAAAGGGGAATACAAGGAAAATTACTGTTAAGTTCAGGCTCACTCAACAGATATAGTTACAGACAGAAATATCCTACTCTAAAAGACGATTCTGAAATCTATAGCGCTATCTACAATGCCAGCAATGAGTGTGTATGTGATCTTGTACATTCACACAGTGCCCAATGAAAACCAAAAATGAGATGGACTTTCAATAAAGAAAGAGGCTTAGGATATAGGACAATAAATTCTACTATCCAATTTAAAAGGGAAAAACCTCTCAGTGGAGTCAAAAGGAGGAAGGAAAAAATGCTGAAGGGATGATAAAATGAAGCACCAAGACAGACACATACTGTACTTCTCCAGATGTGAAGGTGAACAAAGACTCAAATTCAAAAGCAATTTAACAGCCTGAGAATTAAGTAGTGCAAGTATCACTATCCTACCCCTCACGCTAACGTCCAAGAGAATGTTCCTATAAACCTCAAAGAACTACCGGGGACTACCACAAGCTCCATTCTTATTGGTGTTATGTTTTATCTGTAAGGTTTGGGTATAATGTTACTACAGTGATTTAATACTATGTTTTAAAACAGGATTATATGCTTAATTTTAACAAGTTTGAGAGCCAAGGGTATGTGACAAATAGAATCTAAACTCACAGTTAAAATGATGGAAAAGAGAGGAAGCAGTCCTCATCTACGAAAGGGAGGAGCTTGTTTATTAAAAGACAAGTTAGCAGAGAAAGCATAGGTAATAAGATTAAGCATCATGGGGCATTATCTTTTTAATCAAACTTTGATTTAGATAATGCTTGGTGAATGGGCATGTTATTTGTATTTCAGTAGTGTGCAAAGAAACCATTTTGGAACATGGGATCATATGTCTTTTTTTAAATGTGTATATTTAAACTATCACTTTGGTATTCACAAGCCATGTGCCAATGATTACTGAACATTTTACCTCCCTCATTATCTCTTTTTAGATTATAGTCTCTCTGATAAAACTGCTGAGGATGTGAGGGAGATTCCCAAACCTGAGCCATTCTTTTTAGGTGATTTAGGTGACAAATCTGAGGAACTGTCCCACATTGAGGTGTCATTAAAGGAGGTTTTGGAACAAATTGATAAACTAAACAGTAATAAGTCACCAGAACCAGATGGTATTCCCCCAAGAGATCTGAAGTAACTCAAATGTGAAACTGCAGAACTACTAACTGTAGTCTGTAACCTATCATTTAAATCAGCTTCTGTACCAAATGATGTTATATGGAAAAAGGCCTGTTTAATAGCTCCTGAGACAAAGCACCACAATCTCCCCTTTCCACCTGCTTAGGTGTAAATTCTAAAAAGATTTTTAAAGTAACCACAGACAGATGTATCCCTGATTCTAGAGAGCAGGTTCAGACTGATCCAAATTTAACAGGACTGGGCATGACCATCTCCAGCAGTTGTAGAATAGCCATCTGCTTGGGCATAGAAGAGGTATTAGTATTATGCATTTTCTCACCTTTACATTTCATCCAAGCATTTACAAGGAAGTAATTTAGATATTTCACCCTAGCATTTACAGGGAAGTAATTTAACCCCAAGGGACAGATAACGGCATGGTGCCTTTTGGCCATTTTTCTTATATGGAAGATTTTCCTTTTAAAAACACCATTATGACCTCTGGGGGGGGAAAAAAACACATTTTAGTGGTTTCTCCCTCATTTGAGATATATCCTGTCTCTGTCATCCTGGTTTAATGCTCACTTCTGAGGTCCATTTGACAAGCAATTCAATCTGCCTGCCAGAATATTCTTCTTCTGTGTACTGAAGTTTTCCTAACCTGGCAAGATTGAATCAGCTCCTCTTCCTACTTGCTGCAAGATACAGTGTTAATGAATTTGTCCATTAGGATCATTACGTTTCCTTGACTTCAGATGTGTTCTCAGCTACAGTGTGGATAATATTGAATATTATCTATGCTATGAGTGTAATTTAGACATTATCAAATTAGATTGCACATCTCAAAGTCAGTGCAACTCAAAATGAACATTTCCAGCAGAAAGCTCTTGAGACTTCATGGCCTATAACCAATAACGTTTGCCTCACTCTTATTGTATGTATGAAAAAAAGGCTATTAATGTTGAGTTTGGTGGTTCCAAAGTTATTCATATTCTTACAGATTCATGCTTGCAGTATAACTACGCTGCGCTATTTTCTTCCTTTCCAGAGGCACTTCACAAAGTTTTGAAGATGCTTCAAATTACTCAGTAGAAAATGGATGCTCCAGTATGAAGTGTGTTAGTGGCAAGGATGCAAATTTAGATGCCTCAACGTGTACTAAAGCCTTCAGCACACAAAATAAGGCAGTTTTACAATTAGATGTTCATGATATACACTTCAAAGGCTTATGATTAGCTTTAAAGTCTCAATGAATTATTTGTCATCATCCTGAAGATGTGCTCTGTAAGAAGTTTGAACACTCCTTTAGTTTTTGATACCCAGTTGTCTAATAAATCAAAAGGACTTTGGAGAGACACAGATGTTGCTGTTAGCAACTCCTTGGCTTCTATTTGTGGAAGAGGTAATAACAATAATAAACGCATAGTTGGAAGAACAGGACATCTGAAATGTTCCTACTGTTGAGACACATTCTCTAAACAGGAGTAGTAGTATGAATCTAGAGGAAAAATTTGCTGGAACATGCAAGTGTCTCATTCATTTTTAATGTGACCTCCACAAGACAGAGCTTAATGCGTAATATTGCAGTCTATGCATTTAAATGACAAGATTTAATCATGGGTATGACATTCCCACAGATAAGGTGTCCTTTACCATAGAAATAATTTTACCAGCAAATTGTAATACTGTTACTTTGGGCCTGTGAGGTGGTGACTGAAAGGTTTACATCCTCCAATAACGAAAATTACAGATGCAGGCATAATATAATGACACATGAAGAGAAGGGAGTTATAAATCTGGTATAGAATGTCCAGGGAGATTGAAGTGTTCACCTACTGGCTTTTGTATGTTACCATTCCTGATGTCCGATTTGTGTCCATTTATTCTTTTACGTAGGGACTGTCTGGTTTGGCCAATGTACATGGCAGTGGGGCACTGCTGGCACACGATGGCATATATAACATTAGTAGACATGCAGGTGAATGAGCCCTTGATGGTGTGGCTGATGTGGCTGGGTTCTCTGATGGTGTCGCTAGAATAGATATGGGAAAAGAGTAGGCAATGAGGTTTGCTACGGGGATTGGTTCCTGGGTTGGTTTTTCTGTGGTGTGGTGTGTAGCTGCTGGTGAGTATTTGCTTCAGGTTGAGAGGTTGTCTGTAAGCGAGGACTGGCCTGTCTCCCAAAGTCTGTGAGAGTGAGGGATCGTTTTAAAGGATAGGTTGTAGATAGTTGATAATGTGTTGGAGAGGTTTTAGCTGGGGGCTGTATGTGATGGCTAGTGGTGTTCTGTTATTTTCCTTGTTGGGCCTGTCCTGTAGTAGATGATTTCTGGGTACCCGTCTCGTTCTGTCAATCTGTTTCCTCACTTCCCCAGGTGGGTATTGTAGTTTTAAGAATGCTTGATAAAGATCTTGTAAGTGTTTGTCTCTGTCTGAGAGATGGGAGCAAATTTGGTTGTATCATCCAATAACGAAGTATCTCTGATATCTTATGTCAGCATCTGTTCCTACCCATACAAAATCATACTATCTTTCTGGTGCTCTGGGAGAGTCTTGAACCACAGGATCACTAACATCCTATATAGAGAAAAAACGGTTACTCACCTTCTCGTAACTGTTGTTCTTCGAGATGTGTTGTTCATGTCCATTCCAAGCAGGTGTGTGCGCGCGCCACGTGCACGCCAGCCGGAAGATTTTACCATAGCAGCGTCCGTAGGGTCAGCTCTGGCGCCCCCTGGAGTGGTGCCTTCATGGCGCTGTATATAGGGGCCAGCCGACCCCCCACTACCTCAGTTCCTTCTTGCCGATACTCCGACAGAGGGGTAGGAGGATGGGTATTGGAATGGACATGAACAACACATCTCGAAGAACAACAGTTACGAGAAGGTGAGTAACCGTTTTTTCTTCGAGTGATTGTTCATGTCCATTCCAAGCAGGTGACTCACAAGCCCAAGTCTAGGTGGTAGGGTCGGAGGTCACTGCAGCCTGGAGGACTGCGCGGCCAAATGCAGCATCCTGCCTAGCCTGGTGCGTAATGGCGTAGTGAGCCGTAAAGGTATGTATTGAGGACCAGGTGGCCGCTCTACAAATCTCCTGTGTTAGGATGTAGGCCAGGAACGCAGCTGAAGAGGCCTGCGCTCTTGTGGAGTGGGCCGTGATAGGTGGGGCTGGCACATTGGCCCGACTGTAGCACTCCTGGATGCAGGTTCTGATCCAGGACGAGATCCTCTGTGACGTGACCGGGAGCCCCTTCTTACTGTCAGCCACAGCGACGAAAAGTTGGGTCGACTTCCTGAAGGGTCTCGTCCTTTCTATATAGAACGCGAGAGCCCTGCAAACATCCAGAGAATGCAGCCTGCGCTCCTTCGCGGAGGAGTGCGGTTTGGGATAAAACACGGAGAAAAATGTCTTGACCCATGTGAAACGGGGAAACCACCTTAGGTAAGAACTCAGGGTGCGGTCTGAGTTGGACCTTGTCCTTGTGGAAGACGGTGTATGGAGGCTTGGATGTCAGAGCTCTGAGTTCCGATACTCGCCGTGCTGATGTGATAGTCACCAAGAACGCGACCTTATATGAGAGGTATAATAGCGAGCATGTAGCCAGCGGCTTGAATGGAGGCCCCGTGAGGACAGACAGGACCAAATTGAGGTCCCAAGCAGGGACAGGTTGACGGATATGTGGGAACAATCTGTCAAGACCTTTAAGGAAACGTCCAACGAGTGGGTTTGCAAAGACTGAGGTACCCCCCTCTCCCGGGTGGAATGCGGAGATTGCAGCGAGGTGTACTCGAATCGATGAGAGAGTTAGTCCCAGTTGTCTTAGATGTAGCAAGTAGTCCAAGATAAGAGGGATCTGGGCGAGCAAGGGGGCTTGACCGCGTTGTGTAACCCAGAGGGAGAAGCGCTTCCATTTGGCCAAATACGCAGACCTTGTCGAGGGCTTCCTGCTGCCCAACAGGACCTGTCTGACCTGATGAGAACATTCTAATTCCCGTGCGTTTAGCCACAGAGCATCCAAGCTGTAAGGTGGAGCGACTCCAGGTTCGGGTGAAGGAAGCGACCGTGATCTTGAGTGATCAAGTCCGGTAGTAGGGGTAACGTGAGTGGAACCCTTGTAGACATTAGTAGGAGAGACGCGTACCAATGCTGGTGTGGCCACGCAGGAGCTATGAGGATGAGTCGAGCATGATCTCTGCGGACCTTGAGGATCACTTTGTGAATCAAGGGAATCGGGGGGAAGTCGTAGAGAAGCCCGTCTGCCCAAGAGAGAAGGAATGCGTCTGATAGGGAGCCCTGACTGCGTCCCATGAGGGAGTAGAATTGACGACACTTCCTGTTCTCGTTGGAAGCACACAAGTCCACATGAGGATGACCCCAAAGTCGGAAAATTGAGAGAACTACATCCCAGAGGATAAACCACTCGTGACTGAGAGTGTCCGCAAGCGCGTTGTGCGTGCCGGGGAGGTAGGATGCTATCAGGTGAATTACGTTGTGTACGCAAAAGTCCCATAATGCCTGGGCCTCCTGGCAAAGGGGAGAGAAGCGAGCACCACCCTGTTTGTTGATATAAAACATCATTGGAGTATTGTCTGTGAGGACAGAAACACACTTGTCCGCGAGCTGGAACTTGAATGCCATGCATACGAGGCGAACCGCACGTAATTCCCTGACACTGATGTGCAATGAGAGATCCTCCCTCAACCAAAGACCTTGAGTCCGGAGATGGCCCAGATGTGCTCCCCATCCCTGATCCGATGCGTCCGTTACCAAGGTCAGGGAGGGCTCTGGTTTGAGGAAAGGGACCCCCGCGCAGACCACCCGTGGGTCGAGCCACCATTGGAGGGAGTCCAACACCGGACGAGGTAACGTCACCACTGAGTCTAGGGAGCCCCTGACTGGCCGATAAACTCCTGCCAACCAAGATTGGAGAGGGTGCAGTCTGAGCCTGGCGTGTCTGACGACATAGGTACATGCTGCCATGTGCCCTAGCAATGTTAGGCAGCTTCTTACTGTGGTGGTAGGGTAACTTTGGAGGCCGAGAATGATGTTGGACAAAGTTCGGAACCTGGCCTCTGGGAGATATGCTCTGGCTTGTGTCAAGTCCAGGAGTGCTCCTATGAACTCAATTCTTTGTGTTGGAGAAAGAGTGTACTTGGCCTCGTTGATTAAGAGGCCGAGGGAGCTGAAGGTGTGCCTGATGAAGACCACCTGAGCCGCCACGAGTGCCTTGGTCCTGCCCTTGATGAGCCAATCGTCCAGGTAAGGGAATACCTGGATCCCTTGCCTGCGGAGGAAGGCTGCCACGACTGCCATGCACTTCGTGAAGATCCTTGGGGCTGCTGATAGGCCGAAGGGTAGAACCGTGAACTGTAGATGAATGTTGCCGGCGAGAAACCTGAGGTAACGCCTGTGGCGAGGGATTATTGCGATATGGAAGTATGCATCCTGTAAGTCGAGGGCGGCATACCAGTCTCCTGGATCCAGGGAGGGAATGATAGAGGAGAGGGAGATCATGCGGAACTTGAGCTTCTTGACAAACTTGTTGAGACATCGCAAGTCCAGAATAGGTCTGAGGCCCCCGTTCACTTTCGGTATTAGGAAATATCGAGAATAGAAGCCCTTGCCCCGAGATCTTGAGTCACCTCCTCCACTGCCCCTGCTGTAGGGAGGGACTGAACTTCTTGACGGAGAAGTTGCTCGTGAGAGGGGTCCCTGAAGAGGGACGGGGAGGGGGGCTGGTGGGGCGGGAGGAAGGAAAACTGGATAGAATATCCCTCCTCTGCCGTGCGAAGCACCCAAGCGTCCGACGTGATCCGGGCCCACGCACGATAGAAGGGGGACAGACGTGATGAAAAGGTGAGGTTGGGAGGATCCAGAGATGTGTCCAGTAGGCCGTCCTTGACCGAACCCTCAAAACGGTGGCCTAGGCCCCTGCGGAGGCCTTGGTTGGGTAGAAGACTGGCCGAAGGGCTGCTGTTGTTGCCTCCTCCTGCCCGTCCGCGGTCTTCTGCGCTCGGCATCACCTAGATTTTGAGGTTGATACGGACGCAGGGCCTGCGGAGGCCTAAACTGCCTACGCTGAGTAACCGGGGTGTGTAAGCCTAAAGAACGGAGGGCAGTCCGTGAGTCCTTTAGGCTATGGAGCCGTTTGTCCGTCTTTTCTGAGAAAAGCGTGGGCCCTTCAAAGGGTAAGTCCTGTATAGTCTGTTGGACTTCATGAGGAAGGCCGGAAGCTTGAAGCCAGGCTCCGCGCCTCATGACGAGGCCAGTAGCCAGCGTGCGCGAGGCCGAATCGGCTGCGTCCAAGGCTGCCTGAAGTGAGGCATGAGTAATTAATCTGCCCTCCTCTACAAGGGCCAAGAACTCGGTTCTTGAATCCTGCGGGAGGAGGTTCGTAAACCTAGAGAAAGCCGAACACGTATTGTGTTCATACCGGCTCACTATTGCCTGCTGATTGGCAATACGCAACTATAGGCCCCCGTTGAATAGACCTTGCGTCCAAAGAGATCCAGCTTCTTAGCCTCTCTACTTTTAGGTGTGGATCCCTGAAATCCTTGATGCTCCCTCTGGTTGGCTGCATCCACCACTAGGGAGTCCGGCAGGGGGTGCGTGTGAAGATTTTCATAGCCCTTGGTAGGGACAAAATTCCACCTCTCAGTCCTTTTGGCTGTAGGGGCCAATGAGGCTGGGGTTTGCCACAAGGTACGGGTTGTCCCCGCAATGGATTTTATGAGGTGTAGGGCTACCCTCGATGGACCTGGCGGGGTCAGGATATCAATGACGGGATCGGTGTCCACCTCGATCTGTTCCATCTGTATCGAGAGGCTCTGGGCAGCTCATGTAAGGAGCTGTTGGAGGAGCCTATTATCCTCTAAAGTCGGAGCAGCAGAAGTTCCCGCTACTGCCTCGTCCGGAGAGGAGGAGGAAGACATCCCATGTAGCTGCCCTTCATCTACCACGTCTCCCTCTGTAAGGGCCTGCAGCACACGGTACTCCGGCTGCGTGGCCGGTGCGGGCTCAAGATGCGGCACCGTGGCCGGTACCAGGGTCGCCACCGAGCGCCGAGGAGTGCTGGGCGGTGCCTGCGCTGAAGGAAGCAAAGCCCCCGTCGATGCCGTTGTTTGACCTGGGGGTGCCGTAATGCCTTATGGCACACTCCTATCAGACGGCGGTGCCGGTGGCATCAATGGCGGTGCCGCAGACACTGAGGAGACGGAAGCGGTTCGTGAGCGGGGCCCGTACGCCTGACCCACCAACTGATGGTAGGCCCATGGCGTCCAGAACGGCCACTGTGGTGGTTGCCAGTCGTGCTGCTGATGCCACTGTCGCGGATAAGGTTGGGCACTCCTACGCGAGGACGATCTGCTCCTCGATCTGTTAGAACGGTAGGAGTCCGCCTCTGAGTCAGAAGTCTCTGAATAAGAGGACATCGGAGGAGCGGTACCCACAGTCACCGGCGGGGGTGCTTGTGCCGGTGCCGCTACCTTGGTGCCGCGTGGGGAGTGAGGTGAGCGCATCGCCGGTTTACCCTTAGAGTGATACTGGGGCCCGGCGGCAACCGGAGGTTGTCTGCACCGGTGCGGCAATACCGGCACCGGAAGGTTCAAGAGGTCTGAGGCGGCCTCGAACGCCTCAGGTGTCGATGGGAGGCGGACCTCCTCCATCACGTCCGGGGACCTCTGCCGTTCCGGACTCGACCCTGCCCTCTCCGGGGCGGGAGTCAACGGAATGGCGGGATAGGTCTGCGGCGCGGGCTGTCCCGTAACAGTTGTGGACTGCGCCAGACCTTTAGAGTCCCGGTGTGGAGATTGTTCGGTCCGTGGCCTGTTCTTTTTAGCAGGCACCGGCGACGGGGAGCGGCGTCTTGTCGAAGATTATTTCTTATGCGCCGACTCTCTCCGGTGCCGGGGTTTTGGGCCCTTGGCCTCCCGACATATCTCCGGTGCCGGGGTACTGCGCACCGAGGATGAAGTGCTGGGTGCCGGCTCTGAAGGTTCAGGATCCGATTGCGGCAGCAGTGCCGCCTCCATTAGGAGGACTTTAAGACTCTGGTCTCTATCCTTGAGAGTCCTAGGGCGAAAAGCCCTGCAGATAGGGCACCTGTCCCTTTGATGGGCCTCGCCGAGGCACCGTAAACACGAAGAGTGCGGATCACTTTTCGGCATAAAATTCCCGCAGTCCTGACAGAGTTTGAACCCTGGGGACCCGGGCATGCCCCAGCGGGGCGACGAAAAGTTGGGGAAACCCCCCCCAACTGATACCTAACTATCTAACACTAACACTGACCACTAACTAATAACTATGTACAAGAACTATAGAACACTGCCACGATTGCTAGAGAGCAAGAGAAGTTCCAGCTAGCCGTCACCGGCGGCAAGAAGGAACCGAGGCAGTGGGGGGGTCGGCTGGCCCCTATATACAGTGCCATGAAGGCGCCACTCCAGGGGACGCCGGAGCCGACCCTACGGACGCTGCTATGGTACAATCTTCCAGCTGGCATGCACGCGGCGCGCACACACCTGCTTGGAATGGACATGAACAATCACTCGAAGAAGAACACTATAACTGTCTAGTTACTGGAAAATTCTGACACTAAACATCTCCATTGTTACAGATAGATGAACTAAGAAAATGGAAACCTAGTAACTGGAAACTATTTAAAAGGCCTATAATGAAACAGGATTAATGTTTTTCTCCATTGCTTTGTTCAGAACAGCAACTTTTATTGTACCGAAACCAAAGCTCCTAAATCGCCCTCAGGAATAAGAATGCTGATAACTGGAGATCTGATCAAATATACATTTCTTCAGGCAAATATAGGAGGTTAAAATCCCTCTAATGTTGAATTGAGGAGGAAAGCCTTTTAGGAGAAATATTTTCTTGACTGAAGATTAAGGCAGAGAGGGAGCAAAGAGAGGCAGCACAGCCAGCAGAGACAGAAGGGAAGAGGCAGGGCCAGAGTCTCTCCACTTCTGGCCATGCTGCTCTCCCCCGAGCCTCCGAAGCAGCTGCAGCTCCAAGGCTGGCAGGCTGCAGCCGTGCCGCTTGGCCCCGCCCCCCAGAGCAGGCTGTGGCCACGCCGCCCAGCCCACCGGAGCACACTGCAGCCGTGCCACCTGGACAAGCCCACTGAAACACGCTGCAGCCGCGCCGGCCGGTCTGGCCCGCTGGAGCAGTGCTGCCACAGTGCCCAGCCTGCCGGAGCAGCTCCAGCTAGGCCAGATGCATCCTCCCCTGGCCCTCCTCAGATAAGGTGGGAAGGGATGGAATGGGGAGATGCATCCTCCCCTGACTCCCAGCTTCTCCCCCTCAAAAAATTTCCCTACCAGTTGCTGTCCCGGCCCATCAAGGTAAGCAGCTGGCACGCCGGGACACTTTGTTTACTAGGTTTACCTCCGTGCCTGCTGACACTTGAGGTAAACAAACCATCTTGGCCTACCAGCGGCTTATCCTGATGGCCCAGGAGCCAAAGTTTGCTGACCCCTGAATTATAGGGTCGGCTTATGAATGGGTTATAAAAATTTTCCATTTTTACTTATCCATCTTGAGGAGGGTGGGGGGGTCGGCTTATAAACGAACCGGCTTATGATAGAGTATATACAGTATTTACTGAGAATATTGGGGGTGGGGGGATTGCAGCAATAATTTCAGAACTCATTTAATTATGTGGCCAATTGTTCACTAATTTCACTTTATTTCAAATATAGTGGGGGCGAAGGACCTGTCTGGTTTCAAGATTAAGTTAGATAAGTTTATGGAGGGAATGGTTTAATGGAAAAACATGATTTTAGCCAAATGAATACCGTGCCTTGGTAGGTAAATAGTATAATGGCCAACGAGGGTCAGGCTGGAGACTCTTGCCTACATACTCGGGGTTTTACTGATCGCCATATTTGGGGTCGGGAAGGAATTTTCTTCCAGGGTAGATTGGCAGAGGCCCTGGAGGTTTTTCGCCTTCCTCCGCAGCATGGGGCAGGGATCGCTAGCAGGAGTGTTCTCTGCCAATTGAAGTCACTAAGCCACAGGATTTGGGGACTTCAACAGCAGAGTCAAGGGAAAGGGTAGGGACGGCTTTGTGGCCTGCAACATGCAGGGGGTCAGACCAGATGATCATAATGGTCCCTTCTGACCTTAAAGTCTATGAGTCTAGTGTAATGTAAATGAATATAAAAGAGATCAGCTGTTGGACTGCAGCAGTTGGAAACGGACAAGACCTATAAGATTAAATCTCCCTGCAAATTCCAGATATAGCCTTTCAGAGAGAACACTACATATTTATCTGATACTATACTTGATTGTAGCCAAAGTCCAGGAAAGCAACTTGCAACTGTGAATCAATAGTATCTTTTCATTTTTCTTTGGTAATTATAAATCTATATTTAATATATTTGAGTTTCACTGATTTAATGTGTGTTCTCTCTCTCTGCTAAAGTGATTAGAGGTGCAGATTCCACATGTGATTGATTCTTAAAAGTAAAGTTAATATTATAAGTAGAAACCATTTGTTCAGTCCTACTTGATATATTTTTGGGTTGGGGAAAGGGAAGAGATGTAGTAGTACACGCCCACTTAAATTTATGTCTATGACTTGTCACATCCTCATTATATGAACATTCCTAAATACAGTGTGGAGTATTGGAAACCCATTGCCTGTGTCATTTAAAATTGGAGAAAATAATTAATATGTTGCAGGAGAACACTCTTTCACTGGTCTCAGAAAATCGATGTCTACTTAAAAAGGTCTTTTTGATCTCCAATGTCTATGATCTTAGGAGGGATAAGAGTGAACTCAGAGTGAGGTTAAACAGTGAGAAAACAGCTGAATCACATTTCAGCCAATCACAGATTCAGTTTCTGTTCTTGCCATTTGCTCAAAATATATAAATTTTTACAGTTTTTTCCCCAAAATTTTACATAATTGGCAAAGAGAGAAAACTAGGGACAATATGCCTAGGGTTGGATGGATTAGATTTTTATTTGTACATGTCAATAAACATCAATTTCACCGTACACAGACAAACCAATGAAAATATATTTTCATCAATAATAATCAAAATGAACAGATAGGCAAAGTAAGAAAAATGCTGCTTGAGAACTTATTAGAGTTTGATTTAAGGATATTTAATTTCTAATATTTTGACACCTGATGTTGACAACTTGTGTCTTAACAGTTATAATCCTTTAACTTTTTGAATCTCAACATCTACTGTCATTAAATAATTATTGTCTGACTCCCCCATTATTGAGCAATTGTGAAAATTTATTTGTATTTAAAGTGCTTAAAATCCATAATTTTGCCCAACTGAAAAATTAAGTTGATAAAAATTTAAATACATTCTTAAAAATAAAGATTGATATTACCATCAAAATTACAAATAAAATCAAATTATACCAAACCTAAATATGCCTATGCAAAGTAGGCACAAATGTTTCTATTAAAAATGGAAGCTGCCCTTCTACATGTATAATGAATATGAAACATACAGGAAAACAAAAACATATCACGACACACTTAAAAAGAGGGAAGCAAGCTCAGTCAACAGAGTAACTGTAAAATAGCAGAAATGTTTGTGGTGTCTAAGAGATTGTCCTTTTAAGTGAAAAAAATGTTCAAGTCTGTAAGTGTTGGTGAAAAGACTCATTTTGACAGCCCAGGAGACTGGAATCTTCTATTCATCCAGGTCAGGTACCGTCCAGGCAGCAGCAATGCAAGCTTCCCCCTAGCAGGGCCTCGCCAATGTCTCTCAACCCTGACCTGGAGGGAGCACCTCTAGGGTTGAAAGGACAGCTCAGACTGCAGAGCCCATTCAACTGAAATTACCAATAAGGAGACAAACTGGTGTGTGGTTTTATTATGTGGGCACCTGTCCTCTAGGAACTGGACTGAGAGCAACTCATTTCACAAAGGCCAGTGAAGAGCTTTCCAAGGATAACAACTTTAGTCCCTATTGAACTGGCCCATGTTCAAGACAATGACCTAGAGTCTAAAAGATTCTGTACCCACTACGTCTGTGCATGTACATGTGGGTGAAGTTACTAATTAGCAATTGTTAAGTATGTCTAAATAAAAGTGTATGCAGTGTTGTAGCCATGTCAGTCCCAGGATATTAGAGAGACAAGATGGGTGAGGTAATATCTTTTATTGGACCAACTTCTGTTGGTGAGAGACACAAGCTTTCGAGCCCCCACCATTTTACACACAGAATTACCTTTCCCAGACCTGAAGAAGAGCTCTGTGTGGCTAACACGTTTGTCCCTCTCACCAACAGAAGTTGGTTCAACAAAAGATATTACCTCACCCACCTCATCTCTCTAAATAAAAGTGAGTTTTTCTAAGGATGCAATAGAACTATCTAAGTTCTGTATTTACCTCCATCCCACAGCAACACATTTTTTTTATTTTCCTTTTAAAAAGAAGACACTGAGTTATCATACATATTCAGGCTGGCCTGTGGGATAAAAATGATAGGTGAACAATTGCTCGGAGGAAAAATAAAGGAGTTATGAATTGCAAATAAATACAATTTATGCAGAAAAACTCATTCCTACTGTAGATATCATGCAAATTCAACTAAAATGAGCAAAACGTGTTCTTATAATGGTCTAGTCATTGTAATTAACATTAGTTTGAGCTTCAGTCAAAAAAGTTCAGAATATTAGTTTTTGTAAAACTAATGCTGTCAACCGATCTTTTGACGCTGTTGTGCGACCTGAACAATGGCGCATCATTTCAGAATGTGAATATTTACCATCTGCATGAAATTGGTTAACATAATTCTATTTTCAAAAAGTAAACAAAAAGCAATTCATATGTTATTTTTTAAAATCCAATAATTAAATATTTCCAATAGAAAATATTAAACTTGCCAAGTAATCTAGTTCTCATTTAAGCACCCTAAATAAGTCACAAACTATGTTAAATATCCACAAGACAACTGCCAACTTTCCCCTAAATTCTTAAGGGATTCTTAACATTGAATATATTCTAAGAATGGTTAATTAGCAACAATTAATTTTAGCATCCAAATCTTGTTTAAAAATAGAACAATGTGCATTTTGACTGCTGCCAATGCACAGTTCTAGCTTTTAAACTTTTTTGACAGTGCCCATAAAATCCACAGGAAAAGGGGATATTGCAACTATAATTTGCATTTGGGTGCTTTAAATCAGTCAGAAAGACAGAACATTAAGAATGGTATGGTTTTTATTTTCTGCAGCACTTTTATTGACAAGATTTTTTTCTTGTAAAGTTTGAAAATCTAACACTACCTGTCCACATAGAAGGGGAAACAAAACTTGGTCAAAGTCTGTAGAACTTCCTGTGGAGAGAAAAAGAGATAATTTATACATCTAATGGGACCAATAAATCTAACATTAACCACAGCATATAATCTCACAATTTTGCCCTGAAGAAATAGAAGACAGATGAAGAAATATTCGTTTTATCAATTACACGGAAGGAGTACCAGGCAGTCAATCATGTGAAATAATAAACATGATCAAACTTCATTAAAAATGAAAAATTAATCAAGATTCACACATGGGTAAGCAGCAGGAGCCATCCAGCAAAGCTCCAAAGGGAAGGAGGAGGTTGGGTTGTTGAGTGTTAACACCCCTCTGGGGACAATCTCTAGCCTGACCATATGGATCATAGTGAATAACACCAAACCACATGGGTTTGGCCTGGCAGGACCGCTTCTGCTGGCACAGCTTTTGCTTGTTACCTAGGAACAGGGGTCTGTGGGATTAGAAAATGCTTCCCAACATCAATAGGGGGGAAAAAAAAAAGATAAAACCCATTGGTCTAATAGGAAATGTTAAAGAAAAATTGCGTCTATCTATTAGTGAGAAAGCCTGAAGTGTGAATGGATTTTATCAGAATTGCTTATTTATACATTATACTTTAATAAAGAAAACAAAGCTTCAGCACTGCGTGAAGTTTTCATGTAATGTTTAATTATTAAAAATCTCATTCACTAAACAAAAGCATTGTCATGAAATTGGTAAAGGTAGAAAGGTGTGTTACAACATTTCCAACAACTCATAGGCAAAGAAATCTCACTTAAATATATATATATATATATTTATATCCTTTCAAAGCTATAATTTCTTATCACAAAATCCACCACAAATATTTACTAGTTTACTAACATTTTCCACATGCCCTTTCATTGCCTCTTCTCTTTCCCTTCATATTGGAATCTCAAAACTAGAAGATTTTTTCTTTTTGCTTCAAACTGAAACAAGACTGCTTAAGGCAAATCATAGCTAATTTGATAAATAAAGGATCGATTTATAAATGAAGAACTTTGTGACCAATAATAATAAATTATCAGTGCCAACTGAATTGATGCTTCTCGCTTCATTTATTTTTAAAACCAATTCCCTCATTGAACAAATAAACCACATCAATCTAATAACTGATTCAATGAAGCAGAAAGCATATTGACTTCCCCTGTAAGAACATGTTCCTCCTACATAATTCAATTGAACATATCCCATTCTTTACTATAGTTTCAAGCTCAATTTTTCATATTGTACCCTTCCGGAGGTTTCTTGATAACTAAAAATGTGGTAAATTATAAACTAAGAAGAATTCATATAGGGACTGATAAGGGAAATTTCCCTTCTTGGCATATGTTTGGTAAAAATATTTAACATCTTTTTTTAAGGAAGGATTTGTTGAAAAATTCAATGCTAAGCATTCAGCTCTCCCCCTTGCAATCTCAATAAAACACCTACAGAGAAACCACAGGTTCATGGTTGGCCCCAAGTTTTGAAAAATATTACTCATAAAATGTAACCTGTTGGTGGTATAAATAATATAGGGCTTTATTTATAAAATACTGTCCTGACTTTGCAATCTGATCCATGTAAATGGTTCCGTCTTTGTGCAGAGCCCTACTGTCTTCAAGGGAACTCTATGTGCAGACCTGATAGCAGGATCTGACCCTCCATTTGCTACCTTGCTTATGCATAAAAAGCCCCATGACTTCCAAATCTAAATCTGGCACATTTGCCCTAAATCTTACACAAAGCCCATATTCATTACATGAAGTATAGCAAACTGAAATGGAGTGGTGATAGGTTCAAAACTACAATGGCAGGGGACTAGGCTGCCTGTATATTTATTGGCCTTATTAATTAATTTAAAAATTCTGCTTGGCATGATGACTGCATTTTTTAAAAAACTACTATTTTTAAGCACAAGAACACTGCAAGGTTGCTAGAGGGAATTTTAATATACAGCAGTGTTAAAAGATAATAGGCTAGCCTTTTTAAACAGCTCATCATAGTTATCCTAATATGGTAGAATATATTGCTTTCTATTACCATGCTGAAATAAGATTTAATATTTGTTATACTTGCAAGTACAAATATCCACATAATAAAATAACACATTTGTAACATACACTTTACCATACTATCAGCATTGTGTTACTACAGGGGCAATGCAACACAAATAATTCAGAACCTAATTTGCACTTCCTTCTTGATATTGCATATCTTCCAAAGCACAGAATTAAAATTGAAATCTCACTTGTTAGCAAATGTGCCCAATCTGCATTGGCATATGTCATCATCAACCTTGTGTGGTTTTATAATAATAAATAATAATCTAACTCTTACAGCATTTTGAAGCCATAGATCTCAAGTTGGTTTACTGGGTATAAAGGATACATCCTGTTGCACATTACATAACATATGCATTTCCCTTAGTTTACAGTTTGGGGGTGAGGACTGCCCACTAACAGGTTTAAATTTAAAAATACACAGATAAACTCTTTAAAAAACATATCTTCATAATTAGTGAAGTTATCTAAAATAGTTTTGCATTCCTAAAACAATGGTTATCCAGATGCAAAGAGTAAGAACATTAAAAGAGTTCTCAAAATTTTGCTCTGAGTTACTTATTAATTACTGTACATTTATTAGTGTGTATTTTGTACATTGCTCTGTTTAAATGTCGGCAATGCTCATGTGAAAATAAATTCCCATAAGAGTTGTTTTGGGTGTATGACTATTTGTGGCAGAACCATAGGAGGACCAAAATCTCTTTAAGATCCCACTAGGCTACTGTAAAAAGAGTATTAAGACTAAACTAACATTTTTTCTAATACTTGCTTTGCTTTATAATTTCTTTTAAGTTGACCCGCAAGGCAATAGAGGTGGTATCAATAGCCTTGTTTTCTTCCTCTACTTCCTCACGTCTATGTTCTAATAGAAAAACTGCTTAAACATTTCCTTTTCCCTCCACAACAATCACCACCACCCAAGATCTAAAAAAAATACAGACTGGATAAAATGTAAATGACTCAATAGCTGAAACCAAGGTCTCAAGGGCATCAGGTGCCAGTTTTCTGGATCAATTCCCAAGTATATATTTTCACAATTCTTTTTATATGCAGTTTGATTTTTAACATTTTAATGAGGAAAAAGTGCATCTATAGCAGCCAGTCACCACAGTTAAAGTGCAGGGCATGAACTGTGTCCCATGAGGGATTCAGCCTAGCTGTGTCACCACTGGCTTTAGGACATACACCACCTGGTTCCATGTCCCCAGGTTCCAACTCTTTTCATAATCAAAACACTGCTGACATTATCAACCCCATACGGTTTTTCAAAAATCCTCCCCAATCAATATAGCCTACACACAACTTATCGGAGACAACACAGAGCTCATTGATTAAGTTTGGTTTCAGAAGCAAAGTTTCAAAATAAATGAGACAAGGATACAGCACTCAGCCCTTTTGTACTACAGGACAATTTATGAAGGAGGCAGTCTCTGAACCTACCCCCAACCCAAGTAATACTTAAAGGTGTATGGGAAGTAAGGGTTATTAGACATTCAAACATGTATTTGTTCAATATACAGAGTCTATGCTTGTATTTTACACTATTCAATGTAGTAAGATGAAGTGTCTTACGTGCAATGAGTTGGAATTTGCTGACAAAAATACTTGTTTGATCACCTGTGAATTTAGTATATACTTACTGCATACTGTACATTGACTCAGACATTTTTTAAATCCTTATTTGTATGCTCACTTTTTACATTCCTTGCTTCTTGGCCAGGAGAGAAGGCAGGCAGCTCTCTGGCAGAAGGAACACTGACACTTCCCAGACTAGTATAGAGCACTCCAGCCTCCCTTTCAGCATTCAACTTCTCAACCATTAGATGACAAAGCCAGGCAAGGTTCTAAATTTATAATTTTATCCATCACAGTCCTATCTGGAAGGGAAACTTTGAAGGCTGAATTCAATTAAGTTAATTGGAATAATTAATAATGAGAGTGAACATTTCATACAGGTTGTGTGCATATGCGCAGGGAAGGGGTTAGAAGAGAATCATGCAAAGACAATCACAGGTAGCATAACTACCTTACATTTTTGTAGCGTCTTTCTCCCAGAGTCATTGCTAAAGCTTTACAAACAGACCTAACTCCTTTATTTCCTCTGTTCAAATGAAATCTAAACAAAATTGTATTTTGTAGCTAAAAACCACCAAACTAATCTGCAGTGAGAAAACAGTCACTATGTCTTTACAACAGGATTAATGCTTTAGAAAATTTCAGGCAAGTTCTCAAGTGGTGTTAATACTGTTGAGAAAAAACATTCACAGATCAACACTTAAAAGGACACCACTGTAATGAACAAAACAACAAGGTGAAAGGAATTTCCAAGTTAATGTTGAAACTTTGTTTTTAAATTGCTACCCTGTGCTTACTCATTGAATGGGTCTCTGAGCAGTATGTGACGCTATATACTCTACCCCGATATAACGCGACCCGATATAACATGAATTCTGACATAACGCGGTAAAGCAGTGCTCCAGGGGGGCAGGGCTGCGCACTCCGGCGGATCAAAGCAAGTTCAAAATAACGTGGTTTCACCTATAACGTGGTCAGATTTTTTGGCTCCCGAGGACAGCGTTATATCGAGGTAGAGGTGTACCATGTGTGCTGCACAAGCTGTAGTGATCTAAACAGGGATTTCAACATTAACTCTGTATTTCTTAGATTGTGTCAGGAAAGATTTTGATTAAACTTTTAAGTGGGATTATACATAAGGAGAGGCTGGAGACATAAAATAACACCAAATAATAGTGAAAAGGGCAGAGTGTGTTCAGTAACCAGGACAAACCATAGTGAAATCGCTAATGTCTAAAAAAAAAAATTAAGGTAGATTTAATTAATGGATCATAATGGCTTTAATAAAACCATTATGTCTACCCAATACATTTGTATTGTGGTATCATGCACATGTAAACATCTCACCACAACAATTTCTAGTTATATTTATCTGAATTTAAAAACTTTTGAGAGATAAGTTTTAATACAACAGACCATTGGAACTCCATACACGGAACCATGCAAATCTCTCTTAGTTCCTGCCTCACTGATGAGTTACCTTGTTATTCTGGAGCATAACCAACTATACACAAGACCTCATGTTAAAATGCTTATCCATGACGTAGCTAATTAGAATACATTAATAGTTCAGATTTTTCTTTGTTCAATTTATTTAATAAATACTAAACAGCATTTTTCATAATCTCTGTACAATACATACAGGAAAACCAGGTACGTACCCCATGGAGTTTATCATCTAAGATTCCTTCTGAACATCTGGCCCTGGCTACTCTCACCAGACACTGGGCTAGATGGACCATTGATCTGACCCAGTATGGCCATTTGTATGTGGGAGGGATAGCTCAGTGGTTTGAGCATTGGCCTGCTAAACCCAGGGTTGAGAGTTCAATCCTTGAGGGGGCCACTTAGGACCAAGTACTGATTTTGCCCCAGATCCCTGCTAATGAAGGCAGGGGGCTGGACTTGATGACCTTTCAAGGTCCCTTCCAGTTCTAGGAGATAGGACATCTCCATTAATGTATTTATTTATTTTTATTTATTCACAAAACAATGACTGGGGTTATGTAATCCTTCAAGTGGTATTGTGTTTTCTTCATTTCCACACTGCCCTCCTCAAGCCCCACTTCCGTCACAGCTATCTGTGGCTTTGCAGAAAAAGGGGTTTCAAGGATGAACTTGGGTGATAATTTTGGTGCAAGAACAGAGGAGACTGTTCCAGGCATAGGATAGGCCACTGAAAAAGGCACAGGGATGAATAGGAGATGGATATAAAGTTAAGTTAGGCAGTGGTTTGATTAAATAATCAGAAAACTAGAAAAAAATGAGAACAGAGGCATACAAGAAGGGAAGGGATGAAAGGTCATGAAAGTGAAGACGAGGAGCTTGAAACTCATGGAGAAAGGGAGTTGAGTCAGAAAAGGAAAGTGACATGGAGGAAGATGGTTAAGTTACCTATACTTAGATGGACTGAATGGGAGCCACGTCAGAGACCAGGGAGAAACAAGACACAAAAATTAAAAAGGGATATTACCCAAAGTGTGGGCAAGGGTTTAGCAGTGGGATGTAGAAAAAAGTATGGACATTTGAGATTATGTAAAAAAGAAAAATTGGGGGGAAGGGGTGGATTTGGATGTTGAAGGAGAATGAGTAAAATCAGACAAATATGACCTGTTACATGGGGAGGATAGTTGAGCCAATGATAAAAAAAAGATAGGGAAGAGGAATGTATGAAATTCAGTTTTATCACATTGACCTTAAACCAGGATCAGATTTTGGCACGGTTGTCAGAGGTGTATACTGAACAGAGGAGAAAGAAGTTGGGAGCACAAAGATACTTTGCAAGTCATTCAGGCAGACATGGTAGCTGAAGCTATCAAAACAGATGAATTTCCCCCAGGCAATAAAGTGTAGAGGGAAAACAAGAGGGGTTCAAGGACAGATTGAGGGACACAGAAGAAGGAAAGAGGAGACACTATAAAACAGTTGGAATGACAGGAGTAGAAGGAGGAAAGCAAAGTGTCATGGAAGCTGAGGGAGAAGAATGTAATCAAGGAGGATGAGAACATGATCCCTGACTTTACCAAGAGGTGGCTGGTAGTTACAAGGTAGTTGTCATCCCCACCCTTCCCTAAGGATGTGAGACCTGGGTAACCTACAGATGACATCTCAAGCAGATGGAGTGGTTCCAACAGTGCTGCCTCAGAAGGGTTCTCAGGATCAGCTGGGAAGACCGACACACTAACATCAGCGTTCCCGGCCAACATCAGCAACATAGAAGTGCAGGTCATGAAACACCAACTCCGCTGGGCTGGTCACTGTGTACGTATGCCTAACACTTGCCTCCCGAAGCAAGTACTCTTCTCTCCATTAAGTCAGGGAAGAAGGGCTCATGGAGGGCAGCGGAAGCGCTTTAAAGACATACCGAAAGAACACCTTAAAAAGGGATGCATCAACCCAACAAACTGTGAGGACTTGGCGCGGAACAGAACACAGTGGTGCCACACCATACACCAAGCCACAGCTCACTTTGAGGAGAACGTGCTCATGAGACAGAGAAGCGACAAAGGAGAAAGAAAGGGCACAACAGTCCAGCCAACAACTATGTCTCCTTCAAGATTACACCTGTCACTTCTGCAGGAAAATCTGCAGGGCACGAATTGGGCTCTTCAGCCATTTAAAAACCCACCAATGAACCCCCTTGGCAGGCATAATCTTCACATCAAGGGACAGCCGAAATGAAGTAGCTTTTTGTGACGTTGGTAAGAGCCATTTTAGCTGACAACAACATAACAGAACCATTTAATTTTACAAACTCTGAGTGCTACTGTCCAAGTGCAAATCAGATTCTTAAAAGTAACACATCTGTAAGAAAGAGGGGCAAAGTAGTCTTAAAGAACAGGTTTTACACATTGCTCCCAAGCAGACACATTGAACAACAACTATAAGCATAGTGAAAATGTTAACATTTTATAATGGAATTGCTGATCCTACTTTTAACACACTAAAGTACACTGATTTGAGAGGTGAAGTTTTATTAATAAATTGAATATTCTTTCTACAAAATTTGAAGAAATTTGGCTATTTTTGTAATTTATTTCCACAGCCACAAAAATAGCTAGCCTATTTTTATACTCAACTTTTCTTAAAATACTTTTAACATCACAATTCGTTATTAAATCTTTAAATATTAATGTGGAATATCAGATTTAAAAATTAGACTATTTGGTTGCCAGCTCACCGAAACACACTTCTACTTAGAACTGATGACAACCTTATTTAGAATCACGTTTTAAAAAACAACTGAGTTCAGAACAATTTAGAGCACTATAAATTATATGGCCTACAAAATCTGTGTGAACTTCATGCCAATGCCCTGTCGGCAAAAGAGATCTTGAATGTTAACTTCTTTACTTCCTTAAATCTAAACCTAAGTAGTCAGTAAGTTATTAAATTGTATGCATTCATAGAATCATAGAAGATTATGGTTGGAAGAGACTCAGGAGGTCATCTAGTCCAACCCCCTGCTCAAAGCAGGACCAATACCAACTAAATCATCCTAGCCAGGGATTTGTCAAGCCGGGCCTTAAAAACCTCTAAGGATGGAGATTCCACCACCTCCCTAGGTAACCTATTCCAGTGCTTCACCACCCTCCTAGTGAAATAGTGTTTCCTAATATCCAACCTAAACCTCCCCCACAGCAACTTGAGACCATTGCTCCTTGTTCTGTCATCTGCCACCACTGAGAACAGCTGAGCACCATCCTCTTCTTGGCAATGAGGGCACACTGCTGACTCATATCCAGCTTCTCATCCACTGTAATCCCCAGGTCTTTTTCTGCAGAACTGCTGCTTAGCCAGTCAGCCCCCACCCAGTAGCAGTGCATGGGATTCTTTCTTCCTAAGTGCAGGACTCTGCACTTGTCCTTGTTGAACCTCATCAGATTTCTTTTGGCCCAATCCTCCAATTTGTCTAGGTCACTCTGGACCCTATCCCTACCCTCCAGTGTATCTACCTCTCCCTGCAACTTGGTGTCATCTGCAAACTTGCTGAAGGTGTAATCTAGCCCAATGTCCAGATCAATAATAAAAATGTTGAATGACACCGGCCCCAGGACCAACCCCGGGGCACTCTGCTTGATACCGGCTGCCAAATAGACATCGAGCCATTGATCACTACCCGTTGAGCCCGACAATCTAGCCAGCTTTCTATCAACCTTATAGTCCATTCATCCAATCCATACTTTTTTTAACTTGCTGGCAAGAACACTGTGGGAGACCGTATCAAAAGTGTTGCTAAAGTCAAGATATATCACATCCACCACTTTCCCCATATCCACAGAGCCAGTTATCTCATCATAGAAGACAATCAGGTTGGTCAGGCATGACTTGCCCTTGGTGAATCCATGTTGACTGTTCCTGATCACCTTCCTCTCCTCCAAGTGCTTCAAAATGGTTTCCTTGAGGACCTGCTCCATGATTTTTCCAAGGATTGAGGTGAGGCTGATCGGTCTGTAGTTCCCCGGGTTCTCCTTCTTCCCTTTTTTAAAGATGGGCACTACATTAGCCTTTTTCCAGTCATCCAGGACCTCCCCCAATCGCCACGAGTTTTCAAAGATAACGGCCAATGGCTCTGCAATCACTTCAGCCAATTACCTCAGTACCCTCAGATGCATTAGATCTGGACCCATGGACTTGTGCATGTCCAGCTTTTCTAAATAGTCCTTAACCTGTTCTTTTACCACTGAGGGCTGCTCACCTCCTCCTCATACTGTGTTGTCTAGGACAGCAGTGGGGGAGCTGACCTCGTCTGTGAAGACCAAGGCAAAAAAAGCATTGAGTACTTCAGCTTTTTCCACATCATCTGTCACTAGGTTGCCTCCCCCATTCATTAAGGGTCCCACACTTTCCCTGACCTTTTTCTTGTTGCTAACATACCTGTAGAAACCCTTCTTGTTACCCTTCACATTCCTTGCTAGCTGCAACTCCAATTGTGTTTTGGCCTTTCTGATTACACCCCTGCATGCTCAAGCAATATTTTTATACTCCTCCCTAGTCATCTGACCAATTTTCCACTTCCTTTAAGCTTCCTTTTTGTGTTTAAGCTCACCAAAGATTTCACTGTTAAGCCAAGCTAGTCACCTGCCATATTTGCTATTCTTTCTGCACATCGGGATGGTTTGTTCCTGCACCCTCAATAAGGCTTCTTTAAAATACAGCCAGCTCTCCTGGACTCCTTTCCCCCTCATATTAGTCTCCCAGGAGATCCTGCCCATCAGTTCCCTAAGGGAGTCCAAGTCTGCTTTTCTGAAGTCCAGGGTCCGTATTTTGCTACTCTCCTTTCTTCCTTTTGTGAGGATCCTGAATTCAACCATCTCATGGTCACTGCTACCCAGGTTGCCACCCACTTCTACTTCCCCTACCAATTCTTCCCTGTTTGTAAGCAGCAGGTCAAGAAGAGAACGGCCCCCAATTGGTTCCTCCAGTAGTTGCACCAGGAAGTTGTCCCCAACACTCTCCAAAAACTTCCTGGATTGTCTGTGCACTGCTGTATTGCTCTCCCAGCAGATGTCAGGGTGACTGAAATCCCCCATTGGAACCAGGGCCTGTGTTCTGGAAACTTCAGTTAATTGTCCGAAGAAAGCCTCGTCTACGGCACATGCCCACCATGACATCACCCTTGTTGCTCTCGCTTCTAAACTTAACCCAAAGACTCTCAACAGGCTTTTCTCCAGTTTCATACTGGAGCTCTGAGCAATCATACCACTATCTTACATACAGTACATTCGACTGGAAACAAATTATCTTTTGCTAAAATGTTAAGAACAACACTTTACAAGGTGTCTGTTTAAAATGGACACAAAAAGGCAGTGACATATCAAAATTTCAGTTTAAAGAATATTCAGTCTTGTGAGCCAAGCTCATAATATGTGAAATTCAGTCACTTCCTAAACTTGAACACAGGAGGGTTAAATGGAGCTCAGAAAAGCTTATGTATTGGAGGTTTGAGACTTAATTTTTTTGCATTTGTTAGGGGGGTTATGTTTATTACATTATATAATGCACATGTCCCTTTCTGAAGTTACATTATTTTGATTACAGATTGTTAATAATCTTAAATTAACAACATGTAATTATGTAGTTAAGTAAAAATTCAGATGCAATATTAGCATGTGAAGATGTACAAATTATTCTCAAACTAAGGGAAAACATGCTGCATCTGAAGGCTGGTATCACAATCACAATGAAAACAGCAGCATATTTAGTTTACATTAGAAATAAACCACTGGCAAAATTTGGTTTTTAAGAGAAGTATTAAATGTAAACAACAGTATGAATGAAACTACATTTCTTTTGCCTTCCCTCCCCCTTTAAAAAGAAAAATCCCTTAAGATATTTGGGGGAAATTCCTTTGAAACATATTCCCCAGCCAACACTTTTTATGCCAAGTTTCAGCCTACAGTAACTTTTCACTGCATATGTTATAAACTTCTGAAAAGAGGGGCTTAAGTGAAAAACCTGACCAGGTTTATACATAGTAGCAATATTAAGCACCAAAAATAATTCTTCGGATAGAATACTAATTCTTGAATATTACAAAATTAGTAAACAGTCATGTTAAGAGCTTTTTCTGACAAATAGCAGCAATATTTGACTAGTAGCATTAATTTAATTAGCTTATCTTAGTAGTATTAAAACAATACTGTAATAAAAACAATATTCCAATATAACTTTACAGCAGGTGCTCATCCATTTCCTTAAAAACTTTTTTAAAAATCCATTAATTCTTATCTCTTCATGCAATTAGAAAACAAGGGTAGGGAAGCTTTCTACGTCTCCTTTTTTTCCTAGATGGTGATGGAGAAGGGGGAAAAGGGTACTGGAATGAAACAATAACACCATTTCAGTGGAGGTCATCATTTGCCCCCAGGATGGTGCTATAAAAAAAAAACCAAAAACCTCAAATAGAGAAAAGAGCACTGAAATAAAAAATGTTTTGTAAGCATCTTAAGAGCTCTTAATATTTAAATATTTTACACTCACAAAAAATGTGCACATATGGGCAACTTTTCTGCTTGCATTAGTAAAACAAAAATCTTTCATTATCAAGCTCAAAATCCTTGAATTTTTTAAACTTAATTGTGCCTCTGTTTCTTAGAATTCACACCCCAAGGCCAAAGCTTTCCTGCCACCAGTCCTTCAAATCTGACTTGGACATTACACGGAAGGAGGCTCCAAGCCTCCCTGAGGTCTCGCTCCTTTTACAACATACGCAAAAGCAGTAGATAATGGGCCTATGCTGAATTCACTGCTCTACACAACTCCTCCTGGGACACAGGCCTAGCAGATGTGATAAAAACTGTGTCAGAGAAGTAGCTGTAGTTTGTGCCTTAATGACAACTTAAAACTCTAAACTAATAGAACAAAAAAAAAATGGCTATTACTTTTCTCATTAACACCAACCTGAGAGTAACACTGAGCTAAAACATTTTAGCAGCTCTTCCCACAGACTTCACACTGCCATCACCCAAATAAATAATGTTCTAAATTAAAAACAAAAATCTTTGCTAAGAATCTGTTCTTGGCACATGATAAAAATAAATCCTAACACGGATTATACAAAGGTTTACATCTGTCCAGGGGATGTTCTACTCTTTTTTTCAATTTTAAATTATGAAAAGAAGTTGAAGAATTATATCTAAAATAACAATGAATTTACAAAGATCAAATCCACTTCTGTTGTAAGCACAGGAGTGAATACATTGATATCGATGAGCAATATCAATATGAACAGCTAACTGTGTAAAAATTGCCATTATATTAAATCATAAATACCGTTTTGAGATTTAGAAACTAAGGTTAAGAATTTTCCAGCTTTGAATTTGGGAGAATTTATGTGAAAACTGTTAACTGAGGGGATATAACTATTCGCTTCTAGGACTATATGATTTTTGTCTTTTACAAAGGCTAATTTAATTATACAGTAACAAAAATATAGATTTAAATGTATACTTTGGATAATATTTGCTAAATGATATAATTTTGCCTTCAGATGATTGGTTCTTTTAAATGCCGTCTCAAATGCTCTATTCAGCCACAATGACATACCCACTTAATCAGCTATCATTGTTCTCTGAGGCAGGACTTTGTTGTCAAGACAAGCACTGAAACCTTAAAAAAATTTCAGAACTTGCATAAGAAAAAAAGTGATCTTCGTCAAACAAAGACAAATTTATGCAAATCTTTTATAAACATTCACAAACATTTATTTAGCTTTTGAAATGTTGGCCTCATTTGAGAGCATGAAAATGAGGGGGAAGTAGGAAGATGCAAAGGACAGCTTAGAGGCTGGCACACTACATAAATATTCAGAAGGAAGATTATAGGATTCATGTTAGGCTGTCTTAGGTTTCTCCAAAGTCCACATAGAATACCAAAGAACAAAACTAACGAGAAGTAGAGCAGATGTTAGACAATGCAGCAGCCCTCTTTTCCTCTCTCACTTGGCTATACTTGGGCGCTTTCATTTTTCCTTTCAATATGGTTAGGTCATTCAAGGATTCTCCTATAGACCCTGTATTGTGGCTACAGAGCTATAAGCTGGACCTCTGTCAGCTTTCCAAAAGTTTCCAATGAAAAGGCATTATGCAAATTTTACCTCTCTTACCCTCTTTCAGGAGGAAAAAAAGCCTCCAGTATGTAGTCATTGGAGTATTGGAAGTCCCAGCCTTCATTTCTGTATGGCTGTGTTTGCCTTAGGGCCATGCTGCTTGTTTTGACAGTGGATGCCCCTAGATAGTTGGGATTAGTCGAGCTTGTTTAGATAAACTTGAAATCAAGGCCTTCTCTAGGTAGACAGCTAGATGTAGCTACTGAGTTTCCAGCTGCCTTCCTCTTTCATCCCAAAACAACTGCAGATTCACAGTAGCTATCACAGCCACAGGCTATGTCACATACATAAGTACAAAATTAAAGGCTGCTAAAAGAAGCCTTTGTAAGTCTTAGTGCTAAAATAAGGAATCTGTACTGCATAGTTTATACAAATTATTCAAGAAGCACCAATAAGGCATTGCAAAGGTTAGTTAACAAGACGTGTTCATAAAAGACAAACCTGTTTAAATAAATGGGAAAGATTTTGTTTTGTTAATTTATCACCACCACCCACTGCCCAACATTTTTGTATATTATTTATTATAAAAGGGTAATTGCTAAAACATTTTCAAATATTTATTCTATTTATCTAACAAGAAACCTTATGCTGATCTATGACATGATTCAAGAATGTTATTTATTACAGTTAGATTTGGGCTTTAGGTCAGATTTTCTTAGAGATTAGGGTTGTTGTTTTTTTAAACTATCTGAATTGATCCTAATGAAGACATGCCATATTCAGACGTTTCAAAATCGTATGAAGAATTGATTCATATGAATGGAGGGTGTGACGTTGTGCAGTCTATATGGGGGATATATAAACATGATAAGTGAATATAATGTAACGAATAGTTTTATAAAAACATAAGTGAATATAATGTAACTGGAATATGCTTCATGCAAAAGGTCTTTTGTAAGGTATCATTACAAAGCTTATAATCTACTGAGTGTGATCATCCTATTTGTATAAATGTACCACTCTTATATTTTATATTTCTAGTTTTAGATACAACTCTGAGGGCCTATTGTAATTATGCAAAGTGTGGGCCATTATTGGTGGTTTGGAATCTTGATCACTCCCATTAACCAGGACCATTGTATGCAGATGGCTGTGTTTACCTGTTAGTCTTCCTGTATGTGTGTGTGCTGGCAAGTGGGTAATGAAGTTTTGCAGTGACATGTGATCATGTCACCTGCACTGGAATCCATCTTTAACCTGGTGCTTTTCCAGTGACGGGGGGTGGAAACCCAGAGGGACAAAGGGTTCCCGCCTTATGCAAAAGATATATAAAGGGGTGAAATAGAACAAAGAGAGGGAGAGGAAAAGCCATCATGAAGAATCCCCGAGCTACCACCTGAGCTGGAACAAGAGCTGTACCAGGGGAAAGAATTGTACCCAGGCCTGGAAGGTGTCCAGTCTGAGGAAAAAAAAAAAACAAAAAAAAAAAACAAAAAAAAAACTTACTGAAGCATCTCTAAGGGTGAGATTATCTGTATTTAGTTTGATTAGACATAGATTTGCGCATTTTATTTTACTTTGCTTGGTGACTTACTTTGTTCTGTTACTACTTGAAACCACGTAAATCCTACTGTCTGTATTTAATAAAATCGCTTTTTCCTTATTAATTAACTCAGAGTATGTATTAATACCTGGGGGAGCAAACAACTGTGCATATCTCTCTATCAGTGTTATAGAGGGCGAACAATTTATGAGTTTACCCTGTATAAGCTTTATACAGGGTAAAATGGATTTATTTGGGTTTAGACCCCATTGGGAGTTGGGCATCTGAGTGCTAAAGTCAAGCACACTTCTGTGAGCTGTTTTCAGGGAAACCTGCAGCTTTGGGGCAAGTAATTCAGACCCTGGGTCTTTGTTGGAGCAGACGGGAGTGTCTGGCTCAGCAAGACAGGGTGCTGGAGTCCTGAGCTGGCAGGGAAAACAGGAGCAGAGATAGTCTTGGTACATTAGGTGGCAGCTCCCAAGGGAGTTTCTGTGATCCAACCCGTCACAGAAGGTATCAAAAGAAAAAAGGTAAACCTCAGAACTAAACAAAAATGAGATACTAGCAGCATTGTGCTAATTATTTAAGAATGTAATAATCCAGTTGTTGTAGTTTTGTAATTTACCCAATAAGAATCTCATTTGTCATGGAAAAATATATGCCCACTAGTCTTCATATACTTTTGTACAGTACCTCGCACACAACAGGCTTCCAATCCTGACTGGGGTCTCCAAGAACTATTATAATACAAGAACTAATCATAGACACATAGACTTTGAGGCCAGAAGGGACCATCATGATCATCAAGTCTGACCTCCTGCACATTGCAGGCCACAGAACCTCACCCACCCACTCCTGTAACAGACCCATAACCTCTGGCTGAGTTAGTGAAGTCCTCAAATCATGATTTGAAGACTTCAAGTTACAGAGAATTCACCATTTACACTAGTTTAAACCTGGAAGTCACCCATGCCCCATGCTGCAGAGGAAGGCGAAAAACCTCTGCCAATCTAACCTGGGGGAAAATTCCTTCCCAATCCCATATACTGTGATCAGTTAGACCCTGAGCATGTGGACAAGCCCCACCAGCAAGACACCTACAAAAGAATTCTCTGTGATAACTCAGAGCCCTTCCCATCTAGCATCCCACCACTGGCTGTTGGAGATATTTGCTGCTAGCAGTCGCAGATCAGTTACATGCCATTGTAGGCAGTCTCATCATACCAGCCTCTCCATAAACTTATCAAGCTCAGTCTTGAAACAAGTTAGTCTCCACCCTCCTCCGCCCCCACCCCCCACTGCCTACAGACCAAGGAAAGCTTAAGAGCACATGGATCCAGCATGGTGGGATCCAAATACAGCAGCCAGGTGAGCTTCCAGCAGGAGGAGCAATACAGGGCAGTGATACTTTACTTTTATATACCTAGAACAATGCTATCAGATATCAGAAATGGAATAGGTTTTGGCAGCTGTGCCTTCAAATTGCTCCAGTAACGATCAGGTTCTGTCTAGCTGCTTGAGAAACACACACATAGCACTTCTATATCACTTTACAAATATCAACTAATCAATCTGCATAACATCCCTGTATCACAATCTTCATTATACAGATGAGAAAATGGAGACAGCAAGGCTAAGTGACTTGCCCAAGGGAGACCTATAGTAAAATTCAGGAGTGCCTGTTCTCAGTGTTATGTTCACATCACACGTCAGGATTCTCTACAGGAGGAAGGAATTGAATCCTTTCAGTATTCTCACCTGATGCAACCAACAGAAAAGTAGAACTTCCCCATTGTCAAACTTTCTGAAAGTGAAAGTTCTGCTGTTCCCCTGTAAAACTGCAGGTAACAGTGTGTGTGTGCGCGCAGGGAGAGCTTATTTGCTAATATTCACTCATCAATTTTGAGATATTCAGGTATGGGGTAAAATAACCAGTTAGGAGATGATTTTTTTTATTATTATTATTCTGGATGCTCCATTAACAGTTTCTTAAAAATAATCATTAATTGCCATGCACAATCTTTACTGAAGACAAGACATTTAACATGTTTGAAGCTGGTGCATTTAAAACAACGTAAGTGTAGATATTGTCTACAAAGAGTTTTTAAATATTGCACTGAGGTGAATGCTCGAAGTATATAGAAAATCTTGCAAAAACCTTAAACTTCTCTACTTGTAAGACAGTTATCAGCATGGGCCCGGTCTCTAATTTTTTTTCTCTCTCGCTCATGCCACCAGTTTCAAATTCTGAGTGTGCATCCCAGAGGCCTGTGGAAACTTTAATATGAGTATCAATGAATCTACCAGCACACCTTTCCTTTCCCTTTCTTTTTTACAAGTAAAAATTAACAATATTAACACATGAACTGTCATACTGTACATACACAGATGTATTAAGTGATAGAACTTACAACAGTACATATGTGTATAGAAGCCCGGTGATGGTTGTTGTGGAAAACCATTTAATTTTCTGACAATTACATATGTAAAACATCAAGCCTAATGTTGCAGGAACAAAGTTTGACTTGTGTCACACTTTTAAGATAGCAAGCTAATGAAAAGGTACGATTTGTTCAAAATGTGCACAATAACACTCTGCTGCTAGATCCCATCCTGAGTCCCTGCTCTAACTGATAAGAGCATATTCTGATATTTACTACTCATATCATATCCCCATTACTAGAACTGACTTTTCCATGTCTTGATGACAGACTATTCTGCATAATATTCTACCCTTAGGACCTCTGAAATTGCATGTAGATGATAGAGATTTGATGATCATGGAATCTTGATCCCACTGAAATGAATGGTAAAACTCCAACTTACTTCAGTGGGAACAGGATTTCACCCCATAATTTTAAAATGTGGCATCACTTTCAATATTCGCTCCAGAAGACATGAATACAAAGACCTTAACACAGGGAAAAAGAAAAATCCAAGGGTAGTGATGCCTATCCTCCATATAAATGCCTCACATGAAACCCTATTTGCAAAACACAAGACCCCAGAAAGTGCTGCCCCATGCATTAATGGATGGTAGACTTCAAAAATGTCCTGCCACCCTGAATGCCACTGCAGCTATTGCAGGGAACAGCCAATCTCTGGATTTTGGCTTAATTCCTCCTGAAGTCATTACCTGAACTTCAGCACCTGACTAACCTGACCACTAGAGGACTGTCAACAGCTTTCCTGTGCTCCACCATGTCTCATCGTCATCCTCCTATTCAGTGACAGTACCCCTCCGCTATGCTAGTTCCTTTCTCATCTCAACCTCCCTGTCTCTTTCCTTCATTTTTACTCTTCTCTAACACTGATTCCAAGGGCATTAGTGATTAGTTCCTTTCCCTATCTCTCACAAAATCCCTTATCTTATAAATTATCGATAAAAGTTATTTAAAAAATATTTAAAGAAACTGTATGTACATGTACAATCTCACTAGAAACATTAATATATCTGCACAGAAGATCTGAATTATCACAGCACCACTCTATTGTAACCTGTTTTGTTTGTTCCTTTTCATTGAATGATGTCTTAACGTTAGACTGAAACCTCTTCAGGCACAGTGTATTTTATGTGTCTGGATAGTGCCTGGCACACTTCTGGGTGCTCAATTAATGAAGGATGATACTTTTATTCCCCAATTGCTATTTGGCCTGCACTGCATAAATTGAAACACACATTCAGGGAAACGAGAGACTGCTGATATAGTAATATTTTAGGAGTGGTCAAAGTAACTAAATAATCCCCCCAAACCTCATTTTCTCCTTTTAGCAGTGTACATAGTTGACTCTAGCGAAATGTGATTATGTGACTGCTGCAAGTATTCATAGAATCATAGACTTTAAGGTCAGAAGGGACCATTATGATCGTCTAGTCTGACCTAGTATTCATTCTAGAGAGACTGTTCCTTGTTGGTGATAAGCTTAGGAAGACTTATAACAATATAGTGTGTGAAGATTGCCTAATTACAGCACCTTCAGGGAATCTTTCACTCATGCATCGCATTTTTATCCATTTACTCATTTTAGAAAGGACAGAAATATTTTGTTGCCTGCCCTTTCAACTAGCTCCTTCATGTGTCACTGCAAAGTTCTTTACCACAACCACTAATTCTGGAATCACAAAATGAAGATTCTCCATAACTTGAATGGCAGAGGCTGAGCCACAAGTCACAGCTAAGTCACACAAGCTAACAAACACCCCAATATACAGGTGGAAAAAGCTGTGGGATGGACAGTTAGTGTATGATCACAGATATCCATCTAGATCAAAGTCAGAAGGATGGCTTCAAATACAGCTTTGGCCTGCACCAATTCACAGTTTAAGAAAGTAATTTATTTTTAAAGTCAATCCACCATGTTCATATTAAAACTGATCTATATTAAGCTAAGCTACTGTCTTACTACTGTCTGACATGGTTTTACATATGAGAAAGGCAAAGAACATGTGATTGGGGAGACAAATTTCTAACATCAACTCTCTGACCTTGGCCAAGTCAACTACACCGCTACCCCAATAGAACGCTGTCCTCGGGAGCCAAAAAATCTTACCACGTCATAGGTGAAACCACATTATATCAAACTTGCTTTGATCCACTGGAGCGTGCAGCCCCACCCCCGCCCGGAGCGCTGCTTTACGCGTTATATCCGAATTCGTGTTATATCGGGTCGCATTATATCGGGGTCATGGTGTACCTGAAAAAACTCAGTTTTCCTATATATAATAGGTGTTGTGATGGTAAAATCACTTTGAAAATATAAACCTCATTAAAACTAGTTTTTTAAAACAACAGATTTGTACATAAGACGACTTGGATTGGGGCCTTTGGGTACCACCATAACGTAAATGATTAGTAACAACAATCATCATCATCATCATTATAATAGAGAAAATCTCTTAATCAGACAATTTGTATCAAAGGTTATCAAAAACAATGAGTATTTTTAAATCTATTGATTTAAACTAGTTAGCCACACAACAGATGCCAATTACACTGACATGAGGTGCCCATTATTTGGTATGCCAAATTAGACCCATATCCATCAGACTGTTGGACTTTCTTGCTAATTTAAAAAGTTAACAGTTATGATTTCAGCCATACAGAAATCAGTCTCTTCTTATCGGTATAGTAAAAACTTTTTAAAAATGGGCTGCTTTGAATAAGCTGATTCCATGCTAGTCTGCAGCATTGCCGTTTAGCCACAAACATGTTCAACAGGAGATGGGGAAAAATTTATTTCATGGATTCACAACATAATTCAAGATACTGAAAAAGAACATTACTGGAATAACATCATCTAACTTGGAAAATACTGTCTTAGCTTAAGGTGAACATTTTATGGTTTTATCAATAAACTTAAACATACAGAATTATAATGATTCCTCACTTTAAGCCTGAACCCACAACCTTTACTCACACAAGTGGTCTCATAGGACTTCAATGCAACTACCTGCACAAATAAGTGTTGGCAGGACAGGCTCTAAATTATTCACAGATCCATAGACTTTAAGGCCAGAAGGGATCATTATGATAATCTGGTCTGACTGCCTGCATAACACAGGCCATGAGAATTTTGACCAGTAGTGCCTGCAACCAGCCCAGTAACTTGTGGTTGAGTCAAAGCATATGTTTTAGAAAGACATTCAGTACTGATTTAAAGACTACAAGTGATGGAGGATATTCATTCTTTGGTAAGTTGTTCCAATGATAATTAACACCACTTAAAGATCTCCTCCTTGTTCTTAGCCCGTTTATCTAACTTCCAGCCATTGGTTCTTGTTACGCCTTTTTCCCCCAACAGATTTAAGAGCCTGCACCTATCAGAAATCATTTCCTCATGTAGGTACTTACACACTGTAATAAAGATAAATAGACTGAGTTTCTTAATTCTTTCAATGGAAGGCAGGATTTCTAGACCTTAAATCCTCCTTTTAGTTCTTTTCCGAATCCTTTCTAATTTTTCAACATCTTTTCTGAAGTGCAGCCAGCAGAACTGGATCCACTATTCCAGTAACGATGTCACGAATGCCACATATGGAGGGTAACAGCAGCCCTTACTCCGATTCAAAATACCACATGCATTCAAAGATCACGTTAGCCCTATTAACCATACCTTTGCACTCAGAGCTCATTTTCAGTTGGTTATCTTAGATAACCAACTAAACAAATGACAGAATACTTTTTTGAGCGTGTCCCAGACTTCTATGCTATTTGTTTTGATCCGCCTTAAGAAAATTGACTCCTACTGATGTACTGCTGTTATGCTATGGACAAACCCATCAGAAGGGGTTTTAGTTTCCACAGGGCTTACTATGACAAAGAGAAATTTGGAAGTTACTGTTTTACTTGAAATTCTGGCATCCACCAAAATTCCAGATGAACTACTCAAAGCAGTCTTTCTGCTAGCCCATTAATAAACTGTTCAGCAGATCTACTTACCTTTCAACATGTAAAATACTATAATCCTTTACTGTAAGTTCTATTTTTAAAATGGAGTTTTAATACCTTCAATATATTAAAAGAAACTAAGGGCTGGTCTACACTGGGGGCGGGGATCGATCTAAGATACACAACAGAAGTCGAAGTATCTAAGATCGAATTACCTGGGGTCCACACGGCGCAGGATCGATGGCCGCGGCTCCCCCGTTGACTGCGCTACCGCCGCTCGCTCTGGTGGAGTTCCGAGTCGATGGTAAGCACGTTCGGGGATCGATATATCGCGTCTTAACAAGACGCGACATATCGATCCTGGATAATTCGATTGCTACCCGCCGATATAGCGGGTAGTGAAGACGTACCCTCAGCTACAAAGCATCTTTTCTATGTACACCTTAAGTCCATTGCTTTGTTGTGTACTATAAGTGCATTTTAATTGTCATATGAAGTGTTGTAGGAGCCATGTTGGACCCAGGATGTTAGAGAGATAAGGTGGGTGAGGTAGTATCTTTTATTGGACCAACATCTATTGGTGAGAGAGATACGCTTTCGAGCTTACACCAAGCTCTTCTTCAGGAGCTCTGTGTAAGTTTGAAAGCTTGTCTCTCTCACCAACAGAAGTTGGTCCAATAAAATATATTACACCTCACCCACCTTGTCTCAGTGCATTTTAACACACACAAGCAAGTATACCATGAATTATTATTA